>NW_024429201.1:5318515-6785182 GCF_017639785.1 Mesocricetus auratus | reverse complement strand
ACTTTGCCAACTGAACCACCTCCCTACTTCCTTGATCTCTTTAGTCTTCAGTCCTTTTCTATTTAAACGGAGGAAGTCAGGCCTGCTGGTACTATAATCCCAGTACTTGGGAGGTGGAGACAAGAGGGATCAGGTCATCCTTTGCTGCATAATTGGTGATCCCATCTGATAAATAGAGAGGCATTTAAGAAGACACACAATATTGATCTCTGGCCTCCACACCCCCCACACATGTGTACATGCACCTGCACACCAACACCACACACACACACACACACACACACACACACACACACACACATTAAAAATTTAGATCTGCCGGGTGTTGGAGGCACACGCCTTTAATCCCAGCACTTGGGAGGCAGAGGCAGGCAGATCTCTGTGTGTTCGAGGCCAGCCTGGTCTACAGAATTAGTTCCAGGATAGCCTCCAAAACAATACAGAGAAACCCTGTCTCGAAAAACAACAACAACAAAAACAAAACTTAGATCTTTCTTTTGATTTTTTGGGACGAACCACAATCCTGGGTGTCCTCCTAGAACCCCAGTCCAGAGCATTTTTAAAGTATTTTTGAGTCCTTAACAGAATCTAGGTGAAGGTTTATTTCCCAAAAGCTCATCTATTGAAAGTCTGGCTCCCATTGCGGTCATGCTGAAGTAATGGAGCCTTTAAGAGGTTAGACCTACAGGAAGATCAAGGGGCACAGGGCTCTATCCTCAGCTTTTATCTAACTGAAGTGGGGTTAGTCCCCAAAAGACAGAATTGTTATACAAAGAGTGTGTTTGGCCCTGTGATGTTTCACCCTGCCCACAGCCCAGATGTTTTTATGCCATCCCCCACAGGCTCTCATGTCGGCACCAGAATTTCTTATCTTTATAAAGCATGCAGCCTCAGGTATTTTGTTACAGCAACAACAACAACAAAAGCCATGATTATGAAAATTCTGCCTCAGTCTCCCCTCCCCTAGAAAAAATAAGATTTACTTTTGGGTTACATGTACGCCTACAAGGCCACCCACCAAAACCAAACTGTTTCCAACGCTTCACTGTGCTCTAAGAATTTATCAAGTGAGATTCATTATTCCTTCTTTAAAGGTCTGAAAAGACCTTGATGAGAAATATCTAACTCATTAAATTCTCAAAGAGGAGTGTTGACCTGAACGCATTACATCCCATCATCTTAGAGGAACAAAGGTGTGGTCTCATTTTCTTGGTGCTAAACGGCGGGATTCATGGAGCCCTCCCTCTCAGCCGTCTGAGGTGTGAGGACCCCGGGGCGTGGCTGACCTCCCCGTGGGTTTGCCTTCATCCAGTCTTGCTTCCAGTTGCACTTTCATCATTTTGAGGTTATGGCACCATGTCCCAGCTGCTCGCCCTTCCTGCCATTGACGGTTAGTTGTTTTCATCTAGAACCCCAAGCTTTACAGGGTGGAAACTGTGGGAAAATCAGTCTCTAAAGCAATGGAAATTTCCTGACTATGAGACCAACCCAGCACCCATGGTGGGAAAGGCTGTGAGACGGCCTCGTTGCATCAGCTACAACAATGACAAATGTTGAGAAAATGGAAAGAAGATTTGATTTTATAGGCCCACTATTCATCTCAAAAGGAACAATGTGTTTTTAGGCATTCGGTTCAAATTCGTTTGGCTTATCCCTCAGCTGCTTGTTTTTCATTCTGTTTCATTAACAGACTATATTTCCCAGCCACAATGCTGCACAGTGTTAATTCCCAAATAGTCATGATTTGTGTGTCCCCAGGTCCTTTCCCCTCATAAGGAACTGTGGTCCCCAGCACTGTGTCATCTGGGAGGCCCCAGGGAGAATCTCACCTCGATTACTGACAAGCTCAGGACTGCGTGGATACCCCCGTCTTCAGTGATGTCAGCTGCCCAGCCCTTTACCGCACATGGGTGGAGATGTTTCAAAGTCATGCCCAGTATCTGTCCCCAGTCACCACCCCCTAGAGGCCATCGCCATCACCACCACCCTGATATGGCACTGTCAAGTGGAAGAGGCTCTTCTGGAAGCCATGACACCCATATTTTGAGGTGATGCAACTCTGTAACCTGTGTCTGTCAGAAGCCTTAAGTGTGTTTCCACCTCTCTTCCACTAAAGGAATTGGGACTCTCCCAAACTCATTGGTCTCTCTTAAAAATAGTTTCTGGTAACCTAGTGCCCCGAGCAGGCCTAGACATGTCTGAGCCCCAGTAGGGGATGACTTGGGCTTAAGCAAAAGCCACTGCTGTATGACTTTCAGTTTCAAAGTTACTGCAGTTCCTTTATCCTTTCTAAAAATACAGCTAACTTTGGTGACATGAGTTATTCAATCGGAAGTTGGTCATTTTCTTCTGTCCATCTTTATGAGCCTTCGGTTATCAAATGATTGACAGACTGGTGAGCTTATCCCTGATCAGCATTCTGTTCACCTAAAATAACTTTCCTCACATTAACTTTTATACTGAGTTGTGGAGACACCAGACTGCTCACCCATTGTAGGCAAGAATGGAAAATGCTGCTGTTGCTTTGGCAATCATTTTGACAGTTTCTCGAAAACTTAAAGAGAGGTACAATGCAGCCCAGAATTTCCACTCCTAGGTATAACAAGAGCATTGAAAATGTACATTTGCACAAGACCTGGTACACAAATCCTCATAGCAGCATCCTTGAACATCATAGTCCCAACGTGGAAGCAAGTCAAATGCCCCTCAACTTGGACAAACAAAATAGGAAACAGCCACGTGGCAGAATACTATTGAACCATTTAAAAGAATGAACTAATCGGTGCATGCTACAGCTGGCCGACCCTTGAGAAACAGCCCAAGTGAAAGAAGCCAGACACACCAAGCCACAGGCTGTAAAACTTCATTTATTTGAAAATGTTCAGAATAGGCAAGTTTAGAGAGACAGAAAACAGACTGCCAGAGTCTGGGAGGAGAGGAGAATGGGGAAGGACTGCTAACAGAGAGAGTTCCTTTTGGGACAACACAAATTTGTTGTGTGAGAGGCGGTGCCAATGATTGTGCCACCTTATAAGATACTAAGACAAACAAACAAAAACACTCCAGTCTACACACTTCTTTTTCTGGAATCAAACCCAGAACCTTGTACCAGCATCAAGCGATCTGCACCGAGCTACATCCCCAGCTCTGGAATGTACATTTTAAAGGGATGAATGGTGTCATTAAAAAAAAAAAAAGACCGTATTCTGTACCAGTGGTGAATGTACACTAAAAGGAAAAAAAGAACGAATAGACAAGGGCAATGGGCCAGGCCTTGTGGCATGCTCCTATCTTGCTGGCATTTAGGAAGGGGTCACGGGAAGGTCAAGAGCTCAAGGTCATCCTTGACTCGTCAGTGAGTTCGAGACAGCCTGGATTACATGTGACTCACTGGTAAGATGCCCATCTTCCTGTAAGCGACTCCACTGAGATGCATTGGTCACACACATGAAAGACAAGAAGGTTGAAGGGGGACTAGGGGGGACATGGGACAACGGAGGAGAGAAGAGAGATTAATAGGGCTGAATAGGATCAAAATCCACTATAGATACGTGTGATGATGTCATAATGAAACCTGTTATTATGTATAATCGATATACACTAACAAAAGTATTTTAGGGATTTGGCTCAGCTATTAGAGTATTTGCCCAGAATGGACAAAGCCCTGAGTTTTGTCCTTAGCACCACAAAAACTGCATGTTGTAGTCAGAACTCGCCTGTAGGCTCAATCCTGAGGTGGAGGAAACAAGAGGATTGTATGTTCATGGTTACCTCAGCACTACATAGATAATGGTGACCCAAAGAGCAGTCAGGCACTGGGAACAGTTCTAAAGGGCTCTGTTTAGGAAAGATACAGGCTCTGAAGTGAAAACCCCCAACTCTAACACCAGTGCTCTGGAAATCTGTCTAAAGCTGTTGGCTCCGGACAGAGCCCTGAAGTTGAGCCAGACCAGAGGGAGGCCTCTTCCAGGAAGAGGAAACCCAGAGTGCAGGCTTAGGCAGTGAGAGGATTCAGGGTGCTCTAGGAACCAAAATAGTATGGGATGGCTCTTGAGAGAAGCCCCGATCAGCTTGGCAGGAGCAGAGTCCAGACTGCAGCATCTAAGAACTCAGCCCCTTTTACTGGAATTCTCGCTTTACTTCATGTCAGGCTATTTTCACATACAGCTAACAGAAGCTAACTCCCACGAGCAGAAAAAAAAGGGCCCTTGGGTTTTTGAGATAGAAAGATTAGTGATGGGGTGAACTGGGGAGTTAGTGGATGCTGTCTCTTAGGGCTCTCTCTTCACCCTTCTCTCTGAGGCAAGTTACCCTTGAGGTCACATGACCTGGGACAAGCTGCTTCCTTGTCCCTTATGAGCAAATAAGAATCCTATTCCCAGTTTCTGGATGTTTCCAACATCCTCCTCTGCTACCTCTCTGACACTAATTCCCCGGCTGACCCTGCTGGGAGAGAGCAAGTGGCCCAGTGTGGGGGCTTCTATGTTGGGGAGTCACCCATGGAGCAACCACACAGTGGGTCCTAACCAGAGTGACTGCCGTGGGCTGCACGGACCAGCACCTGCTTTGATGTTTGTCTCCTGCCTGGGCATCTAAAAATAGGTCGGAGTCCAGCTTCAAAGTACAGGTTACAAATGTGGCTTCCACTGCAGCTTTTCCAACAACTGGCTATCATACAAACCAACTTCCTAAATATGATCTTAAAGCAACTTTCCGTCCTCAGATTTCCATAACTTACCCCAGCTACCGCATCTCCTCCCCATGCCATGATCCTCTCCGCACCCCCCCCCCCCCCGTGTGCAGTCAGACTGGCCTTTGCTTCTCCCATGACTCTCTCCTCAAAATTACCCAACTTGCCACCACACAAAGATCAGAATTTCAGCCACCCCTCCCTCCCCTCCTTCCCTACACCAGAAATCCAACAGCTCTCCAATCTGGCATCAACATTTCTACTGACATAACCTTTATCTTCTGATTATTTCAAACTCTTTGGGCTCTGTAAGTTTATTAACTATCAACCATCATCAGCCTCCATGGATACGTCACTCAGAAGTTGTTTTATCTAAAACAAACAAACTAACTAAACAACAATGTGACTTCACTATTGATTTCTGAGATCCAGTCTTGCAGTGTAGTCATGGCTAGTTTTGAACTCATTGGTTTGTACAGGCTGGCCTCATCTTTATCAACATGGTAAGTTCAAGGCAGGTCTGGGGTACAGGAGATCCTGTCTCAAAACACAAAATACTAGAGAAAATAAAAATGTGGCTAACCGTGTCCAAAGGCAAATTTCTTAGAAGCTGGAAAATACTTGTAAAATGTGTCTCACTTTTCCTACACAAATCAGCGAGAAAAGGGACACCTAGGGCAAAAGTTAGGAGTTGTCAGTTTACAAGAGCAAGATTACAGGTCACACCCTGCCTATCAGATTGGCAATGTCTAGGAAAAGCTCATTACCACTCAATGCTCGTGTGCTATGGAAAGATAGCCAGGATGATTTTTCTAAAAGACAATCTGCGTGTAGATCAATATTTAAGATACCAGTATGGGCTGGGCAGTGGTGGTGCACGCCTTTAATCCCAGCACTCGGGAGGCAGAGGCAGGCAGATCTCTGTGAGTTCGAGGCTGGGCTGGACCGACAGCCTCCAAAACAATACAGAGAAACCCTGTCTGGTTAAAAAAAAAACATGGAAAAAAATATGAGTGTCTGTATGTGTGTGTGTGTATGTGTGTGTGTGTGTGTGTGTGTATGTGTGTGTGTGTTTTGCTTTTTTGTTTGTTTGTTCCCTTAGACACGATCTCTCATCTAGCCCCAAACTCAGAACTCTCCTGTTTCAGCCTCAAAACGCTAGGATTACAGATGTGTTCTACTGTACTGGACTTGAAGCATATGTACTGTCGGTTTGTTTTGGGTTTGCACAAAAGTACAGATAAACTACCGTGTAACTTTATGTGTCTTGGTATGTTAACTTGACAATAAAATCTTTATAGGAGCTTGTTGTCAGGGGCACTCAGCAACTTGTCAAAATTGTGTTCAAGAGGATAGAAAAAGGAAGGTCAGCAGGAGTTCAACAGTACATGCTGTGATAAACTCAGGAGGCAGGAGACAGGGATGCCCTGCTCCCCACAGGGCCAGGGACCTAACGAACCAAGCTCACCCCTCCCAGGTCTTGCTTTAAGTATCTAGAAAGAAGGAGAGTAGCCATGTACGGCCAGCAGTTCCTTAGTACGGACTAGAGGGTATCCACCACATTTTTAGCTCAGCTAAGGCACTCCTCTGAGCATGGCACAAGGTCAAACAAGTAGCATCTTAAAACAGGGATGGCAACACAAAAGACGCTGCCATCCAGAGACCCTGCACTACTCACATTTTCCTAAGTCTCCCTGTAGAGTTTCTCCACACACTGTTTAAAACAGGGTTGAGATCATACTTTATATATAATTTATGATCATCTCTTTTTTCCTTTGGCTAAATATCACACCGAACATTTTTTTGCATGTCCTTACAAACCCTTTTTAAGGAAAAATCTTGATAGATGCTTAATGCGCTTAGCTTATGAATCCTTATAATCTCCTTAAACTGTCCCAGTTGATAGATGCGCAGGTCGTTTACGGGTATTTTTAACCTAATATAAGGGGATCTGCAATGGATGTGATTGCTTAAAAGGCCTCAACTGCATTCTTGTTTATTTCCTCAAGACAGATTCCCAGCAGCGAATGCACTGGGTCACAGGGTATGGGCATATTTGAGAACTCTTGAGACAGATCAAGTTCCTTTCTCCAGAGACACTTCCAGCCTTTCTGGCAGTGCCAAAGGCCGAGCCCATGGTGATGGAACCCCACTCACTGTGGACTGGACTAGAAGGCAAGAGGCTGTGTCATGGTTCCTGCTCTGCCACAACCAGCTGTGACACCGTAAGGAAAGCATGATTCAGAAAATAGCAATAATAATGACTTAACCATATGTGTAAGCCTCACATAATTAAAAACATCACTTTTGCATGTTTATTTGCTTGTTTTGAATCTCCCAACCACTCCATGAAAGCAAAGCTCCGAATGATTAAGCGATTTTTCCTCCCAAGGATCTCCATCAGGGAAACAGCACGAAATGCACATCTTCTGCTTCATGTTCCAGAATGTTCTTCACTAGCTTGAGCTGCCTCTGTCCCCCTTGCAGGCATGGTCTCAAGGCGAGCTAGTACCTCTCAGACTTTACTGTGCACTTGTATCATCTGGGAGTCTGGTTCCTACACAGGTCCTAATCAGGAGGAGAAAGTAGGGACAACGCTGTCACTGACAGCTCCCCAGTGCCCACAGCTGCCAGTCTGAAGAACAAGACATGAGTCGCTTACATTCTTTTCAAATAACAGTATTGCATAAATCAGTATTTCCACATAAGTCCAAATTATAATATATGTCGTTTATCTACAGAACACACTAGATTCTAGCGTATGTACATCAGTGGATAAAGACTAATGGCTGACCACTGATGGTTCCATAATCCTTTGGCACAATTTCAAATAATGATGCTAAAATATAAAACCAGACACACATCTATGGAAGAAGTCCTCCAAAGTAGGAGTGCCTATTTCAGGCCTAGCTTTATCCTGAGTATATTTAGCTGGGGAGGCAGGGACTGCACCTAGGAAAATTAATGAAGGAAGGGCATTCCAGGCAGAGGTCACAACCTGGAGGGTGGGGGTTGAAGGAAACAGGAATGAGTCAAATGTCTTCAGGCTACTGAATAGATTCACTTGGGAAGAATGTACAATTTATGTGAGAGATAAGAAATGCAACTCTGGGCCAGATTTTCACAGCCTGCAGAAGCCAGGTTAATTTAGACCATTATCTGCCAGTGCTCAGGCATGTGCCATTGACGCTTCTGAGCCGAGGAGAGGTGTGGCGGAATGGCGTCAGAGGGGAACAATCAAAGTGTTCAAAAGGCCAAGGACACGCCGAGGATGAGAGAAAGCCGGTACGATGAAAAGCTAACAGGTACAGGTGCCAGAGGTCATGTGAAGGGGAAAGTAACAGGTTGACTACACTGGCTACGTCCAAACGGGAGGTGGTGGGAGGTTTAAAGTCCACGATGGCAAAAATGATTGTACCATGAGCAAAATAGAGGCACATTTGGAGACCTGGTGCCTTGATACCATTTGCCCCAGATAAACAACCACAACTGCCCAACCAGCTTTATATTCCGGCATGGCCCAGAGTTCTATCATCACAATGACAGAAGAAGGATTCCTTGAGGTCATGTTGCTCTAGTTTCCTGATCATTAATTAAAATTCTGTCTACTATCTGTAAGGATGGCTCCTGGACTGACAACTGGCTTCCTAGCAAGGAGATGCACAGACTTCTATTCACCACTGCCACTGTCATTGAGAACACAGCACAGGAGGAGCAGGGAGGGAAACTGATACACAGGATCAGAGCTGAGTGTGCGCTCTGGGAGGCTCTGATCCTGAGGGTGGTACCATGAATTCTGGCTTTCTGCTTTCTGCCAGCAACTTTCTTTCTAGAGGCCAGCAACTATTTCTGATTTTCTTCAGATCCACTATGCTCCTCTGGAAGATTCTTTGCTGGACTCTTAAATTTTACTTACAAATCCTCTTACAAGGCTCCATTGCCTTGTAGAGGCCAAGGCATCCTTAGAATAGCACAGTTATTTGTAGCCAAGGGCAGACCTTTGAACACCCTTGGCATGGTCTTCTAGGGAGAGTTCGTGGGAACCTGAGAGGAAGAAGCCCAGACACGCCTGTGACGTTCCCTCCACGCATCCATCTGACCCATTGTCTCTTTGAGTGCTGCGACCTCAGGCCACAATTGTAAGGTGTTTTGGAAAGTTTGGAGTTGTATTCATAGCTCTTGCAGGATGAATATAGATAGATACTTTAATTAAAACAAAAGCAACAATGGAAAAGTATTTTGGAAAGGGTGTGTGTGTGTGTGTGTGTGTGTGTGTGTGTGTGTGTGTGTGTATTAAGCCAAGTATCTTCATCAAATTCCAACCGGCAGAGCTGCATATGAAGTTTTTTCTCTCTTCTAATTTCTGATCCTAGATAGATAATGAAGTAAGAATTTGGGAACACCTACTCTATTCAGGGCACAATATAGGACTGCCATCCATTAGGGTTCAAAACAAGCTGCCAATCCCATCAGGCCAATAAAAATGTGAGGTATCCCATTTGCTAACAGCCATCTGTTAATATAGATCGGCTCTGCGTTAATTATATGGTTATGTAGTATTCGATGGCATGATTTATCACAAATTTGCAGTTGACTACCAGATGAAGTGGGTCTGTGACACACAGCCACGAAGAAACGGCTTTCTGTGATCCCTACTTTTCTGGCTTCTGCGAAAGGTTATGTAGTGTTCTCCTCTGGCACAGGTTATTGAGAGATGAATTCTCAGGATAGCTCCGTTTCTATTTAGCTATAAAAACCTAACCTTTATTTTCTGTTACCCATCTCAATCACTTCTGTATCAACTGGGAACCCTGATACAGGAGCGGGGGGAAGGGGGTTAAGAATGAATTATCTAAGAGGCCTCTTCAGTCACAGACTTGTCTCTAAAAGGTAGGTAACTGCTTCAAAACTACTGATTATTTCAACCACAGCCCATATCAGGAAGAGACCCCAAACCAAAGGAATAGGAGACCCACAAAAGGTGGATGGGGCTCAAGGGGAAACCAGATGGGTTCTAATTGCCTGGGGCTTTTTGGCAAGATCTTTTTGGCATAGGCTTTTATTTTTTAAAGTCTCTTATCTGTGGGACCAGCTGAGTTCTTTGAAATGTCACTTCCTTTTGGCATCCCCAAGGAGGACTAAAGCCTAGTTTACTGACTGTGTCCAAACACAAGCTGAAGTGGAGAATCTAGGAAAGACACTGGTGGGCTTGGCCCCAAAAGACCTCTTTCAGTAATTTAGAGATATGTTTCCTTTCAGTAAATGGAATAAAATGGACAGAGACTAAACAGTTCACGTTGCTTCAAGCTTTGCACTTATAGTTTTGGACACTGTCCTAAGTCTTACAAAATGTTGGGTTCACTAGATGTTGATTGACATACCTTTGTGTGGAGTGTCCTTGTTCTTGTGTGTGAGTGCAATCACATGCGTGCCCTGACTTGCCTGTCAGTCCTCAGTGAAAGACACCTTGTTTGAGGTAGTGTCACTTGTTATCCAACCACTTCATAAGCCAGGCTCATGGACTTCAGGGATTTTTCTGCCTCCCATATTCCCTTTGGAACACTGGGGTTAATGATACATACTACTGTGTCTGGCTTTGCATGGATTCTGGAGAATCACACTCAGTCCTTAAACCTTGTGAGGCAAGGTTTTATGTGGTTAAAATGGAAGTGATACAGATTTTATACATATTCTTTTTTTTAAGGTTTTATTTATTTATGTATGAGTGCTCTATCTTCTTGTATATCTTTATGCCAGAAGAGGGTATCAACTCCCACCATAGATGATTGTGAGCCACCATGTGGTGCCGCGCCTCCTGCGCAGTCTGTATCCGAGAATGTGGCGAGGGGGGTCGGGATTGATGACACAGAGACTGGTCGGTTGCATTAAGAAAACTTTATGCTCCCCAAATCGGCTTAGGAGAACTTCCCAAGAAAACGCTTCCCTTCAGAAAAACGTCTGCCATACATACACGCACAAATCTCCCACACCTCTCTTTTTCCTCCTGGCTGGTGGTTAAATCTCTGACACCAGAATCGGGAACAGAGGGAGCAGGAAGTGGCTAGCCATCGGGAAGATCAAAGTCAGGGTGCTTCAGTGAGCCAGTCCTTATCAGGAGCTTATGGCAATGGATTGTTTTCAGTAAACATGTTTTCCCTAAACATTGTCTCCCAGCTGCCTGCTCCCAGGCTGATGGAGGAGTGGGTTTCCCGCCAGGGTCTGTGGTCCCCACAATATAGTTGCTGGGAATTGAACTCAGGACCTCTGGAAGAGCAGTCAGTGCTCTTAACCTCTGAGCCATCATTCCAGCCCCTATATTCTTGAAGTTAGATCTATTGCCATCAAACCAACTATTCATTTCTGCATCTTTAGAAATGTCAGGCAGATGTGACTCTGTTCCTATTGGGTGTTTCTTCGTCTCACAGCTAACAGTAAGTGCATCATAGAAGTAACAATGATAAACTGTGTTGTTATTTCTTTAAAGGAAATTTTTATTGAGTTAGCCAGGCATGTGCAATCCCAGCATTTGGAAGGCTGCAGCAGGAGGATCACTTCTACAGAACCAGCCTTGGCCAGCCTGGACTACATAGCAAGATCCTGTCTCAAAAACAAACACCACACAAATAAACAAGAAAATTTAATATAGTATTTTTCATGTCTTCTTCAAGAATTCCATAAATGTGTACAGTGTACTTTTTAAACTTTATTACATTTTTTAAATTATTTATTTGCTTATTGTGTGTGTAAATGAAAGACAGGTTTAGTCAGTAAAATAGATTTTGAAGCACCGTTATCTACATTTGAATTCTAGCTCTTCCACCAAGCTACATTAATTAATTAATTTACCTACTGGTGTTTTGGAGATAGGATGTGCATTGCCCAGCTGGTCCCTAACTCCTGGGTCCAAGTGATCCTTCTGCCTCAGCCTCTGGAATTCCAGGGACTATAGAAGCACATGGCACTATACACATCCATGATTTGTTACGATGCTACAAAATCCTCGTGAAATTGCCGTTATTGCTCCACTTTTCATATGAGGCAACTGAGCTTTGGGGAAATAAAATACAGTACATTTTTGCCAAAGTTGCATGCTAATAGATGTTCAAACTAAGGTGCAAAGCCTGCTCTGTCGGTACTTGATCTTAGCCAAGGGTATAGCAGTGAGACCAGGTCTGTCTTACCCCAGGCATATGTTTTCCACAACAGACATGTCCATTAAAGTATCCAGTGACAGCAATGTGCTGGATGTTATAGTCAGTATGTTTTTCTCCCTCTTCTACAGCTTCCTACTCAAGCATAATTCTTCTTTGTTGCTTTGCTCCCTGGTTGTGCCTGCCAATGGGGGCGCTGCTGAGCAAGCACTTGCTCTTTTCCAGTCACTGGAAACAGCGAATGTCCTGATAGTGGCAGATCCTTAGTATCAGTTATTCTAGTTTGCATGCTGTCCATCACTCCAAACCAACCTAACTGCACCTCTGCCTGAGACAGGTACCATCTGGGCCTATCCCCTCCTCTGAGATCTGCCTCCCTTCTGAGCCCCGAGAGGCAAATAGCCTCTTATGTTTTCCTGCCCTACACCTAAGGGTTCCTGATGTTCTAAATGACGCTGTAACGATAAACGGCACACTTACTGAAAGTAAAACTAAGTATTTATTGTAGAAATTACTCACAAGATACCAAACAAGTAACCCAGATGAGCCCAATAGTTTTTCAATGCCGAACTGGAAGCTGAAAGATGGAAAAAGAGACCAAGACTTCCGTTCTTCGGTCTTTTATACCTTCCCCGTAACGCTCCCTAGCCATGCCCAAAAGTGGGCCTGGCTAGTGACGTAGTTCACCATCTACGTACGTATACATCTTTACGTCCGTCCGTATACGTCTTTAGTCATGCCTAAAGTGGGTGTGGTTAGCGGTGTGGTAAACCGCTCTTTTATTACCTCATCTGTATGCGTCTCTAGTAAGTCACATGGTTAATGGCGGCATACAGGCTTCTTCCTACAGGTCCCTGTTTTAAAGAATCAGCCACTCCCTTTATTACTCCAGACCTAAAGGTGATCATCACCTCCTGAAGTCATAAGTTCTATGACAACTTAATGGTCTTTTGTTTATCCAGCTCTCTGGTACTAGGCAAATCATTCTTTACATTATTGCTATAGTTCCTGTCTCTTGACTAGATCCTAGATGATATGAGTTGTAAGCTTATAATACTGAAATTTTTTTGAACGACTTACCTATAGTGTATCCAATGTTTTCCTCTACAAATTGAACCTGTGCTATTATTAAGTGGAAAGGGGAGAAATTGCTGTAAAGACAAGATGATTGTATATCTGATGCTTCAGTCTTACTGGCATTGTCTGTGATGCCCACCCATAGCTGTGACTCCCCAGTGAAAGGAACCTTTACCTTACCACTTAATACCTCAGGCTCTCACTCTGTGAAATTAGACATATGTGTGGGTTACTATGTAAATTACTTCTTAGCGTAATTATAAGTAATTTCTGCTGGATAGAAAAGGAAATTCCAAAGATTGCTATTACTCCATAGGACATTAACCAAAAGTTTTTAATTAAATTAAAACTATTCAGTTCTTAAAATTTTTTGAGTTCACTAATAGATTGAATACAGTACTGGTAGCTCCTGTATACCTTCTCTTCTCTTTATTCCCTGTCTTAGTCTGGCATATTTCTTATAATTGATGAACCAATACTGATACATTTTTATCAACTAATGCCCACAGTTTAGGATGGAGTATTTATTGACTCTGTATGTGTGTCACATGCTATATGCGTGTATAGGAGCATGTGTGTCACTGCAGACGTATGGAGATCAGAGTACAATTCTCAGGAATTGTTTTTCTCCTTCCCTCATGTGGTTCTGAGATAGAATTTAGGTCATTAGGCTTGGTGGCAAGGGCATTTACCTGCTTGCTAAGCCCTTTCTCCAGCCCAAGTCCATTCTTTTTATTGTAGAGTTTTATGATGTTAACGTACACACATAAGCATTGTATAGAATGGTTCCACTGCCCTGAAGAATCTCTGTGATTCATGAACTCCTACGGTCTCCACCCTGAACTCCTGGCATCCGCTCATCTTTTTATTGTCATTATAGTTCTGCCCATCCTATGATGTCATATAGTTTAAATAGAAGTAGGTAGTCTTTATAAATGGGCTTCTTTCACCTGGAAATACGCACTTAAGGATCTCCTGTCTCAGCTGACCTGAGCTAGTGGGAGCTCACGGACTCTGGACCAACAGCTAGGGATCCTATATGGGACCGACCTAGGCCCTCTAAATGTGTGTGACAGTTGTGTCGCTTGGTCTGTTTGTGCAGCCCCTAGCAGTGGAATCAGGACCTGTCCATGATGCATGAGCTGGCTTTGGGAACCTATTCCCCTGCTGGGATGTCTTTCCCAGCCTTGATGCAAGGGGGAGGAGCTTGGTCCTGCCTCAACTCGATGTGCCACTCTTTGTTGACCCCCATGGGGAGGAGGCCTGCCCCTTTCTGAATGGAGGAGTGGATGGGGAGGGGGTGGACTGGAGGTGGGGAGAGGCAATGGAAGGAAAGGAGGGAGAGGAGACTGCATAAAAAAGAAAGGTCTGGGCATGTGGTGAACCGGAGATGCGCTTGCCTAGTGTGTTTGAGGTCTGGGTTTGAGTCTCAGCCCTGCAAAAAACGAATACATCCATCTTCTGCATATGCCTTTGTCGCTCCTTTCTTTTCCAAGTTGAATTTCATTTTACGGTTTGGACATACCTCAGTTTAGCCCTTTAACTATCAAAAGATGTGTTGATTACATGCAGGTTTTGCCTCTCTTAAAGGTACCATCAACTTTTATGCGCAGGGTTTTCTGTGGATATATATTTTCATCTCACTTAGATAAACAGGGCTGGGATATAGCTCAATGTAAGACTGTATAAGGCCCAGGGTTTGAACCCTGGCAGCACTTGGGATCGCCCTTAAGCGTTCACCTAAGAGCCAGATTGTGCGGTAGGAGTATATTTAGCTTTGAAGGGTGTGGCAGTTTGAATGAGAATGGGCCCCATAGGTTCAAATATTTGAATATTTAGTTCCAGTTGTAGGACAGCCAGAGCTACATAAGAGAGACTTTGTCTCAAGTATATATACACATGTATATAATTCTTGAATGAATCAAGTCCACCATTTTGGGGGGGGGGGTTCAAGACAGGGTTTTTCTGTGGCTTTGGAGGCTGTCCTGGAACTAGCTTGTGTAGACCAGGCTGTTCTCAAACTTACAGAGATCCGCCGGCCTCTGCCTCCTGAGTGCTGGGATCAAAAGCATGCGCCACCACCGCCTGGCTAAGTCCACTATTTTTACCATGTGAAAGATGATCTGACTGGTCCACCACAAAGAGAAAACCCTTTGTCATCTCTGTAATCCCAGCAATGCCTTCACAGTGACCCTGAGATTTCCTAAAAGTCAACTACACATATACTGGCTCAACATCCCTTTTAAATGCTAATGTTTTACAACTGCAAAAGAATCCAGGGAACATTCCAGTGAAGTGACCAGCAGACTCATTTAGAAAACATTTCAACATGGAAGTCAATCACTGGATAAATGCTAAATCACACTGGCATGGATCCAATAAAAGTAAAACTTGAAGCCACACCTTCTTTTGTTATATAGTTAAATAAATGTAGTGGCTACCTTACAGGAGAAGACTGAAATCAACCCTGAGTCTTTGGCTTATCTCCAAGAAATAAGAGACTCCCTGGTTTTGAGGCCCACAGTCTGAATTCTGACGCTGCCCAGAACTTGCATGGGCCGGGAGCAGAATTACCGTCTGGTAGGACGCAGCTCGTGGTTTGAATGTCAAGGGCATTCCTGGACTCACTGTAAACCTCCTGCCAGGTCTTGCATTTTCTTCGGTTGTTGAACTAAAGCCTGTTTCTTTGGAGTCCTAAATTATCCCAGACCACAACGGATAGAATTCTTCCCACCTCCTTAGAGGTGGAGCCAGGACAGATGGCTGGCACTGTGTGTATGTAGCAAACACACACACACACACACACACACACACACACACACACACACACACACACACACACACAGAGTTGACTAATGTACAGGTCCCAACACAAACACTGCTTCTCAAAACCATTCCAAGGAGTTTTAAAGGTGCTTTGGTGCTAAAACCTTTTGGGGTTGGGGTGGGAGTCAGGTTGTGTCAGCCTCGGTCTTGCTCCTGTTTCATGTTTAAAAGGAAAAGAAGGGTTTAGGGGATGTAGCTCAGAGGTACAGTGCTTACCTAACATGTACAAGGCTTAAAATTGGGTAAAGTTGGGTCCCTGGCATGGGGTGGAGAGTGGAGGGAAGGAGAGAGAGAGAGAGAGAGAGAGAGAGAGAGAGAGAGAGAGAGAGAATGCATACTCATTTCTTCCTTCCACAGCTCTGTGAAGTTCCAAAGCCAAAAGCTAACAAAGACCCCTCAGCTTGCCTCATTGGTGGAAATGCCTGGTTGGAACATTCCTTTGGCCACTTTAGCTGAAAACAGCATACCTAGGAGACTGAAGCATCCCTACTCTAGTCTCCTGTCTCAGAACTGACTGAGAACTGTCTACAAAGAGAGGAGGACTCTGTGCAACCCCCCTTCCCCCAGAGAAAACAGCACGGAAACCACACCTGACCCCACGTGGAGGCTGCCTTTCCGAAGCCAAAACATGATGGGCTTCTGTGTTGGCAGCACCCTGGGGAGCTCTTTCATTTTCCCCCTCAGGTCCTCTGTTTCTCAGTTACATTCAAGAACATCTGCAGTGTCCTTCTGACTATGAAACGGGACAGTGGTCAGCACGACACACCATGGAAGCCTTCTGCATCCGTTCCACCTTTGCCCTGCAGAGGCCTCTCTAGGGAAACTGGAAAAGCTGAGCCGCCCGTTTCTGTCCAGGACACTTTTGCTCCTGGCCCTTTTTTCCTGCATCAGCTTGTACTTAATGGGTTGTTTTATTTGGCAATGACTAAGCGAGGAAACCAAGGATATTAATAATGATAATGGACATTTGAACTTCCTGGGTACAACATGTACTTTGTACCCAAGTGCTGAATAGGATTTTAAAAGAGGATTATTTTGTACACACACAGATGAGACTAAAGATCGTCACAGACTTAAATAATCCATTTTCATTTGTCACAGAAAAACATAATTTTTTGTCTTTATGGTATTTGAACCAACTCTTTCTTTTCCTACCGTTGGCCCTTGGAAAGGTTCGAGGTCACGAAGTAACATTATTTATACCAGCTGCAACCCTTGCCACAAAGCCTGGAGGCATCCTAATTAAAAACACAACAGCAAGGAGCTAAAGCAATTCAGTGATTTTCCATCAATAAAATGGTTTCCACCAGCAAAATGCCATGGGCAGTGATATGGCTACTTGGTGACTCAAATGCCATTAGAAATCTAATTGTTTTTCTGGTTTTGCAAGGGAAAGCTGTGTGGATTGTTAACACAGCAGCTCTTGGTAGTTTCCGTGGCACCCTTCCTTCGTTAGAAGGGGAGATCCAAGAGGGTTGTAGGACCCGAGAAAACAGAGGCTCAGGCAGAAGCAGTTTAATTCAGCGGTTCTCAACCTGTGGGTCATGGCCCCTTCACAGTGTTGCATATCAGATATTTACATTACTATTCACAACAGTAGCAAAATTACACTTACCAAGTAGCAATGAAATAATCTTATGGTTGTGGTCACCACAACATGAGGACCTGTATTAAAGCGTCGCAGCATTAGGAAGGTTGAGAAACGCTGCTTTTTGTTGATTGCGATCTGTGGCGTTCAAGTCATAGGGCATCAGAAATCTACCACAAATATTTCCCGAACATATTAAAGTCTGCCCACAAGGCAGTTTATCAGGAAAGGAATCCCTGAGGTGGGGAACCAATGTCCACATTTTTTGCATGGGATGGTCAGCAGTTCTGAGAAAAACTGAGTTGTGAGTGCTTCTGAGAAGTGAGCCGATACCACAGGGGTGAGGACACACTACCCTGAGACTCCGGTGCTTCCGATGGGCTCTGGAGTCAGTCCCAGGCACGGACACTTCTTACAAACCAAAGGGGAAACTGTGCCCTTAGAAGTAAGCGTCCCTAAAGAGAATTTGAAGTGTCAGTGGTGTGTATGATTAACACAGCAGTGACAACACATCCAGTGGAAATCCCCAGCGAAAGCATTTTATGTACTTACCCTTGAAGCCTCGAAGCCTTTTCCCCCAGCCATTTCATTTGACCTTTTTAGCAGCCTGATCCATCCCACTGCACTTCAGGCATTCTGGAATGCCTTATTTATTAGTGACTAGAAAGGGTGAGTCTAGAACCCCACTCTCAAAAGAAAATCCAAAGGTGAGCTGAGACGCAACTAGAAAATGTTTAGGTATTTCTTTCTTTTTTTCTTTTTTGGTTTTTACGAGACAGGGTTTCTCTGTATTGTTTTGGAGGCTGTTGGTGCAGCCCTGCCTCAAACTCACAGAGATCTGCCTGCCTCTGCCTCCCGAGTGCTGGGATTAAAGGCGTGCGCCACCACCGCCAGGCTAATGTTTAGGTATTTAAGTTACCTAATTCATCCCTATAAACAACTCTGACTCTACATTCTTTGTCTTCTTTTTTTGGCTACAAAGTATTATATCCACACAGTTGTTGGAGCAGAAATCATTTGAAACAGAATCTTTCACAGTTTCATCAGCAAGAAACAATAGGTGGAATCATGTTAGTGTGTTTCTTTCTAGTTGTTTTTCTGTGCTGAAATCTTAGTATGCTGTAATTATATTTATTATGAATTATGTTGTATTATAATGAGTTAAGCCAGCATGTTCACTCTAAGCAATTCACATATGGAAATGAATAAAGGGGACTGTAGAGATGGCTCAGTGGTTAAGAGTGCTGCCTGCTCTTCCAGAGGACCAGGGTTCAATTCCCAGCACCCACATGACAGCTCACAATTATCTATAATTTCAGTTCCAGGGGACCCAACAGCCATGGCAAAACACCAGTGCACATAAAATAAATAATTAAAAAAGAAATGAATAAAGGATAAACATTTCCTAGAATCTGAATCCTAGAGTTAATTGTTGAGACAGCTTGATATAAGTTAATCAATTATATACATTATCTTTTTTATCCCTGCCCCAATTATGTACATTATCTTGATACATAGTATTATCTATGTGTCAGTTCTATATCTATTACATATTAGATATACTTATTTGATTTTCTACCAAATACTGTGTATTATTATATACTCTAGGCTATAATTTCTTTTCTTTCTTTTTCTTTTTTTTTTTTAATAGGGCCTTTCTATACAGCTCTGGCTGTCCTGGAACTAGCTCTGTAGACCAGGCTGGCTTTGAACTCACAAAGATTCACCTACCTCTGCGTCCTGAGTGCTGGGATTAAAGGCATGCGCTACCACCTCTGGGCTTATAATTTCTTTTATTCATAATATGACAACATAACTAGACATCTTTTCAAGTCCAGCTATGTACAATGACTCTGCTTTCAAAATGACCAAACAGCACTTCAGTGAGGAAGACACTGCACCTTTGAAAATGCAAACCCTACTGGAAGTAAAGACTTATTATTTTTAGTTTTTGCTTTTATAAATGATGTATCCTTGTGTATGCCTATTTGAGAAACAGAGCTAGCTACTAGATCTAAGATTTGAGCATGCATATTTTCACATAAGCATGTTGACATCACATTTAATTGTGTCATATTGTCACATCACAGGTCTTAGATGTATCTCAGTGATAAATGACAGTCAAGTATATATCAGGCCTTGGGTTTGACCCTCAACATCACAATCAACCAATCATTAATGACAGTAAGGAGGAGGGGGAATATGTCACCCAAGGCAAGCGAATGCTTGTAGATAAGCCATTTTATTGGTTCACAGTCTGGTAGCCCTGGCCTATGATCCTAATATAGGCAAGACGATTACCAGTTCAAGACCTGCCTGGTTTGAAGAGTGAATCAGCCTGGACAACTTAATGAGATCCCATATCAAAATAAATTTAAAAACAATTTTAAAGACTGAGTATTTCTCAATGGTAGAGTGCTTGCCTAGTATATATTCAATCCTCACTGTTACAAAAAATACATAAGTAAAATAGATGAATTTTAAAAGCAGATAATGAAGCATTTTCTGATCACAGTGTTTGGGGACCTGCTTTCTCATCTTCTTATTTAAATATATAATGGTCCAGGACAAATTACAGCTGTCATATCGTCATATATCAAATACCAAATAATCTTTAGTTAACATGGGCATTTACATGTGCGTCTAAAGGTGCATTAGCTCACGCTTCTGTCAAGGACATAGACTACCCCTGGATTAAAAACTTGTTTTCAAGAAAGAACAGTCACATTGGACTCTGAAACCCTCCAAGCGGTTTTTTTTTTTTAATCATTTGCTTTATGTAAGAGATTAACGGTTTAAAGTCTGTGGTTATCAAAAATGAAAATGTAGAATCCTTTTCCAAAGAAAGTTGAAGGAGCTGCAGGGGACAGGGTATTCTGCCGGCCACTGTGAGGAGTTCAGCACCATGAGCTGAAGAGCGGGGCAGCATGTAGCACCAGGAAGTGTGGCAACAGGCCTGAGGCCGTCTGGGTGTGTTCAGGTGTGTCTCTGTTCTTTCCCTGCTCCGCAGCAGGGATGCGGACCCCTGCAGGCCTCTTCCTCTCTCTCTCTCTCCCAGGAGATCTGGCCAAGGTGAGGCACCCTCGTGTGTCTGGAAGGTGGAGGGAGAAGGTGGGACGTTCCTCCCTCTTCTCTGCCATGGCCAGATTCTTGGCTGTCTCAGTGTCTTCACTGAGGTCTCTGCTTCCTTGACAAGCCCATGATGGTTCTTGATCCCAGTGGCCTCTGGCTTTGGCCTTATTCCCTCTGTCCCTGCATCCTAAGGTGGAAATGCCTGCCCGCTGCCCCTTCTGTTTGTGGTGTTGTAACACTGCCTACCATATCTCAACCGCCCCAACCCCCGGGGTCACCAATTCCCTTCACTAAAAATTCCCTCTTTTCTAATACTTCTTTTCCTTGTTAGATGCGCGACCTGAGCTACAGGTCTAGGTAAGGATCACAGTCAGGGGTAGTCTGTCTTGGGGCAGGAGGGTCTGGCAAGTACAGGGAAGGCAGGACTGAAGACATGAGTAGAGCCACTGGCTTGTGTCTTAGGACCCATCATATGCAATCCAGGCTTTGTGGCTCATATTTGTAATTGCAACACTAGAGAGGCTGTCACAAAAGGTCAATGAGCCTGAGTCCATCCTGGACTACATCGTGAGTTCTAGGCCAGTCTGAGCTATAGTGTGGGACCTTGGAAAGAAAGAGAGATGGAGAAGCAAAGAGAGAGAGGGAGAGATTTCCAAATGTGTATAGAAGCTTGTTACTATCTCATAGGACAAAAGATCACAGAGGTATGATACTTTCTGGAAGCTGTATCAGTAATGAATAGCATATAGTAACTTATTAATAAACATCTACCAATTAAATGTACATAGTTTACCAGGAAAACCATTTGATTAGATTTAAGAGAAAGAATTTTCTACCCTATCGATGAATATTTCTGTTATGAAAAGGAAATGAAAGTGGTTTTCCACCCTAAAGCTATGTAACTGTATTGTTTGGCACACGGTTTTTAAAGTTAGGAATAAACTCAGGACCTCAAACATACTAAGCAAACTCGGTACCCACTAAGTTACAACCCCAGGCACCACCCTCTGCAATTTGAACTGAATAATACCTTCTTGCAATTAAGTCAGATTTTTTAAACTAGAAAGCCAGGCCTATGGGATAAAGGTTGAAGCCAGATGTGGAACAGCTTACAGGAGGTTGAAGTAAGACAAGCATGGTTCAATGGCAGCCTGTGCCTCGCAGTAAGGGAAATGCAAACCAGATCCACAGTGAAATAGGTCAGGTATCAGAATTCTGCAGTGGAAAAGGTAGGCAACAGAGGAAACATATTGGGATAGAGTATTCATATGTTGCTTGTAGGTATAGCATAGTCTAAGTGCATTGGAATATAGTGGGGTAGTATCCAAGGAAACCGAACATGACCACTCCTCATGATGTTGAGATATACATCCAAGAATAAGCCATATTCTTATTCTGAACACAGAATGTGTTCTTGTGGTCACCAAAAGATGTATATACCATGTCCACACCAGATCATAGTAGCCCTAAACCAGGAAACTACTGTGGTTCCCATAAACTAGATAATATAAATACATTATAATATATCCCTGGAGAGGAAAACTTTACAAAAATGAGAATGAATGATTCCAAAACCCTGTGCAGCAAATGGCTGCATCTGAAAAGCAAGTTTGGGTGAAGGAAACTACTATCCAACTGCATTAATATGAAGATATCCTGTTGACACTGAACCCTACTACATAGTCCCATTGATTTTCATTTCAAATACGTGAAAACTAATTTGTTTGTAGTTGACTATGGTGGCACATTCATGTATTCAGAGACTAGGACAGGAAGGTTGAGAGTTCTAGGCTAGCCTAGGCTACATAGAAAGTCCCTGTCTCAAACTGACAAAAATTAATTTGATATGTTTTAATAGCTGTGGACCTTCGGAAGAACAGAGATTTGCTTACCCAGCATTATGGTCTAGATCTTAAATGTGCCCTAATGTCTTGTTTGGAAGACTTAGGCAGTGGTATTTGGAAGATGGAACCATTGTACAGTGAGATCTGGTAGGAAGACATCAGATCAAGGCCGGCATGCTTGATGGATCAACCTTTAACCCCAGTACTCAGGAAGCAGAGGAACAGCTTGGCCTACAGAGCGAGCTTCAGCGATGAGAAGAGAAGATAGAGGCTGGTCAGCTAGGGAAGGGGCCCCAAAGCAGTAGTTCTGAGAATCTCCTTGCTGGAAGCCAGGGACGCCAGAACAGAGCCCTGGGTCTCCTTCCTCCTTATCTCCTAACTGAGCACCTTTGCCTAAGGGCTATTTTCCATTACGTGACCAAAGTAAGAGGAGGCACCTGGACACCCAGACACCTGGTCACCTGGAGGACAGTGAGCCGGCTGGACGGACCAGATATGAGGGCCAAGCTTCTGTTCCAGGAAAGGAGCAGGGTGGTGAGAGTCCAGGAGGTTGAAAAGGATGCAGGGAGCCTCAGGGAGATAAGACAAGCTTTATTCACTCCCGCCAAAGGCCGCCACACAGACTGAGAGGCAACCATGCCCAAGCCAGCACAGACAGACACACGGGCAGGCAGGCAGGCAAAGGCTCCAACTAGGGCTCACGTCTCTGACCTCAAGGCCAATTTTATATCAAATCCACACGAAAGTGGAGCTCTGACAGGAAGTTATGTAACAGTTACATCACACTTTATTTTCTTTTTCCCAGCCATCTGCCATTTTGTTCTGACTCATAGCCCCCAGATGTCTAGCATTTCCTACCTATGCTTGTGCTGGATGTCCACGTCAGTGCCACGCTTTTTAAACATGAACTGGCCCTTACTGCCCCTGGTCCTACAGCAACTCATCCCTGCCCCGGATGTCAGGCATTTTCTGTTGTAAGCCCTTTAAAAAGGTTCCAAGGTACCAGCCCCACGGTACCCTGTCTCTGAGGTCCCTTCTGGGTCTCCTTCTCAAGCTCTCACCCATGAATCTACAATAAACGTTTCTCTAGAACTCAGCATCTCTGGTTGGTGAGTTTCATTCTTCCAGTTTAAGAGCGAGGAACCTGGAAGACTCTGGGCAGCTTTGGTTTTCAGGATCCTAGCTCCCAGATTAAGATTCCACCGTTATGAAGACACTCCAACATTCCCATGTCACCAGGCCAGTCAGAGTTACACAGTGAGACACTGTCTCAGAACAAGGGGTCTGAGCCCAGTGGTGATGGCGCACGCCTTTAATCCCAACACTTGGGAAGCAGAGGCAGGTGGATCTCAAGGCCAGCCTGGTCTACGGAGTGAGTTCCAGGATAAGCTCCAGAGAAACCCTGTCTTGAAAATAAGAAGAGGAGGAGGAGGAGGGAGAGGGGGAGGATGTTGGGGGAGTAAGGTTGGGGAAGGAAGAGGTAGCACAGCACTGGAGAGATGTTGAGACTCTGGGACCCTCCCCCTTCTTCCCCGCTGCTTCCTGGCTGGCACAAGGTAAGCAGTTTTGCTTGATTACGCCTCACCCTGCCTCACCATAGGACCAAAGCCAATGGTGCAAACCAGCCATGGTCAGAAACCTAAACAACCCTTTTCTCCTCCCCAACTGTCCGTCGTGGGCATATACTCACTGTGGCTGAAAGCTGCCTGGCATACAGCCTGTCTCTGGTGCTTGCAGCTATATGAGCACAAAATTTGTGTCACTGTTTCCCTCTTCATACGCATCTTCCTTGACAAAGTCAGGAAAAAACACTGCCCAGATATCTATACCCTTCTCATATTGATTGATACTATAAAAGGGACTTTGCATTTGTGATTAAATTAAAACCACGAGAAAGGGAGATGATTCTAGACTATCTGACAGAGCCCAAGTTACAAATCACAAGTCTTTAAAGGTCAGAGAGAGGGACAGGTGGCATGGAAGACCTACGGAGATGCCAGTTGCTGTCTTTCAAGATACAGGATGTGGCCATGGGCCAAGGAATGTAAGCCACCTTTACAAGTTGGAACAGGCAAAGAAACTGGTTTTCTCCAACCCCTGGTATCATCTAGAAAGGGACATGGTCCTGCCAACACCTTGATTTTAGTGGTGCCACGTGTTCAGATACATGATGTACTTCTGACCTACACGGCTGTAAGATAATACATCCATGCTGTGTTTAGACGCTAATGTAGCAGCAACAGAAGATGAGAACATCTTTGTTCTGATCTTATGTTAGAAACACAACTTTTCGGGCTGGAGGGATAGCTCAGCCGTTAAAGGCTAGGCTCGCAACCAACAATATAAGAAATACAACTTTTCCTCAGTGCCATTCCTTATGGTTGCCACTATCAGTGACATCAGCAACAATCTTAGGCTATTGGACGTCTGGCAAGGGGAGAGTCATGAAGTGTACCACAGCACAGCAGATATGCCAGGGGTAAAGGGCACACGGGGCTTATCTGCAGGTCAAACTCTTCATTGCCCTTAAAGGCTCTGCCTCAGAGATAAATGCTGACTCAGCTAAGTGAAGGACCAGTCACTGTTATGAAAACCTGCCTGAGATTACTACAAAAACACCTTCACCTGTAGAGAAATCCTGTGGGCAAGCACATAGCTTGTCAAGGGGCCTAAGAACCTGTCCATACAGTTGAGGACCGGTTAGACCACCCTGAGCTGGAATCTTGGGGCCTAATGATCTCTTCCAAAGCCCCATTACAGAAAGCCACAGCCAATCAAAATGCAGGGAACATTGCAGAAGAGGGAGGAGTGGGATGATTGTGAGAGCCTGAGGAACAGGGAGTTTGCTGTGAGATTGTGTCTCCTGGGAACGTCAGGAGCTACACCCATAAAGTCTCACCAACATGACTGCCTAACCAAGAGCTGAACAAGCGCAAGTGGAGACCTGCTAATGTGGATGGGAAAGGTTCATGAGGCCTCAGCCCCACATGAAGAGCTATAAGCAACTGGGGAATGTTGAGAGCTGAGAAATGGTCCTCCCCGGGAAGGGTGCCCCAGCTGGCTATGCAACGCCAAAAGTCGAGCCCTGAAAACACACACGAGTAACACTATACAGACTGTGAGCAGGTTGTGTTAGGTATTTAGAAATACATACATGCAATCATGCATAACACACACACAGAAACATATACATACATGCACACATTTATATATTACATCACAACAATTAGCAAAAAAAGGATCCATGAATTTGAGAGGGGGGGAGTATATGGCAGGGTTTGAAGGGAGAAAGGGGGAGGTGAAAAGCATGCAATTATATTAAAATTTTAAAAAGGCTCCACAACAATAGAACAACAAACCCAGGCAGAGACTGAGCTGTCATCTGCAAGACTGCCAGGCAGTGCCAGGAGAGTACCAGTCATGGGGGACCTGCCCTCTCCATCCACATTCTTTGGTAAGGATCTTTAATATATCCCTCAGCTGTTTTCATAGTGCCATGTAAACATGGCTTCAAAACAAGTTTCCCAGCCTACCCACCACCATGCTATGCAAGACTCTGGAACCATCACCGGGGCTAAGGACTTAATGTGCCGCACTGACGCGCTTAATTTCATGCTTGCCAGTCTCCACTGAAATAGTTTGGAATTGCCCTATAAAGCTGGACATCTGAGTGTGTGTATCGGCTTCCCAGGACTGATGTAGGGACTTGACACAATCTCAATGGCTTTTTAAAAAGATATGTTTTTAATTGTGTGTGTGTGTTTGGGTATGTTTTTAATTATGTGTGTGTTTGGGTATGTGCACATGAGAGAAGCTGCCTCCAGAAGCCAGAGGAAGATTTTGGGTCCCCGTCAGCTGGAGTTACAGGAGAACCACCCAGCAGGGATGCTGGGAACCACGTAAGAGCATACACTTCCTTCCTCTCCAGCCCCAGCCTCGCTGACATAACAGAGATATATTCCAGCATCATTCTGGAGACTTGAACTTAAACCAGCTTCCCTGGCCATGCGACAGGGCAGCGGTTCTCAACCTCGGGGTGTGACCCCTTCTGGGCTCACATATCCGATAGTCTGCACATCAGATATTCACATTATGATTCATAACAGTAGCAAACTTGCAGTTAGTTATGAAGTAACAATAAAATATTCTTATGGTTGGGCATCAGCACAACACGAGGAGCTGTATTACAGGGTCGCAGCATCAGGAAGGTTGAGAACCGCCGCCACAGGAGATCTTGTTTTCTTTTCGTCAGCGCAGAGTCACGCTCCCTTGGCCTCCCACTGATTAAGCACACTTACAGCTGCAATTAAGCACCATCCGGATGATTCAAGCCAATCTCCCCTCTCAAGATCCATTACCCAATTACACCTTCAAGGACTTTCTGTGTAAAGTAGCAGTCACACAGGCCTGGAGGATTAGAATGCAGACTTTTCTGGATGGAGTTCCTTATGGGTCTGACACAGCTGGCTCAAAATCCACTCCCCCCAGTTGCTCTAGAAACACTCTTATCTAATGCATAAACAGTAACGTACATACTCACATTTTCCAAACTGTGAAACAAACCAGGAAGCCACCTAGATTTATACCGACAGGTGAATGATTAACTCTAGGCAATATCTTCACAAACAGAAATTCATCCATCAGTCAAAATGGCTGACCTGCTGCAGCAAGCAACGGAACAAAACATACTTTCAACAGAATGATGAAGATGTAAATTCTTACTATTGTGTATACCATACATACCATAGCATACCATAAGGGCATTGTTATTATAGACGAGGATCATTACATTCAGCTTCTTGTGGGTTCTTGAGATTTGAACACAAGTCCTCACACTTGTGCAGTAGGCACTGGACCCACTAAGCTATCTCCTTAGCACTATGATACTGTTTTTTAAATAAGGATTAAATCAAATAAGGGCTGCAGACATGGCTCAGCAGTTAAGAACACTGGCTGCTCTTCCAGAGGACATGGGTTCAATTCCCAGCAACCACATGAGGCAAATCACAGGAATCTGACACTTTCTTCTGGTCTCTGAAGGCACCGGTCCTGACATGCACATATCCACACACATCTACATGTAATGAAAAATAATTTTAAAAAAACCAGTAAATCTATGCCAGGTGGTGGTTGCACACACCTTTGGTCATAGCAATCGGGAGGCAAAGGATCTCTGAGTTCTAGAACGAGCGAGTTCTAGAACAGGCTCCAAAAGCTACAGAGAGACCCTGTCTCGAAAAACCAAAACTAAATAAATAAATCATTTAAAATATCAGCTAGGGATAAATATGTGGTGAAAGCACAATGTTTTCTCTTTTAAGTGGAAGACGATGTAGACAAAATTCAGAATATCAATCCCCTCCCAGATGGACCAGGAGGTCCCAGTAACTTCGGCAGTGCTGGAGATGTTTTAGATTTTAAGTTGTGTGCTGAGTCCTTCAACGTTTGTTACGATTTATAATTTACATGTGGCAAACATGCCTTCATAGGTATCAAATGTTGCCATGTATCTTTAAAGTAGGTGTTGGGGACCTGCAAGATAGTTCAGTGGGTAAAGCATGTGTAAGCCTGACAGACCACGTAGCAGAAGGAGAAAACTGACTCCTGAAAGTCGTCCTCTGATCTCCACGCATGTGCTGTGATGCATGCATGTGTGTGCACTTGTGTATTGCCCCCCCAAGAAATACACATAATAAAACATTTTTAAGTAGGCATTTGGAGGCCTCATGTTAGACTTTCACCGAGCATAGACACACCCAGGCTGGCTAACACACACACCCAGGCTTCCAAGCTAGCACACCTGTACAAAGGGCTCTGTTGCAAAGGTGCACAGGCTGAGGACTCGAGAAGTACTAGGACCTGATACCCGAGTACCAATACTCACTCTTTGCCCCCCCCCCTGTGTGTGTGTGTGTGTGTGTGTGTGTGTGTTTGTGTGTGTGTTTGGTTATTCAAGACAGGGTTTCTCTGTGTAGCTCCTCTGGCTGTCTCAGAACTTGCTTTGTGGACCAGGCTGGCCTTGAACTCACAGAGATCCACCTGCCTCTGCCTCCTAAGAGCTGGGATTAAAGGTGTGCGCCACCATATCCTGCTCCTCTTTCTCTTTCTTTAACCTTCAAATTCCCTGAGTAGGGAGGATCATCTCATCTGCTACGGAGAGTCACCGGTAAAGTGGCCTAATCATCTGTGGTTGCCAAACTCTGTTCCCCTTCAGTGTTTTCTACAGGGCAGCAGAAGACTGTGAGACTAGCATGCCCTGTGAAAGCACTGGAGTCATGGGGGAAGATTCTATTCTTCTGCAAGGCAGAGGATTTTCCATCCCCATTTAAGATAATCCAGTTGTTACACTTATAATAAACATATTTTGGCTTTCCCCAACAGGGTCACAAACAAAAACAAGTCCCACTGTGGCATCCAAAGGCATTGTGAAGAGGCTCCTACCAGCAGCTCCGGCTAGGGATGAAGCTCTGGGGTAATGTTTGCCTAACAAGCACGGGTCTCAGGTTCTATCCATAGCACCACACACAGAGAAACTTCACTCTTCTACGTGGGCTGCTGTTATTTCTCACTACTCTGCTACCAACAGACTCACAGGAAAGTTTAAAGCCCTTAACACACCCTATAACATATTCAGTATGAGTCAGGGTGGACGAGAAGCACATCTATACATCAATAAGGGAAGCTAGGTTCAGGTAGGCACAGCTGTCCTTATTTCTGCAATAGACATCCCTGGTATCAGTGATTTCCTTTCTACAGACCTACTGTGTGTGCTCTTGGCCATGTGACTCTGGGTGACCCACTCTACGTGTGTTACTTTGATGGCTGAAAGGGCTCTAAATGGCCTGAAGCAATTTGAGGTTTTGATGCAACAAAAGCTTCCAGGTGGTAAAAGACCTCAGCTCGGGCACTAAGACTTCAAGGCCAACTGAGTCTTGAAGCCTGGGAAAGTTTTCTATGTGAGTGGGAAAGGCGCCTCTTCTAGGAAGGTCCTCAGCACTTGGTGCTGCCTGGGCTGCTGCAGCAAAAAGTCTTCAGGAGAGGCTTCTCGCTGAACTGGGCTAGAACACCCAGATCAAGGTCAGCTGGTTAGCATTGTCAGGAATTGCCTGATAGCCCATAAGCAATCGTCTTCTTTTTAAAACGTAGTCAAACCGGTCAGTGGGTGGTGCAAGTGTTTAATTCCAGCACTTTGGAGGCAGGTGGATCTCGTGAGTTCCAGCCCAGTATGGTTCCAGGACAACCAAGGCCACACAGAGAAACCCTGTCTCAAAAACCCAAATGAATTAATTAAAAAATAATAGACAAAACATAGTTAATTCTTATGGGTTTCATTGTGGCATTTCCATACATGCATGCGATGGTCCCATCTTCCCAAATAGTTCCTCTTCTGCACCACCCCTCCCGTCTTGGCAGTAACAATAATACTAAGTGCCTCATATCTTTCTTTAAATACCGATTCTGGGCTGAGCATGGTGGCTTACATCTATAGTCTCAGCACTTGGAACCTGCTGGTTGTATGCTAGGCAAGTACTCTGCTACTGAGTTCCGCCCTAAGCCTGGTTTATTATCTTCCCGAACACAATGATCAACATTGGGTTCCACTCATTTTCCTGCAAGTGCCGAAATTTCAGTCTTTATGACTGAATAAAACTTGATTGTGTATATATGCCACACCTTCCCTGTGCCCAGGCTGATTCCAAACTTGTTTGTTGTGAACAGACCAGTAAACATGATGTAGGTCTGCGCTATGTGGACTTTGACTCATTGTACATACCCAGGAATGGTACATCCGGGTCACATGGGGCTTCTATTTTAACGTTTTTGAGGAAACTTCATACTGATTTCCCTATGGGTTAGACTTACATCTCCACCAGAAGTATATGAGAGTTCTTGTTCCCCACATCCTCCCACACCCTCTCATTCAGTCCTTACAAGGTGGATTATCTTTGGGGGGCAGTGTTTCCCCCCTAGATATCAGAATAATTCCAACTTGATTTTTAAAACGACCAGATTCAATGAATTAAAATTGCCAAGAAATAAGTCAGATGTTGTGCACTCATTTTTGTTGTTGTTGTTTGTTTTTTGAGACAGGGTTTCTCTGTGTAGCTTTGAAGAGCAGACTGGCCTTGAACCCACAGAGATCTGCCTGCCTCTGCCTCCCAAGTTTTGGAAGTAAAGACATGAACCACCACCACAAGGTCCTGATGTGCACTCTTAAACGCCTGTTAACATAAGCATTGCTTTGAGCCAGCTGCAGTGAGTTCAACAAACCAAACCGGTACTGAGTCATTCATGCTTCATGAGATGGATAGATTTGACAGCATGAATAGAAGAATCTCAGTCGGGGCCAGTCCCAGCAGCTGGGTCTCCATCAGTCACGGACAGTCAGCCCATTCAAGGAAGACAGAATGATGAACACAGAGAGAGGGCCTTTGAGAACAATTAAGCTGTTCTTTTTGCCCCGCTTCGGTTTTCAGCCCATAAACGAACGCTACATGATTGTGCAACTGGCAGGAATTCTTGAAGATTTCCCGGTTTTCAGGGCTGCCTGTGGCAAGCATCTTTATTGTTACTATTGCTCAATAAGTTTTGTAAACTTATCAAAGATAAGTTGGAATTTGCTTAGGATTTTTCCTTAATAACATTTCCTGGTTGATGCTCTCCATGATGGAAATTTGGGGGATTTCTGGATGCCGCCATCTTCAGGGTCAGTGTGCAGAGAATCACCTGGTATCCTGTGGAAGATGAAGGTTTGATTCTAAGGACTAGGCCAGGTTCTGAGAGCCTGAATTTCATTTTTTATTTGTTTGTTTATTTTTGACACAGAGTTAATCCGTGTACAGTCTTGACTGTCCTGGAACTTTCTCTGTAGACCAGGTTGACCTCAAACTCACAGAGATCCGCCTGTCACTGCCTCCTGAGTGCAGGGATAAAAATTGTGTTCCACCACCACCTAACTGACAGCCTGAATTTCTAAGCAGCCTCCACCAATTCTGACATTGCTAGTCCAGGATACATTTTGACAAGCAAGCCTCTAGATCTCAACACAGTGTCAGAGATGCTTTTGAGAAGCCGGTGAGGGCTACGGAGCCACTTTGCAGTAAAATGTATAAATCTGTACTTAAGCGTGCAATTGCGAAGGTCCTGAGCATTGATTATCCTTAGGTCCCAAGATGACTGAGTATGCCATCAACCTGGTTCTGATGAGGAGCTGAAGAATCTTGGACTAATCCAACATCTGCTGAGCACCTAGTGTGGGGTTTGACACTACATTAATGGTTAGAGGCGTAATAACTCATTTTAATACAACAAACCCATGAGAAGGGAATTGCCATCACCCATTTGACAAGATGAAGACACTGGCACACAGTTTTAAGTGATGACCCCCTGGGTATTTGGGGAGAAGTACTCAGGAGTCTGCCTCCTAAGCCCCGCTGCTTAATTATAACTTTGCACTTCAGTTATATGTGTGGCAATTACTTTGAAGGAAGTGGTCCTATTTTATTAAAAGTAAGATGAGAAAAATGAGGGCTGGCTCAACCTGAGGCTCTCAGATTCTGAGAAGAACAGAATCTCAGGGTCAGGGGTGGGGATGGGCATGGGGGGGGACCTGCTGAACCTAATGACAACATATCACTTGGGTTTCTTCCTATACCTTCTGGGTCATTGTTTCTGGGATTAACAAATGGTCTCATTGATTTTGATACACAAAGTTTAAATATTCCTGTAGGAGACCTTCTAACAAGAGGGTTTAAAAGTCCAAAGCAAAGTCAAATGAAATTCAGTTTTCCAAAAGCTTTGAGGGGAGGTGGCTCTGGGGGCTAGGAAGCTTCCAGATCTGCATCTGTATGAAAACCAGAAAGGGGACTTGACAAGGCCATTCAGGGGTCAGAGGGCCTTGTCCAATTACCGTTCTTCCATAGTTTATTTACCAAGCAGGCAGAGCCATTTTAAAACCAATCCCTACCATCAAAGACAAAAAAATGTTGTACATTTAAAAAATGTACAGATAGTGGTAGGATTAACCTATTTTCTCACCTCCACCTCCAGACAAGTTTAAGATATGTACATATGTATGTATGTATGTATGTATGTATGTGTGTCTGTGTGTATATATGTGTATGTCTGTATATGCATGTATGTGTGTGTGTAGGTATGTGTATATATGTTTGTATATGGGATGAACTGGAGTCCTAACAAGAAGGGTAGGGACACCGCTTGACTTTCACATAAACTCCTGTTTCCCTTTTCTTTTCTCATTCATTCAGCTAAAAGATTGCATGTCTCTTCACTGTTCACCTACATCTCTGGGAGCTGAGAAAGGGCTGCCTGCTCTCTTGACAGATGAGTCATCTTTCCAATAAAACTTGGACACCAAGAAAGGGACCCACACAACAGGAGAATCACACGCACCAGAGTTGAGAGTAAAAGAAAAAAAAAGGAATCAGAAAATGAGAGGGGAACAAATTTTGCCTTCATCTCTGAAGTAGGTGCCAAGGGTAGATTGTGAGGTAGAGCTGAGATTAATGCTAAGTTTGTTTCTTTTCTCCCCTGACCTCGTGCTGACAGGACTGAATCCTCAAGGATGCTAAATATATGCTTACTCTACCATTGAGCTACACATGTGATGGCTTTAAAAGTATAGATGTTTTACAGGTAATTAACTTACATATCTCTGGTCATATATTTTTTCAAATGATTGTTAAACAATTGGTGAGCAGTGTAGAGGAAGGAAGTGGTGCTCACCAGGACCAGGTGTGGATTTACGTGGGACAAGTCATGTCAAAGTAACCCCATTCTATGGCAGATTAGGGAACCATGGTGGGTACTGGGTTGAGTGGGTGTTAGGGAAGCAGATGTAATGGGTAAGAAGTCTTTGGCTTTTTTGTTTTGTTTGAAATATGTACTGAGTAGCTGTACATATCAGACACCTGCTAGGTATGTAATCACGTCTCATAAGAAACCTGAGAAGAACATTGTCTGTGGGAAGCCCTGGGTTCGATATCTAGCACCAAAATAAAATAAAATAAAATAAAAAAGAAAATTCTGTCTTCTTAAAAACACTAAGAAATGCAGGCTCTTCAGGCCCGAGCCTAAGGTGGAATATCTTCCAGCAACCAGGTTGCTCATCCACAGGGCTCCAAACCTGATCCTCAGCGTCCACTTCTTTGGTATGTCTCCCCCACCCCTGGGGTGGCATCTAAGTTCAGTTCTTCGCATTGACGGACAGGTTTAAGCATGAACAAAAGACCTTTTGTTCTCGTATAGGAAATCCATACGAGAAGGGTCTGGAAGCCATGAAGACAGCAGAAGCTGTAAGATCAGGGCTGAGGAAGTAGCTAGGTAGAGCTCTTGTCTACTCTCTCCCCCCCCCCAATCATGAGGTCCCAGCTTGATTCCCTGGCAAAAAATAAACAAACAAACAAACGAGAAAAGAAGAGTGAACCCAGAGAAGACAGGATGTAATCTAATTTTGAGATAAGGGTTACTGCACTGTTCTCTGTAGAACTTGTAATTCCCCACTCCCAGGTTTCAGGGAACAGAATCCAACTCAGAGCAAACAAGGGGTTTTGTTTAGAATAATGCTACATGCAGTTTCTCGGAAACAGAATGGAGCTGGTAATGTGCTGTGAATAATTAATACTCCAGGCCCTATATCTATTGCGAAGCCTTCAGGTTTAAAAGTGACTTTTCCCCCTCACATAAGGAGTGTAGAGGTCGTCTATGGCTGGTTGTTTTGGTGATATCACAAGTCCCTTGGTCTTTTCCTGAGGATCACACAGGCATACTGTAACTCTAGACATTGTCAAAGAATGTAGGAAGAGATGGGTGGAAGTTGGGAAAGTAAAAACCCTTAAGGAAACCTGCCTGTGGACTTCTGCTTATGTTACATTTATGAGAACTGTATTCGTTAGTTTAAATAATGAGCTATATTTTAAGAGGAAAAATGAATAACATGAAGGATGATTATTGAGAATATATATTTATATGTATATATTCTCTAATTTATAAGGATAAGATTAAACAGCCAAATAGAAAATGGTAAAAGAGAACAATGGAAAAGGAACAATTTTGGTGAATAACCATATTAATGATAACAAAATGCAAACCAAGTTTACATTGGAATGTACATCATGATCATTTAATCACCTAAAGACAATCACAAACTGTTGTGCTGAGAATTCAGGCTCTCTTCTAGCACTCATGGGGCCAGGGTGAAAGGAGAAACTGTTAGGGATGCTCTCTGGGCTATTTTGTGAAGCTGAAGAAGGGTATAGCCATAGCCCAGCAGATCCATAGCTAGAAATTCCAAACAGAAGACTGTGGAAGTTTGCAGAAACATCACTTAATTTAAAAAAAAAGGAAGGAAGGAAAGAAGGAAAAAGAAATTACCTGGGTGACCAAGTCAGAACAATAGTGGTGTATATTCATGTATACCCTATGGCAGGCCCACAGCTGCAGCGACAGGAGTGAACACGGGAACCACAGTTGAAGCCAGGCATGGTGAAGCATGCCCATAACCCCAGCAATGCCGGAAGATCGTGAGTCTCAGGCCAGTTTGCTTACACCATATAGTTAGTGTGAGAACCATATGCACTATATAATGAGACCCTGTCTAGAAAAACAAAACAAAACAATAAAACTACTGTAATTGAGTGGGGGGGGGGATGAGGGCAAAAAACTACACATGGTGTGTGTGTGTGTGTTGTCAGCCTTTCATTGAACCCAGAGAGTTCTCAAAGACAGGCTATAGTTTGTTTGTTTGTATTTTTTGTTTTTATTTTTAAGATTTTAATTTTTAGATTTTTATGGATTCTTTGAGAGCTTCATACAATGGATTTTGGTCATACCCACTCCTCCCCTTCCCCAATTCTTCCCCATTTCACACCCTACCCACTTTGTGTCTTTTTTTTTTTTTTTTCCTTCAAGACCAATTTGTGCTGCTCAGTATTTCTGGGTATGTGGTTTTCACTGGAGAGTGGGCAACTTTCCAAGGGTTACACTCTTTTTTTTTCAAGACAGGCTTCCCTGTATTGTTTCAGAGGCTGTCCTGGAACTCACTCTGTGGACCAGGCTGGCCTCGAACTCACAGAGATTTGCCTGCCTCTGCCTCCCGAGTGCTGGGATTAGAGGTGTGTGCCACCAATGCCTGGCTCAAGGGTTATACTCTTAAAGGAAACTGTTTCTCCTTTTCCCAGAGGCTAATAATTGCCAATAGTCCCCCAGCTTGGAGTGGGGTTATGTGTGCAACTCCCATTTTCATAATCCATACTGGGATTTGGTTTAGCTTGGGTTTTGTACAGATTTTGGTACATGTTGTTGTGAGCTCATCCATGCAGCACCTCTGCTGTGTCCAGAGGACAGCTTTTCCTGGCAGGCATCCCTTGCCTTAGGTTCTTATACTCTTTCTGGCCCCTCTCCTGAATCGATCTCTGGATCTTGGGAGGAGGGTCAAGTATATATGTTCCCTTTAGGGCTGAACATTTGCCAGTCTCTTGGCCAGTTGTGGGTCACTATGTTAATCACCATCTACCACAAACAGAAGCTTTTCAACGAGGCATGAGAGACGCATTGAGCTACAAGTTTAAAATTATGTTCGCTTAGAAGCATGACAGTAGTAGATTCTCCTCTAGGGCCTATGATCTGTCTATCCAATAGATGAAGTATTTTTTAGCTTTTCAGATTAATTTTTGTAATTTATTTTATGTGTATTGGTGTTTTGTCTGCATATATGTCTGTTATGAGGGTGTTGGATCCCCTGGAACAAGAATTTCAGACAGTTGTAAGTTGCCATGCAGGAACTGAGAATTGAACCTGGGTCCTCTGGGAGAGCAGTCTGTTCTCTTAACCATTGAGCCATCTCCCCAGTCCCTATTTATTTTATGTCTACGAATGTTTTGCTATCATGTACCATATGCATGCCTGGTGTCTGCAAAAGTCAGAGGAGGGTGTTGGATCTCCTGGACCTGGAGTTACAGGTAGTTGTGAGTAACCATGAGGGTGCTGGGAATTAAGTCTGGGTCCTTCTGGATCATTGCTCCAGCTCCACAGCATACACACACACACACACACACACACACACAGAAAAGTAAACCAAGGAAAAGATAAGAACAAAGTTCAGAGTACTAAGAAGTAAGAGCTTCTGAGCCAGGGAACAAGAAACAGACTATCTGGATGAATTCTGTGATGTCGTTAAGATTTATGTCTTAGCTGGGCAAGGTGGCATGCAGGACTGAGGCAGAAACTTGAAGCCAGTTTGGTTATTCAGTGAGACCCTACCATACACATTCAAATGATTCAGTTGTTTTGTTGAGTAGTAGATTCATGATTACATGATGGTTCACTTTATTATCCTTCATCAAATTGATATAAGATATTATATGATAAAAACTTTAATCAGAGACAAACAGCTTTGACAATGAGTATAAAAAATCTACACTGTTGTGTGGTTTTCATTTAGGGGTACATGGCATGTGGAAACAGTCATTTATATTAACTCATCTAGTTTTACAATGCTGTTTGAATATAGTGAAAACTCTATTTGCTTCAGTCTACTTAGGGAAAAAGGACATAAGCACACGGGAGCACAAGTATACAAGGTTATTACAATTATCCTGGTTATTGTCCTGCAGACATGGGAGCTCTGTTGCAATGGAGAAAGACTCACCAATAATATACCAGAGCATTCTTAATAAAGGAATGGGACAGAACAGATCAAGGGTATTAAAAGGGAGAGGAAGTGCAGGACATAGGCTGTAGACTCTGTGATGGATAGCTAATCTTCACTCTCAACGTGGCTGTGTTAGATCAACTTGGGAGATCCCCTTCTGGGCTTGTAACTGAGAAGGAAAGACACATCCCAAACATGAGTGGCAGCATTCCATGGACTGGGGACCTAGACAGAAGAAAGCAGAAAGCAGATGGAGTATCAGCATTCATTGATTTCTGCTTCATCATATGGGTACCACATGCCCAGCTATCTTACGTTCCTGCTGCCATTCCCAAAGGCCACTCTCACCACCATGCCTCCCCCGCCATGATGGGCCATGCAGTAAATTGTGAGCCTGAACAGGCTTTTCTTCCTTTAAGACACCTCTTTGTAGCCAGGTGTTGGTGGCGCTTGCCTTTAATCCCAGCACTCGGGAGGCAGAGGCAGGCGGATCTCTGTGAGTTCGAGGCCGGGCTGGACCGACAGCCTCCAAAAAAGAGAAACCCTGTCTCCTAAAACAAAAACAAAAACAAACAAAAAAAAAAGACACCTCTTTGCCAGGTGTTCCGTCACATCATTGACTATGGTATCTAATGCAGGCTCTTTTTTGAAGTTCAGGAATAACAGAAGAGAGGAAATTAGTTTCTTTTGGAGGAATATTCTTTCCAAGCCCATGATACTTAGCTTTTGTTTGACGTCTGAGTTGCAGGGAGAAAAACTGTAGGACAAGGACAAATTTTGTTAAGCATCAAGGGGTGCTCTGAGATTCAGGTGTAGTCTAGGCATGGGTTCATCTTGTCCCTCAAAGGGTATTAGTGCTGTCACGACTTTAATTTTCTTTTTTTAGTTGTCACTGACATTTCAAAGTTGATATATTTTGTCTCAGTGTTGCTCCAGAAGCTAGTCACCCTACAACTCCCCAAGGTGGGGGTGAACCCTACTCCAGAACAAAGTGATACACGATCATTCTTTTCCCAATTCAGAATATATACAGCACAGGTTTCATTTTAAATAACAGGTAAGGGGCTAAGATATTTTAATGGAATATAATTTATTAACTTTTTTTGAGACAGAATCTCACTATGTAGCTCTGACTGTACTGGAACTCACTATGTGTAGACCAGGCTGGCCTTGAATTCACACAGCTCCCTCTGCTTCTCTGCCTCTCTAGTGCAGGAACTAAAGGTGTGTGCCAACATGCCTGGCCATTAACCTACTGTTTAAAGCTATCCTTTAGGACTCCTGAGTTGGGGAGGGCCTGCTAACATCTCAACTGTGCACTTCCGTCTCACCCAAGAACACTCTTTCGGTGTGGCAGAGGGCTAGGAAAGAACAATACAGAGTCTCCTCCCTATGGCATCTTTCCAGGGCTCCCACTCTGGTCCGCGAGTCTGCTGTACACCAGCTCCCTTGGGCACAATGCTGCATTCATTTAGCTCTGTGCCTGAATTTCTAAGTGGGTGGCAAGCTACTTGAGGAAAAGGTCCTCTCCTGCTCACTTTAGCCCTTCTACAATGTGTCCTAAGACTGGTATATATTGTTAAATCAATAAATGTTGCATGAATCACCTAATCATTGAGGAAGACAAATTACCTCACACCTATTGGAATAGCTAGTATAGAAAGATTCATGCCAGTAAGGATATGGTGATACAAGAATTCCTATATACTGTCTATGGGGTATAAATTAGCACAATCGTCATGGAATTTCTCTAGAATGTTAGAAATAAAGCTAGAACATAATCCAGCAATCCCACAACTGGTGTATACCCAAAGGAGATGAAACTTTGAAACTTGCCTACTGAAAAGGAACACCTTCATGTCCATGTTTATGGTAGCACCATCAATATTGGCTAAGACTATATATCCAACTATCTCCAGTATATATATTTAGAGAGAGAGAAAGTCCAGTCATAAAAAGAATGAAAGCCTGTAATTTGTGACACATGGATGAACTTGGAGAACACTCATCAAGTAAGTCATGCGCAGAAAGAAAAATACTATATGGTCTCACCCATGCATGGAATCGAAAGATGATGTCGGAGGAAGACTGACGAGGATGGTGGTTACTAGAGGCATGGGTGATTGGGGATAAGAGAAGGGGAGATACTGATCAGAGGTTAAACAATTAGAGGCAAATGGTGTAGGAAGACCAGAATAGGCAATTACATAGAGACAAAAAGTAGGTAAGTAATCACCATTGGAAATGGCTACTTATCAATAGCTCTAAAGTTTCTTTCTTGACTGATATAAATGTTTTAAAACTGATTGTGGTCATTCAACTCAGAACATCCTCAAAATTGCAGCATTGTATCCTTTCAACAGGTAAACTGTAGGACAGATGAGTTTAAGTCACTTAATGCGTTTATTGCTATTGTGTGTAAATATGATGTGTACATGGGGAGGGTTTGCTCACACCATGGTGCATGTGGTGAAGTCAGAAACAACTTGAGGAGTCAGTTTTCTCCTTTCATGTTTGGTTCTGGGGCTCAAACTCAAGCTGTTAATGCTTGTCTGGCAAGAGCTCTTACCTACTGAGCTATCTTGCTGGCACCAATTATCTCTTAATAGAACTGCTTTTAAAAATAAGTTTAAAATGGATGAATAAATGATGAATAAAACATTAATAAGAATGTGTGTTTACTTTCTTTTGGAGTAGGGAGATTAGAGGATTGGGTTTCTCTTACTCTGTGACCCAGACTAGCCTGGGATTTATTATGTAGCCTAAACTGGCTTTGAATTCAGGATCCTTCCGCTTCTGCTTTCCCAGTGCTGGGAGTACAGGCATGAACCAACACTACTGCAGCTTTTTCTTCCTCCTCCTCTTCTTCCTCCTAGTCCTCCTCCTCCCCTTCTTCTTTTCTTTTGAGTTGGAGTCAAACATGTTTGTGCTTGTGGAGGCCAGATAATCCCAACCTTAGGTGTCTTCTTCAGTCACTCTCCAGGTTATTTCTTCTGGACATGGTCTCATGCAGCTCACGGATAGACTAGACTGACTGTCCAGGAAGCTCCAGGAGCCTGCCTGTCCCCACTACCCCAGTTATGGGATTACAGGTGCACACTGCTATGCCCTGATTTTTACACACATGCTGGGAATCCAAACTCAGGTCCTCATCCTTACATGACAAGCACTTTGCCAGTCTAACCATTTTCCTAGCTCTTGAAATTTTACATTTGAATGAAACATTTTAGAAGCAGATATTTATTCTAAATCTGTATGGTTGTTATGTCATGGTTTCAGCTGACTTATTCCTCTATCCAACATATCTTCTGGATCACAGACAGTTAATCTTGTATGAAAGGCTTTTGGTTCTATTTCTTTATAGGTGATGTTCTGTATTTCATGTTTCATATCACCAAAACATAGCCAATGTCTGGGGAGGAGGGGAGGGCGAGGGAGCTGGGACTGACATGTGAAACAAACTTGTTTCTAACTTAAATTAAAAAAAAAAGAAAAAAGCTGGGTGGTAGTGGCACACGCCTTTAATCCCAGCACTTGGGAGGCAGAGACAGGCGGATCTCTGTGAGTTCAAGGCCGGGCTGGTCCCACAGCCTCCAAAACAATACAGAGAAACCCTGTCTCATAAAACCAAAAGAAAAAAAAACATAGCCAATGTCTTGTCTTAAACTCAGTAAAGCTAAGTTTGAGTCATCAGCCTGATCTCTTCCATAAAGGTAATCCCCCCTTTTTTTGTCAATTATAAATGATCTACAGGCAGGTGACAGGATGTGGACCTCCAAATTCCCATAACCCAGTTGCCTAATGGTTTTAACATCTGTTCATTCATATACGTTGGCTCTTGTCATGGTTAGATTTTTTTGTTGTTGTTAACTTGACACATGCTCTAGCAGTCTGGGGAGAGGGAATCTTAGTTGAGGAACTGCCTCCATCAGACTGGCCTGTGGGTCTATGGGACATTTTCCTGATTAATGGCTGATGTGGGAGGCTCCAAATCACCGCGGGTGGTGCTACCCATAAGTTGGTAGACCTGGGTGTGTAAGAAAGCAGAGCAAGCCGTGGAGGGGCAAGCCAGTGAACAGTGTTAATCTAAGGCCTCATCTTAGTTCCTACCTCCTGCCTTGAGCTCCTGCCACGACTTCTTTAATGAAGAACTACACTGTAAGCGGAAATAACCCCCTTTCTCCCCAAGTTGCTTTTGTTCATAGTCTTATCACAGCAACAGAAACCAAGTTAGGAATTCATCTGAAAGGAGACTTCCCATCAATAGAACTATAAACTCGATATGTAGTCTAGGTCTTCCCTGGAACTCTGGATTCTCTTGCTTCCAACTCTCAAGTGCTGGAAATACAGATGGGTACCATCTTGTCCAGCATGTTTATCTCAGAGCTGCTTAGATAAAACTTCAAGTCTAGACTATACCTGACACACGATATGTGCTTGATAAAAGTCAAAAAATGAATAGTCACATCACAAGTATTTTATTTATTTATTTATTTTTGGTTTTACGAGACAGGGTTTCTCTGTTGTGGAGGCTGTCGGTCCAGCCTGGCCTCGAACTCACAGAGATCCGCCTGCCTCTGCCTCCCGAGTGCTGGGATTAAAGGCGTGCGCCACCACGCCCCGCTTACATCACAAGTATTTTAAATTTATTATTACCTTGCCATCTGGGACTCATAACTCTGGTGGTAAGGGAAACAACAGAATCAAAAAATGGCACACCTTTTTAGGGTATAAATTGATGAAAGCTTTTTAGAAACTATTCAAATAAGCTGAAATAAAAAATCTAATCTCCTTGAAAGAAGAATGTACTTTGTTTTCAAATACATATTTTGTTTGCGGTTTTATAGTTGCACTTGGAAATATACATCTGATTCCTCAGGGTCAACGTCCTTCCACTTGTCTTTTGGGGTAGGAAATAACCTTAGAAGCAGAAGGCTTTGTGATTTCTATTATACATCTTCATGTAAGAAGGTAAGCTATGAAGACCTTGGCGTGGTGGCTCAGACCTGTAGCGCCTTGGGAAGTGGAGTTTAAGGCCATTCTTAACGTGAGGTCGTCCTGGGTTATATGAGACTATCTCAAGAAAAGGAGAAAAAAGCTAAGTATAAGGAGGAAATCATCTATTGTTAATATCGGTAGTGGTGGTTTAACTCATTATAAAGCAATTTTCACGTTACCTCCTATTAGCCTCACCACTTCCTCTTGATTAGAACAGACAGCAGGGATCGTCAACATCCTCTTTTTACAAATCAGGAAACTGAGATTACTATTAAATGTGTTCTAAAGATCTCCTGGGAATGAGCAGGGGCATTGCCACTATTGAAAAACTATTGATAATTATTAAGATGTAATTAACTCTCTACTGTGTATGTGAGCACCGTTGCTGCTATGCTACGGATCAAACCTAAGGCCCCTCCACGCGAAGTCAGATCTTTACCACGGGACACAGCTCCAAACTCCTCCCAAACGAAGTCCCTGTGAACTCTATTGTAGTAGGAGTCACGACTTGCCTGCCAAAGGGGAAACTGAGCTGGAGCTTTGTAGCTGAGGAACAAAGGGAGTGAATGAGTCAGTGAGCAGAAAATTACTAACAGGACAACAACGGCAGGGGCATTCTTGCTAAGGGCAGACCGCGGATTTATATTCATCAAAAACGGGAGGGCAAATCTGTTCAGACAGTTAAGTATCAAGAATGACCAGACAGCAATGATTCTTGCTCAAGTTAAGCTCAGCTAGAACCAACAGGAAGGCTAAGGTGCAGGCCTCTCACAGAAGCAGGAGGAGGTTTCGAGGTAACTAAGAAAAAAAAATTGGTGAGGGAGAGCCCGTCACGGTCTCATTCCACGGGAGAAGGGGGTCGGCAGGACGCAGGAGCTGTGGCATGGTGTACCAGGGCTCAGCTCTCCTTTAAAGGAAGCATCGCCTAGCTCCAAGGGCTGAATGGAAAAAGAGAGGGCTCCCAATCCCTGCAACTCGCCCCGCCCCGTCAGCCGGCTCCCAGATTCGGGGCGGGCTCCGCAAGCTGGCGGACGCGAGCTGGAGACGCTGATTGGCTGTCCGCGCGGGCTTGGGGTTTCCCCGACTCCGCCCACTGTGGCCTCCGCGCGCTCCTTCAGCCCGCGAGGCCGCGCACTGGCTCGAGGCGCGCCGCCGGGCGGGAGGAGCCGGAGCCCGCGTTCCTCCCCGACTCCGTCCCACACCCCCCCACCGCGGGTCCTCATCCCTTAAAGCTCGAGTCCGCTCGCCCCGCCTGTTGGAGAGGGCAGCGGGCAGCGGAGAGCGTGCGGCCGCGGCGAGCCAGCGCTGACGGAGCAGGCGCTGGAGGCGACAGAGCGGCGGCAGCTGGCCCCGAGTCCCCGTGAGGGGGGACGGTGAAAGGAGGCTCCAGGTCCCGGTCGCAGCCCCGCGCTGCCGCAGCTTACCCTGGTCCATCCTGTCGGGGACGCTGCTGTCCGAGACACAGTCGCTTGGAGCCGCCGCCACCTCGCGGGCCAAGGCTCCTGGGAATTGGGTATCTGGACCCACCGAGGTCGGTACTAACCGCCGCCCGCCCCGGGTAGCCGCCCTGCCGGAGACCATGTTCGACAAGACGCGGCTGCCGTACGTGGCCCTCGATGTGCTGTGCGTGTTGCTGGGTACGTAGGCGCCGCGCCGCGGCCCGGGGGTCTTCCGGGCGGGGACTGCCGCGGAGCCGCGCTCTGGTGTGGGGTGGGTGTGCCCGGCGCGCGGGCGCGCGCGCCGCTGCTGCGGAGAGAATGGTGGGGAGCCGCTTGCGCAGCTGGGGGACCCCTCGCTTCTGCACCCTGCACTCTGGCTCCTGCGTGGGCTCCCTCTGCCTGCCTGCCGGTGCGCTGAGGCTAGCTCTGCTTGGCCGCTCTTCTCGCCTGTGCTGTTACCCTGCTTCCCGGCCCACTCTACCAGACCCGGTGGGCTCCTCCCTCTCCACGGGGCAGAGAACCCTAGTCACTGGCTCGTCAGGTTCTGCCGCGAGGCTGGAGGTTTGATGCAGCCCGGCTTCTCAGGAGCAGGCTCCAAGTGCCCGGTTTATCATAACTTGTGAGAAGCACTTTCAAGTTTTCGTCTATAAAAGGCTTAGGACGTTCCTAATTAGAAGGCGTTGCCAGGTTGTAAATTGTCAGGTTGCAAGAGGGGGTGAGGATGCCAGGTTTCTGCCTGGCGAGGTCTGAAGAAGCTAGCTCCCCCCCCACCCCCTCCTCGCAGGAGTCCTGCTGTTTCCTTCTTGCTCAGCCCTTGCCGTGATATACCTTTCTGTCTCCTGTGACAGCCCAGCAAGGGGTTCTAGACACTTCTTTAGCTACAGAAAAGGTGGGCGTTGTTTTCCTGATCGGAAGAATTCAGTTTTGGGGTCTCTGGTCGCCAGGTGCCTATTTCTTTTCGGGGGTAGGGGTGGGGTGGGGAGCTGGAATCATCTGGGCAAGAGATAGGCATTGGGAGGGGTGGCTTTCACCTGTTTTTCTATATGTCAGTTGTAAACCGTTGGAGGTTTGGGTGGTGGGACTCTGGTTTAAGTAATTGATATAGTTCTGGCAAGTTCTCAAGGTGACTAGTGGCTTTTGCATGCTAGATACAAATCTGCATGACTTCTCAGAGACGGGAAAATTTCCCTAGGCTTTTGACTATTCCTCTTTCCTGCTTCCAACCTGACCGATTATGTCAAATTGTGAACATTTTTGTACTTTTAAAAAAAGTGCATTTTCTTAGAGTTCTTAAAAGAATCCGTGCAGCTTCTTTATTTACCAGGACACCCTCGCCCCATAGTTTCACAGTGAATTGTACGGTTTAAAAGAGGGGATTCATCTTAGGACAACCTTTAGGAAGATGTCATAGCCTGTAACCCAGGCACCTGTAAGGTGGAGGCAGGAACATATTTAGTTCAAGTCCAGCCTAGGCTACCTAGGGAACGCTTGGGTCACTAAACAAAAACAGTCTTTGTGGAAACATCTTTTCAGATGTTAGGTCATATTATTTTAAACTTATTAGCTTATGAAATACTTTCTCTTTTCTTCCTTCTTTCCTTTCTTTTCCCTCCTCTTTCTTTCTTCTTTCTGGACAGGGTCTTGCTGTGCAGCCTGGTTTGGAACTTGTGCCTTTTCTTCCTCAACCCTCCAGGGTGTTGGGAATATGTGCCTGGCTGAATTATGATGTCATTTTCCTATGGACCAAACCCGGATTAGGAGGGCTGCATACTCCCCATAGGTAGCCACAGCTAATGTCATTAATAGGAAGCCACATGGTAGATCTATACTTTTAAAAAATTCATGTGTGAGCCTGGTGTTCTATCTCATGCTTGTAATCCCATCACTCGGAAGATTAAGATAGGAAGACTGTTATGAGTTAGAGGCTAGTCTGAGTTCAGGTCAGCCTAGGCTGCAAAGTGAATCCCTATACTGAACAAATGAACTGACACAGATCATGTATAGTGGGAAAACATGTGTGCAGTGACATTTTATGTTATTTTTTCTGGGAAAGCATGTGTGCAGTGACATTTTATGATATGTTTTCTGGGAAAACATGTGTGCAGTGACACTTTATGTTATGTTTTTGGATGGCCTATGTTTTCAGCATGATACATTCTGTTAAATTGGAATAATCTGACAGCCCCAGTTGATCCACAGTTTCAGTAATATGATGTCCTTAAGGTATATACATACATACATAGTTTTTGTTTTTTCAAGACAGGGTTTCTCTGTGTAGCCCTGGCTGTCTTGGAACTTGCTGTTACACCAGGCTGGCCTCGAACTCACAAATATCCACTTGCCTCTGCTTCCCTTTGGAGTGCTGGGATTAGAGGTATGAGCCATCACTGCCTGGTGGCATTGACAGTATTTACAGTGTCTTGCCCATACCTGTGGGATTTTTTTTTTTGAAATATGACACCTGCAGCCGAGGCAGACCTAGAACTCACTATGTAGCCCAGGCTTCACTTGAACTTCTGCTGGTCCTCTTGTGTCAGTCTCTGAAGTGCCAGGGCTATAGACATGAGCCACCATACCCAGCAACAGTATCTTTAGTAATTTTGAAAAAAGCTTTTTTGGGGGATTCCATATTAAGTTTGCTTTTTTAAAAAGATTTTCATCTGTTTAAATCTTATCTTTTTTTTTTCCCTTGTGCTGCTGCAGCAGTTTCTTTTAAAGTAGTTCAGTGTATTGTCAAGATAGCCCAGATTTCCCTTTTTCTAAGTAGAAAATAACCTACTTATTTTAATTAGCTGTGTACAAAATGTTGTTAGATTTAACAACATCAATTTTCACAAATAGCACTAAGGGAGAACAGCAATACAGAATCTTTTAAAACTGACTTTTGGAAAATAGGTTTAATAGTAAACTTACCCTTTCTAGATGAGCCTAAGGATTGTACTAAATTTGGCATTTATTCACCCTACTGATAGCCAGAGATTGGCAGCCTAAGATTGTCTTTAAGAAAGCTTTCAGCGTGGCTTGAACTTTTTCTTTTTTCCCCTTTTCTGTGGAGCATCTACAGGTAAGAATTGATTACACTGGCAGAAAGATGATTAAACACTTCATAAGTATAAGTTATGTGAAAGTGATTCATAATTATAATGTGAATATGTTCCACATTCTGTTAATGACTACTCAACGTCACTCTGTATACCCATTTTAATATGATGATGATACAAGATTTTGTTACACAAATACTTTATAATTTTTACCCAGGGTGATGTCTTTTGAAGTGATCATTAAACATTATGTGTATGTGTGTTTATGCATGTGTTTGTTTGTAAATAATCTCCATTAATTCTCCTAAATTATTAGCTCCCTCAGTGGATTTGGTAAACTCTTGAAAAAAGAGAAATTTGAGAGAGAATATATATTGATTCCTCTGAAATGGAATCTTGTCATCTTCTGGTTCTTTTGAGTCTCTGATTTAGCAAGCCTACCATTGATCTCCGTTTGAATTCGCTTGATTGCTTCTTTATTTATAGATATGATCTCACTGTATAGTTTTGGCTGGTCTGGAACCCACTATGTGGACCAGGCTGACCCATTCACACAGAGACCCACCTGCCTCTCACTCCTAAGTGCTGGGATTAAAGACATGTGCCACCACACTTGGTCTTACTTCCAATCTTTTGGTCAGTGCTTCTAGAACTGTTGGTAAGTCCATCTATAATCACCTGAACACATAAGAAAAGCTACTCTATAGAGAACAATAGAGTTGGTCTAAAAGTAGCTATTTTAACACAATGTGTTACACTGTGTCCCGAATATAGCTTACTGTTTAATTACTAAGGATCATTCTGTATTTAACCAGTTAGTAAACACAGAGTCCATTAATTGATTCAGTGCATACTGTGGGATGACATTTGTACCTTGTTAGGGTGCTATGGATATAAAGGTAAATAGGACAGTTCCTTCCCTAAAGGAGTGCAGAGTCTAATGAAGGAGAAATAAACAAGATGTTACATCATGTTAAGTGTGCTAATGCCAGTATGGTGATGCCCTTTGATCACAGAGATGGGACATGTCTTAGATCTATCCATTATAGAGAAATGGCTTATCTGTTTACTCAGAGATAAGGAAATGCCAGAAGTTGCCTAGCATTACTCTTAGAATTTTTTTCTACCAATTTTTCAACTTGATCTAGGAGAGGGGGGATTTCAAGTATTTGTTCTAGTGATTTATCTGTAGGCAGACCTGTGGTCGATAGAAGATTGAGGTTGAACTAGCAAAGTTGCCCTTTGCATGTTTGTATTTTTCCATTTAATGATCATGTTATAATTCCTTTCTGTGTTACACAGACCTTAGACTTAGAAATGGCTTCCTGATGTTGTTACCTGAGGATATGCCACCGTTCCTAACTGCTCTCTACACATCCTTCCTATGCTTTCAAATTGGCTCCCTTAGTTTTTCCTCTTGACTGTATCATTTGAGTGTGCCAGGCTTTTTGTTTTTCTGTTTTGCTCTTGTTGTTTTGACCAGGATCCGACAGTACCCATCTGTGTCCAAACCAGAACTGAGAAAATTTTCCTTTTTGCACCAATTACAGTTTGATAGCAGATGCAACAGGACCTGCCTTTGGGTTCTTGCTGGCTTTTTTTAAGCTTTAATTATTTTTATTTGTGGGGTGTGTGTGTGTGTGTGTGTGTGTATTTGAGAGAGAGAGAGAGAGAGAGAGAGAGAGAGAGAGAGAGAGAGAATAAAAGAGAGCACTAGAGAGCACTAGAGAGACTGTTTCAGTTTATGTGCAATGTTTGTGCAATGCATGTAGAGTAAGATGGTGTCATATTCTCTGGAACAGATGGTTGTGAGCCACTGTGGGTGCTAAGACCCAAGCCTGGGTGTTCCAAAAGAACAAATGTTTTTAACCTCTGAGGCATCTCTCTACCCCAGGTCAGTTCTGTCTCCTTACCATGCTCCAAATAAAGCATCATTGTGCCAAATCACTGTCAGTAGGTGTAGAATTTGATGGCAAAAACATTGTCTGCAAACAGTAAGCACTTATGAAATTCCTGTTGCTTGTTACCCAAATGATGATGTCTCATGTCATTACCACAATGCTGACATCCTTTTACCCCTTTTTAACACATTCTCTAAGGATTGATCCCTTTGCTGATCCCCAGGATGAGTTGCTTTTTGAGCAAGAAAGATACATGGGAATAGTTTGGCTTCATAGTCTCTAGCTTTTTTTTTTTTGGTTTTTACGAGACAGGGCTTCTCTGTATTTTGGAGGCTGTCTTGGAACTCGCTCTGTAGACCAAGCTGGCCTCGAACTCACAGAGATCCGTCTGCCTCTGCCTCCCGAGTGCTGGGATTAAAGGCGTGCACCACCACCGCCCGGCTGTCTCCAGCATTTTTGTACCTTACCTTTTCTCCTAAAACTGATTGGTTCATTCACTTATTTCAGACATTTGCTAACAGCTGAATAGGTACTATCAATTAAGAACTTTTCTTTTGCTTCTGATGAAAGTTTGCTGGGTTTGTTTCTTTAACTTTTCTCACTGTTTATAATAACAGAAGGAGAGAAGGAATCTCAGAAAGTGAACAGAAGTCCGCCAAACTGCATATTCTTACGTCAGATTAAGATTTTGTTACAAAGCTTTTTCTTGAGTTGGATAGGCAGTTTGGAACAAAAGCAGAGGCTGGAGAGGACTGCTTGCTACTCTTTGATGCTTACTTGGTTTCATGAAATTGAGTTGACTTTTACCTTAAATGTGCCCTGCTTGTACTTGAATATGGAAATGTTTAGAGAACTTTGCCCATGTACGTTTTATGAACTGTGAATTCTTCCTTCATATTCTCTTTGAATTATGTCCCTTTGGAAACTCAGAGACATGTTATGAATCATATTAATCCCATTCTCATTTAGTCATTTTTGGCTGAACTTACTAAAGTATGAGATGTTTGAGGAATTACTCTGATTCTAAAAAACACTGAGGCTTTGCTATTTGAATATGGGGTTCTTAATATTTGCTGAGAGAGGAAGATGCTGGCAACACAGGTGAGCAAACACAGATTCAGGTGGACTTTTGTGGAAAGGAATTGGGATTTTTTTTTTAGAATTACTTTTGCGTGTGCGTGGTGTTCAGAGAACAACTTTGAGTAGTCTGTTTTCTCCTTCCACTTCTGAGTAGGGTCTGGGAATGAACTCAGGTTGTCAGATTTGCATGCAATCACTTATACTGGCTGAACCATCTCACCAGCATTTAGTCTGCACAGTAAGCTAATCAGGGATTGATCATATAGGTGCCATTTTTGTCTTTATTTTCTTTTCAAAACAGCATTTACCTTCCAGAGGTTATGCATGGTGGTTGCAAGAAGCTTTCAGACTTTTTCTTCCTTTTAAAAATGTTCTTCATTCAATTTCTTTTTCTTTAGTTTATTAGGTATATGATCTTGGGAACGGTCTCTCTGAGTATCCATGTTTCCTCAGCTGTATAATATGTAAGAACCTATTTACATCTCTTTTGTGAAATTTAAATGTCATTATATAAATTAGAGAAGTGCCTTGCACTTACTATATATATATTGAGTAAAATAATTCCCTGTAATTCTAGTACCCATTACACAATAATTAGTATAAGTGACATAACCTAGTTTTGTATTAGGGATAGGACTACAGACTTTAAAGTGTTTCCCATGAGAGCTCATGGAATGCTTTTGAGATCTAGTGTTTTATCAGTTAAGTATAAAAACCCACATGTATGAATAGTAATTCCAGGCAAGGTGGAAATTGATCATTTTAGTTTTGACAGGATGCAATTGAGTAAATGGAAAACCTGTTCCTATGTACAGTGATAAGTCCTAATTTTCACCTATTTAAGAAAAAGGGAATTAGTTATATCCTTACTATTTATATTGCTTTAAATCTTAGGAATGGTTTATGTGTTTGTTTAAAAACAAACTGAGCTAAGATTCCTAAGATTTTTTTGAATAGCAGTAATTGTACATTCTCATTTGTATATAAAGTCTCCTTCATTTTTTGAGGCAGGATTTCTTGTAGTCCAGGTTGGCCTTGAACTGCTTGCGTAACCAAGAATGACCTTGACCTCTTGAGCCTTCTGCTTCTCAAGCACAAGAGCTTGAGACTTGCCCGCCTCATTTATATGCATTCGGTAATTTGAATTTCTCTCTGTAATCAGGCAGCAAAGAAACAGTGGTGCAGTAGCCTCTCTCCCTTTCCCGACTTCTTTCTTTCTTTTTCCATGAGCTGCGTGCTGTGTTTGCAGTGTGTTTGTGTGCAGATGCAGTGTCGCTGTGAGCATGTATGCATGCACATGTGGGGGCCAAAGGTCAGCCTCAGTGTTGCTCCTCAGAAGTTAGGAGACAGGTTCTCTCATGCGGACCCAGGTCTAATAGCCCCAGGGAACTTCCTGTCTTTGCCTCCCCAGTGCTGGGTTATAAGCTTGTACCATTACACCTGGTGCTGGCGATTGAACGCAGGTCCTCATCTTGCATGTCAAGCACCTAACCATTTGAGCTGTCCTTCCAGTCCTTCCTTTTTCTCTCATTTGGATCTTTCTTTTTCTCTTTTTTATTTGACCCCCACCTTTTCTTTCAGTGTCATATAGGCCAGGCTGGCCTCAAAGAGGCCTTGTAGCTTAAGCTGGCCTTTATTCCTGATCATTTTGCTTCTGCCTCTTAAGTGTTGGGAACTAAGGTTTGTGCCACAACACAGGGCTTACCTATGTTTTACAGATATTTATTTTGATATGTGTTAATTAGATTTATGTTTATAAATCTAGCATTGTGTTTTGAAAAGTACTTGAGTCTGTGTCACTTCTCATCAAATTCACTAAGTACATGTTAAGTGCTTAATACAGTGGTAGGGGTTGAATGCGCCAGTGTGGGGATGGCAGGTTCTCTGTGCTCAGATGTGACAGAATTTTGTAGGTTGTGGAGGAATTAAAAGAAGAACACATCAGGGAGGCTTTAGGGATGGCTTCGCTAAGGCAGGAGTATTTGCGATGAGAGATAGCTACAGGGAGATGAAAATGAGTTGCTCATGGAGGAGCTGGGGCTGATAATAAGCATAGGGAAGAGCAGGTGGTGAGGCCCAAGGAGGAAAGGACATTTTAAAATAGAAAAGAGGCCTCTGGCTAATTTTGGCATTGCTCTGGCATTCTGGAGCTCATCATGAGTAGGGAAATATCCCTCAACCTTTAAGGCTTCTGTACCCCAGGAAAGTGCTCCAACACTGAGCCCCTCCCCACAATTCTCATAACACTGAGTTAGTGCTTTCTGGGCCTGTATAGTCTTGCTCAAGGTGATTTGCTTGGCCATCTCCTTTCTGTAAGTGATGGAACTTAGTTAGCCCCAGGGTAGTTGAGAAACTTACCCAAAGCAGCTGTAAATGGTATGGATCAGAAATTGGAAGTGTACTTTGGAGGATTGTAATTTTTGAATAGTGATTAATTGGTTCAGATTTGGGATAAGTTCTAATGAGTGGGTAAAAGAAATGGGGGGGATTATTTGGCTAAGTAAAAATGATGATTACTCTAGGTGGCCCAAATATTTTATGATTATCTTTGTCCTGTTTGATTGTGTGGTTTCAGAGTCACTGTCTGCTTACCATTTTTTGAGCATGAAGTCTACTGTCTACAACAGGCACTCTAAGTTTTACCATTCAAACTTGTAAGAACCGTGACGAGTTAGCAGTGAGGTAACTTGTTGGGATGTAATTGAGGGATGCAGCTAATTTGCCTGGTTCAGTGGCATGCCTGTAGTCTTTTTCTCCAAATGATGTTATTGTTGTAGGCATTCCTCCTCAGTTCTCACAGGAAGGGAAGAACTGTTGCCCTTCCTGTATTTCAAGTGAATCATGGGTAGTGTTTAAAGTAAGGCATTCTAGCATAGTTAGAACCTCGTGGTTTAGTCCTATGCTGTCAGTTCATGGAAACATTGCTTGAGTTTTTTTCTGGATGAGGTGTCTAGGAAAATGACATATAGGAAATGGGTAGTGGAAAACCTTTTTAGCTAGTTGGCAGCTTTGTTGTTTGAGTTCATGTACATCCATAGTAGGAGAGATGGGTTGGCTGCTATAGGGCTAGAAGGGTAAATGAAGAGAGAACCATTATTTGTTGGTGGTCTGTGATTCGTTTTTGGTAAATGTTTTACATAAACTCACGTACCATGACACAACTGTGAAGTGTATAGTATTGATTTTATTTTATGCCCTACCAACGGGAATGTAAAAAATGATTGGAATAATAAAACTATGGGTCCTAATGAGTTCTTGCTTATTATAGAACACAGACTTATGAAAACTTATGATGTTAGTTTGTGATAAGTCACTAGTCCTTACACTGAGATTGCTGAGAGTGAATGAAAAACAGGGTCTCCATCCTTAAGAGGTACACATAGCCTTGTAAGAGGAAATAGGCTTCATTCAAAAATCTGACTGTGTTTAGAGACAATTTTCACTAGACTGTTGCTCTCCTTCATGGCAGAGGCAATATGAATATTACTTTTGGGTGGTTCTGAGTTATTGATCCTATAGAAAATTCAGGAAACCAATCCATAAACATTACATTATTGTGGATACTTAGAAGGTATGTGGTACATGGATAGGCATTCATATGTTTGTTATATGAATGAATGGATGAGTCAGCTAATCTTCTAAGACTTGAGAATATGCTTGAGTCAGCCAGCCACTTACAAAATTCTAGCTCCATCTGTTACTGTGATACTGGGCAGGTCATCCTAGCTCCTTTGGAATTTCCTCATCTAATGAGGAAAAGGATGATGCTACTAGTGTCCCTCATAGTGCTGTGAAATAAGATGAGATAATGTGTGAGACAATGTTTGTGACATGTTTAGTCTTGGCCTATAGTTGGCACTCAGTGCTGTAATTTTAATCATTATTATTATTAAGCTAATCAACCAATTTTGTATCACTGACACATGGTATTTAAATATGATTTCCTTTGCTAGTAAGTTTTCTTTTGAAATATTGTTGAATGTAGTTCTAATTACAATTTATTCTTATTCATATCCCCCCTACCCCGTGTGTGTGTGTGTGTGTGTGTGTGTTAAGAATCAAACTCAGGGTCTCATGCATGTCAAGCTATTACTGTACCACTAAACTACAGCCCTGACTACAATTTCAGCTGTATTGAAGATGCTCTTCAGAGCCACATTTGGTGGCACACACCTTTAGTCCAGCACTAGGGAAGCAGAGGCAGGAAGATCTCTGAGTTTGAGGCCAGCCTGGTCTATAGAGTGAGTTCCAGGACAGCCAGAGCTACACAGGGAAGCCCTGTCTTGAAAACCAAAACAATGACAACAACAACAAAAAAATGCTTTTCATTTACTGGATGTATTTCTGTTCCTGATCCCCAGATTGCTATAGGAAATTTCTCCTTTTCTTTCTTTTCTTTTCCCTTTCCTCCCTCCCTGCCTCCTCTGTCCCATTTGTTTTTTTGTTTTTTCTTAAACAGGATACTTGTATTCCAGATTGTTTTCAAACTCAGTAGGTAGCTGAAAATGGCCTGTGACTACCTGATCTTCCTGCAGGTGGGAGCTATCACATCAGGCTTGTTTGAATTATTTCTAACCTGTTTCTTCCTGGAATCAGATCCTCATTTTACATCTGTTTATATTTCTAGGTGAGAGTATTCTCACAGGCAAGGTAACTAATGAATGTGCATGGCTTGAGAGACAACAGCAAACTAGAATCAGGAATAAACAAGGTGTTTGTGTTGTGAGGTCAGAATGGTTTGGGTAGTTAGAGCTTACATTAGTGCTTGACTCCCAGAACATGAACATTTGGCTTCTTGAGTAAGCTTGTCAAGAACTAACTGAGATTTTAGGTTGACTCAGCTAAGCTGCTTGCTGTCTGTATAACTTCATGGTCAGGATTAGCTTAGGGCAAGTTTGCACACACAGTCATGCTCACCACTAGTGTTCTGGGATAATTACAACACAGAAAGGGCATTTCATTAAACATATGACTATATGTTAAGGTGATATATTATTTATGATTTAATAAAACTTGACTGAGGGTTCAAAATGCAAAGCTAGCCACAAGCATAGAGGTCAGGCAGTGGTGGCATACACCTTTGATCCCAGGACTCAGAGGACAGGCAGATGGATCTCGGATAGTTCAAGGCCACACTGAGCTACATGAAATTGATCCAGTTTAAGAGAGAAACAACTCACACGAAGGTGATCTCAAAACTTGGGATCACACGCCTTTACTCCCAGCACTTGAGGTATATAAGATAGGCCATGTTGAGGGCAGGATTGCTTCAGCCTGGGTAGAGGTAAGAGCTAGTGGTTGGCTGCTTTGCTTATCTAACCATTAGCTTGAACCTCAGTATCTATCTCTGGGTTTTTATTTTTTGTGTTACAATATGTAATTAAAATTCATAAATATTCATTAAGTTATTAAAAGACATTTACAAATGATGTCCCAATTTGGTTTAATTATCTAGGGCCACAGAGGCAAGAGATATTTGTTGTAAGTTTTTTTCTCCACAGGGGATAGATAGATAAGATATAAATATTAAGTATGCTGTTTTTCAAATATTGTCTACACCTGACCCAAAAGCCCAGTTAGAAAAGATTTCTTTGATATTATCAGAATTTGTTAGTCTAGTTATGGCTAATGGTGATTTTAAGGTTATTGGTGGCTGCCATTAAAACTATGAAATTCTAAGTGCTGACATTGAATGTAGTCTATTAATGAAATCCAGAAACAAATGTGTATAGTTCCCTTTTATGAAAATAAGTTCTTGCATGGATTTTCCCTTGCTCAAGATTAAACAAACATTGTGGGTCGTTCTTTTTAGTGAATGGCTGTGTATTTGTATAACTTTATTTGAAGAGTTAAAATTGTGATTTAATAGAAACAGCCACTGACTTAGAAGTCTGATTCTGGTCTTGCCTTTACTACTGTCTGTGATCTTCATGACTAAAATCACATGGCTACTTCATTCAGTCATATGTTAATCATAATGCAGATGATGCCTGTCTCGGGGTCCTAGTGGTAAATGAGGCATGTTTCAGAGGAGTCAGAGATATGCTACAGATTGTATTGCAGTAGTTCATATCAGTGAGCTTGGGACAAAGGAACCATGGTCCAATGTAGCCTGAATATCAGGGGACTGCCATCTGTTTCAAAACCAGTTTGTCTTCTCATGCAGCATAACTGTCACAATTTAGAGGCAAAGATACAACGTTTAGGGGACTTTTTAAAAAACTATAGTCTGCCTGTGACCGGCAGGATAATAAATAAAACAGGTGCCCATTGAACAGAATAAATATAATAGCTGATTCATGATTAGGATGGTGAGGTTTGGCTCTTAGGCTTGAATGCTACAGTTAGGCTGCACCTAACATGATTATCACCATATGTGTCTATAGTGTTGTGATATAGATCCATAAACTCCTAGAGAATTTCACATACTAACCCTACAGCTGCAGAGACCCAACACCAACCGGAATTAAAATACTATAATATCTTGGTCCAAAGTACAAGAAACTCTTTAACAGGCTTGAGTCCTATATAAGAGATAGCTATATTAAAAATAGTTCTTAAATAAAGGGCACTAGGGAGAGCCAGATGTCAAAAGAAGGTGATGGAGAAGAGATGTGAGTTTTGTTTTAGGCTTATTAAACTTTAGACACCTTTGAAATGTTTAAGGAGAGATGCCAAGGTGTAGAACTCAGAGGAAAGTCTTACTTTTAGGACTCTTGGGCATTATTTGTAGTAACTGAACTCATGAGAACTGGTGAGATTCCAGGAAGACATTATAAAATGAAGAGAGAAACACTGATTGATACCCCAGGTTGGTTGGAATACATTGAGACCACATGGTTGTAGTAATTGGTGAAGGGCAATTTCGGGGTATGGGCTAATCTCTTAAAACGTTGTAATGATAGGCTGAGGAGATAGCTCAGTCTTTAAGATACTTGCTGTGCACACCAGGCCCTCCATTTGATTCCCCAGCCCCACATAATGAACCAGTCAGAGGCCTGCAGGATAGATAGCTCAGCAGGTAAAAAAGCACTTGCCACTCAAGCCTGACTCAACCTGAGTTGAATCCTCAGAACCCACAGTGGAAGACGAGAACCACCTGCTGAAAGTTGTCTTCTGACCTCTGCCCTCCCACAGCGTACACACACAATAATAATAAAATGAAAAAGCTGGAACTGGTGATGTATGTTTGCAGTTCCAGGGGACAGAAATAGGCCACTCCCTGGGTTTTGATGGCCAGCCAACCTTGTCTGCTCTGGTAAGCATCAGGCCAATGAGAGACCTTGTTTGTTTCAAAAACAAGGTGGATGATGCCTCCCAAGGAACTCCTAAGATTTCTGTCTGGCCTCCACACAGTGGTGCACCCATGCGCACCTATGCATTAAGAGAATATGGTTGTGATGAGAGGGGCAGGTGTGGAAGGTGAAGAAGATGTCCAGCATGGACACTTTCAAGCTCGTGCTGAGAGATCAGCCTCCAACCCCATTTGAGACAGTTTCACTGTGTGGTTAGGCTGGCCTGGAACTCTCAATCCTTCTGCCTCAGCTTGCATAACCTCCCTTCTTCCCTCCCTCTTATTTTGGGTATATGAATATGTATACACATGACACATGCCATAGCATGCGTGTGGAGGTTGGAGAACAACACTGAGGAGTCAGTTCTCCCCTCCCACATTTGTGGGTCCTGGGGGTCAGATTCAAGTCACCAGACTTACATAGCATGTACCTTTAACTGTCCAAGTGTCTTATTAGCCCATGTCTGCCCAAATTCAGAGATTACAGGTGTGTGTCTCCAGGTCAGGCTTGACAGCATCATTTCTTTTTGAGGAGAATGGGAGGAAAACCAGTAGAAACACTGATAGTTGCAGGTAATAAGTTGTCATAGTTTGCTACCATGTCCTTGTTATGGAATACAATGTGCAGTAGAAATAAAGGATAAATGGTAAAGAAATAGTTGGCCCTTACTTAGAAATAACTTACTTGAAGCTTACTGAGAAATAACTTATTTGGAACTGGACAACTTAGTGGTGCATTCCTGAAATCCCAGTATTTAGGAGTCAGAGGCAGGAGGATTTCCAGTTTGAGGCCAGGCTAGTTTACACAGTGAGACATGATGGAAGGCATTGAGATTTGGAGCTCCATATTCAAATGTTCACAGTTGTGCTGTGCAGCCTTCTTTCACCAGGCCACGCTGTTGGTTGGTTGTAATGAAGAGAGTACTGTCTGTTTCAGATTTGTTGGGTTTAACAAGAATGTCTGTAAATAAATAATCCGTTCCTTAGGCTTCCTCTATTCCAATGTGAGTTCTTTTTCTTGTTTCTTATGGCTATAGGTATTTACTATATAGTTGCAATATTGAATGCTTATTCTTAACCTTAAAGAAATATGTAATGTGAGGTTTTTCTGGCCCAGCAGGTTTCGCCGCTGCCCTTGGAGCCCCCAAATAAACACACAAATTCTTATGTTAATTATAAAGCTATTGGCTATAATTTCTTATTGGCTAGCTCTGACTTAATTATTAACCCATAACTACTAATCCATGTATTTTCCATGAGGTCTTGGCTTACCAGACCTGCAACTCCTTTGCCTGCTACATGATGATGGCTGGCTCAGCATCTCTGCAGGGAAGAGAAGAGATCGATTTCCTGTGTGTCTCTGCTTATATTCTGATTCTGCCCAGCTACGTCACTTCTTGCCTGTCTGTACAGAACTCCTGACCTCTATGGTTAGCTAGTAGCAGTTTCTGCTCAGCTAAGTTACTTCCCAGAATCTTCCTTGTCTCCTTGTCATACCTGTCATCCTGCCTGGCCAATCACTGTTTTATTCATCAATCAGTAAGACAAACCTATACACAGAAGAATATTCCCCATCAGAAGTAATTCATCGGAGTCCTTCCTTCTTCAACTTATCTTCTACATGCAACAACTTGAGTGGGTCAAATAAACAGTTTTTGAAAAATGGATACATGATTTTCAGTTTCCATAAAAACCATAACTATGAGCCGGGCGGTGGTGGCGCACGCCTTTAATCCCAGCACTCAGGAGGCAGAGGCAGGCGGATCTCTGTGAGTTTGAGGTCGGGCTGGACCGACAGCCTCCAAAACAATACAGAGAAACCCTGTCTCGTAAAACCAAAAAAAAAAAAAAAAACCGTAACTATGAAAAAAGAGAACATTTAACCCTGTGGTGGTGCACACCTTTTTTTTTTTTTTTTTTTTTTTTGGTTTTTACGAGACAGGGTTTCTCTGTATTGTTTTGGAGGTTGTCGGTCCAGCCCGGCCTCGAACTCACAGAGATCCGCCTGCCTCCAGTGCTGGGATTAATCAGGAGGCAGAGGCAGGCGGATCTCTGAGAGGTAGAGGCTAGCTTGGTCTACAGAGTAATTCCAGGACAGGCTCCAAAGCTATACAGAGAAACCCTGTCTCAGAGAAAGAGAGAGAAGAGAGAGAGAGACAGACAGAGAGAGAGACAGAGACAGAGAGAGACAGAGAGACAGAGAGAGAATGAGAGAGAATTTGTGTGCATTAAAAAAGTGTGCGTTTGTGTGCTGTAAACAGTATACTAATTTAGATATGCCAATTTGGTGACTTCTTGCCAAAGTGACAGGTTTTTATATTTCTGAGACACTAAAGTTAGTAAATGTTATTTTAGTTTCTGGATGTTTGCCACTTGGCATAATTTCCGACTAAACCCATCCCATGAAATAAGGCATTTTTTAAAATTTGGTGGTGTGTAACTATATTGAGTCTCAGGGTGTAAAGTCTCAAGTCTGGATCACATTTGATTGTTTATATTATCCTTGACTTCTAGCATACTAGGCAAATTTTACTGAGCTACCTACCTTATTTGAAGAGTTCTTGAAAATTTTCTCTACATATTTTAAGCACCAAGGTAACTAATTTTGTGTCTAGATAATGAATCAAGTTAGTCTGATTTCTGTAAGTTTGATGACTGAAACAGTCTCCTTAAAGATTTTAAAATTTGCTCTCTCTGATACCCTATACAACTTCTGAGACATTTAAATAATTAGATCTTGTAGATGACAGCTCTAGAATTTTTGTGAGCTTTTGAATTTTAACAGCTTTATGAAAGAATTGGTGTAGTAGTGAACATTTGCTATTATAGGAATATAGTTCTTTCTGTTGATGGGAGGAACTGATTTCTTTCTTTCTGCTGGTAAAGAAGACTTCATTGGTTCATGGAATTTTGCTATGTATTCTAAGCAGATCCCCAAGTTGTAGCAATCCTCTTGCTTCTGCCAGAAGTGACGGGTTACAAGCATATACCTACCAACATGCCGAATCCTCCAATTAAAAAAAGGTTTTAACTTTGTTCTTTAAAAAAAGGTTTATTTTGAGCTGGGCCTGGTGGTGCACCCTTATAGCCCCACCCAACACTCTGTAGGCAGATGTATGTGACTTCAATGGGGGAGTAAGGGGGAGAGTCCCTTTTATAGTAGAATCAAACAGCTGACCGTAGAGAGGCGGGGCTGCAAGTCAGTGGCCAGCGTGCAGGTGTGTCTGAAAGCTGAGGCTGCCTTGTTCTTCGCCCCTTGCTCCTGCTCACTCTCAGTTCTGAACCCATGCTCTGTAACTCTGACCCCTCCCCCTGCCCTTTTCACCTCTACCTTCATAACTCTTGGTGCTGAAGCACAGCTGTCACCAATTCACCTTTGGTCAAGAATGCATGGGTGTTTAGGGCCATCAAGATGGCTCAGTGGATAAAAGGTGTTTGCTGTCAAGTCTGAGGACTTGAATTTGAGCCCCAGACCCATGTAGTAGGAGAGCAGCAGCTCCTGAAAGTTGTCCTTTGATCTCCACGCATGCTCAGTAGGAGGATGTTTCACATGGTTCTGGAAAGAATTTGTAACCCGCTTGGAAAGAAAGTAAGAAATTTTATTTTGTCAAAATGGAATTGAACACAAAAGAACATTCCTTAAGGTGGGATTGAATAGAACTTTCTAAGAGCAACTCAGATAACATAAAGTAGTAAAGAGCCAAAAAATTGACCTCTGACCTAAACAGCTAAAAGGAGAAAATTAAAGGGTGTGCTAATGCATGCTTCACAATCTGTGGACTTCCTAGAAAAAAATGCAAAAATGTGCCCACATGGTCAAATTTACATATGCTGATTTACCACCAATGGAATGTGTTTTATTTCCTTTTTGGTGAAAATCTAATATTGTAGATTTTGCTTAGGTTTTACTGTTCCCTTCCATTGTTTGCAGTAGAGTACTAAGTCCTCAAGATGGCCTGAGTGTGGTAGTAAGCTGTCCCAGGGTCACATAGAGCATCACCACCTCCGGATACAGACTAGTCAACAGAAGAAAGTTAGGTTTATGAGTGCGTGCAGAGTGCTTAGGTTCATCAGGTAATAGACTGACGGTGGGTCTCTCCTTTTCCCAGGAAACCCATTCCCTGGTAGTCAGGCTCCATTCCTAGAGTACAGCTGGTGTGAGGAAGAGTATGAAGAGACACATTGTGTTAGGATCTTGTCCTCCCTGCTACCTCCCTACTATCCACTCTGGAGAGGTAGTGTCTATGAGTGTCTGATATTGTTTAGCTTAGAGATCCTATTAGTGATAATAATTCTTAGAATTTTTTTAAAAATTATTTATTTTTTTATTTAATGTGTCTTGATGTTTTGCCTGCACATATATGTAAAGGTGTTGGATTCTCTGGAACTGGATTTACAGACAGTTGTGAGCTGCCTGAGCCATATCTCCAGCCCCAATAATAATTTTTAAATACTTTGCTTAAGCTTTGTTCCCTTTCCCCATTTTTAAAGCTAAATTATAACCAACTATTTCATAAATCTATAAATGCACCACTCACCAACACATGCTACACACCTCATTTTCAATCTTCCTTTTTTGTTTGTTTTCTATTTAGTTTCTGTTTTATATTCCTTTTAGTTTTCTGGGCTCTTAAAATAAGCTACTGGATTGATAGTTATTTAATTAATTTCTTTTTCTTTCAGCTTTTGATTCTGAGATTTGTTTGCTTTGAAACAGGGTCTTGTAACCTAGGCTGGCCTGGCATTCCTCTTCCTCATCTTCATAAGTGTCAGATTATAGGCATGAACCAATATCCATGGCTCAAACTATTCTTTTACATATTTGTAGTAATGTGGCATGAGATGACAGATACTATATGAATATATCCTTAATTGCTATGTTCCTCATATTTGAAAAAAGGAATAGTTTTAATTATAATTATTGAAATTAAATGTATTATAATTAAAAGTCAATACTTAAGTCACACTAGCCACATATAAAGTGCTCACTATACTCATGTAGTCATGGGCTACTATATTGGACATTTGTTCTATCATGAATTCAGTTGGCTAATATTGCTCTATTTTCTTTCCTCTGTTTCCCATTAAACTAGAGATGACTTATATTAATATACTTTATTAGTAGTCAGTAACTTTGAGACTTTGTGCTTGTTTTGGTTGTGAGCCTAGCCTTTAGTGGCTGAATCATCTCTCCAACCCGACTTTGTGCTTGTTTTAAGATAGGGTTTTGCTGTACAGCCCAGGCTGGCCTTGATCTTCTTTCCTTAGCATATGCCTGTAGCTGACTCTGACTCACTAGAGTAGCATCCCTGTGTTCTTCCTGTAACTATAAAGATAGTGCCTCCCTTTGTAATTGCCTTCCCTCATGAACATCAGTATAAGATCATGCAGGAAGTAGTGACTTAAGTCACCCATTCTACCAACCTGCTGAGCCTCAAGATTATTTCTACTTTTGTATAAGCATGTCTGTGTAAGTTAGATTTTCAGTTTTGACTTATTATTTTTAGGTTGTAAGGTTATTATGGTTATAATTATGCAGTAGATCTCAAAAGTTGTGTGAGAAAACCCCTAGAACAGTGGTTTTCAACCCATGGGTCATGAAACCCTTGGGTGTCACATAGAAGATATCCTGTATATCAGATGTGTACATTAAGTTCATAACAGTAGCAAAAAGTTATGAAGCAGCAACAAAAATAATAAACACAACATGAGCAACTATATTAAAGGATCACGGCATTAGGGAGGTTAAGAACCACTGCCCTAAAAGGTACTGATTTCAGTGTCTATCTCTGAGGCATCATGCAAGCCTAACAGCCAGTCATTACTATTTACTGCATTGTGCTTCGTTTTAAACAGAATAAGACGTCAGGTTGGTTTTAAACAATTTCTTACTACAGGTCTGGCTTTTCCACGGGAGTTATATGTATAATTACAGGAAAGGGACATCCAGGAAACTAGTAGTATAATTTTAGGTACATTATTAGCATAATTTTGGGGAATATCACTAAAGTATTGTGACCAAACATTTAGAAAATTCAGATGTAGTAGTGATCTTAATCTTTTGTTAGAAAATAGTTAAATTTGAAGGTATATATAGTAGGAAATAACTTCTACCTCATTGTGAAGATACTAACTTAAAAGTTGATTATATGGCCGGGCGTTGGTGGCGCATGCCTTTAATCCCAGCACTCGGGAGGCAGAGGCAGGCAGATCTCTGTGAGTTCGAGGCCAGCCTGGTCTACAGAGTGAGTTCCAGGACAGCCTCCAAAACTACACAGAGAAACCCTGTCTTGAAAAACCAAAAAAAAAAAAAAAAAAGAAGAAGAAGGTGCAGTTGAGTCCCTGACTTCAGTTCTTCACAGAGAGAAAAGTGAGGTCCCCTGCTTCGAGAAGCACTTCTACAGTAGTCACAACTGAAGCTTTGTTCAGAGGCTATGCTAGACTCTACAGAAATTGACTTCAGGATTCTGGGAATTTGTAAATTATAAGTTTGCGTTAGTAATTAACATGGCTCTGTTCAGTCATCTTTGTTAGCTGTTTGTTCTGAGTGGAAAATAAGCTTGAGAAAGAGTAGTGTGTAGAATTGAAAGTGTTCCCCTTGCACAACCTCCCCCCCTCCAGTGTGTGTGTGTGTGTGTGTGTGTGTGTGTGTGTGAGTGTGTGTGTGTGTGAGAGAGAGAGAGAGCACATGTAGTATTGCTGGAAATTAAATCAGGATTTCATGTATGTTCAGCAAGTACTCTGACACTGAGCCACACCTCTAGTCTGTTCTTGAATTTCAGATTCCTTGCTGCATTATTTTGTTTTTTGATTTGTTTGAACTTGCTTTTTTTTTTTTTTGAGACAGGGTTTCTCTATAGCCCTGGCTGTCCTGGAACTCATTCTGTAGATCAGGCTGGCCTCAAATTCACACAGATCTGCCTGCCTCTGCCTCTGGGATTAATCCTCTGGGATTAAAGGCATGTGCTACCATGCCTAGTTTGAACTTGCACCTTTTAAGAAAGGAAAATTATGTAAACATTTTTAGGATATACACTTGTTGTTTCACCAGGTTATCATGGGCTTCAGAAGTTTTTTTAAACCAAAGTTTCGAAGAGAAAGAGTGGTTGAGTTAGAAGCTTCCTAGAAGGAGCTGAGCATAGGGGGTGACTGGATAGCAACTGTGGGCCCAGATTAGAGGTTAAAATGCATAGAGAGCCTACTAGAGGGAACCAGAGAGATGCCTGCCTATCTCTGTGCTCCTGTCCTCCAGATCTTGCTAGTGGCAGCGTCTCCATCCCTGTTGACTAAACCTAACTGAAGGCAGAGGGGAGAGAGTTGTGGATTGTCTGTGCAGCCTCCTCTGCTGAGTGAAGAAGGGAGAATGTGCACTGGAAATACACCTGCAGACTGTGATAGTAATGTACACATGAGCTATACAAATCTATACTTTAACAAATAATAGCACATGTATGAGCATCACAAAATTCTTAAATGAGTTCTCTTATGGAACTTTTAATGAGGAGGAAAGTATCTAGAATTATTATTAGTGTCAATCATAATGTCTGTGGGGACTAGAGAGATGATTCAGTGACTAAGAGCACTTGCTGTTCTTGGAGGGGACCCAGATTTTATTCTCATCACCCCCATGTTAGCACACAACCATCTATAATTCAATTTTAGGGGATCCATCACCCTCTTAGGTGCCAGGCACACATGTGGTGTACATATGTACATGCAGGCAAAATACTCATACACATAAAACAAATAATTGTTTTGAGACAGGGTTTCTCTGTGGCTTTGGAGACTGTCCTGAAACTCGCTCTGTAGACCAGGCTGGTCTCGAACTCACAGAGATCCACTTGCCTCTGCCTTCCAAGTGCTGGGATTAAAGGCATGTGCCACCACTGCCCAGCTTAAAATAAATAATTTTTCAAAGCTTAAGAATATCTATATCTTTTAGATATTAAAGAACGAATGTGCTTGCTTCCTGAAAGTTTGTTTAGAGAAGATGCTTCTGTAACATTGATTTGAATGTGCAACTCTCCATCTCTCTCTTAAAATATTACCATTACATCGGGAGGCAGAGGCAGGCAGATCTCTGTGAGTTCGAGGCCGGGCTGGACCGACAGCCTCCAAAACAATACAGAGAAACCCTGTCTCGTAAAACATATATATATGTATATGTATATATATATATAGCCATTACAAATAATCTATAGCAAATAAAGGATCTTTTAAAAAGCTTATATTTTGAAACAACGTCTTATTCTATCATCTTGGCCGACCTGGAACTCACTACATAGACCAGGCTAGCCTTAAATTTTCAGAGACCCTCCTACTCTACCTCCAGTGTGCTGGCATTAAAGGTGTGCTCTACCACACCCAGCAAGAATATATATTTTTGAGATAGTGTCTTATGGTGTAACCCAGGTTTGCCTTGAATTTATAATTCTTCTGCCTCCGTAAATTCTGGGAATTGTAGACATATGCCACCATGTACAAATCAGGGATGAATCTCTGTTCTTTCCCCTTCTCTCTGTCTCCCTGTAACATGTAACATTTATGAACAGTAGAGAAAATCATTGTATTGTAACTTGAAGAAAAGGATGTTCTTATAATGACAACTCACACAACAGACATGAAAGGAGGAGAGAGACATGTTCAAAGAAGGGTTTCAGTGGGAGGAAGGTGCTGAGTGGATAATGAGAGGTGGAAATGACTAAACCCATTATATACAGGTATAAAACTGTCAATAGAAAGCCACTTTCAAACAGGAACATTGTTGGGTTAATGACCTTCCCCTCAGACCTCATTGTCTTTACTGAGTTCTCATTCTCCTTAATTTGGGCATTTGACATTCTGAATTTACCTGGATTGCTAGCTATGAGGCACTTCAAGCTTTGACTTTTGTAGTATAACACTGTCCTTTTCTCGTGTTCATTCATGTTTTCAGAGAATGGTTAGTAATGCTACACAAGAGAGACACGTTCCCTGTCCTCTGGAGTGTATAGTCAGCCACTCTTCCTCCTTTTTATAGTCTCTCTTCATGTTTTTATGAAGACCATTAGTTATTCTTGACTTTGTGCTCTCTCTGAGAACTGTTTTATCCTCTTTATTTCAAATGCTTATACATCTCTATCCTGAATTTTGTTTAGCTCTTTAATAAAAATTTTATTGCACTCTATGTTGTACCTGATTCAAAGACACAACAGTAATAAAAATAGTATCTGCTTCTAGAGTTGCTGGAATATGTGTAAGAAAGCAGGGTAATTGTTCACAGTGCCATGGGACAGGTAAGGGACTGCATAACTTATCTCAAGAGGGAAGGGAACGGGCTGCTCTCAACCAATAGAAGATTGAGAATATGTGAAGACACCCAGGGTTTTAAAAGCACAGTAGTTCAGTGTGATTGGAGGCTTAAGGCTACGAGAGGAGTGGAAGACAAGATTGACAGCTGCTGTACGGAAGTGAGAGTGAACCCAAAGGCAATACTGTAAATGCTGAACTAACACAGGTTCACTGTGAAGGAACTCTTCCTTACAACTTCATTCATGTTTCTGTCATAGGGTGACCAGTCTCTCTTCCCCAGACTCTCAGCAGTTGTGAGCAGCCTTCTGCTTGTGACATTCCTATATTCAGAACACTAGTCCTTTCTGTTTTGATAGTTGACACTATCACTCAATTTCTGAATCATTTCAAAGATGTGTTAAATACTTCCTTTCTCACTGTTTCAGTTGTTAATTTCTAAAATACTTATTTTGCTATGTTACTGACTTGGACCAAAAGAAAACTGGTTTTTATTTCCTACGAGATAAATTCTTTCTTAGACCAGAGTTTTAAACTCAAAACATTTAATAAACACAACCTGGAGCCGTCATGCTGTCATTAAAACCTCAAGCTTTCAGGATCAGAGATAATTAGCATCACAGATGTTCTAACTGTGCGGTGTCATCATGAACAGATGTATTTTACTGAACAAGCATTTTGTGTTTGAAGGACAGACAGACCCACTGCCTCCAGTCTGTCTTCTGACACAGTTCTAACTTTTTACTGCAGCCGAATCACTTGTATCCACAGAGAACACATGCACACCGGCTGGAGGAGTAGCCGGTGTTGGAATCCTGGCTGTCCCCAATTTCAGCACCATCTTTCACTTCCTTAAACATCAATAAGTAACTGTAGTGAGCAGTGGCCTCCAATGATAGGTACTTCACAGAGTTGGGATAAGGACTGAGTCCATCTGTGTAGCCCGGTGCTTGGCATGTGTGAGCATGCAGGGTGGAGACGCTGTCTTGGTGGGACGGCCCCTGCTCGTTCCTCTGCTCTTGCTGCAGCTCTGGGGCTGCCCTTGCTCCCTCCTGTGCCTCCTGCTGCCTGCGCCTCACTGTTTGTCACCTCTTCTTTAATGCTCCTTTCTGATTATCTCAGTTTATGTCAGGCTCTGAATTTCTGTTGACCCTTTTATACCATTTTAATAACCATATTACTGTTTGTGTGGTATATTTCTGCTTTTTATTTCTTTTTGGATGTGTATACAGTAATGATAGTTACTAGAATTACTGTCACAGTCAAGATATGGGACAGTTTTGTTACTCTCCCTTGAAAAAAGTCTATTTGGTATTTCTTTTTAAACAAGCTCTCAAATGTACATTCTTGTTTTTAGACATACAGCCTATATCTTGAACCTGTTTTGCACAAATTAGTTTTCCGTTCCTGGCCTAGCCTAGTGTTGTGTATATAATGAGGGAACAGATACTTCAGTGTTGTTTGAATTGTATAAAGCAAAACCTGAATCAGTGTAAATTAGAACCTGTTTAGAAAGTGCCAGCCAGGTAGCATGGTGTGTGCCTGTAGACCTAGCTACTTGGGAGGCTGAGGCATATTAAAGTTTAATGCTGGGCCATGTTACAGTAGTTTTGGAGCACTGCCAAGACCAATAAAGCCACTTTTTGTTTGTCTTGGGGAGCAAGGGCTTGCTCCTTTTAGTTTTATTATCAAATATACTTAAAAGGTTTTTTTTTAACTTTATTGTAATGTGAAACAGATTTTTACTTCTTTATCCTTCAAATATTATGCTATTATTAAATTCATATATGTTAGTCTTTTTTCTTAAATGTATTTAGGATATTAAGCTATTAAATTGAATAGAATTAATTATAGAATGTAAAATAGAAAACTTGCCTGCATTCCCAGTTTTATTTTTCTATGGACCGATTTTGATATTTTCCATTATGGCTTCTTTTCTGATTGTACCTGAGATGAGAGGCCAATGTAAACAAGAGGATCCGTTTTGAGTGGGCAGTTGCTGTGTAGTCCCATTAACCCTTCCACTGATATCAGAGAATATCAATCTTCCTCCAGAGAGGACAGAGTTTAGTTAAGATTTACATCCCATACCCTCTCCTCCCTAAAGAAGTGAATTGAATGTAATTACATGTTTTTTTTTCCCTTCCCCAACAGCTTCCCTGCCTATGGCTGTTCTAAATTTGGGCCACATATATCCATTTCAGAGAGGCTTTTTCTGTACTGACAACAGCATCAAGTATCCATACCATGACAGTACCGTCAGATCCATTTTGCTCATCATAGTGGGGCTTGCCTTACCCATTTCCTCTGTAAGTAAATTACTGAGCAGGTAGTGGTGGCTTGTTGTGCTGGAGGTTGGATGAAGTGATGGCATTGGGGTGGGGGTAAATTCAAGTCCTATCTTTACTAGTGCTACTATGGAAAATGGTTACTGAAGGGAAGAGTTCCACTGTTTATTCCTGGAGAATGGTGATTTTCTAGTCAAAGATGTATGCTACTTAAAACAACTTGAAGTCATTGCATCAACTCTTCTCAGGATACAAATGAAGAGGTATAGCTCTGCTACTGCTCAGCTCCAGGAAGCATGTTCATGGCTGAGCTTAAACCAAGATTTTGCTTTATCATCACACTGTTGGCTGAGAATTGAGATCACAAAAATATGTTACTTTCTAAATTTGAAAAGACACAGATTGTAAGTAAAGTCTAAATACCCTAAGGCTATCCCTATTTTAAAGTTATGATATTTGAGGTCACCAACTTGTAGTAGTGGGTTTTACTGTTTTGGGGCACTAGAAACTTCCATCCAATGTTAGCATTCACAAACTGAATTAAGACTGTCACTTGGAGTGTTGTGCTTATTTGCTATTTACTTGGTTTGGATTCCTAAGCCTTGTTGCCTGTCTTTGTGTGAAATAGGTCTCATGTAGTCCATGCTGGTCTGAGACTTCTAGGCCTCCTGCTTCTATTTACTAAGTCCTGGGATGTCAGGCACATATATTTTTATGTGACTTGGAAATAGAAGGAAAGGAACAGAGCAAAGATTTACCCTCTTGTATGTCTTAGAGTGCAGCAGGCCCACTGTGTATTTCCCCAGTGTCCTCCTGGGTCTTGTCAGCTCAGCTCCTTAGGTGTGTCTAAACTTTTAGAGTCCCAGTCAGCTCAGGACTGGCTGGTTTTTTGTTTGTTTGTTTTTTGTTTTTTTTTGTTTGTTTGTTTTTGAGACAGGGTTTCTCCATGTAACAGTCCTAGCACTGGTTCTGTAGACCAGGCTGGCCTTGAACTCACAGAGATCAACCTGCCTCTGCTTCCTGAGTTCTGGGATTAACAGCGGGAACCACCCCTGCCTGGCAAGTTTGTATTTTTCATTGTAAGTTTTCTTCTTCCCTGAATAGTCTTCAGAATAGTAGACCAGTGGCTAAACAACCATGAATTTTATTCTGTTTCAAGATATATACTTCTTTATACTTAAAATTCAAATATGAGTTAACAACTTTAAAATAGAAGGGGTGAAAAATTGGGATTAAGACTTTAGTTTTAGGAGATAATTTTCCCTAAGGAGCAGTAACACCACAACTAGCATTATCTAGTTGAGGCACTAGGATTGTGACCTGTGTGGAGGAAAGCTTGCAGAACTGTCACTTAAGTGCCAGTGAACAGTGCCACTGTACTTACGGAGCACAAGGTGTTTGTTGTAGCTATTGTTTTAAGCAATTGTTGCCAGATCAAGTTTTTACAAACCTTTTTAGTATTGCTTGAGGCTCAGGAAGTTAACTTTCAATTGCAGGGTTTGGTATATTTTATCTTTTTCTCAATTACAGAAATATAATAATTTATGAACAAAATTTATAAAGTAGATCAATAAAAAAACAGTAACTTTTATTCTACAAGCTGATGAAAACTAGTAACATTTCAGTGCTATTTAGTGTGGCAATTTTTATTTCATTATGAGAATACTGTAAATTCAGCTCTGTTCCCTTTTTATTTAACAAATATGTTTGAAATAAGTGATCACAATAAATACCCAAATACTAAGCAGTTGAAATGAAGACCAATAATACCAAGGTATGTAATTTTCTTTAAAGTAGTGAGAAAAACTTGTTGTGAACCTTTGAATTCTTGGTATGATTTTTTTTTTGAGACAGGGTTTCTCTGTATTGTTTTGGAGGCTGTCTTGGAACTCGCTCTGTAGACCAAGCTGGCCTTGAACTCACAGAGATCCGCCTGCCTCTGCCTCCCGAGTGTGAGATTAAAGGCGTACACCACCACCGCCTAGCTTGGTATGAATTTTTGTGAGTTTGTTGTTGGAACTCACTTGGAAAAACATGTTAATACAAACTTAAGGAACTAAAAGAAGCAATGTTTAGCTAGTTTCTTATGAACTAATGGAAAAATACTTCTTTACAATTTCTAGGATAGATTTGTTTTAATTATGTGTAGTATTTCATATAGAAGATATTTTGTTTTTCATTTATATGGATTATTCATGTTTGACCTAGCTACATCTATATACATACACATCTTGTATAATTTGATGGGTAATAAGATTTTAGATGGTAAGAAATTTGCATTTTAAAAATGACTTATTTTTTTCTTTTGAATTTTTAAAAAGAAACCCAAGTGTGGTGAACAGTGTGCTATTTGGATACCAGCTTCTATGTGTTCTAGTTTCCATTCTGTGCTGTGATAAAATACTCTGACCGAAAAGCTCCTTTGTTTGTAGGACACAATCTATTATTGACAGAGATTAGGCAGAACTCAAGCAAGAATTGAACACAGAGACCATGGAGAAACACTATTTGCCGTCTCACTCATAGACTCATGCTTAGCTAGCTTTCTTATACAGTGCAGGAACACCTGCAGGGAATGTTGTTGCCTACAGAGTGCTAGGCCCTCCTTCACCAGTCCACTTCAGATATGTTCACAGGCCCAGCTGATCTGGGCAGTCCCTCAGCTGAGACTCCCTCCTCAGGTGTCTCCTGGCTGTAACAGTTGACAGTTAAAGCTATTTAAGTCAACAGGAGATTCTAGTCTTTATTATTTTACTTTAGAAAAAAGTGAAATGAAGGCATATGCATTAATAACCATTAACTTGTTTTCTTTTTATAATGTTATTTTGAAAACTAGCTGAGGAAGCTACAAACTTTACCTTTTTGTTTTTTTTAAATTTAGGTCCTAGGAAATTGGCTGAATTTGTGGTATTTGTAATGATTTTTACAAAATATTGTCCTCAATATTATTAATTTCTAGGAGTAAGATTACCTGATAAGATAACAAATATATGTTTTAGAGTTTTGTACAATTTGTTAACTAATTAAAAATTAAAGTTGCCTGGCAGTGATGGCACACACATTTAATCCAGACACTTGGGAGGCAGAGGCAGGAGGATCTCTGTGAGTTGGAGGGCAGCCTGGCCTACAGAGTGAGTTCCAGGAAAGCCAAGGCTTCACAGAGAAACCTTGTTTCAAAAAAAAAAAACCCAAATAAATAACTAAGTAAAATTACATTCATTTAGTGTGCATGTGTTTGGCGCACATGTAGAGATCAGGGTCTCTCCTTCCACCTGTGGGGTCAGGGACTGAATTGAAGCCTTTAGACTTGGCAGCATGTACCTTTGCCCACTTAGCCATCTAGCTGACTCTATTTAACATAGTATTTATTTCAACTGCGGGCTATTGGTTCTTTTATTCCCCTGGCCTACCTATACTAGAGGCTAATGCTTCTTGGACAAGCATTCTACTTCTAAACTAAAGCTACTGGACCTGATAGTTTCTATGAAAGAGGATTGATTAACAGCTTAATAACTGCATATGCTGTTGTTTTTAAAGCTTAAAATGGGACTACCACAAACGTGAGTTCAAGGACAGCCTGTTTCAATGAGGATAAAAATGTGTGGGTATTTAGCGCATTTGATATAAGAAGCCCTTACTATTTACATGTTATACAAAAGGCCTCTACTACATTAAAAAACCTTTTTGGCTATCTGATAAGTAAGGCAAGAGGTTGAATTTGGAAGCATCTGTAGTGAAAGTTTTCTCCAAATACAGACCCACAGTCTAAACCTAAAGCTCTAGGAACCAAAATTTTATAAACTTATTCAATATTATATAATTCACATGCCTTAAGCAACATCCCTCATCAGGGTCTACGTCAGTACCTCATAATCAGAAACAGCAATATTTACCCAGTGAAACATGACTAGTTACAGCAAATAGGGTAAAGTTTGTGGTAGTCCTATCACCTGTTCAAGTTAGCTTTGACATAACTATTTGAGGGTGAGTTTGGGTGTCAGCTGTTTTGAAAGAACTGTGGGAGGCTGGTGACAAGGCTCGGCAGTTGAAGGCTCTTGGCTGCAACCTGATGATCTTCCTTAGCATAATTTGTTATTTCTTTAACTATTTAAAAATCTCCAAATCCTTTTTTGTTGTTGTTGTTGTTGAGAAAGCCTGTGACTAAAAGTTAGTCGTAGAACCACTTAAATGAAATTACTCATGACTAGAGTGCAGGTTGTTGTAAGTACCAAGAAGTAAATATGTGGAGTGAGGTGCTTTTGAATATCCGTGGGTGTAAATAGAATGTCCCCAGAAGAATTTGTCTTAATTAGAGTTTTATTGCTGTGAAGAGACACCATGACCATGGCAACTCTTGTAAAGAAAACATTAATTGACATGTGAAACAAGCTTGTTTTTAACTTAAATTAAAAAAAATAAAAATAAAACATTAAAGTTTCAGAGGTTCAGTCCATTATCGTAATGGCGGTGAGCATGGCTGCATGTTGGCAAACGTGGTGCTGGAGTTGAGAGTGCTACCTCCTGCAACAGGAAGTTGACTAACAGTCACACCGAAGGAAGCTTGAGCAAAAGAGACTTCAAAACTCTTCCCCACAGTGACATACTTCCTGCAACAAGGCCACAACTCCTAATAGTGCCACTCCTTTTGGGGGTCATTTTCTTCAAACCACCACAGGGGCAATTTCTTTCAAACCACCACAGAATTTAAGAGAAGAGTCAGGTTCAGGGATCTGTGTGGAAGAGGTGACAAAGGTGGTAGGAGATGATTTCAAGGGAAGTGTTTTCCAGATATAACAGGAGCGATGCACACTATGGCCTTACAGCACATACAAGATCTTCACAAGATCAAGCCAAACAAAATCCCCACATGGAGGATGGCGGAGGACATGAAGCCCCACCTCTAGCCATTGAGCTGTTCACAATTGATAGATGCTGGGAGAGGGAAAATCTGTTTTCTTCCAGTGGACAGTGATTATATCAACCATATCCTCAGGGGTTGGGTAGGCACAGACTAGCATTTGCGAGGATGAATTCCAACCATTTTCATCCACCTTTTTGGTCTGAAACTGTAGACTTGGTGATCATTACCTCTTGCAGTAATGATTTTGTCTTTTGTTACTGAGACAGTGTCTCACCTTGTAACTCAGGTAGTCCAGGAGCTCATTATATACCCAAGCTCCCATTGATTTAGCAATCCTGCTGCCTGCCTCACCTTCCGATGCTGACGTTAGTCATGTGCTATCATGCCTGGCGGGATGTCATTTTGGGGGTTTGGGCATGTTCTATGATCCTGTAAAGGCCCTGCTTCTGACCATACATACATAACATACATACATACATACCAGGAATCCTTAAAACTCTAAAAATCCTTAAGAGTTGACCAGTTTCCAAATCTCCATAGAAAAGTCCTTTATGGCTGGGCATTGGTAGCCACACCTTTAATTCCAGCACTTGGGAGGCAGAGGCAGGTGAATCTCTATGAGTTCGAAGCCAGCATGGTGGCTCTACAGAGTGAGTTCTAGGACAGCCTCCAAAACAATACAGAGAAACCCTGCCTTGAAAAACAAAAACAAAAAACCAAAACCAAAACAAAACAAAAAAAGAAAAGTCCTTTATGGCTACCAATTCTGCAGGTATGGTGCCTGTATTCCAGACATCAACAGGAGGTGTGCTGAGCTCTATATGAGAGTGGTAACTACCTCCAGTGTATGGGCTGTAACAGACATCCAGGAACTCTAAGTTTTTATTGTAGGCTTTGGAGAGAGATTTCTGTAGTCTGGATACATTTTTTCTTATTTCTGTTTTTTGATCTATAGATTCTTTATTGTTTGAATACCTTTGACTCTCCCCCATTTAAAAAAAATTTTTTAACCTGTGTAAAAATGGTTGGCTATATTAATGTGGGTCTATTTCTAGACTCTTTCTACTTTATGAATAACTATGTCTTGTCTTACACCAGTGCCACCAGTTTATACTGTAGCTTAAAATTGAGTGATTAAAAGAAAAATTATACCACCGAGGTGGTTTTGTTTGTTTGGTTTGGTTTGCAAAATTCAGAGTGATTCCTCCAATTTCATTCTTTTTCCAAATTGTCTCTCGGTTCTAATTTTTTTGTCTTTCTGTATAAGTTTTACATAAAGTGTATATTACTGTTAATGTCTGAAAAATAAGTGCATTGAAGTTAGGTAGTAGTGGTTTAATTCCAGCACTTGGGAGGCAGAGGCAGGAGGGGATCTCTGCAGGAGGCCCACTTGGACTACAAAGACTACCCAGAACAACCAAGGCTACACAGAGAAACAGTAACTTGTTGGAAGTATTTGCATTTTCTAATATTAGAATAGGTTTGTTTGTTTGTTTGGTTTTTTAAAGAAAGGGTTTCTGTGTAGCTCTGACTGTCCTGGGACTCAATAGGTAGACCAGGCTGGCCTGAGTTTTTTTTTTTTAATAAGAGATAACCAGTTTCTCAGTTTTTCTGAATTTTTCTAATTAAAACAGTTTCTAAATATTTCTCTTATGGTTCCAAGAAACTGGTATTTTTGGCTGTCTTTTATTATCTCAGGTGGAGGATGGAGAAACATTTTTGTGGTATACAGTTTGTGGAAGATAATGAGTTATATATCCTTTTGAACTGTTGAAGATTTTCTTTATTAGACGCAGAAACCTCTGCTATTTCTAGAATGAATATAGGTTTACTACCTATACTGAAAGCTGGGAAACCAGCATAGGACTATTCCAGAACCCCAGAACGAGGATGTCAAATTCTTTTTCCCCAAATGTAACTGTATAGCACCAATTTACCAGCCACAGTATACAAAGTGTGGAAAAATTGAATATTAAAGTAGACAGTTGATGCTATCTTTGACATGTATGACACCCAAGGCCTCTGGTAGTGGATCAGTATTTATCCCTAGTGCACGAATGGATTTTGGGAGCCCACTTCACATAGAGGGATACTCTCTCAGCCTAGACACATAGGGGAGGGTCTAGACACTGTTCCAAATGATATGACAGACTTTGAAGATCCCCTATGGAAGGCCTCACCCTCCCTGGGGAGCAGAAAGGGGATGGGATTAGGAGGTTAGTGAGGGCAGGGGAGGAGGGGAGAAAGAGGGAGCTGGGATTAACATGTAAAACAAGCTTGTTTCTAATTTAAATAAAAAAATGGAAAAAAGTTTACTATTCAGAGAACTTGAGTTTTAAATGGGTTCATTGTGACTGGCCACTGGACATATTAAAAATCAGAATGTGGGAATGTAAAGGGTTATGGCCTCTTTGGAAAATAATTTGGCAGTTTCTTAAAAAGTTAAAGATAAACTTAACACATGACACAGTAATCCTAGGTATCTGCTTGTTAGAAATGAAAATACATCCGAAGTCTTGTCTGTGAACATGAACGTTCAAAGTAGTATTTAGTCATAATATCCCCAAATTGGACACAGCTGAGATATCCGTTAACTGGTAAATGGATAGACCAAATGTGCTCTGTATGTACAGTAGAATAGTATATCAATAAAAAAATCACATACATGAATTCACCTCAAGGACACAATAGTAAGTAATATGAGTTACATAGGCAATATCACCTGCTGTATGATTCCATTTGTGTGAAATTCCCAGAAGCAGGTCAGTGATTGCTCTAGGTCGGTGGTAGGAGGATGGACTGAATGCACACAGACTGGTGAATGTTCTAAGACCAGATGGTAGTGATTGTTGTAGTGGTGAATTTAGAATAGATGGATTTTATGGTACATGTTCTACTTTACAGGGCAGGGAATCTGGGGAGATGACTGTGGCTGAGAGTACTTGCTGTTCATGCGTAGAGCAGGGTTCTCAGCACCCACATTGGTGGCTCACAACTGCCTGGATTTCCAAGTCTAGGGGCAGCTGCTGCTCTCTTCTGGCCTTCGTGGGCATATACATGAACAAGGTGTACACACAGACACATACACACAGAGACACACACACAGAGACACACAGACACACAGACACACATCTTTAATAATAGAAGGAGAGAAGTTAAAATTAATTTCCCAGCTAAAGTATTAAGAAAAACATTGGTAGATATAGTCATTTGACAAATTATAAAAAGAGATTTAAGAGGTGCAATCTTCCTGGTAAAAGTAAATGTTTGATTTGAACTGACAACATAAACAATCCTTTCATTCTTGCCTTGGGTGTCATACATGTCAAAGATAGCATCAACTGTCTACGTAAATATTCAATTTTTCCACACTGTGTATACTGTGGCTGGTAAATTGGTACTGTACAGTTACATTTGGGGGAAAAGAATTTGTCAAAAATGTTAGTTTATAGTTTTTAATTTTACATAAACATATTCTAGGGAAATAATTAGGAATACAAATAAGGATTTGAATTGGAAGTATTCCCTATACTGTGTAGACTACCCAAAAAACTAAAAGCAACCTTTGTGCTGTCCCTGTTGGAAGGAGATTAGGGTGTGGCAAGGAGTAGAAAGTGCTTCTCATTAGCCTAAGTAAAACTTGTTGTTGAAACAGATAGAAGGTACTTTGCAGCCTGAGAGAGTGAGAGCATTGAGGCCTTCTGGCACTGGGAAGCCAAAGCTACCTTTTCCATTCTGCACCGGGGAGGGTCAGGCTAGTGACTTCTTTCTCTCGGTAAATGTGCTTTGTCCTCGGCCTTTTTGTGTGTGGGCCAGTGCTGTGTGCCAGCTCACATGGAGCCAGTCTTGTATTTCTGAGAGGTTCTAGAAGCATCCTTTTGAGTCTTAAGTGGGTCATGGACACATGTGGTTGTCCTGTACTGAGTTTAGTTGGTGGAAATGAACCTGCATCAGGTTATTATATATTTCACAAGTTTCTTTGCTGGTCACAAGGAGTGGTTATTACCAACTTAGAAGTTTTTCTGTTGTCTTCTGAACTCCAATTCGGGATAAAGTGCATCCGTGGTGGATTCATGCTTTACACACAGAACCTCTCTCATACTCTTTCTTCCTCATGAAAGCTCTTTAATGAAGATTGGCAGTGGAAACCTTCTCCATCTCCTGACACTTCCTTTCTTCTGACCCATACTTGAAGCTCCTCCGTCCTGATCTGCCACCTGCTCACCCACTCTCTCAGTGGGTGATTGTTTTTCATGCCACATCCATCCTGTACATGATCTTTCTCCTTTGTAGTTATGGGAATCCTTTACATCATCCATTCTGCTTTTTCTTCTATACCCCTTCCTACTGGGGCTCACATTCCAAACACCCACACTTACTGACCAGGCCTGTAGAATGATGCACTAGCTCTTTTCTCTGTTCTTCTCTGGGGTGATTATGTACTGTGCTTTACTCAGCTTTGTAACCCTGATAGCACTGAGGATTCTTTTTTTTTTTTTTACAGGGGTGGGTCAAGACAGGATTTCTCTGTATAACAGCCTGGCTGTCCTGAAACTCACAGAGATCAGCCTGCCTCTGCCTCTGCCTCCCGAGTGCTGAGATTAAGGGCATGGGCCACCACACCTGGCAGCACTGACAATTCCTTATACAGTATATTTAATATTAACCCAATTACACATTCCTGCATTTTAAAGTGGATACTTATCATACTCATATGTAAATTTTTTTCTTCCATCTTAAGAAACATAAACTTTTTTTCCTCCTGTAAATTTAGGAGTAATTTAACTTGATTTTTGTGACCAAATGAGAAAAAACTTAGTATTAATGGGTATGCATATTAATCTTTTTCAGTATATTTGAGGCTATTAATATGAATGTTTCCTTAGACTAAAAACACTTAAAAACTTAAGAGTTTTGGATACTAATGATCTACATTTAATTTCTGTACTAAGTATCTTACAGAAAGAAGCATCCCTGATTGAAAAAAATCCAACCAATTCAAAAATGTGCTGGGTAGCAGCCAGGTGGTGGTGGTGCACGCCTTTAACCCCAGCACTTGGGAGGCAGAGGCAGAGGCAGGGGTATCTCTGTGAGTTCGAGACCAGCCTGGTCTACAAGAGCTAGTTCCAGGACAGCCTCCAAAGCCACAGAGAAACCCTGTCTGGAAAAACTAAAAAGAAAAAAAAGAAAGAAAAGAAAGAAAGAAAGAAAGAAAACAACAACAACAACAAAAAAGTGCTATGTAGACAGTAAGAGTTTCCAGTATCGTGTGCAAAGTTCTTACATGTAAAAGAAACCATAGTAGTAATTCTTCGTAAATGTGAAGTGAATGTCTGTTGAAGGCTAAGTGTCCAGTTGCTGCGTAGGATAAGTAGTAGTGGAAGCTCAGCCCTGTGTTGATAACTGTGAAAAGTTTGTGTAAATCTCATGAAGTTGTGCAACAACCATAGCATGTGTGTTGAAAGCTGGGCATTTCACCTTATTACCCTGATTGTAAGCATGTTGTGAATTGGGAGAGCTTGGATTCAGTGAGAGGCATGGAGTGAGAGGGAAGGTAAGAAAGTCAGCTCTAGTGTAACTTTTTTTAGGAATAGCATTTATCCGAAGCAAGGCTGTGGGAATCTTGTCGAATTTGAAGGGGTTTTAAAGAGTTGGCATCTATCAATGGCAAACTGGTTCATGCAAAGTAATGTACTTTGGCTATTCAGTGTATAAATGAAAATGGGAAGATAGTAGAGGAGCTAGCAATAAAAGAAACAGACAATATCTGTTCCCTTTGACCCTCATAGGTTGGACAGAGTTGATACTATGATACACAGAGCAGCAGATGCTTGGTTGTCATTTAGTCTTAGGACTGTAGAACAAAAGAGGACTTCAGATGACTATCAGGACTTGGTGCCCTGTGGAGAGGGAGCATTTGAACTTTCTTTGGACAGGCTAGCTTAGTGGGCAAAACATTGTATGCAGAATGGGACACCTAAGGGGGAGCCTTCCTTCAGGGATCAGTCTTGAAGTAGACTTGTTGAGGGTTTCTGTAGAACTACGTATCTCTTTACAAAACAGTAAGCTGTTACTAATAAATAGGCCATATTTAATGACATGAAGAACTGAATTATTGAAATTTATATTTAGGCAAAACAAATTTATTTTAAGAGGTGAGTGTGAGGCATAATCTTTACAGAAAACATTAACGGTAAAGCAGGTGTGTGTTAGATGGTTTTATGGTTGACACCATTGTCTGTCTTAAGAAAGTTGCTTCTACTTCAGGGTTCATTCTAAAGCAGCCCTAAATGCTCTTTGTATAACAAGGAAATGAATGAATAGTTAATTTAGACACTGTCCTAATCTAGCTGTGACCTTGACCTGTTTAAATGTTGTAGTGAAAAAGGACAAAATGGGGAATGTTAAAATGTTTTCCTTTTACAAACAACATCTATGACAGATAGGTTGAGAAAGTTCTGGAAACTTGGTTGATTAAAGACAAGAACGCAAGAAGAGATTTCCCCAGCATTTATTGTATTTGGGCAGAAACAAAAGTTGGAAGATGCCCTTTGTTAAAGTGGCTGGCAGAACTTTAAAGCTTTGTTTCCTGTAGAAAAACACACTTACCCTCATCGCAAGTCTTCTAACTTCTGCTGCATGCATTCTGCATTTCCTTTTTACATGTGCTCTTACTTACTTTCATAGCAAATGCATTTTTAAAGTCTCTGGGATGGTTGTTGCCATTGATCAGTTTTGATAATTTTTAATGATTTTCTATTTATTCCCTTTTGCTAGCTGGATTGCCTTTTGCAATTCTTACTTCAAGGCATACCCCCTTCCAACGAGGAGTGTTCTGTAATGATGAGTCCATCAAGTACCCTTACAGAGAAGACACCATTCCTTATGCGTTATTAGGTGGAATAATCATTCCATTCAGTATTATCGTTGTAAGTTAAACCTGCTTTTCCAAGTTTATAACTTTTGAGCACGTGGCTTACTCTTGTGATGGTTTGTTAATGTTTACATGTATATTCCCCTCAGGATTTTTTAAACTTTAGTGGAAGGCTTATTTTATGGAGCTATTTTTTTAAATGAGGTCAAAAGAGTGAAAAATATGTAATTGGATCCTAACTTGGTATATGTAGATTTTGTGCTAATTTTTTATGTCACTGTAGTTATTATAGTTCTGGTTTGCTACTGTTTCAGTAGTTATGTGACTAATTGTTGAACGTTACAGCAGTGTGTTTCTCACATAGTTAATGCATTGGATGTCATAACTGAATATCTTGTTCTTTAGTACTGAGTTCTACACAAAAAAATTGCTGATGTTAAAACTTCATTCAACTCATCTCTTTTTTTAGAAGAATTTTAAATTCTGCCATACACAGTGAGTAAAAGTTTCAGTTCTATGATTAGCAGTGAGCATGGAAGGAGTTTTACTAATTCCAAAGGCAACACTGACAGTGGAGCCCCGTGGTAGCTTTTATTGTCCAGTGTCTCGGTGGGATGCTTAGGAGTGTGGTTCTAGATAGAGTTCAGTGGTGGGCTATTTCTATGGCCTTTACATACAGAAATTGTATTAAGTAAACATTTCTGTGCTAACAATATTTATGTAAACATTTAAAGGAAGAAAGTGTGATCCCAAGAGAAAAAACAAGGCAACAGCATGTAGCTTGACAACTTTTGAAGTTAATGTTAAATTATCATTTAATTAATTTGGAAATACCATAAAATCATCACAGTATCTGATTAGTGATGAAAATTAATTAATTCATACTTTGTGGTAGACAACTAATGAAAACAAACCTTGTACTGTATGAATGTTTATTTTGTAAAACTGAGATGTCAGAAGGAAGGATGCTGTTTTGTCAGTCCGAGCATTTTCAGTGACTGCCCTGGAGCCTGGCATTTCCTAGACTCTTGCACGCGTTAGGATCTGGTTGGAGGGATTGTACTGTAACCCACATGATTGTCCTACAACATGGCAAAGGTTGAAGAAATCATTACTTTTTTTTTTTCAAAACAGAGTTTCTCTGTGTAGTTTGGCCAGATCTCTACACCGATTTTTTCCTAGTAAAGGGGAACAAGGCTGTGATGGTTTGTATCTCTTTAGAGACAGGGTCTCACTGTGTTTCCCAGCATGGGAACCAACTCATGTGCTCAGGCTCTCCTTCTGTCTTAGTCTCAAAAAAAACCAAGAGTCTTCTCTGAGCATGATGGTGCATGCCTATACTCTCAGCACTCAGGAAGCTGATACAGGAGGATTATAAGTTCAAGACCAACTTAGACTACTTAATGAAATTGAATCTCATAAAACAAACATGTACATATAAAGGGGAGGGCGGGTGATTCCTGGGTTAGGGGTTGAAATGATCAAAATATATTGTATTTGAATGAAAAGAATGAAATAGAAGGAGAATATGATTGCTTCTAAAGGGTTGAGGTTTTTATTATAAATATAAGGGAGAGAGCAGGCAGGCGTCTGGGATGGTAGTGATGGAACCAGACCATGAGAGGGGAAAGAGTGATTGGGAAAGAGAGAGAGGAAGAGATGAACCTGGAGCTAAGAAACCAGGAGTGAGCCAGGAGACCAGGAAGCCAAGAGACTGGCAGAGTTTAGAGTATGGGGCAGATGTCAGACTTGAGTCTCTGTGGCAGGTGCTGGCGATGCTGAGGCTAGTGGACAGTGTCCACTTGGATGTGTCAAATAGGTCCTTCAGTTAGCCATTTATCCTAACATAGTCACTTAATAAAAGTACATTAAAAATACACCCAAGCCAAACCAAACAGTAAAACAAAAATAGGCCTTTCAAAACAAACAATAGACATTTTGAGTTTAAACTGTAAAAGGTCTTACAGCTGCAAATAGCAGCTGATGTCAGACAAGATTCATGTATTCACATTTAAAGTACTAAAGTGCTAGTCGTGCTCTGTCAGTTTAAAGGCCACGGTGACTGTGTAGGACCTGCTAAGTAGAGATGAGTGGCAGAGCAGATGCCTGTCCGTGCGGTGAGGGTGTGCCTCCAGACCCAACACAACAGTCCAAAAGGGGGTTACACTTTATTAACGCTTTATTAGCTTGGAGCTGTAAAACAAAGTGTTTGGGCTGAAGAGATGGCTCAATTGTTGGTGCTCTTCCCGAGTATCCAAGTTCAGTTCCCAGCATCCATGTTGAGTGGCCTACAACCACCTGTAACTTCAGCCCAGAGAACCTGACACCCTCTTCTGGGCTGTGTGGGCATCTGCACATGTGTGGCATACACACAGAGGCACATATACACATAAGTAAAAATTTAACCACATTCAGCACAGTCTTCCAGATGTTATCTTTACATTTAGTAAAATGACAAGGGGATTAATGTGAATCAAATCCTCGAAGTTCACATTACTTTTTTTTTTGTTCAAAACAGAGTTTCTCTGTGTAGCTCTGTAGACCAGGCTGGCCTAGAACTCACAGAGATCCACCTGCCTCTGCCTCCCGCGTGCTGGGATTAAAGGTGTGCACCACCACCGCCTGGCCACATTACTTTTTTAAAGGTGCTATAAAGTACTGTTTAATGGACAGGCAAGATGGCTCAGCAAGTAGAGGTGCTTGCTGCCAAAGAGGACCCGAGTTCAATCCGTGGGATCGACATGGCAAAAAGAGAAAACTGACTCCTGCACTTGTTCTTTGACCTCTGCTTGCATGTCTGTAAACACACACACACACACACACACACACACACACACACACACAGACCCCACAGAGTGCATTCTTTCCACAAATAAATACATGTAAAGCAAAAGTACTACCAGTTCCTATTTTCAAATTAGTATCAGCAGTAACACTCTGCTTAGGGCAGCAGCTTCATGTATTAATTTAAAATAATTCTGATTTACTTAATAATTTTCAGTTTATTTTTCAGGCACTCCTTAAATCAGAGTTGTATAGATTGACTTTTATTTGCTAGAAGGTGAATTGTGTGTACGGGGAGGGGCGGGTAAATCATTTTTAAAGCCATTGATTCAGACTTTGCACCAGGTGGTGAGTCGGAGAGAGCCAAGGGAGGGTTTCAGTACAGAGGAAACAGTCAGTGAGAAGTTACAGTAGATGGGGTTGATAAACAGCTCTTCAGCTCAATAATTCCTAAAGGAATAGAAGCAAGGAGAGGTGCCTGGGAGGGCCGAAGATGTGGAGTGTGTCAGCAATTTCAAACTTCTTTTGGGCTAGCAGGCCCTGAATGAAAGAAAGAACACTGTAAGGATGCTGTGTAGATGGACATAAAGGAGCTGATCAGAGAGTGCTGTGAGCATAGGCTCAAAGGGAGGAACCAGCGACTTGGAAAATGTTTACCTTTGTAAGGACCCTGCTTCACTCCCTGCAACACTGTCTTCAGTGTATTAATAATTTATCGTATCCTACTGTCTTAAGTAAATGAAACACGATGAGTACTTTGAGCTGTAGGATTAATTAGGCCACAGATGACTTAGGTATAGACCTGACCAAAGATTAAGAACAAGATATAATGGATCGAAGGTCAGGACAACGTATCAAAATGAGTTGAAGAATGGCTGTCGTAAGCAGATCAAATAGAGAAAACTTGATTTAGAATTTCTTTTGGCTGTTTCTGTCAAAGAGGAGAGCATTTAACTTTAAAAACTGATGTCCACTAACAAAGCACTTGTCAGCGTTAGAGGCTCCCCCCACCCCAGGACAAGTGTTAGATTATGTTACTTGTATAGGTCAGCTGGTCCTCTGCCCCATGCTCTGCACACCAGAGAGCTCCTTTCCTGCCATCAGCGGCAGGAGCGGGATTTGAGTGCCTGCAGCTGCTGCTGAGTGTGACTAGGGAGCTGTGCACCTGATTCTGGAACACAGTTCTGCAACAGCTGAGGCGTGGAGGGCCCCACTGCTAACCTGTGGTGATTAGTACACTTGGTGTGTTTCCCACAATAAAAAGATCAACTCCATAATGTGCTAGAGAAATCTTTTCTCACTAGCAGCCCATTGGGAATGACTAAAATCCCCTTAATGACCCCAAGAGGTAACGTGTTCCTTAAAGCAAGGCCACTGGACATTGGTAAGCGTAACCCTTAGCACAAAGGTCAGGTGCGATGACCCCAGAAGTCGTTTTCTTCTCCTATGACCCAGTCTCAGAAAGAGGGTTTTATGAATTCATTAACAGCTAGACTATTTTTTTTGTAAGGTATGTTTTGACTTTTACCCCGGCCCGTACCTTTGGTTAAAGTTTATTGACCCCTCCTGTTTTAGGCTCCTGTGTCAAATTTAGCTTTCTACAGAAAAGTTAGGAAACCACCCCAGCTTTACAGAGTTCATAGTCTAATTGGCAAAACTCTGACTAGGGGATTCTAGGAGCTGTTGAGCCAGATGAAAGAATGCTAGCCACGGAGTCTTGAGATTCTACTCCCTAAGAGGCAGCCATTTTTTATTTCTGCAAGGCTGACTCTGCATACAACCCTTCCCTGATTGGACGTGTTTGACTGCTTTCTAAAACTGCTTATGTAAGTTGAAGGTGAGGTAGAGAAGGCAAGTGGGAGTCTCAGGGGGAACCTGGTTACCAAGCCCTCCACCTCCCTCCCACCCACAAGTTAGCAAGCTTGCTGTTCCCCCCTAAGTGTCTGTGTAGATTGCAGGCCCAGAGAATGCATCCTCCCGTCTCCCTGGAGCAGCAAATGCTAGTGGTACATTCTGTATCTGGGCTCTGGGTGCGGTGGGGAACTGGGAAGTTGTTCCGCCCTAAGCGCATTACACCGTGTGCTCGCCACACACACTGACCATGCAGCAGTCCACGGCGTGCTGGTGGGAAGACTTAACTCCATTTTGTAAAGTGGTGAAAAGTAAGGGAGGGAATCACCTGAAATCATCCTGGGGAAGGAGGAGTCCCACGTATTTGTTTGGTCTCTTAGTAGGGCTCTTTGAAGAAGTCTGTTTTCTTTGAGCCTTGGTAGACCTTGGAGACTGTGGGGCTAAAGTACTCTTTTTAGTAAGATGGATGTCTTTGACTCAAAGGGATGCAGAGAAAAATGGAGACTGGTAGATTTTGGTTGTGAGCCTAGCCTTCAACGGCCAAGTCATCTCCCCAGCCCAAGACTGGTAGATTTTAAACATGGTTATATGAGGAGGATTTTCGTTTGAGTGAGCCTCAACTATCTTTGGGGATCTGTCACTGCAGCTGCGGAGCTCAGTCTCTGTGAATACGAGAAAAGAGCCAGGGCTGTTACTTCATACAGACTGCCCACTGCTCTGTTACTTCATACAGACTGCCCACTGCTCTGTTACTTCATACAGACTGCCCACTGCTCTGTTACTTCATACAGACTGCCCACTGCTCTGTTACTTCATACAGACTGCCCACTGCTCTGTTACTTCATACAGACTGCCCACTGCTCTGTTACTTCATACAGACTGCCCACTGCTCTGTTACTTCATACAGACTGCCCACTGCTCTGTTACTTCATACAGACTGCCCACTGCTCTGTTACTTCATACAGACTGCCCACTGCTCTGTTACTTCATTCAGACTGCCCACTGCTCTGTTACTTCATACAGACTGCCCACTGCTCTGTTACTTCATACAGACTGCCCACTGCTCTGTTACTTCATACAGACTGCCCACTGCTCTGTTACTTCATACAGACTGCCCACTGCTCTGTTACTTCATACAGACTGCCCACTGCTCTGTTACTTCATACAGACTGCCCACTGCTCTGTTACTTCATACAGACTGCCCACTGCTCTGTTACTTCATACAGACTGCCCACTGCTCTGGCTCAGCTGTGTCTGCAGTGTCTACAGTCAACCTGGTGCTTTTGGTGATTTAGAATCAAATGTCCTAAATTGACTGTTTTAAAGAGGGAATTAGAACAAAGATCATTTGCAACTTAGCACTTGCTTTTCTTTTTGTTTGTTTAAGTTGCCTGCTTAGTGTTTGATCATCCTGTTTTTCTCTTTTTCAGATGATTGTTGGAGAGAGTCTGTCTGTTCGCTTTAATACCTTGCAGTCAAATTCCTTTGTCGGCAATCACTATATAGCCAGTATTTACAAAGCCATTGGAGCCTTCTTGTTTGGAGCCGCAGCTAGCCAGTCCCTGACTGACATTGCCAAGTACTCTGTAGGCAGACTTCGTCCTCACTTCTTGGCTGTTTGTGACCTGGATTGGTCAAAAGTCAACTGCAGTGATGGCTATATTGAGAACTACATATGTCGAGGGAATGCAGAAAAGGTCAGGGAAGGCAGGTGAGTGTGGGCCTCTAACACTTGTGTTACTTTGAGTATTGTCCATTGGCTACAAGGTTTTGATGACTGACAGAGGAACTGACTGCCACTTTGTAAGAGAAGCTAGGGCGAGCGGGGAGTGAGTGAAATCGTGAACCACAAAGGAGTAAGTGGAATCCTGAACCACCCTTAACCCCAATCCTTATTTACTGTTTAGGCTATGGTGGTTTTTCCTTCATTTACTGAAACTTTTTATTATGATGTATGAGGATGTAAAATGAACCTGGATCACTTACTTCATGATCAGTAAACTTTTTCTTAAGATGCTGGTTCAAAGGCTGGAGAGGTGGATCAGTGGCCAAACATTTCTTCACTTACAGTAGGGTTATGTGTTGACAGAGTCACTGTAAGCTGAAAATGTCGAAAGTAAAAAGTGTATTCATTATACCTACGCAGCCTAAAACATCACTGTATGACAGCACGTTAGACTCAGCGTTGGCTTTCCTTGTTGGTCATGTGGCTGACTGGTAGCTGTGGCTCACTACCAGTGCCCAGAATCACAGAGTTGTGTACTCTGCATTAATATTGGAAAGATTTAAAGTACAGTTTCTACTTTCAGACTGTAGTGAAGTGAAACGAAGTTGTAGGTTAACAGTCGGTATTCGCTAGCTGAACTACCTTTAAAGTAGCTTTACCAGTATATAGTTTGTATACATTATTCTGTCTACCCTAAATCAAGGTTTTAAATATTTCCATTGCATTAGGTTTTCGTCTGAGCCTGTGGCAGCCCTGGTGTCAACTTTCTGTCCTTAGAGTTTCATATTTACTGGAAAGTTGTATGTGAGATCATTCAGTGAGGACTCCATGATATCTGCCTTCACTTTCTAACATGTTGGTTTCACTGTTCATCCATGTTGTTCTGAGAGATTATTACAGATTGCTGATTCAGGCATTTGAAAGTTGATTGACATTTAGGTTGTTTCTAATTTGGGGTTATGAAAAATAAACCGGCTCTTGGGAGGTAGAAGCGGGTAGATCTCTGTGAGTTGAGACCAGCCTGGCATACATATTGAGGTCCGGGCCAGGGAGGACTACACAGTGAGACCCTGTCTCAAACAATGAAGTCAAATAAGCCAGGTGGTGAGGGCGCAGCCTTTAATCCCAGCACTCAGAGGCAGAGGCAGGGGCAGGTGGATCTCTGTGAGTTCGAGGCCAGCCTGGTCTACAGAGTGAGTTCCAAGACAGGCTCCAAAGTTATACAGAGAAACTGTCTCAAAAAACCAAAATAAAAAATAAGGAAATAAGATAAAAACTGCTCTAAACATTTGTGTGCATGTAATATACCTTTTATTTTACTTGGATAAATACCTAGGAGTAGAAATGCAGGGCATGCAGCATACAGCATGCATGCTGTCACAGTTCCAGGAGGCCACCAAGTGTCACACTGGTTGTGGCATTTTGCATCCTTCCCAGGAATGTGTTAGAGTCTGGTTACTTTGAGTCCTTGTTGTTATTTGTCATTGGTCTTTCTTGTTTTGGTCATCCTGCAGCTTTTCTGTATTCAGTGGTTTTCATTTGTATTTTGTTCCTAAGTAGTGTTGCTGGGTATTTTCATGTGGCTTTTGTCCTTTCTGTCCTGTCATCTGGGAAATCTCTGCTCAGCTCTTATTCTTAAAAAAAAAAAAATGAGTTCCTTGTTCTGCATTGTGAGTTATTATTATTCTAATAAATGCCTTATTGGAGACATGTTTTGATATATTTTCTCCAAATCTGTTGCTTGGTTTCTTTCTTCTGTTTACTGATACTCTTTGAATTATAGAAACATAGACTTTTAAGAACTCATTTGTGTGTTTGTGTGGTTGCATGTGGCACCCAGAGGTCAGCATTGTGTGCTTTCAATTATGCCCCACCTTATCTTTTGAGCCAGTGTCTCTGGAGTGTGCTAAGCAGATCCCACCAGCCTGGCTTGCAGTGAGTCCCAGTGATCCTCCAGATTGTAGGACTCAAGTCCTCATGCTCGAGTGGCAAGCACTGTTCCATCTGAGCCACGTCCTTTAAGTTCCCCTGAAATCTCATGGATCATTTGCTTTCATAGTTTGTGGTTTGGGGATTCTAATGAATCTATCCCTCCTGTGCTTTATAAACCTATAGCTCTTACAGTAGGGCCAGCATTTGAATTCATTTTTGTATACAATGTAAGGAAAGAATATTCATTTTCCCCGTAGACTATGCAGTTTCCAGAATTATTGACAAATCCATCTTGGGGGCGGGGGTCAAGACAGGGTTTCTCTGTGTAGCTCTGGCTGTCCTTGGATGGATATGAAGACCATGCTGGCCTTAAACTCAGAGATCCACCTGCCTCTGCCTCCCATGTGCTGGGATTAAAGGTGTGTGCCATCACTGTCTGGCCAAATCCTTCTTTTTTTAATTTTAAATTTTATTAGCACTTTTGTTGAAAATAAAGGAACTCTGTAAGTGTGGTCTGCTGCTGGGTGCTCAGTCTGTTTCAGATCTGTGTCCCTTTACTGTCAGTGTTACACAGCAGCCTTAGAGTAATGAGGTCACTTTGTTCTTCATCTTAAAGCTTTCCTTGCCTTTTGTAGGTTGGGATTGCTTCAGATCTTCACATTTTTGGTGGCTTGGATTCTTTTTAAAAATATTGTTTAACTTATTTTAATTTTCTGACTATGATTGTTTTGCCTACATCTATGTATGTGCACCAAGCTCGTGGCTGTGTCTACAGAGGCTGGAGGAGGGTGTCAGATCACTTGGAACTGGAGTTACAGTCGTGAACTTTCATGTGGGTGCTGGGACTTGAACTTGGGTCAACTGAAAGAGCAGCAAGTGCTCTTAACCTCTGAGCCCCCACAGCTTTTTAATCTTTAACACGAGGTCTCCTAACTCACAATGGTGTCGCTCTGTTTACTGAGGTTTTCTTTAGTTACCAGTGATTATTTCCTTTTCCATATCTTATCACTTGCGATATGTGGAGCCAAGGAGATGTCCCAGTCAAGAACAGTCTAGGACTGTGGTATGGCTCAAGGGTCAAACTCTAGCCAAGCATGCACAGGCCCGGTTTGATCACAAGCACCAAAGAGAAAAAGAGGACAAGGGAGGGGAAGGCCTCAGCTTGTAGGAAATACAGTGACGCATCTCTTCTTCTCTCCTAGGTTGTCCTTCTACTCCGGCCACTCTTCGTTTTCAATGTACTGCGTGCTGTTTACAGCAGTAAGTACCTCAGGTCTGCAGGTGGCAGGGGCAGCTACTGCACACAGGTGTCTTCCCATGTGCCATGTAGCAAAAGTAAACCAGCAGAAAGTGTGCCAACACTTTTGGGGTGCAAGCTTCTGTACTCTTTGGGCAGGGCACTGGGCTGGAGACCCTACAGCTTCGTGGCTTTAAACCAGAGATGAGTACGAAAGACAGGGAGTTAGTACACATTCTAGAAATCTCTAAAAGGTCAGTATGTATGTATATACGTACGTGTGTATATCTATATCTATATGTATGTATATATACACACATATGCTTATGTGCACATATATATTTATATATTTTTGAGACATGGTTTCTTTGTGTAGTCTTGGCTCTCCTAGAACTAGCTCTGTAAATCAGGCTGTCCTTGAACTCAGTTTTTATATTTTATAACAATATTTCTGTACTTACATAATTACTTATGTCACTTATGGTGTTTCTAGTATTTGGAAGGAAAACTCCCCCACAGATCAGCTAGAATTTTTGTGTCTTTTTTTTAAGGTGTGTGTGTGTGTGTGCGCGCATATACGCACGCATGCACACAAGCACACTGTGGAGACCAGAGGCCAGCTTGTTACATGTTCTTTTGCTCCATGTGTGTCCTTGGGATTGAGCTTAGGTCAGCAGGCTGGTGCCAACCAAGCGCCTTCACCTGCTGAGCTATCTTAATGGTCCTATGCTAATTTTCTTTGTAAGTAAATTTTCATATAGTTGTAATGCATGAAATTTGCAGATTCCTGCTTCTCCCCTAATATGACCATATGTTAAATATAACATGGGTATTTAAAGGTTAGATAAAAAAATCCATCATATTGCTGGGCACAGATGCATAGGTCTACTATAATCTAGCACATGGGAGGAATATGACTTCTGGGCCAGCATTAGCTATGGAAGGCAATCTCTGAAGTAAACATTGAGCGGACTTATAAAAGTTAATTTGGTATCAGAGTTTACAACCAACTTTAAATTTTTATTTGAAAAACTATAAAAAATTGCAGATATTACAAAACATTCAAGTCCACAACTTCAAGCCATTAGTAGGTGACTTTTGGATTCAACATTCTGAAAATCACAAGGCTTTCCTCTACCAACTCAGCAGAGTCAGAGCTTCCTTTTCAGACACACACTCCAATCTTTCTGTAGCTATGCCATGGAGGGGTGGCGCATTCCAGGGTAGTGAACAGCACACAGCCCTCCATCATTCTGTTTATCTTAATAGGAAAAGTGAGCCCTTGTTTCAAAGGAACCAAACATGTTTTGTTTTCTGACTAGGATACTGAGGAAAGCTGGGCTGGTCAGTCAGGTATACCCACTTGGGGGACTTTATCCAAAACACAAGGCTGTGGGCTATACTGATGGCTTTCCAAGTGTTCAGTCAGATCTACTTGGGTGTGCGATTTGTTTTCACTACCTGAGTGTTAGTGTCTTTGTCCTTGAAAGGGATCTAGGATTCTGTTTTTGTTGCTATCAATGATTTCCGTTTTACACTTAACCCCCCCCCAACTATTTCTAATAATTTCCATGCAGAAAAACTGTGGAGTGACTGTTACTCGAGAGGGGCTCTGGCCTGTGAGCTTTGCAGTCTCTTGACAATAGAGGCCACTTGTTTTTTTTAATTACCTGAAACCTTGGAGGTCACAGGTGGGGTTATTCTGGAGAGGGCCTCAGTGGAGGGAGGCTCAGCTTGTCCTGTGGGTATGTGGAGGCCTTGAGAGGCAACTTGATCTGTTCACAGCCGTAAGGTGCTAACTCGGTCAGTGTGAGCCGGTTAGATGTAAGGAGACAGGAGCCTGGGGAAGGTGGCTGGCTCAGTGAAGTGCCTGCCTGCCTGCCAGGATGACTTCCTTAGTTCCAATCCCAGCGCCCAGGTAAAAGGCTAGGCATGGGTGTGGTGGCACGTGCCTGTAATGGCAGTGCTGGGAGGCAGACAGGACGGTCTCTGGAGACCTCTGGTTAGCCATCTAGCTGAACTGGTGAGCTCCAGGTTCAGTAAGACCCCTGACTCAAAATGGCTTAGAAAGATGGCTCAGTTGTTACTGAGTGTTCTTCCAGAAGACCAGGTTTTAATTCCCAGTACCTGTGGTGGCTCCAAACTGTAACTCTAGTTCCATTTGGGGCTCCATGGGCCCCAGGCATGCAGATATACATGCAGGCAAAACACACATACACAAAACAGGCAAGTGGAAAGTATCAGAGGAAAACACCCACTATAGCTAGCTTCAATATGGCATGTACATACATGTACCCAAATTCTTAAACTCACATATGTGCACTTGACCTCTAATCATACACAGAAGTCTAGATAGGTGTGTTATAAACAAAGGCATTTCTGGAGAAAAGCAATCGCATGCTGGTTCACTGACTTGACACAGTAGAAACATTTGCTTGATTGCCGTGTAGGCTTAGCTTTGACTTCAGCCCTGAACAAACAGTGTCTCCTGGCTTTCCTATTTATATACAACACAACCTCCCCTCTCCCACATTCCTGAGGTGGTGACTCATCTCGTTTCTCTGGGCATCTTGGCATTATAGGTCAGTCCCAGGTCTGAGTGGAGATAGTCATTTAAAGTCTGTAGAGTCTTGACACTTACAAATTAACTTGTAGTTAAAAATTTCTCCTAAAGCTCATCCTTTGACTATTGTTGTGCCCTGGCAGGCAGCCCGGACCTGAGCTCAGTGCCAAGGAGGCGGCAGCAGTGCCAGAGCTGGAGGGGCACCGAGCAGGCCTGCGTTGCACGTGCCGTGACTCCCCTTGAATCTGGTTGGCTGCCAAAAATGACAAATTTGTGTGACTGTCAGAGTAGCCATGGAAGAGGACAGTGAGAAACGTATCAGGTTTTCCATGGATCCGTCCTACTAAGGTTTATTTACATGATGGCCCGTAACAAGATCTGTCACAAACCCTCTTTCCTCCAGCCTCACCCCTCAGGTGTAGACACTGCCTATTTAAACCTTTATTCCTTCACATCACTCCTTCCTTGAAATTTGTCGTCACTGAGCACTGACCCTGTACTAAGCTTTATTTGAAGCTGTTTTTACACTGTGGAGGAGCACTGAGCAGGGGATGGACTCATAGCTCAAAGGCAGATGTGAATTAGAATCTCCAGGAATGGAGATGCCCAGAGAAGCCTAACCCTGACCCTGTTCACACTTTTCTCTTGGGCAGACTCATTTTCAAATGTAGGTGCAACAATCAATACAGCTTGCTGGACACTAATTTGTGTTGAGTATGCTGTGTTGTTCAGGGCTTGGGGATGTCTTGGTAAAAGGTCAAACAAATATTAAGACTTTAAAAATTTTTATTTTTCCATTCTAAAAATAGCTCCCCCCTTTTATGGTTTAGGAGTCAAATCCAGCCCTCGCTGCATACACACATTAGTCAAACTATATATACATCCTTAGCCCCCAAATAACTGACCCCTAGACTCCAGTTTACAATGAGAAGTAGGGGAACCTGTGAGACAGTAACACTGTTAACAAGGTCAGGCTTTGGGCAAAATAGAAATAAACGAGCTGTAAATGTGTTTTTTGCTTAACAGTCTATTTCCAGGTAAGATTATTATTTTGTGGAAACTAAATATAATTTTAGAGCTTGTACCTCAGACTGGCTATACCCTAGCTTAAGATAGGTGGTTGGAGTGTGGTAATCTATTACCACAAATCAGAGTTCAGGAGCAGCAGTGCATTCTTCACAGTTGTCTGAAAGCAGGAGCAGCATGGTCAGGTTCTGGTGAGGACCCTCTTCCTGGCTGCCCACTACTAACTTCTGCTGTAGCCTTACACAATGCAAGGGTACTGGAGCTTTTGGGTCCCATCCAAGAGCACTGCCTCCATGACCTCATCAGCCTGCCAAAGGCTTATACCTCTTTTTTTGTTGTTGTTTTTTACGAGACAGAGTTTCTCTGTATTGTTTTGGAAGCTGTTGGTCCAGCCTGGCCTCGAACTCACAAGAGGATCCGCCTGCCTCTGCCTCCTGAGTGCTGGAATTAAAGGCATGCACCACCACCACTGCCTGGCTGCTTATTACCTCTTAGGATCTGAGGGCACATTCCTTGGTAATACAGGCATGGGGAAATACCCAAATTGCCTTCAATGTTTAAACAACCCGAAGCCCCAGTGTTGTACTGTTCGCATGGGTCCCGAAGGCCTCTGCACTTTTGCCTGTGGGTGGATTGGCCAGCTTCTCCCACCATCTTCTCTAGGCATAACAACTGTTTGATAAGAAGTCACCTGTATAAAAGAATCTGTGATGTCACAGATAAGAAGCCTCTATTTCTTAAAATGCCTGCAGAGAGCTTGTCTCCCTCCTTTCCCCCAACTTGAGGGACACTTAGCCCTGCAGTGAACAGTAAGGTTCACCAGGATTTTCTTGAGTGGCTTCATGGCACAGAACTACCTTCTCGGACACAAACCCACAACTGGAACATTTTCATAGGGCTATTGGTCCTGCAGCATTTCTAGAGGATTCTGGTTGATTATTATGTCCAATTATTTTCCGCCAAGTTTTTAAAATTTGGCTGGGTTTACTTACTGGTTTTACTACTTGGCTTGCTAGAATCTTGCTTTAAGTCACCAAAGAGGTGGTTTTGCTTACAAGAGTAGTAGTTCTCAACCTGTGGGTCACAACCCCTTTGGGGCGTGGGGTGTCGAATGACCCTTTCTCAGGGGCCACCTAAGACTATCAGAAAATGTAGCAAAACTACATTTATGAAGTAGCAACAAAAATCTTATGGTTGGGGATCAGCACAACATGAGGAACTGTATTAAAGGATTGCAGCATTAGGAAGGTTGAGAACCACTGAACCAGTGATGGGGAAAGAAAGAGAAGTCTCACAGCAGTTTCCTTGTGAAACTTACAGCTTGAGTGGCATCCATTATCATAGCCTTCTGTGGTTTGCATATAGATGAAAATTCAGGGAGGGAGGAATGTCCAGTGTGGTGAAGTGTTTGTTTTTGGCCTTCATTTTGAATCATCTCCTGGAAATCCATCTAGAATGTTCTTGTGAGAATAGGGATGGCAGAGAGACAGGGTCTGGTGTTTTGGGCCATCCCTCATCAATCAGTAACTAAGAGAATGCCCTATAGGCTAGCCTACAGCCTGATCTTATGGAGGTATTGGCTCAGTTGAGGTTCTTCCTCTGTAATAACTGACTCTAGCTTGTGTTAAGTTGATGTAAACTTACTGAGCTATCCCCCCTTAGCCTCTGTGTAGCCTTGGCTCTCCTGGAACTCTGTGTACCAAGTAGGTCTCAAACTCACAGAGATATGCCTGTTTCTGCTTCCCAGTCCTGGGATTAAAGGCATGAACAACCACAGCCCAACGCTTTCAGATTTTTTTAATATTCAAAAATTACCTTTATTTTTAGGCATGTGTGTAGGGGTGATGGTGGCACACAAGGTCTTACATCCCAGATGGCCTAGAACTTTCCATCCTCCTGGGTGCAAGGATTACAAGGGTGCACTATTACCACCTATAACTAACTGACTAAAAACCATAGTTTTTAAAACAATAACAGATTCACTGAAAATTTCCTTCTACATCAAAAATTTCAGGTTTATGTGCCAGAAACATGGGAAATGTCCTCAAGTATAGAAAAGGGTAACAGGCTAGTCTTTGCTCATCTGACTACATTATAACCCACACTACTTATTTGGGCAAGTTATATTTTCTTCTGTAGGTCATTTTTTGGTCTTATTTGCTGTAGTTTGAGGACAGCAGAACTCTTGGGTAAACTGGTGAGCTATGCAAACAGCCCTTAGATATGCTGAGCAGGAAACAGAGCAGTTTGGCCTAGAGAAAGGGCAAATTCTTGCCTGAATTCTAATTTTATCCTGAGTAGGAACAAATGACAACACTCTACACTACCAGTATTTTATCTCAAACTACAAAGGGAGCAAGAACTATCTTGAAATCCTTTCTCAGATCACAAACAGTGAAGCCCTGCTTCAACACTTTGAAGGACCAGGGATATCTAAGTTGGTGATAAATCCTAAATACAAGTTCTGGGGCAATGGTTGTGGCAGTGTGCGCACACATGCGTACATGTTTTAAAGTAGTAACTTAAGACAATGTTTGCCTAAGATTCTATCTCATATGTAAAAATATTTGGATAATCTACATGCCAACACTTTAGAGGTGTGGTGATACTCAAGTTTTCAGCTGTCTTGTTAAACGAACTGTTCCCTCTTTTCTGTTAGCTTTATCTTCAAGCCAGGATGAAAGGAAACTGGGCAAGACTCTTACGCCCCACACTGCAATTTGGTCTTGTTGCTTTATCCATATATGTGGGCCTTTCTCGAGTTTCTGATTACAAACATCACTGGAGTGACGTGACGGTTGGATTCATTCAAGGAGCTGTGGTTGCAATATTAGTTGTAAGTATACAGAACAGCAGCCTGCATACTGACACTGCTAAACATTTTGAAAAATCCCCAGTGAGAAACCTGACAAGGTAGAAAATGTGGCTCAATAATTCCAAGTAAGACATGACATTTTTTTGTTTCACTATTTTGGTTTTTTGAGACAGGGTTTCTCTAAACAACCCTGGCTGTCCTGGAACTCACTATGTAGTCCTGGCTGATCTTGAACTCACAGAGATTCACCTGCCTCTGCCTCCTGAGTGCTGGGATTAAAGGTGTACACTAACACATCTGGTAAGAATCCCAGTGTTAATAAAACCTTTTGCAGGATAGGTCAGACAGGTAAAAATTAGGTTTCTTCTTTGTAAATGTTGTAAAATCCTTAGTGTTTCTATTGTTAAAGCCTATGGTTATAGTAAACAAGTTTCTTTTTTGCATGAATTGAAAACTAATTCACTTAATGAGGTTTTTTTAAAGTGTTGGTTGAATGAAGCTATTTACTAAAGGCATACTAAAAAGCAACTGCATTTGGAAGAATTTTCTTCAAAAGAGACAGTAGCTCACTGTGTAGCCCTGAAAACTCCAGAGGTACACATGCTTCTCTAGTGCTGGGATTAAAGGCATACACCACTACCACCATTGCAGCCAATTATTTTATGTTTCTAATTGCTTCCTGAAATGTTGTATATGATTTTTAAGCTTATGTAAATTACACCATTAGATATTCTGTCCTGTCTATATAGGTTGTGTATGTATCAGATTTCTTCAAGAACGGACTTTCTTACAAAGAAAGAAAAGAGGACGACTCTCACACCACTCTACATGAAACCACCGCCACGGCACACATATACTCAAGCAACCACCAGCCTTGAAGGGTATGAGGGAACTGGCCAGCTTTCTAAAGGAAACCATGGGAAGCAGAAAGCAGGAGGATGCATATTACTTTCCGGTGTACAGGCCATTACAGGACTGCTGCTATACCTCTTGGATACACCCACTTTACCTGTGTATATAGTTACATTAACACAATGAGTACCTAATAGTTCGATTAAAAAAAATTCAAGCCTTCCACTAAAAACACTGCCCCACCTGTACATTTTTAATTGAAAGATGCTATGTACAAATGTGTATGTTACATGCCTTAGAATGATATCTCATTTAAATATAATAAAATGCTTGAAACAACTTTCTTGAGATGGGAGAACCACTTGAACACTTGTAAGCATTTGTAGTCAACTGTTGAACTTTATAAGTAGAGGCTGGCAGCAAATACAATATCCCTCTTGATTTTGGTGATTCCTAAAGGAAAAGAAAAATAATGCTTAAACTTTCAAGACCATAAAGCATTACCTTCCTTGTACTAGGGTTTTACAGCTCAGTCCTGACTAAACGGGTAAGAATACAACCTGAAATATAAGAAGCTGTGAGCTTAAAGACTTCAGAGTCAAGCAAAAGAACAAGGCCACAGTCCACAACCCCAGAGAAGCTAGGTAAAAAGGAAGACCCTAAGAGGGATATGCATGGAGGGCCCCAGGAAGGTAAAATAGTTAAGATCTCCTGGATAAATGGGAGGGATAAAGGGTTAGGAGTATGGGGACAGGAACAAGAGGGATCAAGACCAACAAGTTGGAGGAGAGACAGAGGGGGAGACCAATGAAAGAAATATCTTGATAGAAGGAGCCATTATGGGGTTAGGGGAAAACCTGGTACTAGAACAATAATCAGGGATCTACAAGGATGACCCCAGCTAAGACTCTTATCAGTAGTGGAGAGAGTACCTGAACTGGCCCTTCCCCTTATATCAGATTAGTGACGACCCTAACTGCCATCATAGAACCTATATCCAGTAACGGATGGAAACAGATGCTGAGATCCACAGCCAAGCACTGGGCTGAGCTCCTGGAGTTCAGCTGAAGAGAGGGAGGAGGGATTATATGAACAAGGGGGGGTTAAGAGCATGATGGAGAAAACCAGACAGCTGACTATGGGAGCTCACATACTGACTGACAGATGGGGGAACCTGATCAAGACCAAGCTAGAAGCTCTGAACGTGGGTGATAGTTATGTGGCTTGATCTGTTGGGGGAGGGGAACTGGCAGTGGGACCAGGACCCATCCCAGGTGCATGAACTGGCTTTTTGGAGCCCATTCACTGTGGTAGGTGGGATACCTTGCTCAACCTTGATACACTGGGGAGGGGCTTGGTCCTGTCTCAACTTGGTATGCCAGACTTTGTTGACTCCCCCAAAGAAGGCCTTACCCCCTCTAAGGAGTAGTTAGGGGGTGAGAAGGGGAGGCAGAATGGGAGGGAGGGGGGATTGGGGTTGGTATATAACATTAAAAAAAAGAGAGAGGAAAAAAAAAAAAAAAGACTTCAGAGCCACCTGAAAACCCTCAGGGACAGACAGACAGTTCTTGCTCTTGATTGGCAACTATACTGAGCATGGTGTGTGTGAATAACTAAGGCTATTAAAAATGATTCTAGAAAAAGACTAAAGACGTCAGAAGTAGATGATCCAGATCAAGCAGTTATCTTTCTATCAGAAGGCCTGGTAACTTCCATAATAAAACAGGACAAGTACACGTATTTTTAAACTCTCTATACCAGCTGCCTCTATCAAACAGTCTAGTTACTCAGTGTGGAATGTAAGGTGGTACAATATATATGTACAGTTAGAAATCACTAGCATGGACTGACTTCATAGCCTGTCATGCCTTGGCCAAGATAAAGGTGGAGACGACAAAGCATGAGTAGCATGCTTCCCAATTTTCCATCCCCCAGCTGACAGTCTAGCCACCCTTCCCTACCTGGTCTACCTGTATCCTCCTTGCTACTCTGCAGACTTGGCCATTTCATTTCCTGCCATTCTCTACTTGTCCGCAGTACTCACTCTGCTCCAAGCACACTAGCCTCCTGCTCTTGCTCAAATATTCTGAACATACATAAAAGGCTTTAAATGTCAACTCTGTGGAGGTCTTTAGGCTACTGTCTTTTTCTCTATTCTTGCAGACTTAATGACCACTGACTTACTTCCTCAAATTACAAGATAAGATCTATTAATCACACTTTCATGTTCACTCTTATAGTTTTTAAAACAATGCTGGACACATAGTATTTAAGAAACATGTGTAAATGGGAATCTGTGTATAAAACAAAATTGCCAAAATGTCCCATTTAAAAATTTTTTTTTCAATTTTATGTATAAAGTATTATGTGATCCTCCATGACAGTCTTGCTTGAATTGTCAGAAAAGGTTTATAAACTAGATACTGACCTTCAGCAAACTTGTTCTCCAGCTCTGTGTTTCCGATGGCTTTTGCTGCTTGACACATCTGTCGAAGTAGTTCTTCCAGGCGCCTCATACAACGAATTATGCTGCCTGGACAGGAAAGGAATCACCGCGTTACTTACTTGTGAATACAACCAGGAATAGTAATAATACACTTGTCAGGATGCAAAGCAGAACATGACTGGCTGTGTGCTGCAGAAAAGGTTTAATTAATCATCACCTTTGATTAATGGTAGTAAAAAGCAATCTAAGGATGCACTGGCATTTTTTTAGAGGTGGGTAAACCAAGTGCCCTGGTTGTAAAGAGGAACAATTGAGGAAGGTTGGCAAGCATAATCAGGAAGTCTCTGTCAGGAAGCAAGTCTATGGAGACAGTGCACAAAAGCCTAACAAAAAACACTTCCCAGGACCCTGGGTGAACCCTACTTAGGATTCTGGATATCTACCACATGCACTACCTGTGGAGACAACAGGGTTGGCATGCTTCCTCAATGCTTTCTTTACAGTGTGTTCTTAAAGGAGTAGAGAGGAAACAAGCCTTTCCCTATGGATTACAAGTTCAGGACAAGTATCTATCAAAGCTGAAGCTGTAGACAGTGCTACTTGTTAGACTTGTTTAGGGGAGAGACCTGACCTTTCTCCAACTGACCAGACATTACAATGAGATCTGGGAACTTCACTGTAATGTCCGGACTACACTAGAAGCACCATCCATCTTGAGTGCAAGCTGGTGGCCGGCCACACTCTGACTCCTTGTAACACCAAACAGTTCACTATTATGAAAGTGACAAATGGGAGTCATGCTCAGCAATAAGGATCTTCTTACTGCTCACACCCTCCACATTACGTTCCAGTGTGTCCCTGTGGGATAACAACTGAGACACGACCCAAAGCAGACTAAAAACAGGTAAGCTAGGTGTGGCAGTGCACAACTCAAGGAGCTCTATGAGGGCAGCCTAGTCTACATAACAAGTGCCATGCAAGGCTACATGAGACCCTGTCTCCATGAGAGCTCTACTACTGAGCCGTATCCCTAAGTCCCAATGTGATTTGTCTCACTTGAAAGAAGACAACTACAAGACATACATAGTTTTTGTGAAGTTACTTGGCTCCTAGTGAAAAAACTCACTAAATGAGTCAAAAGCCAATAGTCAATTCAATGGACTACTCACGCTGTGATACAAGGTTCGGTTAAGTAAGGGAGGAAAGACTTATTTTGGTTTATGGCTTAGCAGTCCATAATGGAGAAGTCACACCGGGTGTGGTAGAGAGAGCATGTGCCGTGCCATGGCTTTGGTCCTGGGAACATGACTAAGGCATCGTGGGAATGAAGAAGGCAAACTGAAGAAACACATAGAGTAGCTGGGGTTGGGTGGGCTGTGCTCCGATGGAGAACACCACTATGTAGTCAGGAAACTGGGTGTATTTATTATGTACAGTACATGGAAGCTGGCAGTCTAGGGGAGCAGTATCAGGTTGCAGTCATCTGGGAGGAGGAAATGGTGTGCTAGTTTTTTTTTTTTTTTTAGTCGTCATCTCCTCATAATACACATTGCCTAAACATCTGTAAAAACATGTACCTGAACCAGAGGAAGGCTTTGCCATTCCTCTGAGTTCCCTGGGGAAGAAGGCTTTGCCATTTCCATGAATCTGAGGCACTGGGATCCTTGGCATGGCTATGCCATGCATATCAGCAATACAGATTCACTCAGGGCTCCCTCCACTTCCCACAAGCATGTTCCCATCTGTATGGGTCTGGGTAGCAGAAGAGAGGGCAGGAAGGGCCAGAATGAATCTCAATACCCTCTGCTCACACAAGACCTACGTCATAAAAAGTGACAGCATCTGGGGGCCAAATACATAAACCTATGCAGTATATTTCACATTCAGTCCATAAAAATGCCAGAATAGGCAAATTCCATAAACACAGACACTGATACTAGATCAGAGTGGTAACTTGAGTCCCACATGAGTGCACATCTTCCAATACTCCCAGAAGCTCCCTTACAGTGGTGGAGTAAGCACTGCTTAGAAGACAGCATGAAATCAGGCTGTGTGTGTTTGAGGGGGGCTGGTGCCGCCCAACACTGTCTGGGCACTTATGTTATGCAGGCCTGGGTTCTGTGTTTTGTGAAGTGTTCATTAGGGCTTCACAATTTCATGAAGCAAGTGCTATTGTTCCTCTTAGTCTGCATGAGGTAAAGAAGAAAGTTCAGAACTCGTATATACAAACTGACCAAGGTCAGAGACATAATTCAGGCTTGGCTCACTGGGGAAAAAGCACTCATGCCTGCCACCCAAGCTTGGAGATCCAAATTTGATCCATGGAAGCCACAGTGGAATAAAAACATTAAGTACTGAAAAATTTCCTTTGACCTCTACATGCATGCCATAGCACATATAAAGTATTTGGGAGAAAAAAATAATTCACTCCAATTATTTATCTGGGATTCCTAAAATAACTATTAACACATTTGTAAGTCCTAAATTATAACTAATTCAGTTATACACTTAAAAACTTTTCCTAGAAATAGTCAATGCTGATAACACAAAACATTACATTAGTGTATTTTAAGGAGCAGTTAGAAAAAAAACTCAGTTTCTTCATTCTGCATGCTTCATAGTCAATAGCAACAGTAACTTCACTGAAACAGCAGCACCAGAATTCTACAACTATGACAGACACTGGCAGAGGAAAGCTATCCTTTCCCTGCGATAACCCTGAGAGTAAAGACAACACTATAAATACTAAGAAAGCATGGGACTTTACCCTCATTAAATGCCCTAAGTTGTGAGAGATGCATTAATGCAGGTCTCAAAGCGAACCTACCCCCCCTCAAGAAAACGTACAACCCAGGGTCATTAGCCCAGAATGGCAGGTAATATGCTCAGCAGTATGTTTTTAGCCAGTTACATTGGTAATAGAAAGGTATAAGCAAGAAATATAAGCAGTAAGCCTGGGGAGATGGCTTAGGAGTTAAGAGCAATGGCTGTTCTTCCAGAGGACTCAGGTTCAATTCCCAGCCCCTACATGGTAGCTCACAGCCCTCTGTACCTCTCATTTTTGGGAGGGTCTGGTGCCCTCTTCTGGCTTGCTCAGGAACTGCTAACGCAGGGTGCCCGTACACACATAAAAGGAAAAACAAAGCGTAAGCAGATCTATATGTTAGAACAGCAGTAGAAAGGATAGGATTTAGGAGGATGACAAAGAATTAAAGATGATCTTGGAGTCAGACAACAGAGAAGGTGCACTGAAGAGGCAGGTGAGTTTCTGGTCAGGCAGATGCCTGCTGGCTTTCAGCTTTCCCTCTGAAAGAACTGGCAGAAAACTTGGCTGTGGCTAGCTGGAGTTAAGACAGATACACAAGGAGAAGAATGGACATTAGGAATTGTCTCTTAAGGGGATTTTAAAGGAAGCCCAGAGAGACTTTCTACTCAGCAGTCAGAGTTCCTGAGGTAGACAGATGTGGAGCACAGTCCAGTCCTGCTGCCTAAAACCCGAGAACAGCAGTCAACCAAAGGAAGCCTAAGCGAAGGACTGGCCGTTTACTGCTGTTCCTAGGAAGGTCTGACATCATTCTCAGAAGACAGAACATAGCTCTTGGGCTGGAGAGATGGCTCAGTGGTTAATAATACACCCTGACCTAAGTTTGATCCCCAGCACCCACAAACCACCTGTAACTCCAGTCCCAGGGGCTCTAACACACTCTTCTGAATTCCCTGGGCACCCATGTGTGCATATAACACCCCCCAGCAATATGCACATATTTAAAATAATAGAAAAATGAAGTTTTCTTTAGCACACTGACCCAGGTGACATGTCTAATAAGGTAGAGAGAAGAGGAATCTCTGTTGCTTCCTGATCTGTCTCTGAGGCTAGAAAGGGGAACCACCTGAAGACCCGGATGGAAGTCTTCTTTCTCTACATCACATCCACTCTACAACACCTCCAGAGAATGAGGATGTGGCTATGCCATGTCCACCTACACTTCACTTCCTGTTAGTGAGGCGACTCCTATGACTCTAATAGACTATTTCAAGACTTGGGAAAATTTGAAAAACACCCAGGTTTGCTGTTTCTATTAGTAGAATGTGTAACAGAACATAGTCACAGAAGACCTTCCCAAGTAGGCCATTTTAGTGCCTTTTCATGTTCAGGCTAATACCAACAGGATCAGGTATCAAGTGTCACCTTTAATCCCAGGACTCAGGAGTCAGAGGCAGATGGGTCTCTGTGAGTCTGAGGTCAGCCTGGTCTATAGAGTGAGTTATAAGTCAGCCAGAGTTACATGGTAATACCCTGCCCCCAAAAGGTATGTGTATGGGGGTGGTTCTGCTCAGCCCTCCCCAAGTCTGAAAGGGAGGAATGTCTACTGGCTTCCCTTTACAGTAGTGGGATCCATTTCAATCTTGGGGCTCAGTCATGGAAGAATCTTAGAACTTTATAAGCAAGAAGACTTATAAAGGTTGGTATTATCACTGTTGCCCTCATCCTGAACTAGGAAGAGGAAGCAATAAAATGAACAGACAAGGATCCCATGAGATCAACGAAGGAGAAAACTAAAGCAAGTCTCAATGGTACCTGAAGAACAGTTGCCTGTGGTGAGACAAGGAGGCTAAAAATGTTCAACATGAAGAGACTAAGTCACACCAAGCCAGCACATGTAAAACTAAACCACAGTTCTACCTCAGCCCTAAGTGCTAGCATATTAGGTAAGCTCCGCTTGAAGAGACAGTTAACACCTTCACTCAAATACAAGAAAGGTATTCTCAATTTTTAAAATTATGTCACAGCTACAAAACTAATAGACAAACAATGCCATTCTGGCCAGATGCTACTGTCAATAGGGAGATGATCACTGAAGTACAGTGCAGGTGCTACAGGGGCCTCAGCTCAGTAGTTCAGAGCATAATGCTACGTCTGCTATCCCAGCTGACGGAGGGAGGGCAAGGCCCCGCCCTAAAATTATAAATAATAAATAAATAAATAATTAAATAAAGGCACTAGAAATGTAACTCGGTGGCAGTATCTTCTGAGAATGTGCAGGGCTCTGGCTTCTACACACTCTCCATCCAGGGAAGTTTCTCTCTCTACCTTTCCTTCCAAAGCTCCTCCATTAACCTTCAGAATCCTCAGCTGCCTGGTATAGAGAGATGTAAGAGGCCCCACCTGATGGGTTACTGCAAACTGTAAACCAACCAGCACAGCACAGCACGAGCCGATACACACCAGCTCTCCTGTTGTCAGGGTTAGGATGCAGGCTCCACTGCCATCTCCTAAGTAAAGGAGCCTGCGCTTAGAGAAGCTTCTAGAGAAAAGAAGGAAGCGGGACAGAGGGTGATAAGTAAGCACACAACCATGACATCAAATGTGTATGCAAACGATTCAAGAACGTTAAGTGGAAATGCATAGCATTTTGAAAAGAACAGATTGGTTCTCAGGTAATGGAGAATCGCTCGGTCCTCTAGCACCTCACTTCAAATGTGCACCAAGAAACAAAATCTAATGTTGTTTCACGATCTCTACAAATATAGGTAATGAATTTTAACTAGAATCTGCCAAAGTTTCCAGGAGCCACAGCATTGCAAGTCAATTCAGACAACATAAAAACTAAAGCAAGAAAACACAACCAGGTCAGGGTGCTCACACACTGTTTGTTGCCTCAGCTTCAGGTAACAAGAGAACATTGAGGAGAACGGGACTGGGCACGGGCTGCATATCCAATGGCTCTGGTTCTTGTCCAGACTGTCTGGAACAGATCACTGTGTACACCCACAAACGTTGACTGTCCACAGCTCCAACAGCAGAGAGGCTGCTCCCATGGGGTTAGTGGAGACTACTGTTGGACAGTGAATTATCTACCATCTTTCCAACCTACTGCAGTTCTATGCAGTTCAAGACTTGCCTCACTCCCAGCATTAGAACCAGCTTGACAAAGTGTAAGACAAAGCCTCAAAGGGGACCTCATTCGCATAGTCTCAAGTTGGTATTAACTAGTGTTGGTATCTTTTCTTCTGGTTCTCCCGGAAGTTAAATTTTTGGTAATCATTACTTTTTCTTTTTCAAGTAAGTGTAAATATACTAGCTAAGTCACTATTTTAAGCATCTTCTCCTATGCAATTTGCAAGCACTGTCACGTCAATGCTCTGAAGAGCCTATGCTAGGTGAGAACTGATGTGTTTACTCTTGAACACCATGTAAGTCAGAAGTGTTAGTCTATTAGTGGCTATGTAACTATCACACTATCTAATTTTGAACATTTTAATCACCTTCTCAAAAATCCTGTTCTATTAAGTCATCACAGCCAATTCTGACCCACAACCTATGGCGGCCATTCATTAGCACTCTGTCTGTCTCTACAGACCTGCCTATTGTAGCATTTTTCATGGATAAAATCATCTGTCTCTTCTAACACATGTTTAAGACTCATCTCTACTGTAACATGAATCAGCATTTCTTTCTATAATAAAAACTTTGAGCAGTATTTATTCCTGGCACACAGAGGGACTCTGGGCACCCATACCACGGGGAGGGATGCTCTCTCAGCCTGGACACATGGGGAAGAACCTGGGCCCTTCCCGGGATGATGTGACAGACTCTGAAAACCCCTCATGGGAAGTCCTTGCACTCCCTGGGGAGTGGAGGGGGGATGGAGTTGGGGTGAGGGGTAGGGAAGATTGGGGGGTGGGGGAGGAGGGGAGGGAGAGGGAACTGAGAGTGACATGTGTAAAAAGTTAAATACAAAAAGATGAAAAATAAAAACTTTGAAGATACTAGTTGGCACAACTGATTTGCCTATTATGAATACATGGAACTACATGCTTTTATATAAGAGCATTTTTGTATATACAGACTTACCTGGAGGAAGGAACAAAACAAAACCATTCTCATAAGGACAGAGAGCAGTTTCCTCAGAGAGTGTCTCTGTCTAAACTACAGCTTTCTGTATCACTGAGGTTCACATCCTGCCTAATTGCTGCTATCTAGTTTGGTGCTCGGTCAGGATCCCACATACGTCCTTACTCACCAGTCCCAGCTTATGCCAACTCTTGAAGGCAGAGACACTGACCGTATTATACTTGATCCCTACTAGAGTCGAAGAATTAGTCACCAACTAAGTACCAAACACTGATTACTAAGTTATCTAGCACTAAATTTTCACCACGTTTAAACACAAAAATGCACATAAGAAAGATATTTTCCTACTATCATCAGCAAAAGTTCTTTCTAACACTGAGTACCCTGTCCTAGGAAAGGGTAAAACTGCCTACAGACACTGCCGGGAGAACACATACTACACACAGCATTGGCTTTAAAATCCTACAATGGGTAGAAGGAAATAGGTTCAACAGGTAATTCATAAGGATTTCCCAATGCTAAACGCTTTTCAGGCAGTGAGAACAGCCAGGGTTTAAGTCCTAACAGATCTATCTGGATGGGTACATCAAAACTAAGCATTAGCTCATACAGTCATTCAAATTTAGTTTGATAAAGTAAACATCCTATCCATTTTTCAAGGCAACAAAGAAAATAATTTATGTTTTTAAGTTCCTCAAATAGATCTCAAACCTTTTCTTGCACAGGGCATCCCATAACACTGGGCTATGATCATTACAGTGTTAATGGCCAAGTTAATGATTGAAGAACTCTACTTCAGTATTAGAAGCCCTGGCAATTTTTGTATCAGAACAACATTGAGGCTCTGTAGGAAGAGGCACTGTTGGGACACAGCACACTAAGGTTTTGCTTGTGATACTAGCGACACTGATGTCTAGTGTCTTCCTCAATCATTCTCCACCTTACTTTTGAGGCAGGGTCTTCTACTGACCCTGGAGCATCAGGGGCCTTCTCTTTGCCCTTCCCCACTGCTGGGATTACAGGGTCGTGCTGCTGTGCCTGGCTTTATTCATGGGTGCTGGGGAGCTGAACTCAGGCCTTTGTGCTTATGCAGCAAGCACCACCACTCCTGAAACCACTTTTCCAAGCCCCTGGATTCAAAACGAAGAAAGAAACAACCAAAAAAAAACCAAAACCAAAAAACAACAGTAACAAAAAACCCCACAAAACAACTGAACTAAGTGCTATCTTGTGCCCCCTCCACTCTCATGACAGTCTTACCATGTAGTTCTGGCTGGCCTTGAACTCACTGCGATCCGCCTGCCTCTGCCTCCTGAGTGCTGGGAAAGGTGTGCACCACCACTCCTGGCTATTGTCTGCTTCTTAATTGCTCCTTTAATATAAACTAAATTTATCTTTGCTGTGCGCCACTATTGTTGCATGCCACCGTGGCTTGCAGGAGAAGCAGAGGTGGTTGCACACACAGAAAGGCTTATGTTAGTAATTCCCGCTGTTACTATGTAGCAAATGAGCATAATCTCATCCTCATCTTGCAAAAGTTAAGAATAAAGAAGTGGTACTACTTCTGAAACACAAATTCTGTTGTTCACTGACCTAGATTCCTGTGTGTAAAGGGGAGGCTTCCTTCTTCTCGCAGACTCAATGTTACTACCTATGAGCTATGAAAGACCCCGTCATTCTTTGCACACAAGTTTCTTTCCTGTGCGTAGATATGATATATAGCACAGTAGGGTTTAAGAGATGAAGCTTCAACCTGATAGGCCATGTTTGGTTGATATCCACGGGAGGCCTGTCCTTTTCTGAATATAAAAGGAGTGGATGGGGGTTGGCAGAGGCGAGGAGGAGAAACTGGAGTCGGATGTAAAAATCATAGTCATGAAATCATTTTAAAGAGAGAGATGAGGCTTTAAGTCACACTGCTGTCGTACTTCATTGGTAACATCATTATCCTTGTACAAAACTGCGATGATAATACCATACCTTCAAAGACATCTGTCATTTTGCAGATGTGGGCAAAGGTGGCTCCAGTGGCCCAGGTATACACCACGTCCATCAGGTGAGGTTTGAATGAGCTTAGGTAAGTTTCCTCGTCAATCTCTAGTTTTGCTTCTGCTGAAACTTTTGCAATCCTCTTAGCACATTCCTTTTAAATAAAGGACAGAGTTAAAACTCTTTACTGAATATCTCCCATATCACTTTTTTCCTTTAGGTTTCTGAAGTCTGGGTTCTTCACACTCGCGTTCCTATTTTAGCAGAGTTCAGATTTTCAGCACTGCCTCTGTGTGGGACACAGCCAGGTCTTTCTACTGGGTCAGTCACAGTGCTGGGACACACCCAGGGGACATAACCTCTGTGCCAACTATACATTTGCTACACATCCTACAACTCGCTACTTACCCAACAGCAGCTGCTAATTAATCTCTACTGTCTTAAAAAGCAACAAAGGGCTAAAGATGATACAGCAGTTGAGAGGGTTTGCTGCTCTTCCAGAGAATCGGAGTTGAGTTCCCAGAACCTTTAACTCCAGCTGCACAGGGAATCCAATGCTCTCTTCTGGCCTCTGTGGATATCCGCACCCCCCACACACATACTTATAATTAAAAAAATAATAAAAACCAAACATTCTAAATTACTTTTTTAAAAAAATCAAAAAAAGCTAATACTAGAATTAAATGTTATTTTTAATACCAAGGAAGAAGGTGACCGGAGAGACGACTCAGAGGTCCGACAACTACAAGTACAGTACTAAAAACCACCTGCAGTTCCAGGTTCAGGAAACCGAATGACACCCTTTAGTGGCTTGCGAGTGCACTGAATACGTGGTGTACAGACATATACACAGGCAAAACACCTGTACACATAAAATAAAAATTAATAAAATCAAAAAAACCCATTATCATGGGTAATACTGAGGAAGAAAAATAAGTAAAAGACGTCAGTCAGTATACTTACTCACATTACTTAGTTTTAAATCTGCACTTACAAACTCCATACAATTCGTTACAATAATGAAGACAGGTACTTAGTATTCAATCTGTGGAGTAATACAGTGCCATGATTAAGGTGTAATTTTTTTTTTTCTTGGTTTTTTGAGACAGGGTCTCACTGTGTAGCCGTGACTATCCTGGAAATCACTCTGTAAACCAGGCTAGCCGATTATCTCTGTCTCCTAAGTGCTGGGATTAAAGTCATGCATTACCACTGCCCGGCTTAACCTGCTAATATATTTTTTAAAAGATTTATTTATTACATAGACAGTGTTCTGCCTACATGCCAGAAGAGGGCACCAGATTGAATTATAGATGGTTGTGAGCCACCATGTGGTTGTTGGGAATTGAACTCAGGACCTCTGAAAGAGCAGCCAGTGCTCTTAACCTCTGAGTCATCTCTCCAGCCCTGCTGCTAGTCTTTTATAATCAATAGCTTACCTGCATTTGTCGAAGTGGTCCAGCTAACTGTTCTGTTAATTTGGGCATCTCACTAGACTGTGATAAAGACAAGAAAAGAGAATATGAAAATTCAAAGTACTACTTGCTTGATGAAATGAAGCAAAGCTTTTTATATTCTTTCACACCAAATTCTAAGGCTTAAATTGTTAGCATTTAATTTGTCTAACCAGCTTTTAGTTTTCACACACACAATCAGTACTCTCCTTATCATCAGTTATCAGATTTCTGAAAACACTGCACTGCTCACTTTGCAAAGTGGGCTAGCCAGGCAGTTTCTGTGACTATCAATGGAACCACGGAACAAAGCAAACACTGTTAACTGTAGTCGTGTAGTTACCACTAGTTTAATCACAGCTTAAATATGAAACAGTTTAGCTTACAGGAAGGTTTGTAGAAAGTGAAAATGTAGGGTGGGCATTTAAAACACTGTCCCTAACTCTATTTTTATACAGGTATTTCTAGTTGTTTGATCAAATATATGATAGTTCAAGGTTTAAGATTTATACATTTTCTTATTTTTGCTCTATAGATCAGGCTGGCCTTAAACTCAGAGATCTTTAGTGCTGGGATTAAAGGCATATGCCACCATGCCCAGCTAACTTTCAATACTTTTTAATATTACTTTTCTCAACAGTAAAATTTGTTAATTTCTAATTTAGATAATAGAATTTAAGTCTATTATTATAACCAGCTAAATAAAATTAGACAAGCTACTTAAGCTCTCTGAACAGAGGAAGTATATGTTAGGATTTAAAAAAAAAAATCACACTTCACAGGACTTAAAGCAGTATGCCAGTATGCGTGGATGCACGCACAGTGGGCACAGGTACAGAGGCTAGAGGATGTCCTTCAAGTGTCATGTAGGTGCCAGCTGTCCCGCCTTGTTAGCAACAGGGTCTTTGTCAATGTGTTAGCTAGGCTAGTTGTCTTGCAAGTTTCCTGAAGATCTCCCATTTCCTACAAGCGCTAGGAATTCAGGCACCTGCACACTACTGGGTCTAGCTAATAGGTTAACATTTTAAAAGGCAACTTAAGAGTAGTTGCAATATCATGTACACAGTATACCAGACTTAATTTTGATTTGGTGTGTGTGTAAATACATTTCGTAAGAAATCATCAATCAGGTTCTATATTATTGCTGTGAAAACAAAAGCTTATCAATGCGACTGGTAAACAGTGACAACTATATAGAATGAATGGTAAGGAATACAAAAATGCTAACTGTCATGGATGGAGCATCATTCACGAGCAATTCATCCATTCTGGCCATCACAGGTGGAAGACACTGGTCCCGATCTGAGCAGGGTAAGGGGTGTTCTCTGAATGTTTACATTTGCTCCTTCACTTTCATTTAGTGTCAAGTCAAGTTTCATACTGGGGAAGCCTTTTCTATTCCTACACACTAAAATGAGAACCTGAAGCAGCAGGTATTTTTACCCAGCTAGTCTACTTCTTCATTCAACCACATATAAGCCAGGAAAGCAAACATTTCTGCTGCATCTCCAGTGTCTATATCTATACACTGTAAATACTGGGTGCTTAACCAATTTTTGTGGATACTTGATCTTCATGTTTGGAAGATTCAAGTAATACTCAAAATACTATTAACGCTACAGAAAAAATAAGCACAGCTTTAGAAACATTTTAAAATAGAAGTTAGTATGTTAAGTACATTTCATTAACATGCCAAAGTATTTTATTATAGTTATTCTTTTTGGCTTGATAACAACGTATGACATATAAACACGAGATAAGTCTTATTATTAACAAATATCCATTATACTACTTAATCACAACTATATGGTGTGAATAAATAAAGCACATCATAATAATAAATTAACTCACATTCTCTTGAAACACAAAACAACTTAATAGTGCAGTCGCCTGTTCTGCAGAAAGGTCATTGAAAAGCCCATTAAACATCATCTCTGTTAGAAGGAGCTCATCAGCACTAAAGAGAGAAGAAAGTTCACAATTCAGAAGATAAAGACATGCCTTCATATTTTATAATAAAATATATTATTTAATCATGAAGAAAAATTATGAAGTATAACCAAAATTTTTAAGGGAAATGGTAGACCTGTTTGTCAATATATGAGTAGCAGCTGTCAAACACACTTTATAGAGAGCCCAAATACCCAAGTGCACATGTTCACCCAACCATCTCCTGACTCTTATTTTTTTGGTCCAAAGAACTTTTAACTTCTAGTCACTTACAAGTAATGTGGAAAAAACAAAACAACAAAATTTCATTAGAAATGATAAAAACCCCAATCTGTACTTTGGCTGTGCTTGGCTTTCATGCTGCAAGTGAGTGTAGCCAAGACACATAAGAGCCTGGACACAGCAAATACTGCTCATCCCGGGCATATGTCATCTGGATTTCATTAGCGCTACCTCATTATTTCAGGCTCATCTTTTGCATCATCAGTACACACTATTTTAATTAGGCCATTGCTCTGCAACTACAGAACTTCTTAATATCTGGATTTAAATTAAAAGATAAGACATTTGCTACGATTAGATTACTCAGCGATGTTTTTCACGTTTTTTTTCTCTTCTTTTTGACATTTGACTACATATAAAGTACTAAGGAAAATTCAGTATACAAATCATAAAACACGAAAATCCACGTTACAAATACTTTTTATCAGAAAATACGATGCTTCGGGATCTTACCACAAAACAGTACATAAGTTCTTTTTGTTCCTTTAAAGTGTTTGTTTTAAGTTGGTTTTTGGAGAACACCAATGCTACTTTACCTCTCTTCCCTACCCATCACCACAATTCTTCTATGTCCTAGAAATACACTATATAATTACTGCTTTCTTTTATGAGGCAGGGTCTCAAACTCACTGGCCCAGGCTAATCTCTCATTCATAGTAATCCTCCTGCTTCAGCTTCCCAAGTGCTGGAATAATAGGCACAAGCTACTATGCTCAGCCTGTTTGAGATGATATTTATATGACAATTTTACCATTATCCCTGAGTAGGATGCTCTTTGTGTTGTGTTCTGAATTGTGTAACTACAGAATAATTTTCTTAGCAATTTTTCTCTTTGTTATAGTAGGTAGAAAATGAAAATTTTTCAAATCTATCTGTCCAAATGAAGCTAGAAGACAGACTATAAAAATAGTAGTATGGATTTCAGTGAGTGGGGCAGAAGGGCAGGTAGCCAAAAACCACCTGTCAGTGATGTGTGGAAATTGCTCTAAAGGAGGTTTAGATAGATGGCTGTATATGAAACAGAATCGCAGTGGGCGATGGTCATACTGAAAGAGAACACGGCATCTGTGGGATGTGGCAACACAAAGAGAAGCACAAGAACACATGAAATTCTGGGATTTACTCGAAACAAACAGGGAATCACTGAAGAACTTTTACCATGTAAAAGGCAAAGGTCAGCATGGCACTGACTAACACACTTGCCTCTAAGAATTGCAATAAGATAGGGAAAAAAAAAGAACTACTGTTTGAAATTATAGCAATATGGTAAAAGATTACCCATGCTAGGAATAATACACCTGTTCTTTAGTATCTGTGAAGTTTAAATCATGGGATACGACCCCCAAAAGATGCCAACACCTGAGAATGCTCAAGACCCTTATAACTTAAGTAAATCTTCACGCACACTTTAAAGCCATCTATGTATTACTTACAGCATCTAAGACAATATAAAATGTTAGCTGAACAATTGCACTGTTCTGGCAGGGGATAGGGACCAGGTAAAAGGACTACACACATGCATTTTCTTTTCTTTTAACATAATTTTCTATCTACAAGTAGCTAAATCTATGAATACAAAACAGAGCTGACACTGTATTTCCAAATTTAACTTGCAGCCTATAATATGTCATTGTGTATCTTATGCTTATCCCCAAACCTGAATAAAACCGCTCACTCTCGTGTTCCCTCCTTATGTGTAAGAATTAGAGTTAGTGTCAAGGTGAAAAATTTTTGGAAAATAACATACAAGTTGATAGATAAACTAAGATATAATTTGTAAATTTATAAACATAAATTATATAGAAAGAATCTCAACACACACAAAGTGTTCATAGAAAACATAGCAAAAGGCCTACATTAATTACTGAGATCCATGAGATTTTTCTAATTTGAACCCCTTGCTCCAAACTGTATTCAAAATGGAAAGCATGGTAAAACTTTTGTATTTAAGACAGCTGTTTCCTAATGAGTATTGTCCATGTGAGATACAGAATAGCACTTAGAAGTCTCTGCAGAACATTTACCTGCTTATCTCACAAGCCACACGTCCTTTCATCTCTATGACATCAGAAGATGTAGCAAAGCCCAACCTTCTTAAAACACGCTTGCGACACTTGAGTTCATCCATTTGTAGGACAGTCCTTGCTTTCTTCAGTTCTCGCTTTGCAGATTTAATATCTATTGCAATCTAAGGCATATAAAAGTAAAGGTAGTTTAATAATAAACTTTATAGTGTAAGGTAGAAAAACCAAACACCAAAAAGTAATTTATACCCTGATCCATACCCTTCTTCACTAAAAATTCACGACAGTTGAGATTGTTCGTGCTATAGGGGGCTTAGATTCAATTTCAGGAGAGGAAGGATGGATCTGAAAAGTTTTTAAAGACTAGCTAAAATGTTAAACAGGTGGAAAACACAAAATACCCATGTAAAAACTCAGGTATTATTTAATACACAGAAATGAATACCTAAAATAAAGTGTACTTTTAGGTTTAAGTGAATGAATTTTTAAATCAGATAATGAGTAAATAATACATATTTTCTAACGATGGCAAGAGATTGTTCTACAAGAGTAAGAAAACAATTATATTCTGAAAAGGAGAATTTAAATTCAGAAAAGTTTAGGGATTAAAAAGATGGAATTTGAACCTCTTAAAGCTCTGTACACTGTTAAATATTAAGGTTCAATGAGGGAGAAATGCTAAGGTGATGAGCAATCATGTCTACTCAGGCTACTGGTGTGCTTGGATTCAGTGAGTTCCATCAGTCACTGCACTTTTCATTGCGGGTGGAGGTAGAGCTCAGCAGCAGAGCACCCACTTAGTGAGCATAAGCCAGGTCTTGATTCTTTCCCCAGCATAAGACAGGAATTTAACAACAAATCCTGAAGCAATTCCAAAAGGTAACAATATCAAATCTGCATTTTACTACTGACAAAATGAGATTACTAATTTTAAAAGATGCTGATGTCACAGAGCTTCTGAGTAATCCTGGGCTTAATTCAGCAATTAATAAACATCCACTGCTATGAATTGATGAAATGTTGCATTACAGGAAGCAGTAATTTCTATGCTAGACCACTGCATATATGAACTAGCATGACTGTCAATCAGGCCTCTCAGAAAACAAGAAATGTTTTAGAATTTCTTAGACTGAGATGCCTATAAGAGCAGAATCAAACACTGTGGTAAGAACTACAAGCGTAATAAAACTTAAGTCAGAAAGAGCCCAGCATGTAAGACTATTTTATAGTAAGACCATTTATATCTTGAGCATAATGATGAAAGGACACCGTAGGTACACTAAGTGAAACAAAACTATAACTAATTCCATTGTTTTCCTTCATGTGGCCAATAACAGTGTTATACATGTGAACTACCTGAAACTCTACTGTACTCTGCTGCCCTAGGCCTCTGCCATTCCTGACTTGCTGGCAATGGCTGATAGACTCCCGTGCTCATTGTTCACTTAAAGATAGTTGGACATTTCCATGTCAGAAGATAAAAACAGGACAAGAAAATAACGTATTTAATGAAATACACAGAATTCTACTATAAAAATGGGTGCTGGGAGCTGGAGAAGTTGACTTGGTGATAAAGACTTGTTGCTCCTGCAGAAGAACCATGTTTGGTTCCTCAAAGCCACATGGCAGCTCACAACTAACCATGACCACACCAGGGATCCAACACTCTCCTCTGGCCTGCTCCAACACCAGCCATGCATGTGGAACACATATATCCAGGTAAAACTTATACACATGAGGTAAAAATAAATAACCTAAAAAACATGACTTCTGCCCCCCATACCTGTGCTTTTTTCTCACAAAGTGTATACACGGTTTCCAAATTTGGATCATTGTGAAGTGGGTGTGAGTACATGCGATGCTCAAAAGCCTCTACTTTCTGAATGACTTTTTTCAGTCCTTGATCCTGAATGCCCATATCATCAATAGGATCTAACAAAGGAACGCCATCAGGAAAACGCTTCTGAACTTCCTAAAATAAATACATAAAACCCATTAGTAACATTAGACTAAACCACTATTTACATTTTTGTTTTTTCTATGGCCATAGAAAGAATTTCCCCACTTAAGCCAGAGAGCAATTTCCCAAGGCATCTGATTTTGAAAATTCCATTTTTAGGGGAAGTGGGGCAGGATACAACAGGGTCTTAGTTTACTGCATAGGTTAGGTTCAAACTCACCATCGTCCTGCTTCAGATTTTTGAGACACATTCTACGACAGCTTGAAATTTCCTTTTCAATTGCTATGCTACAAATAACATATAGTATAATCCCATAATATATGTAGTACTCATATATATATGATATATAAATATACATACACAATCCCATAATATATGTAGTACTTATACATATAATATATATACTCTTTCTCTTTCTCTATGTATATATGTATATACATATATACATATATATACATACATATACATACACACACACACACACATATATTGTAATCCATTAGTTCTGGGAGTAACATGACTTACTTGGTAAAACCACTATTGCATATTTAGGTTGCTGCAAAATCTTGGCATCTTATGTAACTATTCCATATCATTTATGTGGAAAATTCAATTTTTACATGATTCAGAGGTATGGGTTACTTCTAGTCAGGGCACTATTGAGCTAGAAATCAAACTTTTAAAAAGACTCCTTTCACTGACATCCCTGTTACTTGATTACATGATAAGATCATGAGTTCAGTAAAGGCATAGCTCACTATGGGCTGGTTATTCTACCCACTAGGAGAATCCAGTGTTGGTGACTTTAATTTGAATAATCAGTACCTATCCTACATGTACTGGGCCCTGGGTTCCACTTTAAGCATGGTATACAGAGTACAGACTAGAATGAATGATGTGAAAAACTGAAAGAAAAAAAGGAAGGAAGGAAGGAAAGGAGGAAGGAAGGAAGGAAGGAAGGAAGGAAGGAAGGAAGGAAGGAAGGAAGGAAGGAAGGAAGGAAGGAAGGAAAAGAAACCCTGGATCACACACCCCATCAAAAAGAGAAGAAAGAGCCCCTTCACTGCTGAGGAATCCCTGTCCAAGAGGAAGAGAGGCCCTTGGCTTCTGATGAGTCTCTGCCCCTATCTAGGCCCCAATTTATCATCTCTCCTTAGTTTCTATCCCAAGGCCCCAGAACAAGAGGAGGGGCTTAGGGAAGCCCTACTCTCTTGAACATCATCAATAAAGTTCACCACAGCTCAACACACACACACACACACACACACACACACACACACACACACACACACAAACACACACAGAGGGAGAGGGAGAGGGGAAGGGGAGGAAGAAGGACAGGGAGGGAAGGAAAGAGGGAGGGAGGGAAGGAGAGAGGGAGGGGAAGAGGAAGAGAGAGAATAAAAACCAAAAATGCAAAGGGTTCAGAGACATGCATATTCCTATAAGAAATAAACTTGTAATGCAAGTTATTTTAAGAAACTGGCAGCTTTGTGCTATCAGACAGGTAATTTTATTCATGACCTTGCCTTATCCTTATATATATTAAGAAATTGAGTTATAGGTTGAAGTATGAAGATAGAGAAACACAATTTTTTTTTCAAGGCAGGGTTGCTCCACGCAGCCCTGGCTGTCCTGGAATTTTCTCTGTAGACCACACTGGCCTACCTCTGCCTCCCAAGTGCTGGGAATACAGCTGTGCACTACCACACCCGGCTAAAATGTACAGTAAGGCAAAGAGGACTCTCAGGACACTCAGCTACAGCTCTTCCTACCTCTAGAAGAGGAGACTGAGAAGAACAAGGGAACCAGTCTACCCAACGTATATAAGCAAACCTGAGACTAAGTGAGGTTCCTACTAGCCTACACCAGGGTTTTTCAGCAAGTAAGACAAGCCTGGGAGCTGGCAATTGACCTCAATTAAAAAAAAAATCATTCTAATTTAAACAGAAAAATACAAGCTGACTTATTTCTGAAGAACAAGGTGAACTTTTCCCACCCTCCAGACAACAGCACTATTTTTGCTAACTGAAAAATGGTCAAGTATAATTATTAGGAAAAAAAACTCATTGGAATACTATATTTCATTTTTCTTCCAAGATTTATCTATTTGTTAACAGACTGGTTCATTGGTGTTTTTTTTTTCTTTAAGAGTATTCTTATAGAGCAATACAACCCCATTAATTTATTTTTAAATTATCCAGAGTAGCATTCATTTTTAGAAGCCTATGGACCACAACTTAAAGATTTGTAGATCAGAGTATTTGTTGCTGTGGACTCAGGTTCAATTCCTAGCAGTCACCACCAACTTGCTCACAACTAACCATGCTCTAGTTCCAGGGGACCCAAACCCTTCCTCTGACCTTCATAAGCACCAGGCATATTTGCACACATGCATGCAAAATACTCAGATAGATTAAATAAATCTTTTATAAGATTCCCAATCTAAAATTAAAGCAATTCATTTACCACTGTTTTCTCAAATTCTATAAGATCAACTGCTTTTAGCCAACTTTATTTCCAGCAAAAAATTAAAAATTTTGAAAGTTATATTTGTTCCACTGAAAATAAGCACTTTAAAATTAATTAATTAATTTTGGTTTGTGACACCACCACCCATTCAAAAATAAATTCTTAGTGAATAAAAAAATCCTATTTATTATAGCACAGTGAAGATTAGTGATACAATTTATGAATCTTCCTTTGGTAATATACATTGATGTTGTACTCAGATTTACAATGACTCATTTTATGAAGAAAACTCATTATTATGTTTACGGTTTCTCTGAAATATATATAAAAGCATTTCAGTCATTTCTAGGTAAACCCTATTTATGTAAGATTTATATTTAAGTTCTAAACTAAAACACATACCTGTATGGATTTTAAAACACTCTGTCTGTTGTCCACAGGCCGAAGGTCTTTTGGGATGTAAAGCCTAACAGTGCTGATGGCAGATAAGAGATGCACCAAAACTGGAACGACCTACAAACAAAGCGTATGTAAGACTACAATAAATCCCACATTTCCAGCCATTTCCTAAAACTGTATCCGTCAAAGGAAGCAGTATTTATAGTATGTTACAGACCATGCTTACCACCAAAGTCTAAACCTTAGTAGAGACTAATATGTAAAAACTACTGCAAATCTTAACAAATGGTACATTAAATGAAGACCCTCTCTGCAGAGTCCAACTTATTCATGTTTGTATTCTCACTACTTGCCGCTTTTTAAACATATAAAGACACTCTGGCTCTATAGAGCAGTACCCCTGTGTAAGAGGGTTGGAAAGTCCAAGAAAGGGCATGCGAGATCCATATGGACTGGAATGAGTTGAAGGAGGAGGGCAGGAGGAGTTTTTAAAAAAAGAGAAGGTAAAGGTAACAAATTCCCTTAGATATCATCTTCCAGAACACACATCCAAAAACTTTCTTCCAAGCTTTCTCCAGTTAAGTATGCGTTCCGTCGCCATCAAATATGCCATTCTGCTTCTGTTATCATCTGGAAGGCCTAAATCCACTTGCAATGAGGCCAACCATTGCCTACACTCATATCTGTCAGCATTCACTCTTCCACAGCCACGTTTATACTTATGCCCCCCCCCAGACTGTCTTCACAACAACAAACACGTGCACAGGTAAAAAGGTGTGAGTAAGGCCCCTGCCTAGGATCACCTACGTTTGAAGTCAGCCTTCAGCTAGCTGCAGGACCCTGAAGAAGCTACCTAACTTTTCCTACATTTCAATTTCCTCATCCTAAAAATGTGAATAAAATAATGTCTTTCTTATTAAATCTTTATGTATAAAAAGTTTAACAGGTACCTACCCTTGAGTTTAGGAAAAGGGACTCCTAAAAATTCCCCAATTAGAACTATGAAAATCTGAAGCCAGAGAAATGGCTCAATATACAGTTGATTCAGTATGGACTGCTTCTGCACAACCTAAAGGAAATGCAATAATACCCTTTTCTATCCTCAACAGGCAACTCAATGGGTACACGCACACACATACACGTTCCATTCCCAACACCCATGTAAAAACTGGCAGAGGCAGGCGCCTGTAAAACTAATGGAGAGGCAGAGGTAGAAGAATGGCTGGCATTTCTGGGCCAGTGAGAGATGGTCTCAAAGAATATGGTGCAGTGATTGAGGTGTCTACCCTATGCTCACCTACACACTTTAAACTGCCTCTGTTCTGGGGAACAGACTGTAAGAGTAAGTGACCCAGAACTACACAGGCCGGTGTCTTGATTATGTAACTTACATTGGATAGATTCTATGACAAAGAGCACCTTAATTTGTCAGCAAAAGAAGCCCTTTCTCCTAGGGAAGATAACTTAATTCAGCTTTCACCGTGCTCACAGCCATCTTGTCCCCACCCTGATACTCCCATTCACTTCAGCATCTTTCTATTCAGTCAAGTATAAACTAAATAAATGAAATTTTAAAAGCACCATTAGAAGTAGAGGAAAGACCGTCAGTTTTCACAAAGTTTAGTAAAGGCTTCTTCCCTAAAGAGGCTTTTTACTGAATTAAGCCTAAGGTCCACAAGTCTTCTGAGGTAGGATTAATAAAACTAGGGCCTATAAACAATGAAAGACAGCAACAGCTTCTTAACCTTCATAAATGAAGGATGGCTACATGGTACTGTCTTGGATATAAGCTCCAATTTTAGTAATAAGTATAGTTGTGATCTAGCAACATCCTCCATGAGAATCGCAGTCTTGAGATGAGGGCCACACGTGTGCTATTTCCAATTGCAGTAGCTTCTAAGGTCCTTTTTCAGGTGCAGTGAACATGCACCAAAGGAGGACTTCTAGCCTTGTTTACAGGTAAGCAGTCAATAGGTGCAGTAATGCTGGGAAAATGTAAAGATATCTTTTGATGGAAGAATTCTGGAGAACAAACTAGAACACTGAAGAACAGAGATGAAAAGGTAGGCAGTATTCAGAATTATAGACTCCTAAATCATTAAAAAGTTCAATATTATATTTTTGGTTGTGAGCCTAGCCTTTAACGGCTGAGCCATCTCTCCAGCCCTATTGAGCCTTGGGCAGTAGATCAGTATTCATCCCAAGTATACACATGGACTTTGGGCTCCTATCCAACAATGTGAGATGCACTCTCACCCTGGACTCTTGGGGGAGGGTCTAGGCCCTGCCCTGGATAAAATGACAGACTATGGACACCTCCATGGAGGGCCTCACCCTCCCTGGGGAAATGAGGGGATATGGGGGAGGGTTGAGGGGAGAGCATGGGAGGAAGGGAGGGAAACAGAGAGGGACCTGGAACTGACTTGTGAAGCAACCTTGTTTCTAATTTAAATTAAAAAAAAAAAGTTCAATATTAAATTGAACACTGCCAATTCCACAGCCTATAATGACTTACTGATCCAAAGAAACAGTGGCAGATTTTACTTTGTAGAAACCAAGTTCATTATAACAAATATTCTCTAAAAACCTAATCAATACAGCATATTACTTACAAACAAGAAAATTCTAGCATGATGTTAAACTTCAGACACTTGGAATCTCTATAACAAGGTTTTACTAGTAATCATTTTACTTATACCAATATAAAAATAGAGGATGTACAAGGGATGTATGTATTTCAGGGTAGAACACTTGCCTAGCAAGTACCATGCCCAAGACCTGGAGAGCAAGACCCAGTACTGGGAGAAAAACAACGGACCACACACAAGCAAGTGACTACTTCATATGGTAAGTGTCCTTACATTAATTTTTCTTCTGTCTCCTTCTCTTACTATTTTTTCAAATGTCTCACATTTAACTGAAAGCTCATCTAAATTAAATAACTCTAAGAAAGCTGATACAATAAACCTGAAGATGAAAAGCTCACAAACCTGCATCTCTCCTTTCTCATCAGGTTTTGCAGGCTTTGCTGCCTCAGTAGCGGAATTTTTCAGGCTTTCTTTGCTACAGCGCAGGAGTACTTCCACCACATACAAAGGATCCAGCTCGCCAGAATTAGGCTAGAACAGCAGAGTTCAAAGGCAAACATGTTGACTGTGTGCAAACATTTTCGCATTATTTGCACATGCAGCTCAGTTAACATTTACTTTACAAGGCTGTGATGGCAACGCACAGGAGTACTCGGGTGCGTATCAATTCTAACGTACTATTATGACCATGACCACCTATGACATCAAATATCACTTGCAAATTCATGAGTAGTGTGTAAAAAATTAGAAAAGCAACAAAATCTGTAGTATCATAAATTTATCTTTATAAAATATGATCCTGTTAATTTGTCAGAAGAGTGGCTAGTCTTGAAATTGAGTCAGCCATGTGCCACGTGTCAATTATTTCTTTTATTATTTAGCTGTAGTAGGCAACAATGTGATGGACTCAAAGAGGACAAATGTAAACTCATGAAATTAGAATCACTTATTAGAAAATCCCCGTATCTCTATAGAGGCAACAATTTACCTTAACATTTGACTTTTTTGAGAAATTGACTACTACTCCCCAGCCAAAATCATCTCCTTCATTTTTCACCTGAAAATAAAACAAGCAAAAACTAAATAAATAGACAGATAATGTTTATATCGAATACACAATTGTAACCTTCCAAATCTAGCTACATTATAGGCTAGCAAGATTTTTATTTTTTCCTAATGCTTTTAAAAGATCACAAGGTATTAACTCTATAGTAAAACAAAAACACCCAACACTAGATTTCATCAGCTCTCAGAACTGCCATAATAACAATCTCTCAACTGGAAAACAAGTGTTAAACAGAACACTGTTCTGAGAATATTAAGTATTTTATACCTAATCATTTGAGACTTAAAACTGGCTCAGGTTTAGATAGCATGTCATAATTAGCCTGGAAACCAAAAGCCTTCATGTAAACACCTAAATTGGGACAATGTGAAACAGGTGAAATAATGGATCCTGATCACATGCTATAGCAGGAAACATTTTACCAATATAAACAACAGACTTCAATCAAAACATCTTAAGACATTGCAATATACAAAAATTTTATACAGACTATGGCATACCTTTACCAGGCGACCTGGCTGTAGAAATGGTAAGCAGTATTTTGGTTTATGAATATATTCCTCAATCTCTTTTCCCAGCTTGGCAAGTTGCTGTCTAATCTTGTAATAGATGACTACATTTTCTTCATTGGGGATCACTATCTTATTATACTGTTCTTCAGAGTTCTTGACCTCTGTAAATAGAGCACAGATAAGGCTATGAGAAATACTACATAGCTCACATAAATGACAAAAAGACTATTATTCTACAGAACATAGCTAGTCACTGAGAGTCTAGGTCTCCTATAGCCATTAGCCTCTGGGCTAACCCACTGCTTATGATTCTGCTCCCTACTCTGCCTTTCTAGTGGTAAGCTCCCTCCCTAAAGCACCCCATTACATTTTCATCCCAGTGTTAACTTATTTCTGCTATGGTAAAATACACATCACAGAGAATTTGTCACATTATATATAGTTCCAGAACTTTGTAAAAACATACACCCACTCACTTAAACAATTACTGTCAATGGATGTGTGCCCCTCTTTTATTCTTCAGCTATTGTCCAAGGTGCTATTATAAATATTCACGGACCTTTGTTTGGACGTGTTTTCCACTCAACCATGAGTGAAGTTGCTGTTGCAATTCTCCACTAAACCCAAGGAACTTTTTAACAATCTTCTACAGTAACATACCATTTTGTTTGCCTTTTTAAAAGCGTGCAGATCCCAGTGAGTGTGTGAAGTGGTTTTGAACAGTATTTCTCAGCCATGATGCTCAGCATCCTACTATGTACTTTTTACCATTTCTTTATGGTTTGTGATTACTTTATTTATTCACGTTTTAAAGAACTGGGGAATAAACCCAGGGCCTTTCACATGCTAGCGAAGTCACATCCCTAGCCCATTTGTCCATTTTTAAACTGAATTCTCTTTTGTTGGGTCGTAGGTCCTTGAGAGTCTAATATACATTCTGGATCTAGATTTTTTTTATTAGATAGAGGGTTTGTAAATATTTATCACATTTCTAACTTCTCCATAGTTTCAAGAACAAGTTTTTATTTTTTGAAATCCAATTTATTCATGCATGTATCTGTTCACACTTTCGGTAGCATATCTAAGAAATCATTGTCAAATTCAAATCTGAAGAGACTTGTGGTTACACTATCTATGCTGCTTGAGTTCCAGGACAGGCTCCAAAGTTACACAGAGAAGCCCTGTCTTGAAATAAAAAAAACAAAAATCCCTGGCAGGCACTTTGGTAACCCCAGTGTTACAGGGTAGAGACAGATGGATCCTGGGGGTTTGCTGGTGAGACAGACTAGCTGAAAATGACAAATCTTGTCTGAAAAATAAGGTAGAGCCAGAAAGATGGTCCAGCAGATAAAGGTATATGCCACTAATTCTGATGCACCCAACTTGAACTTCCTGCGTGGTGGATGCACATGGTGGGGTGAGAACTGACTTCTGCAAGTTGTCCTCTGACCTCCTTGTGTATGCCAGGACACGTGTACTCCACTCCCCAAACTAAAAGAGTAATGGGGAAAGAGAAGAAAAAAAATGTAGAGGGCTAAGGAGACAGTTCAATGAGCAAGACGGTTTTTTCCACATGTATGATGACCCAAGTTTAGATCTAGCATGGCCACTCAGGCCTGCAACCAGTGATACAAAGGGAGAGAAACAGAAAGATCACTCAGGCATGATGGCCACCGGCACAGCAAAAAGCAGTGTTCCAGGTTCAATGAAAGAACCCCTCTCAGGGGACAAGGATAAGAACGCTAAGAGGAGGACACCCGATGCCCACCTCTGGCCTCCACGTATGTACAAATACATACACACACCAAAAAACAAAAATGTATAGAATAGAGACACACTCATTGCTAACTTCTGACCTCCAAATATATATAGGCAAGTGCACCCTTCCACATAGATGCACCCACACATTACCTCACACCTACAAATTAAATAAATCCACAGAGCAGAGCTTATAGTTCAGTGATATCTTGTCTAGCATACACAAGGCCCTAGGCTGAATAAGTATAAAACTGAAAATAAAAACTCAACAGTGAAATGATAATCCCTCTGTCACACCTAAAGTTCCAAAGTAACACGTAGGGATCAGTGGACAAAAGTTGTAACTTCTGTCTGGATGTGTCCTTCTATCTCTAACGCTCCTCCTCAAGTCACGGAACTAACTGAATGAGAAATTAGAGTACTTTCAAGCAGTCACATTAATTCTATAAACAGCACTCTTGTAGCAGCTAACACAACTCCAAAATGTCAATCATTTTGAGTTAGGTGTGGTGGCTCAGGCAAAGTGGTTGGAAAACCAAAGTCGACCACTGTCATGAACTTGAAAACAGTCTAGGCTGTTCCAGTCCAGCCTATAATGCCACCTGAGACTTTGTCTCAAAAAAAAAAAAAAAAGTAAAAGAAAAAGGAAAAAGAAAATTAGTCCTTTCAATTTTCTCAAAAATTAAACACCATGACCTTTGTATCTTTCAAAAGTGATGATGTAGCCAGGCACATTGGTACATGTCTACAATAACCTCAATATTCATGGGAGATGGAGATAGGTTTGCTGAGTTTGAGTAAAGCTTGAACTACATAGTAAGACCCTGTATTAAAATCAAAACAAGGGGCGGAGGTGATAACATAATAGTAAGGAAAAATAAAAACTACTAAAGCAAATTTCATGTGGCCCCCACTGAAACAAATCAGTGTAAGGACAGTACAGCAGCTCCTCTTTAATTCAGTAGGTAACAAGTTCCAAGACCCACAGAACATGCTTGAAATCACAAATAGCACAAAATCCCTTGACTTACATGAATATGGTCTTCATCTCTCAATATTTTATACTATACTTATTTACATTTCCTGTGGTACACAAGGCAGTGTACTTGCCACTAAGCTTTAACTGTGGCCTTTGTGTGTGTGTGTGTGTGCGCGCGCGCGCGCGCACACGAGCATGTGTGTTATAGATACATGTGCATGTGGGTGAATAGGTAAGCTTGCCCATGAGGGTATATGTGGAGGCCAGAGGAATGTCTTTCTCTCTCACTCCACCATCTTTTGTATCTCCCAGTCATCACCTTGTAGCACAAGGATTACTGGCACACTTCAACATGCTTAGCTTTTTAACGTGGGTGCTCAGGATCTGAACTCAGATTCCATCTCCCCAAACCCAGACTTCAAAAAATAATTAGGAATGAATTTTTTTACTGCTTCTCTGAAAGTTGCCCAAATGGATTTCAAGCTTGCAAATGGTCCTACTCATAGTTCGTCCAGTGTGTTGGTAATTACAGGCCTGCCCGTAAAACCACATGGTTTCACACTTCTTTCCCTGATACTGTAACGTGATCCTTAAAAGGAAGGACTTTATAGAATTCTTTTTTGGCATATCCCAAATATCCAGCATGACTACTGCTCTACTTTGGAGTCACTATTAGTAAAATGGGGTTCACTGACTACAAACACTGTGACAACTAAACAACCAAGTGACGAGCATGTACACATTGCTTGTCATTATGTTGCTCAAACCAGTGTGTAGCTAGCACATGAACTGTTTCTTTCTGGACTATTTCACTTGCTATTTTTATCAAAGTTAAGAGTGGATAAATGCAACTAAGGAAAGTAAAATGTAGATGGAGTGGGGAGGCTATTGAATCTTACACCCATCACATGGCCTAGGAAGCTGGTGCCACTATCATCATGGGCACCATCACAAAGAGCCCGAGTATTTAGGAAAATAGCATGGAAAACACAGATAGAAAGCCTTAGTTTGTATTCAAATGCTTCCTTTAGAGTCTGTGAGCTACAGGTTCAATAAGACACTGTCTCAAAAGACAAAGTAAAGAATGGTAAGAGAATCCTCATGTCAGCCCCTGCCTCTACATGACATATAGGGTGAGCATGCAGCTGCACACTCATACACCACACAGACTTAAATGCATGTTATTTTTTAAATTAATGAACATCTGAACGCAGTTAGATGCCATTACAGGGTTCTCATTTTCCCTTTATCTTCTATAGTACCTGCACCATTTTCAATGGAACTGTAAAATACTAAGTGTAAAGAGTAACCTGTCAAAATAAAGCAGTAAACAAGAGAGGGCACTTTGACTGATCCATCTCCCCAGTCTGCTACAGCATTCTTCATGTGAGACATCAAGACCAATATATTCATCTTATATATACAATTTACACTGAGCTTGTTGTTACATGATTATTCAAGGATATGAATTTTGAATGAAATGTATATTAAAATCATAAATTACACTGTGTTTGATCCAACTAGAAAAAAGCATCTTGTTAGAACTGACTACATTTATTCTGAATGTTTCAGTCTATAAACACAGAATTACAGTTCTACATTCTTTATCTTAATGGCCAAGACTTGCTTTATTAAAAAAAATAACAAAAAATAAAAACCAAAACCCAAAAAACAGGTGATCAAAACAATCAGTAAGGCAGTCACGTGCAGGTAAACGAAGGAAATTTTACACTTACTCTCTACTACTCCTGGAATTGCTCTATAATGCTGAAACTGGTAGAAGGATTTTTCCAGCATGTACTCGGGATTAATTTCTTCTACTCGTAGTAAGTTCAAAACCATGTTATAGGTCAGATGGAAAGCACTATTCAGGGGATCAGCTGAGCCCTTAAAGTAAAAGCATGACAATTTTGCACATTTCGGAAATAAATTTGCACAAGACCTTTAATATGATTAATAATTTATCCCTATACTAACAAATACAGGAATATACAAACTTTTTTGTGCACTGAAGCAAAGTGATAACATGGTTAATCTCTTTAAAAAGGGTGAATAAAATCAGTAGGGATATAGTGGTTCAGAGACTGTATGCAAAATATGCTTAGCTCTCTCTCCTTCCAAGCACAAAGCAGGATTGCATTTTTGGTCTCGCAGTGGGTAGGATCAATAAATGTGGCAGAAAATGACATGTCACTTTCTGATCATGTGTTTAACTGCTGGTAGGAAAAGCCTGAAGTGACAAAATATACTAATATTTCAAAGTGGTATCTAGATAAAAAAACAATACATTGGAAATTTGTGGCATAAAGCTGTTAACATATTTCCCACATTATAGATCTTTCTCTATATGTTGGGAAGCCCCTTTCACCTCCAAAGAAGAGACAGGTTAACAACTAGACACTATTTTGTTGTAGATTTTTTACTATAGAAAACTGTTAGCTTGCACCAAAGTTTTTACCCAAAATTGACCTCAACATCTAAGCTTATATTTGTAGCAGTGGCTCTTGACAAATATTTTTTCTCTATAAAATACTTTCCAAGTGTGAAGGCAGATGTATAGACATACAGAAGAATCATTAAATTTTTTTGGATTCTTTCCTCAACTCTTTAACCTACTTCCATTCTTGGGAATGCCTTTTCCTTTCTTAGTATGTGGTCTCTATTTCTATTCCACACCTAGCTTTAAGGCATGACCTTTTCAGGGTTTTCATAACACGAAGAGTAAGCATTTTTTCTTTTAAACTCTCATAAAATAGTTACAAGTTTTTAAAAAGATTAATTCCTTAGAAAATGCACAATGAAACACAAGTGTTACTAATTATGCCACATTGCTCTAAGGTGGTATAATAAACTGAATAAATGCTGTTAGAATACTTAGGGGCCAACTAATTGGGACTTCAGCAATGTATGGAAACAAATTTTTAAAGAGTAATAGTTTTACTCATGTTTTGAATGTAGTGTTCCTAAATTCGAACAAACAAAAAGACACAAGCTGGCTGTACTAGGGTACCAGTTATGATGTTTCTGAAACTCTGATTTTATCTATTTTCTTTAAAAAGAAGGCCTGAAACATGTAACATTAACAGGAAACCTAGATTCATGGAAAAGACAACTTCAGCTACTTTGAAATTCTACAAATTGATCCTGCCTGTAATCTAGCACTTAAGAGACAGAGAAGAGAATCAGGATTGAGTTTGAAGTCAGCGTAAGACAATAAGTCTGAGGGTGAACTAGACTTCATCAGACCTTGCCTAAAACAAAACAAAAATTCCAGACTATCCAAAACTCACAATGAATGCCAGCTAGATGGCTCAGAAGGGAACCGTGTTTGCTATAAACTTGAAGACCTAATTTCAACCTCCAGAATGCACTTAGTATAAGAAATTGACTCCTGCTGGGTGGTGGTGGTGCATGCCTTTAATTCCAGCACCCGGGAGGCAGAGGCAGGTGGATCTCTGTCAGATTGAGGCCAGGATGGACCAACAGCCTCCAAAACAATACAGAGAAACCCTGTCTCGTAAAAAAAAGAAAAAGAAAAAGAAATTGACTCCTGCAGGCATTTAAAGTAATCTCTAAAGTATATTTCTAGAATCCTTAGAAAAGAACAGATTTTTACCTTAAGTAGTTGTTTTCCAATTGTTGGGCTCATCTTTTCATCTACCATAAGAATTACAATTCCTCTGTCATCCATTCCCCTCCTTCCAGCACGGCCAGACATCTGGATGTACTCACCAGAGGAAATCTGAATATGATAACATTTTCACGTTTAGGAGAAAATCTGGTTTAAAAATATATCCTGATATTTTCTCTTATTATCAAATTCACAAACAATCTGCACATTTCATGAAACCATTTAAAAATGAACTTTTGGAAAAATTAAGATAAAACAATGAAAAACGTGAGAATTTCATGAAACTTAAATTTTAGTTGTAAAATGACTTAACTATGCACTAAACCAGCTGCCAATTTCTGAAAGTCAGCTACTAGGAAATATTGGCTAATATAATACACTGACATAAAAAATAGCTTCAGCTAGATATTATGAAAAAAAACAAAACCCAAACCAACCAAACTTAAGAACATTAATTACAAAGTAAACTCAACAACTATAACTTCTTACTTGATTATAGTAACTTCATAATCTTCAAAAATTAAATTAATACAAAATTTGCCAAGGGGGTACAATTCTCAGCAGGTTTCCCTGGGGGCTGGTAGGTTCATTTGCCAGGAAGACCAATCTAGCTGGGAAGATCAGGCTTTTTGGCATTACAACGGTAAAGAAACTGACAACAAAAAATACTGGTACCCTGTCTGTCCAACACAGGCAGGTAGAGAAGCCTCCTAAATATGACAGCTCAGATCCACCTGAACAACCAGCTGTGATTTCTGCACATGGCTGTGTACTCTACTCCTCCTATGTGTGATTTCTGCATGTGCCTGTGTACTACTGTACTCCTATAGAGAACGTCCAAATCTAGGCTGGCTTTTCCTAAACTTATGAGTAAAGAAGAATTAAGAACCATTAATTTAGGAAGGCATACTGACTGCCCAGGAACATGGTGTATATCAGAAAAAAAGAAAAAGACTACTGGTAAGATCAAATGTCTCAAAAGACAGTCCAGTAAAATCTGAGCAGTATATCACACCCAACACCACTTCATTGCCTGACTGACAAATACTACTTCACCACCGTTGCTTATTTTAAGGACTATTTTCTCTTTTAAAACATCCACTGACTTCTGTATTTTTAATGAAAAAAATTAATTTACGTTTTTATTTACTAGTATAGGCATTTTACCTACATGTTTGTCTGTGCACCATGTGTAAATAATACAGTGCCCACAGAAGTCAAAAGAATATCTGGAACTGGAGTCATAGACAGATGTTAGCCACCATGTGAGTGATGAGAATTGAACCTGGGTCCTCTAGAACAGGCACTGCTCTTAACTGCTGAACCATCTCTCCAGCTAGACTGTCTTCTGTTCGTATGCTGTACCTTTCCTACACATATTTCTTAGACATCAAGTTAAAATTATTATTTTTTGTTTGAGAAAGGGTCTCCCTATTGGCCCTGTATGGCCTATAACTCACTAGAATAGATTAGGATAGTCTCAAAGCTGCTCGTACATTCCAAGTGCTGAGCCTACAGGTGTGAGCCACCATGCACAGCTCCAGCTTGTTTTTACTTTAGGGCCCCAGTATCTATTAGCACTCTACTTCCCTATCTTAAGCTTGGTAACCACTGCTAAATGGGATATTTGCCTTGAGATTAGATTTATACTTTAGTCCAATTCTGTTTCAGCCACACTCTCAACTTTCCTTCCTTCTTGGGAAGGAGACATATGTAAACTGTTGTGGTTCTCTAGTCTAAAATGTGAAGGGGTAATTAGTGGTGTAGCTACAGCCATTGCAGTGCGAGTGCTTTAAATAACTTCGTAAGTCATTGGCACCTTACCTGTAAAGCCTGCCATGTAAAGTAAAGCTGACTAAGGGGCTAGGGACAAAGTAAAAGGATCTGAGGTTCAATATTGACAGAACTTGTTTCTTAACAAGCTTGGGAACAGAAGTACTTCAGATATTTGCACATGCCCTATTGAGCATCACTTATTGGGAAATCTAAAATCTGTCTCAAATTCCAATACTTTTGGGATACATTATATTAATGCTCAAGTTTTAGACTTTGAAGTAGTTTGTATTTTCAGATTAGGCAAACTCCACTTACATCTGAAGCACTTAAACATTTGGAACTAAAAACCTCAATGATATGATCCAAACTAATGTGAGATAAAATGAAAATTAGTTATTATATCCAAATATAATTAATTACTTACCCATCTAAAATCCTTCCCATCAAATTTACGAGCATTTGTAAATAAAACAGTTCTAGCTGGCATATTAATTCCCATAGCAAAAGTCTCTGTGGCAAATAAGGCCTAAATAAACAAGCAATTATATAATTAGTTACCGGATTTTAAGGTAAAAACTGTCATATTTAAATTGTAAATAAAGCTAGCATTAATTTTTAAACTTAGTTCTTTAATGATGCCTTATACACATAAGTGACAAGATGAATTCTAGATCTATTAGATAATAGATATCACTTAACATACATTACACAATATTAAGAGACACATGATTGAATCGTAGATGTTATAATTTTACATAATATCACATTGCATAAGACATAACTATTAAATAATATTTAATTTCCTTTAAACTTGTCAAATCATTAGTTCAGGGAAATTAGTCTTTCTTACATCCCAGTGAAAACAAAAGGGAAGAACACCTCTGAACTAATGGACAAAGATGAGGTAGTAGAGAGTATCTTTCTAAGCACAGTCACTTTTCCTGGTCTTTCCACTGATAATGAACTAGTTTGTTAGGTTTCTAGGGCAGTAGACTCATGACTACTGAATTCTAAGCCTTTACCAACAAAAACAGTTGGTTATAAGTCAATAAAGTATTAAATATTCATCAAGAAGAAAGGTAATACTAATCAACTCAAAAGAATACTAGTCATTAAAAAAATGAGCCATACATATGTCAAAACGACAACGAAAATTACAATGCAAAAAAAGTCATATAATATTTGAATGCATGCTAGTGAACATTTCTGGGAAAGAAGGGGCAAGATGAACTTTCTCCTTTTATTTACAACTATTTTACTTGAATTCAACAACCTGTAATTATCTCTCATACTCTTGAAAAATGATCCACTAATGGTTAAGCTTAGCAAAATTTACGATCTATAGAAGAGCATCAACATGGACTTACTAGGATCTGGGTGCAAATATTAGCACTTCTTTAAAATAGTAAAGTTATCTATTTTCAATGTTCTTCATAAGGCTGTGCTCTCAGGATAAAACACACAGCAGTGCTTATGCTCTAAAGTTGTTTCCCATTTCTAATATCCCACTTCTGAGTATAGGCATCAGTCAGATTTTTTTTTTCTTATAAGAGCAAACTAGATTCCCACTGAGTTCAAATGAACATCCTAAAACAAACAACTCATATCTAAACTAACCCGTTAATCAATGAAAGAGTCAACTCAAGTCTAATACCACATTCTGCAAAACTGTACTACAGCCAGGTGGTATCACTTACATAAGAAATGAAACAACTTTTTCTATGTACTCTCCCAAGTTTATAACAGTGAAAGGACATTATGTGTAAAAGTTAAGTTCATCACCTAAAGTAATATACTATCCTTAGGTGTTCTATACAAACTAATTTTGTAGAAAGCAGCAAATAAGACACAAAGCTACCAAGACATGATGGTTCACACCCATAATGCCAGCATTAAAAAGACAAAGCAGAAAATTTAGCCTCCAGCACTGTAAAACCAAACAACAACAGACCTGCCTATAACAATGGTCACCAGAACTTACATTGATCATACAACAGAACTTCGAGGCATAAAAAATTAAAAAACAAAACAATACCTTTATCAATCCTTCAGAAAAGAGAATTTCTATAGTTTCCTTCAAAATAGGAAGTAAACCACCATGGTGAATACCAATCCCCCGTTTTAAAAGAGGAAGCACGTGTTCAACCTGTAATTTTGGGATAATGTTTATGTTACAAGGAAAAAAAGAATTTAAAATAAATTTTTAAAAATGAGTAACTAAAGAAGAAAAGTTATATTTAAAGAAACCTTTAATAAACTTTCCCAGAACAAAAGTAAAACCAAACCCATATGACCACATACTAACTAGAATATAACTGTGGTCTAGCTCTAACATGATAACCATGTTTAAATACATACAAGTATTTTGCTCCTCAAAGTTGTAAACTTTAAACCCTTATACATTAATAAACTCAAAAGATCTTGGCAGTTCAAATTCTAACCATGGAAAATTAAACTATAAAATGTATTTCCTTTAAAATAAAAAGATTAACTGAAGGGTGCATCCTCATTAATGCTGTCAAACCCACATTATAACTGTATTAGGATAAAATGCATCAAATCATGGAGCAGTCATTCAAGGAAGGAAAAGTATTTTAAAATTTTCTAAGTTAAAACACCATTTTAGATTCCAAGAAACATGCCCCAATAATTGTAAGGTAACCTAAATCCTCTACAAACCAAAACATTCATTTGTAGAACACATTATAACCTTCAAAATTTTCCTTTTGCCTCAATCTAACTTTCATGGACTACCATAGTCAAAAGTAGTAGTGTTGTATTCTGGATGAACAGTAAAATCATATGGGGAGTCTTTAAAAGATCCTAGCTGGCAAATGGGATTCAAAGTAGACCAATAAAAGTCAAAATCCCTGGGAGTGGCTCCTAAATGTCAGCATATTTTATCTGCCAATTCTAACAGTGAAAGTATAAAGTAGATTAATGCAAAGTAGATGTTCATTTCTATTCCTCCCCCCCCCCCCCCCCGCTCTCTCTCTCAGACAGTTTCTCTGTGTAATAGTCCTAGCTGTCCTGGAACTCACTCTGTAGACCAGGCTGGAACTCATAGATCTGCCTGCCTCTGTCTCCCAAGTACTGGGATTAAAAGCATATACCACCTCCACACAGGTGATCTTTATTTCTTTAAGAATACATAATTTTCATTAGGTACACTCTCTTGTTTCAGTATTTTTATAAACTGAGAAATTACTTAAATATCAAGAATAAAATTTTTGTTATACAGGAATATAAGAAGTAATTTCTAGACTGTGTTATGTACTCTCTTAAAATTCCTTCAGGCAGCAAATCTTGCTTGGCACCCTTTTAGCAGCTTGAAACATATATAAAGGTCTTTGAGAGCATAGGCCAACATATGCTACAGTTCAATACAATGAGTAGCTATAAGTTAATACCCACTATGTGTTGAAATCCACACTTATTGATACTAACTCACCTGAGGGAGCTTTTTATCTTCATCAGACAAGCAGTCAATTGCATTATTGAATACTTCTTCAACCATCTTCTTTTCTTCATCTATGAGAAAAAATTAAAGAGCATATAAATACTAAAATGAGTCAGTGATGCCAGGCAGTGGTGACGCACGCCTTTAATCCCAGTACTCAGGAGGTAGAGGCAGGCGGTTCTCTGTAAGTTCAAAGCCAGCCTGGTCTACAACATGAGTTCCAGGATAGCCAGGGCTATTTAAGACCAACACTGTATCAAAAAACCAGAAAAAGAAAAAGAAAAAAAAAAAGCCAGTGATAGTAAATGTCACTCATTAAAAAGAGTAAGAGGATATAAAACTAAAGAATCAGTACTTTTTAAAGCAACCCACCATGTAATAAAATTTACTGTCATTGAAATACACTCAGCAGTCTTAAAGGAAAAGTTAATAAAAATAGTAACAATTTCAAGAGGCTAAAGCAAGAGTGTTCTCATGAAATTTCCAGGCAACATAGGGCTTTAGTAACAATAACTATACCAAGGTAACATAGAGGCAACATTAAATTCTAATATCTGCAAGTTCTTACCCACCTGTTACCACTCTGAGGTAACAGAGGCACTTAACTGTAAAGAAGCAATCCCAAAGCCGATATTGTTAGTGACTACATTTCTTTCTTACTGTGTCAATCAAGTAGCAGTCTCAAAAGATATTTGTTAAATTAATCACTATATAACCCTGAGTACTTAAGCATACTCACAACGGTGAGTATAATGCTGCAAATTATAAGCAAAGCAATTTACCTGCCATCTCATTTTTACCCAAGGAAAAGATTTTAAAGTTCATAAAGAAAGTACAACAACTAAGTTTTTGTTTTTTGTTGTGAGGCAATGTCTACTATGCTGCCCATTCAGTCCCCCTGCCTCAGCTTTCCAAGTGCTGAGACTACAAACATGCATCGCATCTCCACACCTGAATTCAACTAAAATTAATTTTGGGTTACTCAAGATTTCTTATTATACTTATTATTTAGGTTACATACACAATAGGCAGAACTGAATAACCCCTGGACTGGCAGTCTTGGCTAGGGTATGCTATTTATCCAGCAGTATAACTTTAAGTGAGGTACATTTACAGTGACTATCCATTTGCTAAATGTTTTTGAGAAATTCAGCATATTTAAGGCAAAGAGCAGGTTTAGATTGCTATAAGAATGAAGGATGATACTTTCAACAAATTATTAACCAAGAGACCTACCTTTAATGAATCAGAGACAGATGTAAAATAACTGAGTTTAAAATAATAAAGTACAAGAAGATATGAGTGTAATGGTTCTCAGTAATGTTCTCTGGCTATAATATAGAGCTACGTAGTTATATCTTCCATTAAACTAGGAAAGGCCAAGGATTTAGCTGTAGTGGTACAGTGCTTGCCTAGCCTACACTAGGCTAAAATGAGATGGAGGGGGGAGAAAGTAACAGAACCTTATAAAGTTTTACAGAAGTGCTGAGTAGATACTATTTATTATGATTATAAGCAAACTACATATACTAGTATTATACAGATGTATGACCAACACAACATTTAAAACCATGTAGAAGTTATGGAGTACCTGTGTTGAAATCTAACTTAGTCATTTGAAGAGCATATGCTTCACAATCTTTCTTACTAAAACTGAAGATAATCACAGGTTGAAAATTCCTTTCCATAATCATCTTCACAATTTTGAACACATTTGATGGACCTGCAAAGGGTAAATAAACCACACCCAAATTAACTCAAAATGGACAACAGACTTAAATATAACTATAAAATAAAAATAAGAGTAAAAATAAATCCTATAATAAAAAATAAGAAATATCTTCACGATCAGTCAAGCATGGTGGCAAACCTTTAATCCTAGTATTCAGGAGGCAGAGGCAGGTGAATCTCTGAGTTCAAAGCCAGCCTGGTCTACATGGTGAGTTCCAGGACAGCCAGCACTACACTGAGAAACCTTGACTTGAATAACCAAAAAAGAAAGGGTCTTCACAATCTCAATTAGACAGAGCATTCTTGGCTCTGACATTAAGAGTAGAAGCAATCATGACAAAAAGGAAAGGTGAAACTAGATTTTGCCAACATGAAAAACTCTGTTTTTTAACAGGTAAGAGCAGCATGTGAAAAACCAACCCCAGTCTGCCATGACATGGGGGAAAAAAAACCTCAAGTTATCTATTTGATACAGGTCTATCCAGAACTATATATTTCTATAAGCACTTTTATAATTCAACAAAGACAATCTAATTCAAAGTCAGACAATGGAAATGTTGAAGAAATGGCTTAGCAGCCATTTCTCAATTATGAGGACCAGAGTTGGGATTCCAGCACTTATGACAAATGGCTCACAAACATCTATAACTCTCGTTCCAAAAGACCCAACGCCCTTTTCTAGCCTCCAAAGGCACAAATACACATAGATGCACATGCACAAAAGATAAATTTAAAAAGAAAAAATTTTTATGGGCATGGTGGTGTATGCCTTTAATTCCACCACTTAGGAGGCAGAAGCAGGCAGGTCTCTGGGTTTGAGGCTAGCTTGGTCTACAGAGCAAGTTCCAGGACAGCCAAGACTGTTACACAAAGAAACCCTGTCTTGAAAAACCAAAAACCAACCAAACAAAAACTTTTAAATAGAAAAGAATTTTATAACAGGTATTTATCCCATAATGTGTGATGCCAAAAGAACACAGTAAGAAGTTCAACATCAGTGACCTTAGGAGACAGATGAAGAGCACACTGAAAGACCACTTCACTTTCATTAGAAAGGTTATGAGCAGCATAATGTATGGATCTCATCAAATAGATGCATACTAAATATCAGCGTAGATGTTCAAGAAAATGATACTCAGATAAACTCCTCAGAGGAGTAGCATGAAGAATGCCAAATGGTATAGCTACTTTGGGAAATAATTTGGCAATAATCAAAAGGTTAAACCTGCCATATGATTCATCACGTCTCCTAGATACCTACACAGAAAAACAAAACACATATCCCCACAAAAACTTGTAGCACAGACCAAATGCTTAAAGCATTATTCATAGTCAACAAAAAAATAGAAGCAACTCCATATCCACTCAAATAATGTATATTCTCATAACAGATTATTTGGTCACATAGACACATAATTATGAATCTTACTTCACTCAAAGGAGTCAGCTACAAAAGACCATAGAATTCTATTTTTATGAAACATTCAGAAAAGGCAAATCCACAGAGACAGAAAAAAGACTAGTGATGACCTAAGTCTGTGATATAAGGAGAAAAAGCATGAAGAATGATTGCTAATGTATACCATTGAGAGAGGAGTTAATGAAAATGCTTTAGAATTACACACGCAAGACAGTTGTACAGTTTTATGAATATACTAAAAATTAACAATATGTGCATTTTAAAATAGTGAAATCCAAGTTATGTAAATTACATTAAAGTTTAAAGGTGGGGCTGGAGAAGTGGCTCAGAGGTTAAGAGCACTGACTGCTCATCCAGAGGTCCTGAGTTCAATTCCCAGCAACCACATGGTGGCTCACAACCACCTACAAGTCAATCTGGTGCCCTCTTCTGGTGGAACACTGTATATGTAATAAATAAATCTTTAAATAAAAATTTAAAGGTGACTCTGGCAATGGTGTTACCATGTGAATATACCCAAAGCCACTAATTACTTTATTCAGGTAAACTGTACACTATACATATTACATTTAAATTAATGCCACGTAAGAAAAACAGATCGCCCTTTATTCATCCAATTTTATCATCTTTGCATAGCTTCCTGAAAAAACATCAACTACAAGACAAAATAGAGTAATTTAGCTATTCAATATACATGTACAATTCCTGTCTAAAAACTTAAGTTCCAAATTACCTTTTGTTCCTCCTTTCCGACCCTTCTGGTCACCTTTGGCCAAATCACCTGCATCCCGAAGCACTTGCATTGCAGTGTTAAAATTATCTTCTCTGAAGTCACCCTAGAATCATATTTTCTTTCATGTAACTTTACAAATATATAATCAGAGCTGGAGAGATGATCCAGGGGTTAAAAGTATCAGTGTTCTTGCAGAGGGCCTAGGTTTGGTTTCTAGAACCAACATGGTGGCTCACAAATATTTAACCATAATTCAAACATTTCTTAAACACAAAGTTTCTCCAAAGAAAAAACTTTTTTTTTTTGATTTTTCGAGTCAGGGTTTCTCTGTGTAGCTTTGTAGACCAGGCTGGCCTCAAACTCACAGAGATCCACCTGCCTCTGCCTCCCAAGTGCTGGGATTAAAGGCGTGTGCCACCACTGCCCAGCCAAAGAAAAAAACCTTAATGCAACAATAATTATAACAAAGGTCACTTAAAGTAAGTGACCTGTAATAACAACATGTGATAAAGGAGAACTGCAACTGGGAAGCAAGACATAAAATATCTGGCATTTCTAGAGCCCCTGATTCTCCAGGCATTTCAAATACTGAGAATGAAACAAAGTAAATGCATGCATTAGAAGAAAGTATCAAACACAAATTGTTTTTAAACCACCATCTCACTAATTTGACTCCAAAGTCCTGGGAACAAGTAACCTTCCTATCTGAGCTTCCCAAAGCCTGCGGCTGAGTACCACCACAACTTCATCAAATACAGTATCTAAAATAAAAATACTTTTGAAGAGTGGAGCATTTAAGATTATAAAAAGTGTGTCCGTGGGGCAAGAACAGTTAATATTTTTCTTCAGCTCAAAACTGAGGGAAAGCAACATATAAAAGACTTATTCCCTTACATTTTCGTCGACCACAAGGTGAAGGCCATCTCCCCCTGCTGGAAATATGTAATGTTGCAATGGAGTAGGTCGATAATCAGTATAAATTACATGACAGGGCTACAAAAAGAAAGAATTACAGAGAATTTTATTTCTTCAAGGCAAAAATGTATATTTGATCCACTCAACAAAAATTTAACACTTTCAAAAAATTTAAAAGCCAGGCAAGTGAAAAAAGGGGAGGGGACAGACAGGCAGATGTATTCCTACTACCACCTTCATAATATATCACTTTTCTAATCAAGACAAGCATAATCTGAACTTCCATCATCCATTAGCTCATCCTAGAGTACTGTAATTGCAGGCAACAATGCCTCTTGCTATGGAGGCCTAATATGATGATAGAAGGCATCCATGATACACAAAAACAAAACAAAACTCTTGTAGCACAGAGGCTTTTTAAAACAGCAGATTGATCTAACTCTATCAGGAGATTCACTGGGTTTCCATTTCACAGAAGAAACAGAGAAAGGGAATGTAACTGGAAAGTTTATACATAAAAGCTTGTGAGGGTAACAGTGTAAAACAAGTGCAGAAAAATAAAGCCAACCTTCTGCTTGACACTCATAAACAAGTAGTTGATGCAAAATCTTACATAGACATTATAGCTATACTAGCAATTCAAAGTAGAAACAGTGAATACCAAGTGTGAACATATTTAATAAGAACTACCAAATCAAATATTCAAGAGATGAGTATGTTTTTCTGTTCAAAGACCTTAGAAGCAACTCTAATACTGTGTCACTGTCAAAGTAAATGTACTACATTATTTCCAATCTTGGCAGATCATTAGGATTAACTTGGCAAATTTTGGAAAATTAGATTCCAAATCCCAACTCTTAGAGGCTTAGCTATACTAGATTGGAGATGGAACTCAGAAATTTCTAATTAGTCCACTCATTTTGATAAGCTGCTTGACTTAACAAGTAGATTCACATCATACTATCTTCTTTATCCTTAAGAGCAACAGAAAAACTTTATAAGAATATGACAAGCCCAATTGGCAATGTTTTTAAATAATGAAGACATGAAAAATATATGAAAGTACCTGTTTATGTAGGTGGCAAATCCACTCAGCAAACTGTCGAGCATTTGGAATAGTAGCCGAAAGAAAGACATAATGGACATTATCTGGCAGCAAAATAATAGTTTCTTCCCATACTACACCACGCTCTGAGAAACACAAATGTAGTTTGGAATTCAGTGTTAGCTAAGTGATAGTATCTAAAATTGTTTTCTCTTAGGCTTACTAATTGGACATGCAAACCACTTTTAAAAAGCATTATTTTTGGCCACAGATCCTTACTGAAACCTATCTCAGTTCTAGCATCTACAGAGCTGATAAAACAGGAAGCCACTGCAAGTAGAATGGACTCTGAAAAGATCCAGACTGTATGCTTCCAATAACAAACAAGAGCCCCAGTACCAAGGCAACTAATAGTATTCCACTTCAGAGAAGCAAAGGTTAATGAGGCTCAGGACACTGCAGCAACACTTGAAAGATATGCTATCCCTATTCCATATGGCATGTTACCTAAACTACCCTCATGACCTCCTGGAAATAAAAGATGGATCTGATGAATAGTAGATCTGAAATGGGTAGAGCTCTGTTAAAATGCCCTAATAACATTAAATCTATCTCTAAATTAATAATATTCATTACTTGTTTTATAATAGATAAAAGTATTAAAATACTTTTTAAAGTGACTTGAAAATACTTCGTTGAGCTTTTATTACAGTTTCAAAGTTTTGAATATGTAGTTTTAAAAAAGTAATGGCTCTTTGTTCCATGTAATTTGTTTTCCTGCTTGCATCTGAATATTGATTTTAATAAATAATCAACTTTTTTAGAACTTATGCAGTATTATATTTTTCTTTTAATCAGTTACATTTGCTTATCACGATTTGGGTAAGACTCTATGTAGTACTCTGCTTTATTTGTGTTGTGTGTGCATAAGCATGCACGTGCTATGGCATTTGTTTAGGTGTTAGAAGAGTCAGGTGTCTCAGCTGGGCATGGTGGTGCACGCCTTTAATATCCCAACACTCAGGAAGCAAAGGCAGGTGGATTTCTGTGAGTTTGAGGTCTGCCTGGTCTACAAAGCAAGTTCCAGGACAGCCAAGGGTACAATTGAAAAACCAAAAAAAAAAAAAAAAAAAAAAAAAAATGTTAAGTTTGATGTTTTCTTACATCATGAATACATGGATCAGCAGTTCTCAACCTGTGGGGGATACATATCAGATATTTACATTTCAACTCCTACAGTAGCAAAATTACAGTTATGAAGTAGCAATGAAATAATTTTATGGTTGGTGGGTCACTACAACATGAGGAACTGTATTAAAGGGATACAACCTTATTCTTTAAATAAAACTCAGTCTTACTTTAAATGTATACATATTAAACATTAGTGTCAAGTTTCCTGGTATACCCCAGATTGCAACTACACAACTACATTTATTTTTTAATTACAGTAGGGTAACAGCCTGAGGAAAAATATATTTATAACAGTTTTGTTTTACTTGTTTATTTCACACCTACATGCATTCATAGGTTTATAAATAAATTAACTTAAAAAGTATTGTTACCTTAGTAAACCAGAAGCTCTGAAATTAAATAATTACTGAGAACTGAGTGGTGGCGGTGCATGCCTTTAATCCCAGCACTTGGGAGGCAGAGGCAGGTGGATCTAGATGAGTTCAAGGCCAGCCTAATCTAACAGAGCTAGTTCCAGGACAGCCAGGATTACAAAAAGAAACCTTCTCAGAAACCAAAATAAACAAATAGACAAATGATACAATAAATAAATGAATAGTTACTGAGCTTCTTACGTGGAGGAGGAGAGCAAGGTATATAGCCTAGACTCCCATCGACCTATTCCTTCCTACCTCGGCCTTCCCCATCTTCCTGTCTGGAATTAGAATAATGCATCATGTCTGGCTTACTGAGTTCTATATAAAGGCAAGCTACTTTTGACTCCATTTGCTTTATTTGAATGTATATAATTTTATCCAACATTACTATTTAAGGAACTAAACTTTAATTAAGTCCTACTGGGAATATTTTATCATGTTGTCCACAATTTGAATATATAATAGTATACTAGAATTACAGACATAAGAAAACTGAAAATAGGCTGGTGAGATGGTGGCACATGCCTTTAATCCCAGCACTCTGGAGGCAGAGGCAGGCGGATCTCTGTGAGTTCGAGGCCAGCCTGGTCTACTGAGCGAGTTCCAGAGTTCCAGGACAGGCTCCAAAACAATACAGAGAAACCCTGCCTCGAAAAACCAAAAAAAAAAAAAAGAAAGAAAGAAAAAAGAAAACTGAAAATAAATCCAAAAGATACCTGAATCTCTCATGTAATGAATTTCATCAAATATGACCCAAGCAACTTCTCGCATAACTTCAGACCCTCTATACAGCATACTTCTCAAAATCTAAAAGGGGAAAACAGATTTAGCAGGACTTTAATGTGACATCTGATAATTAGACAAATACTGTTTTTTCCACCAAGGTATTTTTGATCCCTTTGTTATATGGATATATTAATTATAAAGCTATTTATCTTTGACTTCTCAATACATATAACTGGATACCCACAAAGATACTATTCTCATATGTACTCTTGTTTACTTGGAATAAGAAGCCAGCGCCCTCTATATAACATGAAAGCATGTATAAAAGTGCTAAAAAGGAGCTGGTGAGATGACTCAGGGGGAACTAAGTTCACCCCCGAAAATCAACATAAAGAGATGAAGGGAGGAACTGGCTCCACAATGGTCTCCTCACGTTGACACTTGCACTGCGGCACATGTGTCCCCCTACATACCATACACAGAAACACATACACATACATATAGTTGAAATACCAACTATAGTAGAAATAATCATATCTAAATCATCTTATATGCAAAATTTAACAGTGATTAGAAAAAGCTAAGTTTAACAGTGAGTATACATTTTTAAAGTTGATTGTTTATCTACTTATTGTAATAAATGCCTAGGCACAAAAGTAAAAAAAGCAAAACGAAACAAAATGATACATGGTACAAAACAACGTATTCAAATCCTTGAACCTATATATATATATATATATATATATATATATATATATATATAAATCAACAATATTTTCAAGTCGTAGTAATAGCAAACTATTAAAAATACTTTTGAAGGTATCTATGTTTTATCAGAAGTAATAAATATTAATTTAGAGATATATTCAATACTGCTTATGGCACTTTGCAATAATTATGCTCTTTTCAAACAATTCTATTTACACATAATTATTACATTTTTATCTGAAAAAGCAAGCTATAAACCATTCAGTGTTGTGCTGGATAGATACACTGACTAAACTACATAAGGAAAGTTAGATGAGGCACAAGATAAATCACCTCTGTAGTCATAACAAGACAAGATGCTGTAGGATTAATAGTAACATCTCCAGTCATCAGACCAACATCTTGAAACTCTTCATACATTTCACGGTATTTCTGGTTACTGAGAGCCTTAATTGGGCTGGTAAATATTACACGCTGCTTTTCCCTTAAGGCCAATGCAATAGCATACCTAAAAATATAAAAACAATAAATGTCAAGTTTGGAAAGCATTCATTCATAATCTATTTACTATAAATAAACCATTACACTATAATCATGACTCATCTGAAATAAAGTAGTCTAAATGAGCAAGGACTTTTTTTTTTGGTGTTTTGAGACAGGGTTTCTCTATGGCTTTGGAGGCTGTCCTGGACCTCGCTCTTATAGACCAGGCTAGTCTCGAACTCACAGAAATCCGCCTGCCACTGCCTCCCAAGTGCTGGGATTAAAGGTGTGCGCCACCAACGCCCGGCATGAGCAAGGACTTTTTAACTCCAGTCACTTGGAGTTAAAGCAATTGTTTGTCAGTGGATACCCTATTTCTTGCTAGAAAAGGCTTTGGTTCTACTGATAGGCATCCAAAAGTCCATCACAGACTACATATAATAAGAAAATTGGGGCTGCAGAGATGGCTCAGAGGTTAAAAACACTGCCTGCTTTTCCAGAGGACCTGAGTTCAATTCCCAGCAACCACATGGTGGTTCACAACCTTCTATAGTGAGATCTGGTGCCCTCTTCTGGTGTGTGGCATGCAGACAGAACACTGTATACTAATAAATAAATCTTTAAAAAAAAAGAATAGCTCAATTTTAAAAAAATTATAGAAATGGATGAATTTTTCTTCTACAGTTTCATGAGTTAATCCATATATGCTCTTTTTCTTCATGTAATATTTAACAAATCATTTCCTTCCTTATCATAGGTTCTGTTTATCAAAAAGTTCTTTCCTAGATATTAATGGAATTCAATACAATGGTACTGTTTGCTTTTAATACACAGTTTAGTATTTAACTACAGATCATGAAATTAAGATTTAAGAGAAAACATTGAGGCAGAGGCTTTTTAAAGATATATATATATATATATATAGTTCCTACACAAAGTATGCTTATCATACCAGTCATCCTCTAAATTATAAAAGAGAAATTTTATGAAATTAAGAATTGTTCAAAGCAGGACAGTGGTGGCGCATGCCTTTAATCCCAGCACTCACGAGACAGAGGCAGGTGAATCTTGGTGAGTTCGAGGCCAGCCTGGTCTTCAAAAAGAGTTTCAGGACAGTCTCCAAATCTATAGAGAAACCTGGTCTCGAAAAACCAAAGAAAGAAAGAAAAAAAAAACGGATGGTTGAAACATGATCACAGAATTAACGGTGAAAGATAAATATGGAAAAGTAAATATAGAGATGTTGTATTACCTAAAATCCCGACTTAACAGCAACAAGGAATAGGAAACAGAAAAGTATGGTCTGTACTGAGGGAAAAGTAGGCATAAGGAATTGAATGATTGGGTCCAAAGGTTGAGTTTGTCAGAAAAGCAGCTTGAAATCGGTTACAGAAACAGCAACTTTAGAATGATGTCCCTCAAAACACAGGGAACTATGATCTTAGAATGAAGAAATAGGACAATAATTCCACAAACAGGCATTCTCCACAGGGAAATGTGAACTATTAACAACATAAGCAAATGAAAACCATACAGACTGAGAGACGTAGCTCCAGAGTAGAGCATTTGCCTAGCACACACAAAGTCCTGGATTTGGTTCCAGAATACTGGAAACAAAAATTCTACAAATTAAAAACCAGAAAAACAACAAAACAGGCTGAAGAGGTAGCTCAGTGGTTAGGAGCAGTGGTTGCTCTTATAGAGAACCAGGGTTCATCTCTCAGGACCTACATGGTGGCTCACAACCCACCTGTATTTTTAAGCCCACTTTTCAGGGGATAAGATGCCCTCTTTCAACTTTCATGAGCACAGGCAAAACATAAAATAAATAGAAAATAAAAGTAGAAGAAATAGCCAGGAGTGGAGGCACATGCCTTTAATCCTGGTGCTCAGGAGGCAGAGGGAGGTGGATAAATGAGTTCAAGGCCAGCCTGATCTACAGAGCAAGTTTCAGCCAGGGCCACACAGAGAAGCTATCTCAAAAAGGAAACAAAAACAATAACAAAAATAAAAAATAAAAAAAACTCAACCAAACCCTAGAAAAAGAAAAAAAAGAAACAAATACTCTATGGAACAAGCTTTAGGACTTAATGGAAATTTCAAAATGACAAAGTGTGGTGTTATCTTTCTTGCACAAATAAAGACTGTCTGGGGGTCAGAGGATGGAGCCTGCCACTAGCTAACCATGGAGGTATAGAGGTCTGTACAAACAGACAGGAAGTGACGCAGCTGGGCAGAAACAGGACATAAGCAAGGAGAAACAGGAAATTGCTCTCTTCTCTGCTGAGACACTTAGGAGGTGAGGTAATGTGTGCTGTGGCTTGCTCCTCTCTTAACTCTCAGCATTTCCCTCTATATCTGACTCCTGCTTTTTATAATCTAAGAACTACATTTACAACAAAGACATAAAACAAACCCTTTAATAGCTAATAATGTCTGAATCTGGGATTATGACCAGCACCAAAAAAATAAATTGAACTTAGAGCAAAAATGCCAAAAATAACTACAATATTGAAGATAAAACATTCATTAAATAAAATTAATGGCAAATTCAACAATCCAGAAAACAAAAGTGCAGTAAATTTGAAGACATTAGAAATGATACTCAAAATTTAAAAGAACACACAGAGCATGAGCTGACACCTTTAGATGGTATAGTTAAGTACCAGAACCCTCAGTCAGAAAATGGAATAGTTGTAAACAAACCCATCAAGGAATGCAAAGCATGGGAGATTATGAAAACAAAGTATAGCATAAAGAAACTGTTAGGCTTCCAGAGCTGATTTACAACCATCTCTAACTCCAGTTCCAAAGGATCCGACACCTTCTTCTGGTGCACCGCACGCGCAAACACACACACACACACACACACACACACACACACACACACACACACACAAACACAGCATACATATATGCAGAGATACACAAATGTACATGTAAATGAAAATAAACTGCTTAAAACCAACAAAGCACTCAAAGGGAAGCAATACATTACATCCAGAAGAAAAAGGATGAGAGAAATTAGTTATCAAAAATTTTGCAAATCAAAAAGAAGTCTTGAAAAAAATCAAAATTTAACACTGAGGGGAAATGTTTTCAAAAATGAACAAGCAATATTTTCTACAACGTTAAAGCAGTTTCTTATCAGACGATTTGTACTGGAATAAATACTTTAAGAATTTCTTCACGCAGAAAGAAATGGCATCGGTAGAAAAACCTGAACCAGTATCAGTAAATACCTTTTTCTTTTTATATTAAACAGCAAAACATTTCACTAATAGTAAAAGTAAGTCTGTGGAACTACATAAACTTTAAATGCCTGTTAGGAAAAGGAAAGTCTCAAAACAGCTACTTCATCTTCCTTAAGAAACTAGGAGAACAAAGTAAGTAAAAACCACCAAAATGGAAACAGAACAAAGAAAAACCAATGAGACCAAAAGCTGGATTTTGTCTGATTAACACAGTATTAGCCCCAGCTGGATTAAGGAAAAGAAAAATCAAACATCAGCCTAATACAAAACCAAAAAGACATTATTAAAAAAACAATGCCCCTCAGAATGAAGGTGTGAAGTTTCTAAAAAAATTTTAATTTATCAGCCCAACAATATAACACAATTATATATCATGAACAATTGGTATATACACAGAGAATGAGAAAGAGACTAACTGTGAAGTAGGAACAGGAGTCATGCTTGATAAAAAGATATCTATGGAAAACCCACAAGTAACATCATGATTAATGACAAAAAACCAAAACAGTTCCCAAATAATGCGAACAAAGGAAGAATGGCTCTTGATTACATCAATTAAAAAACTGTACTAAAAATCAATATTTTAATGAAGGAAAGAAAAAGAAACTAACAGTTACCTAACAAGCAAAACCATCCTTATTTGCAGAATACAGACAGAAACTTTCAATAACTAAAATAACTAAGCAATTTGACTATTTCATTTGAAAAAAAGTTACTTACTCAGCACACACAGTTTTTCCCGCTGATGTGTGAGCAGATACTAACACAGACTGATTATTATCGACACACTGAATGGCTTCTCTTTGGAAAGCATCAAGAATGAATGGGTATTCCTATAAAAGCAAATTGACGACATATGAGAATGCTAAGCTATCTAAAGCACACTTAAAGAACAAAACAAAACAAAAACCCAGTCTTTCCAAAGCATCCTAAGATTCCTTTATGATTAAACTACCACTCAGCAGTGAAAAGAAAGACTAAAAAACAGTTTTACCAGCCAACACAAGCCTTGATTCTGCTGTTTATCTTTCATACTGTATTTTATTTGTATTTACACTGAAATTAGTAACACAATAATCACTATGTTTTGTGGTACTGTGCAACAACTTTGCATATATTATAAATCAATCTTCATAATCCCATAAAATAGATGCATGCATAACTTCCTAGACGAAAATTCTGAGGTTCCAAAACGTGAGATCCCAAAAGTACTCAGCAAAGGCTTACACTTAGTGAGTTCATGCTTGTTTCTCCATACTTTCTGTTTTAGAGAAAGTTCTTTGAAAAGATTAGTCCTATTACTTTAATCTTTAAAGGCTTTTTAAAAACCTAACAAGAACAGTTTGAAGTGAGAAATGTACACATGTAATCCCAACAGAGGGGAGGCTACAGCAGAAAGATCAGGAATCTGAGTTCCTTTTGGACAACAAGAAGACACACCATAACAAAACAAACAGGACTTTAAACTATCAGCAAAACTTATTCACATGCAATTTTTTCTACAGAAGGGGCGACAAATTTGTTAAGATTCTTTAAGAAGGGTGATAAGTACTCTTTAAATGTTTTTAAAACCTCATCCCATGATGCCTGGTTTCTAGCATGGCTCTGTATTCAGTAATCACTATATTTTGTAGGTTTCTTCAAGGCACACACATGAGTAAATTTAAAAATCTTATTTGAAACCTTTTCTTTTTTAAGATCTCACAAAACTTCCCAAATAGTATAGTACAGACCTTTGCTGCCTTTCCAACTCGAGGTTTAAGTGGTATATATTCCTCATCTGCAGGAAGAGCAACCTGATATCAAAGTTTAAGAAGAAAACAAGAAATGACCATTAAAATTCAAGACTCCAAAACTAATGGTTTAGAGTATAAATATGATCAACAAATATTGACTACAATAACAAGGAGGAAAGTTAGTTACAACATTCAAAAAAACCCTCTATTAGCACTGGTCTAATGGCAATGCAATAAAAAACATGCACCATTAGTTCCCTAAAAAAACTTTATTATGTAAGATGATCTACAACATATCATGGCTATGGTTATGTTTCACATACCTAATGAACAAATATTAATAAGTGCTCAAAAAACAAAAAACAGTAAAATATACAAAATGGGAGATCATCAATGAAATAAAAGTATATGAACTAAAACAATATTCCCCATTTCCAGAATCCCAAATATAAGTATTAGTACCACAATTCATATGGAAGAATCTAAGCTCTTGGCATATAAATAATCCACCAAGTCACTGTAAGGAACACACAGAAATCAGGCAAAACTTCAATTTCTGAAGATAAAATTTCAATAAAAATTAAATGGAAGCCGGGCATTGGTGGCGCACACCTGTAATCCCAGCACTCAGAAGGCAGAGGCATGCGGATCTCTGTGAGTTCGAGGCCAGCCTGGTCTACAGAGCGAGTTCCAGACAGCCTCCAAAACAATACAGAGAAACCCTGAAAAACACCCCCCAAAAAAAAATTAAAAGAAGTTAAAAAGCCTTAGCAATATTAAGAACAATAAGTAAAGTCACTATAATCAAGGTAATGTAATTAGTTTCAGGAACAATTACCTAGCTGTGATTTGAGATCCCTTTGGGGGATGAACCACCCTTTCACAGGGATCTCTTAAGACCATTAGAAAACACAGATATTTATATTTATAATTCATAATAGTAGTAAAATTACAGTTATGAAGTAGCAACTGAAATAATTTTATAGTTGAGGGTCACCACAACATGAAGAACTGTATTAAAGGGTTGTTGAATTAGGAAGATTGAGAACTACTGCTCTGGATTCTTTGTGTGTGTGCATGTGTGTAAAGACAAGAGCATTGGACAGGGTCTAAAACAAGTGCTGAAAGTGATTAATTAGCCATTATAGCTCACAGTCCTGAATGGGCTGCATCCATCAAATCCTCCCTCAGTGCTCAGGAAACACTGCACAAGAGGAGGCAGAAATTGTGTAAGAGCTGGAGGGGATGGAGGATCCAGGAGAACAACGCCCTCTGCATCAGCATGAGCAAAGGTCATGTGAGCTCAGAGACTGAAGCAGCATATGTCCAGTAGTTGACCAATACATACTGGACTCCACAGTTTTTTTGGACACTTTTTTTTTTGGGGGGGGGGGGGGGTTCAAGACAGTTTCTCTGTGTTGGCCTGGCTGTCCTGGAACTAACTCTGTATATCAGGCTTGCCTTGAACTCAGAGGTCCACCTGTCTCTGCCTGAGTGCTGGGATCAAAGGGGAGCACTACCATGCCTGGCTTAGATGCTTTTATTAGGCTACAGTTTGATGTTTGTTTTGTTTTGTTCTTTTTGGGTGGTAATTTATTTTGTCTTTTTGGCTGGAAGTTGTTGTATTGGGTTTTTGTTTTTTGAGAAAGAAAAAGGTGGGTGGGTAGGGAGGGTAAGAGGATCTGGAAGGACTCTGGGGAGAAGAATATGATCAAAATATATTTAAATTTACAATGTGTTTTAAATAATGAAAATAGAAGCCGGGTGGTGGTGGCGCATGCCTTTAATCCCAGCACTCAAGAGGCAGAGGCAGGCGGATCTCTGTGAGTTCGAGGCTGGGCTGGACTGACAGCCTCCAAAACAATACAGAGAAACCCTGTCTCATAAAAACCAAAAAAAGAAAATAGAATAAAAAAGAAAAAGTGAATCATGTGGTAGCACATGTCTTTAAGCTCAGCACTCAGGCAGAGGTAGATGATCTCTGTGAGTTTGAGGCCAGCCTGGTCTACATAGTCAATTTTGGGATAGCCAGGGCTACATAGAAACCCTGTATCAAAAAGCAACAACAAAAAAAAAAAAAAAAAAAAAAAAAAGGAAAAGTTCAGAGAGACATGTAAACCAATGGAATAGAAAATCCTAAAATAAGCCTACACATTTACAGCTATCAGGTACCGTAAGAGACCATGAAAATAAGATAGAACAAGACATCTAGCATTCTCCATGCATTCAAATGGGCATCACACACACAACACACCCACGCATGCACGCACGCACGCGCGCACACACACACACACACACACACACACATGAGAGAGAGAGAGAGAGAGAATCCACAAACATTAAGGAGTCAAAAAAAAGGCAGGACAGTAAAGAATGTCAAGAAATGAATGCTAGGTCACTGGTGATTTTTGCCAGAGCAATTTCAGAGAAATAGAGAAGACATATAACTTTAACAGATTAAATCAAAAAAGCTGGGTGGTGGTGGCCCACACCTTTAATCCCAGCACTCGGGAGGTAGAGGCAGGTGGATCTCTGTGAGTTCGAGGCCGGGCTGGACCGACAGCCTCCCAAACAATACAGAGAAACCCTGTCTCGTAAAAACCAAAAAAGAAACCCCCCCCAAAAGAGACCATCAAAGAAAGGTTAGGAAATCTGAGAGAGATTCAAGCAGAATACTATAGCAATACTAAGAAGGGATCATGGCTGTTTCATTTGGCACTAAAAACATGCACTGAATGAAGAAGTACAACTAAAAGAAAAGCGACATAGTGTCTAAAAAAGACACAAGCAATTAATCCTCAGTGTTCATACACTAACATGAATTGTCAACTAGAAAAGGAGGCTCCATGATACACCGAGAAAGATGTAATTGACAGAGGCTCTGTTGCGATGAGGTCAGATACAACCAAGAACACTGTCAGATCAATCACTGTCTACACGGCACAGATAAGGCTTTTCCTCTCAGTGGATGTGACCGGACAAGTGGGCTGGCTGTAGAGACTACAATCGGGACACTCCAACCTGACACCCTCAAGCACCTCCATGAAGACAGCACAGGTACACGAGAAGAAGTGACAAAATCGGGGTAGATGTGGGGCAGCAAGGCTAACCATGGAGCACAGAAAGAGCTTCTGCCCTTTTCACAGGGGGCCCTGAACTGTTTGGGGACTTTGTTTTTTTGTAAACCACAGCATTGGACAGGGTCTAAAGTAAGTACTGGAAGAGGTTAATTGGGCATTTCCCAGAAAAGAGACTTTCAGCAGAAAAACAATTTGTATATATGCAAGGTTCTAAATCCACACCAAGTGCCATTTTTATTAATCTGGACTTTCTCCACACATTAAATAGACTTAATTAAGAGTAATAATAACCTATTGTGAGTTTTTAAAGGATTTTTAATATTTTATTTATGGCTACAGAAAGGCTCATGTGTCTCAGCACAGTGTGGACAGCTCTCCTTCCACCCTGGGTTCAGGGATTGAACTCAGGTCACCTCGTATGCATGGCAAGCTCTTTTATCCACTGAACTATCTTGCAAGTCCTGCCTAATATAAAGTTTCATTGCAATGGATACTATAAGCCATCAGTAACCACCATCTAATAACAATTCATTAGTCACTTGAGCATGACATGAAATAGCATGTAAACTGCAAAAACAGAGCTGGTAACTTTAAGAGTATGAGAATAAATATGTCCTAAACATTAGCTTTGTGCTGGGTAATTTCCCCATTTTTTTAAAATAACATAATCTTTACAGCTATCCTATGGAGCAAATCTCACTGTTCTAAATTTACAAATTAAACTGTGCTCAAAGAGGTTAGAAAATGTGCCCAAGATTATAGTTAGGAGCTAGCATGTGGACCCAAGGCTTCATCACAGAGCTATAGCTCTTCCATCATATTACATGAATCCCACAGAAATAACATGATTCCAAGGCCTTCAACACTGAACAGCCTGCTGATCACCCTATTAAGCAGTACAAAGAAAAGGAGCATTTGTCGTACTTACCTCATGTGTACAACCTTCAACTGTCTCAACTGATTGTACCTTGACTCTGGGCATCAGGTCTGCCAAACTTAAAGTTATTAAAATGACATGAATTATTTTCAATAATTAGATCATAAGCCTCCTATCTGCACTGTTAAACAAAATAACACCGCCCAATTATAATACTGTAAACCCAAAATATTTTAGTTATTATATTCAGAGATGTCATGTATCAAATAACCTGAAAATTAAAAATTCTAGGATCATCTTTTGTTATATATATAACAGACTGCTACATAAATCATTCAAAAAAATATCAGCTTAGCTCTACTATTTTAGATAAAATCTGTCTTCAAAGCACTGTCACTACCTCAAAACACAAAGCTGATTCAAAAAACATTATACAACAGAAGGTAAAAAATAAATCAATTTAGATGTTGCTATAATTTATAGATAATCTCATCAAAATCCTACACTATGCTGATATAGGCTCTCTGAATTCTGAGAGGACAAAACTATAAATAAATTAAACTAGATGTATTTCTACACTGGACTTATTTATGATATGTACTTTAAGACAATAAATAGATTCCTGGCAAAAACACAAAAGTTCCAGCAACAGGTAACAAGGACTTAAAGAATACAGCCACTATTATTTTGCAACCTATCTCACTACTCTACAGCAGTGCAAATGGCACCATCTCAAATGTTTCAGTGACACTTTTATCACCATTCATAGCAGAGAATTTAATAGCTATAATAACCTAAACAGGCTAAGGAAAAACAAAACTGTAAACAGCATTATCCAGTGAAAACCAAGCCAACCAAATATATTGTTACCAGGAAGGAGTAAAAGTTCCAGCTTTAAAATTTTGAGAAGTATATCAGAAAATCTTTAGTCAGAGGCATCCACGGAGGTCTCCCTCATCAAGAGAAGTAGTTTTGACCATCAAGTCATGGTACTACTTGAAGCAATGAAAATCTACTTTCTTAATGTTCATACACACTTATTCCTACCCCTGGGTCAGTGTTACTCTATTATCACTTTCTACCAATCACAAAACATCTGTAAGAAAAGATCTTCTCTCTTCTTAAAAAAAAAGTCCAGGATCTTTCTTAAAATTGGATTCTAAAAAAAAATATCAAAATAGGAATCATTTATGTCTTCTATTTCTCCATATTTAAATAGTTGTTATATGTTTCCATGCTTATAAAATTATAAAATAACAAATTTTAAAAATATCATGCATCTAAGGCGGGCAGTAGTGGTGCACACCTTTAATCCCAGCGCTTAGAGGGCAGAGATAGTGAGATCTCCATGAGTTCAAAGCCAGCCTGGTCTACAGAGTAGAGTTCCAAGACAAGCATAGCTATACAAAGAGACCCCATTAGGAAAAAAACAAACAAAAACAAAACAACAACAAAAGTCATACTTCTATCAAATCAAGAGTTACTAACTTTAAGAAATACTACCTTAGGTCGTCATTAATAGAGTCTTCTATCCTGGGTTTCTTGCCAAAAATTGGTTCATCTGTGCCTTCAACATCTACATCTCTCTTGTTTTTCCCACCACTGGTTGATTCTGATTGTAATTTGGCATCCAATCGTTTCCTGAAAAACAAACAATTTAGGAGTGGTTCTCAACCTAATGCCCTCCATGCTTTAAGACAGTCCCTCATGTTGTGGTGACCCCCAACCATAAAATTATTTCATTACTACTCCATAGTTGCCATTTTGGTACTGTCATGAATCCCACCCCAGACAGTTTCTCTGTGTATCAGTCCTGGTTGTCCTGGACTCACTCTGCAGAGCAGGTTGGAAGATCCACCTGCCTCTGCCTCCCAAGTCCCACTCTGCTGGGACTAAAGGTGTGCATCACCACCGCCAAGCCATGATTCTTAATGTAAATATCTAATATGCAGGATATCTGATACACAGCTTCCAAAGGTGTTACGACCCACAGGTTGAGAACTGCTGACTTAGAATAAATTTCATAGTATCAATTCTAATTTTAAAACAACCCCATATTATTTAATATACTATACACACTTAGCAAAAGCAAAGTCATTATTTAAATAAATGACCCTCACAAATCAAAGCTGGCCAACTCTGAGAATACTCTAACTTTAGTAAAGCTGAATAATACTCCTTATATATTTCACATTTTCTTGGAAGGGTTGCTTTAAAATACTGAAATCCCCATAAAAAAAACACAGTAACAAAAATTTCATTAAGTTCATTGTTCCTTAAAAGGGTAGAGGTTAACATGAAGACTGTAACAAACTTGCACACTTTCTCTAATATTATATTATTTGAAAGAAAAAAACTGTATGGTTGGATTTGAAGGTCAAAGTACTAACAAGAAGCCAGGTGTGGTAGTATGCAGAAGAAATCAGAGAATTCAGGAGGCTAAGGTAGCAGGATGTAAACTCAAGGGCAGCCAAGGCTGCACAGTGATATCCTGTTTCATAAAAGACAAAAACAAGCAAAAAAGAAAAAACAAAACAAAACAACCACCACACAAAAAAGGAGGCAACCAAAAAGAATTCGAAGTGGCACTAGCTAAGGCTTCATAGCTTGAATATCTGTAATGAATTCAATCTAATTTCTACTCAAACACAAAAATCAATTCCATATCCCATGCAAATCTTAGATTTAGCTGCAAGGTCAAAAATAAATGAAATTACTGAGACATGACCCAACAAAGGTCTTCCAGAGGACCTGAGTTCAATTCCCAGCACACACACAGCAGCTCTCAACTCTGTGTAGCTTGAGTCCCAGGGTATCCAATTCCACCTTCTGGCTTCTAAGGGCACCACACAAGTATGTAGCACACAGACATGAAAATAAAACAGCCATACACGTAAAAGTTTTTAAAAATTAAATAACCAGTAAGGCATTGTGCTGCATGCAGGACTCTGCTCCAGTACTCACAGGCAGATCACAGGCCTGCCTGGTAAACATAGTGAGTTTGAGGCCAGCCAGGGCTAAAGAGAGAGCCTCATAAACCAAAACAAAAAGTGGTGAACAGATAGCTTCCATAAAATGAAATGAGAAATTTATCTTTTGCTAGCTACATAATATAAAATTACTAAAATGTAAAAAGATAATTGCACTCCACAAAAATTAAGAATTTAGTTAAAGCTATCATTAAAAGAGAAAGGGGAAAAACAAAAGCAGGAAAGTTTTAAAACCATTAAAGTGAAAAGGTATGTACTGTTGCACACCAGAAGAGGGCTCCAGATCTCACTATAGATGGTTGTGAGTCACCATGTGGTTGCTGGGATTTGAACTCAGAACCTCTGGAAGAGCAGCCAGTGCTCTTATCCTATAAGCCATCTCTCCAGCCCTAGAACATTACTCTTATGTTTTAAACTATCACATGTCAAGTAATACTATTATGTAGCCAGGTAGTGGTGGCTTGTGCACTAGGGAGTCAGAAGTAGGTATATATCTGTGGGTTCGAGGACTAGTCTACAGAGCAAGTTCCAGGACAGCCAGGGTTACACAGAGAAACCTTGTCTCAAAAATAAAAACACTATAATGTAATTATGAAGGATTTAGAGCAAAAAAAGCATTCATATTTAAGATGTTTAAAATCCCTTATTACATCAGAAGTGTATAAATGTTATTTTTCTAAAGAAAGCTTCCCTAAACAATTTACACTGAAAAATCTAAAAGTAATGGAATCAGACAGAACCAACACCAGCAGTAAATAACATTCGCATTACAAAAAAACTAAAGACTGTTTAGTGAAACAGCTTATTCCAGCCCCAGGGCAGTGAATCTAGACACCCTGACACTAGAAAGCATATAAGGGACAAAAACCTGATCAGGTCTCCTTAAAAAACTCACAAGATGGGGCTGAAGAGATAGCTGGGCTCTTAAAAGCACTTGCTGGTCTTGTGAAGGAACCAGGTTTGATCCCCAGCACCAACATGGTGGCTTACAGTCATTGGTAACTCTAGTTCTGGGGAATACAACAGGTACACATATGTGCACACACATACATGCATGTACGTAACACATTCATACACATAACATAAATAAATCTTAAGGATAAAAATAAATTTATTAGCATTAGCTTGAAGTGCTCTCACTGGTTCAATGACTGTTAAGTTCAAAGAGCAAGATAATGGAAACAGTGCTCAGCCATAAAAACACCACACACAGGCCTGAAGACATGAATTTGATATCCCTGTATCAGTTGTGATGTTTTGCAACTGTAATCCCAGCACCCCTACAGTGAAGATGGAAGTACTACGGCTCAAAAAAGATGCCCTAAAACCCAATTCTCAGCAATAAAGAGAAAAGTGTTGATATATGTTACAGAAACAAACAGCAAATACACAGAGTGAAGCTAGGTTTTATATATATATAATGCTGAAATGAAATGTAAATGTTAGATTTAAGCAAATCCTGGACGATGTAAACTGTCCAGCAATGGGGAAAATAGGCTGCACAGGTAGAAGGCTTGTTAAGATGAGAATGCACTACAAAGAAAGTCGTAGAGGTGCAGAAATAGTTTTTCTGATTGTGAGGATGGTTTAGAGTTTTTCAATTAACCAATGAAAGGACAGAGGGACAAAAAGGGGAGGGGAGGGAGGTGTGGTGATGCAGCCCGGTGCGGTGATGCACACTTGTAATTCCAATAGGCATGTCTACAAGACCAATAATGGCTACATAGTGAAACCTTGTCTCTAAAATACAAAAACAAGCCGGGCGGTGGTGGCGCACGCCTTTAATCCCAGCACTCGGGAGGCAGAGGCAGGCAGATCTCTGTGAGTTCCAGACCAGCCTAGTCTACAATAGCTAGTTCCAGGACAGCCTCCCAAAGTCACAGAGAAACCCTGTCTCGAAAAAGCAAAACAAACAAAAAAACCCAACACCTGATACACAACCAAGCACTAAGCTTGCCTTTTCTTCATGAACTGTATTTCAAGGTAAAAAATGAACAGCTGCATCCCGGTACGATTTTTGGTTGCTGTAATAAAACACTGACCAAAACCAACTTGGAAAGGGTTTACCATCTGTCATCCAAGAAAGCCAAAGCAAGAACTTGGAGGCAGAGACCACAGAGAAAAGCTGCTCATTGGCTTGTTCAATTCCCTTAAACTGCGCAGGCCCACCTGCCCAGAGAAGATAATGGACCCTACCACATAAATTAGCAATAAGGAAAACGCTGCAAAGACTTGTCCGCAGGTCAATCTGGGGAAGGCAATCCCTCCGGCTGACAACGGAAACTAACTTTGATAATGAGGAGAGTTTTTTGTCTATTTGTGTGGTACCTGCACTTGGGCACATCGCGGAGGCCAGAGGACTTCCAGCATCCTACGTTATTCCCTTGAGACACGGCTTCTCACTGAAATTACGCTGAGGCTGGATTGGCAGCCCCAACAGTTCTCTGGTCTGAGTGCCCCGCAGTGCTGGGTTAACAGGCGCTCTCACACATGTATACCCAATTTCTTATGTGGGGCCTGAGGACTCGAAATTAGGTCCTCAAACTCGCACAGAAGGCAACGCTTATCCACTGGCCATCTCCTCCGCCCCAAGAGAATTTGTTTTTTTAATATCTAGAGTCCAGCCAGGTAAGAGATGCAGAAAGAAATAAAAACTGGTTTGGCTGAGTGCGGTGGGGACGCACCAGCAATTCCAGCTCTAGGGAAACCGAATTAACAGAACAGCGAGTTCGAGGCCTGCCTAACTTACAATAGCGAGATCTTGAGTCCGATTTTTTTTCCCCTTAAACCTACAACTTGGGGAGAGTAAACCCCTTCCTCCTGTAGCTATCTGCCTTCGCGGCTTAAAAGCCCTTTCCTAAACGTTTCAACCTTGGCTCAACTAGTTCCCAACTTTTTAAAGGCTGCGTGAGAGGTTCTGCGCTGGTGACGCCCCCCAAACAACAACAGCAGCAGCAGCAGAAGAAGTTGTAGAAGAAGAACCCTGAACGCAGCCTGCGAAGTCGCGGCTGCCGCCAGCAAGCATGGCCTGAGGAGGCGCGGCGGCGGCAGAGCTCACGCTGCCTGCGGACACGCGCGGACGCCGAGTCCGTACCCCCACCCACGTGTTCTCCCTTTCCCCCCAAACTCCTCCACCCGCCGACTCCACTCGACAAACACCCACTCTTCCGTGCGGCTTCCTCCCTAGGCACCCGAAACGGGAAAGGCAAAACCAGCCTGCAAGTCTTCCTTACCCGGCCTTGTCTGTGGAGGCCGGCGGGCCCTTCCATTTCTCTTTCTCCTTTTCTTTGCCTTTCTTGGCTCCCGCTGTGGTCGAATCGTCCTCGAAAACGCTGAAAAGCTCGTCCCCGAAGGCGTCCGCCATCTTCCGGAGCTCGGAGACCGAATCTCCCTCCTACCCAGGAGGCCTCGCGATCTCACCTGGAGTGACGCCAAATAGGGGATCTACGGTGGCCCGTAGGCATCAAAAAAAGAATGAGCGACTCTTTAGGCCGGCGTGACTTTTCCCCCTTTTAGTCTGGGTTTTGCCCCTTCTTTTTTCTTTCGACCACTGCGAGGTGGGGAGTTCGACGACTAAAAACCCAGCGTTCAGTGGCTGGCAACACCAGACATGCCGCGGGTTCCCGGGAGCCAAGAGGCGGAGCCTGGTGAAACGGACCAATTGAGCCGGAGCCCCAGCCGAGGAGCCCGGATGGAGGAGGCTGGGTGGAGGCGTGGGAGCCGGCTAACGTGAGTAGCTCTCCAGCTTCTGTTGTGTGGCAGCCGGGATCGGGATCTGGAGCTGGAAGAACACTCTCCTGCAGCTGAAACATGGGCGGCAAAAACAAGAAACACAAGGCGCCGGCAGCTGCGGCGGTGCGGGCTACGGTGTCTGCCTCCAGAGCCAGAAGTGCCGAGGCGGGAGCTGTTGGGGAGCAGAGCAAGAAGCCCGTAGCCAGGCCGGTGCCCGCCGTACCCGCCGGCGCCCGGGAGCCCCGAGTCAAGCAAGGTACGCTTGGTCCAGTGCTCAGGCTTCTGCCCTCGGTCCTTGCCCCTTGTGCAGCAAAGAACAGTCAGAGCTGAGCTGATGAGATCCGAACTAGTTACCCTTCACACACGAGCTTGCTAGCTGTCGGTGGAGTGGCCTTGTAGATCGGTCTAAGGGCCTTTGGCCATTAAAGTTACTAAAGTTACTCCGTTACAGCTTGGCGTTGTCTCTCTGACTTACTCTTTTTCCCCTTCTAAGAACAAAATAATAGCATCTACTGTTGTTCCGTAGCAATCTACCCTGAGCTGTCAAGACAGCTACTCCGCTAATGCGGAGTATAGTAAGTAGTACACAGTGAAGTCCTCCTTTCCTGATGCCAACGCTGCTTTCTGCCTGATCTTCATTCGTGGCTTCCTCAGCATCTATGCAGTACTCTCGTATATTCTAGAAGTCAGTATTTCCTAAGAATAACAGCACTTTACACACTGAACCCTGGATTAATTTACTGTAAAATTCCTGCAGACTTGCATTTTTGCTTACCCTGCAGATTGATTTGATAACATGAAGGTGACTAGTACCTACCTGCTACTATTCCGGTTAGTTTCATAAACATCAAAATTATGTACTGTTTTATTCTGTTTGTGTGTAGTTCTTTTTGTGTTTCAGTCAACAAAAACTTGCAAGCATATGTGTTTATATATGTACAAATTCTGATATATAAACTGGTGATAATAAGACTGGCAAAATCACCTCTAGAGCAGCTTAGGAATCTAATTTACTAATCATGCAAACAGACATGTTGCTTCATAGTTGTTAAGTTAAGCTCCCACCAAGAGGAGCCCGGGAAGAAAGCTTAACAGTGTGTTCCTGCTTTTACAATGAGGAATAATGAAAAAGGGACAGTCCTGCTGAAATTAGAGGCTGTCCTGAAGTTAACTCTGTAAAGCATAGTAGAAATAACTAACAATCCAAAGATCTGGAGTTAAGAAAGGCTTGGAGCCAGGTGTTGGTGGCGCACGCCTTTAATCCCAGCACTTGGGAGGCAGAGGCAGGCGGATCCAAAACAATACAGAGAAACCCTGCCTTGAAAAACCAAAAAAAAAAAAAAAAAAAAAAAAAAAAAGAAAAGAAAAGAAAGAAAGGCTTGGAGCTCTTGAAGAATTCATAGAATAAGCTTTGTGAACAAGGGGGGGAAAGATGGGACTGGAGAAATAAGCATCTACTGCACTTAGACCTAGTCCTTTGCAATTGCAAATTATTATTAGATTTGTGGTTTCAAGTGTGACACATTTCCCCCTGAGAATTCTGTAGCAGTCACAAGCTGCAGACCAAGGTCTTTTTCTTTCCCTATGTCTACTGGCATCTCACTGAATTCTTTCAAGTTTCTGATAGTCGTTATAACATGATTTATCTTCCTTTCCCTCCAGTCCTAAAATGTTAACTTTCTCAAGGTGTCTGTCCTTGGCAGTGTAGCTCTGTTTTACAGCCCTATTTACAGCATAGTTCCTTTTGCCCTCACTTGTGCCTTTGCCATTGTGTTTCAATGACTTTCAGTCCTGCAGATGACTTCTCAATTGACATCTCTTATACTGGCATTTTCTTACACTGTTTTTCGTGTGTGTGTGTGTGTGTGTGTGTGTGTGTGTGTGTGTGTGTGTGTGTGTGGTGTATGGTGTGTGTTTTCAAGACAGGGTTTCTCTGTATAGTTTTGGAGCCTATTTTGGAACTTGCTCCTATTTGGAACCTGACCTCTAACTCACAGAGATACGCCTGCCTCTTCCTCCCAAGTTCTGGGATTAAAGGTGTGTGCCACTATTTCCCAGCTTTAAAATAGTTTTAACATCTATTTATTTTGTATATGTGTGCACACACACATGTACATGTAAGAGGACCACTTGTGAGAGTTGATTCAGAGATCAAACTCAGATCATCAGGCTTGGCAGCAAACATCTTTATGATCTAGGCCATCTTGATGCCCCCTTAAGTTACTTTTGATGCTTTCCTTGGTTTGCATTTACTCTGTAGCCAAGCCCTGTGTAATCTTAACATACCTTTGACTTGCCATGTTTTGTACACATTCTCATTTAAGTATTCACATGGAGTACCAACAGAGCCCCTTAATAGGTCCCTGGAGTTTTGCTCTTTTCTCCTCCAGTTAGTCCAACATGACAACAGATTGATCTTTCAGAAATGCTACGTTGATTGATCATGTCTGTGTTCTTCCATAGCATCCTTATTAACTGTACTAAAATTAAACCATTCAGCTAGCATAGAAGTCTAGTGTCTTTGCTAATCTTATTTCAGCTGTTGTAAATCTGGTATGTTCTTGGTTCCAAATAGAACTTGACTTTTGGCCTCATCATGTCTAATTTTTTCCTTTTCATTTGTCCTTAGAACTAGCCACTAAAACCCTATACCACCCATTTCAGATATCAGTTCTTTAAAAAAAAATCTTCCTGACCTCTACAGTTCATGTGTCATGGCTGTTTATATCAGTATTTATGATAGTTTAGTCTTCCCTTACATGAGGAATTATACATTTATGTAGCTTACAAAATTATAGTATATAATGGATATGTGTTAACAGTTCTAAAATATCTAGTCCAATGCTTTTTGTTATTTAAAAAAATTTCCTTAGATAAATGATAAGGAGACTGTCAGAGGAGTTATTAACACCAATAAATTGAAAGGGGGGTTACTTCCAAATTTGTACAATTTACTAAACAGACTGTTTCATGAAAAAACAGAAAATAGTGACTTGGTAAAAATTGGATGAGTCTTCTGTTTTGGTTTGGACTAGTAATACTCACCACATAAAACATTTAAGCTGAGATAAAGCAAACAACGGTTAGGATTCCTGGAGACCATATTAAGGCAGAGGAAACAAGCTCAAAGCCCTGTGGGAGCAAATGCGGTAGGTCTAGGAAGAATGTGTGGCAGGAATGGGAGAGAAAATATTTACAATGAGACAGGAACCTGAGAAGGGGCTAGACCAAACTCAGTGGGAAGTGAGGGCTGGTGGTAGTGTTAAATAGTGAGGAGACTAACTGTTGTGTTTTTAGGTGACAGGTCCAAAGTACATGTTCTCATAGGTCCTAGCAATTGAGATTGTCTTTCTTCACTCTTGGCACTCTGCACTTTCTGCTCACAGCCGATTCTGGTAATCAGTTGCTTATTGTTTTACTCCTCTAGAATATGAGCCCAGTGAGGATAGGTACTGGATCTTTGTCTTAAACCACCAGAGTCCCTTTTGAATCTTTTGGCTGATGAAAAGGAAGTTAGAGCTAACTCAAATGTCTTAGCGATAAGGGTGCATTAGCATCATTGTGGAAATGAAGATAACATGATATAAGAGGAATGGACTCCAAGAAAGTATTAGACAGTATGGAAATGACTCAGGTTTATTTCTTTTTTAATCAGTTGACTTTGATGATGTTGTGTGGTCCATTGTTACACGACCTTTTGGTTATACATTTGGAATTTGTGATACTTTTGTCTTTGAGATGCTGCATACTGACCCTCTTCTAGTTAGATTTCTGTTAACTTCTACCATCTGAAATAAGTGGTAAGGAAAATAGCTGTCATAAATATTTAGCATTTTACTTGACATAAGAATGGGAATTAATTAACTTTATTCAGTGACTATTGACTTACAATTTTTGTTTGGGGGGGGTGTTTTTGGTTTTTGGTTTTGGTTTTTTTTCAAGTCAGAGTTTCTCTGTATTGCTTTGTAGCCTGTCCCACTCACTCTGTGGATCAGGCTGGCTTCAAACTTACAGATATCAGCCTGCCTCTGCCTCAAGCGCTGGGATTAAAGGTGTGCGCCACCAACTCCCGGCTTGTTTTTGTTTTTGAAACAGGGTTTCTCTGTGTAGCCCTGGGTTTCCTTGAACTTACTGTGTAGCTCGAAATGATCTTAAATACAGATCCTCCTGCCTCTGCCTGTTTAATTAAAGGTGTGTGCCACCACTGCCAAGCTTGACTTGGAATTTTTAAAAAGAGTTACTATTTAGCAAGTTTACATAGCTACTTTCTCCTTTACTTCTTCCTGGAGGATGGATTAGACACATGTAAGAATCTGGAAGCTTGACACTCTGAAAATAAACAGGAGGAAAGGAACAAATCATCAATGGGAAAAGTACAGCAGGGAGGTGGGGTGCTGGGGAGCAAGATGGCTCAGATTTAAGGCCTGGTGGCCTGAGTCCCCTGAGTCTGATTGCTGGTATCATGAGGTAGAAAGAGAGAACTGACCCTTGGAAGTTGTCTTCTGACCCCTATTGGCCTCTCTCTCTCTCTCCCTCCCTCCCTCCCTCCCTCCCTCCCTCCCTCCCTCTCTCTCTCTCTCTCTCTCTGACTCTCTCTCTCTCTCTGACTCTCTCTCTCTCCTTCCCTCCCTTCCTCCCTCCCTCTCCCTCCTGACTCTCTGGCACACACATGGAATGAAAACAATGTTTTTTTAAGTTTTTACTAAGCAGTTTTATACAACCAGCTATTCATGATGTGTATCTAAATCATCATAAATTTATTTTCTGCTACTCAATTATAAAAGATTTAGGATGTTGGGAAATATTCATAGTAGCAAAAACATCCCGTGGTTCCTTGGAAAACAAAATGTAAAATGAAGTACGCCACTTGAAACAGGAAAAATTCAATACACATTTATACTTTATGCTCTCTCCTATTTGTAGTACAGTATAATCTTAAGTTCTTAGAAATTGAATGACTTATTGTGGACCATTTCACTTAACATATTTTTCATTTGTCACTTCATATGCTCTATATACATTTTAATAATTATACTCTAAAGCAGAAGAATACTTGCCTATCAGTACAAATAACTTTAAACAAACTCCCTCTAAATACAGTGTAGTGTGTAATTAATTTTGAAATTTATAGCCACTGGCTTTGTGTGTATCATGCTTTGATGGGAATGGTGTGTGTTTAGGCTGTCTGAAGCTCACCACACATTTTTTTTGCATAAGATACTTGGTTTTAGGAAGTTTTTTGTTGTTTTTTGTTTTTTGGAGACAGGGTTTCCCTGTGTAGCCCTAGCTGTCCTGAAGCTCACTTTTTTTCCTAAGCATTCATAGGAAAATTGAGGAAAAGAGAACCTAAGACTTTTTAGCACCTTACTAGTAATGCATTAGTAGATATAACAATGCATCATAAAAAACAACTTTGAGTTTTTAATTATTGTACTTGTACCGTGCCAGGAATTGTATATTCATTGGGATGAACTTGCAAATGAGAGGATCTTAGTTGAATTGGTAGTATTTCTATGGTAAGGTCTCATTTCTTCAGTTCCTTAGAATATTGTAGTCTGAAAACACTTGCCTAGGGTCCCAGTCTCCTTGCTGTAAATGCCACCGCAGGATTTTTTGAGTCACCTGATGGTTTTCCAGGAAGTCAGCTCTTTTCTTATTTATACTGGAAGTTTGCATTGAAAGCAAGGAAGTAAGATAAGTGAAAGTTTTAGATGAAAGGTTGGAGGAGACAGATGGGAATTTGCTTCAATATGTTCAATTTACTAAATTCAAATAAACCAACAGTATTTGTAAAGGAATTTACAATCTCAACCCTGAGGAAAGCTCAACTCTTTTCCCAGTATTGGCTTGGTTATTTATTTCTTTTAGGTCAAGGCCATACTTGGTAATATTCAGGGGCTGTTGCTATAAAGCAGTGGCACTCAGAAGTGTGCTCAGAGTCCAAAGAAAGTCCTGACACTTCTGGGGACAGCTGTGATGTCAAAACTGGTGCTGCAAGAGTTTCTAAACTTGTGCTGTTTGTGCTTTGTTTTCCCATGAGTTGTGCAGTAGAGTTTTCTTTTTTTTGTTTGTTTTTGGTTTTGGTTTTTCGAGACAGGGTTTCTCTGTAGCTTTGGAGGGCAGTAGAGTTTTCTAGAGTTTCCAATGATACATATTATAATACCAGATTCAGTGCCAAGCCAGCTGGTACAAGCCAATGGGTGTGTTCCCAAAATGTGTATGTTGAAACTCTAGCCCCCAGGGCAGCTGTATTTGAGTGAAAGCAGCAAGGAAGTGATTAGGGCCAATGATGTTGAAGGGTAGGATTTGGTCAGCAGAATTAGTGTCTTCCTAAGAAGACCTCCTGAGATCACAGTCTTTCTGTAGGTAAGCACAGGAAGAACCATTTGAACACACAGCAAGGTGATGGCCACCTACATAACAGGACAAGAGACGACAGAGTAAAACCTATCCAGCTGGCACCTTGATCTTACAGTTGCTGAACTCCAGACTGTGAGAAATAAATTTCCCTTGAGTAAGCCATCCAGAAAAATTTGCTAGTTTGTTGTAGCCCAAGCAGAGTTAAACTCCACATGTGTGAGATTTGTTAAGTAAGCCACGTGTGTCCAAGAAACAGCACCAAGAACAAAGAAAGCTTTTCAAAACATAGAAAATGTATTTTGTTTGTTTTGGAAAATTCATTTTGCTAAAGTTTTTTTTACGTTAACATACAGCCTTATTTTTAATGACTAATGAATAAAATTTACTTTTTAATTTATATAATGATAAATCTTAAATCAATAGTTATAATCCATGTAAATAAAAATGTACTTGAATCCTCAATAATTTTTAAGAATAAAGAAGTCTTTAACTGTTGGTGGAGTCCTGTTATTCCTGCTGCTCAGGAGGCGAAGGCTGAGGCTTACCCTGAATTACAAAGTGAGTTAAATGTTAGCCTGAACCATTTAGTGAAAACCTTTTCAAAACCTAAGAAGAGGCCAACGGGACGGCTCAGCTGGTGAAGCACTAGCCACCAAACCTGAGCTTGATCATCAGCCCCGTGTGGTGCAAGGAGAGAAGTAACTCCTGCAAGTTGACTTCTCACCTCCCCATGCATACTGCGTGTGCTCTCCCAGGCACACAAATCATGGTGGAAGTCATGGCTGCAGGCAGGAGAGCCAGGAGGTAGGAGCAAGAAGCTGTTCACATTTGCAGCCACGTGGGAAGCAAAGAGCAGGAACAAGAAGGGGGGTAAGACTACAACCTCGAAGTCCACCCTCAGCTATATATTTCCTTCAGCAAGGGTCCTTATCCCAAAGGTTCCATAACCTCCTGAAACAGCACCATCATCTGGGAAAAGGCATTCAAATACATGAGCCTGTGGGGGACGTTTCTCGTTTAAACCACCACAGTGGGCTATGGAAGCAGCAAGAAAATGTGAAGTTTGGAGGGTAGCATGTTAGGGTGTTACAGGGGGAGTTGGAGGTGGGAAATGGGGGTGTGATTGTGATCATATTTCATTGTATACATGTATGAAATTCTCAGTTTAAATATATAATCCTTGAGAGTTTAAATATATAATCCTTGAGAGGGAACTCAAACCTTGTTTTTGGACTCCCAGACTTTGAAACTGGAAGGACAAATTTCCCCTGTGTGTAGGCATCCAGTGTGGTGACTTGTGACAGCCCTTAGAAGCTAGTACTTGAGGCCAGGGTAAAAAGATGGCTCCTCACTCAGCATCCCTTTTTCAGGAAAGAGTATTTTCTCATTAGATTTGAACATCTAGAAACCCCCAAGATGGCTCAGCTAGGTGTCAAGCATAAGAACATCTGATCTGGGCAGTGGTGGTGCACGCCTTAATCCCAGCACTCGGGAGGCACAGACAGGTGGATGTCTGTGAGTTTGAGGTCAGCCTGGTCTACAGAGTGAGTTCCAGGACAACCTCCAAAGCTACAGAGAAACCCTGTCTTGAAAAAAACAGAAAGAAAAGAACAAGAAAAGAAATGAGAAGATGAAAATATTTGACCTCAGGTGTATATAATTAGACATTTGAGTTTTAGAAAAAAAACTAGTTCTCCTTAAAGAATGCAAATTAGTAAAATGATTTGAAATTTTTGAGGGCTTGAGTTTTTTGGTAAAGTGAGGGGAAAGAGCTAAAAATCAGAGGTTTACTATTTAGCAACCTTTAGAGGCAAATGAAAGTGGTGTAATGAATATTAATCATTAAATTCCCTGACTATTTATTGTCTATTACATACAGGTCCAAAAATTTATAGTTTCAATTCTGCAAATGATTCCGGTGGTTCTGCAAATCTGGACAAATCTATTTTGAAAGTGAGTAAGCAAGGTTTTGCTTCATTTCAGGAAGCAATCTCTTTAAAGAAGACGCAGAGAGTTTAAGCAGTTAAGAGTGCTTGCTGCTCTGGCAGAGGACCCAGCTTATTTCCTAGCACTTACATTAAGCAGCTGCAACTGCCTGTCTCTCCAGTCTCGGGTCCAACACCTTGTTCTGGTCTCTGCAAACACCCACACGTACATGGCACACACACATGCACACACATAAATAAATCTCTTTTAAAGTTGCATCCTCAAATAACCAGAAAATTTGGGATATTGAAATTTTTTATAAATAATATTCTGTTATTTATATTAGAAATATCCTATAATTTATATTAACAACATCCTATTTATATTTATTTAATTTATACTATATTAGTAATATCCTGTTAATAATATCCTATTATTTCTCTCCTATCCTGAGAAATGAAGGAAAGTCTGGAAAAAGCTTTCTTTGGCCCTGCATGATGTCCTTCATAATTTACAAGTCAACTTCTAAGTGGTGATATTAACATTTAATGTGTCTCAAAGCATTGTCATGCTGGATTACAGCTTTCAATTCTCCTAGACTACACTAAATTTCTGGATGATGTTTTTGTGTTCACTAGATAACAGTTAAGTTACAAAGGGAAACTATCTTTTGTGGGTAAAACATTTGTGTTTTGCCAGTTAAAATAGCTAAACAAGAGAAGGTAAATGAGTAGTAGCAAAAACAGAAAACAAACTGGGAGCCAAAGAATTTATAACCTATCACACTGGATAGGTGAGTTTTACTTTAACTTGGCGTGTCCGTTTTAGTGTGCTTGTCAGTCCACGGAGGAAGCTGTTTGCTTGGGCTGCTTTGCAAAGGTAAATTTCTAGATTCTGACTCTGAGGAATCTAATTCAGTGGGGCAGGGCTTGGGAACTTTGCCTGGCTACCCCTGAGTGGCCTAAGACATATACCTGGAAGGCTTTATAAGAGGTGTTTTTCACCTCGCCATAGGTGATGTTGTCTTCCATATCCCAGTTGGAATATAGTCACGTTGTAGGATTGTGGTCAAATGCATGCATGGTAATCTCAAAAATAAAGCTATTTATTATATCTTCTTTTAGCTAAAATTTGGTGTCTGGTTGGAAGGAATATAAGAAAACTGTGTGATTTGCCTGTAATACTTTGATAGTTTAGTTTCTAATTAATGTAAATGTTCTTGACTTCAACAGGTGGTAATTAATAATAAACTAGAGCAAAGAATTATTGGAGTGATCAATGAGCACAAAAAGCAAAATAATGACAAGGGAGTGATTTCTGGAAGACTTTCTGCCAAAAAATTACAGGTACTTACCACCATCACCACCACTTCTTTTCTTTTCTTCTCATTTGTTTTTCTGTGTGTAGCACTGGCTGTCCTAGAGCTCGTTCTGTAGACTACGGTGGCCTCAAAATTCACAAGAGATCTACCAGTCTCTGCCTCCCGAGAGTTGAGATTAAAGGCATGCGCCACCACTGCCCGGCTTTCTTTTGTTTGAGGCAGGATCCCTCTGTACCCTAGACTGGCAATACCTGGCTTACTGGGGCTATTTTTTTCCTCCTTCTAGAGATAGGCATTCAGTCTAGGATCTTGTGCATTTATTGGGGGTAATTTAGAGACAGCTCTAAATTGAAAAGTGAATCTTTTAAACTTCCATTGGGATCACATGTAGATGGTTTCTAATTGCAAGCACAGGGAGAGAATTGTCTCTGATACAAGTGCACACACTGAAATGGTGACATACACAGTAAGTTGCATTCCCAAGATACATCATTGAGTACCTGTATGTTACATGCTGCCCTGCATTTTGCTTACATGTTCTGACATGATAATCCCACAATCTGTTCAGTCTTTTCAAATGAAAGACGTAAGACTTGGAAAGATGCCAGATTATAGCATTAAAGTTATTGATTAGTAAGTATCAGAATAAGCTTGAAACAAGTTCTGCTCAACTTTTTAAATATCATGTTGTAGATGTAAATTTAAATACTTCATAGGAGAGATGTTTGTTAAAGCACTAAAGAAAAAACAACACAGAGAGACCCTGTCTCGTAAAAACCAAAAAAAAAAAAAGACACTAAAGAAAATTCTAAGTATTCACATACAGAAAATATGTACTTAAATTATAGTGTATCCATTTTTTTTTACTTAAAATTAATAAGAAAATGTTCAAGCAGTGGTGGCACACGCCTTTAATCCCAGCACTCAGGAGGTAGAGGCATGTGGATCTATGAGTTCGAGGCCACCCTGATCTACAAGAGCTAGTTCCAGGACAGCCACCAGAGCCACAGAGAAAGGCTGTCTCGAAAAACTCAAAAAAAAAAAAAACAAACATAGTTAATGAGAAAATGAAATCAGGAATTAAAAACTATGATCAAATTAGCAAATGTAACTTATATTTCTCTTTGGTAGGACTTATACATGGCTTTACAGGCATTTTCCTTTAAGACTAAGGATATTGAAGATGCTATGACCAATACACTGTTGCATGGAGGTGACCTTCATTCTGCCTTGGATTGGCTCTGCTTAAATCTTTCAGATGGTAAACAGTATTGTCATTAATTATTTCCTTTTCTAAAACAGGCTATGTCTCTGGTTTGAGGGTTTTTGTGTTTTGCTTTGTTTTGGGTTTCTGTTTTTTTGGTTTGGTTTGGTAGAGGGTTGTGGTTGTAACTTTTGGTAAGGACTTAAGGCACAGATACAGCTACAAAACCAACAAATGAGGTTGTTGGTTAAAATCTTTTTAAAGAACATTTCAGAGCTTAACTAGTGAGGTAAAATTAGTAGCAGCTAGAAGTAGGTTGGCTGTCGTCTGACAAGGGCACACACTTCTAGCTTGGCATGTGGAACCTGACTTCTCCTAGGCTGACTCGTAGGAGATGAGGGGAGAATGGGATTGGATGTTCTAAATCTTGATGGGTTTATGTGTATACATAATCATTTTCGAGTCTGGCATATAATATGCCTATTTATCCTCAATGCCTTTCTTTTTAAGATGCACTTCCTGAAGGATTCAGTCAAGAATTTGAAGAGCAACAGCCTAAAAGTAGGCCAAAATTCCAGTCTCGACAGATACAGGCTACTCTTTCACCTCCTTTGCAAATGAAAACCAGAAAGCAGGAGGAAGACACCAAGACTAAGGTAATGTAAGAATTGAATATTTAGGCGGTTGGAGAGGTGACTCAGTGGTTAAGAGTACTTGCCACTATTTTAGAGGACCTGAGTTCGGTTCCCAGCCACCAACCATATGAGGCAGTTCAAGCTGCGTCTAACTCCAGCTCCAGAGAATCTGACCTTCTCTTCTGGCATCCACAGACATACATGTAGTGTACACACATACATACACATTAAAGAGTTCTTTTTTATTAAAAAAAAACAAACTTTAGACGGGGGTTGGTGACACATCACCTATAACCCTGTCATTTATAAGGCAGAGGCAAGAGGATCACTAGAATAAGACTAGCTTGGCTACATAGTGAGACCCTGTCTCAACAAAGAGGAAGTGTCTTAGGGTTTCTGTTGTGAAGAGACACTGTGACCATGCCAAGTCTTCTAAAGGAAAACATTTAATGGGGCTGGCTTTCAGGTTCAGAGGTTTAGTTCATTATTGTCATGGCGGGAAGCATGGCAGCATGCAGGCAGACACCGTGCTGGAGAAGGAGCTGAGCATTCTACATCTGAATCAGTAGGCCGCAGGAAGAGAGTGACACTGGGCCTGGCTTGAGCTGAAACCTCAAAGCCTCTTCCCTAGTGACACACTTCTTTCAACAAAGCACACCTTACTCCATCAGGTCTACACCGCCTAGTACAACTTCCTAATGACCAGGCATTCAAATATGTGAGCCTATGTGGGCCACCACAGAGAAAAGAAAAAAAAAAGCATGAGTTCATACAATCGCTGTGAGTTCAAGGCCAGCCTGGTCTACAGAGTGAGTTCCAAGACAGCGAGGACTACAAAGAGAAACCCTGTCTCCAAAAACCAAAAATAACTAAACAGGTTTCCAGGCTGTCTGTCTTGCCTCTTGTTGTTAGAAACTTCCAGTAGGTAGTGGCTTAAATCAAGTTTCTTACTTTTCATGCTTCTGTAGTCTGGGTCAGGGTCAGCTGAAAATACCTCTGTCCTAGAAGGAGTGGCTGGGACATCCAAAATGGCTGCTTTACTCATGTGACCAATGCTTCTACTGGAGACCAGCCAGGTGTCCCCTTTCTCTACTTAGTCCTTCCAATGGTTGTCTTGGGTTTCCTCACATGTGGTGGTCACAGAGGGGTCGGACTTCTTACATGTCATCTGGCTCAAGACCAAGTAAAATTGCCCTTGATCATTGAAAGGGATTGACTCCAGAACCCCAAGAATGCCAAAATCTTCAGGTACTAAAGGAGGTATAGTTCATTAGGGCATTTGTCTTAAATACTCTATTTATTATCAAACATCTGGGGAGGCATTATCCTTGTAAAACCACTGTTTTCAGCAACAACACCAGTTTTCAAGGGTGCTATTTAAAACTTTTTATTCTGTAAACAAAATAAAACAAAAAGTCTAACATGCTCTTCTAGTTTATTTGTTTAGTATTTGGTGGGAACTGGCTGTGTATTCCAGGCTAACCTAAAACTCACAGTCCTCCTGCCTCAACCTCCCTGGTGCTGGGATTATGAGCAAGTGAGTAATCATATACTTTGTAAGTTTTGACTTCTTTAAAAAAGTTTAGTTTGCTTGTCCTTTGCTATAGATTAAATAACATGACTTGCAATTTTTATATGTCTGCTGTTTTTGTAGTGTGAAGAACTTATAAAAGTAAAGCTTAATAGTTTTGGCATCTTTCTCTAACTCAATCTTTCAAATATATGTTTTCTCTTTTTAGCCAAAAAAGGAAGAAAAAGCTATGGAGGTAAACATGAAAGAGTGGATTTTGAGATACGCTGAACAACAAAATGAAGAGGAAAAGAGTGAGAGCTCTAAAAACTTAGACGACGAAGAGAAGTTTGACCCTGTGAGTGGAACTCCGAGTCAGGCCTCTAGCATCCTGGGCATTACCAGGCACAGTGCTGAACCTTATTTACTCTTTGTTTTTCTCACCTTTGAATTGGACAAATAACTCTCAGCAGAGATGTAAAAACTAAATAGAGTAACATACATGTAAAATGTTGGCACATAGTAACTACTAAGTGTTAATTACGTTTCTCCCATGTTTAAAGAGGTAAACTTAACATATTTTAACGTGGCTGTTATGTGTAAATAGTATGTTAAATTCTTTGAGTAGTAGAAGAAAGGCAAAGCATATTCCTGTATAGAGGAAGCCAGCAGTTGGGAAAGAAAAATAAAAGTGTGAGGCTGATGTGTTACTTGGGCCAATTTAAAGTGTTTAGAAATGTTTGTTTTGGCTGCCAGCTTCAGAGGCTTTAGTCTATCCATGATCATTGGGCTGCATTGCTTTGGGGCCTGTGGTAAGGCAGGTAATATCATGATGACAGTGTCAGTAGAAGAGCTATTCACCTCATGTTGTTTAGGAAGCAAAAGAGACTGGAGTCTCAGTATCCCTTTAAGGCACGCTCGTGTTCATGTAATGTCCAACAGGCCCCACTCCTACAGTGCTACTACCAAAGGCTAGTGACAGAAAAACAAAAATGGCCAGATACATAAGTAGAGGAATTGTGGGATCAGTGTCTTAAAAAGGAAGTGGGAAGAAATAGTATGAATGGGGTAGATTTGAGGCAGTAGCTAGATCTTCTGTGACTCCAGTTTGGTGTGTCTACCACAGAATGGCCCAACCATCTGTAGTTGTGTTTAGTGAGCTGTGTTTTCCTCTGGATATAGCCATTATATTTCACAACAGCACCCTCGTGTGCCTCTTCTCCTCCGTGTGCTAGTGTGCTTCTCATCTGCTGTGGCTTATTAACCCAGGGAAAGAGGTGGTCATTAGGGTTGAACTTATTAACCCAGGGAAAGAGGTGGTCATTAGGGTTGAACTTATTAACCCAGGGAAAGAGGTGGTCATTAGGGTTGAACTTATTAACCCAGGGAAAGAGGTGGTCATTAGGGTTGAACTTATTAACCCAGGGAAAGAGGTGGTCATTAGGGTTGAACTTTCTGCTCTGTGACTTTTGCTACAGAGTCATAGCCTTGTGTTTGCTGAGTATTCCTCCACCCGTTTATGTCTCTTACATTTGTCTTATTTCTCTCTGAGAGGTTCTAGAAGGTGATTTGCTAGATCTAAGAATCATAAGTTCTGACATAATATAGTGGTCACAGATAAACTGTTCTTAGATTTTTTTTTTCTCTTCATCATTTTACTTGGAAAAGAATCAAAGGTACTTGAACCTTTCAGCCAAACTTCTGGACATGAAGGAACAGGCAGCTGCCTTTAAACTAGAAAAAAACAAACAAGGTCAAAAAGAGGCTCAAGAGAAAATAAGAAAGTTTCAAAGAGGTAAACACTTCCAAATTTTTACTTGTAGAAATGTAATTGTGTGTCTGTGCTTTGCTAATAGTTTAAAAATTGGTTAGCTTTTCCTATAACAAGCCAAATGATAAATATTGTTGATTTTGTGGACCTTACAGTCTGTTACAGCATTCCAAGTATTACAACATAAAGGAGCCACATCAGTTTAAAAAATGAATGACTGTGTTGTAATCAGACTTTATTGTGGACAGTAACCTATATACTTCATGTGATTTTCAGGCCACCAAATACTATTTTTTATTTATATGTCTCATATTCATGTGTGTGGTAATGCAATTGCATGCGTGCGTGCATGCATGCGTGCGTGTGTGTTATAAAATGCTATTTCCATTAAAAAAGAAATGTAAATGTGATCTTATGTGTACTTTTTCTAGTGAAGGTATTAAATTTTTTAGTCTACTACATTCACTAATACTTTTTAGTGTACATTATGAAATTTAATAAACTGCACTTGGCTTCTAGAATAGATTCCAAGTAGGAATTAAGTAACTGATAGTAGAAGAAAAAGAAGGCATGACATTTTAAAGCTATATTTGCAAAATATAAAACACTAAAAGCAAATATATAAAACTAGACTTTTTTCCTGGTAGAAATGGAAACTTTAGAAGACCATCCAGTATTCAACCCAGCCATAAAGATTTCACATCAACAAAATGAAAGGAAAAAGCCTCCTCCAACTACAGAAGGTGAACGTGCTTTAAACTTGAATTTATTTGAAAAATCTGCAGCCACCACAGAAGAAGAGAAAGGTAAAATTAGTAGAGCATGACTGTTGCTTTGCATTTGGGCATTCTACTAAAACAGTAAAATTATGCTTTCATGATAAGCCATGCTGAGCATTGTATCATTGCAGAAACACTGGCTAAGTCCTCTCTCCAGTTCATCCTCCAGACTTGACAGTTAGATTTTAACTATCAACTTGACACTGCCTGGAATCATATGTGTGTGTGTTTGTATGTGGGTTTGTGCACCAGTGCCAAGAGGCCAAAAGAAGATGTTGGGTGCCCTAGAGCTGCAGTTGTGAGCTGCTCCACATGGGTGCTGGGGACCAAACTCAGGTCCTCTGCAAGAGCAGTATATGCCCTTAGCCATAGCGAGTGAGCTCTCTAGTGCCTGGAGAGGCAGTCTTCCCTTCATCAGATTGGTCTTTGGGCATGTCTGTGAGGGTTATCTTCATTGACAACTGATGTAGAAGGGCCTGGCTTACTGTGAGGGGCACCATTCTCTGACAGGTGGTCCTTGTCTATGTAAGAAATCTAGCTAAGCATGAACCAGAAGGTGATCCAGCAAGCAGCACTCTCCTGAGTTTCTGCTGTGTTTCCTTGACTGTGAGTGAATTCCTAGTACCTAGGCACAAATCAAACAAACTATTTCTTGGACTCCCTAAGTTCTCCTCCATGACCCCGAGATGTGAGTGATCATGCATTTCTGTGTATTGCTGCACAGAGGTCATATTCTTTGCATATTCATCAGATTTTATTACATATCACTCCTGTATTTAATGATAGACTTTTACATTTTTTTCACTTGTTCAGTAATATTTATTGAATCATTAATGTGCAAATAAAGGAGTTATGTGAACAAAAATTACCCAATGTTATTTGTGCAATTAAGCATGGAATGTGAGCACAGACAAATTGTATTTAAATGTAAATGTATTTTAAATCATGATTTGTGTTTTCAGAGAATAAAGGCTTTTAAGAATAACGCTGCTCTTGCAGAGCTGGAGAGTTCCCAGCACCCACTTTTAGTGGCTTTAAACGACCTGTAGCTCTAGTTCCAGGATCTGACACCCTCTTCTGGGCATTTGTACTCATGTGAACATACCCACACAGAGACATAATTTAAAGTAAAATAATAATAATAATAGAGCAGAGAGGTCTGATTTAACTGGGGGCCACCTTGCTGCTAATATTAGCTCTGAAGATAATGTGGTAGTCTGACAGATAGTCAGATGTTAGCCTGGTGAGAAGTCAGTGGAAAGAACCTCACAGAAGAGAGATAGTTAAGTAAAAAATCTTAAAGTAAAAGTGAGTTTATAGTGTCACTAGTTGGCAGATATTCTGTGATAGAGCGTACTATATTTGTGTTATTTGATGTGGTAGGTTTTTTTTGTTTTTTTGGGTTTTTTGTTGTTGTTGTTGTTTTGGTTTTACGAGACAGGGTTTCTCTGTATTGTTTTGGTCCAGCCTGGTCTTGAACTCACAGAGATCCGCCTGCCTCTGCCTCCGGAGTGCTGGGATTAAAGACGTGCGCCACCACCGCCCGGCCTTGATATGATAGTTAATAGTAAAACATGAATATTGAGCACTTAAGGTGTGACTAGTATACCTGGAAATTTGAAATCATAACTGTTTTCTAGCCCCAAGACTGGTAGCTCCAGGGCCAGGAATACTTTGAACATTTAAAGAATTACCTAAGGGCCAGTGTAATCACACTAGCAAGGAACAGTATGCAGTATATTGGCAGGGATGAACTGGAGATGGACCAGGAAGCCACTGAAGGTGGTGCTGGTGGCAATGGCCATGTTAAGTAGAGAAATGGTATGTGACATATTTTTTCAGTAACACATGGAGGGTGTACTACCAGATATTGTCGTTAACTAAATATGAACACTAATGAGGTCGTTGAGGTCAGCCAGGTGTGGTACACACCTCAGATTGGGAAGAAGACAAGGAGGATCAAAGTTCAAGATCATCCTTGGCTGCAAAACAAGTTTCGGGTCTACCAGGGCCTTGTGACACCCTGCCTCAAAACCGACGACAACAACAACAACAACAACAACAAAAGACTTGGGATGTTCTGTGTGTGGTTCAGTCCATGAAGAGGATTGCATCACCAAGAGAAGAGCAACTTTTCTCTGTCCCTCCTTCACCTGTTGTCTTCAGGGACAGGGACAGCACGTTGATCACTCCACAGAGAATTTACATTGCTGTTACCATTTTTAAAGAACAAGTCTTTGCCTTCCATTTAAGGTAAAAAGAAAGAACCTCATGATGTAAGAAATTTTGACTACACTGCTCGAAGCTGGACTGGAAAATCTCCCAAACAGTTTCTGATCGATTGGGTCAGGAAGAATCTTCCCAAGAGTCCAAATCCTTCCTTTGAGAAAGTTCCAGTAGGTAGATACTGGAAATGTAGGTATGTTTTTCTGGTTTAATTGAATGAACTTTTAGAAAAATGTGACATGAAAGTCTTTCTGTTTCTTGTAAGTTACGTAAACATTTAGAAATCTCAGGCGTGGTGGTTCATGCTTGTAATCCCAGCACTTAGGAGGCTGAGGCAGGAGTTCCAGGCCAGCCTGGGCTACAGAGTGAGTTCCAATCTAGTCTGACCTATAAAGTGAGATCTTATTTCAAAAACAAAACACAAACCAATAAGCATTTAAGAAACTCTTAATTCCTCATTTCCAGTTCACATTGCTTTTAAGTCATTATCTAATGCAGTGCCATCCAGTTACTTACATAATTGTTATAAGTTTAAGTTCCATGTTGATAAATTTCTGACCTTTTGGTCTGACCTCATTGGATTTTTTTAAAGGTTTTGTTATTTTTATGCTTCTTTTTAGGGTAAGGGTTGTCAAGTCCGAAGATGATGTTCTGGTCGTATGCCCTACAATCTTAACAGAGGATGGCATGCAAGCTCAGCATCTGGGAGCTACTTTAGCCCTTTACCGTCTAGTGAAAGGGCAGGTGAGCCCCTTTAGGCCTTGATGCTTTAGAAACCACTGGAATGATGGCCATGCAAGCTGAGCATCCCTGACTCAAAACTCCACAGTCCTTTTCAGCACAAACATGATGCCACAGTAGAAAACTCTCTGCCAAGAAACTTTGTTTTGTTAATGAAATTTTTACAGGTATAGCATAAAATTAATTTCAGGCTCTCTGTGGAAGGCATATATAAAACAAACAGAATTTCTGTTTAGACAAGGTCTAGCCCAAGTCTACTCCATTGCGTATGTGCCAGTATCCCTAAGTCTAAAAACCAAAGCTTATAGTTCCAAGTATTTGAGATTAGAGATACCTGTCCTATAATAAAATTGTCCCATAAAACTCAATTTTTTTCAAAATTTAGAGTGCCAGCATTTCCTTTTCATTTAAAAAAAAAAAAAGTGTTTCTTTCCAGGCAGTGATGGTTCACCCCTTTAATTCCAGCACTTGGGAGGCAGAGGCAGACAGATCTCTGAGTTCAAGACCAGCCTGGTCTACAAGAGCTAGTTCCAGGACAGCCTCCAAAGCTACACAGGGAAACCCTGTTTCAAAAACAATAAATAAATAAATAAAATGCATTTTTTTTTAAAAAGCATTCGATTAGGGCCTCACTTACTTCAGTGAGTTAGTCCATGATCATAATGGCAAGATGTGGCATTGAAGCTTTAGCTGAGAGCTTTCCATCCTGATCTTCATGCAGAGAGAGAGAGGCAGAGACAGAGACAGAGACTTGGCATGGTATGAGCTTTTGAAACCTCAAAGTCCACTCCCAGTAACAGGCTTTCTCCAGAAAGGCCACATCTCCTAATCTTTCCAAATAATCTCCACTAACTGTGGACCAAACATTCAAACTTGAGCCTATGAGGTTATTCTCATTCAAACCATCATAGGAAATTAGCAGGAGTCCAAACAGTTGTTCTTTTCCAACTTGTGCCTAAGTTTATAATATCTTATTTCTTGCATTTTGCAAAGTAAAGTATCATAAGCTGTATATTCTTGATAAAAATGATTGTTGATTGGTATGCCATACTTTGTTGAATCCACAAGGGAGACCTTACCCGTTCTGAGGAGTGGATGGTGGTTGAGTTGGGGGGAAGAAGAAGAGGAGGGATGGGAAACAGGGATTGGTATATAAATGAAAAAAAGTTTTAAATAAAGGTTTAAAAAATGACTGTTGATGTCACAGAGATAATTGGAGGTTCTCTGATAGCAGAGAAGTAGAATAACTGAAGATTCTACTTGGTGTCATCTTTTTCAATTACTGCCAGATCTCATGGAAGCTTTGTGTTCCAAAATGCTGTGTGGTTCACCTACATATTATATAGTACCCCTGCAGGAATATGTAATAAACAGTTACTCTGTGGTTCACCATGCTCTAAGAGTCAGCCCTTTCCAGGCACTCAGCATAGACAGAAAGCAGAGATCTTACTCCCACACAGACACACAGTCATCAAATCAAGAAACACAACTGTGACGCATCATTTATGAGTTGATGTGTGGCTTAGATTACTGACTTTAAAGTGTAAGGATAAAGTTAGATTTTAAGAGACAGTCAACTATCCTAAGTTTAGTCAGCAAAGTAAAACAGCTGTTGTTTTCCTTTTTAGTCTGTTCATCAGTTACTCCCTCCTACTTACCGCGATGTTTGGCTGGAATGGAGTGATGAAGAAAAGAAAAAGGAAGAATTAAATAAAATGGAAACCAATAAACCACGTGATCTTTTTATTGCCAAACTTCTGAGTAAGTTGAAACAGCAGCAGCAGCAGCAACAACAAGAACAGCGTTCTGACCATAAAAAAGAGAGCTCTGAAGACCCTGAGGAATCTTGGGAAAACTTAGTTTCTGATGAGGATCTTTCTGCACTGTCCTTGGAGTCGACAAATGCAGACGACCTGGAACCTGTTAGGAGCCTCTTCAGGAAGCTGCAGAGCACACCCAAGTACCAGAGACTTCTGAAGGAAAGACAGCAGCTGCCTGTGTTCAAACATCGGGATTCAATTGTGGAAACTCTAAAAAGACACCGGGTGGTAGTTGTAGCAGGTGAAACAGGAAGTGGCAAAAGCACTCAGGTCCCACATTTCCTGTTGGAAGATTTGCTTCTAAATGAGTGTGGAGCAAGGAAATGTAACATTGTCTGTACCCAGCCCCGAAGAATCTCAGCCGTGAGTTTGGCCACCAGGGTGTGTGATGAGCTGGGCTGTGAGAACGGACCTGGAGGAAGGGTAAGGCTTGTTCTCTCCTCCCCACCTCTGTGAGTGGTGATCTGACTCCTACCTGACCACCAAATGTTCAGATATGTCACATACTTCATATTCAAAGAACAGGCACAGTTCAGAGTTGACCTCAGTGCATCATAAATCTCTGTGGGATGTATCCCTGAGTGGTTTCATTCTTTTCAGTGAAAAGGAAAGGAAGGTAGATAAAACTATTAGATTATTCCAAAAAAGAAAGGAAGTAAATGCTGGGGCTGAAGAGATGGCTGAGAAGGTAGGGCAGCTGTGCCCAGGCCTGCTGACCTGAGTTCAGTCCAGATCACAGGATGGCAGGAGAGAACCGCCAGTCCTCCCATCTCCACACGTGCACCATAGTTTGCATGAACCTACACTCCTGCACCCTAAATAGAACGTAACGTTTTAAATTATCAAGACAAACCTTACAGCTTCATCCCATTGAGAACTACAAATACATTTTCTTGGCTTTTTGAGGCAAGATTTTATATTATAGCCCAGGCTGGCCTTACACTTAGAGTAGCAAGATTTGATACTATTGCCCAAGCCAGCCTGGAACTGATGTTTAACCCAGGCTGACCTTCCACTCACAATGGTACCCTGCCTCAGCTCCCTGAGTGCTAGGACTCCAGGAGTGAGCCACCATGCCCGGCTAGAAACAGACTCTTGGTAATAAGTTGTGTAAGCGGATCTGCCTGAGCTGCTGCATGAAGATGAGCACACACTGCACTCTGCGGCTTGTTCAGCTCTCTTGTCGACTCTTGTGACCACTCTGTGTTCTCCCCGCAGAACTCTCTGTGTGGCTATCAGATCCGGATGGAATCTCGAGCTAGCGAATCCACCAGGCTGCTGTATTGTACAACAGGAGTTTTGCTAAGGAAGCTTCAGGAAGATGGTCTTCTGACTGATGTATCTCATGTCATTGTAGATGAGGTGAGTAGCTTTTATACTTGGGTCCAGATAAATCCAAACAGGTTTATATTAAAAAGATGTTGGGGACACTAACTGACATTTTCTTTGTGCTTACGTATCAGACACCATCTCTCTAAAGATTTAGTTTCATCTACCAAATGTCTTGTGTTAATGGATTTGCTGTATCCTATTTGTTGTGTGCTTGATGCTTCAAAGGATCACACAGACACAGATACATGATCATCTAACCTCTCCAGCATTATATTTTTACCTCACAGTTGAAAAGACTGAGGTACACGGAGGTTCAGTTGTCTAGCGAGAGGCTCAGACCCAGGCGCTCGGGCACTTTCCTCTCTGTCAGAGCACTGCTGCTCAGCCACCGCATCAACGTGCTTCAGGGTCCAGAAGACAAGAGATCATCAGTGTGCATTTTTTCTCTCTAAATATTCTTCTCAAATCAAATTTGAGTGCACTCTTCAATTATGCCCAATGTTTTACGTTATACCTATTTCGGTTGTCTACTGACCTACTCAAGTAAATAATTTGCTAGTTTTTTTTTTCAAGAAGAGATACATAGCAATTCTCCTTTTAGAAAGTATTAAATGTTTCTATCAAGGCAGGATAGCTGACACCTGTATATCTCAGCACTTGGTTGGCTAAGATTGCCTCAAGTTCCTAGCCAGCATGGAACAGTGTGAGACTATCTTAACATGCAAAAAAAAAGAAAAGTCTGATCTTTTTTATCTATGTCTATTAATTTACTAAATTTAAAATGCAGTCGTGGGGCTGGAGAGATGGCTCAGAGGTTAAGAGCACTGACTGCTCTTCCAGAGGTCTTGAGTTCAATTCCCAGCAACCACATGGTGGCTGACAACCATCTACAATTCAATCTGGTGTATATGTAATAAATAAATAAATAAATCTTTAAAAAAATAAAATGCAGTAGTAACAGTTTTGTCATACATTGGCTTTTTTGAGACAGGGTCTTGCTGTGTAGCCCAGGCTGCCCCTCTCATCAGTCTTCCCATCTCATCCTCTCAAGCACTGATGTGACAGGCATGTGACACCACACTTGCTCATTCATTGATTCATAATTAGTTGACTACATATAGATTACTTTGTAGGTTATTCTCCTTTGGGGTTAGGAAATATTAGAAAGATGAAACTTTAAGGTAGTCATCAATCTCATAAGGGAAGGGTATTTAAGGTAGCCTCTCCACTATTGCTTAGATTCTTAGTTGGGGTCATCCTTGTAGATCTCTAGACATTTCCCTAATGCCAGATTTCTCTTTTCTTGCTCTCCTCTATTCATCCCTCAACTCAATCTTCCTGATCCTTCATGTTCTCCCCCTCCTCTTCTCCCCTCCTCTTTCTCTTACCCCGAGTGGGACCCCCTCCCAATTTGTTCAGGAGCTCTTCCGAGGGACCGAGGCCTGGGCATTCTATGGGGTCTCTTGCGGTGGAACAGTATTTATTCCTAGTGCACGATGAATTTTGGGGGCCCATTCCACATAAAGGGACACTCTCCCAGCCTAGACACACGGAGGAGGGCCTAGGCCCTGCCCTAAATGATGTGACAGACTTTGATGATCCCCCAGGAAGGCCTCACTCTCCCTGGAGAGTGGATGGGAGGTGGGGCGGGGAGGGAGTCAGTGGGGGGCATTGGAGGATGAGAGGGAGAGGGAAAGAAAAATGAAAATTACGATCTCACAATCCAGGAGAAAACTAATTTCATCATTCATGCTTTTTTTCTGGGTGTGTACTCCACGTGTCTGTTTAGTTTGTGACTCGTTCCTATCACTAATATACAAAATCATGACTTTTAAATGGCTTTACAGCACTATATGATTTGGATTTCTTCTTTTTTTAACATTTTTTGTTAGAAAAATTTATGTAAAGACATTTTTAATGTGATGGGAATTAATTTTTCTTTGAAGGACCTCTTTTCTTTGTGAGGTAGGTGGGAGATTTCATTGTGGTTAATAAGCTGTTAGAAAGGGGTTGAACCAGGGGTTGGTAGCACACACCTTTAATCCCAGCACTCGGGAGGCAGAGGCAGGTGGATCTTTGTGAGTTCGAGGCTGGCCTGGCCTACAGAGCTAGTTCCAGGACAGCCTCCAAAGCCACAGAGACACCCTGTCTCAGAAAAACCAAAAAAGAAAGAAAGAAAGGGGCTGGGTTGACTATTGATCATGACATGCAAGAGTTATCCATAGGATGCAGAAGAGGATATGGATACAGTTTTCCAGAGAATACAGAGGTCACAATTGTTGCTTTGCAAGCCCAGACCTAACTAAGTACCATCAAGGGTCAATATGAGCCAAAGTCTACTCTCATCTGTCAATGAGAACTTTTTATTTATATCTGACAGTAAGTTTTCTGAGAACTAAATAGTTAGGAGAAAATTCCTTTAAAGACAGACCAACTTGCAGAAGCTGTATTCTTTGAATGTGTGATATTGACTACCCAAAGGCCATGACTAACTGAATCAAACTTCAGTTTGACAACATCAGCCTCTTGATATAAAAGAGTAGCCCAGCAAAAGAATCCCAGTGAGGGAGGGGCTGGAGCAGTGACTCAGCAGTTAAGAGCTATTGTTACTCTTGCAGAGGATCAACTGTGCACACATGGACATACTCCAACACAAACACATACATATTAATAAAAATAAACTCTGGGACTGGAGAGATGCCTCGGAGGTTAAGAGCACTTGCTGTTCTTCCAAAGGACCCAAGTTCAGATCTTAGTACCCACATGCAAGGCAGATCACATCACGTCTGAAACTCCTGTTCCAAGGGATCTAGCAGCCTCTTCTGGCCTCTACGAGCACCAGGCCCACATTTGGTGCACACATACATTCAGACAAAACCCTCATACACATAAAGTAGAAATAAATCTTAAACAGCACTTAAGGATAGGAGAGATTTGGGGACAGTTTGTGATTTTAGGCCAGTCCTCTTCTGACTGGGTTATTAGGAATTGTGTGTTTTGCTGGAGTTTGTAGTTGGTGTGGCATCTAAGAAACTCTCATTGCTGGCTGTGCTCATAACTCCATTTTCTGATCACCAGTAAGAGGTGTACTTAATGCTATGCATTTTTATTAGCTCTAGTGTATGTTATCTTTTTTACAATCTTGGTTGCAATTCATTTTCATTTTTCTGATGAAATTTTCCAAATCACTGTGGTTCACTGAATCTCTTTCCTGACCTTCAGCCATAAATCTCCAAGTACTTTGTAGACGCTTTCAGTCCTGGGAACTTCGGTTTTGGTGTTTCCAAATCTCAGGATGTCCTTCCCTACTGATCCTGATAGCTTGTCCCACTCTTCTCTTCTGACCTGTGAGGGAGCCCTCCTACTACAAGTCAGCCACCAAAGTAAAAGCACCCAGCTTTAATGTCTGTTCTGTCTTCAGATTCACTCACTTTTCTCCCCATTCAGTGTTACTCCCTGTAAGGATCACCAGTATCTCTTACAACTACAACAGCATCTCAGGAATTAAACTTCCTGCTTTTATTCTCTGCACTGTAGCCAGAGTCCAGAGTAGCTTGTTTTCTGTGACGCAGAGTCCACACAGGCTGGCCTTGAGCTCGCCGTGTTCCTGCCTCAGCTTCCAGGTCCAATAGTAAAGATGTGTGCCGTCATGAACAGCTAGCTCCAGGTACCTGTGTCTCTTGTTGTTTGAATTAAGATAATACTTAGATAACATAATTCTGCTTTAAGATGATGTAATCACCAGACAGAGATTCCTTAATGGTGCTTTTATAAGGTTTACACGGCTATCACTAGGTACCTCTCTAGCTTTGTCTCCTGCGTATTTCCCATCCCAGAACCCAAGTCCAGTATTTTAGTTCCTGAACTATATTGCAAATCCTTTTGTCTCTCTGAATTTTTATTTTGTGTGTGTGTGTGTGTGAGAGAGAGAGAGAGAGAGAGAGAGAGAGAGAGAGAGAGAGAGAGAGAGAATGTTTTAGATGCACACTTGTCTGTATACCATGTACATGCCTGTTGCCTGCAGAGGCCAAAAGAGGGCATCAGATCCCCCTGGAACTAGAGTCACGTGTGTGCTCAAGTGCAAGAGCAGCCAGTACTCGTAACCGCTGAGTCATCTCTCCTTCCCTTGTGTGTTTATGTGGGGTACTAGGAATTGAACCAGGGCTTTACCCATCCATTGTGACTTGGTGCATGGGTCTGTTCCTTCACCTAACTACTTTTTCTTCCCTTCCCCATCCTGTTTTTTCCTTCTGTATTAGCACTCAAGCTCATCTGTCAGTTTTCAGCATCACTGACAAGTTCTCTTGTAGTGTATACAATACCTTCTGTCTTAACTGCTTTTTATCTCTTAGCATATGCCACAATGCAGGGTGTTTGCTACTTACAAGTCTTTGTTTTGTGGGTGGGCTTTCCATTGTCTCATTTGGTTGTCACACAACTCCATGAAATTTTTAATTTTTTTATGGATAAGTAAGTAGACCCAGAGATGTTTATGTAACTTTCTCAAAGTCATACTGAAGTGGTGAAGCCAACAGATGAACCCAAGGAATTGATCCCCAGGCATGAATGCTTAAGCACTATCATCTGCCTTCCAAGCAGATTGTGAAAATTACTTATTATTTTAATGTACTTTGTTTTTATAGCTTCTGCAACCTGTTAAAATTACGACAGAAATATTTAAGAGTACAGAAAGTTAGAGCACAGATATACATGTAGCAAGTACTTGTTATATTCTGGCAGATACATTATCTATGCCCTGTAGCAGAGTGACGGAGCCTCACCTGTGCTTTGTAAACTTAGAGTACTCTACAGTGTGTGTCCGAAGGGCAGGAGGCTCTTCTTCTCTCCACTGACTCCAGTCTTAGAGAATAAATTGTTTTAATTCATCACCCCACATGTCCTCATTATATTCAGATATTAATTTTTAGTAAATTCAAGCATCAGATTATTTATTTGCAGGCACTAGATACGATTGATTTCATGTTGCCTTTCCATTAGGTCCATGAAAGAAGTGTTCAGTCAGATTTCCTGCTTGTTATCCTGAAGGAAATTTTGCAGAAACGTTCTGACCTACACTTGATTCTGATGAGCGCCACTGTGGACAGTGACAAGTTTTCCACATACTTCACACACTGTCCTATTCTCAGAATTTCAGGAAGAAGTTACCCTGTTGAGGTAAGTGTGTGTGTGTGTGTGTGTGTGTGTGTGTGTGTGTGTGTGTGTGTGTGTGTGTGTAAGCAGAAACCATTCATACCAAATTCCCAGAACACTGGCCCTAATGGGGAGGGCTTTGATAGTCAGGGGGCTGGTGCTTGCCTGAGGGTGGGAAGGATGGGAAGGCAGGGTCTAGTGTCCTGATGACAGACTGCAGGAACTGAAGCTTACTTCCACATCAGGTCACGTTTATATTGAAGGTGGCACCTGCCAATAAGTTTGCTGTTTTCAGTCACCCATGGGTCTAGGGTTGTCTGTCTCCTCATCTGACTATTTTCTTTTAAAACCAAAGTTTGTGTCTTTGAGCCTTTAGCAGCAGACCTCATGTGTCTGTTACGTTCTTCAATCCCAGTTACTCTGACAGAAAGATTTCCCTCACATCCTGAGTTAATTTAGTGACGTTTGAAAGACGAGGGCTCTGTGTTTTCTTTAACAGCATTAGCTGAAGTGACTTCCAATTCACATCTGTAAATGCCTTATCTGCAGGTTTTTCATCTTGAAGATATAATAGAAGAAACGGGCTTTGTACTGGAGAAAGACTCAGAATATTGTCAGAAATTTCTGGAGGAGGAAGAAGAAATTACCATTAATGTTACAAGTAAAGCTGGGGGAATAAAGAAGTATCAGGTAAAAAGAAAATACTCAGAAAGATGTAGTAACTCTCTGGAGTACAACCTGCTGTGTGAGTTTAAAGTCATGTGGTTAGCACCGTGAATTGGAGTAACAGTTGTGAGAATGAGTGATTTTTCTCCTCCCCCCCACCCCCACCCCCAAGGTTTCTCTGTGTAACAGCTCTGGCTGTCCTAGAACTTACTCTGTAGACCAGACTGGCCTTGAACTCCCAGAGATCCTCCTACCTCTGCCTCCTGATTGCTGGGATTATAGGCATGCACTACCACTGCCCTGCCGAGAATGAGTGAATTTTAAAGGCTATCTCTTTAATCTTGTTTCAGGCTTTAGTCCTTAATCTGTGATGCTTTAACTGTCTCTTATACGATTTGGGGCCATTAGATATATGTAGAATCAAGGACTGCATAAGTGTGAAGCAACATTCAGAACAGCTTCATAGCAGCGATTCATTACTGAGGAGTACGTCTCTATGATAGTTTTCTGCTGTGACTCTGGAGATGATGCTATCCTAAATCTAGATCTGTGCTATTGGTTTTCTTAGCAGCCTGTGTCTTAGAGGAGCCAACATCAGATCTATAACAAAGTTGTTCAAAGCAAACAGTTTTTGCTAGGGAGTTAGAGGCAATTGTGTGACTGCAGAATTATTGTAGATGTCCCATGACTCCAGCAGTCGTAACAGATCCAGTCTCCACTATATCTGTGCTACTTGATTTGTATTGAGGGCATGAACCCAAACTATTGCAAATACAAACTTGGTCTGTGTTTAAACACATAAGCCAAGAAAGCATAATCTAAGATCTTTCTCTAAAACCCCAAAGATAAAAATAAAAACTGAAGAAAGGCTTAGAAAGGTATTTCAGATGAGACAATGAGCACTTGGTAGCCAAGGTAGAATGTAGAGAGAATGAAAAGGTGTAAACTACCTTTATTAAAGTCATTACAGAGTCTTTGGGCCTGGATACTTTTTAACTGCACAGAAAAATGCAGGTACGGGTGTGGTATGGTTTCTACAATTATTTCTATATGAGCATGGAAAGATAAATAGGTTTTTGCTGTTCAGTTATAGGAATGAAATTTGAATACACTGTCTTCAGTTTCTACTCCTAAGTGGAGCATGGTGATACAGACTTGCAGCCCCAACTACTTGGAATACTGGGCTGTGAGGATCCATCCCTTAAGCCCAGACTAGCTCAGGCAGCATAGCAAACACCTATTTCAAACATAATTAATTAACTGATTAACTCCTGCTATATTTTAACAAAGTAATTATGGCAACAAAAAGAAGAATTTAATTTACATGGTTAAAGATAGCACGCTTTTTCCTTGTTTCTACTATAAAATAGAGTTTGGTTTTGGTTTTGTGGTTTGAATTGCTTGTTTGCAGTTGTGGGAATTGAACCCAGGAGAAGCAAATGCTCTCTCATTTAGTTATGTCTACAGCCCAAAGATACATACTTTGTTTTTTTCAGCTTTCTCTGGTTGGGTTTTCTTTTAGGAATACATCCCAGTTCAGACTGGAGCAAGTACTGAGCTAAATCCATTTTACCTAAAGTACAGTAGCCGAACTCAGCATGCTATTCTCTACATGAACCCTCATAAAATCAACCTGGATCTGATTTTGGAACTTCTTGTATATTTAGGTATTGTTCTATTTGCTTTGATAAAACACTTCTACCAGCTACATTTATTAATATTTATATGCTGTTTCCTGTCTCATTTTGAATTTTTTTTTGTCTTTTTTAAAATTTCAGACAAAAGTCCCCAATTCAGAAATATTGAAGGAGCAGCATTGATATTTTTACCCGGCCTTGCTCATATTCAACAGTTGTATGATCTCCTATCAAATGACAGAAGATTTTATTCTGAGCGGTAACTACAAATCTTCATTATATTCTTTGTAATTTTAAAACAGAAGATCTGATACATTAAAACTCTTGATCAGAAATTTTAGGCTTTTCAACTTCAGTTAAAATTGTCCATGGTAGATGGCTCAGTGGTTAAGAACACTGACTACTCTTCCAGAGGACCCACCTGGCAGCTCACAACTGTCTGTAGCTCCATTTCCAGGGACTGGCACCCTTTTCTGGCCTCCAGAGATACTTCATACACATTTTGCCCAGAGATACAAGCATATAAAACACCCAAACACTTCCTGTTTTGTTTTGTTTTTCAAGATGGGGTTTCACTGTGTAGCGCTGGCTGTCCTGGAACTCACTCTGAATACTAGGCTGGCCTTGTATTCTATAGGTTCACTTAGCTGCTGCCTCCCAAGTGCTGGGATTAAAAGTGTGCACCACCACCATCCAGCTCACATTTTCTTTTTTTAAATCTCTACAATTGTTCATGGAGATTTTGTGTTTGTTAATTTTTATCTAGTAAAAATTTATAGGTACTGTATCTGCATTTTTTTTTTAAATTTTAATCTGAGCCAACAATCCTGTGGTTAATTATAGATAATAACTCCTGACCCAATGAGTTTTCCAAAAGCCACCAAAGTTTTGCAACTTAGCAACCATATCTACTTAAATAGCCATTTATTTGCTCTTTTATAGTTTATTACTCTTATTGTGGTTATCATATTAATATCAGAACTTTAAAAGACATTTAAGCCTCATGTTTCACATATAAACTTACTCATCCTTAATCAAACAATAACAAAATTCAGAATCTGGAACACTTAATGGTCCCAGCAATTCTGAAGAGGGATGCTCAACCTGTTATTTGCTCATATTAAATTTTCCCTCTGGCAGGTATATTGTGGGGTCTTATTATACTGTTCTGTGAAATTCTGTTTATTTAAATTTTTTCATAATAAAATATTGAAGGTTGCTTTCTATATGCAAATAAATTTTATTATTCTTTGCAGTGTCTTCTAAAGAGAAACTCTTGCTAAGAACTATGATTTTAACTTTCAGATATGAAGTTATAGCTCTGCATTCTGTTCTTTCAACTCAAGATCAAGCAGCAGCGTTCAGACTTCCCCCCCCAGGAGTCAGGAAGGTAAATTCAGGACGTGAATATGTATGGTCTGAGACTATTTCAGAAATGAACTAGTGAGTGGCTCAGTGGTTAGGAGCTATGGGCACAGTTTGGCTCTGAGCACCACACTGGCAGCTCATAATGGCCTGTAGCTCCAGTTCCGTCTTTGGCATCTTTACTCACATCCTATGCACACAGACACACAGAAAAGAAGTATCTTTAAAACCTTTTTAAATTCAGACATTTGAGTACTTACATTATGGGCTGATAAGAAACAGACTTTTGAGGAAAGCATAGTTGGAAAATGTGATATGTATATTGCTTTTTTTGTATGATACTTTTTAAAAAGAAAAAAGTCTACTTTTTCCTAAGAAAGCATTATAAACCAGGTGTGATGGCACATGCCTTTAATCGCATCACTCAAAGGCAGAGGCAGGTGGATGTCTGAGTTTGAGGTTAACCTGGTCTACATAGTGAGTTCCAGGACAGCCAGAAGTACGTAGAGAGACTTTGTCTCAAAAAAAAAAAAAAAAAAAAAAAAGGAAGAAAGAGAGCATCATGAAGGAGATTGGCTGTCAACAGCTATTTAAGTCCTGGGAGGATTCTTATTCTCTAGACTGTTGGTTCCTTCAGCCTCAATTATTCATTCATTCATTCCATTCACTAATATACTAGCAATTGAATCCAGAACGGTGCTCATTCCACGCAAGTGTACCATTGAGCTATATCCCAGCCCTAGCTTTTAATTCATGATTGTAGCCCTCAGACCTTAGTTTATGGAATTAATTGGTGCCCTTTGGCCATAGTTCTGAATGAAGAGATTCTTGACAAAGAATTTCTCAGTTTTGAATTTTCTCTCAGAAGAAATTATTAAAAACAACATAGTTACATTGTGAGACAGTTTGGGAAGCAGAGATCTGTCAGAACAAGCCTAACCAATGCACAAGCCCTGGGTCCTGGTCCCGAAACTGACCAGTGCTTAACTTCTCCTTTTTAATTAATGTGGTAGTTTTTTAACTGTCTTGTGAGAACTCCAGAGACCCTGAGACTGCTCTGATCTTTAACGTCTACGTGCCTGTAAGAAAGATCTTGTTTGAAGAGCTCGCCTTAACAAAAAAAATCTTAACACTGCCAAAGTAGAATAATCAAGTAGTTTCCACAGACCTCATTAATCTGGGAGTTGTCAGTTCTGGAAAACACAGTTAAAATAGAGCAGTGCATCTTAGACTTCATCTAGACTTTCCTACAGGTTTTACCTCCAAAGATTCAACAAGAACTTTACAAGTGCACAAGGTTGTACTGTTCAATTGTCACTGCTTAAGAATTTTAAAGCTAGACCTCCTTATTTACAGCTGAGGTAACACTCCACTCTTCTCAGTAATTGTTCTTTTCCTAACAATAGATTGTGAAGGGTTGAATTGAACTGTCTCAATTCTCTGACCTCGCTGCCAGTCTACTGTCAGACTTAAGATGACTGACTAGAATTAGGGGAGTGGTGTTTCTGTAGTAATAGTCATCTGTGCCATGTGCTGGACACATGGGTCAGCAGTTAAGAGCACATACTGATGTTGCAGAGGACCCAGCTTCACTTCCCAGAAGCCACATCAGGTGGCTCATAACCTGGAACTCCAGCTCCAGAGGGGACAGTGTTGGCCTGCCCGGGCACTGGCTCTTATGAAATGTGAACATACTCAAGCACAAACACACATACATATAAATAATTAAAATTGAAATTTCACATTTTTTAATCTAACCTCATTAAGATGAGCTGATGAAACTATAGCAAATTGAAGTTACAGAACAAAACTGTCTAAATATTTGTGACTAAAATTGAAAGTGGCTTTCTTTTGGCCCCTCCCTCCACTGCCCTCTTAAAATTCACCTTTGAAAAGTCATCAGTTCTGTCTAAAGAAAATGTCAGGCTACAGTGGCATGAGTTGTCAAAGTACTTTAACTTCTTGTTTATTTGCAGATTGTTTTAGCAACAAATATTGCAGAGACGGGAATCACTATTCCTGATGTCGTGTTTGTCATTGATACTGGAAGAACAAAAGAAAATAAGTAAGTTTAACTTTCTCACAGTGAAAGTTTTTAATGTTGAGTTTTTTGGAGGAAATTACAGAATCATGTTAGGGGCATCAAGATCCTAATGGTCATAATTCTGCCCACAGTGAAAGCCTTGGTATAGGTGAATTTTAAATATCAGATGCTAAATTTCTGAATTTCATGCCTTGGATTTTTACCAAAAATAACGCCAGTATGCCTCCATTAATGGTGCTATCTGGGCAGAATTTCACAACATAAACTTTTATATGTTTTTTTTTTTTTTTTTGCTTATCAAATAAAGTGCTTAACACAGCATTATCTATGGGGTTGTGATAGAAGCATAGACTTTTGAAAAGTCTGAGTCAAGCAGCCCTCCTAATCATCAGATCTTTGTCTGCTAATGAAGAAGACGACAGTTTCACAATTGGAAATGCTGCATATCACAAGCAGAACATTACAGATGCCTTAATTGACCTTCCACAAAATGCTATTACTGAGTAGTGCATACATTAGTGTGTGCTACATAAACAGTGAAGACCACCTTAGCCAATTGTAGTCTATATACAGTCCCCAATATCAGAAAACCACAGAAGTATTTGAAAAAGATGGCAATGTGATAGAAAATCAATTCTAAAAGAAACCATGTATCTTTGAAGGAAATATTATCTTGGGATCAGTGCTTTTAAAGGTGTTGGCATTGCACCACCTGTGTTGTATGATTAGTAGGTATTAACTAAAATGAATAGGACCCTTGGTCAGATTAGTATGAGGAAAGATGAGTTATACAAATCATTTTCTTTTGTAGCAAAGGTTTCCATTTGGCAGTATGGATAAACACTTGGCTAAAATATTTAATCAGGAAATATGGCTTAAGAAATGTTTGTCAGCCACACATGGTGGTATGCACCTCCTCTCTGGAGGAAGAGGCAGGTGGATTTCTTTGAGTTCAGGGCCAGCCTGGTCTACATAGTGAGCTTACAGGCCAGCGAGAGCTACACAGAGAGATCCCGTGTCAAGCCCCTGCCCTGTAATAAAGAAATGTTTGTTCACAATGAGTTCAATGATGTTTCCAACTTTTTCTGGTTTTGCTGACTCAGTTATCCACGTACTGTCTCCTCAAACGTGTTCTTAGGTACCATGAAAGCAGTCAGATGAGTTCCTTGGTGGAGACCTTTGTCAGTAAAGCTAGCGCCCTGCAACGACAGGGGAGAGCTGGGCGGGTCCGAGACGGCTTCTGTTTTCGGCTGTACACGAGAGAAAGGTAGGCACAGCGCTGGCCATTCTCTGCACGCATATCAGTCCTGGGTGGCCTTATTCATGATATATTCCTTTTCTCAGATTTGAAGGCTTTCTGGACTATTCTGTACCTGAAATCTTGCGTGTGCCTCTGGAGGAACTATGTCTTCACATTATGGTAATCCCAAAGGACCGCACATGAGGTTTTTGTTCCTCACTCTTTATTAGGGAAAATTAAATGTTTTTAACATGCATTTGCTTTACATTTTCTTGTATGCTGTGCTTAATATCTGCACTGTGCTTTGATTTTGATGTGGTCTATATGGCAGTTGTTCTCAACCTGTGGGTCATGCCCCCACTGGGGTCACCTAAGACCATCACAAAACACAGATGTTTATGTTATGATTCATAATAGTAGCAAAATTACAGTTATGAAGTAGCAATGAATATAATTTATATATTATATATATGAGGAACTGTATTAAAGGGTCACAGCATTAGGAAGGTTGAGACTACTGCTATAGGTATAGGTAATTCAAACAGTCTCACAATGTAGAGCAGCAGTGTTGTTGGGGCAGTATTGCCTGCCAGGGCACTTAGGGCATTGTCTCAAGGCATTTTTGAGTATCCTAACTGAGCAGGGCCTGAATGCTAGTATGTAGTATGTAGAGAAACAACAGATGTTGCCGAACATCTGGCTGTGCCTAGGATAGTTCCCCAAAACAAAGATTCACCTAACCTAAATTATCAGGCTACAAATGACTTCCTAGACTGAAAGTTATCTTGGCTCTTAGATTTTGAACAATAAAAAGCAGTACTGAAAAAAACTAAACTATATAAACTAGAAGATTCCACCCTGGCGCTCACCTCCTAGGATGGCCTTACCATTTACCGCCTTTGCTCAAGGTCTTGGTGAATTTGGCCTTTGGTTCCAGTGGTACCCCTGGTAGTACTGATTCCTTCTGATGTCTTCCATGCTGCAGAAATGTGATCTTGGCTCTCCTGAAGACTTTCTCTCCAAAGCCTTAGATCCTCCTCAGCTTCAAGTAATCAGCAATGCAATGAACTTACTCCGGAAAATTGGAGCCTGTGAACCGAATGAGCCCAAACTGACTCCACTGGGCCAGCACCTTGCTGCTTTGCCTGTCAACGTCAAGATTGGCAAGATGCTCATTTTTGGAGCCATATTTGGCTGTCTTGACCCAGTGGTGAGTAAAATACTGCCATTACTTCACTTTACCACCATTTGGTTGGGAAATCATTAAGGGTTGGAAACAAGCTTAAATGATAATTTCTTTTTTGTTTGTTTTTCAAGACAAGGTTTTTCTGTGTAAGCTTGGCTATCCTGGAACTCACTCTGTAGACCAGACTGGCCTCAAACTTAGAGATCCACCTGTCTCTGCCTCTTGAGTGCTGAAGTTTAGACCACCACTGCCCGGCTTGAACTTTAATTTCTTTTTTTTTTCTTAATTTATTTAATTTTTATTTTATGTGTATTGGAGTTTTGTCTGTGCGAGGGTGTTGGATCTCCTGTAGTTACAAATAGTTGTGAGCTGCCATGTGGGTGCTGGTAATTGAACAGGGTCCTCTGGAAGAGCAGCCAGTGCTCTTAACCACTGAGCCATCGCTCCAGCCCCTTAAACTTTAATTTCTTAGTAAAACACAATGGTTATGCTATCATTAAAACATAGGTGCCTGAATATCTAATGAGAATTTTTACATGTATTTAACTGTTTGTAATTTGTTTTGTTTAACTTTAAAATCTATTTCTCCATATACTTACATTTAGAAAAATACTTAGTGTTAGTGGGTCATGTCTTTAATCCCAGCACTCAGGAGGCAGAGGCAGGCAGATCTCTATGAGTTTGAGGCCAGTTGACACCATTGACTTTAATAGAATGGAAAACTTCCTTTATCTGAATTCTCTTCCTAAGCCAGTAATTCTCACAGTTTGTTTTCTCAATTTACTTCCAAAATAAGCTCTGTCCATCTATCTGACTCTCTAGGCATGTGGTCTTGCAGTGTCTTCTTTATCAAGTGGTGACAGATCAAGGCTATTCCAGACAGAAAGTGGGGTTTCTTACTCTTGCCTCTTTTTCTCTAGTGTGAGAAGTGAATGTGGGGCTGGGGTGTGGCTCAGAGACACAGAGCTTGCCAAGCATTCGTGACACAGTGGGTTCAGTCCCCGCTGCAGTAATAACAAAACAGGAGCTGAGGGCTCTTGGGAGGGAGTTGGGGTGGTTTCTAGAACTTGCTAAATTCAAAAAGCACCATTTGCTATTATAGTTTGTCTGAGAACTTGCAACAAGTAGATGGTTGTATATTCCCCCTCTTATGTTTTTAAAAATAATGTGAGGATTGATCCCAGAGCCTCATGCTTATTAGGTAAGCACTGAGCCATAACACAAGCCAAAAACTTGGTGGTAGTGGTGGTTCATTTATAACCAAGAATAATTTATTTCTCACATTATGGCAGCTGAGAAATCTAACATGTAGGTACCACAGAATCAGCATTTGAAGGCCCTCCTCAACCACAAAAAGCATTGTAGCCAAAGAAAACTGGCAGTCTAGAAGTCTAAGCACCAAGCTATAGTTTTGAGATTGCCTATAACTAAATAGCAGACTATGATCATTTGGACACATTTTCAGTTCTTCCTTCTGCTTCTGGTACTGTACTTCCTTAAATCACAAAGTTGTTCTAAAGATAAAGAAATCAGTTTTCTGATTTCTATGAAAGGAACTAAGCTAAAGTTATGAAATTTTAAGTTAGCAATGTTAAGTGCATTGAAAATAAGAAATGGATAACTTGATTGTGACTGTTTTATGATTTATTTTTTAACGACCTCTTTAGTGATAAATTATATTTATGGGCAGGCAACACTAGCGGCAGTTATGACGGAGAAGTCTCCTTTTATCACACCAATTGGTCGGAAAGATGAAGCAGACCTTGCCAAGTCATCTTTGGCCGTAGCCGATTCAGACCACCTCACGATCTACACCGCGTATCTAGGGTAAAGAAATAACCTGGTCGCTGTCAATAAGCCAGAGGTTGGAGATGGTCTACCTTTTTAAAATGTATCTTTGTTGTTAAAACTATGCTTTCAACAGTTAAATTTGTTCTTCGTGGTTTTAATCTGTCAAGATAGAATTATATTGGAGACTCAATTAAGAACAAGACTCTTTGCCAGAGGTGGTAGTGCACTCGGGAGGCTGAGGCAGGCAGATCTCTAAGTTTACAGATTGACAGATTGAGTTCCAGGACACCCAAAGAAACCCTGTCTCAAAAAACCAAAAAAAAAAAAAAAAGAAGAAGAAGAAGAAAATAACAACATAGGTTTTGTTTTTGTGTATGTGTATTTCTCAAATTTGAGTCAATTTAATAATTTCTGTTATACTTAAATTGCTGCAATTGAAAATTGCATATAAATGTAGCTGCTACAGTAAACAAGATCATAACAGATCATAATTTTATTAAACCTTACTGTAGCCTGAAAAAGAGCTTGGAAGGAGTTGTGGTGGACTTTATCTATTGACACATTTATCTAGGTGGAAGAAAGCAAAGCAAGAAGGAGGCTACCGTTCTGAAATCACGTATTGCCAGAGAAACTTTCTCAATAGAACGTCACTGTTGACACTAGAGGTAATTCTTACTACTGCTCTTAGCAATCATAATGTATTCAGGAAATAGTTTTTATAAGGAGACAGCATGCTTTCTTAGAAATAACACTAACTTGGGAATAGTTAACTTTTTAGTTTTTTCGGTCTTTTTTTTTTTAATGTCTCAAAGTGTATTATCTACAATTCTTTCCAACTCTGGTACTCAATTATTATCTTGCTTAATCATGGAAAAATTCAGAATATAAAAAAGTAAATGAAGCCAGGCAGTGGTGACTCACACCTTTAATCTCAGCACTTGGGAGGCAGAGGCAGGTGGATCTCTCTTGAGTTCAAGGCCAGCGTGGTCTACAAAGTGAGTTCCAGGACAGCCTCCAAAACAATACAGAGAAACCCTGTCTTGGAAAAAAAAAAAGTAAATGAAGTACTATCATGAGCTCCAGCTCCATTTCTCCCATTTCTCCTACATCCATTAATTAGCAGCATGTGGTTAGTATTGTTTTATTTATATCCCCCTTACTTTACTGCCTGCCCTGTAGACTGTTTTTTTTTAAGTAAATACAAATTCTAAATTATTATGTAGCTCTAAAGTATAGGACTCATTTTTTTATTTTACATCACACCTTTGAAACAAACACATTGCAGCATTTAAATACCCCTAGTCATCTCCTGATTTTGTCATAGCTAGTTCCAATCCTCATCCACATAAAATTTACTCATACATTTGGTTGATATGTCCCCTAAGTCTCTTAACCTATAATCAACATTTTTTCCTATTTGTGGTTTTTGCTTTTTTGTTTTGTTTTGTTTGTTTTGTTTTGTTTGTTTTGTTTTGTTTTTCCCTAAGAAATCAGACTGTTCTGTAGGGATTCCTGAACTCTGGAAGTAACCACTTCTGAGCTGGCTGAGATTTAGTATGTGGACTTCCCAGATAGGTGGCCATTTTTCAAATTAACTCCTTTCTTCTTTTCCCCTTTTAAATGTCTCCAACCTCCAAATGGCCTCCCACACCCTTCCTTCTCCCAGCCTTGTCTTCCCACCCTGAGCTCCAGGGATTGGATCTCTCCAGCTCTGTGGTTATGGCAGCTGTCTTTCCTCCCCTGGAGGCAGACTAAGCTCTAGGACAAGCCTGAAGGCTAGCCCAGAGTAAATGCCTCCTGTGGTTCCTGCAATGCAGCCTGCACTTAGGAAAGCCCTGCCCTTACCCTCTCTCTCTGCTGATTTGCACTTCTAGGGGCAAAGTATTTTAAGCTGCAGTTTTAGTAAGGGATAAAGTTGTCATCAGTAAACATTTGTCTGAATTCTTTAGGAAGAAATTTCTAGAGACAAGTAAAGAAGGTGCCTGTCAGGATTCCCCTGTAATTCTTCCTAGTGTTATCCCCACTGACTGAAAACAAATCAAAATAAATTGTTAAAGGAGGGGTATATTTAAGTCAGTGTAAGTAAAAATATAGTCAGACCCATGTTGCTCCCAGAGACTTATATTTTATGACATTAAAGCCCATCAAAGACCAGCTAATTTCTAACCCTTCACCTCCCAGAGTCTTTGCTCCTCACTCAAGCTTTTGGCTGTAGTCAACTAAACGCTATTTTGGCATCCTGTTTTTGTAGGAAACAGTATTATACATTTCAAAGTTGTTTGGTAATTTCCTACTTTAATCAATTATAATTATGTCTTATTTTAACATTAAATCTAGGATGTGAAGCAGGAACTAATGAAGTTGGTTAAGGCAGCAGGATTTTCATCTTCTACAACATCTCCCAGCTGGGAGGGAAAGAAAGCCTCACAGACACTCTCTTTTCAAGATATTGCCCTTCTTAAAGCTGTACTGACTGCTGGCCTGTATGACAGCGTGGGGAAGATAATGTACACGAAGTCGGTGGATGTCACAGAAAAGCTGGCTTGCATGGTGGAGACAGCCCAAGGCAGAGCCCAAGTCCACCCGTCCTCAGTAAACCGAGACTTACAGACTTACGGGTGGCTCTTGTACCAGGAGAAGGTAAGCACCTCCTTCTCAGATACCTGTGTAAAGAAAGCTCTAGAGCATCCTCACAAGTCCACGTCCTAGTGGTTTGTTTTTCTTCTCTAATAGAGCTATTATTTTGTTCACATTTGAAATCCAGATGCAGTTAGCAAGAAAAACCAAACCAAATAAATAAATAACCCAAGATATTTCTCTCTCAGCAAATAAGAGAAAGATAATAAGATTTCTCCCCTGGCTGTCGCCCTTTCTTCTTGGAATACAGACAGTTATAGCAAGTGGACATCGGTTAATAATCTGTCTGTTCCCAGAGTGTTTTAGTAAAAGTGGTTTTCTCAAAAAGGAAAAGAGGATGTGTGCTCCCTTTATAAATAGGAGGATGACAGGTAGAGGAATATGGTTATGTAAATGTACATAATTTTTCTACTGAATTTGTAAAGAAAATACATACATGAAAAATAGCTAGATGAATTCTTATACCTTTAGACTATGAAGTGTTCCCCTTTGTTTTGTAGGTGAGGTATGCCAGAGTCTATCTGAGGGAAACTACCCTCATAACCCCTTTTCCAGTCTTGCTTTTTGGAGGCGACATAGAAGTCCAACATCGAGAACGGCTTCTCTCTGTGGATGGCTGGATCTATTTTCAGGTATTCTGTCTAGATAACTTTACTGAGTACATAAAAACATTCCAATTATAGTATCATTGACCTAGATTTAAATTTTATTGAAATTTGCATATTTTCCTTGTGGCTTATAGTAGAAAACTCCATCTTATCTTAAATATATAGTTTTAAATCTGTTAGCTCTGAGCATATTTATTGATAATCCTTATAATTGCCTCATGCAAAGTATATTGACACCAATTTTATATGAATTGTCCCAAAAGATAGCTTCATTTTGAGACAATAAAGGTATAGAAGGAAATTAACTTTCCTTGAGTCCATGGGTTGGTTGTTAGTTCATTCCCCAAACTCAGGCTTATTCCACTACATTTTTTTGGCCCTTCCATATAAAAACCAAACAGATTCACAATTTTAAATATGTGGAAAATTCTTCTCTGGATAAAGTAAGCCAATCTATGCCTATTTGTGGAGGTAAGCATTTATTTTCCTTCTATAGTCCCATCAACATTGTCAGGTATAAAGTAACTCTCACACATCCTGTTAATTATAGCTGTGTGTCTAGAGCCAAAGGACTGAATTGGTTCATGCACAGAAATTGGAGTGGTAGAGATGCTCTAAAAATTAGTTATAGTAATACTGGTAAAAACTCTACAAATTTACCAAAAATCATTGAAATTAAGCACTTAAGATAAGCACATTTTATGATTTATAAATTATACCTTAATAAAACTGTTATAAATGGGGATGGAGAGATGGCTCAGAGATTAAGAGTACGGACTGCTCTTCCAAAGGTCCTGAGTTCAGTTCCCAGCAACCACATGGTGGCTTACAACTATCTGTAATGAGGTCTGGTGCCTTCTTCGGCCAGCAGGCATACATGCAGACAGAACACTGTATACATAATAAATAAATAAATAAATCTTTTTTAAAAAAACTGTTATAAATGTTTCCTCCCAGCAGGTGTGGTAGCTCACACCTTTTTTCCCAGCACTCAAGAGACAGAGAGGCAGAGGCAGAAAGATCTGAGTTCAAGACCAGCCTGGTCTACATAGTGAACTCCTGGCCATCCAGGGCTACATAGTGAGTCCCTGTTTCAAACTATTCTCTACTTCCCCCATCCCCCAAAAAGAAAGTTTCCCCCAAACATTTTAGTCTTTGAGTCTTACATAAAAAGAAACAATTTGTGGAATAAGTTGCTTTATTATGCCAGGAGCTACCACACTCTAGACAAGCAAGAGGCCTGTGCAGCTGAGCTCCCAGAGTAGCTTGGTAATTTGAGCATGCTTTCCCCATTGTGTTTTATGGTAAATCCTGGTGTCCTGAGTTGATTGAATTATAGGGTACATATGCTTAGATTGATTTACTTAAACACATGTCAATGCCCCTGATTAACTTTGTCAAACGTGACGTCTTTCAACAGGCCCCAGTAAAGATAGCTGTTATTTTTAAGCAGCTAAGAGTTCTCATTGATTCTGTTTTAAGAAAAAAACTTGAAAATCCAAAGATGTCCCTTGAAAGTAAGTGTTTTATTGTGATACAGGTAAAAGAAGGTATATATTTGTACATAATGTACATTTAGAAGATAATATATTTGTGTTTAGACATGTGATAGATAATAAATACATAATGTAGTTTTGAAACTTTTTAAAAATCTGAGATTAATTCTAGATATTGTGATTTAACACTGGAATACCCACCGTATAACATACTGACGCCAAATTTTGATGTAATTATTAATAAAATCTACTTATGCTAAATTCTGTTCAACTCAGGCAGCTTATTCTCTTGAAATCTTTACTCCTGGCCTTCCTAACTTTACTTCTAAACTGTCCATTTCACAGAGAAAAACAAATCTTGCTACTTATTGGCTTATAACTGCTATCCCTGCCATGCCTTTCTCACACGTACACAGTTAGGAGTCGGTGTAAGTAACCTTTAACAGAGGCCTGAAATAAACACTTGGTTTGTAGGTGGTGTACTACAGTGCTCCCTAACTTGATAAACCTCACTGCCCTCCTAACCCTAAAATTAATACAAGGCTCAGTGCCCTGCCCCAGGCATACTCACTTCTCTGCAGAGACTTGTGATGTGTTTTCTTTCTGTCCACACTTCCCCTCCCCTACCATTGGCCTTTTTAAATGCAACTAATTACTGTAGTAAACCCCTGGACCCCTAGGATGTCCCAGATTTAGGATTTAGTTGGTGGAATCCTCAGGCTTTGATTTAACAGCTGTGGTTTCCGTAAGCCAGCGGTCCTCTCTTGGTTAGAGTTGAGCTGGAGAACTGTATTTCTAGTTCATGCTCTAGTCTTCCCCGGGCATGGCATCATAAGCACTGACGTTTGGCTTTTCTTCTTTAATAATGTTAAGAAATATCTGTGTGTTTGGTGCTTGTTGGGAAGGAGAGTGACACATTAGTGATTTTTCCTTGTGGCTTCATTATGAAGAAATGCTGTGACAGCAACTCACACTCTTGAAGAAGTGTCTGAAGTTACCCTCATGCTTTCTTGTTCTCTCTACTCTCCTTTTAGGGTAAGCATTGTCCACTCACAGCAAGGAGCCTCCTCTTCCCCCTCCCACTTCTACTTCCTCCTTTCTTTCTTTAATACCATTCCCTGAGCACCTGAGAAGCAGGCCGAAGCCCGGGTCAAAAGTCTTAAGACTCTGACCAGGAACCATAGGACTTACTATAAATAGGATGTCAGTCTTGCAGCCCTACAACAACAGCTTTCTGACAGTGGCTATGAGATTCACAGGAAGTCAAGATCCAGAGCTGTTAATGCGCCCACCTTAGCAAATAATGTCACCTCTCTGTCAGTAGATAAGCTTGTCACTTCCCCCATTGACACCTCTCTGGGAGCACTTCCCTTTTAGGATTTGTGTTTCCTTGGTCCAAGCCTGGAGAGATTAAAATCATTGCCACCTTTGACTGTTGGTTAAAAACCTGTTACACTGCAAAACAGGGAGAATCAATGAAGTCTTCAGTGTATTTCAGCTCAGTGGGAAAAAATGAGGAGTTTCTTGAAGGAATTTCTGAAGACCTAATAGGTTATAGAAATAACAGGTTGGGCTTAGTGGTATATATCTGTAATCCCAGCACTGGGGATGTTGACACAGAGGGATCATGAGTTCCAGCCCAGTACGGGCTACAACATAGCAAGGCCTTGTCTCAAAAAGAAAAACTTTAGGCCAGGCGGTGGTGGTGCATGCCTTTAATCCCAGCACTCGGGAGGCAGAGGCAGGTAAATCTCTGTGAGTTTGAGACCAAGCCTGGTCTACAAGAACTAGTTCAGGACAGCCTCCAAAGCCACAGAGAAACCCTGTCTCGAAAAACCAAAAAAAAAAAAAAAGAAAGAAAGAAAGAAAGAAGCAGGGCGGGAGGAGAGAGAGAGAGAGAGCTCATTATTTTGGGCCTTTGCCTATAAGTACTCAAATATTAACTTCTTTTTACAAAACGTTAACTTTTTGAAGTAGGCAAAGACAACTTTAATAATTAATATCATTTACATAACCCTTGTAGGACAATAGATTGGACTTTTTGTACATCTCTGGTATCATAGTATACATTACTGGTGTTGGTTTACGATCTAATTTAAGAAAGTCTTGTCATGAAGTACACCTTTTGTTTACACATGTGCATGTAATTAGAAAATTAGCCAGTGTTACCTTTTTTCATAGGTGTTTTGACTTATTTTTCTATTCCCTCAGATGACAAGATTCTACAAATCATTACGGAATTGATAAAGACAGAGAATAATTGATGCAGAAATCCATGGTTAACTGCTTTTAAAGTTAAGATAAAGATACAGTCCTGAAATTATGTGAGGATCAACCATCCCATTAAATATTTTGTTACCTAAAATATTGGAACTAGCCATTAGCCTGAAGATGGCGGGGGAAAAAGCACATACTTTCAACATGAACTTTTCTAGTTCCTTTGTAATGATGATGAGGCTTGGTGTATTTGCCATGGCATTTACAATAAATTCTTTGGTATCATTCTTGTGTTGTGCATCTTTGTGTCACAAGGCCAACGCCAGTGTCTGTTACCTGAAGCTTAACTGCTTTGATTCACTGTGTAATCATTTTATCCTTGACATTTGGAGAATAAATTTAGTTTTGTCCTACTTCTTAGTTAAGGCTTCTGTTGCTATGAGAAAACACCATAACCAAAAGCAACTTGTGTGAAAGGTTGAGGCATTACTCTGGCCTGCCCTGTTACCTGGCAGGATGCACCAGGCAGCACTCTGGCCAGCCCAGAGTTCTGTGAGATCCACGAAGGTGCAAAGGACCCCTTTAAAGGACTGACCCCTGCCCTCTTATGCTCTCTTTTACTCTTCTTTTACTCGTCTTACTCTCATCTTTCCCCCTCCCTCCCTCCCTCCCTCCCTCTCTCTCTCTCTCTCTCTCTCTCTCTCTCTCTCTCTCTCTCTCTCTCTCTCTCTCTCTCTCTCTCTCTCTCTCTCTCTCTCAGCTCTGCACGGGTTGGTTACCTCTCACCCCCCTTTCCTTCCCCGACCACCAATAAAACTCCACATGGGGGGCTGGATAGATGGCTCAGAGGTTAAGAGCACTGACTGCTCTTCCAAAGGTCCTGAGTTCAATTCCCAGCAACCATATGGTGGCTCACAACCATCTATAATGAGACCTGGTGCCCTCTTTTGTCCTGCAGACATAAATGCAGGCAGAATATGTTAAATAAATAAATAAATCTTTAAAAAAAAAACTCCACGTGGGATCGTTGAGTCACGGTTAGTGTCTCGGTATTGTGGCTTACACTTCCACAGGACAGTCACAGAGGGAAGTCAGGGCAGGGATCTGAAGGCAGAAGCCATGGAAGGGTGCTCTTTACTGACTTGCTCCTCATGGCTTACTCAGCCTGCTGTCTTATAGCACCCAGGAGCACCTGGCCAGGGATGGCATCACCCACAACATGCTTTGCCCTTCCACGTTAATCACTAATTAAATGCTCCACAGGCTTCTCTATAGGCCAATCTTATAGAAACATCCCTTTTCACAGATAATTCTATTTTGTGTCAAGTTGACAAAAAAGGGAGGGAGGGGAATATCCTGAGAAGAAGGTAATCTCCATAACAAATTATTCAATTTCATGGAAAAGAAGACTTCAGACTAGGCACACTTAGGAGGCAGAGGCCTGCAGACCTCTGTGAGCTCCAAAGCCAGCCTACACAGTGAGTTCTACAACAGCCAGGGAGACCCTGTCTTGAAAGACAACGACAACAAAAGAAAACTTCAGGAGTCATTTAACACTTGATACCCAAAATAGCAAACTAGGCAAGCACTGGTTGTAAATGTCACCAACTTGAGTAATGTTCAGAAAACTTGAGGACGTGGTGCTGGTGGGTAGGTTGGAATGACTAACCCTGCTCTCTCCCTTAAGCTGGCTACTCTGCTCATTCTCCTCATCCCACATTTGAATATTTTTGTTTTAAATGTGTGTGTTGGTGACAGGGCACATGCACTTGCCACAGTGTAATGGAGGTCAAAAGAGCTTGTGGAATTTGGTTCTCTCCTTCAATAAGCCACTGAATGTTGTGAGTGTACACATGTGAGCCGGTAGTCTTGAGGCAAGAGTGTGAGCTGTTATCCTCGAAATGGCAGTGTGCATTGATGTGTGAACGGGTAGCCTTGAGGCAGTTTTGGTGTTTTGCTCTCACTTAATGCTATTTTCATTATTTAGAGGGATTTTTCTCATTTCCCAACAACAAATTAATAAATTTCAAGTTCATTTATTTTTAGCTTAAATTAGAAACCTTATAGGTGTATAATGACAGTAGGGCAAAGAGTCGAATGTGACTGTGGTTTAGAGTCTCTAATCCAACTCTAAGCATAAAGAACTAGGCAACTCTGGACACATGGAAGCAAAGGAACCCTAGTCCTCCATGTAGAGCTAGTGTTGATCTTCAGTTTGCATGTGCTGGCCAGTGCCCCAAATGTTTACCTGGATTCATTTGCATATCACAACAACCTATGAAGTAGGTAGGTGTTGATGATTCCAATTTTAAATGAGAAAAAGGCAGCTCAGAAACAAAACTCAGCAGAGAACACACTAATAATAAGTGGCAGCAATATGGCTCCAAATATGAAATCTCAGTAATGTAGTCATTATCTCTCTGATAAGTGAGCAGTGTCTCACATTTGAAATAGGGTTGTCACATTAGTCTTCACTCCAGATGATAAATATGTAGAAAGGAGGTGGTCACCAAAGGGGGTGGAAACCACTGAGGTGAGAATGTTGTAGGACTCCATGCTGTTCTTTTTTACACTTAATTATCTTGTGTGTGGTAGGGATGCACTCCATGCTGTTCTTGTGAAAATCAGAGCCCTTCCTTTCCACCATGTGGGTCCAGGGATCAAACATCTCCAGAAACTTGGCAAGACCCATTTCAAAAGACAAACCAGGCCCAGCAAAGTAGCTGAGAGGGTAAAGGTGCTTTTCCACCAAGCCTGACAACCCCAGTTCAATCTCCAGAACTCAGGGCGGTAGCAGGGGAGAACTGACTCCACAAAGATGACCTCTGACCTGCACATGCACACTGGCTCTCACAGGCTTACAGTCACACATGCTACAATAATAATAGTGTAGCAAAACACCCAATATAGTCAGTTTTAAAGTGGGACACAATAAAGCAACTTATTCCATGAATTCTTTGTTTCTCTTAATGTAAGACTAAATTGTTTGGGGGAAGCTTGTGGGGAGGGGAGAGTGGTTTGAAACAGGGTCTCACTATGTAGCCCTGGGTGGCCAGGAGTTCACTAGGCAGACCAGACTGGTCTAAACTCAGATCTTTTCATCTCTGTGTCTCTGCCTGCCAAGTGCTAGGATTAAAGGCATGAGCTACCACCCCTAATGGAAGGAAATTTTATAACAGTTTTATTGAGGTAGAATTTATAAATCATAAAAATGTGCTCATTTTGGGCTGGAGAGATGACTCAGTAGTTAAGAGCTCTGCCTGCTCTTCCAAAGGTCCTGAGTTCAATTCCCAGCCACCACATGGTGGCTCCCAACCATCTGTAATGAAATCAGGTGCCCTCTTGTTGCCTGCAGGCATACATACATGCAGAACACTATACATAATAATAAGCAAGTTTTTTTTATGTACTCTGCAGGGTCCTTCCAGCAGGTGGGGGGGGGGAAGGGCTGGTCCAGCTGGCCTCTTCCTGGGGGCTGAGAGGGATGGTGAGTGTCGACAACTCAGACCCTCCCCCCATCAGTTACTGGGGAGAAAAACAACACACACAGAGTCGGGAGTCTGTCGAAGCAGGATCACGATTTATTCCAACAGGCAGGAACTGAGGTAGGGCATGGGAATCTTAGGATAGGGTAAGGTGATGTGAGGAGTTAAGGGCCAATAGTATTCCACCAAGCAGGCAGGTAGCTAGGCAGGGGGCAATCTTGCATCAGATCTGGCTGAGTCACCCTCACGTGGAGGTTACAGGTTAGAGACAGGTCGCTGAACTCTAGCCAGGCTCAAGAGGTTAGACTGGGCCTCACATCCAAGCCTTTCTTAGGCCCAACAGTACTCATTTTAAGTGTTTAATTCCAATGACTTTTGATAAATTTGTAGAGATTTGGAAATCAACTAACAACCAACTCATAGACTCTAGGGAAGTTAATTTGCGGCATGGTTGCTACTAATAGCTCTTGTGCAGGTCTACAAAGAAAAACAAGTGGGACAGAAAGAAATTTTAAAAAGTGCAATTTAGAGAAAACAGAGCCCTAGGAAGCTTAATGCAAGTACTGAAAGAGGATGTTCTTGTTAAGGGACTAGCATATTAAGGAGAAGCCCCCCCCCTTCACTAACACAATAGGAAAGATCACCTCAGGGCAATATCCCACCTAGCTAAGCTCCCAACTATCAGCCTGGAGAGTTTTCTGCTTCAGGAAGACAGCAATGTACAAGGGTGGTCGCAGATGTGACTCAAAGGGTTGAGGTCAATCTCAGGTCGGCAGTAAACTTGCTGAGGTCTTCCACTGGGTACTGGTTTTGGAAGCCTGAAAGACACAATCGCAAGGGGATGGTGGTTTCTTCCCCTGAAGTTTCAGAAAGCCACCAAAGCCAGACAGGGTATGGTAGTGCTGAGGGCATTACCAGAAGCATTGAGAGGACAAAAAGGCCTTGAGAAGCCATTACATGAAGCTGTGAAAATGAAGTGTGGGATGCAGTAGGGAAAACCCAAGATATTGGAGAGTGCAGAGCCATGAGACCATGGAAAGCTGCATACAGAGCATAAAGCCAGCCCAAGAAAATGCTGCATACGGCAGGCAGCAAAGCCGGAGGGCAGAGCCATCTAAGCCCCATGAAAAAGTCCCAGACACTGGACATGAGCTGCACGGTTTGGTAGCTGCCCTGCTGGGTTTCAGTCTTTCTTTGATCCAATATTTCCTCACTATTCCCCTGTTTTTTCTGTTTGGACTGGGAATGTATATTCTGTGCCATTGGATGTTGCAAGTATGTAATTTGCTTTTTGAATTTAGAGTGGTCACAGTTAACAGATTGCCTTGAATCTCAGGCAATTCTGGACTTTTGAATGATGTTGAGATTGTTAGATTTATGGGGACTGTTAAAGCCGGACTAAACGCATTTTGCATCGTGATACGGTCATGAACCTGATGACCACGAAGTGGGGCGTGGTGGTTTGAATGAGAAACGCCCTCCATGGGCTCCTGTTCTGCAGGAAGGTCCAGTCACATCCTAGCCGCAGAAATGTTAAAGGCGTCCTTGAATACTTTGTCTTAGACGTGCTTCTTCCCGTGAAAGGTGCAAAGAAGCTGTACTCTCCAACAGGCTGTGAGTCATGCCTCAAGAATAAAGACACTGCCACCCTAGCTTCCTAGGCCAGCTGTTTTCTGGACCCTTCTCTTCATCACCAGCCAGGCTGCCCAATAGACAAACTTGCACCCCTCAGCAAAGGTAAACTTACCTGTCCACCGCTGGCGCTCTCAGGGTCAAGGGCAGACTGTGACCATCCTTGTCCAAATAGCGTCATCCTTCCTCTGACTTTGAAGCCTTGTTTCCTTCCATATCACTCCTGAGTCTCGATTAGTCTTCACCTCTTAGAACACACTGGGCTAGGGAGTCCGGCTTGCCTTCACACCACAGCCCCGCAAGGTTGATCACAAGAAGAGCTCTGTGGGCTCTTCACCCGGGGACTCTGTCCCCCCACATGGCTGTCCTCTCACAGCGTTGGTTCAAGGGTGGCCGGGGCTTTCACTTGACTCTCACTCAGCATTTAAGGTATAGGGTGGTGCAGAGGGTGAACTGGAATCGTGGACCCCGGCACATTGAGTCCTGCACATTGCATTTAGTAGCTGTGGAAAGTTACCTTTTGAATCCAGCTCACCTTGCTCTCTTAGCCTAAAAAGAACCTGTGCTCACCGGAAGGAGGTAACGAGTAAAGGCTGCAACGAGGTGCAACCCAATGCGCGGAAGGCCACAGCAAAGGCTGATGATGTCCTACGGGACCTGACTCCACTGCCTGTCTAGCCACTCGGTTACTCCCCTTCTCATTCCTGCTCCAGGCACAGTGACCTCTCTTTGTTGCTCCTCCATTCCCTGAGCCTATTCCGGCCTCAGGACCTTCGCACCACCCAATTTCTCTGACACTGTTCCTGTAGTTGTCCTCCTGGTCACCTCCCTCTAGAAGTCCTTACCCAGATGTTACCTTTACCTGCTGCTGCTTCTGACCATCAATACTGCGGCCCAACCCATGGCATCCCCAATGCCAGACTCCTTGTATCTTGCCTGTCTTTGTAAAACCGTTCTACATGAGCTTCAGGAAGGCTAGGCAGTGCCGAAAACCTGAATGACAAAGAAGCAAGGTCAGTCTCACACTTTATTTGCTGCAATTTGCATTTGTCTCCTCCCAAATTCCCAGTGTGGTGATTTTCAGTGATGTCACTTTCAAAGGCAATTAAAGAGCCAAGAGAGCCTCTCTCAGAGGATAGCATTGTTACAGAAGGTCTTAAAGGGTGTGTGTGCTTGTGTGTGCGTGCGCTTATGCATTTGTATGTGTGTGTTTGTGTGTTTGTGTGCATGCATTTGTGTGTGTGTGTGTGTGTACACACTCATGAGCACACTCAAGTGTGCACATTCATGAGTAGCGTCCTTCAGAGGATGCTCCCTCCACTGGAGCCTGACTTACAGGTTGTTGTGAGCTGTCAGTCATGGGTGCTGGGAACTGAACTCAGATCCTCTGAAGAACAATGTGTTGGTTTGAATGAGTTGCCCCCCAAAAGTCTCAGGCATTTGAATACTTGGTCCCCAATTAGTGGCTGTTTGGGGACACAAAGGTAGGTATGGCCTTGTTCCTGGAGGAAATATATCCAAGAAATATGGGGGCAGGCTTTGATATTTCAAAAGACTCATGTCATTCTATATTAGTCAGGGTTCTCTAAAAGAACAGAACTGATAGAGAATATATATATGCACACACACATATATATATAAAGGGATTAATTAGAGTGGCTTACAGGCTGTGTTCCAAGTAGTCCAACAACGACTGTCCCTGCTGGAAAGGCCAAGGATCTGGTGGTTGTTCGGTTCACAAGACTGAATTCCTCGGCCATCCAGTCTGGTGCCGGGATTCCAGGAGAGTCCTAGAGCGCTTCTGTGATGGAATCTGAAGAAGTAGGTCAAACGCCAGTGGGAATGGCTTAGGACAGGGCAGATGAACTTGCCAGTGAGAGTGAGAACAAGCAGGCAAATACAAAAGATTCCTTCTTCTGTCCTTTTTTGGGGGCTGCCACCCGAAGATGTGGACCAGACTTAGGGTGGGTCTGCCGCCTTACATAGTCCAACCAAGGAAAGTCCCCCCAGGCATGCTCAGCTGTTTGGATTTTGTTTCATTCCAGATGTAGTCAAGTTGACAACCAAGATTAGCTATCACAAGAAGGTACCAGATGAAAACACACACATCCCAAACTGAAAAAAAAAAAAAGTATTTTCCTTGGTGGCAAAAAGACATAGACATTGTACCTTAGCTAGACCCTCAGATAACTGTGGCAGGCCCAGATCCTGTCAACCACTGTGTGAACAGATGACATCTGATTTAATCCTCATGATAGTCTCAGGGGCTTCTCTCACTGCCGCCACACCCTGCTTTTCAACAGCTAAGGAAACTGAGGAACAAGGGGGCTCTGTAACAGCTGGTGGATGTAGCTGGGCTTTGAACCCAAGCACTTTAACTGAGAAGCAAAAGCTTAGAGCCATTGTTTGGTACTGCCTGTGCCCGACAGGTGGGTGGGAGAGAGAACACCTCTATGCACGAAGGGAATCAGTGCACTTGAGCATGTGCACTGAACCCCACATGAACGGGATTGGCAAGAAACCAGGAAGGTGGTAACAAAAAGATAGCCTTTTACCCAGGTGGACATTGAGACATAGAAGTCAAACGTCTGATTTAAAAAACGGCCTGAAAAAAAAAAAATCCCTGCCCTTTGTTTGCCAAAATACCAGGAAAACTTGTCTAACTTCAAGTACTTTAAATACCACTCCATTTTAGAGCTTAAGGATGGTAAAAGAAAAGATTCATAAGTAAATGTAATCTTCAGTGACATCAAACAGAGTGTAAAGATTTTCTAAGGGTCTGACAAAGTTGTCTACTGTCGGTGGTAACTCACTGACTTTGTCAAAAAAAGAACCAACGACATAAATGTTTTAGTCCCCATCCTTGAACTTCTGTTGAGAGGAAAGTAGAATTTTGTCTTAGTCTGAAGTTCCAAACTGGGGGGAAAATCCCCAAAGATTTGGCACTTTCCTATTAATAAAATTGTCCCTTTATGTTTTATAAACTGTACATGCAAACAACCAGGTCCAATCTGGCTAAGCAGCTTTCACCAGGAAAGCCAGGGTTTGCCCGGTGGTGGTGGGGGGCACATGTCTTTAATCCAAATACTATGGAGGCAGAGGCAGTCGGATCTCTGTGAGTTTGAGGTCAGCCTGGTCTATACAGTGAGTTCCAGGACAGTCAGGGCTACACCAAGAAGCCCTGTCTTGAAAAACAAAACAAAACAACGACGACGACAACAACAAAAGCCTGGGATTAATTAGATTTTACATCATTAAACTTATTTCTCATGTAGCTCCATTAAGATGCATTGGGCCAGGCTGGAGAGATGGCATGGAGACCAGAGGGAGCATGAAGCTAGTTGGAGGAGGCTGGTCACAGTCTGCCCTTGACTATGAAGCAGCCACTGCTTCAGAGATGGTCATCCCACTCCCGAGAGCGCCAGTGATGGACAGGTAAATTTATCTTCATGGAGGGGTGCAAGTTCGTCTATTGCGCAGCCTGGCTGGTGATGAAGAGAAGGGTCCAGAAAACAGCTGGTCTCAGAAATTTTCTCAAAATCACATTTATAAAACATACAAAATTGCGGGGAGGTGGTGGCGCATGCCTTTAATCCCAGCTCTCGGGAGTCAGAGGCAGGCGGATCTCTGTGAGTTCGAGACCAGCCTGGTCTACAAGAGCTAGTTCCAGGACAGCCACCAAAGTCACAGAGAAACCCTGTCTCGAAAAAAAAAAGCATACAAAATTAATTACGATAATTTTCATTTAAAACCCCCGGTGCCTCTTGCTAGAAACTCTTGTTAGAACACCCCCGTTTCCCCACCTGTTGCTCTGCTCCAGTCAGGTTCCTGCCTCGTGGCCTCTGAGCAGGCTGCCTCCACCTGAAAGCTCTTTCCCCATGACATACGCATGCTCCATCCCCCAGCTCTTTGAGGTCTGTACTCCAGTGTGGGTTTTGTGACGACTGAAGACTCATCTCTTCAGGCTGGACAGGTGGCTCGGTGGTTAAAAGTACTGGCTGCTCTTCAATTCCCAGCAGCCACAGGGTGGCTCACAGCCATCTCGAGTGGGATCCGATGCCCTCTTCTGCCTGATGCCCTCTTCCGGCATAAAGTGCATGCAGAAAGCGCTCGTGTACATAAGTAAACCTTAAAGGACTCCTCTAGTCTACATGCTCTGCTGTTCCTTTCTCATTCATTGATTCTTCTTAGCTTATCTCACCATCTAAAACATTAAATACATGCCTAAATATTATTTGATCATTTGGTCTAATCCTCCAAAATGAAAACTTTTTTTTTTATTTTCTGAGACAGGGTTTCTTTGTGTAACAGTTCTGCCTGTCCTGGAACTCCATTTGTAGACCAGGCTGTCCTTGAACTCACAGAGATCCACCTGCCTCTGCCTCCCTGGGATTAAAGGCGTGTGCCATCACCACCTGGCTCAAAATGAAAACTTTTTAAAAAATATTTTATTTATTGTGTATACAGTCTTCTGTCTGCATGCTAGCGGAGGGCACCAGATCTCATTCAAGGTGGATCTCATCCATGTGGTTGCCGGGAATTGAACTAAGGACCTCTGGAAGAACAGCCAATGCTCTTAACTGCTGAGCCACCTCTCCAGCCCTCAAAATGAAAACTTTGAAGAGTAGTAATGTTAGTCTATTTTATTTGATGATATATTCCTTGGACTTAGGAAAATAGGTCGATGAGAGGACTTGGGGGGCAAAGTCCTTGCCCCAGCCTGTGATCTGAGTCACTCTTTAGGGCCCACGTGGTAGAAGGAGAGAAGCAATCCTCAGGTTGTTCTCTGACGACCAAACACACACCACGGTACTTGAGCACCACTGCCAAGTTAATGTAATACGATTTAGTTTTAGAAAAGAAAAAAGGTGACTGATAGTTGTAGCGGATAAATATCTGATGAGTGAGCAGACAAATCAGTAAAGGAAAGATTACTTTAGCAATAAGCACAAGCTACATTCAGTGAGTGGAACAAGGGACAAAGCTTTCGCGCTGGCCACCATGATGGAGAGATGTCTTTGCTTTTTTCCTCTGTCCACAGAAGGAAGCACCAGGAACCCCAAACACTGGAGAAGGGGCATTTTCCGGGAAGCCGCAGGTGGAAATCCTAGAATAAGTTCTAGTGCTCAGCATTTTTGTTTTGTTTTGTTTTAATTTGATTTGATTGAGACAGGGTTTCTCTGTGTAACAGTCCTGGCTGTCCTGGAACTTGCTCTGTAGACCAGGCCAGCTTTGAACTCACAGAGATCCACCTGCCTCTGTATCACTGTTATCACACTCAGTGTATGCTGGGATTAAAGGTGTGCGCCACCGCACCTAGCTCTAGCCCTCAGTTTTGAAGTGACTGTGAGATGGAGTACTTATAGTCACATTAAATCAGTTGGAAGTGAGGTTTCTGTTGGCACCAAAAGTTACAATAAATAGCAAACCCTTGCCTGTGGGAAAAGACTCTTCATGGCTGGTGTGGTACTCTAAACCGGAAAACCTCCCTTCGGGGCTTCTTTTCTGTCAAATTCTGTGAAGCACAGTGGAACTATGTTCTGTGTCTATATTCAGTTAATTCAGCCAAATCTTTGCTTGAAACTTGTACTCACTACTCTCTCTCTCTCTCTCTCTCTCTCTCTCTCTCTCTCTCTCTCTCTCTCTCTCTCTCTCTCTCTCTCTCTCTCTCTCTCTCCTTTTTTTCTGAAATAGCATGTCCTTTAATACTTGGATCCTGTATGAGTTTGAGCTAAAAGACTTGACTGGTGGTTGAGAGCCCGGCTGCTCTTCCAGAGGACCCAGGTTCAATTCCCAGCACCTACATGGCAGCTCACACCTGTCTGTAACTCCAAGATCTGACACCCTCACACAGACATACATGCAAGCAAAACACCAACGCACATAAAATAAAAATAATAAAAAATACCTGGCTGGAAACTTGCAACGTTCTTTTTGACCTTACCCAGACTCTTGGAGGTGTCATTGTTTTAATCATCACCTTCTCATTTGCCTGGGTGCTTAGCAGACTCAGAATCCTCCTCGATTCCTCCAAGCCTCTAACACTAGAACCCCCTTAATCTCTTTCCTAAATATAGTTGGAATCTCTTATCTCTACCCTCATTCTCCACAAATCATTTCTTCCATGAACTATTATAGCTAACTTGCCCCTTTCTCTCCTTATTTTGTCTTTCGGTTTTGGAGAGTGAACCCCAGGCATTACACATTCTAGGCAAGTTCTGTGCCACTGAGCTACAGCCTCAGGGTAACCCTTAACCAGGTGACATCCCCCCTCTTCAGTGGCTTCAGGTAACATCTAGGTCCTTAAATGTAGACACAAAGCACTTGACAAACTTGAAGTAACATTGAAGTAATACAGCATGGACCAAGAATTGAGGCTAAACTTGAACCTTACTTCTACATTTGACAACCTAAGACCTCAGTCTTTACCTCTGTATGTCTCGGTTTTCTCGTCTCCAAAAATGGGTCCAACTGTAGAAGCTATCTGGTGGAGTTGCTGTAAACAGTGAACAGGTATAATATGCACAGAGAATAACAGTGCTTTATCTATAAAGCTCCCTGGCTTCTTCTTACCGCCTCTCTCTGCAATGGCCATTCTGCATTAGACAGGCCCTTACCCACATCTGTAGGAAATGTCCCCAACTCTGCTTCCAGCTCCTCCTACAGCCTTTTTACATAGAATACTCTTGCCCAAATCTTCCTCTTTTCTTATGTCCCCCTTCCTCCTCTACCTTGGCTTAACCATCAGTGTTGGGTTACCCTTCCCAGTGAGGCTGGGAAGCAAGATCGGCTATGAAGCTGCTTGACACCCATGTAAGTCCTGCAAATGTCGGGATGGCCCAACCAATTTGAATGTCAGATAAAGAATAGCCTGTTGTTATGGTATAATGCTCCATGTAACATTTGAATTTCAGACAAATATTTTTTATAATTATGACTCACACAATATTTGGGACATACTTATGAAAAACACATTTGTTATTTATCTGACATTTGAATTTAAGTGGATATCTTGGGTCATGTTTCTCCCCCCACCCCCCACCCCTTCCCAGCAGCTTTAAAACCAGTGAATCCTCTATTACCACCTTTATCACATTCAATAATATGACAAATGGCTCTTTATCCCAACAGAACATCAGCTCTATAAGGTGCCAATCAGCATCCCTGTGTTAGACACAGCATTGAACACAGCAAGCATTGCACAAACACTGAATAGATTCATCTGGCTGGAACTCAGGCAACATCAGTTGAGATCCATTCTAAGTACAAGCAAAACCCTAGGAAAACACCATTTTCAGCAGGGGGAGGAGGGGAGGGGAGGGGGCGGGGCTTCAGAGGTTCACACCCACATTCAGATCCATAAGGCTTCAATTTACATCCATCCTAAGAAACAACGTTCCTGACTCCTCAGGATCAGCTTCCAAATGTCCCTTCTGTTCCACACTGCAGAAGGACTTTTTACTTTCCTTGACCCTCGAGGCAAGTATTATCCTTCTACAGACGAGGAAATAGAGACCAAGAAGTAACGCCTTGCTGAACATGACCATTAAATAGGAACATTTGGTCCCTACAGTTTACTTTATGCTCTTTCCAGCTGCACCAGAAGGCAGAGTCTGCGTTCCTGGATCCTTCCCCCTCACCCAGAAAACTCTCCTTGGCAGAAGTTTGATATGTGACCCCCCCCTTTCTGTAGATTCAGTTGGTTTCCCTATGTTAGCCACCAACAGCCTGACAGGAGCCAGAAAGCCAGGCAATTACTTGCAAGTTGAAAAACCCTCAGGTGATTCTCAGCTAACCCCCATATCACAGGTGCTGCGATTTAAATTGGGAGAACCCAAAGCTCCTTCAGGATTATAGAGAATCTGAAATCCAGCCTTTTCCTCTCACCTTCTCTGCCTGATTTCTAGGGGCAGAATTTGCATTGCATGTAGACTACAAAAGCTTTTCAGCTGTCTTTGGAATAAGTGAGGACGTTCATTGGCGTGTGTCTGTGAAGTTCTGGCTGAGCTTATCTAGGTAGGTGTCTCGCATTTGGAAATGATTACAAAGTCAGTTCGTTTGAAGCCCTTTGTGCCCTAGGAGTCCTTCTAAAGTGTTACCGTCTCTCCCGAGGATTCGGGATAGTGAAGTACTCCAGCCTGGGTCAGGACGCGGGACTGGAGTAAACGAGCTGGGCCCGGAGAAGGTGTCACATTCTTTCTGACTCAGTCTCTCTCTCTCTCTCCTGCCTGTGCGCCCCACCCCCAGCTCTGCATTCCTTTGTTTCCTCTCTGCCCTCCCCAGGGCGCTAGGTCCAGCTTGGAAAGGCCGAGAGTTAGAAGCTAATGACCTAAAGCAGAACACACTGTGAGAAATTCGACAGAAATGCCACCTGTGACATTACGTTCTTAAACGGCTACAGCCTTGGCTTATTTGGCTTGGGATGAAAAGTGCAGAGCAGGGTATCCAGAGGGACAGGGACTTGCTGTGCGACGATCGTTTGAGGCAGTTTTCTATGGTGTTGGATCACAAATACCTGGCTGGCTGGACGGGCTCCCACGTACCTACTTAGCAGATGCGAGTAATATGTCAAAGCTCGGCTCCCCGAGACTAGCGGAATGAACTAAAATAGACTCAAATGAGTTCACGGCCCTTTTATGGATCTTTGTACTGACAGAATCTAGCCCGAGCTTGGTCTGGTGCGCAGATGCAGACCCACCTGGACAAGGGTCGACACAGAAGATGATCACACCAGGCCAGACAATCTAACCAAGGACAAGGGAGCGGCCCTGTCCCCTCCCTATCCCCCCAGGAGCAGCCTTTCCCCTTTTCCTGGGGGCAGCTGGATCGCTCAGCTGACCCACCGCTCACCTGCGTGGACCTTGGTCTTCAAGCTTTTCTACTCAGCGCGCGCAGCTGGCGCCAGGACCCGGGCTGCGGTTGCCAGGGTGACGTGAGACGCGCGCGGAGCCCGCAGCTGAAGGCGGGTGCGAGGCGCGAGTTGCAACGCCTCCTCCCCCCTGCGCCATCGCGGGGGCCACGCGTTGCTCGCACGCGAGGGGAGTGGCCCTGCCTCGAGGAAAGCGCGGCTCGGGGGCGGCTCAGGGCTCAGCCAGTGAGAGGCGGGGGGTGTGGTGGAGGGAAGGCTCAGGCCGGGTACTTAGAGCTGCGCTAGCAGCCGGACCCGACCCGACCCGACCCGACCCGCATCCCTCGCGCCGACGCTCAAGGCCCGCCGCAGCCGGGCGTTGTGGGTGCCAGAGCGGCTACCCGGTTGTATCATGGTGACCCCTTGTCCTGCCAGCCCGGCCAGCCCCGCTGCGGGAGCCGGGGGGCGGGACAGCCATCAGAACCTCCGCGCCCCAGTGAAGAAGAGCAGACGCCCGCGCCTCCGGAGGAAGGAGCCGCTGCGGCCGCTGAACTCGTGTTCGCTCCCGGGAGATTCCGGCGTCTGTGACCTTTTCGAGTCCCCCAGCTCTAGCTCGGATGGCGCGGACAGCCCTGCGGCGTCTGCGGCGCGGGACTGCAGCTCTTTACTCGGTCCTGCTCCGCCCTTGACCGCGCTAGATCTCCAGACCTTCCGAGACTACGGCCAGAGCTGCTACGATTTCCGCAAGGCGCAGGAGAGCCTTTTCCATCCGCGGGAGTCGCTGGCGCGACAGCCACAAGTGAGGCGGTTGACAGAGCCAGGCCCCGGCCTTCGCGCTTTTGCCTCTAGCAGGCTCACTGTCTCCTTTGCTGCTGTCTGCCCGTCGCAGCGCCCTAGTCCTTGCAGCCCATTATTCTGCCATCAGTAGGAGCAAAGGGGATCTTCGAGGATTGGGCCACTGACCTCACTCTTTAGATGGAGAAAAGTGGGGGTGTGGATAGCTGAAGCCTGTACGTTAGTTCGGGGGCGGGGGGGGTGTAGAAGAGGTTAATTATTAGAGTTCAGAGGAGTCGGACAGTTTCTAGGTTAGAGCCCGAACTCCTAAATCTATTTGCACATCTGTAAATGGACCTTTCCCCCCACCCCTGATGCAGTACCTCGTACAGTACCTAGCGCGAGCCCAGGCGTTCTGGGACTCCTGGACTCAGCCAGACCCGTACTCCCATGTGTTTCCCGTTTTTCAATGCATCTAGCCTTTCCCACGCTACCTCCCTTGGGAAGCTCCCTGGATTATCTTGGCTCCTCGCTGCAGCACGCTTCCCCTCTCCCTCCCGGCAGGTGACAGCAGAATCTCGCTGTAAACTGCTCAGCTGGCTCTTACCAGTCCACCGCCAGTTCGGCCTCTCATTCGAGTCCCTGTGCCTGACGGTGAACACTCTGGACCGCTTCCTCCTTACCACCCCGGTAGCCGCAGACTGCTTCCAGCTGCTCGGGGTCACCTGTCTGCTCATCGCTTGCAAGCAGGTACAGGCGTAGGGTGGGGTGTGTTTGGAGCCAACCTTTCCTCCAGTTGGGCATGGTTCAGGCTTGGGTGGCTGGGCTCATCTAGATAAATGCTCATAGGTCTTTTTACATCATAGCCTTAACTTCGTATATTTTTACTCAAGAGTCACTGATGCTTTCAGATCTCAAAGAGACAGGCTGTAGCCAGCCTCCCACCCAAAGCTTTGTGGCACTCCTAAGTCCTTTGGAAACTTGCTTTGCAGGCAGTACATATGCCTTTTTAAGCCCTGCACTTGGGAAGCAGAGGCAGGTGGATCTGAGTTCAAGGCCAGCCTGACATACAGAGCTAGTTCAGGGCAGCCAAGGCTATATACAAAGAAACCCTGTCTCGAAAAACAAAAGCAAAAAACCCACCTCTCTCTCACACACACTCTCTAGCGCGCGCGCGCACACACACACACACACACACACACTCTCTCTCTCTCTCTCTCTCTCTCTCTCTCTCTCTCTCTCTCTCTCTCTCTCTCTTCTTGAAGGTGGGCTTTAGATAAAGAAGCAGTAGCGAAAGCAGCCTTGTGTGGTCTAAGGGTGGAATCGTGGGAAGGTGTGAGGCTGGTTGGAAGGGATATATAGTTCAAGTCACAGTTTTCTCCCTGATTTAAGACTGGGCGAACTTGGGGCCCTCGAAACCTCCAGACCGGAACCAGAGTGCACTCTGTTGCAGGTAGAGGTGCACCCGCCTCGAGTGAAACAGCTCCTGGCCCTGTGCGGTGGCGCTTTCTCCCGACAGCAGCTGTGCAACCTAGAGTGCATCGTGTTACACAAACTGCACTTCAGTTTGGGCGCACCCACCATCAACTTCTTCCTGGAGCACTTTACTCACGCTCGAGTGGAGGCCGGGCAGGCTGAGGTCATTGGAGCCTTAGAAGCTCAAACCCTGGCTCGGGGAGTGGCGGAGCTGAGCCTGGCCGATTACGCTTTCACCAACTACACACCTTCCCTACTGGCCATCTGCTGCCTGGCACTGGCTGACCGCATGCTGCAGCTCCCTCATTCGCTAGACCTTCGCCTGGGAGAGCACCCCGAGGCTGCATTGCAAGACTGCCTGGGCAAGCTGCAGCTGCTCGTGTCCATCAACAGTTCCTCTCTGACGCACATGCTGCCTCCCCAGATCTGGGAGAAGTGCAGCCTGCCCCAGAGTTGGAAATAAAAAGCATACCCTTAGTTTCTTTTATTCCCTGACCCTGGCTCTGTGCCTTCAGGAGAGTGTGCAGTATTAATCCAAAGAGAAGCTCAGGACTCCTGCTTGTAAATAGTGCACAATAACGGAATCTATTTATTTTGCAGTACACAAAGGGCAGGTGACAGTCCTGGCTTGTCAGGATGCTGCTGTTGTCTGCTCTGTCCTTCAGGGGATGTCGGGCAGGGGTTGTTGATTTCAGAGTCTGTCCTTGGCTCCCAACATTTTGTTTTTACCCTGGAATTAGCAACTCCGAGAAAACAATCCAGCAAGATTTTATATGCCACTGTTCCAGTAATCAGACAAGCCAAGGTTGCTTGTCTGCATCTTAACCCCCTCCAGTCTGGAGGCTGAACCCCCTTTCTCATGCCAGTGGCTCAAGGAGTATGAGACCGAGTTAGAAGTCATTGTAGTCTGTGTTGTGCACATGGGCAGTGCCTGCTACTCACTGATCTGGGAAGCTTTGGGGACTGTGTAGGCACACTAGCAGTGGACAAAGCAAGAGACAATCCCTGGTGCACCCCAAGAGATGCTGGAAAGTTTTTGCATACTCTTACAGCTGTTGCAACCTGGGCCATTTGCCCTGCAGTTACATTCATGGTTCAGTTGACACTGCTGTATGAGCCCAGGGTAACAATGGCGTGATAGTAATAAAGAATATATTGACTACTTGCAACGTATCCTGTATATGTTCAACATTTATTTCACTCAACAATGCTATTAGCAGTCTTGCCCCACTTTCCAGACATTGGGACACAGGATTTTAGAGGCATGTGATCCTTGAGTCTTGTCCTGAGTCACATTGCTAAGCTTCTCCTGTTTATGCGTTTGGAAACTCTTCTAAAGCCCTCTTCCTGTGGTAGGTAGCTCATTCTCTGTTTAGTCCTCCTGGACTCAGCAAGGCAGCACTGTTGTCTTTGCTTCTGGACTTGCTACAGGACTCGATTTACAGAGGGGAGGCTCGGTTGGGCAATGGGAAGCTTCCTGGGCTGTCGTGGCTCAGTCGTTGTCACATTTCTTCAGACACATTGCCATTGTCAGCCGCAGTCCCTGCCCCTCTGCTCCACCACCTGCAGCAAATCCTTCAACTTGAATGTTCCGGTGAACCTCGGGGTTAAGCTTAAGTGAGGTTGTTTCTGTGGTGGGGGTGGGGAGAAGAGTGATTAAATGAGTAGCCGTGGAGCCAAGTTGCTAGGAGACCTTAGGCTCACTTCTCATCCCTAAAACTGGGTTAAGTGTACCCATCCTTAGGACTGCAGTGTGAAATGATCACATACCCCTAGCACAGAGCACCCAAGAAACAATAGTGGTAGTCTGCACAGTGCTGGGAGAAATTATTCAGGAAAGCAAAAAAAAAAAAAAAAAAAGGTAGGGTTTTTTCTTTTCTCTCAAAATTTTGTATGATTGAAAACTTAAGTTTGGGGTAAGAAACCCCAGTTTGTGCCTCTGCATTTAGGGTAAGTTAATGCATGATGAATAAAATGCAAACTCCAAAATTTAGAGCCTTTGTGTTCCTCCACCACGGTCCTCTGGCAGCTGGGCCCCTCCTGTCTGGATATGTTGACAGGCTCAACTGGCTAGAGCGCTCTCCTAGGGAGCAGAACAGCTGACATTTGGTGGTGCAAGATGGGGGGGTGAGGACCCAGTCACCTGTTTAACTCCTAAGCATCTGGGGCCCTTAGTTGAGGTGACAAGGAGACCCTAGAGGTCTGGCCCTCATGGAAAGCAGTGACTTTGGGGGTTGTTAGCTTCACTATGGTGTCTAACAGTTCCCTCTGGTATTTCCATGCTGTCTCCTAAATTCTACAGAACTAGGGGACAGCCAGGAACAGGTGATGGGAAGCTGGTTGAAAAGGTTGCTTTAGAAAAAAAGAAGAAAAAAACCCTAATTTACCTAAGCACTAGCCACTGGGCACAACATGAAACCAACTCCTCTTCCCAATCCTGCTGAGGTGGGAATCTGTTTTCCTTCAAGGCATATCTGGTCTGCAATCCCCATTCTCGAACATTTTCACGCTCAAGCCAATGCTTCCTCCCCGTGCCCACTCCCCACTCAGCCCCTGTCAGTGCAGATGCTTTACAGTTTACTCACTGTTATCCACCACTGCTGGGAATATCTTGATACTTAATCCAGCCAGTGGGTGCAAATAGCAGTAGAAGGTGTGTAAATTCCTATTCCTGATGCTTGTTTACACTTAGCTGATGGGAGTGGTCCTGGAAAAGTTCGCCTCACCCAAAGATGCCCATTCTGAGACATGTCTCTTTCTAGAAGACTCAGATTCAGGGGCAGGCCAGCTGTAAAGAGGACAGCCAAATGCTAGGATAGCCAGCTAAGACCACCAGGGTTTTAGAGAATTTGCAAATACCCACAGTAGGGTTTTTCAGAAACTGGAATAAATGTCACTACCCCCGCCTTTTTTCTGGGGCAGTCTTTTATCTCAGGTTGGCCTATTGACCAGTATGTAGCCCAAGCTAGTCTCAAACTCGTGGTAATCCCCCTGCCTCAGCATTGTCACTTTTCTTGATCCTTAAAAAATATGCGTAGACAGCATTCCTGGAGAAGTTGCAAGGATCCAGGTCAGAGCCAAGCTCTTGACTGCAGCAAGAATGAGAGACCAAATGAGAGCCATACGCCCAAATCGACTGTTGTTCAGATTTGAGGACCCTCTAGAGCCTTCTGGGGAATTTTCTGAGTTCGTCTTTGGCGACTGCCACCCCACATTTATTGTGTGCCTTGTGTCTGGGGTGGTAAGAAAAGTCAAAGAATCGTTAACTTTCACAACTCTGCTGTCCATAAATTGGAAGGCTAGGGACCGGTGGAGCCCGCCCTCCCTCCGCTCAACTCCCCTTCCCTGCCACCTTCGCCTGGCACAGCCAGGATGTCGCGGCGCCAAAGGGCGCTCGCGGGCCGGGCCCCGCGCTCGCTCGCTCGCAGCTCCCGAGGGAAGCCGGGTTGCCAGGTTGGTTAACGCCTCCGCCCGCGCGCAGATTGTCCCGGGCTGAAGGCGCCACCTCTGGCGCTCAGGCGCGAGTCGCCCCTCCCGCGCTGTCCTTCTCCCCGAGGCCCTCCCTCCCTCCGCTCCTTCCACGCGCCGTCGCCCATCCCAGGCACCAACAGGTGCAGCAGCGCCGGTGTGGGTCGCCATCCCAGGATGCAGGCGTGCGAGGGCAGCGCAGCCGGACGCCGGGCCTTCGACAGCATCTGTCCCAACAGGATGCTGGACCTGTCGCGGCGGCCCCTCGGCAAGCCCGGGAAGCCGGAGAGGAAGGTGGGGATGCTCTCCGCGGTCCTGGCTCTGGCAGAGTCTGCCAGCCCCGCGTCCCGAACGCTGACCTGAGCTCCTCGTTTCTGTGCCCGGCTAGTTCGTTCCTCCGTGGAAACCCTTCTCGGGATGCGGTGGCGACAGCCCAGTGTCGGTGTACGAGGATCCCCCTGACTCCGAGCCCGCTGCGCTGCCAGGTGAGCCCCGGGGCAGCTGCCCGACCCCCAGTTATCCATGCCGGGTGGGTGCGGCACACGCGGACCGCAGCCCCCTCCCCCCGGGCTCCGAGGTCCTGGTAGAGGGCCCTGGCGGCGATCTGGCAGAGAAGCTTAGGGTTCGCTGGGTGCGTGTCTCCCGATCTCCCCGCGCAGCCCTCACCACCATAGACCTGCAGGACCTCGCAGACTGCACCTCGCTACTTGGCTCTGAAGCGCCGCCTAGTGGTGATCCGCCCGCCTCGCAGGTACTCTTTCCCTAGCTTTGGATCTTGGCCTCTCACAGACCCAACAGCAAAAGTGGTGGGTTTATTTCCTCAAGGTCTCAAGATAATCTGGGAGCACAGGCACATTCAGCATGTTGCAGGAAACCAAGCACCCCAGGTCCCAATTTTCTCCTCCTTCCTAGTATGTGATTAAGCTCAGAGCCGGTTTGGCCAACTCTTATTCAGGGTCCTTTCGTCATTCTACTGAACAAGGCAGCCCGGAACTGGCGGACACAAGCTCACAGAATAACTATTGTTTGTCACCCGCTTCCGGCCCCTCAGGGACCATTTGTATTTCGTGGATACTAAAGGAGTGTCGAAGTCACAGGGGAAAAGGACAAAGGACTCAATAAACAAGCTGGTAGAATAGACATTCTGTCTGCTGAGATGGACATTTGGCAGCTGGCTCCCAACATTCTAGACCCTTGCCATCGTGGGGAAGAGAGAATTCCCTCTTTCCACTCTAAATCTTCTCCCGACTTCATCCCGTTTCTTCCTCTTGCCATGTCAGCACAACCCAGCCAGAGAATGGAGCCTCTCAGCTCTGGGGTCCCAGAGGCCGGGGACATGAAGTGCCCGGAAGGACATGTGGTCTTAACCAGGTGAAACACACGGGAAGAATAGTACTTCCGGTCTCCTAACAGCAGGGGCTGAGACCACGAGGTCCATGGGAACAGGCCCAGAACAGAACTCGGGAAATTCATGACCGCTATGAAGAAGTAGCTGAGCAGCATATCTGAGCCAGCCGTTTACCTTAGGAAGAGCTCAGGGTACCAGGATGGTGCCGAGAAACAGAATCTTAAGGCAAGTGAGTGACCTTAAGGGAGTGACCACTCCCTGCAGAGGCTGCCTAATTCTTTTTAGGTCTGATGTTCAATAAAGAGAGGCAAGGCTGGGGCCCTGTCACCTGACCCAAAGCCTTCAATGTCCAACAGGTGCTGAGGTCAGCTGTTCACTTTTGTTTTCCATGAGGGAATCTGTTACTTTGAAAATAGGGTCCGAAAAAAGGTTAGAGTCAGGGTAAGTTTCGATTCCCCAAAATTTATGGAAAGAAGGGATTTAGGGAGAGCAGAGTGATTAATAATACAAAGGTAAGAATCAGTAGGGGAGTCAGAAGATATTTCTGGTGGGTGTCTGGGATGTATCCCTTCACACTATGGTCCTAGAGATTCCTTTGCCCTTTCTAACTGACCTCCAAGGACAATGAAGCCGCAGGAAAGAGCAATGAGAAGGCATGGCCATGCCAGCCTCGACACAGGCCTTGGGCAGTTCATCCTCTTCCGGATTCTCGCTCAAAAAGAAGAGGAAGAGGTGACCTGTGGACCCGGCTGCTTTGCATAGTGGTGGGAGGGGTAACTGAGAGATTACATAGATAGGAAACCTTGACTTGAGATGATGTCCATCCCTTAAGAGACTGGGAAGACGCCTGGACCCTCCACCCTTTTGACATTTCCTTCTCTCCCAGACACCTGGAAACCTTGGTCAGGCAGCATGGAGGAGTATCCCACCTTAGGTGAAAAGCCCACTCCAACTTTTAAAGAAACTGAAAAAAAAACCCAACAACAATAACAACAACAACAAAAACAACACACACACACAATAGAGGCTATAGCTGCTACAACCCCTTAAACATACCTGTCCATAGTATCCCTGGCCTCGTTGACCACACCATCACCCTTCCCTTTCCTTTATGGGTGAAGTGGTTGGCACTTTAAGCCTATTGGAGGCCTGGTGTCTGTGCTGCTGTTAAAGCCAAGCTCCCCGCTCTTAGACAGGTAAGGGTGTGGGGGCGGTTTAAGTTGGAATTGTAGTTCCATGGGTGTACAAAGGCTATCAACAGGTGTCAGCATGGCTGCCTGACGACCCACCTGTGAGAAAGCTCAGATGGGCTGTCCAAATCCCAGCTGGCAGTGGGGGGTGGGGGTGGGAGGATGGGGGGCTGGGGGTGGGGAATGGGGGGGTGGGCTGCTGCACCTGTTGGTATTTGAGGTTTGCAGGAGCAGTGCTCATGCTTGCCAACCCAAAGGAAACCTACCATTCTGTGGGGGGAGACAAAGCTTAAATTTTCTGCTTGTGAATCAGAGTGCATGCAGACTAGCATTAGAAACTTCAAGGACACCTGTCTGTCTAGAATTGTTCTCCGAAGCCCAGACGCAGTGGTGACTGGCTCACACGTTGCTTGTTGCTTTGTTCTAGAACCCCTCCTTGCAAACTGAAGAAGATTTCAACCTGCAGAATTTCAGAGACACAGTGGATGATCTCATTGCAGGCAAGTACAGACTCCTTGCAGTTAAATGACAGTAGGGAGGTCACCTACCAAAGTCATATGCTCGTCACAATCTGTCGCTGGCCAACCCCTCTTTAAGGGGTTGAGTTCTCCCTAATTGAGGATATTCTCTCCCTACAATGGGAAAATTATGTCGTGTAGTCTTTAGGCTACGGGTTTCTCAGTGTGGGTTCTGGGAATGAGGTCCCCACATTGTGATATGGCGGGACAGAAGTTAAATGACAGGGGTCTACAGAGAAACAAAACCCTGCATGGCTCCCAGGCCCCGGGAGGTTTGCCTGATTTCTTTCAGATTAGTTCAACAGGAGCATAAGAACAAAACAGAGAGAAAGACCAGGGATCGTACACTTTGCCTTATAAAGAAAAGCTCACACAAACCCAATGTCTGGGTGGCATTTTGCCCTGTGGCTCGTTGGGCACAGCCTGGAGCAGCCACCCCAGCTCTTGCTTTCTCCCAGATTCATCCTTTGATGTCACCTCCCCTGACAGACGGTGACTTTCCTTTTTCCCCTTGCGATGTTTCGGATGTTTCATCTTTTGGGTCCTGCCTCTCCCCGTCGCTGGGCCCACCTGCCCTGGGATCTCCACCACTGCTGCCCACCCTGCCCTGCGCTCCGGACCTGCCACCACTGCCACCACCAACGGAGCAGTACTGGAAGGAGGTGGCCGACCAGAACCAGAGGGCACTGGGGACTGCTCTCATAGAGAATAACCAAGTGAGGACTCAGGTGGTAGGAATCTTGGGGTGGGGACAGGGCACAAGTTGGCAGCTGTAAAGGTTGGGGTGTTCTTGTGGGGGTCCAGTGGTTCTGACAGTCGGTATTGTTCCAATGGCCCAAACTGGTTCTGAACTGGGTAAATTGAGAGGATCGCACCCCACCAGACTTCCTTCCTCTTTCTTTCCGTTTTCCTTTTCTTCTAGAGTCAGGGTCTCCTGTAGCCCAGGCTGGCCTCTAACTCCCTATATAGCAGAGGGTGACCTTGAACTCCTGATCCTCCAGACATGATCACCATTTCCAGTTTATGGATTATGAGGGACCGAATCCAGGACTTCACGAATAAATACTCCACCAAAACAGAGCTACATTCCCACCTCTTTCTTTTCTTGAATGCACACACAGTCTTGCCTGACTCTCCTGCCTTGGTTTCCCCTAGTGCTGGGATTACAGATGTGCACCACTGCTCTGAATTCCCATCAGGTTAGTAATAGTACTAACAATATTCATGGAAAGTCTTCTATGCGCCCAACTCTGTGCCTATCAGTTTACTTTCTTCTCTCATTTAGTACAACACAGACGCTAGACAATCTCACTAGCTCCATTTTATAGATAAATAATCAGAGACATAGAGTGATTGAACTTCAGAAGGAAAACCTAGACGGGCCCATTGTCCAAATCAGTACTCCTGGTTACTACCCAACAATACATCAAAAATTTTTACTTTAAAAAATTATTTTCCATTTTCCATACCAACCTCAGTTCCCCCTCCCCTCTTCTCCCGTCCCCACCCCCTTCCACCCCTTACCCACTCCTCACAGAGGGTAAGTCGTTCCTGGGGGGGTCAACAAATTCTGGAATACCAAGTTGAGGCAGGACCAAGCCCCTCCTCCCTGTATGAAGTCTGAGTAAGTTTCCCACCATAGGGACGGGCTCCAAAAAGCCAGTTCGTCCACCCGATATAGGTCCTGGTCCCACTGCCAGCCTCCAGCCCCCAAGACCAAGCCACATAGCTGACACCCACATTCAGAGGGCCTAGTTGGGTCTCATGCAGGTCCCCCAGCTGCCAGTCCATAGTCTGTGAGCTCCCACTAGTTCGAGTCAGCTGTCTCTGCAACACACTAAACTTTAACTAAAATACAGTTCGTTACAACTTTCTCTTCTTCCTCCTCCTCCTCTTCCTCCTCCTCCCCCTCCTTTTTTTTTTTTTTTTTTTTTTTTTTTGGTTTTTCGAGACAGGGTTTCTCTGTGGCTTTGGAGGCTGTCCTGGAACTCGCTTGGTAGTCCAGGCTGGTCGCGAACTCACAGAAATCCGCCTGCCTCTGCCTCCCGAGTGCTGGGATTAAAGGCGTGCGCCATCAACGCCCGGCTCTCCTTCTTCTTTTTTAAGTCAAATAACTGGCAACTGTCAGGCGAACAAAGGCCCGTGGGCCCCCGGTCCTGATGATGTGTCGGGGTCTGAGTTTAATTCCTGAAGAGTAGACCTAGCACCGTGGCCTCTCTCTGATGTTAGATGTCCTACTGCAGCTGCACGTGACGCTGACGCAGAAGCAGGAGGAGATCGCCTCGCTCAGGGAGAGGAACGTGCAGCTGAAAGAACTCGCCAGCCGGACTCGGCACCTGGCCTCAGTGCTGGACGTGAGTGGACATGCGCGCGGGACACAGTCGGAACTGTAGCAGTGCGCCTGTGTCGGGGTCCCGGGGTGTCTCTTGTGTAGCGTGCCCGCCCGGGGCGCTTTCTGCCTGCGCAGCTCCAGGCGAGTCCTCCTGGCTCCAGGGCTCTTCATCTTTTACAGAAACTGATGATCACGCAGTCCCCAGCAGAGACCTTCCAGATCAAGGCGACGACGAAAAGGAGTCTGGAGGAGCTGTTCTGTACTGCGGGGCAAGAAGGTCAGGGTTGCTCGGAAGTGGATGCCATCCTCAGGGACATCTCCCAGCGCTGCGATGAAGCCTTGCAGAACCACGACCCCAAGCGGCCCCGGCTGCAACGAGAGCCAGGCAGCAAAAACCTGCATGGTGCCTTCCGAGGCCTGCACACCGACTGCAGCGCCAGCTCGGTGAACCTGAGTCACAGTGAGCTGGAGGAGGGTGGCTCCTTCAGCACGTCCATCCGCAGCCACAGCACCATCCGAACTCTGGCCTTCCCCCAAGGCAAAGCCTTCACCATTCGGACAGTCACCGGTGGTTACAAATTCCGCTGGGTTCCCAGCTGAGCAGGGATGCGGTTTCCCCTAAAACACTGCCCTGTGTCCAGATGGAAGCGTCTGCAAGCCAGTGGGAATAGGTAGAACTATTTCCCACAGCTGGTTTCGAGAATTCTCTGCAAGTGAATGCCATTGTGAAGCCAGTTTTCAGGAACAAAAATGTTCCTGAACCGGTGATACCCGTGCACTGAAAAGGTCTGCCCCTAAGCACTGTCTGTTCCTCACCGTTTCGCGGTGAAATTGTGTATATGCATGCATACGTGCTACAATACACACACATCACAGTCCAACTTAAAGGTATTTATTTTCTAGTGCTTTGATTTTTACTTGTTTGAGACAGGTGTCACGTAGCCCAGGCTGACCTCAGACTTGCTGTTTTGATGGCTTTGAACCCTTCTGCTCCCACCCCCTGAGCGCTGGGATAACAGGTGCTCACCACCACACTTAGCTAATTTCAGCTGTGTTTTAAAGTCATGGAATGCTGCAAATTTGTAAGAAGGAAGAATACTGCAAAGAAATGATCCCCCTCCCACACCAAAAGGTCTTTCTTGGAACCATCCAATCACCAGTCACGTACAGATTCTAGGTCCAGAAGCCCAGTATCTAGATGTGTGTTTCAACACATCTGACTCAATTTCCCTGGCTTTGGAGTGCACCTGTGTCACTACTGAAACATTTTATTTCAGTTGGAAAAAAAAAAGAGAGAGAGAGAACAGGCAAGGCTACACAATTAGGTAAATGCTGATGCAGAACAGAGGCCAAGCACATTTGTTTAAATAACCACTCCCCACAATTTGGTGAGGTGTGTCACAGCAGTTAAGAGTGCTGGTTGTTCTTGCAGAGGACTGGAGGTTAGTTCCCAGCATTCATTTAGACGGCTCCAGACCCAGGGGATCTGACTTCCTCTTCTGGCTTGTGTGGGCACCTGCAACTCCTAGAACGGACATGGGGACACACACAGACACACAGACACAGACACACACACACACACACACACACACAGAGACAGAGAGAGAGAGAGAGAGAGAGAGAGAGAGAGAGAGAATTCTTTTATAAGATTTAAATGGCAATGTCTCCATGCATTCAGCTTTATCAGTACAAACAGAACAACCACAGCGAAACCAAACTTGGGAAGAAAGGCCTTTTTAAAAAAATGTTAATAATGTTTTCTTTTGTGTTCATTTGTGTTTTGCCTGCATGTATGTCTGTGAGAGGGTATCAGAAGCCCTGGAACTGATGTTACAGACAGTTATGAGCTGCCATGTGGGTGCTGGGATTTGAACCCAGGTCCTCTGGAAGAATAGTCAGTGCTTTTAACCATTGAGCCATCTCTCCAGCCGGAAAGGCTTGTTGTTTTAAGCAGATGATTACACTACACAAACTGGGCCGCTCACTGTGCTTTATGCGTTGTGGCTGGATCTTCTAAGCAAAGTTTGGTGAACTTGGCTTTGAGTCTTCCCGTCCTCTAGTCCCTTCTCCCACTCTGTTCTGAAATGACATGAATGGCACATGTGCTTCGTCTCAGCCTCCACAAGTCTCACCCTGAGGCTCCCCTGCTCTCTGGGCTCAGCTTGGGCAAGCCTCCAGACACATTGCATCATAGTGCATAGCTGGCTCTTCAATCCAAGTGGGAATATCAGGTGGCAGGTGGGTTGGTAAGGTGGCAAGACCCGCTCCTCCAGTTTGTCGTCTGGTCTGTTATCTGTATTTAAATAGCCATTTAGAAACAAAATAATTGATAAAATAGACCATATTCCCTCATTTTTGTCTAACAAATGGTCCGAAAAAGTGGGTTGTTCCCATCCCCCATAGGCTCACATATATAGTTATCATAGATAGGATCATAAAAACAAAACAATAACAAAGCCGAAATGAAATAAATAAAACTTTTTACACCTGTCATGATTTGATTCTCATGCTGAATTACCTTCAGTGACCACAATGCGTTTGCAGGTTTCATTTACATCTTATGCCTAGATTTTAAATAATCATACTGCCATTGCCTATGATTCTCTAATCACCATGCTAGTGACCAGCAGCTCTGTTTTCTACTACTTTTAAATATAGTTATTATTTTTAGAAATTCACACATGCACACAATGTATTTGATCATATTCACCCTTATTCCTCCCCCAACTCCTTTCAGGTCTACCCCCATTCCCCACACATCTTAACTTGCCACGTTCTTCCTCTTCGGTAAAACTCACCAAGTCCAACTATGCTTCATCCTTGAGGAGAAAACACTCTCTTTTGAATGAACGGCCCAAAAGACAAACTGTGTTAGTTCATAGTAGAGTCTAGAAACTAGGTTCTGCCCTCTACCATATTTATTGAGAATGGATGGGAATCTCTTTTCCACAGATCTAAGAAAACAGTCAAAGAACAGACTTTTTTTCTGGGAAGAGATAACTAGCAGCAAACACTTATTTAAGTGCTGTGAGCAAACAGAAGGGTGAAGAGAGGGTCCTAGCTTGGGCTGCATACAAGACAGGCCGGGAGCATCAGCAGCTGCTTATGTGTCAGTTTGGCGCCTGGAAGTCTGAGATCAAGGTGGCAGCTCCTTAGCTTCTTCCTGGTCTGCCTATCACTATTGCTGGAAAAACATTGTGGTTGGGAGAGAGTTCAGGTCTCTTCTTAAAGAGTTCTAACCCCATCACTGGTGTTGCAAACTATAGCCATCTTTGGAATCTAATTACCCCACCCTCAATCTCCAAATACAATCACTTTGGGAGCTAGGGCTCACTTAAACAGAGGAGTTTAGGGGAGACATAGATATTCAGTTTATAGCAGATGGTGACTTTTGGGGGGAATGTACTAGTTTAGATGAGGTAGTTTGGTCAGAAAAGGTCACTCAAATAGGTAACATGTGAGGGCTTAGGTTATGGATCTGTTGGTAAAGAACATGCCTGGTGTGCATGAGGTTTGGGGTCTGCTCCCCTGAATCTACCAAAGAACATAACAAGAGAATTTGGACAGAGACAGAAGAAGCTTGGGATGAGCATTACGGACATGTAGGTGAAGTGTAGCTTAGGCAGAGGGAGAAGGAAATGTGAAGATCCTGGGGTCAGACTGCTGCCTGGCTTGGTGGGCAGTAAGGATGCTAGTGGGACTAAGCCTGAGTGAGCTTGGGGGTAGGCACTGAGCGGAGGGTTAGTAGGGCCTTTCTAGATGTTGTGAAGACATCCGTATCATCGGGAATGAAATGGGAATCCATAAGGGGGTTTTCATTGAAGAGTCACATGAGATCACCTTAGCTTCATTTCCTCACAGTGATGGAGGTCAAACCCTTTTGTATGTCAGGGAAGTACTTACAGAGCGATGTAACTATTTTTTTTTCGAGACAGGGTTTCTCTGTGTAGCTCTGTAGAGATCCGCCTGCCTCTGCCTCACAAGTGCTGTGATTCAAGGCATGTGCCACCACTGCCCAGCTGACTCAATCATTCTTAAAAAGATGTTTATCCATCCTTTACACAGACACCTGTTCACACTTGTGTAGGTAACAGCAATTTCCAATATTTACTTTCAAGTTGCTTAATCAGAAACTAGGTGAATCAGATCTGACAATTAATTGTGATTACTTGTGTACTTCAAAAAGAAATCCATAGATTTGCTCAGGGTTTATGCAAACAGCTAAGGAGGAATTAGAAACTGCCCTTAGTTATAGGATGTGGACATTTCAATTATTTCTAGGACATTCCATGGTTGAAAGTAAATACAGATGAATACCAAGTTCTGTGAAAGGTAAGAAAAGCTTTGAGCACTATAATAACACCTAACTCTCCAGGCTTCAGGATTTGTAGTGCTTTTATTTCTTCAAAAAATACAAGTTCCTACTCCTGAAAACACCTCTGGGGTTGCTTTACAAATTCACAGAAGTTCCCTCTTTTCTGGAGCAGACTTGTTGCACAGGGATCGGTGTGTGGTCTGGGTTGCTCTCTCCTCTGTCCTCTTCCAGCCATCCCCACCATAGTCACCTGTCCCTATCTATGTCCCCACCAACAGCAGACAGAGACCGGTGACTGCTTTTGTCAGATCCATTGAGGCATAATTCACACCATACACCTTTCACCTATTTAGAATTTGCTATTTTCAGTACACTCACAGTTTTGAAATTACCCTTACCATCTAATTTTAGAATAATTTTCTCCCCAAAGACAATCTGAGAGAGCATCCCTCATTGTGGAATGGGCTTCCAAAGTCCATTTGTATGCCAGGGATGAATACTGATCTACTACCCAAGGCCCCATAGATTGCCTAGGCCTCCTCACTGATACCCACATTCAGGGGGTCTGGATCAGTCCCATGCTGTTCTCTCAGTCATCAGTCTGGGGTCCAAGATCTCCTCCTTGTTCAGGTCAGCTGTTTCTGTGGGTTTCACAAGCCAGGTCTTGACCCCTTTGCTCATCAGTCCTCCCTCTCTGCAACTGGGTTCCAGGAGTTCAGTTCAGTGTTTAGCTGTGGGTGTCTGCCTCTGCTTCCATCAGCCACTGGATGAAGGCTCTAGGATGGCATATAAGATAGTCCTCAATCTCATTATCGGGGAAGGGCATTTAAGGTAGCCTCTCCACTATTGCTTAGTTTGCCAGTCGGTGTCATCCTTGTAGATCTCTGGAAATCTCTCTAGTGCCAGATTTCTCCTCAAACCTATAATGGCTCCCTCTATTGTAGTGTCTCTCATGCTGCTCTCCTCTATTCTTCCCCAGACTCAATCTTCCTGCTCCCCCATGTCCTCCTCTCACCTCCTCTTCTTCCCCTCTCTCCTTCCCAGCTCTCCCCTCCCCCATACTTCCAATCCCCTTAGGAGATCCTGTCCCATTCCCCTTCTCTGGGGTACCTTGCATATCTCTCTTAGGGTTCTCCCTGTTTCCCAGACTCTCTGCTGTGGGATTGTAGGCTGGCACTCCCTTGATCCATGTCTAAAATCCATAAATGAGTACATAACATGTTTGTCTTTTTGTGACTGGGTTACCTCACTCAGGATAGTTTCTTCTAGTGTCATCCATTTGCCTGCAAATTTCAAGATTCCATTGTTTTTTTTTTTCTGCTGAGTAGTACTCCGGTCTAGTATCTTCTTAATGTCTTTGGCACTAGGAGAGGAGTTGCCCCCAAGGGCGGCAAGGAAGGAAGAGGCATGTTGGCTGCTGTGGACAGGTCTCATGCGTGCGACCTCATCGGCGTCTGGCAGCGAAAAAGCTCAGTTCTATTTCTTTTTTCATCACACCTAAAAATATTTGTATGGTGAAAATATTTTAGATTCTTGTCAACTGCTTTTTTTCTATGAGATAATGCATATTTTTGTCTTTTGTGCTATTATTGTTACCTTGTCAGGTCCAGAGATTCTTGATATAAGTCAAGTCAATCAGAAATTCTATTTCATTTATTTATTTATCAGAAAACTACACTTAGGACTGAGGGGCTGAGAGATTTGTAGCCATTTTGATGAGTCTAAGATCAACAACTTGGTAGCATAGAACTTTGGAGGTGAGCGTCATTTTGGAAGGGGACTGCGGTGGAACGTCCCAGGTAGTGGCCATCAGTGACCAGAGCCCTGAAGCTTAGAACAACTACTGTGCCCGAGAGGAGCAAGCGAAGCCTTCCATGTACGTGCACAGTTGGTTTGTGGGGTGTGGAATGATGTAGGACCCGGCACCGGCAATTAGCTGACATACAGCCTTACTCCTTTCCCCTGTGCATTAGCTGACATACAGCCTTACTCCTTTCCCCTGTGCATTAGCTGACATACAGCCTTACTCCTTTCCCCTGTGCATTAGCTGACATACAGCCTTTCTCCTTTCCCCTGTGCAATTAGCTGACATACAGCCTTACTCCTTTCCCCTATGCATTTGCTGACATACAGCCTTACTCCAGACGTAGGAGCTGCTTTAGGGATTGAATGGCAAAGTGTTGGTGCTTGGCTGAAATAATTGTTTTTTCTCAATAAACTGAAAGCCCTGGGGAGCAATCAATAGTAGCTCTTGTTCATACCACAAGAGTAGTCCGTGCTGTATAAGGTCTCCTAAATACAAGGGAATTTCTAAGAGTCAGAAGCATAATGCAAATTCGCTTTTTCATGCTTTTAAAGGGTGTGCACATGTGTGTGAATGAGAGACAGACAGACAGAGAGAGAGAGAGAGAGAGAGAGAGAGAGAGAGAGAGAGAGAGAGAGAGAGAGATTCATTGATTAAAAGGTGGGTAATTTCTTTCTCAGGACAGGGTTTCTCTGTGTAACAGCCCTAGCTCTGGATGCCCTGGAACTCACTCTGTAGACCTTGAACTCACAGAGACCCACCTGCCTCAGCCCCACAAGTTCTGAGATTAAAGGCATGTGCCACTACGTCCAGCAAAAGGTGTGTAGTTTTTAATAGTAATCTTGAATTCACAGGAACATTGAGTGGAAGTCACAGACAAAGCAGCTCCATGTGTCTCTTGACGCCATGCATTCACAGCCTCTTCCATTGTCTGTGTCCCCACCAGAGGGACACATTTGCTGCACTTGACAAATCATTGTTATCATCCCAACTTTGCAGTTTCCTTCAGGGTTCTCTCTCAGCACCGTGCATGGGTTTGGTAAATGAATTCTGATACTCATCTGCCAGCAGAGTATTAGCGACAGTGGTTGCAGAGCCCTGAACAAGCTTTGTAGCCACTTAATTGCTCCTTCTCTTTAATCTTAGGTGATCTCTGGTTTTTCACTGTCTTCATAGTTATACATATCCCATAATTTTATAAAATTGAAATAACATATTATAGCCTCATGAAGTTAGTTTCTTTCATTTAGTAATATACAATTATGTCTCTTTTACGACTTTTTATAGATCTATAGCTTAATTTAATGCTAGATAAAATTCCATTATCTCCATGAACCACAGTTTAATCACTCACCTAGTGACAGACATCTTGACAGCTTCTATGTTGTGAGAAGACTTTTCCTTGCCAGCGCTTGGTTTGTCACCAGCAGTCCCCTGGGCTCTGCTGCGTTGTAGTCCCCAAATAACACACAAGACGCTATATTAATTATGAAGCTGTTGGCCTTGCTTGTTTCTTACTGGCTAGCTCTGACTTAAGTATTTATCCCTTAATTGTTAATCTAAGCATTTCTCTTACTGGAGAAGTTTCCGGGCTTCTTATCCCTATGGCGGTTACATCTTGACTCCCTGTGTTTCTCCTACCCAGAGTCCTCCTGGACTTCTAGTCCCACCTATCTTGCTTCCCTATTGGCCAACAGTGCTTTATTGACATATACACAGGACTTCCCCAACATCTCTTTTCTGTTTAAACAAAAAGAAAGGTCTTAACTTTAACATAGTCAAATTATATATAACAGAAACCATCAGAAACAGGAATCATCCTATATATATAACACACATCAGATCCCATACAGGTTTGCTGGGTCCTCTGGCACAAGGCAATGATGAAATTGATCGTTTATTAATAGGTAATGTGTTGGAAGCTTCAGAATTTCATAAGAAACACCATGTTAACAGCAAAGGCTTAAAGAAGGATTTTTCTATCACCTGGCAACAAGCCAAAGAAATAGTAAGAAATTGCCCCAGTTGCTCATTCTACAATCAAACTCCATTACCAGCAGGTTGTAATCCTAAAGGTATTCACAGAAATGAACTTTTGCAAATGGATGTATTTCACTTCTCAGAATTTGGCAGTTTGAATCATGTACACCATACCATAGACACGTTCTCAGGCTTCCAATGGGCTACTGCCCTCAGCTCTGAAAAAGCTGATTCTGTTATTACACAACTCTTAGAGGTGATGGCTGTTATGGGTATACCTAAAACAATAAAAACTGACAATGCTCCAGCATATGTCTCCAGTAAATTGGAACAATTCTTCAAATATTATAATATAAAGCATGTAATTGGTATACCTTACAATCCCACAGGACAAGCAGTGATTGAAAGATCTAACCAAACCTTAAAAGAGATGCTTCATAAACAGCCAGGGAGAACAAAGACCCCTGAACACAGGTTACATAATGCTTTACTAACATTGAATTTTCTTAATGCTGATGAAAAAGGACAAACTGCAGCAGAAAGACACTGGACTACAGAGAAGACTTCTGAACTGAACCAACCGGTGTATTTTAAGGATGTTATGACCTCAGTCTGGAAACCAGGATATGTGTTACATTGGGGAAGGGGTTATGCTTTTGTTTCCACAGGAGAAGAAAAGCTTTGGGTTCCATCAAAATTAATTAAGATTCTATCAGAACAGAAGACATCTCAGGAGGAGGAAAGATAACAGCTCATCTACAAAATCATATTCTACCATGGGTAAAGTGACCTCCTAAAAGGAAAGAAAATGTTTTGTTTTTTGTCTTCACAGGTAAACTCAGCAAAGAATACTGGACATATAGATTTCTGAAGAAGAATGAATAGCTACCCTGAGGACCATCAAACAAACAATAACTCACTGTGTGGTATCAAAGTCTAAATCTCTGTATATTGTTTTTTATAGTACCCTTTTATCTTTGTTTCTTCATATACTTCAGTCCCCATTCATTTAACTGAAGCTGGCTTTGGAGTTGGATTGACTCTCCTACTCTAAATTCAAGCATATTATTTAAATAAAATTCTGAATTTCTGAATTATATCAAAGAGCCATTGATATAAGACAGAAGAAAATAAAATTAGGGACTGCTATCTGTGGATTTCTTTTTCTGAAAAGTCTAATCTCCTTCATGTTTACCATCTTCCCTATTGTCACCTCTTCCAGTATGCATACATATAAAAGTTAAAATATTTCTTTGTTAACATTAATGTTTGAGTTTTCCAGAGAACAAGGGATTTCCTGACAGCAATCTTCAACTGCTTCAGAAAGAGAATGAGGATTCACTTCCTTGATTCCACTTGATTCGACTGGATGCATCTGAACTGCCCCACATCATCGACTCCACCTGACAAGCACTATATTGGCTTGAAACTACATCACTCGACACAACTCCGGACCAAGGAACTGAAACAGCACACCTTCTACAATCTGGCCAGAGCTTCAGATGAGAGCTTGAATCAACACTAGAACTCCAGTCAGGAACTTCAATCAAGCATCTCCTGCCAAACAGAGGCTGTCTGATCTACTGAAGATTTTGTTACACTAACATTTTTCTTCTCACAGGTCTCCATGAGATTGTCATTGTCCCATCTCAGCAGGAAGTAGTTTTGAGAATTCCACGCCCTCTCTCCCTACTATTGATATTATAGGATACTTTACACCTGTTAGTGTTAGTTTTCAATTATTTTAGAGTTGGGATTGGAAAGAGATGTTCAGACTTGGGTGTTTCTTTCAGATAAATTTAGATTTAGATGGGATAGATGTTTGATACATTTTGTTCATTGACACAAGTTAGTTGTTTTAAGTTTAAATATCCTTTTTAGACTAAAAGGGGAATTGTAGGAGGAAAACAACTCCGCCATTAACCATGTTAAAAGCAAAATCATAAAAACCAAAGGTGTTTTTGGTAATCAAGAACCAGCCAAGGGGGCTGGAGAGATGGCTCAGTGGTTAAGAGCACTGACTGCTCTTCCAGAGGTCCTGAGTTCAATTCCCAGCAACCACATGGTGGCTCACAACCATCCATAATGAGATCTGGTGCCCTCTTCTGGCATGCATGCAGGCAGAACACTGTATACATGATAAATAAATAAATCTTTAAAAAAGAAAAAGAGCCAGCCAAATTCCTGATAGTATGAGTAAGAAGGACAAAGTGTGTACATTGTGTTCGAATGTGTGAGACAGACGTGTACACACCTGAGGGCCTGTAGTGGAGCCTTGAGGCTGGTGTTGGGAAGTCTTCCTAGATTTTCGTCCATCTTATTTCTCTTACCGAACCCAGACCTTACCAGAAGGTGGGGACAGTCTAGACAGTATAGCTAGCCAGCTTCTTCCATGGCTCTTGTCTCTGCTGGAATTACAGGTCACTGTCATGTCTACTTGGCATTTATGGGCTCTGGGGATCAAAACCTCAGTCCTGCTTGTACAACAAATGTTTTACCTGATGACCCATCTTCCCAGCCTTAGAACAACTTACTTAACCAATATAGTGTGGAAGAGTATTTTAACAAATTTTAATGAATCATTGTTTTCTATAGCTATTTTTTTTTCAAAAAGGAAAAATGCTAGGAAGTAAAAATAAGGCATTTCTTTGAAAATCCAGCCATTTGTGCCTTTAGGATGGTGATACAATTTTGAGTTATGTAATCTAAGATAAATATTGAAAGCTGTGGATTTAAAAGAGGACAGTAAACAAAGAATTGAGAAATTGGAATGAAAATTATTTAACTTGAAGGGAAAGCTTAAAAATGGCTTTATATCCCCCAGCCATTGTCTCTTAACCTGTCACTCTCACAGTTTGTGTTGGAGGTGTGACCCTAAACCTTCTCTTCCCTTGTCTCATTGCTCCCAAAGGAAAATTGACCTTTTCCCGAGCTGGGACTCAATCCCAGGGCCTTGCCAAGTGCTCTACCATGGAGCTAGCTCCCCAGCCTAGGACATTCTTGTCATTTTCACTGTCTCCTCTGTAGCTTCCCCTGTTTCAATAGGTGGTGTGTGTGTGTGTGTTTTAAACTGGACTGTGTGGCATCAAATGGAGAGAGAGAGGAGGTGGTGTCTATGGTCACTTTTTATAAACTTCTGAAGGAGCAGGCAGGTGGGCAACTGCAAACTTCTCTAGTGTGCTACTGTTTCCTATTCCCATGAAGAGGAATTTAAGGGCTGTCCTCCCCTGTTCTCCTCTAGTAAATCAGGTCCTTGTGTATAATATTACTGAAAAGTAAACACGATTGTGTTGCAATTATAACCCACTTGCTAACTTGTACTTGCATGGAAAATGTTAACCCAGGGCTTCTGTGTTTACACAGGTATGTGTGCTTACTGGGGCAGTCAAATTGGCAGTGTTTCCTTTAAGAGTGATGATCGGATACCGTGTGGAGCAGCTGAGAGACAAGTTTTCAGTACTACCGTGTAGATTAAGCTTTAAGAATCTCACAGTGACTATTATTTTAATAAAGAATGCAATAGAACTGTCATTGCTACGGTCCACTGACAGTTTTAAGCCCAGTATTGGGATCTACAAAAAGCTGAGACCTCCCTATTTCTAATGATTTAGAAACTTCTGCACTTTAGAAAATTGACCTGAAATAGCAATGGCATTCCTTCACCCACAGCCACCTCACACCCCCAGAGCCCTTCCATTTTAGGACTCAGAATGCAGCCTGTGAATAGTGAGTACTCCAAGCCCTCAGTCCAGTCCTTAGCCCTAGCAAAAAAAAATCTCACGGTGATGCTAAGAGCCCCAGTATCTATTAGTGCACTGGATACATGTATTCAAATTACATAGTCTAAAACTGAGATCTGCTGTAAAAGTTAGGCTTCTCCAATGGTGTAACCATTTTCCCTCCTTTTGAGGCAGGATTTCTCAAGTTATCTAGGCTGACTTTAAACTCTTTATGTATCTTGGCTGGCCTCAAACTTGCTATGCTCCTGTCTCTGAGTCCTAAGGGCTGGGATTACTGTGTGAGTTGGGATAATTTTAGCTTCTTGTACAGTGAGATCATTGCAAACATTTAGGTTGCTTGAATCATATCTTTCCATAGATGATAACAAAACATCCCAGTTTCCTTACACCTTACTCAGCTCAGTCTGAGTGCAGGGTGCAATAAAAACACCTTCGTTAGATGTTTTTCTAGTTCCCTTTCCTATTTCCTTTTATTACCTCCTCCCTCCTTCTCTGCTACCCTTCATTCCTATAGCAGGCAAGAGAAATAAAGGGTCTTTCTAAACTCCCTAATAACCAAAAGCTTATCTTCTTATATATTATCCTAAAAAGAAAGTTTATACTTTTATTTTTCTAGAAAAATCAAGTAATCGTATAAGTTGGAGCCATGATTCTCTGTCTCTCTGTCTCTCTCTTTCACTGTCTCTCTCTTTCACACACACTTTAAAAATATTCTATCACTGATGCAGACAAGGTCAGATTCTAGTCTGATGCCATAAATTACTTAAGAGCCTTAGTAGGTGGTGATGTACACCTTTAATACCAGCACTCAGGAGGCAGAGGCAGATGAGTTGGAGGCCAGTTTGGTCTACAGAGTAAATTCCAGGACAGCTAGAGATACACAGAGAAACTATCTCAAAACAAAACCAAAGTGCTTAATACAGTATCTGATAATAGTATTTGATTAAACATTAAATTTTAGATTTTTTGTTTTTTTTTTTTCAAGACAGTGTTTCTTTGGGTGTATCCCTGGCTGTGTTGGGACTCACTCTATAAACCAGGTTGAACTCAAGCTCATAGAAATCCACATGCCCTGTAAATTTTAGATTCTTTAAGGAAAATGATATTTAGATAAAATTCTCCCTCAGGAGTTAATGGTGGGCTGGGGGTGTTCAGTGGTAGGACCTGTGTTGAGCATGTGTGAGGCTTTGGCTTTGATCCCCAGAACACAACATCACCAACAAGAAGTCAACGGACGTAGTTATTACAGACAAATTGTTTGGTTTCTGTAAGGAAAGGAAATGAATCAAAATGGAAAAAAGCAGCTAAAGTTTATTAAAAAACATCAGCGTTCCTTAGATGTGCATATATTGCACTTTAAGAATCTGTTAAGAGCCCCAAAATCCTGTATAGGCTATTAAATGGAGCTACTGCTTCCTGAGCTCACAGCACCGCCTTCAGGGAAGAGATGTGCTCACCTGGATTTACTCCAAATGCATCCTCATTGGATTGAGTACCTGAAGTGCAGGTGGAGTGTGACCGCATTTGTGTTCATTGCCATAACAACATCTGCTGTGTCTCAGCCTGGCTATGTTCATTGCAGCAGATCAGTCTCTTAGCCTTTAGTTTTAAAAGAATGATATTGCAAAAACAAATCTGATTATAAATGAAATGCATATAATCCCTAATTTGTTTTAGAACACCACACTCAGAAAGTCAGATGTAATGGGATCTCTTTGTCACCAAGCAATTTGGCAGTCTTACTCCACTGTTTATTTATTCCTTAAGGACCTTTTCTATCATTTCCCATCAACAACAGAACATTTCTTTTAGTGTTTGAACCCAAGGATGAACATCCAAGGGACCAGAACGGACTAGATTAAATAACCAGGGGAGGAGAAGGGAAGGAGCAGCCAGTACTGTAAGGGGTTGTATAGTCCTGTAGTGCCCTGGCCTCTAGAGATGCCTCTGACCACTTCACATGCAGATAACATGATCTGAGATGTGCGACAGGTATGGAGGGAACAGGAATTTGAGGGCCTGAAACAAAGAGTTGTGAAGTATCTCCATACTTTTTATTGATCACATGTAGGAATGATATATTAAGATGAACATACATGTTTATTTTCACCTATTTTCTTACTATAAAGTTTAAAATTATATTTACGTGCCTCACACTTTCTCTTGTCTCCAAACCATCAAATTTCATGTTAAAAGGATAAGGAGATCAGGCTGTAATCTTTAGAAATGTCTTAATTTTCCACATAAGGGGATATAGAACTTAAAACAAAAATCAAGGAGAAATGTTTTCTCAAGTATGACCTACTTCATTAATAAGAGAAATGTAAGTGAAATATTTTTCACCAGAAATTATAGAGTATTATAAGTCAACTTTGTTCTCTTTAGAAAATATTTTGTTGTATATGATGTATGTATAATGTATATATGGTATATATGGATGATGTATATATGGTGTGTATATGATGTGTGTGTATATGGTGTATATGTGAGTACGTATTATATGCCTTTATGAAGTGTGTGTGAGTGTGTTTGATGTGTGTGTATGATTTGTATGTGCATGTATATGTGAGTGCTGAACATACCACGTGGGGGTCAGAAGAGAAATTTCAGGAGTTGGTTCTTTCCTTCCACTGTGAGTTCTGGGAGTCAAACTCTGGTGACCAGTCTTGCATGGGCGAGTGCTTTTCCCCACTGAGGATCTCACCAGGCCAGTTTTCTGGATATGTAATTATAATTATAAGAGATACAACTGAATAAAAATAATGGTAATAAATACTTTAGCCATTGACTAATTTCATCTCTCTCCCTCCCTCCTCCCTCCCTCCCTCTCTCCTTCCCTCTCTCCCTCCCTCCCTCCCTCCCTCCCTCTCTCTCTCTCTCTCTCTCTCTCTCTCTCTCTCTCTCACTCTATCTCTCTCAGGATTTCTCTGTGTAACAGCTCAACTATCCAGGAACTGCCTCTGTAGAACAGGCTGGCCTGGAACTCACAGAGATCTGCCTGCCTCTGCCTCCTGAGTGCTAGGATTAAATGCCTGTGCCACACTGTCTGGTGTAGTTACTTAATTTTTAAAAATTAAAAATCACACCATCTTCCCTTTTCCGCCCTTCCTTCAGTCCCTTCCATGCATCCTTAGCTTGTTTCCCTATTGAAACTATGAGCTCTTTTGCTATTGTTACAAATATAAATGCTTAAATACTGCAACACAACCTACTCATTCTGTTTAGCATTACTTGTATATATGATCTGGGGCTCACCACTTGGACAAACAATGGGGAAGCTCATTCCTGAGGAAGACTTTTACGTTAGTTTGTCTAGGGATTGGGCCTGTGAGATTTCCCCCTCTTACGTTAGTTGATCTATTGGTGTTGCCCTTGTTCAGCTCTTGTTCAGGCAGCCACATTGTTGTGGTATCATGGGTGAAACTTCTCTGTCTTTTCTAGGAGAAACAATCTCAACATATTTCCTGTTCCTCTGGCTCTTAGAATCTTTCTGTCTCCTCTTCAGCAATGTTTCCTGACCTTAGGCGCAATTGTGTTGTAGATGTATTATCATTTGGAGCTGGTTACCCCATGTCTACCTGTTCTCTGTATTTTAACTAACTGTGGCTCTCTCTCTCTCTCTCTCTCTCTCTCTCTCTCTCTCTCTCTCTCTCTCTCTCTCTCTCTCTCTCTCTCTCTCTTCTCTCTCTCTCCCTCCCTCCCTCCCCCTCCCTCCCTCCCTCCCTCCCTCCCTCCCTCTCTTCTCTCTCTCTCCCTCCCTCCCTCCCTCCCTCCCTCCCTCCCTCCCTCCCTCCCTCCCCCCCTCTCTCTCTCTCGGTATTTTCGAGACAGGGTTTCTCTGTAGCTTTGGAGGCTGTTCTGCAACTCACTCTGTAGATTAGGCTGTCCTTGAACTCACAGAGACCCGCCTGTCTCTGCCTCCTGGGTGCTGGGATTAAAGGTGTGCACCACCACCCTGCTCTAGCTGTGGTTTCTATAATGATCTTCATCTATTGCAGAACAAAAAGTTTCTTTGAGGTGTGTGAACTATACATGTGTGGACATAAGAATAAATACCTAGGATGCAGATTTAGTAAAGTGGTGGCAGTAGGTTCTCCTCTAGCATCCATGACCTCACTAGTCCAGGATAGCTGGTTTCCAGTACCAAGTGTAAGTTTCCTTCTGTTGAGTGGGCTTTACCCCCAGTTAGATAGCTGTTGGTTACCCCTAAGCTATGGGTGCCACTATTGCACTCTTAGTGTTATCAGGCCATTCTGGTCATCCTTGCGGTTCATATGCATTACAATTGCACTCTCAATAGTTTTGCAGGCTTCCTTCTTTCCTTCCTTCCTTCCTTCCTTCCTTCCTGCCTTCCTTCCTTCCTGCCTCCCTCCCTCCCTTCTTTCCTTCCTTCCTTCCTCCCTGCCTCCCTCCCTCCCTCCCTCCTTCCTTCCTTCTTTTTTTTTGGTTGTTGCTGTTTTGTTTTTTGAGACAGGATTTCCCTGTGTAGTGCTGCCTGTCCTGGAACTCACTTTGGGTACCAGTCAGGCCTTGAACTCGGAGATCTACCTCCTCTGCCTCCAGAATATTGGGATTAAAGGCAGGCACCTGGCATGCTTTCTTAAAAGATTAAATTTGTAGAAGATTGAAAAATATGAAGGCGAGGAATAAATTTAAAAATACTAAAATTTCAGGAAGTAATGGTAACCTCTTTTGCAACTCAGACAATGTGAAGGTTGTTATTCAACTTGTATTTCAGCCCTTGAGATTCACACCAGGCTCCTTAGTTATCCCTCTTTCCATGCACCCTCATGACACACAGTCTCAGAGTCTCAGCTGGGCCCCTTGAGATGAGGGAAGTGGCCTGAACTCAGACAGGAACAGGAAAAGTTGGAACTGTCCTGAACTCCACTATATGGTACCAAGCTACCAAGTCAGAAGTGAGATACTAAAGCTACCAATTTTGCTGATGACTAAGTGCTCTATGGTAACTTAGCAAATATGCAATAATATGTGGAGACGAAGTAGGCAGTTAAGGGAAGAAATTCCATCATTGCTTTAAGTGTGATGACTAACTTTAGTAGTCGACCCCTGGGGAGAGAATCTCTGTGAGGGGTGGTTTACAACAGATTGGTCTGCTTGGAGGTTATCTTAGTTTGCCCTGGGAAGACAGCTAAAACAGACCCCTTTTCCTCTGAATTGCTTTTTGTCAGGACATTTTATCTCAGGAACGGAAATGAAACAGTTAAACAATGAATGAAACGTGATCATCTCTGAAATGTGTTCCATGTAAGTTGAACATCAGACAGGGATACATTTTTCAACTTGAAGGAAATCACAACATGGAGAAAGGCACGTCTCTGTCTAGGACAGTGTGGGAAGCTGACTGCTCACAATAGTCTGTACACAGTGGGTTTATAGAAGTGAGTGCATATACCCAGGGCTACCTAAAGATTCTGTTTCTGACCTGGTGCTTCTGGTTGCTCTTTGATGCACCTGAAAGTGATGAGCAAGGCATCTGAGAGCAAACAGAAAACTGAAACAGAACACATGACGACACTCACAATTCTAACATATGTTGGTGGCATGATATAGCCAAAACTATTTTTTTAGATGAGACTTCTAGGTTGTCCCTAGATATTAGCTAAAGACATTGTTTTAACCTCTGCTAGAGGGGACTGACAATATCATGGTATGCTGGGTTAAATTTCCTCCCTTAAATTGTGCATTGGTGGGCCCAAAGGACAGGATCATAAAGAAAACTGTGTCTTAGAACCACAGAGGGAACTCATTGCACCCAAGGTTCTCTGTACCCAGCTCTCTGTGTGTCTTGAGGCTTCCTAGTATAGTTAGGGGAACAGGGTCTAAAACAATAAGCAGTGTTTAGCAAAGTTAGTAAGGCATTCTCCTGGCATTCTTCTTTGACCCATATACCATATGTTAGTGTTTAATGATGGAATGCAACCTGTGTGTAGAGCACAGGACACTGCAGAAGCACCCTGACCTTTGGAACTCACAGCTGCTCTCTCCCTTTCCCACACACCTTACTGGATGGAGGTGGTAAAGCTACCTATTTTCTGGGCTATTTCTTAGAATTGACTTGCAACAAGCCATCTTTTGGGTTTCTTTTCTTCTTTCAAACAGAAGTTCCTGTAGTCCAGGCTGGCCTTGAATTTGCTGCTGTAGTTAAGGGTGACCTTGAACCAACAGTCCTCTTGCCTCTGAGGTCAAGGTGCTTGAATTACAGGTTTGCATCGTCAGGCTCAGTTGCAGCAAGCCATCTTGAAGGCTGAAGTAGCCTGGGACAAAGAGCAACTTCCCTTGTGTTTGCTGTAAAAGCAGTGGTTCCTCCATGCTAAGCACTCCCCCTTCTAGTGCAATCCACCGTGGGTGCAGGCATCATCTATTTGGGACCCCTGCTCTGTCTCGTCCCTGTGAGATTTAGGAGGCAAGGTGAGTTAATGGACACGTGATGCTTATGTTGTTTTGTCTCTGACCCATGAGGCTTGTGTCTCCTGCTAGCATACATGAAAGCAGCATTAGGCTATTTAATTAGGCTACAAGTGGAATATCAAAACTCAGAACCTGAAATTTGTATTTAAACTATTGCATGTTTCTTGGTTACTTTTTGGGGGAGGGCTTCATTTTCACCACTGTTAGGTGACTGATTGTGATGTCCTAGGTATGTCGTACCATGTTATCAGTCAATCTAGCATTGTGGAGCCATCTTTTCTTGAGGGGGGGCTGTCAACAACATTTGGCTATTTTTGGACTGTGACCAAACAGAAGTAGAAAGCACATTAACTCTGTCTGCTCAGTCTTAATCAGTAACTGGACTTGGGAGAGGAGTAACTAGACCTGCAAATCAAAGGCAGAGCAGGAGCAACTAGACCTGCAAATCAATGGCAGAGCAGGAGCAACTAGACCTGCAAATCAATGGCAGAGCAGGAGCAACTAGACCTGCAAAGTCAACTAGACCTGCAAATCAATGGCAGAGCAGGAGCAACTAGACCTGCAAATCAATGGCAGAGCAGGAGTGTTTGGCCTGTTCTTTTCATCATGGTTCCATTTTATTTCTTCAGAATCATTATCAACTCATAGTAGCTAAAGGGCACTGACAATAACCAGAACCCATTTACAATTGGAGATGTGCTACTATCCAAAGTGGTGTCCCTTACTTTTCCTAGCAAATCTTCTTAGACTGTAGCTTACTGCACCAATCAGAAGACTGCTTGGTAAGTGGAGATCTGGAACATATTTAAATGTGGGCTCCCCAGTGACACCACTGAAAAGTTTCTGCACCCCATAAGCCTCTCACAGCAATCCAAATCAGACCAAATCAAATCAAATTAGAAAAAGCCCAAATTTAATGGATACAATGCTCAGATATGGCTTTCCATTCTCCCTGCCCCACCCCACCACAGGGGATGGGAAAAAGAGACTGGAAAACCATGTGTCTATTTTCTGGGGGATAGTTTAAATATCCTATGGGAGTGACCTTGAGCATCTCTGGGGAGAGGTCATCATTTTGTGGGCTTTCTGAGATGCAGCAGGATTTGGAGAGAGATAGGGGAGGGGGCTTGGGATGGAACTTGCACCAGAACATTCCAGATCTTTGGGTATATGGATGTCAGGGGCTGGGTGAAGCATCCACCATACCAATGATCATTATTGTACTAGCACAGCCAGATGGATTCCTCTGACTTAGTATATTTTATTTAAAGAATTGGGCTGGAAGTTTAAAATGCATTCATAGGATACACATTGGCTACCTACCCTGTGTTACACATCTTCTGTACTTTGGTGCTGAATATAAGGATGGTGAATTTTGCACAAACTCATTATGAAGACATATTACTTCAGCCAGGGTGTGGTGGTGTACACCTTTAATCCCAGCACTCTTGAGTTCAAGGCCAGCCTGGTCTACAAAGAGAGTTCCAGGGTTCCAGGACAGGCTCTAAAGCTACAGAGAAACTTGTCTATACACACACACACACACACACACACACACACACACTGTGAAACAGTCTGCAGGTTCCCTTTCCCCAGTGACACAGCAGAAAGTGTGTGTCTTGGATCCCTGGATTTGTTGACGTTGGACAAGATCTTACTATGTAGGCCTAGCTAATCTGGAACTTCCTATGTAGGCTAGGTTGCCCTCAAACTTCGAGATCTGCATGCCTCTGCTTTCCTAACTAGAGTTAAATAGATTTTCAACCTAGAGCATTGTGGAGCCAGCATTTCTTGGGGGAGGGGGGTCAGCCACATAACCTGATTTTGTCTATTATATTAATACAATATTGTACTCAGTTTAATATTTGCCTCACATCACCTTGAAACTATGGGGGAGTCTCTGGGTAGTATTTTATACATGAACCATTTTAAAGAGAAAAATATAAAGAAACACATGGTCGTAGGAGTGATCTGGCCTGTTTTACAAGCTAGACAAACCAGGGAGCTTGGGAGATAAAATGCTGGCCATGCAGTCTTGAAGATGTGGGTCCCACCTCCAGCATCAACATAAAAAGCAGGAACCAAGCCCTTTAATCCCAGCACTCACTGGCCAATCAGGGTAAACACTCAAGAGCCCCAGGTCTCAGCGAAGAGACCCTGGGCCCTGAAGCAAGGTGGTCAGTTTCTGAGAAATGCCAAGGACTGACCTCTGGCCTCTAGCGCGCGCATACACATACATACATACATACATACATACATACATACATACATACATATATACATTCTCTCTCTCTCTCTCTCTCTCTCTCTCTCTCTCTCTCTCTCTCTCTCTCTCTCTCTCTCTCTCTCTCTCTCTCTCTCTCTCTCTCCTCTCTCTCTCTCTCTGTCTCTCTCTGAAAAATTACTGATAAAGGAGGCTAGGTAAGCTCGATTCTCCGTCCTCTTCAGTTGGGGGTATAAATGGAGAAAATGTAAACCACAGGTCCTGTCCTTAGATATCAAGCGGTGACAGAAAAATACACCAGTGGGCGAATAGCACCCAGGTGGGGGGAAAAGCTATACACCAGAGTGGCCGGCCGCATTACAGAGCATAGTCTGTGCAGCAAGCTTTGCAGTTAACATTTTAAAGTCGGCTGGTGGTTGCTGAGCATTTTGAGCTATGCCATTCTGGGGAGCACTGGTCTCAGAGGGGACTTGATTTCCTTTTTCCCATGCCTCAGCCCTGCCTACCCAGCCTTCCCCGCCGTACCCAGTCACTCGGGTGACTCTTCCTGGATCCAACCCCACCCCCAGCTCAGCTCTCCCAACCCGTCTGGAGGGGCGCGTGCCAAACAGACCGTTCAACCGTCCCTTTTGTCCAGTAGGCACGGGCCAGGCTGGCGGGAGCTGGGGGCGGGAGCTGCCGGGTGTCAAGCGGGAGGCCCGGGAGGCGAGCCCGCCGGCGCGGGACCAGCTTGGCGGGAGGAACTGCGGCCGGAGTTGGCAGAGTTGGCAGGGTTGGCGGCAGTTGGAGTTGGGGATGGGGAACTCTCTGGTTTGTGTTTCTGGGAAAGCAGTTTAACACAGAAAAAAAGCAAAATTGATAACGATATCTTATTTGATGAAGGGAGTTGCATGGGACCCAAGCACCCGTGTGCACCCTTGAGTGTGGAAAATGCTTTGGGGAACTCTTGGCCAAGCTTTGTGGGAAGGAAGGGTTTGGGAGCCAGAGGAAGGGATTTACAGATGTTTATGTTATGCGGAACCAACGTGAAATCACGTGGTAGAGAAAAGATGTGCATTTGGGAAGCTTGGGTATCCTTTGGCTGACTCAGCAACGGCAGATTTGAGAGTCAAGTAAAACGGTTATTTTTTTTTCTTAGTAAATGATGCACTTTACTTATACAACCTCTACCTCTACTAAAACGTGGATATTTATATTGGAAGTTGCTGCTCAAACCTGTAGTCCCAGCAGCACGGGGAGGCTGAGACAGGAGGATTGCGGAGAGTTAGAGGCCAGCCTGGACTGTAATACCAAGACTCTGTCCCAACAAAGCCAAATTTCCCCACTGATGTCTCCTGTCAACCCCTTACTCTGAATCCTTCCAAGTGGCCTCTTTTTCATAGCTTTTGTATCACACACATCCTAAAATTCCCATTCTGGGAAAATACAGGCATACAAACGTTTGGATCACTTATTGCCAATTAAACGTTTAAACTTTTCTCTAAAGATTTCTCCCCATTTCTCTCTAAAAACAGAGTACCATAGAGCTTTTCTTTAAAAAAAATCAGAATGACCACATGATTAAACTTAAGAAAAAAAATTTAGAAGCTTAGTGTGAGGTTCCACCCTTTAGTCCTAGCACTCTCGAGGCAGATGTTCTGCCGGCCAATTACTTGGTAGACTTTCAATGTGGCTTTGCCTATCCTCATTAAATTGAGATTTTACCTTTTGAGCAGGAATACTTCAGAATCGAGGTTACACCCCAGCACTTACATCATACCAGTAGATCTTCTTACAGTGATTTTAGATTATGTGATTCAAGTGTTGTCTGACAGATTTATTCAATGAAAATTTGTGTTCTTTTTGGAGGGTACATATCCTCATAGGCACAATAAAACTCTGGACCTCTGAGTGTAACAGTTATTACTGTGGTACTAACTGATAAACTTATTTCCATCTTTCTGATGTTGAATTTTAGTCTGAATATTCAATTGCATGGTATTTGGGGAGGCAGTGGTACTGGGAACTGAACCTTAAGGGTTGGTTTAACATTCTACCATTAGGGTTATAATCCCCAGCCCCAAAATGCACAATAACATTTTAAAGAAGACACTCGGATAATATTTTCCTGCTTCACACAAGAAAGGAAAGGGCACTTGGGTGGAATGAGTATCTAAATGTACGTTTAGACTGTGTGACAGAAAGCTGGACTGTAAGCAAATAATTCAATGTTAGTCCTTATAAGACGTTGGATTCTAAGGAAAAAAAAACAACTTACACGGATCTATGGGTTCCTTGTTTTTAAATGACTCCCTCGTTGTTACAAAATGGGTAAATGTAAAAATATTAAAAACAGAATAGAGCAGATAAAAATAACGTTTTCAATATATTGCTAATTTTGGTTGACTTTTTCAAACCCGATCATTTGAATTAACAGTCTCCCTGATTCATGCAATGATGGTCTTTTAGTCTCAATGTTTGCGGAAAGGATTTACTGGGGCTTGGAATGACTAAGCATTTGAATACACTGCAAGAGAAGTAGAATTCTTGTGGGTAAGAGAGAGATTTTAATACAAGCATTTCGGTAAATCTTATTTGAGGGTTCGGTTACCTGCACATTTTCAACCTTTGGGGGCTGGGGGGACTGGGTTGCTGCGAAGCCAGTATTTCTTGTTTTAAAAGCATTCGAGTGAATTTTCAAAAGTACTAGAGTGGATTTAGTGGCTTTTGTTTAAATCATCGACATGTTTAAACATCTGTCTGATGCCTGTCAATCAAAACCCCCAAAATGCACAGACGAAAGTATCAGAATAAAATGCAATCTGATGTCAATTTGAGATGGGGTTATGAGAGGCGAGAAGCTGGCTGCTAGACCTCATAGGTTTCTCAGACAGTTTTGCCTGCTGCCATACGGCACAGCTTGCTTCTTTGGCAGCTCAGATGGGCAGCCAAGTCCGCACAGCCCATCTGGCTCCTTGTCAGTCCTCTCCAGACTCTCCCAGGCCCCTCCAGCAATCCCACCATCAATTCAGTCCTGGGCCTGATCAGTCTGTCTTGCCGGCTTTTCACTTATGAGGAGGTTCTTTACTCTTTCTCCTCTCACGAGGAAGCAGCAGCTCACAGATCCAGCCAGAGAACTTGGCCAGTTCCCAAAGCGGACAGTGCAGATAATACTTTATTGAATGGATATGTGAACGTTTTCCCCTTCTCAGCAGCCTAGACACCCGTCTACATTTTCATGCGTTTGAAGAGAGAGGGGCTGATAGGGATTAGAGTCCGTTAGAACCAAACGTTTTTGTTTCTGACAACCGATTGAAGGGAAACTCCAAACACCCGCTACTCTACCCGCCGACCTGCGCCTCCTGCGGTGGAGACTGCGCTGGCTCGCCCGCCCCGCAGGCGCTCAGGCCCGCCACTGCTCCCGGCAAAGCTTGGCGCTGCTGCGCGCGCCACTAGGAGGCTCAGTGCGGGACCCCCCGGTAGGAGGGGCTCCCCGACTTCCCACGCGGGGGAAGCCCTCCTAGACTTGACGTCATCGAAGCGCTGGCCTATGGCAGGGCGGAGGTGGGGGTTCCCGCTTTGATTGCCGCCCCGCGGGCTTTTTAAAGGGTACCCTGGGGGAATATGCTCCAGGAGTGGGGATGCAGAGGTAGGAGGGGGAAGTTCCGTGGGCTTGGGGGTGGAGAAGGGGTGGGGGTAAGTCTCTGGCAGTTTGGGAAGACAGACTCCAGAACAGCGCACTCACCTGGAGATGGAGTGGAAACTGCAGCGCACCACCCTGAGGAGGATCTGCACCGAGGAAGGGATGCTGTGGGTGAGTACCATCCTTTTCTTTCTTGACCCAAGAAAGCCTCTGAAGGGGCTTCTTGAGGAAGGTACAGTTTGTTAGACCCGCTTAGGACCAAGAAATGCCATGAAATTCTACAGCCTACTTTAGATTTTGAGCTGTGTGAAATTTATACTCTGGAGGTGCCTGGTTGCTTTAGAAAGAGTGAGTGAATGTAGCCTGGCAAGCTCAGGATCCAGAAAAATATTCCCCCCCACCCCTTATGATTTTCTCCCTTCATATTAATCTGTTTTCCAAGGAGAATGCCATGCCAACGACAGGAAGCAGCAGCGAGGTCAAAGTTCCCCTAAGGTGAGTGTTCGGGGCTGACCCTTCTGGTGTCTTCATCCCGACCTTGAGCAAACTAATTCTTGCTAAAGAAGTATTTGCGGGAAGTTGGTGTGGTCTGAAAATAGAGCCAAAACCCTTTAACTACAGAATCTATTTAAGACTTATTAAGAAGCAGATTCTCACAACTGATGGTAGCCATTTGTACCGGGTTGACGGGCGTTTCCTAGTTTCTGTCTCCACAGAGGATGATGAAGCACGGGTGCGTCAGGCAGGCAGTGTATTGCTAGCTGGCTGTGAGACTTTCAATCCGACAGTCGCTAGCTGCACTACCCTCTGCTACACTCAGAAGCATGCAAAGACGTGGAAATGGTGCCATCTGGTGGACCAGGAGGTGTACTCACGGCAGCCGCTAAATGCGGGATCCAATGTTCTGCCCTGTAAAGCCCAATCCAAAACTTGTAGCTTCTCTCTTTTGAAAGTTCTTTTGAGAATTATTTTTATTATGTATATTTCCATGCAAGAATATCTGAGCACCAGTTCGTGCCTGGTTCCCGTGGAGTCCAGAAGAGGGCTTCCGATCACCTGGAGCTGGAGTTTCAGATGGTTGTAGGCTGAGAATCCAAACTGGGTCCTCTGGAAGAACAGTCAGTGCTTTTAACCGTCTAGCCATCTCTCAGACCCTCCCCGTACTCTCTTTAATAGATGAAAAGTTAAAGGTTCGTATGACTCTCATCTTTATTACCATTTGCCATGCTTCACTTTCTGCCAAGTAACTCACTTTCTTTTAAACATATGTATTCTAATTTCACCATTTGAATAGATTTTTCTAGACAATTTATACATTTTCTATATTCAAGCAGTGACACTCAATTTTGAATACACAGTTGAACTTTAACAATGCAGTGACTAATGTCACCCATAATGGGAAAGAAATTACATTTAAAAGCTCCTATTTATTTAAGCACTTTACTATTGATCTACCATGCACATTTCTTCAGTTAGATTCCCTGTCCAAATTATTTTTATATTCTAGATACTTTACTGCCTAATTCAATAGAAAAAACCCTGTCTCGAAAAAAAAATTAAGGGTTCTTAAAGGTTTTTTTTTTACATGCTTGTAGCTTGGAAATATAAACTTTATTTCTTATAGTTTAGGAGAAAAGAAGCAGGTTTCTCTTCAGTGTAGCTATTAAGATTAGAGTTCGGGGTTGACAAGAAGGCTCAGGCAGTAAAGGCACTGGCTGCTACTCCTACCCACCTGAGTTTGATCCCCAGAATTCACACGGTGGAGGAGAGAATCGACTCCCTGGAATTTTCCTTTCTGTGTATTCCTGCCACCACACCCCAGCAGTTCTGCAGCCATGTTTCATGTTACAGACTTAGCCTCAGTGACTCCCTCCGTGAAAATCAGCGCTCGCCAGAATCAGATAGGCAGTGTGCTGTTAGCTGGCTGCTTTGGGCAGAGTCAGCAGCCACAGCCACCCTGCCATTTGCTTCTGGGTAGATTCTTCGTGTTAGTGAAGCGCACTGGTCCACTGTGTGTGACGGGTTGGCAGTGTATTGTTAGCTGGTTGGATATGTGAATGGCACCAGCTAACATGCAACTGCTATCCTATTGCACATACAGTCAACATGAGGATGCTGCTACATTTGCAATCCATGTGCATGCTTTGCTGTGAATAAGGGCAATGATTACGATAACAGCTTTTATTCTTGGGTCACTTATAGTACAATAGATTTCTAGCATGAAAGCATTATAATTACTTTAAAAATTCATTATTTTTGGAGTCCTGGCTTGATTAAAGCATTTATAAAGTTATGCGTTTGTCTTTTGAACACAAGATTTAGAATATAATGGAAAGCCTCATGTGTTTTGCCCAGGTTTTCAACTAAATCTCTGACATCCTTTTGGGGCTGTCAGTTTCATAATATGGCAGTGCAGTGGGTCTCTGTGACCTTATTTGTACACCAAGTGAAGGGAGGATTGAGTTAATTTTCAAAATGAGCCACGGACAATAACATTTTACTTGAAGTTTCTAGAAAATTTGGGATATTTTGTGCATGAGTGGAGGATGAGCTGAATTATTTGGAAGACTCAGTTCTCCTATTTTGTGTAAAATACTGCATATTGGTTTACAATAAATGGCAGAAGATGAGATGTGGTTCATGAAGAGGGAAGACCTGACCACAGATGCTATTTAAAATACTGGTGAGTTCTGCGGGAGGCCATTTGACCTGTGGAGCAGAAGATAGTCTCTCAGTCCTCTTCGTTAGCCTCTGGCTTGCATTCCTTCCGCCCCTTTCTATGATGTTCCCTGAGTTGTGTAGGGGTTGACATATGTGTGGGCTTACGTGCTATACATGTCATACACACGTATGTGTGTAATGTCATATAAATGTCCCCCTTAGAGCTGAGTACTCAGCAATCACTTCTCAGTACTTTGATCGATCATGTTTTCTCTTTTAAAAAAATTAAATTTGAGCATTTTTTTCTTTAGTTACTGACCTGCCAATAACAATAAAATCTACATTTAGAAGGCTTTTCTTTGTGTTTTATTTTTTCAATTGAAGAGCAAGTGTTGAAACCACCCACATCTGTACTCAATAATCATGCCTATATTTGGAGTGCTGGGGTGAAACATAGGGCACTTACAAGCACATGTATTTAAAGCTGTTCTTTAGTTTGTTTTACTGAGATGATGAGAAAGGAGGAAAGGACCGGAGTGAAATCAATGTAAGGAAATGAGATCTGCAAATAAGGAGAAAAATGAATACAAAGAAAAAAAAAGACAAAAGTCCAGGCATGGCAGATTACACCTGTAATCCTAACACAGGAGGTGGAGACAGGAGGTACAGGAGTTTAAGGGCAGCCTTGGCAACATAACAGATGGTTTGAGCCAGTCTGCTGTCTGGGTTTTATGAGACTCCCATTTAAATAGACAGACAGACAGACAAAAGGCAACAAACAATCCCCCTCCCCCAACCAAACCAAACCAAATGCAAAGAAAAGGTGCCAGGGGAAAGGTGAACTGCCGAATGTGACGTTTCCGGGGGTGTGCGTCAAGAGGGTACAGAAGGAAGGAGGAGCCCTGTGAAAGGGAGGGATCACACGGAGTGACGGAAGCGAGTGCCCGTGGGAAAGCTACCCTGCTACTCACACCGCTGGGGGTGCAGCTGTGTCCCACTGCTAGCCCGGGCACCGGGCAGCTTTCCCAATTCCTGGCTTCTGGCTTCTCTTTACCCCACCCCCAGGGATAATGCCCTGGCAGTGTCTGTGAGGAGGAAGGGAAGTGCTGGCTGAATTAATTTGTAGGCAAAATTATTTCAAGCCAGTGAGGACTAAATATGGACAGTGTTCCTTTACCAACTCTATCCAGGCAGGTCATTTTTCTTTCGAAGAAACAGTGTTAGCATATTTTGTACTGGGATCACTCAGCGCTTCCACTCGCACAAGGCAGACTTTTAAATCGCAGTTAATATTTAAAAATAAAGCATAGAATACTGTATTTGGTTTCCTTCTTGGGCTCCCTCGCCCTCTCTCTCTCCTCCTTTCCTTCCCTCCTCCTCCCTTCTGCCTCACCTCTTCCTTCTCTCTTCCTCTCCTACTCTACCTCTTCCTTCCTTCCTTCTATTCCTTTACTTGCACATTTTCCTACTTGAGGTTATCTATAGACCGTGTTGTTAGGCCAACAGACTTCCCTGTGATTACACAGCATTTCATGAATCAGAAACTGCACACATGCCCATGCATCTATGTAACCTCTCAACAGAGTGTATTTATAATAAGGAGAAAAGCATTTTTATACATTTGAAATGCAGACTTTTCTCCTTGGGGAGCCTTATGATACTTTTTTGAAAGATTATTTATTAGGTATACAATGTTCTGCCTGCATGCCAAAAGAGGCCACCAGATCTCATTATAGATGGTTTTGAGCCACCATGTGTTCTTAACCTCTGAACCATCTCTCTAGTCCACCTTATGACACCTTTATCAAGTCTGTTTTTAATGACTTTGGTTTACTGGAGCCTTCTCCCGTTGATGCAATGATTAAAATTTCAAAGATATGCAAGGTAAGCACTAAGCCATTGGTAGATTGACATTGGCCACATGGGAACATTTAGGCTATGAAATTATGTATCTGCAAGTCAGGATTCCTTTTCCAGAGAGCCTGTAGTTATATATATATACACACACACATATATAAAGTATACATACATATATATGTCAAGCTATATATAGTAAAATTATTCAGTTTATATATTTCTTACAAAATATTATATATACACATGTTATAGATGCACTATAATTGTTATGCATTAAGAGGCGCAGCTTTCAGGGAAAATTTATATTAATTTCAGTCTCAATGTTCTCTACTGTTGTGCGTGTCATGAATAGGTGATGAGTCTGTATGGAGTATTCCTTTGTACCCTTCAAACAAAACCAAAGCAAACTTTAGTCAATGAATTATTCAACTCAGCGAAGGTACCCACAGTCACATCCCTTCGTTTTACACTGAAGACGACAGCAAGCTACCTTTTTACACAACTCCAAATCCTGCAGCAGTCTGCACTTGGGAAGCAGTGCTCAGTTAAGGGTAAGTGTGACCACTGAGTTGTGAGTGTGAGTACACAGGCAAACAGCTCTCGTCTATCTCTAGGGCTTATCAGCTGAATGTTAGGGAACTCTGAATGGACCCTTGAGTTCCCATCCAGGCCATCCGCAGAACAGGCTTTCATAGCTTTACCTGCTGTCAAGCCTTCCATAGTGCAAGGGGAGACTGGCTATTGTCAAGATCATGGGTTGGATTAGGCAATCAGACCTGGAGACACTCGAGGGAGGAAGCTTTTATTTTGGAGAGAAGTGGTGACTTGAGGACATCAAATCACACCCACTGGGACAGTCAAGGTCACTGTCTGTTCAACTCTGGCCATCCACCTGGCAGTGTGGGGTCTGTGGTACCTGTGTGCTGCTGGCCCGATCAGTACTGTCTACACGCCTGATGAGAGCATGTGCAGATGCCTTGTGCTCTGGTGTTCCAGGAAGACATGAGGTGGAGTACCTAGCAATAGTGCTTGGGAAGCAACACTTGGAGGGGAAACCCTGGCCAAATTGTCCTAGAGACCCAGAATTTAGATTGTTAACAGGCTGTAGGGATAAATGACAAAGACAGGTATACTTCAATGGCTTCTCTTTCAGTGACAACAGTCCAGGTTAATTCTAGATGCTTCCCTAGTGAATATGTCATTTGACAGAATTAGGAGGGTCTTTTGTTCCATTTGACCTGCACTTCACAGGTAAGGGGACTGATGCTAACAGCAGTTAGGGACCTGCCAGAGGTCATGCAGCTGGTGAGATGTGTCCAGATTTGCTGGCACACAAATCTGGCATTCTCTGCAAGACTTGCCACCTCTAGTGGGCACCACACTTCTACCTGGTCCAGGGAGCTCACTAAAGACATAAGTAGTCACGTGGCTGGAAATACACTTTGAAGCAGAAGGCAGTGCCACAGGGAATGTGTTTTGTTTCTCTGAGACTGTTAGTATAGTGTGGTGGCATTATGGAACTCACCACAAAGACACTTTCTCTTGCCTTCATAGGGTCTAAACAGAGTCAGCTGTTCTCCTCTGCCAATTGTAAATGGCTGCATTCCCACACACAAATATCAGTCTTCAATGTAATTCTTTTATGCAATGACAAAGCATTTCACAGGGTAGGAATTCACCTTTGCCAACTGGGCAGGTCACTTTGCTCCTTACAAGGCTGACAACACAAAGATCCTGGCTATGGGAGAAAATGTACAAATATCTCTGCAACAGGTATGGGTTTTAGAATTTGAGGACTTACATGATTGCAATCACCTATGCAAAGGAGTTTTGACTCCCTGAAGGTGGTATTTATGGTTTTAAGTATCAGAATTGAAGTCTCAAATGGCTAATTTACTAGCAGTCAAAATCAACCCTGTAAGAAATCAGGTGAAATGATCATATACTTGTGTCCTTTTTCCTATACTTGGCAGGTTTTACTCAAAACTAAAGGCTAACCTCAATTCTAACATACTAATTATTTAATTGATCCTAGAAGAATCACATGGAAGTTCTGAAAATGATGCTGTTTTCAAATCATTTAGAAGCGACAATTTGGCCAGATTCAATAAACATTTAAACCTATATTAAAATCACTAAATAAAAACCTGTGTGTGAAACAAACACACCACGTTAATGATTTGAAAGTCTTCATTTTGGAGGGTGCGGTGGCTCACATCTTTATTCCTAACACTTAGGAGGCAAAAACAGGTGGATCTCTGAATTCTAGGACTGGTCTACAGAGTGAGTTCCAGGAGCCACACAGAGAAACCTTGTCTTGAAGGAAAAAAAAACATTTTATATTTTGCAACATTTATTTATCTTTTATTACATCTGTGTAGCCACTCAGAGTTAGTTACTTCAAAAATGTCACCCACACAGTGATCTTCATTTCACATAGTGACCTTGGGTATTAGTTTTCCCATAAGGGTCAACCCTAGAGAAAGTCACAACAGGAAACTGAAGCATATTGGTGACTGAACTTTCTAAATTGTTCCTTCAGGTCAGATGAAGTAATACACTTCATCATGATTCTTTGGCTTCCCCCTCCTTTCTTTCTTTTTTTTTTGCACTCTTTGGGTAACATTTCTATTTTGTGGATATCCATTGCAACTGAGTAGTGAGATGGCCTTAAAAAAGTCTTTAGTACCGTATTTGTCAAAACCTAAAAGGAGGCGGAATCCTCCAGGGTCATTCTTCCGTCCAGTTGTGCTGGACTGGCTGTGACGTTTTCATAGGTCCTCTTTCTTTTTAAGAATCATTTGCCCAACCATTTGTGATACGTGAGGTCTGATGGCTTCAAGGGGCTCTTCTGGCCTCCAGAACTTCACAACTTGTCCCTCAGGGTTGACCAGATACTTCCAAAAGTTCCACATTGGTTCCTTCTTGGAAGAATCTAAAATTTTCAGAATATGTTTTCATTATTTTTGTTCTTTGTCAAGATTTTCAGTTTTATTACATCTGCACATGTGACAATATTAGAATCAGGTTCTAGGACTGTCATACTATGAAGAACAAAATACAACATTCACACAAAGCAGAGCTCAAGGCTTCAATAACCAGACTTCACTCTTCTTGGCTTTATAGATGGATGTACTGATAAGAGTCAGGACATGAAACAAAGTTATATAGTTTAGATTTGTTGATCTAAACACTTTTTTTTTTTGCTTTGTAGCCTAAGCTGGACTTGAACTTGTGACCCTTCTGACTCAGCCTCTTGGATCCTGGGATTAACAGGTGGGTGAATGCTACCAAACCCAGCAAAACATAACAAGTTTAATATTTAGTTCTCAATGTTTGCATAGCCCAGGCTGGCCTGAAATTCACTATACAGCCTAGACTAACCTTGAACTCACTATGAAGCCAAAGCTAACCTTGAACTCTAAATCCTCCAAGCCTCCACCTTCCCAGTACTGGGATTAGGGGGTTTGTGGTCCATATCAGGTTTGTTTTTAACATTTTAAAATACAAAATATAAAGTTCTTTGGTAATAGGAAGGTCCAAATTGATTTTTTGCACTTAATGAAATAATGTTTAAATATTATTGATTATACAGCTGAAAATGGCAAGGGATTTGAAATGGTCACTTTGAGAAATTATGACATTCTTTTGCTAAATCTTTATGTAATAAATGTGGACTTTTTCATTTATGTCATTTTGGATATGTGTCCCTAATATTGATGCATATGAGAAAAAGATACAGTAAGTAGGGATTGGAGAGACGGTTCATTGGTTAAGAGTAAGTACTAGTCTTGCAGAGGACCTGTGTTGGATTCCCAGCAACTACAGGTGACTCACTACTGTGTGATTCTAGTTTTAGGTGATTTGATGCTCTCTTCTGGACTCTTTGGGCACCAGACACACATGTACAAATACATACATGCAGGGAAAACATTCATATACATAAATGTGAATATCTCTCATAGAAAAGGTACAGTAACTAAAACTAAAATCAGCCCATACTTTGCCTAGTTCAGTGTTTATTTGGATTCACTAAGTTCAGTGGTCCTGGCAAGCCCACGAGAGGGTCATTACTATCTCCCACATTTTGCATATGAGAAAAATGGAGGGCTTGAACTTGAGACTGAGTAAGCAGTGAGTGGTAGAGGCAGAGTTGCTTTCTGTACCCCCTTCCAGAGTCAGTGGACTTGACCTCTGGGTTCTCCTCCCCTGCCTAAGTTCAGTGCAACCTTACACACTGTTGCCTTTTTGGTTCTGTGGGTTGGGTTTCCAGGTTTGCTTGCTTGTCTGTTTTTGGTAGAGCCCTGGTTAGATTATATTGGGATGCTTAGCTCAAGAGATCCTGCTCAACCTTTCCTTCTAGACCCCAGAAAAGAAAGCCACGGCTTCCTGTTCCCTTTGTCACTAGTGCTTTAAACAGATGACTACAGCTAGCTTAATTATAGAGGAAGGCTCACACAACTGACTTCTGAAAATAAGCATGTTATTTTGCTTTGAATTTCAGCAAAACCCCGGTAAAACAACAGGTCAACCTTGAGGATAATGTCTCAGATAAAAAGAGCACCATGAAACTAAACATAAAGATACACTCAGTTAATGATGCTCAGTCACAGATATTCGAGAAGCTTTAGCCAGGGGTGGGGCTACTGCCCCAAAGGCTAAGTAAGTAAGTAGATGATGGGAAGCAGTCACGACCACACCTCACATAAGTCTTCAACACGAATGTCACAAGGAATAAAAGCATATCAGCGTAGATGTCTTTACCATCTAAGAAATCAAAACGCTGATTCCAGGAATGTACAACTTCTAGAAAGCTGCAAGAATGAGGTTCTGAATCTTTGACAGTTTTATGAAGTTTTCCCAGTAAAATATTTTAAAAGAAATAGGAACTATGGTCCTGATCTATGTATCTTTTTTTATCATATGTATGTGTAGTATATGAAATGAAAAGGAATGAACAACATTGAGGCAGGGGTAGATATTTACCAACAAGAAATCTAAACGCAGGTTCTGCTTCGGGCCCTAAAATCTTAATCTTGTGGAAGATGGGGAATGTGACTCCGTAGTTTTTTCTTGCAAAAGATTCTACCTCCATGCTGGACCTGGGCTCCGATTCTCCAAACTGATTGCATGGGAAAGCCAGGACGTTGAAGTGATAGGGCCCAAACTCCTTGTGCAGCTCCTTGAGGGTCAAGTAGCTTTTGTCGGTGTACCGGCAGTCACTAGCCACGTTTACAACTAGGGAAGCCTCCCGGAAAAAGAAAAAAAACCCACCGGAAAGAGAAGCAAAGATTAAAAAAATCCTCCAGACAGTTAAAATCCTAAACCATTTAGGAAGAATACAACCTCTGATTCCGTATTTTTAAACAGATCCAACTCTATTAAAAACCATAGCTCAGATGAATGGACTAAAACACTACAGTTAGATTACGTAGATCACGTAACAAACACTTTTATTAGCGGATCTCGCCATAGCCACACAGCATCTTCTAGATCACAGCATCAGGTCCGCACAAAAATGAAAGCAACTTTCGAGAAAAACAGTTGCTTTATGTGTTGGGCGTTAAAAGCTCTTAGAACTCTGATAACTAAAAGGACAGCTAACGACATTGCTTTGAAAACTACATTCCAATTTACGACTGTAACGCACCCTACCCTGCCGTGACAATAAGGCCGAGGAACAACAGAAATAAAAATCCCAAGACTTACTTTGCCTTTGAACTTTTCCAGAGACACGATCTTTCCTTTGGCATCTTTCACTTCAAAGGAGTAGAAGCTGTTGATTCTCGGTTTCAGGAATTTTAATTGTAGGAGGAAAAGCATCACGGTGCACAGAACCATAGACAGCAACACGGCAAATATCTTTGCTTTGGAGCCGGAACATTTCAGTGGGTAGGCAGCGAAGGGCTCCATTTTGGATGGTTCTTGGAGTCTCAGCAGGCTGGAATTCAAGGAGGGGCTGAAACTTGAAACCCGAGCAGCTTACAGGAGAACCGGAAGGGCTCACAGTCCCTTTGGATGCTAAATAACTGAAGACCCTTCCCAGAACAATCAGATGAAGTCAGAAACGCGGCAAAATTTCAATATATTTGTAATGTGGTTGCAGGGTAACCATTTTTGGCTAAAAAAATTGGTATAGAATTCGTGGATTCTTAACACGCCCCTGTCTAAGTAAACATTTCACCAGCAGGTGGTGCTCTTGTAACTTGGAAATGAGTGCTTAATGCCCAGCTTAGCATCCTATGTGTTCATGGAGCAATGGAGTGCAGATTAATGTGGTCTGTTAATATGACGTGTGACCATAAAGAACTTAAAATTTGTGTATTTATTAACTGTGTTATATGAATATGAGGAACATGCAATAGATCAATGAAAATCTGTAAAGGCTTCATCTAGTGAAGGCAACCGGATGCCAGAATACAGCAAAAATAGAAACTCATAAAGGCAAAACTAACATCCTTTCTCTATCAGAGCTATAGAAACTCATAAAGGCAAAACTAACATCCTTTCTCTATCAGAGCTATAGAACCTCATAAAGGCAAAACTAACATCCTTTCTCTATCAGAGCTATAGAAACTCATAAAGGCAAAACTAACATCCTTTCTCTATCAGAGCTATAGCAGCTTTTTTTCTTCATAGTTTTGTCATCACAGCTGGAAAGATATATACTTTATAACATAACCACACACACACACACACAGTCATGCACACACAGGTACACATATACAGGCACACACATACACAGATACACACACATATGAACACCCAGGCACACACATAAACACACCCTACACAACAATCTCCCTATGTACACACAAATATTCCCCCACATACACACACATACACATATGACCCCACACATACACACACATACATGCACACACACACTGCTGAGAAGTTTCAGGAAATAATTCTTTGAACTACTTTGTAATCCTGTCCATGGCACTTTTGAGACAGCATGGTTCTGACCTACAATTTTATTACTTACCAATGGATTCCAACCTGTAGATAAAACCCAGCATTTTTACAGGAAAAGAGCAGAATTCAGTCAGAAACCGAAAACCATCCCTGCAAACCCACACCTCTGCAGACACAGTCACTGATGCCGTAGCTTCACCTTTGCTTTTCTCTTTGGCTATACCTTGCTATCCGAGGCCCAGTTTTGTTCTGATGGTCACAGTTATTAGGGATGGAAGCCGAAGGCAGCAAAGGGCTGCGTATCCCTCAGCCACCTTAGAGCTCGTTTGCTGTACAGGAAATTCTGAATGGTCCACTTGGTGCCACTGTGTGTTTCCCGGAAGTCTAGTGAGCTGAGACGCTGGCTTTCTGTCACTCCTGGTGCCTTAGAGGGCCTGTCTCCAGCTTCTGGTGTGTGTGTGTGTGTGTGTGTGTGTGCACGCGTGAGCGCTTGTGTGTGCATGTGTGTGTGTGTGTACACGTGCACATGCACACATTTGGGAGTAGTTGAGCAAAGCCTGCAGTTTAGGCTTAACCTTAGGTCTAACCAGCCAGAGAAACCACTTTCCTCCTGCTCCCTGGGGGATAAGAACAGATTCAGCAGGGCTGGGCATAGTGGTGCATGATGGGAATCCCAGCGCTGTGGACCTGAGGTAAGAGGATCACTGTTTTGCCTCCTGTCTGGATTGCACAGAAAAGCTGTCTCAAAAATAAAAACAAGGGCCGAGTGTAGGCAGCACACGCCTTTAATCCCAGCACTCGGGAGGCAGAGGCAGGCGGATCTCTGTGAGTTCAAGGCCAGCCTGGCCTACAAGAGTGAGTTCCAGGACAGCCTCCAAAACAATACAGAGAAACCCTGTCTCAAAAAAACAAAACAAAACAAAGAAAGAAAGAAAAGAAAAAATACAAACAAGGAAAGCAAAAAGTTAAAAGCCAACCACCCACCACCACCACTGCTGCCACCGCTGCCGCCACCACTGCCGCCACCACTGCCACTGTGGTCACCTCCGCCGACCCCCAAACAAGCAAGAATGGACCTAAAATAGGAAAAAAAGATCGTGCAGAAAATATTCCCTTTGAAAGTTATTTCCAGTAAAGAACAAAATTGCCCAGGAAGCCACCAGTCTCTACGTGTGATAGTTTTGCTCTGATGTTGTCCGATTGAGTTGTTCAAAGCTCCGCCTTTCATTATGTTCCCACATTCCTATGTCCTCTGCCTTTCTGGCCCTGCTTTCCAGGTGCGACCTGTGAATCTATTTCATGGCTTTCATGTAGCCCATCCAAGACCTCCCGGCTTAGATTTTTCATTCTTGGCATATGTCTTCATGACGCACACACACCAAAGCTCCAGAGTCTTTAGATTGGAATCTTCTCTGGTCCCGGGAAGGATGTGTGTCGTGTCTCCATGGATACCCTTGATTGACGCTTTATCTAGTTCATCAGCCAGTGCAAGTAAACGACTGGGAAACTTGAAACTTAAAGATTATCCATAGAGGAACTGCTAAACTTGGAACATTTGAACCACGAGGGTCATCCCTTTGAGACAGGGATCCAGAGTGGTTACCTCTGAGGGCTGTTGGTGGGCTGCTCCTCAGAAGGGTCTTTTTTTATATAGTGTGATATTATTTTGAGAAAATAGTTGGTCTAATTTCTTCTACAAAGACCAAGTGATCCAGAATGGAAGAGGTTTGAAAAGGTTAGACCAAGCTGTTTAAACTTGGAAACAGTTGCTGTACAAACCAGCATATTAGATAAGTAGGCACTCATTTATGTCTGAGACACATGCTTGTCTGATCTGAAAACTTGCTGTAGATGAACACTTTAAAATTTTTATTTAGTTAAATATTGCATCTATCTGTAGGAGTGAACCCCAGGAGGGTAGAACTCACCTCAGGGGCCCAAGGCAGGTGGCCACCGGCCACAGAGGCGTGGGCTTCCAATCCCACTCCTGACACCAGATAATGATGATAGCCAATGCTATAGGGGATACAATATATTTATTTACCAGAGAGAGAGAGTCACACAAGCTAGGAGAAGTGTGGCCGGCTTCCAAAAAAGAGGAGGTCCTTTTTCCTTTTGTTTCCTTTTATCTCTATCTGTGCTAATTTACTTGTCTATGCCCTCATGGGTGGATAGCTTTGTGGGGTTCACTCCTACATCTATCTGTATGTCTATCTTTTATCTATATCTATCTATCTATCTATCTATCTATCTATCTATCTATCTATCCATCCATCCAAATCCATCCACCATCTCTCTCTCTCTCTCTCTCTCTCTCTCTCTCTCTCTCTCTCTGTGTGTGTGTGCCCGAGTACCACTGCACATATGTTTAGACCAAGTGACAACTTGTGAGAGATGGTTCCTGGGAGTTGAACTCAGGTTGTCAGATTTGGCGATGAGTGCGTTTAACCCCTGGGCCATCTCACTGGCCCTTGTTTGTTTTGTCTGAAATGGGACCTTGCCTGTGTCCAGACTGGTGCTGAGACTGCAGGTTCTTCCAATCCTCCCAGTTCAGCCTCCACAGAGCTGGACTGCAGGTGGCTATCACCACACCCAACTAGAATGCATTATTACAGCAAGTGCATATTTCTTCTCAAGGACAAACTTGGAGTCAGTGCATTAATTTAATGGTCCTTAAGGCTCAGGAGAGGCAGACACTGAAAGCATGTCACATACATTTCTTGGAAGACCCACTAATAAAACATCCACAACAGTTCAGGAAACCCTTGCCATGGACAGTGTGGGATGAAGGAAGATTTGGCAGGTTTTCTCTGTGCATAATCTGATATCATTTCTCAGTGACTGGGGATTTGTCCCTACTGTATACACATTCTGACTATTCTAGACTGTTCTCAGACAGCACATGTATCACGCTATACATTTCTTTGCAGAGGGATAGTCTAGAAAACCCACCAGCGTTCTTTCAGTGGGTTATGGAGGGTTTTCTAAGTGGGAATGGTTGCTGAAATGATTATCAGCCAGGGAAGCCAAGTCAACATGGGATAAAGTAACTGATGCAGTTAATTGGCCACCTCAGTCTTTGCCAAGGGTGTGAACAAAGTGTAAGCAAATGGGCCAGCTGTGGACAAACGGAAATCAATTACACAGTCATGGGGCACACAGGAAATGGAAACTGAAGGCAGCAAGGAGCTTAGCTCTAAATAAGTCACCTGTGTCATGCCACATTTTATAGAGAAAATATGCACACACATGCCACACATACACACATAGCACACACATGCACACACACCACACATACCACACACACACACACACACACACACACACACACACACACACGGAAGGTGCTTAAGATCAAAGAACTAGTGAATGCAGCAACAGAACAGGATTTAGCACTTTCAGCTTCATAACCAGAATTATTTCATCTGTATGGCACCATTTCTTTGTAACAGCTAAAACACATTTGTTTTGAAGTCAATATGGAACCAAGATCGCTCCAGCAGTCTGGTGAAGGAGTTCTACTCATCAGGAGACCTTTAGTTTTTATAAGAAGTTAATATAGAGGCTGAAAGAGTCTGGGAGTACAGAAAAACAAGAAAGCACATCCATGTGCCTTGAAGTCACCTGGAAGGAGTCACGGGGGAGTCTGCAGAGCAGAAAGTCTAGATAAGGCAGTCTTCATGAAAGCAGCATTTCCAAAAGTGATAGAAGGGCCTCGGGTGGGGGGGCTGGAGAGATGGCTCAGAGGTTAAGAGCACTGACTGCTCTTCCAGAGGTCCTGAGTTCAATTCCCAGCAACCACATGGTGGCTCACAACCATCCATAATGAGATCTGATGCCCTTTTCTGGCCTGTAGGGATACATGCAGACAGAATACTGTATACATAATAAATAAATAAATCTTAAAAAAAAGAAGGGCCTTGGGTGATGGATGGGGGCTGAGGATGCTTGGCTCCCCCAGGAGCAGACCTGGGGGATTGAGAACCGCATAATTCCTATTGGAAAATGAACAGATACTTTTGACTTAAACATTTAAAAAATTGACACACTTAATTCCAGCACTTGGGAGGCAGAGGCAGGTGTATCTCAGTGAGTTCGAGTCCAGCCTGGTCTACAAAGTGAGTTCCAGGACAGCCAGAGCTGTTACACAGAAAAACCCTGTCTTGAAAAGCCCAACCAACCAACCAACCAAACAAACAAAGAACTCCCAAATTTTAAATTGTACATATTTATAGGGTACCAAGTGATGTTTTAATAAATGAATACATTGTATAATGTTTAATTCATGTTATACATGTTTATCTCCTAAATATCATTTGTGGAAAAAATCTGAAATACTTTTAAAAATATTTTATCAATAGAACACTGACAGCTTCAGTTTGGCTATATTTTCCACTAGAATATGAAGGCATCAGGAGTTTTAAAATCTTTTGTCTTTTGAAAAATAAGCGTGTTCATATGTATGTTTGTGAAAATTTGTGCCGTGGCATGTTGTGTGTGGAGGTCAGAGAGCGACTCTGTGGAACTGTTTCTCTCCTTCCACTTTCACGAGGTTCTGGGGATCGAACTCAGGTCAGCAGGCTTGCATAGCAAGCCCTTTACCCACTGGCTCAAATTTTGGTATTTAAATCTATTTTGAAATATTATTGAGACTCTGATTTTCAAGTGTCCTTTGGTCAGAATGCCAGTTCATTGGGTGGGGCTGGGTGTGTGTCAGGACTGTGTTAGGGTGTGGTGGGACATGCCCCAGAGCCATGGGACCATTTTTGTTATTTCTGTCTTTGTCTTGAGATCCCCCCTCCCTCCCTTCCTTCTCTTTTCCTTTCTTTTAAAAATTGCATTTATGTATTTATCTGTTCATTTATTTACTTGTGTATGTATGTGTGTGGGTGCATGCCTTGGCGCACTGTGGAGACTGGAGGATACCTTGTAGGAATCAGTCCTCTCCTACTAGGTGGGTCCTGGGGATCGAACTCAGTTTCTCAGGTGTGGTACTGAGCACTTTTACCCGCTGGGTCATCTCATCTGCTGAGTCACAAGATTCTTGCAAAACTCCATTCCCAACATGCCCTTTCTGGACCTCACAGGCTTTCCCCACCCACTGAATATTTGTGTGTCGGATCATTTATCACCAGACCTGTTTGTTTCTGTTTTCTTGGTCGCTTCATCCTGTGACTTCCTGACCTTATTTTTAACCTTTCTAGGTTCCTTTTTATTTATCTTGGGCTCCGGATTCCTCTCTGTATAGTGTCACCACGATGTGACCACTCAAGGTGGACAAGCTGAGCTGGTGGCCTTCATCCCTTTCCCTCCTTTGTCTTGCTTTTCTTATCTTCCTCTTCCTCTCTATTAATAAATGCTTGAGTCATTTAAAACTATGCGACAGGCATTTCCTTAGCAGGAGATAGATCCTAGAACAAAAGCTTAAAAACATCAAAGATGAGATAGTGCAGCCTAGAGCCAGGGTTGTCTACGTGCCACCTCTGCGTTTTCTGTATTTGCAGATCCTTTGCTATTGCCTTCATAGTTTAACCTAAGTATATTCACCTACCTTGGATTAATTTTTGTATGGGTAAAATTTATGTTGATACGGAAAGGCTAAGACCGTTAAAAGATTGAAACACCTCACTCTATTCCCAATGCAAGGGCTGACTGAGACGTGAACTTTATATTCAGTGTACTTAAGATCATTGAAGTCAATAAAAATTCGTCTCTGCCTTTTGTTGTCAGGTTTTGTCATGGTGACAATATAAAATAAGTTTTCTTTTCATAACTTGCGTTTCTTCAAATAATTGCAGACAGGTCTTTTTGTGTCTTCTTTCTTTGGGTCACACCCTGGCTTCCCTTGCTGCACGTGCTGGGGCGCTGTAGATGTTCATCTTAGCTTCTCTCATCGTGGGCGCTGTCTTCCCGGACCCCAGACTTGGCTTTTGAATCCTGACTTACACTTGTGTCTTCTCCTCCTCCCTTTCTTCTTCCCTCTTCTCCTCTTCCTTCTCAGCCTGTAGTTTTTTATTTTGAAATATTAAAACAGTCTGAAAAGTACATACAATGGAGACGGCTTGACAACAATAATTCGGAGAAGACATTCTGGCCAAGTGCCAGATGCATATTGTAGATGGCAATGTCATGTCACAGTGTCAAAAGGTTGGGTACGCCTTCCAGTCCCAGAACTAGAATATACCTACCCCACCTTGGGCTTCTGATACAGGGTGTCCTGTACAGCACCCGTGTACGCCCTGAAACATGCTTTTGTTTCTCCTGTCCTTGCACTTTACTTAAATGGAATTATACTATGTTTCCTGGCTTTTCTAGCTGTTTCATAAGCCTTGTGCAGTTCACGCTTACTTTACAGTATTCCATTTTATAGATGTATCAGCGTACCCATTCTCCTGTTGACCAGCTCCCTCTTAAAGCACAGTTCTGAGCCTGGACAGAGATCTTCAGCCAACTTCTGACAGTGCGATTTTGATTTCTCTTTTAAAAAATACTTAAAATTTTATGTATACACACACATACACACACACACACACAGCATATGTGAAGGTGCCCTTGAAGACCAGAAGGGGGCACCAGATCCTTTGGAGCTGAAGTCACAGGTGGTTGTGAACCTCCCAACGAGGGTGCTGGTCTTCTGCTAAAGCAGTGACACTCTAAGGGGACCTAAGACTGTACTGCTTTTCGGATTGCATCACACTTTAACGCCACTGATGCTCTTACCCTTGGGTGTCTATATGAGTGGCAACTCTGGACTCCACAGGGCACATCCCTCACAACCAGCTAGAGCGACCCTGCCTGCCAGGGTCTGAACTCTGACAATCTCTAGGCCCCACTTCAGGCACCTGTGTTTATCCTTGACTTTTCTCTCCAGCTCTAGCCCTCACTCTCATGATGTGATGTGATGTGTGTGTGTGTGTGTGTGTGTGTGTGTGTGTGTCTTCCATCTTACTACCCTGGAGGAGGGCACTTGTTCTTGTTATTGGGAAGTATAGAAGAACAGTTTTCTGGGCGGAGCATTTTCTTGTGTGTTTAAAGATCACTGATGAGTCGGGATGTGTCATCAGTATTCCTTGTTTGTCTGACAGACTAGCACCCTTACTGTGTCATTTGCATAATGCTCCTCTTTATGCGAAAAACCTTTGTTTTATCTTATCCAACTTGAAGCTTGTTCATATCAGACAAGACAAGGATGCTCACTTCCGACCCTCTGGACTCTTTCTTCGGGCCCCTCTGCCTCCTGAGCGTGATTGGCTTTTAGGAGCAATGATGCATTCACTTAATTCTCTGCGTAAATGACTTAACTCCATTAGCTTCCACTAGTGCCCACTTGAGGCGGCAGTGATGAGATGCGCGTACCTGACTGCTGGTGTGCTCTAAGTGTTCTTAGTAACTCGGGGTGCTGGCACGCTGTTGGAGCTGTGGAAGGCCACTGGGAGCTGTGCATCAGCTTCCTGCAGTTGCTGAAAGAAATCACCCAAAACTCCTCCGTGTCTTGCAAATTTGGAGGTTGGAGGCCAGTCTCTTGACACAGAGGGAAGTATCAGCAGGCTTTGCTTTCTCCAGAGCGCCTGGAGCAGAGGTGTCTTGTCTTTCTTGGTTCTGGTGGCTGTTGGTATTTTCTGGCTTGTGCGTGTTACTGCTGCCTCTCTGCTTTGTGGGCATAGTGCCCTCTCCTCTTAGTCTGGTTCAGTCTCCCTCTACCTTCTTATCAGGACAAATGATGGTATTCAGATAGGATGAAAGGGTAGATTCCCCGACTTATGCAAATTAATCCACAGCTTAGTGCTGTATGTGGGTACCTCATGTGCAAAGCCCCTTGGCTGCAGAAGATGATGTTGATCAGGGATTAGGATCTGGAATCCTGGGGGATCATTACTTGGCCTCAATAGGCTGTCAACCCAGTGTGGCACAGAGTGAGGCCATGTCCTAGATGTGTCCCTGAAGGAGTTGTTGGTGAACCCAGCTGTGAATGTGAGCCAGTTGTTACCTTGGAAGAGAGTTCTGGACAAGATTTCAAGTAGGAATCATTTAAGATGGACAGAGTGACAGTTGCCAAGTTGGAGGAACACAGACATGTCAAGGCAGTGTGATTACCAGTGTGAAGTTTATTGATCAATTTTTTCATCTGATATACCATCAAATTTCTTCTCTCTCCTATTTTAAGTTCAAAATCATTTTGCCTTGACATGCATATTTAAATTCTAGAACACCAAGGAATTTTGTAAGAGAGGTCTGTCTTCCTTCCAATATGGCGGCTCTTCCCTTTCTTAGTCTCTGCCAGTCTTAGATGGCATTGTTGGGAGTGCAGACATTGTCTGGATATGCCCCACCAACATGACTTGCTTAGTCCCCAAAGTTCTAAACTTTAGATCCAGCAAGAAAACTGAAATGTATCACTGTGGCGCAATGGCTAACACATTGGACTTCTAGTGGCAAGGAAATTGGAGAGAGAGGACGTTGACGGTGCTCAGTACAGCGCCACTTCATATCCTGTTTCACACTGATGTGTGGTGACGATAAGTCACACAGGATCACTCTAACTGTTTCGGTCTATCTAAAAACTGTGGATGGAAGCTGCGATTATGAAATGATTTTCTGGTGTTTAAAAAATAGAAAAAAATTCTTCAGGCTCACAAAAGTTAAATCTCATGCATGTAATACCATGCAATTTCATTGGAAAGAACTTTTACCTTTGCCTCTTCGAGACCACTAGAACTTTCAGTTTTCATTGTTCACCAGGCTTTTGGCTCGGTCACCACATACTCCAGCTTTAAGAGCAACTTTGTGAAGAGGCTGTCTGGGGAGATTCCTGCGGCCAGCAGTGCCATCACAAGATGGTAGTGTCTAGCAGTCCCATTACCACAAGATGGCAGTGTCTAGCAGTCCCATTACCACAAGATGGTAGTGTCTAGCAGCCTCATCACCACCAGATGGCAGTATCCAGCAACCCCATCACCACCAGATGGCAGTGTCCAGCAGCCCCATCACCACCAGATGGCAGTGTCCAGCAGCCCCATCACCACTAGATGGCAGCCAAACCAAGCCAGGGACCTGGAAGCCTGTTCCTCTGCAAAGGAAGGCTATTCCTCCAACATCCCTGAATCTCCATCAGTGCTGAAGATAACCCCAGCAGTGGACACCCAAACTCTACATGAGTCCAATTTTAGGCTTGCAGTTAGTTTGTAAGCTCAGATAAGTTGCAGTTTCTTATGTGAATTGTCCAAGTGCAAAGGCTACAATAGACCATGCTGCCCTTTCTATAGTGTAGTGGTTGTCATCTTCAAATATATTGTGCTTTAAATATGCTCAAGGAATATATATATATATATATATATGCACATATATGCATATATGTGTGTATTTCTGCACTATATGAAAATGCCTTTTCTTTGAAGACTCTATAACAGTGAGTGGTTCTCAACCTTCCTAATGCTGAGACCCCTAATACGGTTCCTCATGTTGTGGTGACTCCCAACTGTAAAACTGTTTTATTGCTACTTCTTACTACTGCTGTAGTTTGGTACTACTATAAATCATAATGTAAATATCTGATATGCAACACCAAAGGGGTTGTGACCCACATGTTGAGAAATGCTGCTCTAGAATATTAATGACTTTGGTAAGGTTCCTGGTACATGAAAGTTTGAAAAAATATATTATAATTTCCATTCTTCAGGAGCAAATGTGTCACCTAATGGTTTAGTTCCTGTTCTGTTCTTTAAAGGTCCCATGCAACACGGTCATAATTATGACTTAGCATCTTTCCTGTTTTTTCCCTCCCTCCCTCCCTCCCTTCCTCCCTGCCTCCCTCCCTCCTCCTTCCCTCCCTCCCTCCCTCCTCTGTCTCTCTTTCTTTCTTACATGTAGCTCTGGCGGGCATGGAACTCACTGTGTAGTTCAGGCAAGCCTCAAACAATTTCCTTGCCTCAGCCTTCCAAGGGCTGAGATGGCAGGCGTAAGCCACTGTACTTGTAAGACTGATGTTGGCAGTGGCACCAGCATCTTCCTGAAAGACTATGGTTCTGAAGATTGCAAAGGGACCCAAATCTTCATAAGTGGAGCGGTTTCCCACATAATGACAAGTAGCAACAGCAGAATTTACCTGATGGGGGCAGGGGGAGACTTAGGAGTGTAGGAAATCTTTTGTATTTCCCTGTAGTTGAGGAAGTTTGGATATTCATTGTTTTAGGGGAATTTCTTGCTAAAATTAGGGGCTTCCTGGCTCTTTCAGAACTTGAAATGAACTTACCATTTGTTTCTTAATAAAGCAGTGTGTGAAAAATTGGAAACCCCAAGCAACAGTCAAAAGGAGTTTACAAGAGAGCCCATTCCACTTTCTACTTCAGTTAGTACCGGGATATAAGCATGCATCTGGATTCTAGATACTTTCTGGAGGGATTTCATTTTATTTCAGAGGAGCAAATTTGGAAGGAGCTTCCATCCTGTCTGCAGAGCTTTCTACCTGCTCTACCTTCAGAGAAGTTCATTTGCTCTGCGCAAAAATTGTCATCTCCTGCTTTCTGAGACACTGACAGCTTCCAAGCACCGCCTCTGTTTTTTTTTGTTTAGTATTTCTCTCTCTCTCTCTCTCTCTCTCTCTCTCTCTCTCTCTCTCTCTCTCTCTCTCTCTCTGTCTCTGTCTCTCTCTCTCTCTCTCTCTCTCTCTCTCTCTCTCTCTCTCTCTCTCTCTCTCTCTCTCTCTCTCTCTCTCTGTGTGACCACATGTCATGTCATGGTATGCATATGAAGCCAGAGGACAACTTTGTGGAGTGTCTTCTCCCATTGCACCTTTTCTGGGTCTAGAGATTGAGTTCAGGTGTCAGGCTTTCTCTATACCCACAGAGCCATTTTGCTTTGAGCATGGCCTTTTGTCTTGGGTTTCTATTGTTGTGAAGAGACGCTATGGCCACTGCAACCCTAATAAAGGGAAACATTTAATTGGGACTGGCTTGCAGTTCAGAGGTTTAGTCCATTGTCGTCATAGCGGGAAGCATTGTGGCATGCAGGCAGGCATGGTGCCTGAGAGAGAGCAGAGAGTTCTACATCTGGATCATCAGACAGCAGGAAGAGAGAATGACACTCATCCTGACTTGAGCATCTGAGACCTCAAAGTCCACTCTAGTGACACGCTTCTTCCAGAAAAGCCACCTACTCTAACAAGGCTGCACCTAACAGTGCTGCTCCTTATGGGCCTATGGGAGCCGTTTTCACTCAAACTGCCACACTTTTCCTCTGTCATTTGAGGTTCTGAGGCCTAGCCTTTCTCTACAGTCTTCTAAAAGATAGCCCAGTAATTAAGTGTTTCAAAACAAAGAGCCAAATCTGGAACTTTGAGGGACATTTAATGTTTATTCCCTCTCTTCTTCCTTAAACTAGTGTTCATCTCTTGCATTTTGAGTCCTGGGAACTAGGGTGCCAGGCTCTAAGAATATGAGTGACAATCTATCAAGCTCATAGTTGTCCAAAAGCACAAAGTATTGTTACATGTCAAAAGGTCAAGATTTTCTGGAGATCCCTTGACCCATGTGATGTGACATATATATATGTATATATACATATGATATACATGGTAGATATCTAGTATTTGAGCAGTTTGACAGGTACCCCACTAAAGCAAAATGTCTGGTAAAGTCTTGATAAGAGACTATGTTCTAGTTTCATATATGTTGTTTGAAAATATTCTTACAGAAAACAACTTAGGGGAAGAGGAGTTTATTTGGGTTACAGCTCTGTCATTTTGGGTAAATCAAGGCAGGGACTTGAGGCGTCTAGTCACATCACATCTAGAAGCAGAGAGGGATAAATGCACACATGCATGCCTACTTGCTTGTTTTCTTGTGCTTGGCTCAATTTCTCTACTCATACACAGTTCAGAATCCCCTGCCTAGGAAATGGTGCCACCCATAGTGGGCTGGGTATTCCCACATCAATTAACTTAATTAAGGCAGTCTTCTGTGGGTACACCACAGACCAACCCACAGACAATCCGTCATTGAAATTCTCTTCCCAGGTGATTCTAGATTGTGACAAGTTGACAATTAAAGTCAACCATCACAGAAAACTTATGAAAAATACTGGTGTGAATAAAATTGACCTCTGTTTCTTAGATAGAATTTCACTGTTGCTATTGCCAACCTACATTTACAACATCTTTCTGTAACAGGAGGGAGGAGAGACAAAGCGATACGTAGGGATAATGTAAGGAAGACCAATGACTGGTAACACAAGCATCTTACAGTGATGTCAGAGCAGGATGATCATAGCTTGATAAGACGCTCCTTGCAGCATCCTTTAAGCTGCTGAACTATTTTCACCTATTCTGAAAACCTGTTTTTTCCATGAAGCGTTTTCACGGCTACTGCTGCTGAAGGTAGAGTCAGGACTTTAACGCTGGCATTTCCTCTGGGCTCTAGAGGACACTGAGGCAGTTTCTTGTGACTGCTCATGTATGAGCCTAGAGATGTAGTGAAGGCCCTGTCCATTCCTCTTTGCTTTTCCCCTAGAATTTGGAGTGAGAACTCAGACTTTCACAGTCTCATCTCCTGAGAACATGCCATACCTAGTCAGACCAGTAATCTGAGTGACTGTGTGTTTTAAAAACTAGATTCAAAGCTAAATGCTGAGTTCTGAATATGAGGAAGGGACTGCCTATGCGCCCTGGGAGCCAGCACGAAAATGATGGGCAAGTGAAGGACGTGGGTAGGACACCGCACTAAAGACAACACTCCCCATAGTACAAGAGAAGTGTTGAAGACCACTCAGAAGGGAATAACCACCAAAGCAGGGAAGATTAATACAGCAAGACTATATTTACCTAGTCTGCTTCTTCTCGGTCACACCCTTGGCTTGACCTAAAGGGGCCACCTAAAAAATATCTCAGCATCAATTTGATTCTTCATCTATCACAGGTTTTTTTTTTTTGTTTTTGTTTTTGAGACAGGGTTTCTCTGTGGCTTTGGAAGCTATCCTGGTACTAGCTGTTGTAGACCAGCCTGGCCTCGAACTCACAGAGATCCGCCTGCCTCTGCCTCCCAAGTGCTGGGATTAAAGGCGTGAGCCACCACCGCCCCGCCCAGGAGGCAATATTTTATCAAAGGGTTTAAACTAGAGAAGCCACAAAATCACACTTTAGTCAAGACCATTCATCGAGTGTATGTCTCTGAGTTTAGTATGCATATTGTGCAAGAGGAAAGAATATATTGACTGTAAATTCTAATTATTTGAACTCATATGAAACTGAAAATAAATACACAGAACAGTCCTTTCATTCAATTTTCTTGTTGAGTATGAGCTTAGGGATGGGTGATGGTCAAAGTATGAAAATTCTATGAAATAATTAGGGGTGCTGCTGGGCCCCATGCCTGGGCAAGCTTGTCACTGTTACTGTTTTCTCACCTTCTAGTGATGATTAGTGTGTCACTGCCCAGTCCCTTGGGACTATTCTGTTCTCGTACCATGACTAATAACTGTTCACAGAAATGTTGCTGGATCTGTGGACACACAAAGAACTTGACATCTCTTGGAGCAATTGTTAAACAAAAGTCATTGAAGAACCTGGGCATAGGGTCATGAAAATGGCGTTACTGTCCATCTGTGAGCATCTGTTGCCATGATTATACAGAAGTCAGACAGCATTCAGAGTGAAGACAGCTTTGCAGGAAACCTGTAGTCTTCTAGTGGTCCTCACTGATGTTCTGGAGGGTGTTGGCACAATGAGAGCCTGAGTAGTTGTTGGAACTCCCAGAGCTCATATTAATTGGGCTAGTCCCAAGTTGCTAATTAAAGTATGTAAGGGAAAGCTCACATACTCAAGATACTGGGGGGGGGCGTGGACAGTATCTTGAGTATGTGAGCTTTCCCCTACAAAAGTATAATATAGATCTCACATAAGAAAGGGAACCCATGGGTACCCAAAGAGAAGCACATACAGGACAATGCCTTTGTCAGCTCTGTGGGATTATGTGTGCTTTTGAAGAAATGCATCTGTGATGCTGCACTGAGCTATTGACCAGCAGACTATGTTAGACATGATGCTGTAGATCAGAAGTTCTCAGCCGAGGACGATTTTGTGCCTCACTGCACATATGGTAGTGTTTTCCATTGTCATGACTCTGAGGAAGGCACCATACTGGGTGCAGGTCAGCTATGCTGCTAAACACACTGTGAAGCACAGGACAGTCCCTACAACAAGGTATCGCTACATGCCTTGACATGCCAATAGCACTGAGATCGGGAGACTTCTTGGCAGTCACATGTTCTGTCTTGAATACACAAGAGTCACGATTCTTTGGCTGGCAATGGTTACTTTTGATAAATTGAGGAGTGTGAGGATTTGACGCTCTAGTCTTCAGTAATGTCATTTCACGTTAAGGAAAGCTATTACAACTCTTCCTCTTGGCATTATTTAACCAACAGTGAGCCCAGGTTTGAATTCTCGACTTCACTCTCCCTGTGTCTTCCATCCTCCTTGTCTGTCTTTTATAGTATGACTCTGAATCCGGTCTGTCTGGATGCTGTCTTGTGAAGCTCTTCCTGTCCCTGTATCTGTGTCTGTCTGTCTTTGTGAATATCCGAGTGTGTGTCCCTAATACAAGCTTTCCTCTTTCCCTATTGATCAGCGCAGAAATATCACATGGGGAAGGAATGAAGATAGATGCTGAACAAAAGTCTTTAGCAGAGTTTTATAAGGGACTGAGTTACTGAATCCAGCTGCTCCAGATGACAAACAGCACTACAACCTTCATTGTTTATCTAACAGTATCTTTATGTCACAGTCAATATTTATGGTGGATGTTCATTTTATAAGGCTGCTTTCAGCCTCTATTTGCTGTTTCCAGAAAATAATTATCATAACATACATGCGTACCTATTATGTCAGGGGCAAGGTAGAACACATCACTTAAGGCCACAGCTATGGAATCTTAGCTTATACTGTAAAAGCTGATTACATGGGAAGTCCAAAGGCAAGTAAGGTTAGAAGTTACATTGCTCTCTTAAAGGCAGGTTGAACAAACAGGCTGAACACACAGTAGGATAGCAGCCTTAAGTCTGAACTGACTGCAAGGTGCATTAGTAACTATGACTGAGGTCCAGCAGAAGTTCCCATCTCTTAGACTGTAATGGAGATTTTCATCACAATACGTTGTGACAAAGGAGGAAGCCCAAATATTAAGATGCTTCTGAGAAAGACAGTGACGTCTGGGCTGTGGAGGCCAAAAGAGAATCTTCTCCACTCTGCTTTTCTTAGTCACCATTTTATCTTTTGAAAATTCGGATGCATGCTTTTTTGTATTTATTTCTAATTTTCCTAGTTGGTTTTAATCAAAGTTGGGCAAAAGGATGTCAGAAAACATTAAATGTACTGCCCCAATACAATTATATTATTTTTGTGTGTTCATGGAAAGTTAGAATATTACCTTAAGCTCTTTGATGTTGCTTATTCCTCATGAGTAAAGGTGCCAGTGACTTGTGATTGAACTATATGCTAAGTCAGTTTTGGGGCTGGAAGAATGAAGAAAGGCTTTTACTTTAGCTGGGTTATCCCTACTGAGTTGTGGAGTTGCTGAGGCTGAAATAGTCTATGTGAGAGTGCGATTCTCACCACTAGTCATCATGCTGTGAAACCCTTGACCTCTCTAGTGAACTCTCAGTGGCAGTGTGTTCCTCACACCTGAGATGCACACGTGTGCTCCTAGAGAAGCGCTCTCTTTGTGTGCATTTGTTTCCAGAAATGCCTAAACCAGCTGGGTTTTCAACCCAGAAGGAAGTTCAGTAAGGGAATGGGAGAAAGCATCTTTGTGTCCGGACAGGTATGGGGCAGAGACTTGCATTATCCTTGTTCCAGCCCTCTTTTCTCCCTGCCTCTCTCATCCCTTCTGTACTTTAAAATGGTATGTATATGCATCAGAGTAAACCATCATCATTATACGATTTGCATAACTCCCATAATTCTCTGCTCTGGCCACCTTCACTCCCTAGTCCCATTTTCTAGAGGTTATCGTTCTCAGTTCTCACTTCAGCTCTTAGGCCTTTCTCTGTGTCGCTGGCTGTTCCTTGTGATTTTAGGTTTCGTGGGGACTTTGGCACAAAGTAAGAACAAACACTCAGGTCCCCTCTTGTCTTACCGTTTCTCCAGTCTCTTGAGGTATATATGCTGTATTTTGCAAAACCAGAGCAGACTCATTAGTCAGTGTCCATATCCTGTTATAACTATATTTACTATGAGCAGCCTTCTCTAGTCTGCCTGTTTCCCTGCTTGACTTTCTGTTTTCATTTCACATTTCTGTGAAGCTGTTGTTTCCCACTGGCATCCATGTTCTGTTTCTCAGGACTGACAACCCGACCACACACTTGCTCACTCCACTTTGCTCTTCCCTGGTGTCCCTCAGCCAGTCTGAAGACTGTTGAGTTGGCCAGCCGCAGAGCTATAATCCTGGGACTCCTCTCTCTCTGACACCAGATCCACTATTTCTGGAAATGCCTATGATACTCAAATTTGAGTCATAGTTTGACTGGCTGTAAATTCCAGTTTCACCCAGCAATGTGGAGACAGATAGCCTTTTCTAGCTCACATTGTTGACACGTCTCATTGTATTCTGCGATCCTGTATTCTGTATGTAACCCCCACCCCAAGCCCATCCCTGAACCCCAGCCACTGTTAACAGTCTCTCCTACCACCACCGTTTTAGAATTCCAGGATGATAAACCTTGGTGTTAATACCCACCTCCACCTCATTGGATGTTAAAAAGCACCATTTGGTGGGCCTTTTCATACACTAGAATTCTCTAATTAGGCTTTCATGATTTTGCCACTTTTTTCTATTTTAAGCTAATTATTGATACTTCTGATTTTCCTGTCTTCTCTGTTCTATTTTTTCATCTTATTGCTTTCCCTTTTTCTCCTCTGGTGAATTACTTACCAGCCTTGTTACTAAAATTTAAATTTTGGCTATCTCAGTTAAAAATTTTTTTCTTGAGAGAAGGTTTCACTATGTAGTTGAGGTCAGTGTCAAACTCTCTATGTAGCTCAGGCTGGCTTACAACTCACAATCTTCCTGCCTTTGCCTGAGTACTGGGGGTACAGGTCATGCTCACCACTAAGGATGCCCTAGCTTTAATACTTACAGGGTTTTTTTTTTTCAGCATTCTTTCTCTTATGTTCTTTTTGGGCTATTAGTCCTTCATCTGCCTTCCAGAAAAATGTTGTGGCCTGTTGCCTGGGGCTGAGTTCATGCCCCCTCCTCCTCCTCCTCCTCCTTCTCTTCCTTTGTTTTTCTTGACAGGTCTTCTCTGTGTAGTCCCAGCTGTCCTGAAACTCACAGAGATGCACCTGCCTCTGCCTCCGTGTTCAGGGATTAAAGGCAAAGCTTCACAGGAGGCAGCTCCTGCAACTTTAAAAAAAAAAAGATTTATTTATTATGCATACAGTACTCTGCCTGCATGTATGTCTATAGGACAGAAGAGGGCACCAGATCTCATTACAGATGGTTGTGAGCCACCATGTGGTTGCTGGGAATTGAACTCAGGACCTTTGGAAGAGCACTCTGTGCTCTTAACCTCTGAGCCATCTTTCCAGCCCTGCTCCTACAACTTTTAAGTGTAGCAGCTGTGCCCAGCTGGACGCAGACTGAGGGGGAGGGGTTGGAAGTGTCTCTGGATGGCCCCGCAGCTCTGTGGGGTAATTACTAGAGGTATTTTCCAGAAGCTTCTCGGGGTAGCCCACATTTAGAACACATAAAATGCCGTCTCCGAGCCCCACGGCATTCTCCTCCCTACTCTTACTCTCCTTTGGATGTGTTGTGTCATCACGGTTAGCGAGGGTTGCAGACCTGAGCTCTGTATGAGGAAGCGGTTGAGATAACTAGTGAATGTCAAGAAACACTCTTGGTGTTTCTCCTTTTGTAATAAAATCTTTTAAATATGGATTGGACTCCATATACAAATGTGGAGAGAGACACACACACACACAGAGACAGAGAGAGACACACACAGAGAGACACTCAATTCTCAAGAGCTTTTCTGCTTCTGTGTTCTCAGTTTTTCACAAAAAAATGAAAGCTTTAGGTGTTGTATAAAAAACACACAGAAGCACAGCTTCATTTTCTAGACCTTTGTACATACTTAGTTTTCAAGCCTTTATTTCTTGGCAGTAAAATGGGAGGTGGGGGATGCAGTTAGATATGTAAGAATGAGCACAAGAAGTTTCTCCTCCTCCTCCTCCTCCTCCTCCTCCTCCTCCTCCTCCTCCTCCTCCTCCTCTCCCTTTGTTTTTCTTGACAGGTCTTCTCTGTGCAGTCCTGGCTGTCCTGAAACTCACAGAGATCCACCTGCCTCTGTCTCTGTGTGCTGGGATTAAAGGCATGAGCCACCACCGCCCGGCTAGTAACTGTATTCTTATAAGACACTATTTGATAGAATGAAAAATATCGTTTGAAGACTGGGAGAATGTATCGTTATTATTCTGATACTTTAGATAATATATAAATCATACTATAGCTTGTATACATATGTAGCATCCTTTAGTATGTGTGTGTGTAAGAGTACTCTGTCTGCATGCATGCTTGCATGCCAAGAAGAAGGCATCAGATCCTATTATGGATGGTTGTGAGCCACCGTGCGGTTTCTGGGAATTGAACTCAGGACCTTCGGAAGAACAGCCAGTGTTCTTAAGTGCTAAGCCATCTCTCCAGACCCCCACCTTATATAAAATTTTTATAAGGTATAAAGTATACACATGCATACACTTATCAAATGTAATTTATGGGAATTGATTTTCTCTTTCCACCATATGGGTTCTGGATGGTAGCAAGCATCCTTACCCTCTGAACCATCTTGTTCCCGCTTAAAAGTCTCTTTGTACATTTTGGAAAACAATCTTTTATCACATGTAGAAAATGGATTGCTTCTTGTTCTTTTGGTAGTGTCTTACAGGATGGAAGTTTTAAATTTTATCGAAGTCCAGTTCACAAATCACTCATAAGTTTTGTCCTTGGTGTTCTATTTACAAAATAATCACAAATCATCCAGGTTTTCTCCAATGCTGTTTTCTAGGAGAGAAATAGTTCAGGTCTGATCCATTCTGAGTTAATGTTTGTGAAGAATGTAGGTCTGTGTGAAGATACAGTTATTCATATATGGAATCTAGCTGTTGCAGAAGCAGTGGAAGAGTTCTCTTTCTCCATTGTGCTGTCTTTGTTCCTTTCTCAACAACCAGACAAAGGCATTAGTGTGGGTCTATTTCTGGGCTCTCCATCCAGTTCCACTGAACCTGCTGATTCTTCTGTCACTGCTGTACTGTCCTGATAACTGCAGTTTGTTTATAAGTCTTGAAGTTGGATAATGGTAGTCTTTTCACTTTGTTCTTATCCTTCAATATGTGTTGACTATTTTTGCTCTTTGTGTCTCTATATAGCTGTTAGAATTACCTTATCAATATCTATAAAATAACCTGCTGAGAGTTTGATTGTGATTGCATTGAATCTGTTGATCAGCTTGGGGGAATTGTATGTGGGTATAATAAGAGTCTTCTTACTCTTGTATGTGCAAAAACCTTCCTTACACAGTCTTTTTCTTTCACCAAACAGTTTTAGTGTATTCTTACATAAATATTTCACATGCTTTTTTTTGAGACATACTTAAACATTAAAATTTTTGGATAATAATATAAATACTATTTGTTTTGAATTTAAAATTCCAGTTGTGTATTGATGGCATATAAGAATACAATTGACTTTCATATGTTAACTTTATATTCTGCAACCTCATTAGTTATAAGATCTTATATTTTTTGTTGTTCTTCTTGTTGATTGATTGTGTGTGTGTGCATACGTGTGTGCATGCGTGTGTGTATGTGTATGTGTGGTGTTGGAGCTTGAGTTCAAGTCATTATACATGCTAAACAAGCACTCTATATAAAACTACATCCTTATCTCTGTTGTAATGCTTTGGATATTGAATTTGTTAAAAAATAATTTTATGACCTTTTATTAGTATCCCTGAGTGTTTACAGTAACTTTGTAGTTCTAACAGTTGCAAGTATTCAGAGTGAATCTCAAGATAAGCATTTATGAGTAACAATTGGCTTTCTTGACACAAGGCTCTGAAACTTTTAGACTTTTATCAGAAACCATTTAGTCACAGAGACCACAAGTCGCTTGCGTTATCTTGCTTCCGTTGATATATGTATCATTTTTTTATCATGAGTTGAGGGCTAGAGATGGAAAGATAGTGGTTAGTGGTTTGGACTTAGTGGGGTCTTTTAATGAAAACTTAGAACAGAAAAAATGATAGAATAATGAATCCAAATAGCCAAGGGTAAAATTAGCCAAAAATTAGTAGCTGGGTTCTAGTAGTATAAGACTAATATAAAAAGTTAAAATCAATAAATTAACAACTATTTATGAACAAAGAGTAGGGGTTAAGTCTGCTAGGTAAGTATGGCTGGGATGGACATGCAAACTTCACTTTCTTTTTAAAAAATCTCAAAGGACAGAATGAATATTGAGGCTGAGCCACTGGTAGGTAGATGCAGATCATGGGGAAATTCAAGAGCAGGTTGTAGAAATTTAACATGGGATTTGTTGACCAAGACAAATATCAAAAGAATGAAGACAGTTTACAATGTGCGTGCATACGCGTGCGTGTGTGCATGTGTGTGTGCGCGCACACATTTGTGTGTGTGTGATATTATATGCATAAAATACGGAACACATATTTGGAGGAGAGAGCCACCAAAGAATCAAGATTGAATTTAGTGTTACTACAAGTCTTGAAGCAGGAGAGCAGAACCATTGGGAAGTCAGTCTGGGGAGAGAAAACTGCTTCAAACCCTTCATTGAAGGGGGTGGTGTGACATGGAGTCACTTTGGCAGGTCACTGACAGTGAAGTTAGTGGCTGAAAAAAAGAATGATTAGCCAGGATGGTGGTGAACTCTCCTGGTGAGGGAGGGAGCAGGGGAGGGAAGAAGAGCATCCACAGGAGGAGTAAGCAGAGGGAAGCAGCTCTCCCCCATCATCACTCTCTCTGAACTCTTTCTCCCAGAGAATGTATTGCCATGACTGATTAGGGGATACAAAGTCTCAAGAAATACTAAAAATTCAAAACACTCATACCAAAAGGCAACTTTCATGCCCACGTTTTTCTTCAAGCCATAGCTCTTTTCTTTCCTCCCCTCAATAATAAAACTTGTCAAAAGATGTTTATATTGGCAGCCTCTGTTTCTTTGCAGGCTGTCTTGAGCCCACTGCAGTAGGACTCTAAACCTCATTATCCTGTTCACCAAAACCACTCTTCCACCTGAGGCAGTGGCCATCCCTGCTGGGCTCTTTTGGGTTGCCTGCTATGTGTGTCTGTTCAAAATGGACATTCAGGCCTCCTGCCTTATAACCACTTAGTTCTGGCCCTTTGGCTGGTCCCCGGTTCTCTTCTATCGCTCTATGCTCTAAATATTGGTGTGCCCAGGGATCACTTCTTGCTTATCTTTGTCCTACCATAATTTATTGCATCATTGCGTGTTTACACCTATGGCTGTAGGTGTTACATTGTAATCTACATGTTCCCAGGTTACCGTATTTCTCATATATTTCACATGACATCTACTGAAAACCCTGACATTGTTAAAACTTTTTTTTTGTTTGTTTTTCGAGACAGGATTTCTCTGTATTGTTTTGGAGGCTGTCCTGGAACTGACTCTGTAGACCAGGTTGGCCTCGAACTCACAGAGATCCACCTTCCTCTGCCTCCCGAATGGAAACTTTTTATAAATATATAAAATGAAATTTTGGGCTGAGAAGATGACTTAGTAGATGAAACGCTTTGTCCTGCAAACAAGCTTGTTTCACAAGTCAATCCCAATTCCCTCTTCTTCCCCTCCTCCCCTGCTCCCCACCAATCCCCTATCCCATCCCTTTTCTGTTCCCCATGGAGGGTGAGGCCTTCCATGGGGGATCTTCAAAGTCTGTCATATCATTTGGAGCAGAGTATCCCTCTATGTGAAGTGAGCTCCCAAAGTCCATTCATGTACTAGGGATAAATACTGATCCACTACCAGAGGCCCCATAGATTAACCAGACCTCCAAACTGACACCCATGTTCAGGGGGTCTGGAACGGTCCTATGCTGGTTTCCCAGCTATCAGTTTGGGGTCCATGAGCTCCCCTTGTTCAGGTCAGCTGTTTCTGTAGGTTTCTCCAGCTTGGTGATTATCCCTTTTTATCACACCAGAGTTCAGCTCAGTGTTTAGCTGTGGGTGTCTGCTTCTGCTTCCATCAGTCACTGGATGAAGTCTCTAAGATGGCATATAAGGTAGTCATCAATCTCATTATCAGAGAAGGGCATTTAAGGTAGCCTCTCCACTATTGCTTAGATTGCTACTTGAGGTCAATCTTGTAGATCTCTGGACATTTCCCTAGTGCCAGATTTCCCTTTAAACCTATAATGGCTCCCTCTATTAAGATATCTCTTTTCTTGCTCTCCTCTGTTCTTCCCCTAACTCTATCTTCTGCTTTGTAGTTTCTATTTTATCCATTTTAATACTTAGGCATTTATCCTTCCTTTATTTGACACTTCTTATATCTAGATAATCTTGGGTCTTCTTTTATTGATTGTGTTTTCTCTTTATGGATGTCCAGCAATTGAATCATATGCTAGATTTTTATACAGTCATGCTCATTTGGGTTTGTTTTCTTATAGACCTCAATATCCTGGATTGGAATTCTCAAAATCTTGTTGCTATCACCCACAGATCCTCCATACACATCTCATCTGGAATGGTCAAAACCACAGCAGGAATGAAAATATAGACTTAAGCCTCTTCTCTATTTATGCATCGTCTGTGCCCTGGGTCAGAGGGAGGGATCGTGCCTGGCTGTTGGCATCAGCGATGGAGAAGCGCAAGTCCTGGGACATCTCCTCACCATGTTCCTGTGCAGCAACTTCTAGAGCGTATTAATGTAGAGAAACTAGATTAAGGGAGGTACCTGGAGCTACAGGAAGCAAGGGGACACAGAACTGTTTTCTTCTGAATGGCATTTCTTGAAGACTTCAGGGTAACTGGCTTCATTTCCCTCACAATCTTTCTGTCATCTTGGTAACTCTTAATTTTCTTCTACTCCAGTAGGTGTTCAGATCTTCTGATATGTGTTCTAGAGGGCACACATATGTGGTGACCATGCCTTCAGCATGAAGCTCAATATATTATTCAGATAATTTGAGAAACTCCCTTCAAGCCAAAAGTTTCTTTGTATCCATTATTACCTTCAAAAGGGACTTTTTTTTTCAGAAACCAGTGCTTATTGGTATATATGGAATATGTTAAACTTTTTGGGGCTTCCTAACTTACAGACTTATGACATTAGAGTTGGGAGGTACCACACTCAGACTTGAGTGTTCACTAGACACCCCTGCAGGACTCAGAAACATAGATCTCTGTCCCCTCCTGCATTTCCTCATATTAGGGCATGGGGGGATATAATTTATGCTTCAAACTTCCCCAGTGAGGCTAACAATTCAGGGCACCAAGAGTACAGATGTGATTTAACAGCTTTTTTTAAACCAGAGAAGCTGCCTAAATTTTTCCTATGATGCTATATAATTGGTCTCAATATGTATTGGTTTTAGTACTAGCCTCCATCCCTGTGTATTTCTTGAGGTAGATTTAAATCAGTAAGGTTCCAAAGCTTCTTACAGACCAGCTAAGTAGCTGGGAAGCAGATTGGAAAATTTATAACTTTTGATTTTTCAGGCCAAACTTCAAATCCCTTGGTTGGTGTTGTCAGGTCAGTTCTGTGCAAATGCTGTTTTTGCAGCTGGCATCAGTAAGGATTGACTTTGATATCCACAGGAACACCAGCATGTTTCATAGCAACTGCTTTGGGCTGCTTTGACCAGGCTCTGTGCCAGGATCTGTGCTCTATACTTGATGGGCAAAATCTTGTTTTAATTTCCATAATAGTGGATTCTTATCTCAATGTTCTTTTCAGATGAACAAACTGAGGCACTAGAAGGAAGTCACGTGATTAACAAGTGACGGAGTCATGATTTAAACCCAGGCAGCCTGGCCCCAGAGCCCATATTGTCGGTTAAGGTGTTATTTAGGGTTGTGCCTGAATACTTAAAAAGTAAGACATCAGATGTTGAGAAATTGCACCCACAGTTGAAGAAGTTCATTTCCTGACTCCTTACAGAACACCAGACCAGCCCTGAGATCACAGTCTGTGGGAAGATGTAGGATCTGCTCTATGGCTCTGAAACACACTTCATTTTTCTGAGCTATTCAGCTAGTGCTGAGTCCTTTTTTATGTATTAGTAGCACTGAGAACACTAAGAATTGACGTGAAGCTTAACACAGGGACACACCTGTCAGAAAAGGCAAATAAAAATCCTGCTTAATGTGTTATAGCAAATTAAGTTAGTAGTAAAACCATGCTGCTGAACTAATATGAAATCTCAAAAAAGAGAAATATCATTTCCTAGATATTATATGTAAGTTTCCTGGGGGGAATCTTGTAATTGTCTAATTTTGTCTTTTCCATGACTATTAGCGTAATGTTAAAGCTGTTAGGAGCATCTATTTTGTTTTCAAATTTAAAATCTTGATAGACAAATCCATTTTACTTTTTTTTTCTTTTAAAGACAGGGCCTCACTATATAGTCCTGACTGGCCTCAAACTTTCAAAGCAGCCTGTCCCTGCCTCCCCAGTGCTGGGATTAGCTGTATGTGCCACCATACCTGTTTGAACCTAGGTTACTCGTGGAAAGATCCCACCTTTCTAACCAAAGGGATTTTTATCTGTGTTTGGAACTGTCCTAATGGGTCTTTCCATAGTTTCACTAATTAATTAATTAGCTAATTAATTAATTAATTAACTTTGAGATAGGGTTTCTCTGTGTATCATTCCTGGCTATCTTGGAATTCACTTTGTTCACCAGACTGGCCTTGAACTCACAGAGATTCACCTGCTTCTGCCTCCCGAGTGCTGGGATTAAAGGCATGTGCTACCACTGCCTGGTTCAGTTTTATTTCGAACTGAAGTTTCCTCTATGCTTTCTTATGCTTTTGAGATAGGGAGGCTTTTTCCCCTCCCTTTGACACATGAACCTGCCTCTTCACCTCTAATTCAGCAGGTCCAGATTGGGTGTTGTTCACCATTATGATGTTTGGATGGCCCAGCATTATGTTGAAACACTTCACCAAAAGGAGGCTGTGTGTGCTCTGAAATGGTCACGCGATGGCAGACTACTTCCCGGTGGGTGTAAGGACGGACTACTGGCAATATTGGCTCCACGATCCAGGGGCCAGTGTGTAGGGCCCAGCACTGAAAGTCATACCTCAGTTTACAGCAGTTAAGGTAAAAGATCCAGTAGCCACTAGGTTTGCTTTTGTCAGAGATCGCTGGGCATCTCAGATAAAACAGAAAAACAGCCAGGCCTGGTGGTACAGACCTGTAACACCACTCATTTGGGAGACTGAGACAGGAGGATTGAAAATTCAAGTCCAGGCCATAGAGTGGATTCAAGGTCAACAGGGGCACCTTAGTGAGACCCTGTCTCAAAACAAAAAGTAAAAAGAGGGACAGGGCTATAGCTTCATGGCGGCATATTTGTCTAATATATGCAATGCCCCAGGTTCACACACACACACACACACACACACACACACACACACACACACACACGGACACGGACAAAACACAAAGTGAGGGATCCCCTTATGATGGAGGGAGCAGGCAAAGTTGCAGAGGTCACATGGGGTTTAGAGCATTTGCTGCTCTTCCAAAGGACCTGGGTTCAGATTCCAGCACCCATGGGGTGTCTCAGAATCATCTGTAAGTCTCCTTCCCAAGTACCCAAGTACCCAGTGCTTTCCTCTGACCCCCACAGGTACCAGACACATGTATTACACATGCAGGCATGACACTCATGCACATAAAATAAATACATTCTAAAAAATAAAGAAATGAACCGGGCAGTGGTGGTGCACGCCTTTAATCTCAGCACTCAGGAGGCAGAGGCAGGCGGATCTCTGTGAGTTCCAGACCAGCCTGGTCTACAGAGTGAGCTCCAGGACAGCCAGGGCTGCACAGAGAAACCCTGTATTGAAAGACCAAAATCCAAACCAAAACAAAACAAAAATTTATAATTGTTTGGAAAGCTGTTATGTCCACAGTTCTGAAATTTGGAATTTATCTGAATTTTTTTTGTCAGAAACAAAACATACATTTTTTTCATATGAGAGCAAACACTAAATGAAACACAAAACAAAGAAAACAATCCACATCTCTTTAAAAATGTCAACTAACTCTGTACAATCCAAACCAAGACAAAACAAAAGGGGTAAATCCAGCACCAGGGCAGCAAAGCCTGATGGAATATAAAGAGATTAGTGAAAACGCTACCTAGGGGCCTGGGGAGATGCTGCAGTTAAGGGCACCTGCTACTGCAAGGGACCTCCAGCACAGCCCACAACTCCTGCAATTTCAGTCCCAGCCTCCCCAGGTACCCGCACACATGTGTGCGCAAACATACACACGCACACGCACGTAGATAAAAGTAAAAAACATTAAAAAATGAGGATGATGTAAAGTGCGTTGAAACATGAGAAGATTTTATATAATAATAACAGGAGAACAAATCCATATGAACCCAATGTTTGTTACTCTGTAAAATGTTTTGACTCACAGAAGATAATATGCAAAAGTGAGGTTGATGGACAAGATTTGGAGATGAGTGCGACAGAAATAGTTGTTAAAACACTCTTTGAAGTTACTAGCCATTCCAGTTATCAGTACAGATATGAGATATTGATTCTGATCTTCAGTTGATGATAGAGTTATTTGCACATATTGATCTTCTGAAGTGTATTAGGATTTGAGACACCTGCGATCTGAATTTACAGGTAGTCACTTGCAGCTTTCTTTAACGTACTGTTATCTGGAGGACAAGGACTCAGGTCATAAAACGAGGCTGCATTTCAGCACAGAACCCAGAAGAGCCAGGGCCTTCTCCAGCCGCAGAGTTCAGCCCCATGGGTGTGTTGGTGCAGTTTTTCCATTATATGATTTTGCAGGTTTATTTATTTTTTGTTTGTTTCTGTGTTAAAAAATACTGACTGACAATTGTTTGCCTAATTTAGGGAAGTCTTCTACTGGCCATTTTCTCTTTTAGCAGTGGCTTCTCATCCGTGGGGAATAATTTCTGAGGGTTGTACCTGCCCTCAGCTAGGAGGCCGCTACAGCTGCTGACTTCCTTGTACATCTCCCTGGCGAGCTTGCTTTCTCCAGGTTCACCTGCCTGCGTTCTCCTTAGGAACTTTATGGGTCATGGAGTGGTGTCCCCAGCAATCTGAGGTCTTTGTCCTTGGAAGAGGAATGAAGGATGGACACCTACGTGTTTTGCTTATAAATACTGGGAAGAGTGTTCAGACTCCGCGTGCACACACTCATAGGCAAGCTTTGTCTTAAATTCCCTGGTTCATTGTACTAGAGCCCATTTGTTTTCTTGGTCCTTGGATGACTTGGGATGGATATAATTTTTAAAAATACCCAATCCTCACTGTGGTTGGAGGAAGAGTGAACAGAACATAACACAAAGTCTAGAATCAGTTTAGGCTCATTTGCCACGCATTAGAAGTTGCTAGCATTCGGTATTTTGTGGTCCTCATAGGTTTGTTCTCTCATCTGAGTGCCTAAGACAAAGTAGATTGCAACAGGTCAAGGTGCTTCCAAGAATGATATGGCCTTGTGGACCTGCTCATGTCGCGGAGGGGGAGGGATATTTAAAAAATGAAAGAAAGTTGGGAAGGTGAGAGGGGATCTGGGAGGAGTTAGTGGAGGGGTGAATGTAACCAAAACACACTGTATACATTCTCAAAAATTAGTTTGTTACATTAAAAACTTTCTAGTTTTCAGATGAGACATGGCTTTTTTTGGTTCATAGCAAAGATCAGTATGTAGTGTCATTGATGACACTTGCACGAAGAAAACAAACTTACAACACCCCCAGCAACAGTATTCTTAGAATTTGAAGCCGCAACCTCTGAGGTAAAGGTGCCATTTCCCTCTACCTAGTAAGTTAAAATTGGCACTGATGTGTTGGGAAAGGACTTCAAGAACACTGTTGCTTTCGTGTCAAGTGTCATGTTTCCAGAAGTATCTATTCAATTTAAATCAAGCTAGCTTTCAAACCTTGCTTTTGAAAATATCTGGGTTTTTCCATCTTTGCTATTCCATTCTTTTTTTCTTCGTTCCTTTTTATTTTTAACACATAGTGGGTAAAAAGACATTTTTAAGTGCTCATTGTATCTATTGATACAGGATAAAGACGTTATCCTGAGTGTGGATTTAAAAAAAGCATTATTTTAAGTTAGAATTGCACATTTAAAGATTCTTGTGCCTGGACTTTGTGGCAGAAATCAAGGGGAGTGTTTAACTTTGTGACAAGAGAGTTCTTTAAGTGACAACTTTCTGTAAGAACAAACGCGGCAGCCATTTAATGTTTCTTTTTATGAGAATTTTCTGACCAGGAGATGAAGAAGGATAGTAGCAAAAATGCTTGAAGAAGTGTGAGAACGAGGCTATTTTATTTCATTTTTTAAATAGCAAATCACTTAAAAAGCTTGAATTTTGAGTGTCTGTGGGTGTGTGCACTTGTGAGTGAAGGCGCCCTGGGGGTGGGGTAGAGGCAGTGGTTGCTCCTGGAGCTGGAGTAACAGGTGTTTGTAAACTACCCAACAGGGAGTGCTCGGCGGTATAGGACTAGTGCATAGATTTAACTGCTGAACCATCTATCTATCTAGCCCAGAGAGAGGGGCCATTTTACTTTGCTTCTTTACCTTAAAGTGACCTTTTAAAATTAAATTGTGAGTTGATTATGTGTTCAGATTTCTTCTTTTTGCTGAAGATCTTGTACCATAGGACAAGATGATGTCTCAGTTTACTTGTGAGAAATCTTGCTTCTGGCCTTTAATCCCAGCACTTGGGAGGCAGAGGCAGGCAGATCTCTGTGAGTTCAAGACCAGCCTGGTCTACAAGTGCTAGTTCTAGGACAGCCTCCAAAGCCACAGAGAAACCCTGTCTCGAAAAACCGAGGGAAAAAAACCCCAAAACAAAAAAACCCAAACCAACCAACCAAACAAACAAACGAACAAAGAAATCTCACTTCTGTGAAAGGTGTCCTCCTCCCAAGTTTGATTTCAGTTATATCATCAAATACCTCCCCACTCAATTCTTATCTTGCCTTGTTATCTTTCATATCCTCTTATCCCTAGCCTCTTCATCAAATTACCTTTATTTATTTTTGGCTCAACATTTTGATTATAAAGGTCACTATTGGGTTAGGCTAGGTTTTTCAAAGTGTTTTCCAGGTCATGCCAAAGTCAAAAGGACTGTGCAGTCAGGTAAGCTTGAGAAATGCTACCCACTATAGCCTCATCCTCCAAACAGCTCCAGTGCATACAACAACTCTAAAATAAGATGAGTTCTGAAGTAAAGAGTTGACTTTAATATTAACTCAGAGTTCCCCAGCTAATGTGACCGTTGAATGCTGTTTTCATTTTTAATATCTATTAACCTTGTGTAAAGTAATTATAACTGAGAGTGTTCTTTGGGAATAATGTATAAACGAGCAGAAGGGAAGCCACATGAGATTTGTCCTTTATTTTATTCATAAATACACTTCACAAATTGTATTCTAAAAAAAAAAAAGGGAAGCCACAATCTCCAGAATCCGGTGAACAAGTCTCGTATTTGCATTATGGAAGAGTTTTTGGACCCTTTAGCCTTAAACTGCATCAGTTTATGTGATCCATCTCTTGGAACCCATCCCAAAGGGTTGGCCTTGGGCGAGTACTGCAATGGCATTTCCTGGCTATCTGAGAGTGCAGAAGATAAAGCTAATGACAGTGGAGCAAGCGTGGTGGTGTAGGCTGAGGCATAGTTTCCTCTAAGATACTGGTGTGAAATCTCTGTAGGCTGTGGATGTGACAAAGGGTTTGTCCTGATGTGATGAGTTTCAGGTTCTTGGGGGGAGCTGGCCTGGGTTATGCCAGCAGGTCTACATCCAATGTCAAGTGTCCTGTGACTTGTAAGAAAACCAGAGACCAGACACAGAGGAATCAGTGTGCTCACAGAAGCAGGCTGGATGGTGTGGGCATAAATCGAAGAATGGCTTCAGCTGTCAGGAACCAGAAGTGGCAAGGCTGAGAATCTTAGGGTATGCCATCCCACCCATTCCTAGACTTCACACTTCACCTTAAACTGTGGGAGAGTCAGTTTCTGGCACATAACCATCCAACTTGTGAGCATCCGGCTCATCTAGAGGATTTCAGTCAGTCATAAAATAAATGTTCTGGCTTCAAAAAATGGAATTCAGTAGAGATTAGTCTATTTATTTTAATTAAAATCCTAAATCCATATTAAAGACTATGACATGTCAAAAATATCAGCCCAGAATTTCTCTAATAGAAACTTCATTTTGTAGAGCAGGGAGTCTGATTCTTGGGTGTTATCAACCATATTAGGGTACTAAAGTGAGGAATCCCATGTTCTGGGTTCCACTATATTAACTAACTCTGTAGGTGTGTCCTGGGCAGTGGTGATTGTACATAGGTCTGTGAGTCCTGTGGGCAACCGTTTCTGAAGCCTGTGACTAGTGTTAATCAGTCTGATTTTTCCTTCTTTGTTGGCTTCAAGAGTTGACTCTTAGTGTATGTTTTTGGATTGGACAGGAATTGTTTATGCTTGTCTATATACATACATGCATAATTATATATACACATATAAATATTTCTAATGGAAATTGGTGGAATTTGCTCCCATGATCCCATCTCAAAATGGCCATTGGGATGATGGCTGTCCACTAAATTAAAAGTGTTGAGCAAACGAGGCATTTTTTTTCAAGAAAATGTTTTGATCACAATTTATTACTCTGTCCCTATGAAGGCATGACAATCACTGTGACCATCATGTTGGTGACATCAACCCAGACTCACAGACAAGGGGAACCAAGATCACCTAGACAATCCAAGGCTAAAATGAAAACTACCAAGGAACGGGCTGACTTTCTGTAGCATCCTTTTCTTGGCTGGTCAGGCACTTCATTTATATCACCTAGACCTCAAACTCCTGTTCTACTTCAGCCTTTGATGTTATGTTTCATCTTAGTCTGAAGGCCAAGAGGCAATGCACAGCTGCTTAGGGCAACTACCCTTGAGTCATTTCTGGTAAAATCTGTCCCTTCAGTTCTTGCATATAAATAAGAATAGTGGTATGGAGGTGTAACAGTGGGAGCTAGTTTTTTTTTTCCTGTTCACTCCTACACTCCAGAGCAGTTCAGAATGCCTGAGTCCTTCAGTATGCTTGCTGTCAGACAGCTCTGCTGAGGGTGAAGTGCGTTCTTCAGGGAGAAATTCCCCTGTCCTGGGACACATGGAGGACACTCGTGGCCCTGGTTTTCTAATCTCCCTCCTGCATTATCTATGCCATTGCCTTCTGACTCTTCATTTTGCTCATGGAGATTGGCCCAAGAACATTACAAGAGAGAAGCATGTGTGGTCATTCAATTGATTTTATTTGGGATTAGATGTAGAAGCAACAGCAGGTAAAATGAAATTCACACATCTAAAATGTGCCCTTCATGGTTTCAATTATCCACTTGAGATGCTTCTTTGAGAGAGAAGTATAGACGCCAGGCCCTCGGGGATCTCCACACTTCTCATTCATTCCGAAAGCTGTGATGCCTCGGAAAACACCATCACATACCAGAGGGCCTCCAGAATCTCCCTGGTGAAAGAAGAGGGGTGGGATGAGGTGAAATTAATATATGAAGAAGTTCTGTAGCATCTAGTGTGAAGATCAGCCCAGAATTCACTGAAAATTACTGCTTAAAACATCAAGATGCTTAGCAATATTTTAATATTTATAGATTAATGAAAACCAAAATGAAAGCTATATTATGTATTTCAGTCACTGATTTTAAGATTGGTTGCCTTTTTCTAGAAAGTCATCCCTCTTGATCATCTTTTCAATATGGAGTGAAACAGGCAAACACAGATGATAAATTTAGGAAAAGAGTAACTGTGGTGTTTTTTGGTTTCTCTTGCAGATAACTATATGCCCAAAGAAAGAAAATCGAAGTCCCCCTTCCAGGGAAAAGTTGGTTTTGTATCCGTATGAAGTAATGGATCATGCAAGAACTTGTGGCCATCCTTGCTAAGGTACATTCCCTCCTTGGGAATGTGCAAATTCAGCCCATAGGCTGGATTCCTCAGCAGCCAGCCTAGGGCACTGAAAGAACATGGAACATGGAAATAACTCTGAACCTCCAAGGGTACAGGGCCTGGTGCTGGGGAGGGACATCCCGGGATGCTGCTGTGGCCCAGGGTGTTGCATATGATCCCCTAAGAGGGAAAGTCAGGTTCCTGGGTGCCTTAGGTGGAGGATGTGGGAGGCAATGAGTCGGGGAGGGTCAAGTAAAAAGAAGAAAGATAAGGACAGAAGCCATTTCTTCTTGGTATTTAGCCAGCATTGGTCCTGGAGACAAGGCATAGTTCCTCTGACTTCTTCCCTAATGATAGATAGACCCACTGCCCTAACCTCTGGAGATTCTGTGGAGTCTTGGGGAAAGGCAAGAACTAACAAGCTGGAACTGAGGATTTAAAAATTTGCAAAGTATTCTTTTTAATTCTTGTCTTTAATCAGGCCCTTTACTCATGTTTTTGGGGACACTGGGAGGGAGGCTTATACATTCTCAGGTGAGAGGGTTATGACTCAAATGGTTTACTCTGCTCAATGTTAGGAAGCTTTGGGGTCTAGTCCCAGGTCCCTGGCCAGACTTGGGAATGGCTGGCAAATGTCCACAGCAAAGTCAGATGAGATTTTTGGGTTGTGATGAAGTGGAAAAGATGTAAGGCTGTCTAGGAACTCTTTGTAATTTTATGTAGCTTGATTGGATCTACACAGAGTAACACAAAAACTGAGAAACACCCCACCATTTCTTCTAAGTGTTTTGTTTCTTTGTTTGTTTTCTTTTTCGATATATGAAACAAAATGAATGTAGTAGGTCACCCACAATCCTTTCCAAGCAGTGGATTCTTACTTTTACTGACTCTTTGGAGCTGAGTGTGATATTTTATTCACCTAGATCTTACCAATTTTCAAAAAGTACGGTAGAATACTGGGTGTGGGTGGTACAGGCCTTTAATCTCAGCACTAGGGAGGCAGAGGCAGGCAAGTCTCTGTGAGTTCCAGTCTAGCCTCATCTAAATAATGAGTTCCGGGGCAGTCAGAGCTACATACTTGAGACTCCCTTTCTCAACAAAGAGGCAAACAGACAAACAAACAAGTGCAGTAGGAAACTGTAGAAGTCAATGCCCCTAGAAGACCAAGCACAACGTCACACCATCTCACCCATGTGCCTAGCTCTGATAGCTAACACACTCCATCTCACCCATGTGCCTAGCTCTGATGGCTAACACACTCCATCTCACCCATGTGCCTAGCTCTGATAGCTAACACACTCCATCTCATTTCACTTACTTTGCATGAGTCCTTTCCACCACGGAGGTTTCCTGCACAAATCATATTTAGTCCAATTACAGGATTAAAATTATAGTGTTTTTCATCATTGCAGATTTTTCTGTCTATGACAGTAATGTTGACTTCTCTCAGAGTAGGAGAGACAGGTGAGTTATTCTGAAATTTCCCCCATCCTGCAACATGGCATCTGGTTCCTGGTTTTACATCAAGCTCCTTTTTAGGTAGGTTTAGGATAGCCACATTTTTGTTAATGGTTGCTTTTTTGTTTAACTGTAGGAAAACAAACATAAATAGTTAAGAGTATGAGATTTTTTGGTAATCTGTTTAACTATATAAAGGTGTGCTGTATTTGTTTATGTTGTGGAATATTTGTTTAGCTATACAAAGGTGTGCTGCATTTGTTTAGCTATATAAAGATGTATTGTTGTTTCACCTTGCCTGCCCCAAGGCACCTGAGTGGTCTAACAAAAAGCTGAATGGCCAATAGTGAGGGAGGAGGTATAGATAGGACAGTAGGTAGGAGGAGGAATTTAGGCTTGGGAAAAGAAAGAAAAAGAGACACCAGGGAGATGCCAGGGGCCAGACAGACAGACAGAGAGGAAGCAGCAAAGTAGGACAAACAGAATGAAAGAAAGGGAAAAGCCCTGAGGCAAATCCTAGATGAAGAGAAACAAGTTAAATTAAGCTAGAAGAGCTAGTGGGAGAGCCAAGTTAAGACAGAGCATTCATAATGAATAACAAATCTCCGTGTCTTTATTTGGGAGCTGGTTCCTGGCCCAATGAAAATGCCGACTGCATTGAATATTAATGTTTGAACTTCTTACCTATCCCTGTGGGGCTCCCTTATCTGTACCAGATGGGGTACTAGGAACATACTTTCATGTAAGTGGTGAGACTTTAGAAATTCTGTGACTGAAAGAGACAAATCAAAGTTACATACCTGTAAAAGTTGCAGATCACCTTCATGTGTATACTGGTCAAAGCATGGGTAGGGAAATGCTTTCTTAATGGATAATGTCTGTTTTTCTGGTTCATCCTCGTCTATTGTGTGAGCTCCAAGGATGACTTGAGAACCCTTTTCCCTGTAATAGATACAATACTAGTTGTTGGTTAAATCAGGAACTGGTCCCAATACGTGCTGAACAATTTCATTATGCCATTTATGTAAATGCTGCTTTTGGAGAAATTACGTAGCTTGAAAGAATATGCCTGTCTTGAAGGGTCTGGTGTATATGAATCTGTTCTCATTATCGCCTTAGATTTATGTGGTTTTAGCAAGCTATCCAGGGCTGGGTGCATTACAAAGAATAGAGGTTTCCTTTGGCTCACAGTTTTGGAATTCAAAGCACTGCGTCAGCATCTGCTGGGCCTCTCATGGGGGACTTGTGACATGTCAGCTCATGACAGCAAAGTGGGAGGGGTGAGGATTCATGAAAAGGATCAGCTGGGTGACAGAGAAAGCAAGAGAGTGACGAGAAACTGATCTTGATTTATAACAAGATACCCTTCACAGTAGCTGTCCAATTCCAAAGCCTACGTTGACCCTGTTACAGAAAGATCTATCTCTTAAAGGTCCCAACTACTTCTCAGTTTTGTCACTCTAGGGACCAAACTTCTTGCAAACAAATTTTTGAGAGGACAAATGACATTTGAGCCATCACACGTATCTCCAACAGTGTATTTATAACAAGATAACTGAAGTTTATGGAAAAACCAAATGAGAGAAGTTGATGGCAGCAAATCCAAATCGTGGGTTTGTTTCCACTCTTTCCCTGATTAGCTGTGGCAGAGGACTAGGCTGCAAATCCCTGAAAAGCAAAGCTCCCAGGAGATCCAGAGGCAGGAAACAAAGGCAGCTGGTAGCTAGAAAGCAGTTCCTGGAAGATCTCTTTGTAAGAGATCAAACTCAGGTGGGAAAGCTTCCAGAAACAGAAAGCTTAGCAAGGGATCCTATGCGCATGCCACACAGGGTGCAGATGTTTCCTGATGTGTTCATACTTACGGCTCTTGTCATTCACAACACGTTATACACCAAACTGAGCAATACTCACATTGCCTTTTCTCCATTGTTCCAGCTGAGGTTGGTCTCACATAAGACATCATAGCTGTACATTCCCGAACATGCTTTGATAATACTATGTTCTATAAATTTCATGGTCCCAAAACCAAGAGCCACAGGTAGCTACTAGGACTTTGGTGCATGACCAAAAGAGTAAATTTGCAATTTTAGTTAGCTTCAGTGAGATGGAACTTATGCTGTCCATGTAGTATTGTGGCAGGAGCACAGGCACTGTGGAAAATGCCATTATGATGATAGACAAAAGACGCCATTTGGCAGAGAAGGACAGGAATCCCTTCTCCATCCACATGGGCTTCACCTGACAAACAGATTATGCTCTAGAGAGATGGAAGAGGTAGGCGCTGTGTAATGACTTATACAGGGTTGGGAGAGTCTAGCGGCCCACTGGTACTTTTGCTCTGTCCCAGTTCATTAGTTTATTAATTCTCAGGAGTGCGGCTCACTTTATAAAATAGCCAAAAGCGATTTTATTTCTCCTTAACAAACCCACTTATTATCTTTCTTTTCTTAAAAAATCTTGGATACAATGTATTTTGATCATAGTCACTCCCGTTTCTCCCCCATTTCCTCCCAGATCTACCTCCACCTCCCTCTGCCCTCCAAGCCTCTATTTTCTTTGTGGGGACCTCCAGACAGAGCTTGCAGATACTGTATTCCTCATTGACTGGCTCCTTGTGACAATTCTGGACTTAACTTCCTTTCAGATCAGTGTAACTTGTCAAGGACTTTATGTGCATATGAAAATATTAGTGAATTTCCAATGTGTTAGTGAGGTATAGACTTTTTATTATTTCTCCTCATTAGAATATTTCTACAAAACTTTAATCTCAAAAACTTACGGGTTGCAATGGGCAGCAGTCAACACCCAGTCTTTTGCAATCAAAGTGCCAGCACAGATGTTTTTCCGACCAAGTTTAAGTAGGACCATATAAGGTCTTGAATGAGGAACCACTGTATCTCCTCCAATGATTCTTACACAGCCACCTGGTCAATAGAAAAAGGCAACTCTGGTCAGTTCCCACTCCAAATAGCTCCTCAAAACACCCTATTTCTGGGACAAGGCATGCCTTTTGAATTTGGATCACCTGTGTTCACCCTCCTCTTTTCCTCTATATAGACCTTCCAATGTCTGACCCTACGTCTTGGCCCTTTGGGGCTCCTGAGAAACCCCTACTGTCACATTCACAGAAGCCCATCATTGGTGTTCCAGGAACCATTATTCTGGAGATGTGTCACAACCTTAGCTTCCGAGCTCAAGCTTTGCAAAGGGTAGAGAGCTGTGCAGTGGTTGATACCATCAGCAAGCAGTTGCTAGAGGAGACGGTGGTGCTGATGCAGCTCTAAGTGTCCCTACTCCCTTCTGGATAAGTATTAGTTAACCAGAGAAGCAGGGTAGGAATGGATTGTAAAAGGCTGTCGCTTTCCCCTGGCACTTAGAGGCCTTGCAAAAACAATATACAAATTGATGTTAGCAACTTGTATTTGTGACCCTCCATGAAGACTTTGGTCATTGCGAGATTTTTGCGTGTGAGGAGCACCACTCTCATTCACAAGCAGAGAGAATAACATTGGTCACGCCTGAGGTTCTGCTTCAGTCCTCAGGCCAAACATGGTTGGGTTTAAACCCTTTCCCAATGAGCTTTAAGGAGCAGAGAGAAAAGGAATAGAGGTGCTATAAGTAGATAATCCACATTATTAAAACTTGCATGAGCTGGACCAGGATGACAGACACTGTTGGAGAATAGAGAGGCACACAGGCACAAGGAGAGTGTGCACACCAGTGGAGAGGACCTCGTATGCTTGTGGAAGGGCTGCAGTTCTTCAACTTCTACATAAGATATTCTTGGAGTCTCCTAAAATACTTCTCACTGTTGACCAAGAGTTATGGTGTCTTGAGTAGGGATCAACACTTCTTATTCCACAAATAAGTCAAACTAACTGCCACATTCACAAGTATCAGTGGTAGGCCAGGGACTTCTCATCAGATTGAGGAGGGTGAGAGGCCAGGAAGAGGGCACATGGTCTCCTTCCATAAGGGAATAGGGAAGACAGAATTTTAGGCTTCGGAAATAGACTTGTATAGAACCAAAAGAATTTTGGCCACATCCCAAGTTTCCCTGGGTTGACTCTTCCAGAGCTGGACTACAAAGGAGAATCTGTGGATGCCAGGGATCATGAATTCGAGAACATTCTCTTTTGTAGAGCTCTGTACCTGAGCACAGGCTAGCCCGAGCATAAGGCCAGGTCTGCCACTAGCAGGACTTCTGAAGGTTTGTGGTAAGGATTAGAGCAAGTGGGAAGCGTTTAAAAACTTGCAAGCCTCTCCCCCCACCCTGAAATTAATAATTAAGTTAGTAGAATTTCTGAGGCAGAGGCTCTGTGTTGTTCAGGCTATATGTTTAAAAAGTCCTCCACAGTATTCTGACTAGTCATGAATATGAGGCACTGCTTGTTGTTTCTTTCCTTCTAAACACAGAAAACAAAGTGTAATATAAAAAAAACCTGCTTTTGTGGTTTCCTTTGAAGAATACGTACAACTGGATTTTTTTAAAAGCAAAATTCAACTATAAAGAAAAAGAAAATCTGCTCTAGTCTCTAGGTTTGGGGGGGATTTGACACGACTGAGTGCCTGTGTGCTATGCTCTGCTGGGCATGTGTCCACTTTTGGGCCCAAACATCTTTCAACCTTGTTTTAAAATTCATTTTCACTGTTGGGAATAAAGGTTAACTCTAGGACATCTTTTGGAATTTCTGCCCACCGCTTCTATCTCTAAAAGCATATGGGTCCTAGGAGAAATCATGACTGCCTCCATATTTATCAACCATTTTACCCCCACACCAAGCTTCCTAGGAGGGTCTTCAAGGAACATGGAGAACCACTCAGAAGCTGTTGTTCTCCCAGAGTTAGGGCAAGAGAAGCGATGGTGTTCCCACAGGAACATGGTGCGTTTTCTCAGACAGGACTATTGGTTACTACTTAACTACGTGAAAGGAGCAGCCAAAGAGAAAATACCACAGCTCTCCTGAGGAGTCAGTGACAGGTCTTCCCCAGAGTCTGGAAGACTTGCCAGGGAATCACTGACCAAGAGAAATATCGAGAAGCACCTACCAGCCCTCATGGCATCTGCTGTCTAGCTCAGACTCAGCTGAGCTCTTCAAAGCTGTTTGTGCAGTATTTGGAGAAAGAACTCAGTATTTGAAGCCTCACCATGACTTCCTTTCTCAAAAGATAGATCTTGGTTCCCCAGCTCAAGAGCATTTCACTCATTCGTTTGCTCATTTTCACATTATCTTTTAAAGCAAAATTCAATCTATAAATTGGTAGAAATCACCAACTGGTTTTGCTAATCTTTGGAAACTACAAATAAATATTTTTTCTTCTAAAATAAACACAGTTAAAAAAACGAATGCTAAACACTCACAGCCTTTGGGTATTCAATCAGTTATAAAAAGGCATCATTGTGAAAGCATCACAAAAATCTGCTCCATTATGGTTGCGATGGAAATGGCACGAGTCTGTCTTACCTTCAGGAATTAGCAGAAGAAAAACGACAGTGGCAAGAGAAGACACCCATGGAGCACAGACGCTCTTCATTGTGGCTCACCCCACATCAATCAGCAGGGAACTCTGTCTTTGTTCCTTTCCGCCTATATATGAGCCTACAAAGGATGTGGTCTCATTTCTTCGCTTTCAAATTTCTAGGTGTAGACTTGGAAAACGAAACTAAAAAAGAGGAAAGCAGACGTGATCCCTCATCACAGGGTGGGAGCCGAGTGTGCACATGTTTGACTGTGTTAGTGCTGCAGGGTGGAGAGGGCCAAGGCCTCCTATCTGATAGTTGAGGGGGATCTTGTTCTATCAGGATATACTTCATAAGAAGGAACTAGACACGACTCGATTGGAATATTTTCGTCACCAACAATGCATCCATTAGCAGAAGCTCCTTGGAAACTTAATCAGAGCTTCAGATGATCAATCAGGTGGGGGTGGGGAAAGAGAGCTGAGGGGGACTGCTGGGGCCAGGCAATTCTGAGGTCAGGTGGAAGCTTGGTGCAAGGGATCTCCTAGGAGTCTATGGGGAGGACCCCAGTTCAGACTCCTAGCAATGGTGGATAAGTAGCCTGAACTGGCCGTCTCTGTGACCAGATTGTCATCAGAGAAGAGTTATCCAGCAACTGATGGAGGCAGGTACAGAGAGCCACAGTCAAACATTAGGTGGAGTTCAGGAATCTTGTGGAAGAGGAGGAAGAGGAGAAGGAGGAGGAGGAGAAAGAGAAAGGAGTGTAGGAGGAGGAGGAGGAGGAGGGAGTATAGAAGGAGGAGGAGGAGGAGGAAGGAGTGTAGGAGGAGGAGGGTTCAAGGACATCCCAGGAAAGCTCACACAGTCAACTAACCTGGAATCACAGGGGCTCACAGAGACTAAACGGACAACCAGGGAACCTGCATGGGACTGACCTAGGCACTCTGCATATATGGTACAGTTGTGTAGCTTGTTCATCTTGTGGGACTCCTAACAGTGGGAACAGGGCCTGTCTAGGACTCTTTTACTGCCTTTTGGGACCCTACTTCTTATACTGGGTCTCTTCATCTAGCTTTAATACATGGGGAGGTGCTTAGTCTTACTGCAACTTGATATATAACATGTTTTATTGATATTCATAGGAGACCTGCCCTTTCCTGGATACAGATGGAAGAGGAGGGGATTGGGGATGGGAGGAAGGAAATAGGGGGAGGGACTGGAAGAGGAGGATGAGGGAGGGGATGCAGCCAGAATGTAAAAAAATAATCAGAGTTTTAGATGCCAGGGAGGTGTATCAGTTGGCCAAGTGCTTGCCACATAAACAGGAGAACTCTGAGTATGGACCCCAAGAATGTACACAACAATCTGGGTGCAACAGTGTGTGTCTGTAATCACAGAGCTGGAAAGCCAAGATAGGGAGATGTATCTGTAATGGCAAGCTCCAGGTTTAGTGAGAGACTCTGTCTCAAAGAATAACGGGAGGTGCTTGAGGACGGTACCCAGTGTCAACCTCTGGTCTCTTCATACGTATGCATACACACGTGTGTGCACACGTGCACACACACACACACACACACACACACACACGGAGTTTTAAAAAAATATTCTAAATATGGTCACCAGACACATTTCTTTTGCACTATTTTCTTGTGTTATAAGAATTGATAAGGAAGACACAGGAGAAGATCCAGAGGAAGATTTATGGACAGACATTCCTGCCTCAGTTTTGAAGGAAAGCAGAAGTTAGGTTATTTTGTCCTAGCTTTGGGATATGTTGCTTCCCTAAAACAGACAGAACACATGGCCCGTCTTGGGAGGACAGTGCTGGCTTGATTTCTAGAATGAAGTCTTGAGCTGTCTGAGCCGAGGAAGTGGTCTCATAGTGAGGCCCATGGCTGTATGTTCCCCCAGGATATCTGGTGTTAAACCACACAGCCCCATGGTTAACACCCTCATGACTTCAGAGCCAGCGTGTTCTTCTTTAGAAGCCATGTGACCTTGGAAAGGACCAATGCTGAAACACCCGTGGTTCTTTTTCCCAGATCTCACAGTGATCAGGGCTTTATCATTTTCAGTAATAGCAGTGAGATACCCCGCTTCTGGTTTTGGTGAATAGTTCTCTTCTCACTTTTTTTTCCCCTTCAAAGTCACACTTGCACCAAGTGATAACAGAGACTGTCAGTTTTGTTTCTAAGTAACTGTAGGCATGGTTTCTCCATTCATTCTGGCTTCCAATTGCTTGGCAAGGTGTAACTCATGTACTGTTACTCCCCTCATTTAGGGCATGCTTCCATGGTTGTATAGTCACTATTATAATCTAACTGTAAGACTTTTTGATTTTCCCCAAGAATCTTTGATCAGTTAGCTGTTACCCCATCAGCGCCTCTCAAATCTACTCTTTGTCTCCACAGAATTGTCTGCCCTGGGCATTTCAGATAAGTACAATAATAAAATAAAAAGGAGTCCTTTCTGTTTTTCAGCTCATTATTTTCATTTAGAATAACACCTTGGAGAGTTCCTGTCAATATTTTATTTCTTTTTATTACCAGTAACATTTCACTATATATGTAAACCACATTTTATTTATTCATTCATTAGTTGACTCTTGAGTGTGAACATTTATGTATACTTTTTAAATGTGAATTGCTGTTTTCATAAATTTTGGGGGTCCGTACCTACTAGTACATTACTGGGTAGTTGGGTAATTGCACAGTAGCTGCGTGTTTAACTTTTTTAGGGACTTTAAAACTGTTTTTCTAAAGTGGAGATACCATAGCAGACTTTCCTTAGTAATCTACAAGGGCTCTGATTTATGTGTGTCACTGCCAATATTGCCACTACGTTGATAATCCCTTCTTTAGAGGGTGTGAAATAGCATCTCATTGTGGTTTTGATCTGCATTTCCCCAATGACTAGTGATGTTGAGCTTCTCATGTGTCATTCATATGTCTTTGCTGAAACATCTATTTGCATCCTTTGCCTATTTTAAAATTACTGTCTTTTTACTAACAAAGAATAAGCATTCTTTAAATATTCCAAAGACAAGTCCCTTTGTAATTTTGTGTATAGGTGTATGTCTGCATATCTAAGAGAGGACATTGGGTCTTCTGGAACTGGAAGTGGTTGTGAGATGCTAAGCCCTGAACTCAGGTCCTCTGTAAGAGCAGTGTGTGCTGCTAACTACTGTGTCACTTTTTCAGTCCCTAGTTTGAGTGACATTTTGTGTGATTGAGGTAGGGGTCATTTTCGTCTTTTGTATGTGAGTATTTGGCTATCCCAGCATTTGTTTGTTCAAGAGATTATTTTTCCCTGAAAGAGTTGTTTTTACTTCTTGTTAAATATTTGACAATAAAGATTAGGTTTATTTCTAAGTTCTCAGTTCTACAAAAATGTATATGTAGGTCTGTTCTTATGTGAGTTCCACTTGTCTTGATTACTATAGCTTTGTAAAAACTTTTGAAATTGAAAAGTGTTGTCTAATGGCATGTACTCTCTCATATATGGATTTTAGACATAGATCTGGGGAGTGCCAGCCTACAATCCAATGGCCAGAGAGTCTGGGAAACAGAAACTTCATTTAGTGGCTGATCGAAGAAGAGGCAGACTCCCTCGGTTAAGTACTGAGCTGAACTCAAGAAAGCCAGTAACAGAGAGGGAGGACTGATGACCAAAGGGATTAAGACTGGGCTGGTTTAACCCCCAGAAACAGCTGACCAGACAAAGGTTAACTCTTGAATCCCAGGCATCAGCCTGGGAATCCAGCATGGGACTGATCAAGACCCCCTGAATCTGGGTGTCAGTGAGGAGGCCTAGGTAATCTATTGAGCCTTGGGCAGCAGATCAGTACCCATCCCGAGTATACACACGGACTTTGGACTCCCATCCAACAATGTGAGGTGCACTCTCACCCTGAACTCTTGGGGAAGGGTCTAGGCCCTGCCCTATATGAAATGACAGACTATGGACACCCCCATGGAGGGCCTCACCCTCCCTGGGGAAATGAGGGGATAATGGGGAGGGTTGGGGGAGGGCACGGGAGGAGGGGAGGGAAAGGGAGAGGGACCTGGAACTGACTTGTGAAGCAACCTTGTTTCTTATCTAAATTTAAACTGAAAAATAAATAAATAAAAAAGAAAAAATGATAATAATAAAGAAAAGTGTTGTCTATGTCCATATCACCCTAAACACACTGATCTCATCTGAAATAGAAAAATGTGAGTTTATTAACTTTGTTCTAATAGTCCTTTCCTAGATGGTTTTAACAATGGGATATAAATTTCAAAACTTTTGTGCTTAACTTTTCTTTCCAGTCTTATGAATGTTCAGATATATTCTACTGTGAATGAGCCTACTGCAATATCACAAACCAGTAGACCTCATTGTGCGATTTGTGAACTTGTAAGGTATCTTGAGATCTTTTCAGGGGTCTGTGACATCAAACTATTTTCTTATTTTTCCAGTGTGTGTGTGTGTGTGTGTGTGTGTGTGTGTGTGTGTGTGTGTGTGTGAGAGAGAGAGAGAGAGAGAGAGAGAGAGAGAGAGAGAGAGAGAGAGAGAGAGAGAACACTTACTCTAGCATGTGGAGGTCTGAGGTCGATACTAGGAATCATCTTTTACTGCCCTTCTATTTTAGTCATTGAGACAGGGTCTTTTAGTGAAATCCAGAAGTCTCTGATACGGTTAGTCTTGCTAACCAGTTTGTTCTAGGGAGCCCCTGTCTCTGTCTTTTGAAGCTGGACTTACAAGTGGGCTGTGTCACCCACCTGGCATTTATGGGAATTTCTGGGACCTTAGGTTCTCATGTTTGGACTACATCTCTCCATCTTCATAACTATTTCCATAATAATGCTAAGATGCTGGCCTTTGGCTCTTACACTGAGATTTGTACTGATTGTACAAAAGCATTGATGGTTCAGTATCCCAGGGCTTTAGAACATACCAGTGCAGTTACACCAAACTGCTCTAGCATTATGACCTTCTTCATTGTCAGGAACTCCCAGGAAACACAAACGACCAAAAAAACCAAGTTCACTCAAGAATGTCCTCGCTTCAGCAGTAGAAACACTAAGCTATTTTAGCTTCGGGATAACTCTGCAGCGAATGCCTGTTTAGTACTATATGCAAGGGGGACATTGCACAGCATGAGTGAAGTAGCCTGCCTCTTTAAAGACAGACGTTCTGACCATTTTGTGATCAATGATAAAACTAGAACTCTCATGTGAAAGACTGTTTGGAAAACTCACATCTGTGATACAGGGCTTATCATCTTTGTAACCCAAAGACCCCGATGGAACGGTAGAGGTATTAATAAACAGGACCTTTTATTTCATGTAGGGAAACCTTTGGAAAGTATGTAGAGCTCAGTGGATCAATATTTTCCAAAATGTCTGTGCATATTTCTACATGAGTTTGAGTTGGAACGGGCAGATCTGCTCCCATGTAGCAGAGTAGTGAATTGACCATTGGGGAAAGTGATTGAAATCACGTTGATTGAATAGTCACACAAGTATTGACTGAATGTGTGTATGTATCAGATAGGATGTCAGATGTCAAGGACAAGAAGTCAAAGTGATAAACTGAGCATTGCCATTATAGATCCCAGCTCCTAGTAAGGAAGAAGTTTTATATATGTGTGAGGATTTTAAGTTAACTATCATAAAACAGCTGAGCGCTAGAATGGAGACCAAGAGGAGAGGGTGTGTGTGGGAAAGGGTGCCTGGGGCAGGATTTGCTGAGCAATTGCCTGCAGGAGGTAAAGAAGCCCCTCGCCTGTGGTGGGTGTATGTCTGTGGGGCCGAGAATGCATGGGTGCATGGGGGATGTGTGTGGGAGTTCAAAAGCCCACATTGGGGCGGAGCCTGGTGTGCGTGAGGTGAGAAGAGTGACTGCCTGGCCTATTTTGGGGATGATAAAGATTGGAAAACACTCCTGGCCATGTTCTCACTGACAGCTTGAGGGAAATGGGCCCAGGGAATGCGGATGGCCTCTCCCGAGCTCTGAGGAGATTCAGGGAGGGAGGCAGTCGGGACTCCTGGGTCAAGTTTGTGGTTTCTCACTCGTCCATCCCAGGCCTCAGAGACAAGGTGTGTCTTTAGCTAGTTTCTGTTAGGTAAAGTACAGATAACCTCACACTCCACCCTTCCTGCTTAGCAGGAACTAGCACTCAGGCCAAAGGGTTGTGCATATGACATGCCTTCTTTTGACATTATCTCATTAGATGTTCACAGGGCTGTCTATGCTCTGTTTACTTAAGCAGGAATTTTGCCCGAGAAGGAAAGTGGCATTTACTAGGGATTATCTCTTACAGAACTTCAGAGAACCCTAGAAAAGAGCTGTTATTGCTACCTCTCCATCTTTTCCAAAATCCCGAGGGGGAAACTGGTCTTGGATAACCTGTATCTTACAGGGTTACACAGATAGCAAGTGCACATAACCTTCACAACGGCTGGCACACATACTCAGCAAATGAGGTATTGTTGGATTGGTTACAGGGCTTTTCCTCCTCTATCATTTACAGTTTGACTTTTGACTGAGAAATAAGACGACATAAGTGCTATCGAGGAAGGGGGTTATTTTCAGATTAATCGAGACTTCTGAAGTAAATGACACTTTGGAATTCCTCTTTTAGGGATAGAACTAAACTACCAACCAGGCTTTCTGAGGAGGTTCTCAAGTCGCCATTTGACTACCTGGCATCTTTTTGGCATGGCCTGTACAAATTTGCATGTTTCAATGAGTAAAGATTGCTCTGTCCTCCAGACAGTGAAGAGACACTCTTCAGTGTGAAGAGATACTGTGCCCAACATTTCCAGATCAGATCCTGGATCTGTCCTTTGTTGAGAGGCTGAGCAAAGTGGTCCCATGTTGCCTTCCACACTGAATTTGAGTCAGGCAGTTACAAAATACGTTTCCATGTTCCCGCTGCATTTCATCTATTTTCAATCGATAGCTATTTTCATTTCAATTTAACTTCTTTATTCAACAATGCTATGAACATTTTATTGGTTCTATATCATTAAAAGACTTATTTGAAATATATGAAACTGGAAGGCATGGAGGTCCTTGTGCTCACAGACATACACCAGGGGAATGTGGAATGTTAGCATGCAGGATTGTTCCTTCAAGGGAAGGAATGATATATCTGTTATCTGCCAGGAAGGCTGGGAGCAGACAAGCATTCTAGCCTGGTGACCTTTGTCCTATTGTGCTGTGTGGCCAGAGACCACACTGGACTCTCCCTGAGATCCTTATCATAAGCTTGTTGTTTTCAGTCAATCTATCGAACCCATCTTTCTGGAATGTGTCACATGAACTTTACAAAAACTTTTGAGGTAGTCACAACCTATCTTTATTTAGTTTACTTTGTTCCTTAAGGAGACTTATTTTTGCTTTATTGTGTACACAGGATTGAGTTAATTATCATTAGGAAAGTTTTCACCAAGTTGTGCCATGCTTAAATATCCCTAAAATAAACTACTCAGGGTCAGACTCCTGAAGTTTGAACCAATACCAGTCACTTAGTCAGGTTGAACTGAACTGCCTTCCTGCCTCTCATGGAAAAACTTTTTGCTGGCTATGGAGGTCACAAAGACCCCCCATATGAAATGCCTATAAACTAATAGAGAAAAGGCAAATAATGCAATAAAAATGGGTAAGAAATCAGAACAGTAAAGGGAAATATGCAAATTGCTCAGCCACCATAAAGTTGTTTTTCACTAGGCAGTATGGGTTGATTTATGTCTCCTAAAATTTTAGATATTGGTCATCTAACCCTAGGTACCTGCAGCTAGACTTAGATATAGGTCTTTAGGGAAGCAATTCATTTAAAATGGGGTTATACGGGTGGGCTTTAATCAGTGTCTTATTGTCCTTCTAAGAAAGGGTTAGGACAGACAGAAGGATGACCAGGCAGACACTGCAAGAAGATAGGTCCTAGGAATCAGAAGATCTCTGATGTGTTTTGAGCTTGAATTTGCAAATCTCCAGAATTGTGAGAAAATTAATTTTTGCTGTTAAGTTGTAAAGTCTGTGGTCCTTTGTTACGGCATCTGCAGAAAGCAAACTCATTAGGAAAATGCAAGCTAATGTAATATAAATAGTATTCCTCAACAAAGTGGGTACATAAAAAATTTAGAAAGAAGAAATGTTGATGGGGCAAGTGATATGTTAGTTTCATTTTTGTAAAAAGGAAAGTTTTGTTTAACTCTGTTTTTGGGGTTCAGAGTTCAGGATCAAATGGAACCATTTTTAGTCTTTAATGACAGCAGCATACGGTAGCATATCATGGTAGGAGCATCCAATGGTCATATTTTGAATGAAAGCAGATGATGGGGAGAGTGGAGATGGGGGAAAGAGGGAGGGAGATACAGCGATTGGCTGAGAGATCCACAGCCCTTTTCTGGAGGGTCTGGAATTTAAATTGATAAATAGCATCTACTATTGGCTGAATCTGTGCCTTCAAGGAGACAAGAACTAAGGAAAGTCCTTCAGTTAGTGAGAACGGAGGCTCTTTTACTCTGCATTTACACTTCAGTTCTCCTGAGGGAGCATTGTTGGGGATGCAGGTGAAATTATCCCTCTTTGTGTCTCGTTTTCCCTACTCAACTGCTAGTTTGCTCCCACTACCCTGGGGGCACTTTCTTAGTAAATCAAGACTGTTTCTTCAAGGGTTCGATTCTGGGGCCCCATGCTGAAAACCTCCGGATCCTGGCAGACACAGATAGGACAGGCCTGTGGTGGCATAGTCACACCCTGAATGAATCTCACAGATGTAATGTTCCACAAAGAATCAATTCACACAAAAGCATGTATGGCAGGAATGGTTATACAAAGGCAACCATCAGCCAGTGTTTAGGCAAATCTCTGTGCTGATGTAAGAAGTTGGGTCAGAGTTATTTTGGGGTAAAGGTGTTTAGATGTTCAGAGAGTATGGTAGGTAGTTCTTTGTTAACATGATAGCAGTTAAGCTTCATTACATTCATTTATTGAACATATAGACACTGAAAATATACACCAGTCCCTGTCTCCATGGAACTTACACACTAGTGGGAAGAGACATCATTACCAAGGTAACATGTATATAACAGATTAGGAAAGATAAGAGGACAGCGAATGTGTCCCAGGGGTGAGGTAAACATTGACAGCACAGAGTATTTTGAAGGAGGCTGGGTATGTTAAGACATGAAGCTAGCTAGCTAAGGGAATTTTCTAGAAATGTAAAAACTAGAGTTGAAATAGGTTTAAGAGGGAAGATATAAGGGTAAGGGAGGGGGCTCCTTGATGTTCAAATGGGAAGTGACTGAATTTCAGGGGTTGTTGGAGGGAGCGAGTACAGGGAGAGACAGCTGGAATTGGGGGTCTTTTGGGGGATGGTGTGGAAACCTTGTTCAGTGGAAACTTCATGGGCTCAATGACGGTGACCCTAGTGAGAACTCCCAGTAATGGAGTCTGAGCTGGCCCTCTTGTAGCCAGGCAAGGTTTCTAGCGGTGGGTCTGGGCTACGTTTGGTTAAGTTGTTGACCAAGGAGGTCCCATGGAGATCTCTAAAGAACTCAGGCTGTTCAAGGGTACCTCCCACTTTATCTTCTAACGGGTTCAGAGTGGCTAGATTTATGTTGAGGGCTTTGATCCATTTGGACTTAAGTGTTGTGCATGGTGACAGACATAGATCTATCTGCAGTCTTCTACATGCCAGGATCTAGTTATGCCAGCACCATTTGTTAGAGATGCTATCTTTTTTCCATTGTATAATTTTAGCTTCTTTGTCAAAAATCAGCTGTTCATAGCTTTGTGGATTAATCTCAGGGTGTTCAATTCGATTCCATTGGTCTACCTGTCTATTTTTGTGCCAATACCATGCCGTTTTCAGGACTATAGCTCTATAATAGAGCTTGAAGTCAGGAATGGTGATGCCTTCAGATGTTGCTTTGTTGAGCAGGGTTGTCTTGGCTATCCTGAGTTTTTTGTTTTTTTCATATAAAGTTGAGAATTGTTCTTTCAAGGTCTGTGAAGAATTATGCTGGAATTTTGATGGGGATTGCATTGAGTCTGTAGATTGCTTTTGGCATGATTGCCATTTTTACTACATTGATCCTACCTATCCAAGAGCATGGGAGATCTTTCCATTTTCTGGTGTCTTCTTTAGTTTCTTTCTTTAAAGACTCAAAGTTCTTGTGATACAGGTCTTTCACTTGTTTGGTTAATGTTACTACCCCAAGGTATTTTATGTTGTTTGTGGCAATTGTAAAGGGTGATGTTTCTCTGATTTCTTTCTCAGCCCTCTTATCATCTGTACATAGTAGGGCTACTGATTTTCTTGAGTTGATCCTGCCACTTTGCTGAAGGTGTTAATCAGCTGTAAGAGTTCCCTGGTAGAGTTCTTTGGGTCACTTATGTAAACTATCATATCATCTGCAAATAGTGAAAGTTTGACCTCTTCCTTTCCAATTTGTATCCCCTTGATCTCCTTTTGTTGTCTTATTGTTCTAGCTAGAACGTTTAGTACAATATTGAAGAGGTATGGGGAGAGGGGACAGCCTTGCCTTGTTCCTGATTTTAGTGGAATTGCCTAGAGTTTCCCTCCATTCAGTTTGATATTGACTGTTGGTTTGCTGTATATAGTTTTTATTATGTTTAGGTATGTTCCTGTTATCCCAGATCTCTCCAAGACCTTTATCATGAATGGGTGTTGGATTTTGTCAAAGGCTTTTTCAGTATCTAGTGAGATGATCATGTGATTTTTGTTTCTTAGCTTGTTTATATGGTGGATTACATTGATAGATTTTTGTATGTTGAACCATCCCTGCATCCCTGGAATAAAGCCTACTTGATCATGGTGGGTGAGTTTTCTGATGTGTTCTTGGATCTGATTTGCCAGTATTTTATTGAATATTTTTTCATCAATGTTCATGAGGGAAATTGGTCTGAAGTTCTCTTTCTTAGTTGTGTCTTTGTGTGGCTTGGGTATCAATGTTATTGAAGCCTTGTAAAAAGAGTTTGGCAAAGACCCTTCTGCTTCTATTACATGGAATACTTTGAGGAGAATTGGTATACACTGTTCTTTGAATTTCTGGTAAAATTCTGCACTGAAGCCATGTGGCCCCGGGCTTTTTTTGGTTGGGAGACTTTTGATGACTGCTTCTATTTCCTTAGGTGTTATAGGTCTATTTAAATTGCTTATCTGTTCTTGATTTAACTTTGGCAGGTGATATCTATCCAGAAAGTTGTCCATTTCCTTTAAATTTTCGAATTTTGTGGAGTACAGGTTTTCAAAGTATGACCTGATGATTCTCTGGATTTCCTCAGTGTCCGTTGTTGTGTTCCCCTTTTCAGTTCTGATTTTGTTTATTTCCATGTTCACATTCTGCCTTTTGGTGAGTTTGGATAAAGGTTTGTCTATCTTGTTGACTTTCTCACAGAACCAATTCTTTGTTAGGATACTGCTTTCTGAACATAACACCAGTAGCACAAACACTGAGATTGACAATTAATAAGTGGGACCTCCTGAAACTGAGTAGCTTTTGTAAGGCAAAGGACACAGTCAGCAAGACAAAAAGGCAACCCATAGATTGGGATAAGATATTCATTAACCCCACATCTGACAGAGGGCTGATCTCTAAAATTTATAAAGAACTCAAGAAGCAAGTCTCCAAAACACCAAAGGATCCAACTAGAAAGTGGGGGACTGAACTAAGTAGAGAATTCTCAATAGAGGAGCCTAAAATGGCTGAGAGACACTTGAGAAAGTCCTTAGCCATTAGGGAAATGCAAATCAAAACAACCCTCAGATATCATCTTACTCCTGCCAGAATGGCTAAAATCAAAAACACCAATGACAGCTTATGGAGAGGATGTGGATAAAGGGGAACACTCCACCCATTGCTGGTGGGAGTGCAAACTTGTACAGACACTTTGGAAATCAGTATGGGGATTCCTCAGGAAAATGGGAATCAGTCTACCACAAAACCCAGCAATTCCACTCTTAGGCATATACCCAAAAGATGTCCATTCATACAAGATGTCTGTTCCACTATGTTCATAGCAGCATTATTTGTAATTGCTAGATCCTGGAAGCAACCTAGATGCCCCACAACTAAAGAGTGGATAGAAAAAATGTGGTTCATTTACACAATGGAGTACTACTCAGATGGAAAAACAATGGAATCCTGAAATTTGCAGGCAAATGGACGGCACTAGAAGAAATCATCCTGAGTGAGGTAACCCAGTCATAAAAAGAAAAACATGGTATGTGCTCACTCATATATGGATTTTAGACATGGATCAGGAGAGTGTTAGCCTACAATTCCAGGGCCAGTGAGTCTGAGAAACAGGGAGATTCCCAAGAGATATGCATTATACCCCAGAGAAGTGAAATGAGGCAAGATCTCCTGAGCACATTGAGAACATGGTTGGAGGGGAGAGGGAACCAGGAAAAAGAGAGGTAGATAAGAGGAGGGGAGAAGAAGACATGGGGGAGCAGGAAGGTTGAGTTGAGGTAAGAATAGAGGAGAGCAGGATGAGAGATACCATAATAGATGGAATCATTATAGCTTTGAGGAGAGAGCTGACACTAGTGAGATTTCCAGAGATCTACAAGGATAACACCAACTGGTAAACTAAGCAATAGTGGAGAGACTACATTAATAGCCCCTACCTTATGATAAGGTTGATGACTACCTTATATGCCATCCTAGAACCTTCATCCAGTGACTGATGGAAGCAGAGACTCACAGCTAAACACCGAACTGAACCCAGTGACATAGATGGAGGAGTGGTGAGCAAAGTGGTCAAGACCTTGCTGGTGAAACCAACAAAGACAGCTGACTGGACAAGGGGGAACTCTTGAACCCCAGACTGATGCCTGAGAGGCCAATAGGGGACTGATTCAGACTCCATAAATGTAGTGTCAGTGAGGAGGCCTCAGAAATCTCTGGGGCCTTGGGTAGTAGGTTAGTGTTCACCATGGCGTACAAATGAACATTGGGAGCCCATTCCACATAGAGGGATGCTCTCTCAGCCTGGACACATGGGGATGGGCCTAGGTCCTGCCCTGGATGAAATGATAGACTCTGAAGATCCCCCCCAAGGAGGGTACCACCCTCACTGGGGAATGATGTGGGGATTGGGCCGGGGATGGGGGTGGGGGCTGGTGGAGGGACAAGGGAGGTGTGGTGGGAGAGGGAGCTGGGATTGACATGTGAAGCACGCACATTTCTAATTTAAATTAAATAAAAAAGAACCCAGGCTGGTGCTAGGACAGAAAGTTGCCCTCTGCAAACTGATGGGGGGTGGGGAGGGGGGGCGCTGTCGATGACAACTTCCACTGAACTTATTTAACAGATAGGTTAATTAAGCTGGTGCAGACATGGAGCCTTCACTCCTACATTCTAGTCTCTTTGGTATGAGAAGGTACTCTGCAGGCTATGGAAAGAGAAACCAACCCAGCCACAAAACTCTCCACCTACAATCTGCTCTGCTTGAAAGATGTGCTGGGGCAAAGGTGTCACAGAACAAGTAGGAGTGACCAACCAATGTTTGAATTAACTTGGGGCTCCCCCCCACTAGAGGGAGCCCATGCCCTATACTGCCTGCATGGCTAGGAACTGTAGACTGCATAGCCCAGAGACCCAGGGTAGAACCAAACAAACTGGCAATAAAGTAAAATATAAAACCAATGAAATGATTCCTAATGACATTCTGCTACACTCACAGATCAGGGCCTTGTCCAGTCATCATTTGAGAGGCTTCCTCTGGCAGCAGATGGGAGTGAATACAGAAACCCACAGCCAGACAGTATGTGGAGAGAGAGAGTCTAAATTGGAGATCTCTATGGGGCTTCTCCTCTCGGAGATTTGGGAACTCCACAGAAGAGGTCAAGGAATGGTTGTAGGAGTCAAAGGGATTGGAGAACACCAGGAGAACATGGCCCACTGAATCAACTAAGCAGGGTGCATATGGGCTCACGGGGAGCGAAATGGCAGGCACAGGGCCTGCAGGGGTCTGCACCAGGTCCTCTGTATATATGTTATGACTGTTAGCTTGGTGTTCTTGTGGGACTCCTAATGGGGAGCGGGTGTATCTCTGACTCTTTTGCCTGCTCTTGAGACTTTTTTCCTCTTACTGGGTTTTCTCGTCCAGCCTCAATATAAAAGCTCTTGCCTTGTTTTACTGTGTCTTGTTTTGTCCTGTTTAACTGTTGTCTCTTGTAAACCTCCTCTTTTCTGAAAAGGATATGAAGGGGTCATGGATTTGGGGGACAGAGGAGGTGGGAAGGAGCTAGGAGGAATGGAGAGAGGGAATACTTTGGGTGTATTTTAATTAATAAAAAGTTCACACACATACACACACACACACTCTAAGGTCACAGGTATTTGGGACTGTATTTAGGAGAGCCGAGAATATTTTGGCTTTTCCCCAGGATTGGTTTCTTTTAAATAGCATCAGCCCCTACTTTCTGAGCAAAGCAAAGTGATTCTGAACCGAGGCCCCTCTTCTCAGGGCTCGCTCTTGTCACAGAGGGAGGTAAATGCGAAGTTGCAGTCTTCGTGACTGACAAAGCAGGGCAAGCATGTGGCTGGTGATCATGTTAGACAGGCTGTGGGTAGAGCAGTTAGGAAGGCTGGCAAGTGCTTCTTGGCATAGGTGACATTTCAGGCCCCTTTGCTTGATCTCTTCAAGTGGTAACCTCGGGGGTCTGCTTCCAAGGAATGGTGTCACATGGCTCCTGCAATGGTTTTCTGTATCCAGTTGAGATATTTGTTTGTAAGGAGAATGTAGACACCAGGTTTCTTGGGGTCACCACATTTCCCAAAGGAAGTGACACCCCTGAAAATGTTATTACATATCAGAGGGCTTCCAGAATCCCCCCTGGAACAGAAAGAAAAGTGTTTTAAAATATGGTGCTTTTCCAAGATAATTATTAATCATTGTATCCATCCACCTATCCATCCATCCATCTGTCCACCCACCCACCCACCCATCCCTTTTATTTCTTTTTCCTGATTTAAAAGCAAATTTTAAATTTCCTTTAACTAGATAAGTATATGATGATAAGTAAGACTCAGAGAGACAGATAACACATTGTTTTCTTATATGCAGAAACTAAATTAAAATTGAGACTGAGAGACTGAGGCAGGAGGATTACTGTGAGTTCCAGGCTAGTCTGAGCTACAATGTAAGTTCCTGTCTCAAAAACAAAAACTCAATCAAAGGGGAGGAATAACATGACAGAAGGAGAGAGTTTGAAAGAGGAAGAGACCTGGCAGGCAGGTGGGGGAGAACAGAGAGGGCAACACAGTGTTTGTGTGTTTGTGTGTGTGTGTGTGTGTGTGTGTGTGTGTGTGTGAGAGAGAGAGAGAGAGAGAGAGTGTGTGTGAGTAAAAATTTCATGATGAAACCCATTAATATTCACACTGCACAAACTCTAACAAAACTAAATGAGAAAATGAATCAAGAAGAAGAGATTCTCAAAGTGAAAGACAAAACAAAAGTATTCTCCATCACTTGCCAGCCCTATGTAGGGGCTTTTTAGTTTACGGGTTCCTATGTTTTCCAGTCATCCACCCTTTTCAAAAGGAGGTTCTGTAGCAGTGAAGACTCATTGATGCTTTCTTTTTCTTGTTTGCTTTTCAAGCCAGGGTTTCTCTGTATAGTTTTGGAGTCTGTCCTGAAACTCACTTTGTAGACCAGGCTGGTCTCAAACTCATAGAGATCTACCTGCCTCTGCCTCCCGAGTGCTGGGATTAAAGGCGTGAACCACCACTGCCCGGTGAAGAATCATTTCTATCGGTAAGACAAGGGGAGAATATGTCTCTTTTCATTGGCCAGTGTCCTCTTTTTAAATTAGATAATTGTAAATATTAACAATTGACATATGACTATAATGAACTAAGATTAATAAATAATAATAACTATAACCTCTCTGTCTCTCTGTATGTGTGCATGATCATGTGCCATAGTGCGGAGGTCAGAGGACACTTATGAGAGTTGATTCTTTCCTTCTATATGGAGTCTGGGGAGCAAACTCAGACTCTGCAGCAAGCACATTGCTGTCCTTTTAAAAAGTTTAAAAACTTTATGTGTTTTCTCTCTTGTTCAGTATGCCAGGGGAAGACATTTGTTGGGGCAATTAGAAAGCCTGAGATGGGGTCCCAAATATGCCTTTCTCCAAGGAGGACCCTCGATAAGTCATCTCAGACAGAAGGGCACTTTTGATATTTCAAAAAAATTAGGTTATTTTTTCCCCAGGAAATTTTTAGTTCTCATTTCACCTGAAAATGACCATTAGAAAACAGAGGTCACTCCCCAGGGGTCTGCCAAGTGATGGAGAATGGTGCCACCACTCTACGGACAAGCAGTGGTCCTTAGACATAAAAGCGATGACAGCTCTTCCCCATGTTCTTCCTAGAAGATCCCTCCAAACCCTTCATCCCCCAGAGTCAAAGGATGGCCAAACATTTTCATTTACGTACACTGCACGAATCGTCTTCCCCTTGCCTGCCGCCAGCACAGAGCATACTGTTGTCCACCAACTGTTTGAAATCGTAATGCTCTGGATTGTTGCAGACTCTCCGGTCAATCACAGTGAGGTTGACTTCTCTCAAGATGTTGGAAACCTTGCAAGAATCTCTTTTGGTGCTCCCCCATCCGGCCACATGACACTTGGTGTGGGGTTTCACATCCTCTCCTCTTTTGGGGAGGTGAAGTATTCCCACAGCCTTGGTTATAGCTGCTTTACCATCCAGCTGAAAACACAGAGTTGCTTATGGACTCATGAACACAAGTCGGCAGAGGAGGAAACACAAACTGAAGAGAAACCAAGGGGTGGGGATAGAGCAGCTTCACACCACCCAGGAAGCAAGGCAGAAATTAGCATAGGGATGAGGGGTGACCAGGGAGGGCCAGCGCTGGTGGTCTCTGGGAATACAGAGGGAGAGATTAGGCTGGAAATATGGGGACACGAAAGGTGCAAGTCTTGTCAGGGGCAAAAGGAGCCCTGTATCTGTCTCTTTACCCACAGTGGGGAGGATGCAGAATCGCTGGGCTCAGTCTTGTTCTAGCTTATGGAGTTCACCATCAACATTTGCAATTTTGTGAGAAATTGTGAGCCCTTTCTGCTCACTCTCTTCTGGTCCTGTCTTGCTCCATCCTATGTTCTTCATCAAACTTCTTTTAAAAAATTATTATGTACATACTGTTTAGTCTGCATGTATCCCTGCTGTTCAGAGGAGGGCACCAGAACTCATTACGGATGGTTGTGAGCTGTCTTGTGGTTGCTGGGAATTGAACTTAGGAATTCTGGAAGACCAACTAGTGTTTTTGACCACTGAACCATCTCTCTAGACCCTCTACATCACTCTTAATGAGTCTGGTCACATCACCTTCCTGCCTAGAACACTTCCCTGTAATGTTCAAATTTTAACCAAGGTTTAGAAAGCCTTTGTAGTCTGTGTCCTGCTTCACTCTCAGTTCCAAATCTCATCCTAACTCCCTTTCTCTCCTCTTCCTCCAAGCTATTCTATTCCAGACATGCTGCTCTTCCTATCTAGAAAGCTCATCCCTCACTTTTTCCTGGTACCCAGCAGGGTTCCCTGACCACCTGCTCTTCACTGGTGTTCCCATGTTATCTTGGTCCTGGATAAGACGAACACTGTCATTTCAGAGCCAGTAGTATACCTGTATGCCTCTCTCTAGACTGAGTACCGTTAGGGGAAGTCCCACTTACAGCTTGTCTTCTGTCAAGAGGTAGGCAGACTGCACTAACCATTGAGCAGTGGTCCCTAAACTCCTGGTAGTTCTCAACTTTCTCACACACTGTTGGTACCAGACAAGGTGAGCCCATCGAAGGGAACAATCACAGGATGGCTCTGTAGTTGTTTGAGTAGAGAAAAACTGATGTCATTGTCTACAACCCCGAAATGACCAAACCCCATTGGCTAAAATTCAGGATGGCAGTGTCCTTACAATCACAACATTGCTCTCTCTCTTCTGCTTTCTATCTAGGTGGCTAAGACTATAATGATGCCTCACCATAGAGCTAGCCCACTTGCTGCAACACTCTGTTCACAGCAGGTTCTCAGTTCCTCAGTGCTCTACCAGACTCCCAGGCAGAGCTTGACTCCTCCAAGAGGGCCCCCTGCTTGTCCTCTCACTGAGTCTACCCCAGTAGTTTCCCAGAGTGGCCACCTCTCCTGCTGAGTGTCAGTCAGAGCAGACATGTCTCCCTGTGGGGTCTTCTGGTGGCCTTTGGTTGATAAGCCTGGTCCTGTAACAGTAAGAATTTGTGAGAAACTCTTGAGCTAAATGGGAAGGAACACCAGGGGCAAAGTGCTCGATCCCTGCCCTACTAAGGAGCCTTGCATTGGTATGTGCCTCCGTGCATGCGCGTGTGTGTCTGTGTGTGTGTGTGTGTGTGTGTGTGTGTGCATGTCTGTGTGTCTGTGTGTACGTGGGCGCGCTCATACTCACCTCGTGTAGTAATTGCTTTCAGGTTACACTGTCTGTTTACTAAAAGTTTTGAAAGAAAAACAAAAAAAATCTAAACATATTTACCTGAAGGAGTTTAAGATCGCCGTGAAATGTCTCAGGATCATAGCATGGGTAGGAAATTGCCCTTTTAATGGAAAACATCTGTTCAAGTTTCTCTTCCTGTGATGCAGAGTGGGCACCAAGGATAATTTGAGGCTTGCCTCTCCTGAGAAGAAAATCATACAGTATTTAAATAAGAGAATAGAGTAAGCTCAGCTCCTGGGTTAATAGCCTTAGTGTTTGCAGATGGCATCATAGTTATAAACAAGTACAAAACAGGGCCAGGGCTTTGGTGTCTTCTACCTAAGACTTCCATATATGTTATGACACAGTCCAGTTGCCCAAGGGGAAAGCACCAAGGAAGGGAGTCCCTGACTTGGAAAATAAATGTGATTTGGGATGGCCTGGAGAGGGCGTAGAGCAGGCGTCCCTGGTCAGGCACTGTGGTGACTGAACTGCTGGAATTGGGCTCTGCTGTGGTAAAGGAGGAACTTTCCATGTTTTCAGCTGCGTTGGATTTGTGCAACAAAGTCTGTCTCTTAGTGGCCTTCTGGGTTGATGACAATGACACCCAGTGGAGAGATCCTACCCAAAGGCATAGCTTGGGCTTGCCTTTACGTGCTCCAGGAAAATAGCAAACCTTACTGGTGTATTCAAAATAGGAAAGGTGGTCCAAGGCATGCTTTTAGGAGCTGGAAGGAAGAGATGCTTCTACAGTGAAGCAGTGAAACCAAGAATTACACACTCACACAAACACAGACAGCCCTTCTATATATACACCCTCTATCTCTCCACAGACCCTGCTGCCTCACATACGGATGTGTACATAGACCCTCACAGAGACCACACGCTCACCAAACACAAATACAGAAGCAAACAGAACTAGAGCTAACTACTATGAACCAATGATAATGAGAAAAACAGTGTCAAATCGTTGGGTCAACTTGGCACTCACCAATTACCGAGTTTGTCACTGGCTAGCTTTCTCGTTTGTGCAAATCGGGCTGATGTTCTTGCCTGACAAGTTTTATTTTGTATCACAGCACAACTTCATATATAATTTTAAGCTGGATCTTTGGTTCAGGCAATTTGTGCCAGAGTGAACAGGAAATACCAGGTATTGCTTACCAACAAGAGGCACCTGCCTTTAGAAAAATGATGCAAACCATTAGCCTAACTATAGGGTGTTGCTATTTTTTTCTCACACAGAGTAGTAATTTCTTGGGATCACTCTAAGTTGGGAAAAGGCCAGTGACAGAGAAAAAGACGAGACATAACCATAGGAGACACTCAATGTGATTGATACTGATTGTGTAAAAATGCTGATGAACCAGACGGGGAAGAAAATCATGACAGAGATTTTGTGTGGGTGATTAGACTGGGCGGGTGAGCTGGGTGCTGTTCCAGCTCCAATACTGTTGATTAGATGATGTGGGATTGTGCGTCTCAGTCTTACTCTACACTACCTGACCCTTGTTTGTGAGGCAAATGTCACAACAGGACATAACATCGATTATGTGTGCCCGCTTTTGTCCCCATTCCACACTAATTGCAGCTTTGGACTGGGTAGCCATGAGTCAACATTGGGAATGAGAGGATCTGGGGTGACTTACAGGTCACAGTGAGCAGCGGTCAGGACCCAGTTTTCGTTGATCAAAGCCCCTGCGCAGATTCCCAGCCCTTTGATTAGAGCCATGTAGCGTCTGGCATGAGGTGGTACCTCATTTCCTCCTATAATTCCTTTACAGGATTCTGGAAAAACTAAGAGACCGATAGAGAGTGAAATCCTTGCTCATGGAACCATCCTTTACCTCAGGGAAGCTTGGCTAAGAAAATGGTAAATTCTTAGCTGTGTGTCCCACACCAGAGAATGGAGTGGATCAAGCTCCCAGGCTCTGGCTAGTGCTTGCTGCTCGAACATTTGTCCCGTGGCTGTGTTCCCAGACACACATGCATGTCCATAGTATTTGCTTAAACTCAGCTTAGTGCTTGACTTCTGTTTTTGTTTGTTTTCTGAGACCAGGGTCTCATGTAGCCCGGGCTAGCCTCCAACTCGTTAGGTAGCCAAGGCTAACTTTCCTCCTACTTCCACCTCCCAAATGCTAAGATTACAGGTATGTACCATGTCAGGCCTGAGTTTAGCTTTAAGTTTTATTATAAGTATACATCCCCACTTTTAAATTATATTTTTATGCCATGTGGTCTCTGTTTCTTCCTCTCTCTTTCCTGTTTCTCCCTACCCTACTTCCTCTCTTCTTCCCACTTCTTTTTTATTACCCATTTTTTATCATTATGGTTAAATGACAAATATGTAGAATGCTTTTCTTTTTGCATGGTCATCCTTATACTTTTGTCATGATAATAACCTGCAGCCCGTATATCAGCCATACATGCCATAGACCCACCCGAGAGAATGGTTTGGAGCCAGGAAACATGTCTTAAATAGGCACCCTGATTCTGAGGCAGGTGGTCTTTTGAACAGCAGAGGACTGCAAATGTGTATAAGAAAGCAGGGATGTATCCTGATGTTGACTCTGTGGGCTGTCATCACCAGCAGAGTCATTTGATACATGGTAGAGCCATCCCAGACCACCGCGTGGCCATGAACTGCAGAGCTGGAAAGGAGTAGGGTGGATTGGGTTAGCAACATCCTTGATTGGACCTCCCAGGATTTGGCCCCAGCCTCAAACAGACTTTCTGCTACCCAGTTTGCATGGAAACTAATTCTCTACTCTCTTATTCAGAAGCAAAGATACCAAGAGCCTTCTTTGTCACAAATGAAAAAAAATCTATTATTAGTAAAACATGTACCCATGTAAGTAAAACAAAACAAAACCTTAGCATTTTAATGACTGGACAGGAAAAAGTATCTGTTGGGCTAATCTGTCTATAAAGAAATTCAGCCCAATGACTTGGCTTCCTGAGCCCCATGTTAGCCATCTTCCAGGGCACACTGGGTTTGTATTACATAACACCCTCCACTTTATAGATGCTGATTACAGGTTTTAAGTTATTATTTTATGAGTGTCTTGCCTGCATGTACATCTGTGGAGATCAGAAGAAAGCATTGGGTACCCAAGATCTGGAGTTGTAATGGTTGTAGAGGTGAATAGTATTGTGGGATCACCCCTACAATTCCCCTTTTTGTCTTTGGGGCGTGGACAGTATTGTGGGCTCACCCTTACAGATGGTAGTGAGCCATCATGTGGGTGCTGGGAACTGAACCTGGGTCCTGTGCAGGACTTAACTGTGTACATGCTCTCAACAGCTCCCTACCCCCTTTGTTGAACTAATCCAGGACTTCTTTCCTAATTAATTCACAATCGTTCCATTTTCCCACCACTATTTTTGAACATTTGCTGTTAAAACAGAAGTGAATGGAACACAGTTCTCTCCATCCAAGGCCATAAGCACTAGGAAGATGGATAGGCAAGGTTGTTGCTTCATGTCATTTACAAAGGATGACAATGCTAGTGCTCAGAAGTGTCTGGCCCGGGTATCAGTGAGGAGCTGCAGGGTCTGAGACAGGAGCTGTTAAGTCCTCTTGAAGGAGGTTTGAAGGTACACAAGATTTTGGATGAGGCTAGGTAGGTTTCAAGTCAGTGTGCTGGGAATCCTGAGAAGGAAGGATCCCATCGAGTGATGTGAAATTGAGCTTGTTGGCAGTTGGAGAGATGGCTCAGAGGTTAAGAGCACTGACTGCTCCTCCAGAGGTCCCAGCTTCAATTTCCAGCTCCCAGATGGCAGCTAACGCCTATATGTATCTCCAAGATCTGACACCCTCACACAAACATAAATGCAGGCAATATATTAATACAAATAAAAATAAATTTAAAAAATTGAGCTTGTTAATCCACTGTGTTTAAATTCTTTGGAGGCATAGCTTTAGTATGCTTTCAGACTTTAACATTTTAATTGTTAACAAAATTATACATACATATATTTTTTTCAAGGTCTGACTTAACCTGTTGCTCTTTTCATCATTCAGGTTGAGTTTACCACAGCTTCTGCAATTTTTCCTGATCTCTCTGCATAATTTTATTTTGAATTCTTCCTTAACAGAGATCAAATAACCTATTCAAAATATAGGTGGGATGCCGGGCGGTGGTGGCACACGCCTTTAATCCCAGCACTCGGGAGGCAGAGGCAGGCGGATCTCTGTGAGTTCGAGGCCGGGCTGGACCGATAGCCTCCAAAACAATACAGAGAAACCCTGTCTCGTAAAAACCAAACCAAACCAAACAAAACAAAATATAGGTGGGAAATGTCAGACAATTCATAAAGCTCAGGGCACAGGGAGTCTAGAGTGGGGAGGAAGTTTCTTTTCTGCACATGGATGCCTCCTACAGGTGGGACACTGGGGGTATTGCCCTTAAAAACTCACATTATTCTATAGCAAGTTTATTGTCTGTAGTGGCAGTTTTAGTAAATATATTAAAAGTAAAGAAAAATTCAGAACCTAAAGAAACAGTAGTAATAGAGCATCTATGATTCCCGGGCATTCATTCATAACTGACACCACTGAAAATATTAATTACAATGGAAGATGGGTGGTATTTTTCCAGGTAGATGATAGTGATAATGTTTAAACACCCAAGTTCAAGCCACTAATAATGACAAAGGGTTGTCCTTACACAGTCCCACATAGTGCAAACCCGTATTTTCCCACTGTGAAGCACAGTCCTCTCTAGTCGTGGCTTCTTACACAGTCTTTTCTTTCTTTTAGCATTTGTCTTACAGAGCTATGCGTCTCTAATCAAATAAGGCATACACATGCAATTTAAATATTTACATGTGGCTTTGGGAGAGCCATGGACTTTCTCATGTCTAACCATGGCCTTGAATAGGTGCACAGGTCTTGTGCCAGCATTCCAGCTCTGACGGTGTGGTCAAACCAGAAGTAGGAGCTTAGGTCCAGCGTTTCTAACCAGCTGCACACTCAGTTCATTTAGTAACCTTTCTGCTCTTGGTTTCCCAAGTGTGAAATGGTGATGATAACTCAGACATTGCATTTTATTAAGGACAGTCATTTGTTCTGTGCATTCATATGTATGCATGTGCATGTGTGTGTGCTCCTGTATGTGTATGCATGCATGCATGTAGTTGAGATTATTTTACACTATACTGTTATTTTCTTCATCATCCCATTACTGGGCATGAACACAGCCACAAACAAAACCTTGAAACGAAACGGTGTAAGACATATCTGAGAGCATTTGATTGTACTTATGTAACTGGCAGGGCAGTTAAGGCAGCCTGTGTATCCTTACTTTAATGGCATTGTCGGTTTTCCACTTGGTAGAGGTCTGGATTCTTAAGAGTCACCAGGTGTGGCTGATGCTTTCATATTACCGCCTCAGACACTTGGGACTTTTAAAAAAAGTTGGTACGCCTTTTAGGTTGCAAAGACAAAATGTGCATTAAAAATGATTGGGGGAGCAAGCACCTTTACCCACTGAGCCATCTTGCTGGCTCATTACAGAATCGTCCAGTAACTGACAGAAGCAGATGTAGTGACCCACAGTCAAGCACTGGGCTGAGCCTCTGGAGTTCAGCTGAAGAGAGGGAGGAGGGATTATATGAGCAAGGAGATTTCAAGATCCTGATTGGGAAAACCACAGACAGCTGACCTGAGATAGTGGGAGCTCACAGACTCTGAACTGACAGCTGGGGAACCTGTATGGGACCAAGCTAGACCCTCTGAATGTGAGTGACAGTTATGTGGCTTGGTCTGTTGGCGGAGCATGGCAGTGGCACCAGGATCTATCCCAGGTGCGTGAACTGGTTTCTTGGAGCCCATTCCCTATGGAGGGATACCTTGCTCAGTTATGATATAGGGGGAGAGGCGGGGTCTTGGCTCAATTTGGTATGCCAGACTTTGTTGACTCCCCAAGGAAGGCCTTACCCCTCTGAGGAGCAGGTGAGGGGTAAGAAGGGGGGAACTGGAGGGTTAGGAGAGGGAGAGAGAGGGAGAACTGGCTGTGTAAAATGAAAAAAATTGTTAAAAAAAGAAAAGAAAAAATGATTGGGGGGCTTATCACTTCCTTTCCCTTTATATATAATATTAAGCATAAATGAAACCAATGTAGATTTCTACTTTCTCATGAGCAAAAGGAAAAAGCATATGAAAGCAAGTCTTACCTCCAGAAATGAGAAGGAAAACAACAGTCATGGGGAGAAAGGAGGCAGGAGGCATCCTGCTGCTGGGGTCCATTCCCATCTGGAGAGTGTGATTCCAGGTGCTGGCTTTAGTAATACAGGAGACACAGAGCTCTTTGCCCGCTCTCCTGCCCTCTCTCCCTTGTGTTATGCAGAAGCTGTTGGTATTTTACTACTGGAAAGTTTAGTCTTGTTTTATCTGTGGTGTGGGTACTTACTTGTTTCGTAAGCTGCAGTTATTTCCTTTGGGGTTAGATGTCTCCTATCACAAAGGGCAAATGTGAAGTCATGGGACTATGCTAATTTTAAAAACATTGAAAAGAAAATTGTGCTTAAAAGGAAATAATTTTAAAAAATGGGCTAAAATCTACTTCTTCAGAGAAGTTTGTGCTGGCCAGACAAGCAGACGCAGAAATCACCAGGGAAGTGTATATCAGTTAGAATGACTATGATCTAGAATAATGCACTAGCAGACACGTGTGAGAGACTCACTCTTGTTCTCTGTTAATGGGAATGCAAATTAGTACAAGCTTCATGGAAAGCAGTATGGAATTCCTTAAAACTAAAAACAGATCTATTACAGGATCCCCAAATCCCACTACTGAGTATATGTCCAAAGGAGATGAAACTACTCTATCTAAGAGATACTTACAGGGGTCGAAGGGATGGCTCAGGGATTAAGAGCCCTTGCTGCTCTTACAAAGGATCAGGTTTAATTCCTAGTACCATGTTAGGTAACTTATGACTGCCTGTAACTCCAGCTCCAGGGGATCTGATGTCTTCTTCCGGCCTCCTAGGATATCTAAATGCAAGTATACAAACACGTGGTCATACACACATAAACATGCAAACACATACTCATAAACAAAAAAATCAAAATCTTCTTTAAAAAACCAGGATTATTCCCATGCCCATTCTCATGATAGCACTAGGTATACATGCTATGATTAGGAATCAACCCAGACTGCTCTTCAGTGGATCAATGGCCCCTCCCATGAAGATGCCCCGAGACTGTTTTGCACACTTTGTTCTTCATATCCTGATGATAGTCAGTTCTGGTGGGCTTAGGATGGGAGAGGGTGGGTTTCTGTCTAGGGGGAAGTAAAATCGTAGGAGCTGCAGTGAAAAGGGAAGGTGGGGAGAATAGGGTCAATTTAGTCCCTTTGTGCCAGTCAGCCGGCAAGCAAAGAACAGATTTACTACACAGGGCAGGATGAGAGTAACTAGGGATGAGAGCACTAGGGATGAGGGAGAAGAACGTGAATCCTAGAGGTGCTTATGCCCAAGGACAGCCGTGGTGGAGCATTTGCAGTAACCATGGCCTGACAATTGCAAGGCAGTGATGGCCTTAGACTCAAAGTCATTGCACCCCGCCATGAACCAAGAAAACCAAAGTGCTGGCCAATGTTGAGAAAACCCTGGAATGTGTAGCTGAGAAAACATGGTATTTCAAAGTGAGATTGGTACTGGTTGTCACTGTAGCTTTTCCTACTCTACTTAAGTCTTTTTAGAGATTGTAGATCCCCAAACCTGGAGGTGACTCTGATTAAATGCATACCACTAGTGACCTGTTTTCTCTCTCTCTCTCTCTCTCTCTCTCTCTCTCTCTCTCTCTCTCTCTCTCTCTCTCTCTCTCTCACACACACACACACGGAGGCATCATATGCATTATAGAGGACTGTTATTACATGAGGCCCTATAAGAATTTGTATCACACAGGAATGAGATTCCTCAGGTGATCTCTGCATAGGTCCCTTAGGAGCCCAGTCTGTTACCACGACAACCAGCTCTGCACGGGCTGAAAACAGCTTCGCATAGATCCACCCAACATTCCTGTAACGCAGTCTCTCACAATGTATTTCTCATCTTGTGTTTCTGGCCATTCTCATTGCCCCTGGGTGTGAGCTGTCAAAAGATTTTCCTGGAAAATCTAGAGCTAGAAATAAGGCTAGGCAATGCCTTCTGAGGAAAATCTGAACAATGTCCACAGATCCAGTGTAAGACTTCTCCTTTGCCTGTCCTGGGTAGACTAAACAAAACTGATCGTCAAACAGAACCTAGAAAGCACTTCGCCACGCCTGGTCCAGAGGTGGCTGTGTGCCGGTGAACAGCGCAGGCTGGCCCCTTGTCCCTCTGCTGCTCACTGTCACCCCACCTAATAACACAGTAGCAGCTGAGGTTTTTCTGCAGATTCTCCTTTTCAGAAGTAATTGCCAAGAAAGGTTATCCAGTGTTCTCATTTCATCTGTGTTATGCAACACACGCAGACAATGAAAATATAAGAATATATCTTAGGGCTAGGGAGATGGCTCAGCAAGTGAAGCCATTTGTCTCCAAGCCTGATGACAAGTTCAATTCCCTGGGACCCAGATGGTAGAGGAAGAGAGCTGACTCCTGTGATTGTCCCCTGACCTTCATGTGTGTGCTGTGGCATGCATGCCTGCACACACACACACACACACACACACACACCCCAAACAAAAACAAACCTAAGTGTACAAAGGAGAGAATATATTCTAGCTCCATGTAGCAAAAAGAGATCTTGCTGGGTGATGATTACAGAAGATGAACTATTTTACTCTTTATATAAGTATATTTTTTAATATTTTGTAATGGGTTTTTAAAGACAGGGTTATTAATAAAAATACCTTTACAGTAAATGTTGATGATTAACTTTTGTCTACATGGTATTTTTTCTATTTTGCCAGTCTTTCTTTTAGAATGTAGGCACCATCCAGGTGTTTTGGCGCACACCTTTAATTCCAGTAGTTGAGAGGCAGAGGCAGGCATAACTGTGAGTTCAAGGCCAGGCTGGTCTACATCGAAACCTCCAGGGTAGCCAAGGACACATAGTGAGACCAAGGCTTAGAAGAAAAAAAGAAACCCGAAAACTTAAAATGTTGGTACCATCCAAGATGGGTGACATTAAAGGACATTTAAAGTATTTGTTATTAATTCTTGAGAATTTTTACACACGGTATTTTTCATAATACCTATGCCCTCCACCACCTCCTCCCAGACTCACCCTCCCGTTGCATACCTACTCGGCTTCGTGTCCTTATTTAAAAAAAAAAAAGCCCATTACGTTGTATTAGTGTTGGTTATGTATTCTTAGGTGTGCGGCCATCCACGAAAAGACAACTTTCCTTTCCTAAGCCACTATCAATTACCAATAGCTCCTTAGTTGGGGGGGTGGGGTGGGTTTTGTACTACCCTCCTCCTCCATGCTGGGGGTTTGTTTGGATTGAGCTTGTGCAGATCTTGGCCGTGTCGGAAATGCTATGTGTTCATATGTGCAAATGCCCTGTTTTTCCAGAAGATACTGTTTCCTTATAGTCATCCACTGCCTCTGGCTCTTACATTCCTTCCTTCCCTCCTCCACAATGATCCCTTGGGAAGAGGTGGGGTGTGATGTAACTGTCCCGTTTAGGTCTGAGTACTCTGCAGTCACTTATTTTCTAAACCTTGACCAATTGTGTGTTTCTGTGTGAGTTGTCTTCTATTGCAACAAGAAGCTTCTCTGGTGAAGTTTTAGAGATGTGCTAATCCTTAGAAGTCAGTTTAGTGCTGTTTCCAATTGGCATTGTAATAATAGGACACTGACCTATCTAACCACAGTTCTTGGCCCCTATAATGGTGTCAAGTATGGGCTCCATCTTATGGAGTGGGTCTATATCTTACTACAGAGATAGTTGCTAATTTATGTTCATTGATGCTCTATTCACAATATCTGGGAAATAGAAACAACACAGATGTTTAGGAGCTGAAGAATGATTAAGGAAATGTGGTTCATTTTTACAGTGGAATGAAAATAATTTTTACAGGTTGTTCCAGTTGCTGATGATTCCTTTTAATGCCCCAAACCTTTTTCTATTTAGTAGGGCTTTCCATGTCTGAACTTTTTATGTCTAAAACATTATTTCATATAAGATAACTCATTGGAACACCATATTTACTTATTAGACCATGTTTTACTGTGATAATACTGTTTATATAACTTGTATAATTCCATGTCAGTTTACTGTTGATATCTCTGTTGAAAACCTTCCATGTTAGTCTGTTTTGAGATCCAAAACTATAAAGATGAATTAAGACAATGTCTTAGTTTTATATTGTGTATGATAAGGCACCATAATGAAGTCAACTTATAAAAGAGCATGTTTGATTTGAAGTTTACAGTTTCAGAAGGTTAGTCTATGACCATCATGGCAGGGGACATGGCCACAAGCAGGCAGGCATGGCACTCGATCAGTGGCTGAGAACTCATGTTTTGAGTTATAACCATGAGGCAGAGAGAGCTGACTGGGAGTGGTGTGGACTTTTGAAATATCAAAGCCTAACCTGAGTGACACATCTTCAAGGCAGCACCTCCTAATCCTTCCCAAACATTCTTATTCAAACCACCACAGGTGTTCTCTACATCTAAGAGCCTCACTACCCAGAGGGGACACTCTCACAATGTTACTTTTTTCTCTTATAGATCACCTGTCCATCTCCGTCTTCATCTGTCTGTCCATCAATGCATGTACCCATCCATCTACCAGCCTACTCACCCAGTCTTTAATGAAGATCTGTTGTGTCCAGACACGGTAATAAGCATGAAAAGTGGGTGTTAATTTTATAACAAGGTAAAATTAATATTATTTCTCAACAATGGAATAGATATAAGATATTTCAATAAGTACCTCACTTAGTACATTTTTGGTTGGGTCCTATTTGCTGGACACAGTGATAGATGGAAGGATAAACCTTAGATCTCAAATTATATGGGGACTTTAACTGGTCAGTGTTTCAGGAATTTCAGTGTGGGTAGCAATGAGAGATGAGGTTAGAGAGCTGGGTGCATCATGGTGAACTTCGAGCATTATGATACGTAAGACCTAAAGATGTCAAAGGACAAGGGGGAGAAAGTCAGGGCTTTTTACCCTTTATTTATTCAGAATATTTTTTCATACAATGTATTTTGATCATATTCTTCACCCTCCTTCAATTTTTCCATTGCTTCCCTACATGCCTAACTTTTTGTTCTATCAAAATTAAAAAACTAAAACAAATAAAAACAAAACAAAAATCCAATAAAACAAAACAAAACATGGAGTTTACTTTGTCTTGGCTAACTATTCCTGGGCCTGGGGACTGCCCTGGAGTATGATTGATCTATCCACTGACACTCCACTGTAGAAAACTGATTTTCTCTTTCCCAGCAGGTAACAATTCCAAACAGCTTCTTGTTTATGGATGGGACTTTGTGTCTATTTCCCCATCTCCACACTGGTTGTTTGTCGGGTTTGAACTTGTGCAAGTCTTGTGCATGTTATCACAGTCTCTGTTAGTTTATACATGTATCATTGTGTTATCACAGTCTCTGTTAGTTTATACATGTATCATTGTGTATCACAGTCTCTGTTAGTTTATACATGTATCATTGTGTATCACAGTCTCTGTTAGTTTATACATGTATCATTGTGTATCACAGTCTCTGTTAGTTTATACATGTATCATTGTGTATCACAGTCTCTGTTAGTTTATACATGTATCATTGTGTGTATCAGCCCTGTTGTTTCTGGAAGACACTATTTCTTTGGAGTCATCTACCGCTGAAACTTAAAATCTGTTTTATTTCTCCTCCACATAGATCTCTGAACTTTGAGGGAAGTGGTTTGATAAAGAAATTTCACTTAGAGAGCAAGTCCTCCAAAAATTTCTTACTTTCTACACATTGTGTAATTTTGGGTCTCTGTATTAATTATCATCTGCTACAAGAAGCTTCTCTGATGAGGGCTAAGTAACACACTGATCTATGAAGATAGCAATATATTATTAGGAATAATTTTATTGCCATGTTATTTTAGCAGAATAATAGTATTAGGTTTTGCCCTAGGGCCCATGGCTTATCTAATTCAGGTTATTGGCCACTTAAGCAGTGTCCTAGATTGGTTCCATCTTATAAAGTGGACTTTTAATACAATTTTTAAAAACTGGTGTTTACTCCATAACATTTAAGCCACTATTGTACCAGTACATCTTCTTGTTGGTTATTTTCCTCCTCCAGTAGAAAATAGAACATTGTGTTATAAATAAAGGGGAAACTAGAACAGGAGGATTAAATGGGAAGGGGAATTGGAAAGTAGGTTAAAGGGAAGAATATGGGGAGGGACAACACTGAAGATCTTTTGAAAAGCTATATGGAAGGTTTCTATTATAGACACTCCATAAATATACACACATTATAAAGGAATTTAAGTGGAGACACCATATAATGGGAGAGACAATATCCCAACTAGATATGCAATGTCACTAAGTACACTCCCCCAACTCCTCATGCTAGAAATGGGTTACATCTTGTTGAGTCCTTGGCCAAAGGGGTCCTATAGACTCACTAAACATCATGAGCTATTGCAAAGGCCTTGGTTACCCTTCACAACCTGAAGGTAAGGCCCTATCGCTGTAGATATCACTTCTGTAATTGAACATGGAAAAACTGAGCATTTGTCCAGCTAGAAGCTTCACCCCTACTGACTAGGATTCATAGCACTGGAAAGTACTTTACACACTTCCTGAGGAGAAAGGTAATCACCAATATCAGCCAGCTAAGGTTTTCATCAGCAAAGGATCTGTATTTGATAAAGAGGGATTTCTTTGGGCACTGACGTAGAGGCATTGGCAGCTCCAAAGTGTCTGTATATACGAGGTTTAAGGGGCAGCAATCTGCTTCAAGGTAGGAGGTTAGGCATGGTCTCAGAGCAGCATACCCATAGCAATACCCAATTCTAACGTAGAATGAATGATTATTAAGGATGAATGCTTGTGGGAATGGAGGGCAGAAACTCACATTGGGGGAGAGGCTGCAGACTTCCCAGCTACAGACATGATCTGCTGGGAAAATTGTTGTTTGGGTCTGAATTTACAGAGTGCCTGAACATAAACAGGAAAGGAATATATTAAAGGTGTTAGAGTGAAATTACGTATTGATGAGTTCCCATAAAGTAGACAAGGAGGTTTGAGGGCAGGGAGTGCAGGCCAGGATGGAGTGGGATGGAGAAGAGGATGCAGAAGGCCATGGGCTGTTGTGCTTCTGCCAGAGATGTTGGTTAGAGCTGTTTCTGTCCTTCAGTAAAGGATGGTGTGGGAACAGGCTTTCCCCGCAAGGTGCTGGTGGGAAGAGTCTGTGTAATTCACTGACCTCCTGAACTGGGGACTCGGATTGAACTTCTGCATGAGAACAGACTTTGATGGGGTTCTCACTAAATGCATTTGGTTAAAGTTTGGTCAGTTAGATGTGGTCTAGACCAAAAGTTTCTGTGTGGTGGCTTTTCTAGGTAATGGAGTGCTCTCCCCAGGTCCCAGCACACAGCAGCACATTTCTTCAAGTCACCGCCTAAACCACTTGCTATCTTATGTTCTGCTCTGCCTTCCTGGACAGTCATTCATTTCTAATTTTGTTTAGTCACTGCATTAAGTTATAGACCATATGCTATACAATTCACCTATGTAACTTGTGATTCGCTGATTTTATGTAAATTGCATTACTATTACTAATTTAAATTCTAGCTGTATTATAAAAATACCATTTTAGCTGTATCAGTAATATAATTCAATAGTATTGAATAGATGCATAAATGTTTGAAATTATCACTACTACATTTCAAAATCTTTTTAGTTACTTCATGGCAGAAACACCGTAACTGTTAGGCAATGCCTTCCTTTTCTTTCTCTCAGCACCTGGTAACCTCCAATCTATCTGTCCCAATGAGTTTGCATGTTTAACTATTTCAAATAAGTTGAATCATATACTATGATATACTAGGTCCTTTTGACTGTTTTCTTCTATCTGGCACAATATCTTTAATGTTCATTCTTGTTGTAACATGCATCAGAACTCACTCTTACGACACAATACTGCTCCACTGTTTACATACTCACCTCCTAATGGTGTGGGGTTTTTCTCACCTTCTGGATACAGTTAATGCTTCACAAGAATCTGTTTTGGTCCCTGCCATCATTTCCTTTGAATGTGTATTCAGGAAGAAATTGCTAGGCCACATGTCAATTTCATTTAGTGTATTTTTAGGAAATCCCTCATTTATAGAAAATCGTAGACCATGGTTTAAGGGTTCTTTTTCTATGACTATTTCTGTCTTAGTTCTAGGTGATTCAGTAACTGTGCTGGGCCCTGGCCTCTCAATTCCTTGAACTCATCTTCTTCATGTTAGCATTTTTCCTTTATAACATTTTACTCCCTGACTCCATCTACTCTAGCTATCCCCTAAATCCACTCCAATCAGGGTTTTGCTCCATCATTCCATAAAACTGCTATTGCCAAGGCCACTGAGACAAATACTGCTGATGTCAGCTAATATTTGTGCTATTCTTGTCTGGGCACTTGCACAAACTCATTTTCCAGAATTTTTCATGCTAGGTAAGGACTGTCAATTCAGCTCCAGCCCCAACCCTATAGATCTCATTCCTATTGGACATTTCCACCCAGAAGTCCACTAAATATGTCCAATATAACATCTCTGAAATTAAACCATTTGATTTCTGTCCAAACAGCACCTTCTCTTGTTTCCTCCATTTCATTTTATGGCATGTGATCCTTGTGACTTTGTTTTTAGAAGAAAAGTATTGCCTTTAAGTAGTCTTCTTTATCTTTGCATCCATCTGACATTCAGCTGTGTGGAAATCCCATTCATTTATACCAAAAAATGCATTTGGAACCGAGTCACTCATGGTATTGTTTTCTCCTGCATTCCTGGTTCACAGCACCTCCATCTTTTGCTTAGAAGCTGAAATGGCCTCCTTATAGGCCATTCTGCCCCTGCCTTGCCCATCAGTGATGATGATCACTTAGAAATCAAGGCTGATGAGGTTGTGGAGTGGATAAAGGCACCTGCTGCCAAGTCTGATGACCTGAGCTCTGTCCCTAGGACCCACCTGGAAAAGAGAAAGAAACCAATCACATGTATGCTGTCATATGTACACACACACACACACACACACACACACACACACACACACACACACACACGCAGAGTCATGTAAAATAAGTTAAAACATAAATTAGTTTGTGTTTGAAGTTGGAGAGAGTGTTGGTCTCACCCATGCAAGAAAGAAAAAGCTGGATAATCTTCAAAATTAAAAAATCTTGAAGTTCTCTGAGAATTGAGGTTTCAGGTCAACTATGTAGCCTGAAATTTGGTAAAATGAAGTGTTTCCAGGAAGAGATGTCTTGCTACTCTGCATAAAACAATAGGATGGGAAAAGATGCTGGACATCGTCACAGAGGCTGGTTGCAAGAAATCACAGTTTTCCAAGTACCTTGTATGGGTTTGCAGAAGACCATAGCTGACTACCAGAGCTGCAGACGCAAGAGGAATTCTTGCCAAACAGAAACTTTTCTTCATAGACCAGAGAAGAGACAGGGAGTTGGAAAGGGTTTCTGTGCTGGGCAGAGGGAAGAGCAGCTGTCACCTCAGGCATGGAATGGCACTTCATGATTTTTCCCTTCCCTCTGTCCCTCCCCACCCCATCTTATCCCAGTCTGCTCATTCTCCAGGGGACGATTTTCTGATCCACTTCTCCTGGGATTACAGGCATGTGTATCACCACAGCTGTTTTATGTGGTGCTGGGTACCAAACCCAGGGCTTCATGGGTGTTAGGCAAACATTCTGCCAATGGAGCCTCACAACCCCACCCTTGTTTCCTTAACAAACAATGGCTCTAAACTGTTGAGAAAGGGCAGCTAATACTCTCAACCTCAGGACATGTGTGAAGACACACTGTGGCCAAGGGAAGAGAAAAAGCAAACAAACAAACCTCACAACCTTCTATTCCTGGGGAGGAGGAAGAAAAAGGGTTTCAGACACGAGGGAAGAGATAGGATCACTAATGCAGTCTCACATCTGAGGCCAACCAGATTGGGCCAGGAGCATAGAGTAAGACTACGGAGAACAAAAGAACACACTAGCAGGTATCTGGTCAGGGAATGCGCAAACGCAGGAAATCCCTTTGAGGTCCAGACTCAGAGGAAAGCCTAAGTCTGAGGTGGAAGAGAATGTCAAGAAAGACTGTCAGATACAGATAAGCCAGGTCACTGCTGACAAAAGACTGTCAGCTACAGATAAGCCAAGTCACTGCTGACAAACCGTCGTGTTGAGGGGAATGAAAGCCTGTGGGATATGGAGGTTAACTGCAGAGACAGTGGTCACAAAGCAAGATGAACTGGCCAGAGTGACTCAGTTCCTCACAGAAAAGACAGAGACCAAGGTGAGTTATGCACAGTCCAAAACATGAAGCTATTCACCGTATCCACAAATCACACAGCATGGAGATAAAGATGAACTTCACAGCCAGGAGATACGAGAGTCACAGATTGAGAGTCAGAGAAGATTCAAGTGTTGCAAGTCCTGGGGAATTTAAATAGTTCAGATTATTATGTTAATGTGGGAGAACAGGCCCTGCACCTTGCCTGGGCAGCATAATAGAGCCAACCCTGTCAGCAGAAGTGTGGGTGAGACAGTCCCAAAGCTGTGAGCATGGGAGAGCTGTTCCCATTACTCATCTGTCATGTGGCAGCAAGGGTAGGGGAAGAGAAACACTCCCCTAGCCCCCCTCCCCATCAATGCTTGAGGCAGCTGGAAAGAGCTGGCCTTGAGATCATAAGAGTGGGAGAATTGCCCCTGCCCACCACCAGCTGGAGCACTCGGGAGAGTAGCCCCTACACCTGCCTGGGCCACACAGTAGAGCAGCCCTGAAGGTGTGGGTGTGGGAGAGCCAACTCTGAAGACATGGAAGCAGGAAAACTGCCCCTGCCCCTTTACCATGGCTGCAAGGGGTGAACTAGTCAGGGCAATGCAAGAGAGCTCACCCTGGTGGTGAGGACAAGGGAAAGCTGGAGGGTTGACCAACACTGCAACTACCCTGGCCCAGAACCAGAGCTATGAGTTGGCCCACCCCAACATCCACCCCATCTTTGATTGCTGGACACATGAAGGGAACTGCCCTACAGACCTAAAACTGCAGAATCTCCACAACACAGGGCAGCAACAGGATAACCAAGAGGGTTCCAGTGAGGGCCCAGCATCAATAGTGTAGCAGAAACCAGAGGCTTCGAACCAGGCCAACGACCCTTTCTATGAGCATGCACAAGTAAAGATATATGGATAAAAGGGGGAAAAGATTGCTGTACTAAAATCACTAGTAGAAAAGGTGTGTAACACTCATAGACACACAAAGTTTATCAGCAGATTTCTGGAAACTGCAAGAGAGGAATTCACTCAGCTGAGGAAATAGAGGAACTGAAGACAGGCCGGGGAAAATTGCCTCCAATGAAGCACAAGAAGGGGAAAAAATGACTGAAAAATCAAAATCAATCGAACACAAGTAAAGTCTGAGATGACAGCATAGGAGCCATGGAACAGACAGAACTGAATTAACAGTCACACAATTAGAGTCTGAATAAAGCAGGCGATGGGTAGTATAGAAGGAATGTGGTTAACTCCTTTAGTCCCAGCACTCAGGAGGCAGAGGCAGGTGAATCTCTGTGAGTTCAAGGCCAGCCTGGTCAACAGAGGGAGTTCCAGGACAGCCAGGGCTATAGAGGGAAAGCCTTTCTCAAAAACAAAAACAAAACAAAATAAAAAAAAAACAAGAAAAAGAAAGGAAGGAAAAAAGGAAGAAAGAAAGAATGATTAATTACAGAATGCTGTTTTATTCTTGGAGGAAGAATGAAGGATTCTTTACTTCCTTTGTTAGCCAGGGCTTACACCTTCAGTTGGAGTCTTTGTGGAAGTACTTGAGCAATCTTAACTCTCTAATACAGTTTCTAGAATATTCTGTTAAGTTTCTCATGAAGAATTTACTAGGGACATTGTGGGGGTTACTGTCCATATGGATTTCATGCTCTACATGGAGATCAGTATCACTAACATCTAGGCTCTGGTCACAATTTAATTTTGTTCTTACTGTATTAAATAATGCTGCCTATACTAACCCATAATTTAACATCAACATCATACATGCACATAGTTGGACTTGGTTCATGGGGCTAACAGTCATGACCCTTTCCTGTTTGGTCTAGGGAGGTCTTGGGTATCTCCAGGCTTCTCAGCTGATTATCAAGCAGTTGTCATAGAGTGCTGATGTTTATACTGCCCAGCACACAACTGACACTTGGCAGGTGGTACCCATCCTGTACACAGATGCCACCTGGAATCACTTCCAAATCTTTACTACCAGGGGCAAAACTGGCTTCTCCTTCCCTGTGACCAAGGTGATGTAGTCTGAAGGGTCAAGTGAGTAGAATCTAATGTGACAGAAGCCTGTTTTCCAGTGATTACAGGGGAGTGTGGCTTTGGAATCCCTCATTCCCAGCCATCCTCAGTGCTCAGGGACCTGGGGCTGTAACCCAATGTGACACACCGCTGGAGGCCCCACTAGATAGAAGGGGACAGTGCCCTACTTTCATTTCTCTTAGCCTAGAGTTTCCTCCACCCCAAAACAACTGTGTTTGATTATTTTGAATGTATAAACATATTATTTGGCTTACAGAATATGACATTTCTACCTGCCAAAAGTCCCTGAATTGGTAAAATTTGATAACTCAGTGGCAGTGTAGCCTAGGTGATGGGTATATAGAAAGGTCCTGTATAATTAAAATATAGAGTCCACGATGGTTTTGATACACTATCTATATTTCAATTGAACACTGGGAAAAGCAATCTTAAAATGCACTTTTGTTATATATATTGAGAGATATTGTTGATTGTGGCCACTTCAATAAGTATCCATAGTGATTGCATGAGTTACAGGGCAAAAGTGAAAGCTCAATTTACTGTCCATTTTGTTATTTAGACTTTTTAATAGATAGGGGTGGTAGCTAACTTTTCAGGCCTAACTGAACTCAAAGAAATAGATGAGCGTATCTGGCTTTTTAGAGTGTTTATGTCCAGCAATATAGGTGCAGCTTTGTGGTCATGCACGGAGTCATTTGAACACCCAGCTGTTGGGCAGGAAGCTGCAAAGCTGTTTCAATTTGATATATACCACATCTGGCAACAACAAATGTTAAATCACACACCCATTTTATAGGGGGATAAGGTTAATTGCAGTGGGCTCCCACAGGCATAAGGCATCATCTTGGATTAATGTCTTTGCCCATCTGATTATTTTCAGATCCTTTTAATAGATTATATTTAATTACTTTTCAAGGATGGGATCTGATAGTACTATAGTTTGAATGTTTTATGCAAGTTGGTGTGCTGGAAACGCAATTCTCAAGGCAAATGTGCAGAGAAGTGGGAATGGAGGTTGGAATGAATTAATGCTGTTACAGCAGGAGTAACCATTAATTCATTAATTGGGAGTGGGTTCCTGATAGAAGGATGAGCTCAGCTCCCTCCCTCCTCCCTCTATCCGGTGTGTGCTCCCTCATCCTTCTGCCCTCTGCTGTGGATGAGAATCTTTGACTTTAGACTCTGAGCCTCAGGTATTGTGATGTTGGAGTGACACAAAACAGACTGGAACAGAAACTGATGCTGAGAGTTGGAACGTTATTATAAGAAATACCAGAAAAGGGTGAAGCAGCTTGGCTAAGTACTGAGCAGAAGGCTGGGAGAATTTAGAGCAGTGGTTCTCAACCGTCCTCGTGCTGTGACCCTTTAATAGAGTTCCTCATGTTGTGGTGATCCCAACCATAAAATTATTCTCATTGCAACTTCATAACGGTAATTTTACTACTGTTATGCGTCCTAATGCCAATATCTCTGTTTTCTGATGGTCTTAGGAGACCCCTTTGAAAGGGTTGTTTGACCCCAAAAGGTTGCAGCTCACAGGTTGAGAATTACTTGTACCAGGCTTTTGATTTTTGGGCCACCAACCAGTTGTTAATCATGGCACAGAGATTTATTGTTAGTTTTGAATGCTTGGCCTAGCTTAGGCATATTTCTGGCTATCTCTTTTAATTTGAATTAACCTGCTTCTCTTTATCTACCTTTTGTCTTGGGGCTTATTACCTTTCTTCTGTGTATCTTACTTTCACTACTTCCTTATGTCTGGCTGGTGTCTGCCCCAGGTATGACCCTCATTCTTTCCTTCTTCTCTCTTTATACTCCTCCTTCTACTTATTCTCTCTCCTGCCAGCCCTGCCTGTCTTTTCTCCTTCCTAGCTATTGACCATTCAGCTTTTTATTAGACTAGTCAGACGCCTTAGGCAGGCAAGGTGAAACAAATGCAACACATCTTTACATAATTAAACAAGTGCAGCATAAACAAAGCAACGATCTTCACACAGTTAAAGTAATATTCTGCAGCATAAACAAATGTAAGACATCTTTGCCTAGGTAAAATAATATTCCACAACAACCACAGATTTAGAGGATGAAGGTAGAGAAGCCTGAATTACTGCAAATAGAGTTCAGGGCGATGCTGGTGAGGGCAGAGAAAAAGAGAACCACAGAAAAAGCCTGAACCTTCTCAGAGATGATGACGGTGACTGTGACCAGAACATTAGTGGAAATGTGAATGGCCAGATCATTTTTCCAAGGCCTCAGAGGGAACTAATGAAGACTAGAAAGTAGAGTAAAGGTTCTGCTGTTTTACAGTGACAAAGGATTTGATAGAATTACGAGTAAGGCAGAACTCAACAGTGACAAAGTAGGATATCCAGCATAAAAGTTACCTAAGCAGTAAAGGACCCAGGGTGTAACTTCTTTTGGCTGCCTGCAGTAAAATGAGAGAGAAATAATTAAAAGATGTAACTTTAATTGAAAGAAAAGAAGAAAGTAAGATGCTTGAAAAGCTTCACCCAGACCATGTAATGAGAGCAAAGGTGTGTTTGGGAGAACAAACTAAAGGCAGATCTAGGAACCCCTTGCTAAAGAGATAATCATGGATAGAGGAGGCCGCGGTTGAGGGGGAGTGACTCTGAAGATTGTTTGGAGGTCTTCCAGGCTGCCCTTGTGGTCACTGGTCCAGAGTAGGGCTTTAGATCAGGCTGCCCCAGAGGCATCCTTGGCTCCTTAGCAGTTGATGCTCAGGGCTTGGACCTCTGCTCCCTTGTCCTTGGGACCGTGGGACTTCCAGAACTGCAGCCGACTGAGTCTGTTTCTTGTAAATCACCCACTTGTTTGGCTGCCCTGGCTGCAGCTCAAGGAGACTGGGTGAGGCTTAGGCCTCCACTCTGGAGGATATAAGTGCTATATGATGCTAATTGTATGGACACAGAGTTCTTGAGTTTGGGGCCCTGGAATCCTATGCAAAGGACATCAGAGGCAGTGTGTTCACAGTGTGCACCATGGAGTTAAAGGAGGATATTTCAGACTTTCTTTTGGTAACCCTATTAGATTTTTGGATTTGTGGTCCAGTTACCCCTTTCTTGCCCATTTATCAGAATGGGAATGTCTGTCTTCTTCCTATCTCACCATTGTTTTTTGAAACATGTGATTTGCTGATTCTAAAGGACTCATAGCTGGGTAGGTCATGCATTGAGACTCATCTGTGTTTTATCCCACGAGGTCCTGGAGTTGGGGCTTTAAGATGATTCCTGGGAAATAGGAACTGTTAGATTAGAAAATGAATTTTGGAAGCCAGGGGTGAAAGTCTCTGGTCTGAGTGTGTCTCCCAAAGCTCACTGGAAACTGAACTTCCAATGGGGCAGTGGGAAGAAATAGGGGCTTTAAGAGGCTGGACCACTAAGGCTACCTTCACAAATACATTATCACGATATGAGTTAGTTATGGTAGAAGGGAGTCAGTCCTTGGTTAGAGGGTGAGCCTGCTCCCCTTTTCCTCCATCAGCTTCCCCCCAACCCCCACCTTGTTCTTATGCCTTGTGTTGATACATGAAGAAATTGACGCAAGCCTGTCAACTTCGGACTTTCCCACTCTATTTATTTGTCCTTTGTCGATTACTCAGTGTTTTAGGAAGCCTTCTACCACTCTGACCTTACACGTGTGCATGATTCAATCCATGACTGAATAGACCTATTGCTTTGAGGCCCTCACAGGGTGAGGCAGGATGACATAGCAGGAATGAGTACAAAAGAAACCACTGACACTGGGAGCAAAATCGAAAGCAAAGAGGGGGCCAAGTAGCACGCTCTTCCTCAAAGGCATGCCTTGGCAGACTTCTCCCCAGGCCCCACCGTTCAGGGTCTACCATTTCCCATTTGCACTTCCTCGGTGGTGAAGAATTTAACATGTGAGCTTTGCGGAATATTCAGGACCTGCCGGGGTCTGGCCTATATCAGTCCTATGCTACAGGGGTCATCTATCCTGGACTGATGTCTTTGGGGCTGTGTTCAGAACCAGCCGAACAGCCCCAGGTCCGACCCTGAGTGGGGGAGTGTGGATCAGGGAAGTCCTAGCTACCCAAAGGCATTAAGAACGAGACAGAGACATCTTGTCATTTCAGGAAGGCTCTCAGTCCACACTGGAGACACTGCTTTATTCAAGTATCCTCTTAAATAGCTTTCTAAAAGAGGGGGTATTGGCAGAAGACATCTATTATTATGTATATGGGGCTGACTAGGAAACAATTCCTTTAACCCTAGAGATGATCCTATAAAGCACACACAGATTTTCTGTAATGGCATGTCTCACCAGTCTTCAGGCATGTCTTACTGGTCCCCAGGCATATCCCACTAGCTCTCATGATGGGAGTGTGGCCTAGGTCCATTGTTATACAAACTAGAACCTATGCTCCACTGTGGCCAGGCCATCTGGAGGTAGCCAGCCGACATCTAAAAGACAACAGGAGATTCGAGCTCCTGGAATTGAGCTGAGGCCTATATTGAAATACCATATTCAGGGCCCCGACAAGGATCTAAACAATGGCACCCTGCCTCAGGAATCCTGTAACAGCAGCACACAATTGACCATGAGAGACTGTAGCCAAAAAGTGAGATGTTTAACATCTTAAACTGGAAAGGCATACGACAGTGTCCCAGGGTGCCCTGGGGAGTAAGTGTGAGGCCCAGTGCTGGAAAACGGGGAGATTCGATTTATATGCATGTATGCTGAGAATGCAGGGTCTGTGAAAGCAGGACTCAAGGGGCAGTGCTCAAATGGAAATCTCCAGTCAGGCTGAGAAAGTGACCAAGGAGGTAGTTCATGAGAACACAAGAGATAGGAAAATCACCAGGGACATATCTTTGTCATTAAAAATAAATAAAAATGGAAGAGAGTTTATCACATAGCTGAGCTATAAGAAAGAACTCTTCCTTAATGACTCATGTATACATAGCTCTTCCACTGTGGCAATTTCCTGCTGTTTCCCCCCCCGACAGTCTCTTTATATATGAGGAAACTGGTAGCTAGTTTCCTGCTCAAGAACTACACTTCCCAGATTCCCCCGTGGACTCTATAAGTCATTTCCACCAATTTCTGCCTTTATAAGGGGTCACCTACCATCTTCCTCTGCAGGCATTTTGGTCATCCACACACGTGGGTGACAAGATGCCCCATAGCTGTGAATTAACATGGTCTCACCTGGGGTGAGACCAAGCCTCTTTCTTTCCACCTTTTCTCTCTCTATAGCTGTTTCTTGAAAACAATCTAATAGGTTGAGTAGCATGGCATAGCTAGTTAATTGTGACATGGAGTGCAAATCCAGAGTCCATGCTGTCAACCACCGTGTGACCACAGTGCTAAGGTGATGTGGCGTAGGGGTGATGTGTGTGCAGTGATGGTGTCTGTGCAAAAGTATCTGTGCAACAGAAATACCTGTGCAGCTGAGATACTTGTGTAAGGGGATGTGCACAACAGGTTATATTTGCTCACTGAGGTCTGTGCAGTAAGAGTCTGGTCAAGAAGTCTGGGTGGCAGTGTACTAGATGTTTTTTTGTCAAATAGGCATAAGCTAGAGTAATCTTAGAAAAGAGGACTTCAACTGCCTTAGTCAGGCTTCTATTGCTGTGGTGAAACACCATGACCCAAGAAACTTGGGGAGGAAAGGGATTATTCTGCGTACACTTCCACATCACTGTTCATCACCAAAGGAAGTTGGGACAGGAACTCAAGTAATGCAGGAACCTGGAGGCAGGAGCCAATGCAGAGGCCATGGAGGGGCGCTGCTTACTGGTTTGCTCCCCATGGCTTGCTCAGCCTGCTTTCTTATAGAACCCAGGACCAGCAGCCCAGGGATGGTACCACCCACCATGGATTGGGCCCTCCCTCATCAATCACTAGTTAAGAAAATGCCTTATAACTAGATCTTATAGAGGCATTTTCTCAACTGAGGCTCCTTCCTCGCTGATGATTCTAGCTGTGCCAAGCTGACATAAAACCAGCCACTACACCTGTAGCTAGTCTGTGTGTGGGATATTTTTAAATTCATGATTGATGTGGGAGAGTTCAGCCCAACTGTGGGCAGTGCCACCTAGATACACATAAAGCTGTAGCAAAAGCAGGCTGAGCAAGCCTTGGAGAACGAGCCAGTAAGCAGCTTCCTCCGTGGCCTCTGCTTCCGTTCCTGCCTCCAGGCCCCTGCCTTGAGCTCCTGCTTTGGCTTCCCTCAGTGCACTGGGACCCAGGATGTGTAAGCCAAATGAAGCCTTCCTTCCCAGTTGCTTTTGGTCAGAGTGTTTTATCACAGCAGTAGAAAGGGTAAGACAGGCGGTAGTGTCCGAAGCCATCTCTCTAACACAGAGAGATGGGCAACCCATGGGCCAGTCCGGAGTCCAGCCCTGACTATCTCTGCGCTGCTACCTGCCCCTGGCTTCAACCCATGTCTGACTTTGCAGCTGTAGTTTATCTCTTTGCAGAAGGATGGTCAGACACAAAGCTGTTCTAGGGGAACGCATTGAAAAATTACTTGATGGAGCACAGTTTTGGATCGTTTTTGTTGTGATTTTGTCTTGGCAAGATGTGCAATTTCTGAGGAGCTGCAGAGGGATACTGGTGACAAGGGATTCTGGGAGAGCCACCTGGGTTTAATTGGAAATCGACAGCCACATGTCACATGACCAAGTTCTTCAGAAGTGGGAGACTGAAATTGTCCCACCATCCCCAAACACTCAACACAATGGTGGCCTCAGGCAACAAGCAACAATTTCCAGAATCCTAGTTTGGTGGGTCCGATTACACACTCACAGAGCCCACTTTCTGTTCTTTGGCCCAATGTTCTGGCCATTAAGGAATTTCCTGGAAAGCAAAAGGTTTTAGTTACTGTCCAGAGACAACACATTGGCTAGGCAGATTATCCTAGTTTATCCACAGGCTTTTAAAACACACTTTGAATAGTTGATATTTTGGGCAATGGAGACACCTACTGTTTATTTTGAGGAAGTCAAATTTTAGTTCTTTGGATCTCCTCCCCTGTACTGTGTGTGTGTGTGTGTGTGTGTGTGTGTGTGTGTGTGTGTGTGAGATAAGAGTGGGGAATATAATTTTGGAAGTTTGGTAGAAGGAATAAGGCTGAGGTAGAATAATTTAGAAAGTTCTTGAATGTTAGACTGTCAGAGCCTTAGGATATTTAGAGATAATGTTTTAGAGCTGCACCCTTTCAATATACTAGCTCCTACTGTGGGACTAATTAAAATTAGATAATTATAATTAAAATTGCTCACAGTAGCCACATTGTGCATTCTCAGTGGTCACTTGTGAATGGAGGCTTCCACACTGGGCAGCACAGATACAGAACACTTTTATTTCCTCAAAGAGACTTACTGTGTAATACTGTGATAGAATCTCTTAGATCGGTCTTTTTGTTTGAAAATAAGAAAACAAAGCTCAGAGAAATGATCTACCAAATAAAAGTGTTTGTCTTAAGTCAAGGGGGATAAGACAAATATCAGCTTGTAAAATACAAGTTGGAATTGATAAATGCTGAATGTAGGGTAACACAAAAACACTGCAGTATCCTGAAAGAGGAAGAGGAAATGACGTCTCATTCAACGCTTAGCAAGGAATAATCGAAAGGAGCGCTGAACGGAGTATGCATATTTATACGGAGATAGTGACAGAAGACCCTCCTGAAGAAGGAAGGTACACACCCAAATGCTGGGAGCAGGGGATGTCTAAGATGCAACACACGGTTTTACTTGGCAGGAATACAGGCAACAAAATGCCATTATGAGGTTCCTCTCCCTTATTCCATACACTTCAAGAGTTCAGCATTGTGTGGAAGAAAGCACAGGGATCAAATCTTGCTTTAGTTAGTACAATGGCAAGATGAGTTGGTGACCGAAGTAATCTGAGTCCTGGTGCCTTCTGTGTCCCCTAAAGGACAGGAGTGTGCCATAGACCAACATGAAACTGCATTCCTTGGTGGCCTTCTCACAGCTGCCCTCAAAGAGGCAGATGGAACACAGAGAGTTAGTCCCAATGCAGACCCCGGGGAGCCTGCGATGCCTGATTGCCTGGTCTCTTGACCTGGTTCTTCTTCACAAACACAGAATCACACACTTGTAAGTGAACTGTGCCTCGGGGAAACGTGAATGTGAAACAGGCACATGTGGGCTGTAATAGTACACGCATTTCCATGAGGAAGACCTGGGTGTGTGCCAGTCTAGATCAGATAGGGAAAACACTAGAGCATCACAGAGTGGCTACTGTTGAGGTACTTTCATGAGCTCTAGACACTAAGTAGGCACATGAATAGCAGGTGCTGAGAAAATTAATGCATGCCTTTAAAAATCCACGCTGTTGCAGATGATGGATATCCGTGTGTTTATTTACTGTGGTATTGGGTATTGAACCCAGGGCTCCGAACTTCAACCCATTTCTTTTAATTATTTTATTTTGCAGGATTTTAAATGTGGTGATTATAGATACATTCCACATGCACACAAGTATGTATAATGAATTTTTATTATTTTAGCCACCTGCAAGGAGCTAGTTCAAGGACATTAAATATAGTCATAGCCATCTTTAGCTCTAGTACAATATTTTTATTTTCCTAACTGAAATTCTTCACCAACTGAACACTAGCTTTCCATTCCCCTGGCAAACATTTCTTTTTCCATCATGACTGTGATTACGCTCAGTACCTTATGTAAGTGGAGTCCAGCAGTACCTGCCCTTTGTGACCATGTCCTCAAGGCCCATTTGTGTGGGAGTATGTATTAGAACTTTGTTCCTTAGCAATCATTTATTGTGTTTGCATGCTCTTGTGCACTGACATACACACAGGGACAGCTTGTTGGTTCTCTCCTACCACTATATGGGTCCTGGGGAATCGAACTCAGGTCCTCAGGCTTGGCAGCAAGTGCCTTTACCCGCTGAGCCACCTTACCAGACCCAGTAATGTGTTTCCCTTTGAAGATTGAAAAGCATTGTAAGTATACACCACAGTTTGCTCACTGATTCACATGCTTATGGGCATTTAGTTAGCTTTTAGTTATTATCAATCATGCTGTGTGAACATAGGTATACAAACACCTATTTAAGTCCTTTCTTTTGGGTGTATACTCTACAATGGAGATGCTACAGTGTATGAAAATTCTATTTTTATTTTTATTCTTGTTGATCTGTTATGCTGCTTTTCACAGGGGCTACACAGTTTACATTCCCACCTGCAATATTTGAGGTTTCCAGTTACTGTTCTTCCTTCTTTTTAAAATTCATCTGTTTAATTTACATCCAGACTGCAGCCTCCCCCATGGTCCCCTTTCAATCCCTCTTCCTCATTCTCCTCCTTCCACCTTCCAATCCCCTCTTTTTTCTGTCTCTGTCCAGGAAATGGCAGGTCTTCTATGAGTACCAATAAAGCGTGGCATGTACCAAGTTGCCATAAGACTAAGCACTTCTCCATGTAGTAAGGCCAAACAAGGAGACCCAGTATGGGGAGTAGGGTCCCAAAGCCAGTAAAAGAGTCCAAGACAGTCTCTTTTCCTGCTGTTAGGAGTCCCACAAGATGAACAAGCTATACAACTGTTACATATATGCAGAGTGCCTAGGTCAGTCCCATGCAGGCTTCTTGGTTGTCCGTTCAGTCTCTGTGCGCCCCTGTGAGCCCAGGTTAGTTGACTGTGTGAGCCTTCCTGTGGTGTCCTTGACCCCTCTGTTTCCTACGCATCTTCCTCCTCCTCCTCCACAGGATTCCTGAACTCCACCTAATGTTTGTCAGTGGGACTCAAATCTGCCTCCATCAGTTGCTGAAAGATGCCACTCTGATGACAATTGGAACAGGCACCAACCTGGTCACAGGACACGGTCAGTTCAGGTTACTTATCCACTATTGCTAGGAGTCTAAGCTGGGGTCCTCTCCATAGACTTGTGGGAGAGTCCCCTGAACCAGGTTTCTGCCCAACTGAAAATGCACCCCCCCAGAGCTCCCATCAGCACTCTCCCCCTCCCCAACCAGATGGCTCCATGTTCCCATTCCTCCCTCCCACAGTCCACTCATGAAATCTCTTCTATTTCTCCTTCCTAGTGAGATCTGGGTGTCCCCCATGAACTTTCCTTGTTACCTAATCTTTCTGGGTTTGTGCATTGTAGCATGGTTATCCTTTATTTATTTTATAGGTAGCATCCACTTATGAGCGAGTACATACAATGTCTGTCTTTCTCGGTCTTTTCTCGTTCCATCCATTTGCCTTCAAATTTCCTGGTGTCTTTGTTTTTTAACAGTTGAATAATATTCCTTTATCCATTCCTTTATTCATTTCTCAGTAGAGGGACAACTAGGTTGTTTCCATGTTCTGGCTATTATAAATAAAGCTGTTAATTGTTCATCCTTCTTAATGCTTGAAGTTTTCTCTTCTTATAGCCATCTTAATAGATGTGAAATTAGTGAATACCCTTTTCAACAATAATAATGTATTTGTGTCATAGGATTAATGAGAACATTTTAACTCATATCTTTATCAAGTACATATCCTAAGTTTTACCTGAGCATTCTACTAATTGACTTTTCCTACCCTGAAGCTTGAACATTTTAAGTCTATTCTCAAAGAAAATAGATAAACAACAGTTTATCCCTGGACATAGGATCTTAGAACTTCCCACATATGTGCTCCCTATCTGTTTGCAAATCCTATGTAGCCTTAAAGTGTTGGGAATTAAGACCCCTGGAAACACCCTTCAAGCACTGACTGACAATAGATAGTAGCTGTCTTATACTCTGGCTGATTAACTCCAGTGTGTTCTCTATTGTCTCTAGGTCTGAGCCTATAGTGATAATCAGTTCATGAGGCTTCCTCCTCTTCCCTAATGCACTCTCTGAATTTTCTTCTAGTACTCCTTGGGGTTTTCTTTTAGAGAAGCATTTTGCTCTTGTGTCCTGTCTTCTGTTTTAGAAGGGAACCAATCAAAGACAGTTGTTGTAATGTGGTACTGAAGTATGTGTGTGTGTGTGTGTGTTGTATGCATGTGTATGTTCTTGTGTGTGTGTATGTCCATATGTGTATGTGTGCACGTGGAGGTCAGTGGTCAATGTTGGATGTCCTCTTTTATTGTCTTCTGCCTTAATTTTTAGGGCAGGATCTCTCAGTGAGCCTGAAGCTAGCTGGTTTACTAAACCAGGGAGCCAGTGAGTGCCAGAGAGCCACCTGTTTTGGGCCACTTCTTCCCTGCTCAGCGCTGGGGTCATAGACCTGTTCCTGGATGCTGGGGAGCCATACTCAGTCCTCATGCTTAAACACCAAGTACCTTATCCACTGTGTCATTTTCTGAACCCCACTCAGTAAGGAATTTATAAAACAACATTACCCTATGTAGCATGAATAATAAAACCCAGAGACAGATATTGGGGCTCAAGCTGAAGACCAGAAAACAAAGCAGCCAGTCAGTAGCTTTTACCTCTCCCAAGGCTGAAATGGAGATCCTGTCTTCCCTGTGACTGGAGACTGAATTTTCTCTGTCCTCAACATGGCTGGAGACTAATTGCTTAAGACTTAAAGCCAGCTCTGAGACCTCCCACTCCTGTTTAATATACCTCTCTAGTGTTGGGATTAAAGGCATGAGCTCTGTTTCTCTTTTAGATTGATTCACTCTCGAATAGCCCAGGGTGGTCTTGAACTCACAGAGACTCATCTGCCTCTGTCTCCTGAGTCTTGGGATTAAAGATGTGTGCTACCACTGTCCAGCTTCGATGACTAACTCTTATGGTTGGCTTTGCATTCTGATCATCGGCGACTTTATTAGATCATAAACAATATATCACCACAACATTAAAAAAGATTCTAAGTTAAAATTGTGTTTACATAAAAATCGGCATTAGAATGGACCTTTACTTTTTATGTTCTTCGAATATGTCCCTAATCTGAGTCCATGCCTTTGCAATGTCCAGGACAGTTCTCTAGTTTCCTTGTGTTTGATCATTCCTCCAAGTTTCCTAGTTTTACACAGGGTCTGGAAGGAAGGTGTTGAAAGATTTCTGGACAAGTCATTTCCAACAAGGTAAGAAGATAATTGTTGATTACAGAAAGTCATCTCTACACTTACCTGTAGACCTTCCCCAGCCTGAGACTGTAGAGTTCATAATCTATACAGACTTAAATAAATATTAATTTGAGAGTTAGGCATAGTAAGAGATTAGGAAAATTAGTAGTAAAGTAGAGTAATGTAAGAGTATATGTCAGTAACAGTTATGTGAATGTGGTTTCTCCTTTCTGGAATTTTCCATTTAATATTTTCTGACTGCTGTTGACTGAGGGTGACTAAAACTGGGGAAGGTGGAGCTGTGCACACGGAGTGGGAGGCATTGGTCCCTCTGTGTCTTTTAAGGAAGCATGCATGTGGAGCTCAAGATGTTTGCAGCCAAAGAGTTGTCTTCAGTTCTGAATGTTGGCAGGGCAAACATCTCAGGGATGCTTTACTGAAAAATGATTAAAGCTAATGAAATTTAAACCCAGGAGCCCATGGAAAGAGAGCTGGCTGAGGAAGAAATGATAGACCTTGAAGAAGTTAAATATGGTGGAAAGATTCTATTTTTCTTACAGTTGTAGGAGCCAGGCATTGGCTAACCTCAGCTGGCGACCATCCGTCATCCAAACAGCTGCAGTATTTCCTTAGGAAAAGCAGATTCACTGTTGCTGGGGCTGTTATCAGTCTGACGAGAAATGGTTCTTAATGTGGCTGTTCATTTAGTTGTTATAAAATATGAGGTGATACATTGACCTTTTATAATGGTTAATTTTGATTCTCAAAAAATTTTTGATTCTCAAATTCTTTAGGCATGCCTTTGAGAGATTACCTAGATAAGGTTAGCCTCTAGAGTATTTGTGAGGGCTCTGGAGTATCTGTGAGGACTCTGGAGTATCTGTGGGGTTTGTCTAGGTAAGGTCAACCTCTGGAGTATCTGTGAGGATTGTCTAGATAAGGTCAGCCTCTGGAGTATCTGTGGGGATTATCTAGATTAGGTTATCTTCTGGAGTATCTGTGAGGACTCTGGAGTGCCTGTGGAGATTACATAGATTATGTCAGACACTGGAGTATCTGTGAGGATTACCTAGGTTAGTTGATGTGGGAAGGCACACCTACATATGGGTAAGATTAATCTGTGAGCTCAGGTACTATGCTGCATATAATGGAGAAAATAAGCTAAGATTGAGAATCCTGCTCCTGTCCCTTGATTTCTGATAGCGGATGTGACTAGATGCCTCAAGATACATCTGCCACAACGTCCCCCTCCCCCACGGTCTGTGACCCCACATCAACCCTTCATTCTTTGAGTTGCTTTGGTCAGGATATTTTATCATAGAATGAGATCAGCAACTAAAATCTTTCACAATCCATTCACGTCTGGAGGTGTAAATTGTCCTTTAGGATGGACATCTCTGAGGAGCTCTCACGTAGAATTCTGAGGTCATGGTTTCTGTAGCAGTGCTGATCTTTCCATGGGATGAATTCGCCTCAGGGAGCAGCCACTCTAGACAGACCTTCTTTCTTCGGGAGGAATGCTCTCTCCGCATTGGGTTTCTATACCTTTGATACAGACATCCTCAAGTGTATCCTGCTGCTTTCAAAGTGTCCATTTTCTTCTTTCATTTCTGGAAATAACAATAAACATAATATGAAGTTTTTGAAAGCAGTTTATCTTCTCCATCTTTAGTCTTCTCCCATCCACTTTCAAAAGCCTTCCTCCTATTTTCATGTCTTCTTCTTTCAAATTTGCAAAAATATAAGAGAAATTGGCCATGCTTGTCTTTCTAAGCCTGGCTGAAACAAACCTGAGGCTGGAGACAGCTCAGCAGTTAAGATCAAGCACTGCTATTCAGGGGACCCATGTCACAAGACATATAACTAAAAACATGTAAGAAATTACAAATCTATGTGGACGTGGTACAGGCCAAATAGCATTCTTGTTAAGACCCAGGAGTGTTTCAATTTCAGATGTTTTCCTGATTTTGAAATATAAGTCTAATTATGACCTTCATTTGTGTTTCATACACATTTTACAGACAGCTTAAATTTAATTTCTGTACTATACATTCTGTACTATACATAAGGTCAAGTGTGGAATTTCCTACTTGTGTCCAATTGGTGCCTCCCAAGCTTCACGTTTTGTTATATTTCAGTTGGTCTGCCTCCTCCACCATGCTCCACCATGGCCCTTTTTTTTTTTTTACTGACCATTACTGAATTTAAGACTCTATTAACTCACTGACACTAATGCCTTCATCATCCAACCACCTCTCAATAGTTCCACCAGCTGGGGACAAAGCTTTTAAAACAAAGCCTTAGGGGATGCTCCATATCCACATTATAACATTGATCAGTTGGTTAGTCATTCTCTGAACAAAAATTCTGTCCTCCTAAGCATCCAGGTCTCCAGTTGCTAGCTAAGTGAGACCAGCGCCTTTAAGGGAAAACTCCTTTATTAACATGCTTTCAAAGTATCTTGTCCTTTCATTTCCTTGGAGAAAACTGATCATGCCCAGAAGCATTCCTGTTACTATCTTTATTCTGCAAGGTCTGCCGCATTTTGTAACCCATTGGTTACACAGCCTTCCTGATGGCTAACCTTCATTGTCAAGTTGACTGGAGTTAGAACCACCCAGGAGACAAATCTGGGTGTGTCTGTAAGGGCATTTCTAGAGAGATGTAGCTGAGGTGGGGAGACCCACATTAAATGTGAGCAGCACTATTCGGTGAGCTGGGGTTCTGGACCCAGTCAAAAGGAGAAAGTGGTTGAGTGTCAGCATTCATCTCTGTCTGCTTTCTGATCGTGAATGCAATGCGACCAGCTGACTCCCTCTCCTGTCATCATGCTTTCCCCATCATGATTGAGAGAAACACACACACACACACACACACACACACACACACACACACACACACTTCTAAAAGTAGAGATAGGGATATCTTGAAAGCAATAAGAGAAGAAAGCAATTCAAATGACTGATGATTTCTCATCAAAAGCCATGGGGTCAGAAGGAAGTGGTACCAGGAAGAAAAAAATATGTCAGTCAAGATTCCTTCATCCAGTAAAATTGCCTATATCTACCAAAGACAGTTCATGGTCATGAGAAGTGTCCTAACATCATAGGGTACACTAAGAAGTTCTCTAAAGAGAAGAGAAAGGATAGAAGAAGGAATCTTGGAGCACTAGGAGGAAAGAAAGAACATAATAAGCAAAAGCATGTAAAAATACTTGGCTTCTCTTGAGATTTCCTCCTCTTGAATCTTCTAAATTACGAGCTTGTACACTCAACAAATATTTTATGACTATTGTCATAAGTTAGAGGTTTAGCCTGTAGCTCTGGGAAAATGTTCTGGAGTCTTTCTTGTTAGCTCCAGCCTCCTCTCCCTAAAGCATGAACATTAATGTAGATCTAATAAAAGTGGGGTTTGTGGCCCTGCCTTACGGTCAAATGACCATCAAATTACCCACACTAGGGGGACAGCCAGTCCAAGAGAATCCACAGCAACAATACTGGTTGGTATTAGAGGGCCAAATATCCCCCTAATTATAGCTGCTGGCTCTGTGGCTTGTCAGATGAACATCTTGTTCTGGCTGAAGCCTATTGATTTCAGGCCACATCCTTTATATGTGGATCTCTACTTGTGATAAGATTAAGGGTAGAGCCTTAGTTTAAAGTCTTTTTTTCTGTATTTTTGTTCTATCACTTTCTTACTCCTTTATTATTTTCATGGCAGCAGTAACACAAATAAACTCCATGGCAAACTGTTTCTGGGACTTTGAGTTATTGGCTGACCTAGACAGACCACTAATTGGTTGAGAGAAATGCAGTGGGCCTAACTTTCTTAGGTTGTGATTGTGGTAATGTCCCAGGACCCTGGAATCAACAAACTGTTGGCTGAAATGGATTTTGACTGGATAAAGAAGGTATTATTTGAAAATTAAATTATTGTGATAAGAACACTAACATGATACTAACTCCCACCTTCTTAATAAATGACATGTATAATGCATTATTGTTGACCATAGGTCCATGTGAGGCAGATCTTTAGAGCATACTCATTGGGTGGGAAGTTTGTGCTAGTTGCTTGGGAACTCCATATTATCCTTCCTGCAGTCAACAGGACCCACCTTTCTTCTCTTAGATTCTATAAATCTGACCACTTTATATACCTCTAAATAGTAATTCTCAACAAGCAACTGTAGAAAGAGACTTAGTTCTTCAACTGCACAAGGGGAAATGTGAAGAATTTTCTGCCCATGCAGTGTAGTCCTTTTGTTAAGGAAAATTTCAGCACTGCCTTTTGTGCAGACCTTAGGTGATCATGATCTGCACTTCCCTCTCTCATCGTTCTTTTCCTGTTTAGTGCTTCACCCACAATGAATGCTGTTTCTTTTGATGCTTTTTTTCAGTCTACTTCTTTTGTTTATAATGATGGTACCTGTAATACATTTGGAAAATTATTCTTCATTAAAGTTTTGTGTTTTTTTTGTTTTGTTTTTTTTGAGACAGGGTGTGGTGGTTTGAATGAAAATGGCCCCCAAGGGGAGTGGCACTATTAAGAAGTGTGACTTGTTGGAGTAAATGTGGTCTCATTAGAGGAAATGTGGAGGTAGGCTTTGAGAGTTGGGCATATGATAAGACAACTACGAATTATCATTGAATTGACAAATATATGAATGAGATTGTGTTCAGTGTCAGAAGAGTAAAATATTGCTTCACACATTATTGTTAACAAAGAGGGATTTAAAATTACAGCCTTAGATTTCTACATCTGAGAAAATGGAGTAAATTAAATAAACTGTTCCCTATTTTCTCCAGGAGCATGTATACTTTTTCTTATTCTTACTGTGGATAGGGATTAGAGCACACCCCTTCCCCAATCCTGTGAGAACATCAAGAAACTAAGATCTGGCCTCATTCTGCTTTCCCAGAATCATCTGGAATCAAGAATAGATGCAAAAATCTGCAGCAGCTGGGGTTAGAATCCCCTCAGGGCACTATCTGTTTTGTAACAAGCACTCTCCTAACAGCCTAGAGTCTACTTCCCTATATCTGGCAAGGCAGCCATGGAAATGGAGCTGCTAACCTGATTGGAAGTCCGTTTGTCAGCTTCTCTCTTCCCCTTTCTTGAGTTTGACAGTCTCACTCCTGATTGGTTCTTATTCTTCACCTCATTTGCATACAGACAATACACTTGCCAGTCAGGGCCCACTTAGAACTATATAAACCTGGCACATAGGATTTTGATTGCCAGACTTCTTGACCACTTGTTAAAGGAGGAAGACTGCTGCCTCAGAGACCTGCCACTTCTCATCAGGGACTTGCTCTTGGTCTTGGTTGGCATCCCAGGGCCCACTAAGAGCAAAGAACTGTATCAGAAGAGCTGTAATGCTTGCTGGCAACCTCTCTCATTTGGTACCTTGCTGCTGCCTAGAGTTTCTGAGCTCTATTTTTTTGTATGAATAAAATTCTCATTTATTCAACCTTCAGTGTTCACCTACTCCATTTTTTCAGTTGTAAGACAAGGACCCAAAGAATTGATTATCTCTGTATATTTAAATTTTAAAAAGGAGACTGAAAGTTGGAAAGACTAAAGTAGACTAGATAGATACATGGAGCCTAAGGAAATTAATGGCAGGCTCTTGAGTTTCTTCTGTGCCATATGCCTCCAGAATTACTGATGGGGAAGCCAACACCCTTAACACAGAAATGCACACACATGCAGCAGCAAAGCGAACAAAAACAAACCCCAGCAAAATCTTTAGTTAACAGACCAGGAAAGGAGCAGCTGAGCAAGACAGGAAGGTTATAGGCAATAACTTCGTTTCTAGAGCAAAACACAGCAAACAAACAAAAAAAGCTGTCCACTTTCCCTTGCCAGGCAAGCAGAAGGCATGTGGCAACCTTTGCCTTCTGCCCAGACTACAACGAACCTTTCCAAACGCTCTTCTGGGGCTTGGGGCCACCATCCCTCCCAAAGGGTAGAGAGCCCCCTGTCCCCTATGGTGTTGATAGGGCATGTGTGGAGACATAACTAATAATTCAGCCCTCTGTGTCTGTATCAGCCTAGCTGGACTCTAAACTGCCATTACTGCCCATAAGGATGACAGACCACTTCCCTGAGGTTGTTGAGGGAGACTGCTGGGAAAACCTGGGTTTCCACCTCAACTTGGCCATGGAGAGGGCGTGTCTTCTTTCTCAGCTGAAACACTGCCAGAAGACATTACCTAAGGAGATTGAAAAGTAGATTTGCTAATAGTGACTTTGGTTTGCAATAGAGTTTTCCTACCTGGCATAGCGGCTCATGTCTGTAATCCCAGAACTTGAGAGGCTGGGGCAGGAGCATTGCTGAGAGCTTCATGCCAGCCTGAATTATAGAATGAGACCCCCTTTCAAACAAACAAACAAACAAACTAACAAACAAGTTTCCTTTTAAACCCCTCCATCCACCCACTTTCCCACCAGTAAATGTTTCTAGAATGCCTACCGTGTGCCAGACTCAGTGTGGGGCATGGAGGACAGAGCTAAGAACAATATGAGAGATTTGATCTCCGCCCATGAAGAACTTACATTCCAGCAGGGAAAACTAAACTCCTTAACAATTAATAGTAGCACAACGAGGTAGTAAAAGTGCCATGGGAGAACTACACCACGCTCAGCCCTCAGTGGTGCTCATCGTGTTCACTAGAATGACATACCTGAGACAGGGTAGCTATGAAGAAAAGAGTCCTCTTGCCTTACAGTCTTGGAGGTGTAGTGATGTGTCACTGGCCTGGTTCTGGTGAGGGCCCTATGGTGGATGGTGACACCAGGTGGCAATGGCGGAAGCTCACATTGGGGTAGGTAGTCACATCGTGACCAAGGAAACAGGAAAGAGCAAGAAGTCACAAAACAATGAGCTTATCCTCTATGTGGTCCCAGTACCCAGCGCTTTGATTATCTTCTAACAGACCCATGTTAGGAGTAATCCTTTAACCATGGTGTCTTGGGAGCCTCTCAAATCACACAAGACCGTAGCAGAAGGGAAATGAAAAACATTATTTCCTGGCCTGTTGTGTGTGCACTAAGGATGTGGAAGCAGGTTGATGAGCTTCAAGAGGTCTTGGGTTACACAAGGAAAACAAACAAACAAAAAACAAGCAAGCTTTCATAGTGCATTACCAAGGAGAAGACTTGGGAGTCATGGCATTTTAGGTTGCGTTGCACTCAGGAGGCAGAAGCAGACAGATTTCTGTGAGTTCGAAGCTAGCCTGGTCTACAAAGGGGGTTCCAGGACAGCAGGGCTAAACAGAGAAACCCTGCCATGAAAAACCATTCCCAACCCAAAAAGAGACAAGAAAAGAAAAAGAAAGTGGCTGTCTGAGTATACAATAGTCACAGACTTGTGCATGGGCACTAGTCCCCTCACTGTTGCTATTTCGCCACTAACCCGTATGCTCTCAAACTGTATGCACAAATGGCTGAGTTCTTTGCTCAACAAACATTTACTGAGCATCTGTCATGTGCCAGATTCTATCCCAGACATTAGGGAAACAAAATGAGGACATAAAGGGTTGGGAAATGAGGGAAAGAGAGTTTATCTCTCACCCATGTGAGACACTTACCAAAAGAAACAGAAAAAAAAAACAGATGCCCTATTTACTGAAGCATTATTTGAAACCGAAGACTAGAAATAAGCCAAATGTCCATCACTAGAACAAATGACCGTTGAATAAATGACTGTTACATCCATACAGTGCATCTGTAGTGCTAAGAAGTGAACATTTCTGTATATGGCTGTGGTTTATCTTTTAAAAGGATTGGAGGCTGGGGAAATGGTCCAGTAAGTAAAACACTAATCTCCAGTGCCCATCTAAAAAGCCAACACAATAGTAAAAACAAAGTGCTGTGGAGGCTGACACAGATTGATGCTAGTCAGCCAGTGCTAACTAAACTGGCTACCTCCAGGAGCAGTGAGAGACCCTGTCCTAAAATGTAAATGGGGAGTGACTGATGAAGATACCCAGCATTAAACTCTGGTCTCCACATGTCCACTCACACATATGCACATGCGTCTACAGGCACTTTTGTGCATGTGAACACTTGCGCGTGACACACCTATGCCCACAAACATACAAAGGTGGAAGTAAAAGGTATGTAACTGTATTCTAATAAGGTATAAAGGTATAAATTAAAATACATATTAAAATTTAAAATGACAAAATGAAAACTACCATTACTTTTATTATTGTTGTTATTATTTGTCACCCATATGTGCATGGGTGGGGAGCAATCCACTGGAGCATAGACGATTTACCAGTGACCACATCCCCAAAGGATGACTCTCCCTTGGTTAGGAGTGGTGCCTGGAGAGATGGCTTAGTCTTATGCAGGCAACCCCAGCTGCTGTGAATGCCTGAGAGCACTAGCCACGGAATGTCCACAGGACAGCATTTCACAACAACCCCCATCCTCCTGCTTTTAAATTCTCTCTACCCCCTCTCTTCTCTAGTGTTTTTCTAAGTGGGGGGGAAAATGAAGCTTCCTAAAATGAAACAGCTGCCCACGGAAAGGGAAGCAATAGCACTGTGGTCAAAGTCACATTCCTTTAGGTCGATTGTGCTTGGTAGATTTGATCTGAAACTTAAGCGACAAAGTCACAATAATTTTACATGTGAGTGTTTTGCATGCATCTATGTGTGTGTGCACCACGCGCATGAATGCTGCTCAAGGAGGCCTGAAGAGGGCATTGGATGTCCCGGAAATGGAGATACAGAGGGCTGTGAACCACCCTGTGTGTTCTGGAAACTGAGCTTGGATCCTCTGCAAGAGCAAGAAGTGTTCTAACTACTAAGCAATCTCTCCAGCCCCTAACTAAAAGTTCTTATGGGAATATATTTTAAAGAAAAACTTTCTACAAAACATAAACAAGCAGACCTCCTCACACGAGAAATAACCACTCCAAAGTGTTTAGTAAACACAGTTTGGGAGGTAGCATCGATATTATCATTATGAAATCATTCTGGATATACAGTATTAGAAAGCAAATGAGCACTTGTGCATCTTGTCATGCATATGAATGTAAAGGTAAAATTAAATAAATACCAAGCAGGCCTGGTTTCAAATGACAAGAACCAGCATGAACTTGCTGTGTGCTTTTTTTCAAAAACAAACAGTCTACTTGGCATATAACAATGAACACAACCCCAACTCTCACCGATTATCCACAGTAAAAGAATAGAAAAAAAGTGCAATTCAACAAGAAGGAACATCTTAAAGCAAGAGGGGTCTAGGCAAGGTCAGTAACTGTTGTCCTGTCTCAAAAATCAGGAGGTAGTCACCAGTGTCCTGATCGACAGACAATCACACTGACCGAAGCGTCCACTCCAGACGCTAAGCCCACTGTCACTCCATGGAAGGTAGAACCCAGAGAGCAGTACTCTTAATGACACTCTGGATTTGCAGTAGTAAATGTCACTTTGGATAACTATGTCAGTTAGTCAATGATTAAATCTCAAGGGAAAACAGGACAATATCTGTAGTATATAGTCAAAGGCATATATAAATCAGCTTCAAATATGGGGAACATTTGGATTTTCAACTGAGTAAATTTCTTGTTAAGAAAACAAGACAATTGGGAGAAATTGAATGTAGAATATTGTTTGATGTTAAAAAGCTGGCATTGGAGAACAGTATGGGCTGTGCCTATAATCCTAGTACTGGGGAGAAAAGGGGGGCAGGAATAGGATCATGAGTTTGAGGCTAGCCTGGGTTACAAATGAGACTCCCCCATCTGAAAACGAAAAAAAAAAACCATTAGAAAAAAAACTCCAAGACCGAACAAAACAACTGCTCATTTTTTAAAAAAAGATTCTATAAGGACAGTTTCTAAAACCTGTAATGATGGTCTTGTGGTTATACTTTCAAATGGAGTGCTCATCTGTTAGATCTATATACTGAGGTACTTACAGCTGACATAATATGAGGCTGGAATTTGCCTCTAAATTATCCAGAGCTGGGGCATTAGAAGGCATGGAGATGAGACAAGATAAATTCTGTGAGGACTCATTAGAGTGATGTCTCTGCTTTAGCGTACGGCCAGCAATGTTCATCCCAAAAGGTGAATTACAAACAGGGGCAGCCTGTTGAACACGAGGGCGGCTCTCTGATTTCACTTAGGCTTGCTCTATGTTTACAACCTGTCGTCTGTGTCCTGTCTCCGTAGATACCAATAAATATTATTACAAAAAGAAAAGTGACTTTTCTGAGATACTTTTTCCAAACGCTCCCCTAATACAAGAAACGCTGGGGCTGCCAAACCTGTGAAACTGAGATGAGGCAAGGAACCTCGTGTGGTTGCTGACTCGCTCTTTAGGGGCCCGCTTCTGCCTTTTGGTCTCTGATACTCATCTGACAGCAGACTTCTGTGGCTGTGGCTTGGAAATGATTCGGCATCTGAGAAGGAGGCAACTGCAGCATCCAGGCTGTGCCTGCTGCTCAAAATAATCTAGAGAGTATTTCGACTTTAGGATCAGAGTATTTTCTGATCCTGAACCTTATGTCTTATCTACTCCAACTCACAGATACGAAAGATGGAGAAGTGGGAGCCTGGGAAAAATGAAATGGCTTGGTCAGAAATAATTATTATCCATGCCACATGTGAAGGGGACATTGTTAGGACACCGTTTCTCAACAGAGCTCACTATTTGAATTGCCTTTGAGAACCAGACTCTAGACAAGGTCAGAAAGCTCAGGTTTGGGTGGTGAGTAATCGGACATCTCAGTGCCACCCCTTGGAGGAATTGCAAGCTGTGTCTGCATTCAGACTCATTGACAGCATTAGAAAAGCCACACCAGAGCCATTAAGTTCCTTTGGATACTTTAGGCAGAACTGGAAAACGCCAGCATTTCCAAATCCTTTAAACACGAAATGAACTAAAGAGAAAAAGAATCGTAGGAAAATTCGTAAGATGATTGACAACTTTGGGTTTTGATAGTGATGTTATGGCCATAACAAGTAACCGTGAAGGTAATCTCTTTCTGATCTGGGACACTAATCATTTTCATAATTTTTTCTCATTAGAAGGTGAATGGCGATACTGGGATGCTTAATGCTGACTGTTGACGTGTCAGGTCCTAGATTCACCTAGGAGACAAGGCTGGGCGTGTCTGTGGGGGAGTTTCTAGATTTAGTTGAGGTTCCGTTACATGGACTTGGGTTCCACACTGAATCAAATGGAAGATGTACCCAGCTCTGCTTTCTGATAGCACACGATGTGACTAGTGGCCTTCTGGTCCCCTGTCAGTCCTTCCCTGTCATGATGGACTGTGTCCCCAGGAACTGTGAGACCAGTTACTTCTCTCAGGCATTTTGTTGCAGCCACAAGACAAGTAACAATCACACTTTCCAATCTAATATGTAGAGTGGCCCATTGAAACTTTCGGTGTCCCACACATCACAGAGCTCTGAGCATTATTCAATAAGCACGGAACTTTCTAGACCACTACTTGCCTTCATCTCAACCCCTTGCCTTTATGAAGAAGTTTTCACCTTCATGAAGGTGATTTTAAACTAGGAATGATGGTGGAAGACTTTAATCCCAGTTGCTAAGGAGGTTGAGAAAGGAGGATGATAAATTTGAGGTTAGTCTGGGTGACTTAAGGACCCCCTGTCTCAAAAATTAGGAAAAAGGCTAGAGATGTAGCTCAGTAGTAGAACACTTGCCTAACATGTATAAGTTCATAGATTAAAGCATCATGGAGAAAGATGACTTTAGGCTATATTATTATAGTTGGATAGAGGCTTATTATTTTATCATTTGTTGTCATTCCATAACTTATGTATGTTCTCCTGTTCATCAATTCATCTGCTTCTCTATCCATTAAAGATATTTGTTATGTAGTCACAGTGTAATTCTGGCTAGACAGTACCAAACAGGACAGTTAGAGGCCCCACCTCTCGTGGAATCAATAGACTAGTGAGTCCTATGACATGGATTTTAGTGACATCGCAAAGTTGTACTATTTCTGTCTAAAACGTTTTTAGAAATCTGCTTTGCCTAGTTAACTCAGACAGTTAACTTCAGGTGTATTGCCTTTTAACCTTACAGATTTGAAGACAAGGTCCTTGGGATGAGAACAGAGACCTTGTGTCTAACAGCTGCCTGCATGTGAGAAACCTAAGCTCAGTATCTGTGCAGATTGCTGGGGTTTGATCTTTCTGGGGGGGGTAGAGACTTGGAAGTCCTTGTCCCCTTTGACAAGGCAGGGTGGAGACCCATCAATCGAACCCACCAGCCTCTTCTACATTAATGTTATTTAAATACTTTTAAAATGAAGATTGGGGGAGCAGAAGTTGTAGGTAAAATAAAGCTTGGGATGGGTATATTCAAGAGCCCTGATGTCTAGTTGTGGGGTTCACAAATTCTTTTGATCCCTGAGTATTCCAAGTTTCATAACAGATAGCAGTCATATGATTTGTGGGGATAAACTGAGTCATGACTCCCTGAGGGAAATGAAACATCCTCTCTGGACACTTCTGTGGTTCCCATCGTTTAGCTGTCACTCTGATGAGCCCACTGGGATGAGAGCTGAGTTCTCAAAAGGGGTGGCCTGCTCACCTTCGTGGATATGATTTGACGGCAGCAATCATGTAGTTCTCGTCTACTTTAATGTGCCTGGAAGTAGGGAGCACAAATCTAGCAATCTAGCTCTTTCTCCTTTTACCCCCTTTGGACATTGTTAAGTCAAGTTTTATCTGAATATGCTCATTAATGTGGGATTTATGCATGAATGAAGTTCCTGGCAATGTTCACATCTCCATAATAATCATTTTGTGTATGTCTCCATTGTAACAAAATGTTTCTTTCCTTTCTGTTACTGTAGCAAAATACCCTGGATAATCAGCTTAAAAGGGAAGAAAAGTTGACAGTTCTAGAAGTTTCAGTCCATGGTAAATTTAAGCAATTGTTTTGGGTTGCAGTAAGGCAGAACCTCATTGTAGGAACACATGATAGAGGGAGCTGCTCACATCCTGCAGCCAGGAACTAAGAGAGAGAGTGGAAGGGGCTGGGGTGTAGTCAGGGTTAGAACCTCTTGCTGAGGAGCACAAGACATGATAAGAAGAGAAGGGAAAGAGAAGAGAGGAGAGGAAAAGAGAGGGGAAGGAGAGGGGAGAGGAGGGAAGGAGAGGGGAGGAGAGAGGAGGGAAGGAGAGGAGAGGGGAGGGGAGGGGGAGGAGAGGGGAGGGGAGGGGAGGGAAGGGCAGGATGGGGAGGGAAGGAGAGGGGAGGGCAGGATAGGGGAGGGAAGGAGAGGGGAGAATAGGGCAGGGCAGGGAAGAGAAGAGAAGGGAAGGGAAGGGACAAGAAAGGAGGGGAGAGGAAGGAAGGGGAAGGGGAGGGGTAAGGAGGGGAGGGAAGTAAAGAGAGAGGAGAGGAGAGGAGGGGAGGGGAGAGGACAGGATGGGAGAGCTGAGAAGAGAGAAGGGGGAAGGAAGGGGAAAGGAGGGAGAGAGGAGGACTGGAGGAGAGAGGAAGGGAGAGGAGGGGAGGGGACAGGAAAGGAGATTCCCATAGTTCTTTTAGAAAACATGCCCTGGTGCCCACCACTTGAACACTTCCCCCATCTTCCAAGAGTGCACAGCCTTTGAAATGTGGGCCCTCGGGGCCATTCAAAGCTGAAAGCATAGCATCAGCATTTGTTTGTTTTCAAGCCTGTGTCTATTTTTATGCAAACACGCCTGCAAGTAGAGCAGGGATTTTCTTTTCTTCTTGACTCCTCCAGTGACCTGCACAGAAGGTGGTTTTCTGACCAGAAACAGACGTTTGTTTAATGCACGACTAAGCCAGTGAATGAACAATGGCTTCCTAAATGCTGCATAGTGAAGATCCTGGAACTGGCGTGAACTGGTCATTAAGACCCTTTGTGCTGTCTTCCTACCCCAGGAGGGACAGCTTTGACTTCTATGATGCTGCTAGTATCCAGGACGTTGCTGCATCCAAATGTCTTCCTGTGGAACTGCTATTATATTTTGAATGGAAAAACTGCTATATCATTTCAAATGATGGTGAAATAATAGAGCAGATAATAACCTCAAGTGCCAGACAGCATTATTCACAGGAACTTTACAAAAAGCAGCTCTACAAGATCCATTTGTAAAATACAGAAGAAGGGAGAAAAATACTCCCAAGTGTTATTTTTAAAAAGGATTCATTTAATCTTGTTTTAGTGTATAGGTTGTGTTGCTTACACATAGCCATTCACTGTGTGTATCCAGTGCCTGACGAGGCAGAAGAGGGCTTGGGATCACCTGAAACTGGAGTTATAGGTGGTTCTGGGTGTTGGGAATTAAACTCAGGTCCTCTGGAGGAACAGCCAGTGCTCGTAACTATTAAGCCATCTCTCTAGACCCACATATGTATTATTTTTATAAAAACAAAAATACTTGCCACACAGCAGGGCATGGCAAAGATCCAGTCAGGAGAGAACAGTTATATAAAATTAAATATCGTTTTTTTGAGTCAATTCTTATTTAACTAAGGTAAGGTAGAAATATGAAGGCTATTTGGGATTTGGGAGGGTCTGGACTTTAGGCTACACATCTATATACTTGTAGAACTTGTAGGCTTCTGAGTTTGCTTTTGGGATTGTGTGGGGTGTATACTATAGTCTCTCCCCCCCCTTATGGGGGATGGGAAGAATTCTAAAGGGACCCAGCATATGTCTGAAACTGTGGACCACACTGAACCCTATAACTTAATGCCTTCCATCTTTAAGTACTTACCATGCACTGTGGCCGTACATTTATCAGTTTGATATAGTTTGTCACTTTATACATTTATCAGTTTGTACATCAGCAAAACAGAATGAATCCTTTACCTTCTTTACAATTGCCCGGTTTGAAGATAGACTCAGTATACAGCCTTATCCCTCTTTAAGTTGAGAAGTTCACCCTTTTTTGCTTAAAGGAAACATTCTATGGCTTATCTTCGGCATATCCAAATTGTCATCACTCATGCACATTGGATCATTTTATTAGAAAAAATAAAGGTCACCAAAACACAAACACTTCAAGGCTGTGATGGTCTGATAATGGAAACGGCTGCCTCATGACTAGCAATCAGGTTAAATCCAGAGTGGAGATATACAACGGAGGGTGGATTCATGACTTGCACATGGAGTGGGTCTGTGGAAGATCTCTCCTTCCTCAGAATGTTCCGGTATCTAATTTGCAATTTATGAATTGTGTGTTTCTAGAATTTTCTGTTTTAACAGTTGCAGATCATGGCTGACAATGGTGACATGAAACTGTGGAAACAAAACCAGAACAAGGAATTACTATGGTACAGCTACAAAACAGCAGTGGGTTAAGAATTTTATTTGAAAGAACTCCTTAGGGTGGGGGTGGGGGATGGGGGTGGGGAAGGGTGGGGTGGAGTAGGGGTGGGGGTGGGGGATGTCACTGGTCACCAGGCTCCTCTCTGCTTTGATGTCACTAGCGTTTGGCTTTAAGTTTTCCTCGTGGTTCATCTTTATTGCTGGAGGTCTGACCATCAATCATCCCTGTAATTCAAAGACTTATGAAGGAGAAAGAAGAGAAGGTCTTTGCTTCCTACTGAGTCATCTCTGTCTAGAGCACCTTCCTATATGCCATTTACTTCATGGTGACTGCTACAAGCAGGGAGAGAGGCTAGACAGGCCATCTTTTGGCCATGCATATTTGTGGCTTCAAATGTAATTAGATTTTGTTGTTGTTATCAGGACAGAAGAGATTCCTGTTGAATAATAAACCTGTAATATGTTCTGCTGAGTGAGTCAGACAGACCACAGCTAAAGATCAAAGCAAAGCAAAACACCACAAGGCTTCCTGAACCGGTGTATGAACCAAGGCACTGGGCTTATTGCTCCTATCCTAGGCCAAAGATGCATGTGGGAGTACCTGCTAGAGGGCAGGCAGGCTGCTGGTCTATTGAGAGACCTCATGGGGATGCTCATCTTAGTGAACTGACCAAAGTTCAAGTCCTGACCTTTATCACAGCAGGATATGAGACTTGGTTTTCACAGCTAGCAAATCAAAAATCAATTTGTCTCTCACAATGAAACTCAAGGGCTAGTGGGATGGCTTGCTTGCTGACAAGTCTGATGACCTGAGCTTAATTCTTAAGCACCCACATGGTGGGGCCCTACTCCCCCAAACTGTCTTCTGTCTCCACATAAGCACTGCAGTGTGCTTGCCCTTCTCTGCAAACAAACGTTTAAAAAGGAAACACAAGTGACCCCCAACACAGGAATAGAGTCGCGAAGGTAGAAGAGCAAAATGTTCATTAGTTTGCAATGAGACACAACTGGCAAAGGGATAAAATGTTCACCAAAATTCACTCAGAAACGCCAGCTACATCAGATGAAACCAAAGGTACCAGTGAGTATGTAACGGAACCAGGCAAAACCAAAGAGGGATCGGGAGAGGTCCTCTCTCCTCACTCCCTTCCTGGGAGAGAGCTCTGGCCCTCAGCCTGCACTAGTTCCTCCTCCTCCTCCTCCTCCTCTTCCTCTTCCTCCTCCTCCTCCTTTTACTCCTCTTATTCTTCTTCCTCGTCCTCCTCCTCCTTCTTCTTCTTTGGGCTTCTCCATCTAAATGAGAATCAATGACCTTTGAGCACATTATAGAAGGTTCCAGAATTCCACGCCTCTTCAGAATGTCTTTGCTATCTCTAATCCAGGCTGAAGGGAGTGTAAGATTTAACTTTCAGAGAGCAATTTTATTCTCACACTTCAAGTTCTAAGGAGAAGTCACAGTGTAAACACCATACACTGACTCCGACATGCTGTTAAAACCAGAAAATGAGTGTGGTCCTTCCTCCCCAAGAGACCTTATGAATGACAAGCAGCGTCTGCACATACAGAGTTAAACGATTGTTACCAGGCAAACTGGGTCTCAGACTGTGTTCCATTTCAGACAAGAAAGGCGTCTGGCATTCCACAGCTGTTATCAAACCATAGGCAGGATGGAACCAGGTATTTGTAAAAGACCAATGTGGACCTGCTAGTCACGCCTTCCCTATAGAGGACATCATCAGTACCTCTACTCAATACCCAAAGGCCCCCTTTCCTCTTAAAAAGGACCACATCCATTAGTATTAATATCAGTAGTTGTGAGCCGTTTCTCCCAATTCTCTGGGGGCAGGAGGAATGGCAGACAACCTGAGTTCTGTTTCCCAGATCCCGTGTTGGGCATCTTATAACCATCTGTAACTCTGGCTCCAGGGAAACCTGACACTTGGCACTCCCATGTACATGCCCCGCACCTATAATTTAAATTTTTTTTAAAAATTAAAGAAAAAGCTTCAGTTTGCTCTGTACCAGACTCTATAGGGTTCTAAGGGAGAGGGGGGAAAAAAAGAATACAGCTTCGGCCAGAAATTGGCAACAAATGACTCAGCAGATAAGAAATGACTCAGCAGAAAGCCCCCAAAGAAAGCAGCAGACAAATGGGTTTTGTCAACAGGAAATCGAGGTGTTAAAGCTTAAACCCCGATGCCCTGGGTGCTCTTCACACTCTGGAAAATTTTGAACCTTGGGAGACATCCAGATGCTCTGTCCTGAGCCAGGTGGATCACAGTGCCCTTGCTCCCTCCTTGCAAGCTCTGGGCAGCTTGTACCCTTTAAAGACCTACTTCAGGTAGGATAACTATGAATGAAAGTTCCTGAAAAGAAGCTGTGTCTGGGTATGAACAAAAATCTCCCGGAAGCAGTCTGTGTCCACAGAGACTGATGGACTGGTTGACATTTCATTGCTGTGGAGAGACTGGAATTTTGTAGATCCAGAGGCTAGTTACCTTATCTTGGTTCTAGCCTTCTGAAACAGCCATGCCTTTCCCCACTCTGTATCTAAGGTAACACCTCATGATAACAAATAAAAAAGAAAAACCCTTTAGCATCTATTAACTTAGCCGAACACTAGCTTCTTCCAATCTGAGAGCTAAGAACATCTTGAGATGGAATCCTAGGCATATAAAACAGCTCCCTATCTCATCATACCCTCCCCTCTGGTGTACCCACAAATGCATTTTAAATTTGCCCTGATTTATGACTTTCTTTGTTCTGTAAAACTATAAATACTTCATGAACTGCATCCATATTGAAACATGGAATTTAGGGTAACTTACATCTATGTTCCCAGGCCATGGTCACACATAACGGCTCCAGAATGATCTCTTGTTCCCTTTCAGATGAGAGCTGTGGTTTTTATGTAGATATATCTTAAATGGTGAAATTTACTTTTCAGGTTCTGGAGTCTGGGAAATCCAGGATTAATTTGTTTTCTGGGGAAGGCCTTCTTCCTGGCTTCTATACAGCCACCTTGTCACCGTGTCTCCATATTGAGAGGGAAAATGAACTTTCTGGTGTCCTTCTAACAAGAGCTTTTGTCTCTCGTTAGGCTGCTAGCCTATGATCTTCTTTAGCCCCAGTTACCTCCTTAGAGACTCTATCTCCAAACACAGTGACAGTCAGGGCATCAGTCCATGAATGTGACTTTGGAGTGGGGAGTAATTCAGTTCATGGCAGCATTGTTTCCCAAAGTCAGAGCTGGATCAGAGGGACAGCTTTGAGGAGCAGAGGAGGTCCTGAGTGAGTGGATATAGTGAACAAAGTCCAGAGTTAATGAGCATTGTTGACATGGGCACAGTCATGTCAAGTAACAGTGTCTCAGGCCAATGGGGATTTGGCAAGGCCTTCCCTCAGGGTGAGGCTCAGAGGGATGGCAAAACCTTCCATTGGTCCAGGGACCTCTTACTGATTCCAGCCAAGCCCTCCTCCTGTTGTTGTACATTATAAACATCTGAGGGTCTCAGTTGTTGCATAGTTGGTGTGATCCTATCACAGTGTGTGCAGCCTACCCCAACCCAGCTTTCTGTGTATGTGTCTATCCTTCATTCCTTCACCTCCACAGTCAGGTTTTTAGGACCATGCTGTGAAAATCTCAGTAGAGAGCTGTAGGCAGAGATTCTTTCTTGCCAGCCTGGTACCGCAGTCACCTCAACCCCAAATAAGTACACAGAGACTTAATTATAAAACTGTTAGCCAGTGGCTTGGGCTTCTTATTGGCTAGCTCTGTCTTAATTTTAACTCATTTCTATTAATCTGTGTATTTCCATGTGGTCTTGGCTTACTGGAAAAAGCCTGTAGAGTCCTCTATTCCTAGGCTCTACATGACAACTCTGTCAGCCTACATTTCCCAGAATTCTCCTCATCTCCTAGCCCTGCCTATACTTCCTGCCTGGCCAATCAGTTAATCAGTGTTTTAATCATCAACCAACAAGAGAAACATATATACAAACATATATACAGAAGGACATCTCCCATCACAGAGCTGTTCAGATTGACCAAGAATGATCTTCCTTTTATTAGATAGTTCTTAAAGCAGTAAAGTTCTAAGCCCTGTTCTCCAAGTCATTTCAGAATGAGCTGAGATTGTGAACACAGAGTAGGAAGGATTTGGCAAGGCCTTCCCTCAGGGTGAGGCTCAGAGGGATGGCAAAACCTTCCATTGGTCTCTGCTCCCTGATCCTAGGCTGGATTCAGGGCTTATCTAAATCAGTATTGGTTTATTTCGAGAATTGAGTTTACACCGACTCAGTGTTAGTGTTGTCCACATTACTGAGGTGGGTGGACAAAAATAAGGCCATTTTTTACATCTGTGGTGAAGTCACATGCCCCAAAAAGGAGAGAGAGTGCAAGGACTCCAAATGACTATGGCAAACCACTCTCCCCTGAAGTCCTTGAGCACTTCTAAAATCGGAGTATTTGCCTCTAATTAGCTCTCAGCATCCTTTTGGGATCATAGAAAGGAATGTGTAAATGTTCAAAAACATCCCCACCAAATTAAAACACTACATATTATTTTAGACTATGTTGGGGAAAACTTTGGTGTGTTTAGCAAAATACTCCTTTCCATAAGAGATGAAGGATGCCTTTGACAGTGAGCAACCAGTGGGCACCATTGTCAGCCGCTTATCACAATACACTGTTGGTCCTTTTCAGGGTTGTCAGCTCTGCCATAGCTGGTGAAAGAAGCCTGTCTTTTCCAGTCTTGTCTTGTTTAACACCTTGTTAGCAGTTGCTAACGGCATGGAGCCTGAAATAAAACACAACTGGCAGTTGTTAGGGCTAGCATCCCAGAATTCGCATCATGTGGCTAAGGGAAAATCAGTCTTCTTGAGTATAGATTTATGATGATATGGTTTCAAGTTTTAGAGGAAATAGATACAGACTGTTATTATTTTAATGGTGATACCAGAGAATCAACAGTGTTTCCTTTTATTATACAACATAGTTTGGTGTGTAGCAATCATTTTTTTCATACTCAATGCTTTTGGTAAATATAGATGATATAAACTGGAATATCTAAAGACATTTGCTTTTGTGTTTCATTAATAAAGCAGTTCCAGAACTTTTGTTAGTTCTCTTTTTATTCTCTTGGATCTTGTGTGTGTGTGTGTGTGTGTGTGTGTGTGTGTGTGGTATGCTTGTGTACAGATATGGGCATATACACAGGAGCACAGAGGTCAGGGAAGGACTTTACTGTCTTTTATCACTCTACTTTCCCCCCCTGAGATAGGATTTCTCATTAAATCTGGAAGTCACTGTTTTTTGTTTGCTTGTTCTGGGCTAGGCTGCTGGCCAGTAATCCCCAGGAATCCTCTTGTCTCTACTCCACTGGTGCTGGGATTCCAGCCCACAAGGCTATGGCCAGCTTTTTATGTATGTACCAAGGAACTCAGGTCCTCACAAAAGCTCAGTGAGTGCTGCATACACTGAGCAATCTTCCAGCCCCTGTAATCCTCCATAGTACAGGGTGGTACTAGTAATGATTTCCAAGAACTATGACAAAAAAAAAACCACACACAGAAACAAACAAAAACATCCATTTCTAAACGTACATGAGAGAGCTTGATGGTGCTGCCTCCTAGAAGCAAACATCCCTAAAAGAGGTTAAAAGTGGCCCTTATTCTTGCAAGAAAACCAGAGTCCTTCCCACCAGAGTCCTCCATTAAAATTAGAAATGTCACAAGTCTCATCAGTGACTGTTGACAACCCAACACAGCTAAGGTCCTCCAGGGCTTGGTTGTAAATCACTAGTTTAAAATGCAAAGTTCATATTTTTTTTAATCCACAACACTTACTGTCATCATATTGTAAGATTTATGAAGGTTACATATTAACAGTTTCTTCTTGAATTTCCAGTTTATTAGAATCAGCTGATGTTTTTGCTTTTTATTTTTTAGATGCGGTCTTTCGTTGAGGTCCAGGCTGGCCTCAAACTTCTGCTCCTTTTGCTTCTGCCCTGTGCTGAGATTGTAGACATGTGTCACCATTCCTGGCTAACTGACTTGCTTTGAAATACTTCCGACTTTCAGACCCACTTTTAAGTCTATTCAACCAGAATGTGGGGCAAAAAGTCAATACGATCTATTTTAAAAAATCATAATTTAAGACACCGATATAGTTAGTAGAGGTATGGCAGAGTACACTCTTAAATTTTTTATTATCTCATTTCATATTCATTTTACTAGCATCTAAAATCACACCAGTTTATGGGTCTCATGTGACACCTCAGTAATGTATAGATTGTCACAGTGTTCTTAAAAAGATCATGGAAGAAAGTTCTCTCTAGCCTAAGTTTTGCACAAGTAACTTAATTTTGTTTCCTTGACATCATAATTTATGCCACATATTACTTGTTATTTCTGCACAGACCAAAGCACAAGGCTAGATGTAAATCTTCCTAGCAAATGTTCAGGCAGAAACTCACTGTAGAAGAGTGCTATGCAGCCCTCCCCTCCCCTCCTCTCTTTCTTCCCCTCCTCTCTCCCTCCCCTCTCCTCATCCTCTTCCTTGCTGTCATTTCCTACTTTCTCCCCTAATCTTCCCCTACCAATTTTTAATTCTGTGTTTTGTCCTATTGCAGAAATTTTACGCATTTAATTGAACTCTTTCTGAAACAGAAAGACATAAATCAATGGTTGCTACCCAAATGTTTGTGTGTGTACGACGATAGTTTTTGCACCGAGTTTGTATTTCTGTTTATTATTTTCACAATAGTACTAAAGTTCATAAAGGCTTAGAGCAGAACGGTAGCTAGTAGGGGATGAGGAGTGAGGAAAATAGGAGATAATTTTTATTGAGTATAAAATTTCAATTTCCAGGATGAATAAATTCTCGAGATCTATAGATCTATTGTATTTGAGTATCTAATATAGTACTACATCATATAATTAAACATTTGTTTAAAATAGCATCTAAAACATTAAAAACACCTTTAAAAGTCTTATAATAAATAAAAACACCTTAATAGTGTGGGATGAATTGGCAGAAACCCCAATACAAACGTAGTTGGAGTATGTACCATAATTGCCTCATGTAGATGCCTTATGAAGAGGGTGGATGGATATTATTTGATATTCACAAAGACAAAGACAAGTTTCCACATTTTATTTAGAATGAAATCAGCATGGTAAAAATAAATCATTAATACACATGAAAAAGAATGTAGTTCCTTAACCAAATGAGTTTTTAAAAATTTTTCTATCAAATTCAGCCATTTATTTATTGGCTGATGTCTACACAACACAAACAAATGAGTTTTTAAGGCACAGAAATATGTCCCAGCTGTACCACAGTCTTTTTGACAGCCAGTCACATCTACAGATGAAGTCCATCTTCGAGCACATCCCAGAAAATAAAGCAAGTGACCGGCAGATCCAAGAAAACCATTTACAAACTCAGTTTGCACTTGCTGGAGCAAGGTTGCTTTTGATCCAACTCTGGTATTTCTTAGTCAATAGGGTGTAGATTCCAGGCTTGTTGGCAATACCACATTTATGGCCTCTAGAGACTATGGCATGGAAGACACCTTTGCAGACCAAGGGGCCACCTGAATCTCCCTGGAAAAGGAAAATTGGCAGATACTTAGTGAGAAGCTGGTGAGGGCTCTGAACTTCACTGTTGTTTTCTAGCGTTCTTAACAGCCTTTGGTTTCCTCATGGCCCAGGGTACCCAACACAGCCTCTTACTCAGAATAGGCTTTCTTGTCTGTCTGTCTGTCCGTCTGTCTATCCCTGCTTCTCTCTCTGTTTGCATCTCTGTCAATAACCCTGAATTTGTCTCTCTGCCCATTTTATGTCTTGTTTTCTCTGCCCTATGTCGATGTGCACACCTCCCTTTGGTCACCAGTGGCTTCTGTGCTTTTCTAGTTAAAGAGAAGGCAGACAGAGAGTTTGAAATTATCCACTGAAATGAAATGAGCCTCAACATTGTGAATGTTGACACCAGTGGGCTTGGAACCAAACTGTTGTTGAGACTAGCAGAAAAGAAAAACAGCACGGTAAACGGCATGATGGAAGGAACTATGCCTCCCCTTATTTTTTCCAGTTTTTTTTCTGTTGTTGTTGTTTGTTTTTTATTTGTCACTTGTGCACATTTGAAGATGTCACTGTGTATGTAATCACCTGCTGACTGGGTGATTACATAGGATCTACTCTAACACAGGCAACTGAATTCTGTCATATGCAAAGCAGTCATAGAGGAGATGGTGTGGCCTTTTGGTCAAAGAATTGGCTTTCAAATATGAGGACCAGTGTCCATCTCTGCGGCTGGTCACATGGCCAAGTACGAGACCTTGTCAGGGCTGGTTAGAGATGTTGACCTGGTGAGGAGGGTGGCGGCCTCAGGAAGTCCTAGGGGTGTCATGAACCAATCCAGCAAGGCTTACTTGGGTAGGGTGTGAGTATTAAACTCTTATTTTTAAAAATTAGTAATTGACAAATGGTGACATACTCGGTTCACCTAGTCACCTGCCTCAGTGGACTTCAGTATGGTTCAGTTAGGATCACTGACGGGTGTCAGTCCCTAAGCTGGGGGTGGAACCACAGCCTTTGTCATACACGGTTCAGAGAGGTGGGTGTAGAGCCAATTGCTGAGATTGCTCAGTAGGTAAAAGTGCTTGCCACTAAGCCAATGACCTGAGTCCAGTGCCTGGGACCCACGTGGTAGAAGGAAGGAACCATCTGCTGCAAGTTATCCTTGTTATAGAATTTGTGACTCCTGGGAAAAGAACATAGACTCAATCCAATTATAATTAAAAGATTTATTGATTAAAAAATTAGTAATCTGGGACCAGCCAGATACAGCTCAGTGGGTAAGGGTGTTTGTCACCAAGTCTGATGACCTGAGTTCCACACCCAGTCCCCACATGGTGGAAGGAGGAACTTCCCGCAAATTGTCCTCTGGCCTTCACGTGTGTGCTATAGCATACATTTATGTGCCCATACACATAATAAGTAAATAATCAATATGTAAGAATGACTTAAAATTATTAAGCTATCTAGGCTACCTATTAGTCATCTAAAATGTGTACCTAGTGTTTTCTCACCATCTCTGTACACAAAAGATTCTGAAAGAGAATAACAGTTCCTTTTTGTTAACCAGTCTGTGGTCTGAGTATTTGTGCTCCCTAAACTGTGTGGAGCAATCCAGTCTCCACGGGTTAGTAGTTGAGGTAGGTATTTCCGAAGGTCATACAGCAGGGTTTCTTCTCAATGGGGTTAAAGCCCTGATTTAAAAAAAATGCCCTAGAGACTCCCCCCACCTCGGCCAGGAGGTTAGGGTAAAATCAGACAATCTATGGAGTAGAACGAGACACCAAATTTGCTACCATCTCGATGTGGACTTTCCAACTCCCAGAAGAGTGAAAAATAAATTCCTGTGGGCTTTATGCTATGCAGCTTGCAGCATTTTGTCTTAGAAGTCCGTGTTACTTAAGAAACATGCTGTACTTTTGAGTGTCTGGCATATGTGTCTTTTCAGTCCTCCAGTGATCTCTTTAAAAGATGGTTCTTTTGGGGGGTAAGTTGCCTTCCACTTGTGACCTCAGAGCTGGTAGCCTTCCTGAGGATGGTAATGGCCGCCAATGGACACCCGTAAAGATACAGTCTGGTGTCTGACAAACAAGCATGTAATGAGAGCAGCTTAAATGCTGGAGAAGTTCACAGTGGCGGATAAATAAGAGCAGAAGACACTGCAGGGGTGGACAGTGAATTTTCAGAACTATGGCCTCCTATTCTCCCTGCCTCCCCTCAGGACCAGATAATTCAGATGTGACTGCAGTTCAGTGGTCATCAAAGTCAGAGACACCACTTTGAACGAGGATGCTTGTAGTTGGTTGGTTTTTTTTTTTAACTCTTTGAGGGGCCTGTCACTCACTCAGTTCCCAAATAAATACACACGGGGTCTTATTCTTACTTACAAATGTCTGGTCTTAGCTTGGCTTATTTCTATCCAGCTTTCTTATCTTAAATTATCCCATCTATCTTTTGCCTCTGGGCTTTCATCTTTCTCTATTTCTGTACACCTCATTTCTGTGGCCTGCTGTGTAGTTGGGTGGCTGGTCCCTGGAGTCTTCCTCTCCCTCTCTTTCTTGCTCCTCAATCTCTCTTCCCAGATTTTGCCTCCTTTTCATTCTCCCTGCCTGGTAACCCTGCCTATCCTTTCTTCTGCCTAACTGCTGTCATTCTGTTCTTTATGAGACCAATCAGGTGTTTTAGACAGGCAAAGTAGCACAGCTTCACAGAGTTAAACAAATGCAACATAAATGAATGCAACAAATGTTCCACAGCAGGAACAAATGTAACATACCTCAAAATAACATTACACAACAGATGCTTACCTGGCAGGAATCCTTTTGGCCTTTGGCATCCCCTGCACATATCATGTCCCTGGTTATAACAGGGTTTCGGTTGTAATAGCTTTGGCTGTTGCAGCGTTTTCTGCTTATGATGCGAACAGTGGCTTCTTGCAGGGTGTCAGAGGGTTTTAACAGATCTGGGTTGGTGGCTCCCCAGCCAGTAACCTGACATTTGGTTCCATCTCTAATATAGTTTTTAGATCTCAGTTGAAGCAGTTGGACATGATTGTTGAGCTCTGCAGCAGTGTGAAGCTGAAAGATAGAAAAATGAGTAAATTATTTGTCCCTAGTGGTTTTCTGCAATTAGACCCCATTTGACTGTGCATTGGATGTGTGGTCCCTCTGTCTCAGGAAGGCATCTCTTTCTCTCGAATGTTCTTTGGTGATGGTCTGCAGCTGCATTTTGGCTGTTGTTTTTTTCTGAATGTGCTTTCCATTCTCCATGGAGCTCATTGATGTTTGGGGATGGGAGCATATACAGAGTAGGAGCTCCACCCAGCCTTGAGCAAACTGGCCTTTGCCCTGCACTGGATGGTTTTCTGTGGAATGACATGTATAGGTCATGACTTTGTGGGCTGGGCTGCTTCCTGCTGGACAGGACCCTTGAGTGTGGTCTAGACTACATTTGGACTGGACAAAGTATGGTCTAGAAATAAGTTTTAACTTATTTCTGACTCCCTGAAGTCACTTGGTTGGCTCCATTACATAAACAACTATTGCAGTTTTTGGTTGCTAATGTGAAAAGCATTTGGGGGAAAAGCATTTCCTGTGGATCCTTGGGGCTGCTGACACGTTGTTCTTCTACACGGTGAGCAGTGCTGTTGGTTTCCCATGCATAAACATATCTCTAATGCATTTGTGACTTTTGCTTTTCTTTCAGGGGAGTATATGGAGTAACACAGTTACCTCAAACCTGGGAAGGGTGCTGCCAAGTGCTTTCATGTAGTTAATTAACTGAGTGATCCTGTATGAGAATACTGAAGAGATGGAGGGAGGCAACTCTACCTACCTTTATTAGCATGATATCATGTGATGTGAAACCTGACGGAGACCTTGAGAATGGGATGAGTCTTTTAATCTTAATCGTCTGTTTCGTGGGTTCATTCTTTGAAAGAGAATGTGCTCCTAAAACCACCATGGGAGCGTGGCTTCTGGGAAACCTAAAAGAGCAAAGAAAATGGAGGTAGCACAAGGATGTCCAAACCCAGTCAGATCGGGAGGTGCTGGGAGTCACACGCACTGCACGAAAGACCAAGGACAGACTCCGAGGGGACCTGCTGAGGGCCAGGTGAAGAGTTGGAGGCCCAAGAGGATCTCATCACACACCACTGGCTTCTCCGTCAGTGTGCTTTGTTTCTAGAGCTGCCACATCTTCCCAACAATGACAGGTGTTTAAATGAATAAGGCGGGGACTCGGTTGTCCACTGGCTCATCTGTCTGGGGAGATTCAGCTTGGGGAAGCATGAGCCTATTACAGAGCAACCAAATGCAGGTGAGTGATTACATTCATAGCCAGCGGTGACAACAGAAATGGTTTTGTTATGGGGAGTTTTGGGCATGTTGGAGCCATTTGTGTATTACAGATGTTCCCTATTGTAGTATATTTATGAAAGTCATTTCAAATAATTTCTTAGAACAAGGATGTGCTAAAAAAATGACCCAGAGATGTAGCTCTGTGGTAGAGTGCTTGCTCATCTTCCACAACCTTCCAAACAAACAAAAAACCAAGAAAAAAGAACAAAGAAAAGAAAGAAAATATATGTCAGTGTAATTCCCGTCATGGGAGGCAGAGGCAGAATTATTACACATTGCTGTGAAACCCAACCGGGTTACATAGAAAAGTCTTGTCTTAAAAACCAAACAGAAAATTGTATTTATCAGTGCTGAAACTCCATCTTTTCTACTAGAAAAAGGGATCAAGGGATCAAGGCAGGATACAGCAGAAACGCATACACTGATACATACAGATTTGTGTTCTTAAAAATCAGAAGGGGCACAGGAATGTAAAGCAAACGAAAGGAATGGCTGTGTCAGGTTCAGAGAATGCACAGGTGACGTGACTGCAGTGGAGAGGGCATGCACACATGACTGCAGTGGGGAGAGAATGCACACATGACTGCAGTGGGGAGGGCATGCACACGTGACTACAGTGAGGAGAGAATGCACACGTGACTGCAGTGGAGAGGGCGTGCACACGTGACTGCAGTGGGGAGGGCGTGCACACGTGACTGCAGTGAGGAGAGAATGCACACATGATTGCAGTGGAGAGGGCGTGCACACGTGACTGCAGTGGGGAGGGCGTGCACACGTGACTGCAGTGAGGAGAGAATGCACATGTGACTGCAGTGGGGAGGGCGTGCACACGTGACTGCAGTGGAGAGGGTGTGCACACGTGACAGCAGTGGGGAGGGCATGCACACGTGACTGCAGTGAGGAGAGAATGCACATGTGACTGCAGTGGAGAGGGCGTGCACACGTGACTGCAGTGGAGAGGGTGTGCACACGTGACAGCAGTGGGGAGGGCATGCACACGTGACTGCAGTGAGGAGAGAATGCACATGTGACTGCAGTGGAGAGGGCGTGCACACGTGACTGCAGTGGGGAGAGAATGCATAAGTGACTGCAGTGGGGAGGGCATGCACATGTGACTTCAGTGGGGGGGTCTGCATGCGGCAGACCTATGGCTGCCTGGAATTGCCACTTCTAAGTGTCTATCAAAAGAACTTATTTTGGGAATTCCAGCTCTATTTGTTGAAAAGTTTGCCTATTGCGAAATCAGAATGGAGATGGAATTTCTGAGGACATGGATTAGATTTCCCAGGACTGATTCAAATTCAAATCAACATGCCCACTAAACCCAAAGCTCTGGAGAGCTAGGATACAGAAGTCCCCAGGATCAACACTGGACAGGAAAGTGGGTGTGTCTGCCAACAGCCTTGCAATGACAGCTGTGAGGTACAAACACCGCTGGGGAAGGTAGGTGCTGACCAAGGGAGAAGGCTGAGATTCCTAACGCTCTCCTCTGCTACCCAGTCTCTTGACTAGCTATTGACTTTGAAATGCCTGGGTTATTTTTGTCTCCACTGGGACAGGCTAATAAACCCGTACAGATCAATATGCTCAACTGCAATCTATCCCATCATGGTCAAGTTTTCTGTCCATGGAGTAAAGGAAATCACCTGGATTCTACCTCTTTAAAATCTTTTTTCTTAAACACACACACACACATACACACACACACACACACACACACACACGTGTGTACTATGGAGTGTGCATGGAGGTCAGAGGACAGCTTCCAGGAGTCAGTCTCTCCCTCCACCATGCGGGTCCCAGGGACAGAGTTCTGGTGGTCAGGCTTGGTAAGTGCCTTTACTTATTAAGTCATCTTACTGGACTGTATCTCTTCATCTGAATCCCACAGAAGAGAAGTAATAATGCCAGGCCCATGCATTTGCACATCACAGGGGTTTTCTAACAGTGGCCATAAGCTTCTGGAGGTGTTTGTATGTAGTTTCCTGAGTCCCACCCTGACTGCCCTGTCATGGAACTCCATGCAGAGTAGAGCCATGGTATTGCTTGTAATACATTTCTTCTCTTTCACAGTCTGCTGAAGATGGCTGCTAATACCGCCTTAACGGAGCCTAACCTCCTCAGTCCTCACAGTCCTCAAGGTCCACATTCCTCATCAGTCCTCTGACTGGTTCAAGGTGACCCATCTCACACATAGAGGACACGGGACCCAAGCTCAGGGGTCGTGTCCCAAGTCTAGTACTGACTCTTCTTTTGTCTTGTGTCAAGTTCCCCTAGCATCTTGCTTCTCTGGCCAGCCTGTCTTGATGCTAAGCAGAGCCCCTGCTAGACCCACTCCTGAGGTCTGGCATCAAAGGCAGGGAGGGTTCCTATTTCTTGGAGTCTTTCTTGGCTCAGACAGAGAAAAGTTGCTGGCTGTCAGAAAGCAAAATATTCCCAGTCCCATCCCATCCACACAAGTGGGCCATCATGTTTACCATGGAAGGCTGCGATGACAATATAACAGTACTTGGTAACATGCTAAAGTCTTGTGCTACGCACCATGATTTTCATTTATTTCCTTCACTGAAGCAGAAGCCCAATGAGGTGGGCATGAAGATGGTTTGGGCTGGGGATGTAGCTCAGTGGTAGAAGAGCACTTGCCTAACAGGCACAAGGCCTGAGGTTCAATCCTCAGCACCACAAAAACGAAACAAAAACCAGTTCCATTGGTTCGCCTCTGGAGCTTGGTGGAGTAGGCTGTGTGAAAGAGCTGTAGAGGGTTCCATTGAATAGCTTGCTCAGGCAGGAGAGAGGGAGAAGGGTGCAGAGAGGGAGGGGAGTAAATAAAAGGACCAAGAGTTTTGCTCTTGAGAATTTAAAACATTGAAAAGTAGACAACGCAAGAGTATATTTTTTTAAATGTATTTTCTTCACCTTTCTATCTTTCTTTCTTTCTTTGTACACAGGCTCTTCCTAGATATTCTTGGTGAACCTCAAACTAGCAATCCTCCCGCCCTGGCCTTCAGAGTGTCATCATACCCGGCATCCATGTTCTTTTATATTTTATGGGATAACTGCCAAGGCACTAAGGGAGAATAGACTAGATGGGTGGTGTGTGTGTGTGTGTGTGTGTGTGTGTGTGTGTGTGTGTGTGTGTGTGTGTGTGTGAGAGAGAGAGAGAGAGAGAGAGAGAGAGAGAGAGAGAGAGAGAGAGAGAGAGTCTTCCCCCCACATTTGGCTCTCTCTGTCACTGTGCTTAAAGGGATGGCTGGCTTAGTAAATTGTTCCCTCAGGATCCTTGTGAGCACAGTTGTGGGAAGCCACCATTGAACTGTTTCATAAATATTTTGAATTTCATAAGGCTTAATATTTTTCCAAGCACTGATCTGCCTACATTTTTACACCCAAATGTCCCCTGGAGGAAATTTGATCCACATATTTCAGAGTCGTTTATATGCCAGCCATTTAAAATGATATTTAGCAAGAATTTTTTTTAAAGCTCCAAGACATTTAGAAAAACTCCAAGACCTCTCTTCAGTTGTCTCTCCTCCTCTCTCATTCCCTCACCGCATCTCTCCTTTCCCTTCCTATTGCTATTGTTATTATTATTAACAATCTCCTCCCCCAATTTGGTATACACTTTTTTGAGTTAAATCCATTAGATGAATTTAAAAATTTAAATTAATATTATCTACCTTCCTGCTGGGACTTCATGCACCATGCACCATGTTTCAAGGTTGGCTCCTAATCCAAATCTTCTATTTTGTTTACTCTTCTCAACAGCATTTGCTGAACATTTTTACATTTAGCTCCTTGTCTGGTGAGGTGTGAGCACCATAAACATATTTGCAGAGACACAAACTTTGTCTTGAATTAAATTTGCTAGTGATGTGGGAAGCAGACAAAAGTGAGGGGGTGTATGGTGAGTAAGGATATGAAATTGGAATCCAGCAACCTGCTCGTTAGAAACCGAAGCAGTATCTTCCAGAGGGGTTCCATTGAAATGTGCCAGCCAGACAATATCCCCAAAATCAGTTCTGTTGTTCTGTTTAGATGGTGTTGATGTCAAGAAGCTTTGGAAGCTAAGATACACTCTTTTTTTTTTTTTTGAGACAGTGTCTATTTTTCCCTGGTTGGTGTGGACTAGGCTGGCCTTTAACTCACAAAGATATTACTGCCTGCTTTTGCCTCCTGAGTGTTGGGATTAAAGGTGTGCACCACTATGGCCAGCTAGCTTTCTAAACATTAGATTTACTCATTTAATTTTATGTGTGAGTGATTTGCTTATATATATGTCTGTGTACCACATACATGCTTGCTGCCTGCAGAGATCAGAAGAGGGCGTTGGCCTCCTGGAGCTAGAGGTAAGTGAGCTACCATGTGCGTGCTGGGAATCAAACCCTGGGTTTCTGCAAGAGCAGCAAGTGCTCTTAGCACCGAGCCATTTGTCCAGTCCCTAGGACATGTTCTTAAGTGAAGGGCTGCACTGTTGAAAGAAAAAGAGAAGGCGACCAGGGAGCCAGGCAAGAAGCTTAAAGAACCAAACATGCAAACAGAAGAAACAAAAGCAGAAACCTCAAGCAAACATCGTCGGCTCTCCCCTGACTATCTTCTCATTGTTGTCCATGGTCAGAAAAGCTTCCCTTTAAATATCCCCACCCCCAATAACCTGCTCTGTGTCCCTTTTTATAGAGCCTCTATAATTGTTTTCCTCCAAGAGAAGTCTTGTCTCTACCTGTTGTGACTGCCAAAGTGTGTGTCTAGGGTCAAGCATAAGTCTGACAACTGAAAAATCTGTAAACCCACTGCAATACATTTACTAACAGTGTCGTCTGCAATGTAACTGCACGTACTAGCTGTGTCAAATATTCTGTATACCTAAATAAAAACACCAATTCTCAAAACCCCCTCTTGTACACAGGCTTCCTTTCAGCAATTTCAGTTGCTTGTGGTCAACTGCTGTTGAACACTACATGGAACATTCCAGAGATAAACAATACACACATTCTAGATAACTTACTAGAGCAGGTTGTTTTAATAGTTCTCTGTTATCACTGTTGTTAATCTTACTGCACTCAATTCACTGGTTAAACTTTATCCTATGTGTGTTTCTCTTCCTAGTCATGGAGAATGACGTACATGGAAACACATGGGGGACTCACCAAGAGTAGCAGTGAGCTGCTGTTAACACCCACTGCGGATGGATCAGGACTCCTCCGCAGATGTGATTGCCATGGTACTGGATGGAAGCCATAAACGGCCTGGAATGTGGCTGTACTTCTCTCCCTCCAATAATCTCAGTACGGAAACCTGTAAAAGTGAGCGGAAAGATGTCACGTGATCCAGCAGTGGCATCTAACACTCCCGATAGCAGGCACCGTTATTACTATACTCTTCCAAGACCGATAAGACAGAAATGCTACCCAATCATTACTATACTTTCCCTGGTTAGCAGTTGTAGAAGCAGAGACAGGTGAGAGGGGAAAATACTGCTACTGTGTAACAACGTAATCACTAGAGATGTCACATCGTATTCACACATGGCAGGAGCAGGAGATACTTACACTCCGAGGACAGATAAAGCCCAGCTGTCAGGAAAAACGGAGCAAATGAAGAAAGCTTCATATTTGCAGTGCTTCAGCGCTAAGGAGCTCGGATGAACTGCTTTGCGCTGTGGCTGATGAAGAAGATTCTGGAGATGGGTGGGTTTTCTTTCTTCTTTTCTTGCAAGTTTCTCACCTCACCTGCTCCAGAGGTTAGAGTTTTCACACCCAAGTTTTCAAAGTCTGAATCAGTTTGGGGAGTTTCAGATCTGTGCTGCCAGTGTGCAGTGAAGAACTCATTTCTGGATGAGTGCTCTTGGTACAAATACCCAAGCCATAAGGCCCCAGTGAATTGTAGACAGCTTAAAGATGGTCCTTGCTCTAAAGTAGTGGTTCTCAACCTGTGGATCGCAACCCCTTTGGGATGGCACAGCAGATATATACATTATAATTCATAACAGTAGCAAAATGACAGTTATGAAGCATCAATAAAGTAATTTTATGGTTGAACTCAGCACAATATGAGGAACTGTATTAAAGGGTGGCAGCATTAGAAAGATTGAGAACCACTGATCTTAAGTAATACTTATGTTTTCCCTGGCATGAAATGGTGCCTACCATGCTGAATTCCTCTCACTTTTCACTCATGCATAGATTTATAAAGGAGAGACACATGGCCTTGCACAGATCCTAGTGGCTCTACTGTGTGGCTTAATTGCAGCCTGAGTACCACCCAGAGAAATCCATACATTTCACAGCGAGCACATTCCTTGTCTTGCCATTTTCTTTAAACGTGACCAGATTTGGTTAAATTTTAGTTACATTTTTTGGAGGTTTAATAATGTTATTCAAGGGGAATATTGGCAACACATTTTTTTTATTCAAACTCTCTTTGACTCAGTTTTAATTGAAAATGACCGCATGTTTATCCAGGGCCATAATAATGTCTTTTAAACATCAAGGACTGTATTTCGTCATTCTTCCCAGGAACAGATGGCAACACAATGCCAGGCCTTTTAGTGGACCTTCTCTTGACCAGACTCAGGGTTCTGCAGGGTTCTGTCCACACTGATTACACAAGGACATACATTATAAAGTGAATATGAATGCAATAGACTAGGCACGAGAGCCCCAATGTTTTCCAGAAATACTTACCGAAACTTGCATAATTTTTAGTTTAGTTTTTATTTTTTTAAAAAGAATTAAAACCAAAACTATCATGCATAGTAGATGGCAAGTGAGTCCTACAAAATTTTTTTGGCAAGAAAATAGGAATATAATATTATCTGCTATACAGCATAATTAAATGATATGCAAGTTGAAAGTCTTAAGTTATTTCCAAAATTCTCTTTACACGATCATTTATATCTTCGTGTCTCTATCTGTGAGGAAGGCAGGCCGCACTTATGTTTATGCTACAATTGGAGAGAGAAGCTCAGAGAGGTTCATTTGCCCAAGGGCACAGCATTGGAACTGAGCCAGCTCTCATGCCTCCCCTGCAGGAACATGGACATTAATACGCATATGTCAGAACACAGCACTGAGTAAATAGTGCCCCATTTTCGTTTTACAAGGGTGCAGCCACAGCAAAGCTGTCCAAATACTGAACAAAACAAACAACTCACACTCAGGGCAGTGACTTTCTGCTAATGAGAGGAAAAGGTGAGAGAGTGGGAGCCAGCTGGAGAAAAGCCACAGGCTTACCTAGCCCAACCTGGTAGTACCACCCAAATGCCCCATGAGCTGTCTGTCTGTTACTGCTCATGTACTCTCAACAGATCCCTTGTGTGCCATTTTACCAAATTGCCAGGTAGGCATGATCTTACCTGCTCTAAGAGGTAATGATGCTGGGAGCAGAAGGCCAGTGACACGTAACGGTGATTTGAATGTAAGGCAGAAGCAAACTGTAGAGGACAGTTGTAGTATGTTGTGGTTGAAACATCACGTCTGGCTTACTTCTCTATAGTAAGGACTCACAATTGCATAGCTTTTATTGAGGATGCCTAAACATTTTCAGTTGTATTTCCAGAGAGGTGGCTGTCCTTTGTCTTGTTCTATGGATGGAGAAACTGAAGCGGAGACTGTCTAGATCACCCAGCTAGCAGATGCTCCTAAATCCTTCAGACTTCACGTTTCCTTCAACCGGACCACACTGTCTGCCCTGCTCCCTCTGAGAAGCCTGATTTAGACACTTCAGGAGGCAGGCTGGCCATGCAGAAGGGAAAAAGGATTTAGCTTGCACACCGCAATTAGACATGGGTGAGATTTAGTTCAATTGAGAAGAGAGGCTCATAATTCTTTCTTGCAGTTGACCTGGAAAATTCTGAGAATTGCGTTGGTTTATAATAATGAGTTTTTGGGATTTGGCTTTAGACCCCTGTGCTAGTTAATAGAATCATTTGTTATTGTATTTGGGATTCTGGGTTTGAAGATAGTGGGCTGTGTAATATGATGAACTGGGTCATCTCATTGATTTCTGGGTGTTGGTCTTTGCTCTGTTGAGTCTGCTGCAGGGAGAGCTGTGTTTGCTTTGGATAGCTTTTACAACAGCTGTACTAGTCTGAGCAAGTGCACGGTGCTCAGCCTGCGACTGGCTCCTTATGTCGCATCAGCATCCGGGCCTTGTGGGTCTCTGCTGTGGCGGTTAGCTGTCCCTGTGAGCTGCACTGAGAGATGTTTTTGACACTCCTGCTTTTTAGGAGAACCTGATAGACCAACTGACCTGAAGCTCTCAAGACCACATGTCTGATTGTCCCTTTGGGGATGTCTTTCATAGCCCAGGCACCTGGGTAGATACATAAGCCACACTCTTTAGGGGCTGAGTCACTTTAAGTGTGACTGGCAAACTTGTGTCAGTCTGAGACCTGCTTATGATTCATTAGGGGATAGACAAGGACAGAAACTGAAAATGAGCATTTGGAAAATTGCAGCAACTCAACATGGCTCTTTATTAATTTTGTAATGAAACACAATTTGTTTAATGTAACAAGAAGTCAGGCAAGTCTTTTATGTGCCTTTGTTATTTGATTGATTGTTCTATTCAATTGTATTGAATAAAAGTGTTAGTCCATGATGGACTAAAAGTAAAAATAAGTTAACAAAATACACACACACACACACACACACACACACACACACACACACACACACACAGCCTTCCCCAGTGTAGGAACCACAAAGAAGCCCTGAAGACATGACTCTGGAGTCAATGAGTGTCCAACCTTTTTCACTGATTTCCTTTCTGTGTCTTTTGCAAAGGTGATTAAAAAAAGAATCATTTTAGTTTTGATTCTGTGAATTTGTATCTGTCTATGTGAGAGGCATATTCATGTGAGTGCAGGTGCTGGAGGAGTCAGAAGAGGGTTCTAGATCCCCTGGAGCACGAGTTACAGGTAGTTATGAGTCACCTGATGTGAGTGTTGGGAACTGAACTTGAGCCCCCTGGAAGTACAGAAAGCTTCCTAATTGTTGAACCATCTCTGGAGCCCCATGTAAAGCAATTACTTTACAATTATTTTCTTATTAAGATGTGGTTTGTGTGCGTGCATAGTCACCTGTGTGCCAGGGCTCATGTGTGGAGGTCAGAGGACAACTTGGACCCAGAAATTGAACCCTTGTTGGGATTGGTAGCAAGAACCTTTACCCACTGAGTTATCTGTACTCCCAACACACACACTTCAGCCTCTTTTGAAAGAATTTCTCATCACTAAGGTGTCCAAGACTTTGTAGCCCTCCCCAGTCTCAGATCCTTGGGATTAGCACATGGTAGTATTTTACTCAGTCCCTCTCTTTGAGCCCACTATCTTTGGGGACTTAGTTTCTGTCTGGTAATAGTTTAACTAATTTGATAAGTGAATCTGCTAGCAATTATGGTGAAACTATGGTTTGGTAATTGGAGTTGGGAAGAACACTGGGGTGCTATATAATACTATGACGTTCAAAGGTCCTAAGAATGTGTAAATCCTGTAGCAGGTAATGGCCATCTCACTCCCACGAGGTCCTTAAAATGAATGACCTTAAGAACAATTGCAAATAGAAACAAAAAACAAAACAGAAAACAGAGGCTCCCTTAGGATCAGAGCTGCACTTTAGCATAAATCAGTGCAGAGAAGTGGAAGACTGCATTGGAGCTTTTTCCTAAGTCATTAGATGTGCCCTCTCTGGGATAGTGATGGTGATGGAGGTGGGATCAAAATGGATTTGTCCTACCTTTCTCTACTTCAACTTTCAATCGGAACACATTTTACACTATTAATTCTCTTTATTTAATATTAAGAATTATTTTCGAATCCGCCACCACCGAGTTGAGAAACACAAGGAACAGTTTAACATCTTCCAGTTCCAGCCCTTTCCCAACTGTGAGGATGAGCACTGCCCAGAGGCCTTGGCTTAAGCGAAGGCCACAGGCAAATGCCCCAAGGACCTCAGGACACAGTGGGGTGTCTGCTGGAAAGCCCCGCCTGGTGGTCCACCATCTCCCTAGTTCTTGATCCAGCCTTGAAGCCGCTGTCTTGTGATTCCTTCTCCTGCTCTTCTTCAGGGTGGCCTTGGATTCCATTGTCTGAGTTCAAATGTTATGGGAGAGATGGGGAAAGTCCCACAGAGGGTGGTCCCTATGATGTCACTGGACCCAAGGCAGGTCACTCACACTGTCTGCAATGTTTTTCCTAAAAGATTTACACATGTGAGAACCCTGTCAGTAGGGATGACTGCCAAAGGAAGGTCAGCAGTCTTGACCTCTCATCCAAACCCTGGCTTTACTGGAACACAGGCCTTGCATAGAGGAAGGTGAGCATGATTTGAGTACAGTAGGGTGTTAGGAAGAAAATGAGGGTCAATATGTAAGAAAAATTAAAGGGAAAAGTATATGGGGGGAAGGACTTAGTGGCTAAAAACCAGAAGAATGTTTACCCTTAGATTCACACATAAGCGTAACTCTCAACCCTTGTCAATGAAGCTGCTTCCTCTTCCTCTTCTTTTCCTCTTCTCCGTCTCCCCCTCCTATTCTTTTTACACCAGATTGAAACCATTGCAGAAAGCTACACCTGGTCAAAATGCAGAGAACAACTGCCGGTCTCAAGTGACAGATCTACAACTCAACCCCTGCTCCCAAGGCTCAGGGCACATGATGGGACGGGATAGAAAGATTGTAAGAGCCGATCTTCAGGGCCGCTCCTGGCTTCCAGAAGAGCTGCCCACACAGGAAAGAGATCAGCCCCTCCAAGACCCCAACCCCAGGGAGCCCAGCTTCAGGTGAGATTGGGTCTCCAGCGGGGACCGCCCGCCCATCACCCTTCCCCCTCCATCTTCGGGCCACTCCCGGCTTCCAGAAGAGCCACCCACACAGGAAAGAGATCAGCCCCTCCAAGACCCAATCCCAGGGAGCCCAGCTTCAGGTGAGATTGGGTCTCCAGCGGGACCGCCCGCCCATCACCCATCCCCCTCCATCTTTGGGCCGCTCCAGGCTTCCAGAAGAGCCGCCCACACAGGAAAGAGATCAGCCCCTCCAAGACCCAACCCCAGGGAGTCCAGCTTCAGGAAAGAGATCAGCCCCTCCAAGACCCCAACCCTAGCGAGTCCAGCTTCAGCAACCCCAGCTTCAGCTGCAGTAAGGAAGGAGACCAGTGGAGACGGAAAGACCCCACCAGCACCCACTGGAAGAAGAGATGGGAAGAAGACAGAATAAGAGATCACTCAGCAATAGAAACACCAACATGACCCCACCAGAATCCAGGGATCCAACACCAGCAAGACCCGAAAAGCACTACATAGATGAAGAAGAGGAGACAGACCTTAAAAATTATTTCATGAAGATGATGGAGACCCTCAAAGAAGAAACAAGGAAATTCCTTAAAGAAATAGAAGAAAAAACAAACAAACAAAATCCATGAAATGGGGGAAAAAATTCAAGAAATAAACAAATCTCTCGAAGAATCTAAAGAGCACCAAGAAAAAACAACCAAGAAAATTAAGGAAACAGCTCAAACAGTTGAAGGATTGAAAGCTGAAATAGAAACGATAAAGAAAACACAGAATGAAGGGATGCTGGAAATAGAAAAGCTCGGTAAATGGTCTGGAACTACAGATGCAAGTATCACCAATAGAATACAAGAGATAGAAGAGAGAATCTCAGGTGTTGAAGACTCATTAGAGGATATAGAGTCGTCAACCAAAGAAAATCTCAAAACCAACAAATCCTTAACACAAAATATCCAGGAAATATGGGACACCGTGAAGAAGCCAAACCTGAGAATAATAGGTATAGAAGAAGGTGAAGAACTTCAACTTAAAGGTACAGAAAACATATTCAACAAAATCATAGAAGAAAACTTCCCTAACCTAAAGAAGGATATGCCTATGAAAGTACAAGAATCTTACAGAACACCAAATAGGCTTGACCAGAAAAAGAAGTCACCTCGCCATATAATAATCAAAACATCAAACCTACAGAGTAAAGAGAAAATATTAAGAGCAGCTAAAGAAAAAGGCCAAGTAACATACAAAGGCAGACCTATCCGAATTACACCTGACTTCTCAATGGAAACGATGAAAGCCAGAAGATCCTGGTCAGATGTCCTACAAACGCTAAGGGAACAAGGATGCCAGCCCAGACTACTATATCCAGCAAAGCTCTCAATTACCATAGATGGAGAAAACAAAATATTCCATGACAAAGCCAGATTTAAACAATATGTATCCATGAATCCAGCTCTACAGAAAATGCTAGAAGGAAAACCTAGATCCAAGGAAGATAACTACATTCACAAAGACACAGGCAATATATAATCATACTTTACAAAACACCAAAAGAAAAAGGGAGGAGAAACTACACAAAATAACTTCACTAACAATAAATCAAGCGCAAACAAGGATCACCAATCAATGATCATTAATATCCCTCAATGTCAACGGCCTCAACTTGTCTATAAAAAGACACAGACTAGCAGAATGGATATGAAGACAGAACCCTTCCTTCTGCTGCATACAAGAAACACATCTCAACACCAAAGACAGACGTTATCTCAGAGTAAAGGGCTGGGAAAAGATCTTCCAATCAAACGGCCCCAAGAAACAAGCGGGCGTAGCAATCCTAATATGTAACAAATTAGACTTCAAATTAAAATCAATCAAAAGAGATGAAGATGGGCACTTCATATTCATCAAAGGAAAAATACATCAAGACGAAGTCTCAATTTTAAACATCTACACCCCAAATACAAAGGCACCTACATTCGTGAAAGAAACATTACTAAAGCTCAAAATGCACATAAAATCTCACACACTAATAGTAGGAGACTTCAACACTCTGCTCTCACCGCTAGACAGGACCTCCAGACAGAAACTTAACAAAGAAACAAAAGAATTAATAGAAGTTATGACCCAACTGGGTTTAACAGACATCTATAGAACACTCCACCCAAATACAAAGGGATATACCTTCTTCTCGGCACCACATGGAACCTTCTCTAAAATTGACCACATAGTAGGAAACATAGCAAATCTCCACAGATACAAAAAAATTGGAATAACCCCCTGCATCTTATCAGACCACCATGCATTAACATTAGAATTCAACAATAACACAAATCGCAGAAACCCTACAATCTCATGGAGATTGAACAATGCACAATTGCACCATCCCTGGGTAAAGGAACAAATAAAAAAAGAAATTAAAGACTTCCTCAATTTCAATGAGAATGAAGACACAACATACACAAACTTATGGGACACTTTGAAAGCAGTGCTGAGAGGAAAGTTTATAGCACTAAGTGCCCACATGAAAAAACTGGAGAACAGTCATACTAGAGAATTAATAGCACAGCTGAATGTTCTAGAACAAAAAGAAGCAAACTCCCCCAGGAGGAGCAGACGCCAGGAAATAATCAAATTGAGGGCTGAAATCAATCAAGTAGAAACCAGGAAAACACTGAGAAGAATCAATGAAACAAAGAGTTGGTTCCTGATAATGAACTTGATGTCTATAACCATCCGGGAGCCTTCATCCTGTGACTGATGGAAGCAGAGGCAAACACACAACTAATCACTGAACTGAACCCAAGGAACCCAGTGACAGAGAGAGAGGAGTGATGAGCAAATTGGCAAAGAATGGGCTGGCAAAACCAGCAGAGACAGCTGATCTGAACAGGGGAGTGCTCTTGGACCCCAGACTGACAGTGGGGAGGCCAGCATGGGACTGATCTGGACCCCCCAAATGTGAGTGTCAGTGAGAAGGCCTGGGCAACCTATGGGGCCCTGAGCTGTGGATCAGTGTCTATCCCTGGTATACAAACTGTCTTCATGTGCCTATAGCACAAAGAGAGATGCTCTCTCAGCCTGGACTCTTAGGGGAGTGCCTTGACCCTACCAAGAGTAAAATGACAGACTCTAGATATCCCCTATGTGGAAGGATTTGGCAATAGGGTGGGAGGGAGGGGGGAAGGGGAGTGCGGGAAGAGGGGAGGGAGAGGGAACTGGGATTGACATGTAAAACAAGCTATTTAAAATTAAAATAAAAAATGATAAAAAAAAAGATTGTAAGAGCCAGGGGATCAGGACGTCTGTTGTGAGATTGTGTCTTCTATATACATGCTGAAGTCTCAACAATATGTCTGTCTAAACAAGACCTGAACAGTGACAACACCAGTTGACATGCCAGTGTAGATGGGGAAATCTCACAGGGTTCTACTCTTAGGTAAAGAGAAATTAACAATTTCTGAGAGGAGAATTAGTTTTCCCCAGGGATGACTCCCCTAATTGGATAGCCAATACAAAATGGTCATGCCTAAAACATACATATGAGCAACACCAAATGAACTCAGTAGAATATATGTATGTATGTATATGTATATGTCAATAAAAATCAAGGAAAAGTAGATCATGAATTTGAGAGAGCATAGGGAAGGTATGGAAAGGGATAGAGATAGAATAGAGAGGGGGAATAGTGTAAATATAGTGCATATATGTGAGATTTGAAAATTAATGTAATGAAAAGCAGAAGAAAGCAGAGGCAGTAAAGGGAAAGGAATAAACACATTATTAAGGGATAAAAAGAAACAATCAGTCAAAGATGGCAGAGCTTATGATGAACCAGTCCATTTATATTTGAAAAGCTCAGATCCTGTGAGATATAAAAATCCATGAAAGGCAGAATAATAGGTATTTTAAGGTGATAATCAAGTTCATCACCAAGGTAGACACAGTAATTACTAAGGTTAAGCTGGAACTCAATAAATATTACTTTTCATTAGTTCAATATTTCATGATTTTCAATGGTGATTAATTAATCTAAAAATTTCCACACAATTTTAATTATGGAAGGCAGAGTTGGGGTGTGTACTTTGGTGATAGAGCAGTTGTGTAAGTATGATGGACATGCATTTCCAAAGGCCAGCGATTAGCCAAATGACACAAACAGACTGGTGTTTTCCATGTGATACTGGTTTTACAGGCTTGGTGTTCTGGTTAGGAGTTTTGTTGTTGTTGATGATGATGATGATGATGATGATGTTAACTTGACACAAGTTAAGTCAAATCCCAACAGGAACCTCATTTGAGGTTTAAAATAAAAAAATTGTCTTCATCAGATTGTATGAAGGTAAGTCTGTGAGGGATTTTCTTGATTGCTAATGGATAGAAGAAGTCCAGCCCACTGGGGCCAGTGGCACTCTTGGGTACACGGCCCTGTGTTATAAGAAAGCTATCTGAGCAAGCCTTGAGCTTTTCCACTGCGAGACAGCCATTGTTCAGGTGGAGAAACACTTCCATCTCCCAATATTTAAGTATGAAACTAGTTTATCTTTGGAATATATCATGAAATGCTTAATTTTAAAAAATTGTTGTTTGATTTTCATAAAAACATCAGTGAATTTTGGCTTGAGATTAGGATAGAATTTCTAGATTATACCTAAGCATATTTCTGTCAGTTTATACAACACATTTATGTGAGGTGACCCTCTCAGTATTGAAAATTTAAGTCAAACTATCTACAACTCCAAAATACATTAAAGATGCTCATATCAGTTATTCAGCTACTATTGAATTCTTTATGTAGACATAGATAACTTTATCAGTCTCATTAATATGAAATTTCTCTTTAGATTTCAATGGTCTAATCATATGTATGTCAAAGAATCGTCTTAAAATAATTTTTAAAAATTCATTATCAGTGTTTGGATTTTATATACTTACTTTATAACCTAGAGCCAAATAAATTTTCTTCAGAAAAAAAGGGGTCGCATATTTACTTTTAATTTTTTCATTTGGGGGGGCACATGTGCATGTACACATGTTACATGTAAATGTTTCCACAGAGGCCAGAAGAGGATGATGGCTGTAGCCAGGCAGGAAGTATAGGCAGGGCTACCAGACTAGGAGAATGCTGGGAAGAGACTGCCTTGAAATGCCCTCATATACATGAATTAGCACTGTACTGTCTGGTTTTGTGTGCAACTTGACACAAGTTAGAGTCATCAGAGAGGAAGGAGTCTCAGCTAAGGAAATACCTCCATGAGATCCAGCTGTAAGGCATTTTCTCACTTAGTAATCAACGGGGAAAGGCCCAGCCCATGGTTGGTGGTGCATCCCTGGTCTGGTGGTCCTGGGTTCTATAAGGAAGTAGGCTGAGCAAGTCATGGGAAGCAAGCCAGTAAGTAGTCTCTCTCCATGGCCTCTGCATCAGCTCCTGCCTCCAGGTTCCTACCCTGCTTGAGGTCCTGTTCTGATTTCCTCTAATGATGGACTCTGATCTGGAAGTGTAAGCCAAATAAACCCTTTCCTCCCAACTTGCTTTTTGGTCATGGTGTTTCATCGCAGCAATGGAAACCCTATCTAAGACAACCATGCTACCTTTAAATTCAGCCTCATGCAAAGCCTCAGGACACAAATTATAGAGACGTTCTCTGCCTGAACAGAACTATGTGTCTAGTGAAGTTGGAATGCACATACTACACCCTAATACCTTATGAAATTCCTTTGAGAGAGCACTGCGTCATATCCTCTATCAAGGTGCAAGGGAGTGAAAGATAGTAAGACAATTATGCCCAATCAGGCACTTAAAGAAGGGCTTGCAAATTATACATTGCAAGAATAATATTCATAGTCGTTCATTTAGAGCTGTTCTTTCTCAGCTTTAAATATTAAAGTGCTTTATTTCCTACATATATTCTTTACCCCAGTAATATCAGGAACAGGAGACATAATAGCGTCATTTAGAGTAAACGTCTCCAAAGGGAATTCACAATGCTAAAGTCAAAATAACATAAAAAACAATTCTAAATTAAGATTTTCATTGTTTCTACCAACAAAATTTTGATGATGGGAACCTTCTTTTCTTTCCCCTTGTGTTCAAGATAGCAGCCATATTTCATTGTGAGAGATTTGATGCCAATAGTTGAATCAGTCTGTATTTTAATTTAGTATTTCCTTCAGACATTCTTTGAACATGTGTCAACAGGAAAGAACATGTTTCAAAATCCACTTCTTCTCATGCCTCACTTAATAAACCAAGTGGAGTTCAGTATATGTCTTTAACTCCCTCTATGTTTTCTGGATTTTGACAGAATGTACCGACTCCTAAGAGCCTCAAGTTTCAAAGCAGGTAAACTTGGCCTGTGAGAACCCTTCCTTTCTGAGTTTCAATGTTCCCATTTTCTTTCACTGCTCCCCTCTCCAAGGGTTTATTGTTGGGAAACACCACATATACCAGAAAACATTGTGAAGTGTTCACTTTCCACTGAGTTCTCATTTAGTGTTTCCTAGCTATTAGAAAGCCTCTGAATTGGGTGGTGTGGCTCACGCCTTTCATCGCAGCACTTGGGAGGCAGAGGCTGGGGGGGGGGATCTCTGTGAGTTCCTGAGAGCAGTCTGGTCTACAGAGCAAGTTCCAGGACAGGCTCCAAAGCTACACAGAGAAACCCTGTCTTGAAAAACCAAACAAACCACCACCAACAACGAAAATGTCTGAGGATGCAAGGTAGCATCTCTGAGATGTGAGATGCGATGTTTGCTGTGCTGATACAGCTGGGGAGAGTTTGGGAAGAGAACACATGTTGCATAGGTAAAACTAGGTGTTGGCTGATGTTCTGATTTTGCATATTGTTAGGTTGGAGATAAGCCCAAAGGCCTTGAACTGCTCCTACCTGGAGGATGCTTTAAATGACCACACTGGAGATGCAAAGACAGATAGGTTTTTGCTCCATATGTGAATGCTTCATGGGGAAGAGACTGGAAAATTGAAGTTTGGTTTTTATTCAGGAAGTATTATTGGTGAGTCAAACATCTTTCTGAAGAAGACAAAAGATCACAGCCTGAACATCCCAGGGACAGTCTAGGGCTTCCAGACACACACATGCACATGTAAACACATACAAGCAATTTTGGGGAAGGAAACTATAGGAAGCTGAATAGTAACACAGCATTACCTTAGGAAGAAAGGCTACCCCTCAGTGACATGACCTTTGTGCCTGTACTTTTTCAGAGCAAAGTCCTATGGAGTCAGAGTCAGGGAAAGGTCTCGAGGACACAATCAGGACATTCCAAGGCAGCATGCTGCCGCACCAGGTAACAGTTTATGCAAAGGAATCAAAATCTCAGAAGCTTGCAGGAGCCAAATCAGAGGGCTCAAAGTTCCAGAAGGGGTTAGCAATTCATGATTCAGGAAGGAGGAAAACTCTCCTAGAGGAATGGAGGCTTTCCATGTCCAGACATCTAGAACATTCTTCACTGTGTAATCTTAAGCCTTTGATCCCCAGGATGTTGTTTTGTGAATGTGCCAGAAGCAATCAGGAACTAGGGAGTCTATGGAGAAGGATTATGAGCCTTTCCCTTGGAGGAAAGGCTCAGAAAATTGATGGAAAAAATCTGTGGGTCAAAACCCAACACACAGTAAAATGGTATTTTGTTTAAAAATATTTTTTTCTGGGACAAGTATCTTAATTCTCAATTTTAAAAGTAGCAACAGAAACTATTGGCAACAATTGACACTGCGAGCTATATATTCAAATTACTAAATAAGGTTACTCTTCCTGTGGGAAAGCAAGAGACAAAACAAACCAGCAGCCAACATTTTGCCAAGTGGATCAGAGCAAAGAGGAGTTCTAGTAACAAAGTCTCAGTCCCTGTTAAAATGCCCTGGTTCTGAGACAGTATCAGCATAGAACTTACACAGAGGAGGTATCAGTTGTGAACAATGGAAGTAAAAACACCACAGACAGTGGACATGAGTCTACACCAGTTATTGTTACCATCACTTAATGACTGAATACAGTGTTCTCACCCACATGCAAATCCATGTTCTTTTATTGAAAGCTTATGTGTTTTTTGAGGTAACTGTTTAGTTGATTTGATAGAGCTACATTCAATGAATAGTCACAGGCCCTTTATGACTCTTAAGTTCCGGAGTTAGAGAGATAACTCAGATGATTTTGGGAAGTGGGGGGATAGCTCACCTAATTACGGAAGTCAAGAGCCCAGTGTTTACACTGTATTTCTTTCAGGATGTTTTAACATCCTGCTTGGGTGACAAGTATAGAATTTCAGGATCTTAAAGCTGAATTACGCCTACTCCAATAAATTCTCGTCAGGAAACTGATTTCACTTAGGTGTTTCAAACGGATATGGTTTCATGAAGGGCACCCTCACAGAGGCGTGAGCAGGGCAAGGGCTGCAGACACTTGGGGACATGTGATAAAAGGAGGCTATGGCTGCTCCTGGCTTTCCACCAATGGAGGGCCTGCAGAGCAGGAAGATGAAGATTAAAGCTAGGAAGGAGCCAGGCGGCACACACCTTTGATCCCAGCATCGGGAGGCAGAGGCGGAGGCAGAGGCAGGCGGATCTCTGAGTTTGAGGCTAGCAAGTTCAAGGACAGCCAGGGCTACACAGAGAAACCCTGTCTCAAAAAACAAAAACCAAACCAAAACAAAACAAAAAACAAACAAAAAGGGAGGAAAGAGATATCATGGGCTTTCTCTCTCCTTGGATCTTCTGTAATTTCTTCTCATACTAAATTGCCAGAAGCTGGAGGGCAATGGATTCTGGGTAATGTATAGTAGACCCAAGGCACAGAGCAGGGTGGGAAAGTGGAGAGATTGTGTTTCAATGGGAGACGGCAAATGGAGAAAAACCATGTGGTACATAAGAAAATTTTACTTTGCACTTGGACGGGAAACTATAAACTCTTTATCTGACTACGGACAGGGACCAGGTGGACAGATTTTCAAGGAGGGTTTGTGACCTTGTGCAGGTAAAGGTGGCTTACACTGGAGAGTGAGCCTTCCAACCTTGCCAGAATAGGGGTGGTCAGCAGTTGCGATCGTGCTGGTAGAGGGGCCAGTGTTCCCCAAGTGAAAATGCTGGTATGGAAATTCTACAGTTGGCTGTGGCATCCTAAAGCCACAATGCTCAGTTGTCACCTCCCATCACCTTGGAAAGGCCAGCACCTCCTAGGAATGAATTGATGAATTGATGGGTTGGACTGGATTTGAGGTATTGAAAGATCGTCTTGCTCTGTGTCCAGTCTCGTATCACGGAAGTTGCTGGAAGACTGTGACATTTCAAGTCTGGTTCCATTTGGCTTCTGTACACTGCTTTAGATGGTGAAACCAGTGTGTCTCCTCAGCCAAGCCTGACTTGCCAGATCTGGTCTTTGTGGGTTACCCTGCCCTTTACACTAGATTAACTGGATAGAAGCCCAGAGAAGAAGAGATGGGAACAAGCACAGATAGCCTTCTCTTCATCAACCTGCTCTCCAGAGTCCCATTGATCAGCTTGCATGTCAGTTCATGAGGCGAAGCCCGCTGAGCATTACCTTCATCACAAAATGAGGCAATGAGTGAGACCTGGTTATGGTCAGCATATTTTACACTAGCATCGTACCTACCCCATTGGACCTCCATGGGCAGACATCAACATGGGACAGAGAATTACAAACAGAAAAAACAAACAGACAGACCTGCCCACGAGATACATAGTTATGTAACTACACTTGAATAGATTAGTTACTTATTTGTGATGCTCGGTGATGTCTGTATTTATTCTGAATACTTTGGCAATTGATCAGCTGTGTCTTTCATTCCTCTCTCCTAAAGAGGGCTTCAACTTTCATTCATTTTGTTTGCCACTGAAATCCCCATTGTCTAAGATCCAAGTGGCTATAGCAACTAAGTCTCCTGTTGAACCCTCTTCTAGACTCAATCCTTGAAAAATTAGTTCGGACAGATTAGAGAAAGCTCCGTGAAATGAGTCTTTTCACTTCTGAGGGGCAGTGAGCTGGAAGGCTCATCCGTCCTTTGATCCTCTGTGACTTCTCTGAGCCCATGACTCATCTCAGTCCCTTGGAAACTGTTGGGGTGTTATAAATAAAGCCCACTCCTGGCCTTCAGGCTCTCAGTTGGATTCTTCAGTCTCCCTAAACCCCTAGAACCCTGGATCAATATTGAGGTTTCCATATATGTGTGTAGGGCTGAGTTTGTTAAAAGAAACCATTACAGTAGTTTGACTTTTTGTTGCTCTGTCTACCCTCTCCTAACCCTGGAAAATTTATTGTGATGATTTAGTGGGTGAGGACACAGCCAGAGCAAGTCACATCCCACGGACCTTCCCTATTTATTCTATTTTTTCTCAATGTTCATCCACTTTGGTGCTTTAAGGACACCAAGAATCATGGACTTATGAGGTACAGGGACATCAGAGGAGTCTCTTGGAGTCCTAGTCATCATCCACATTGCCATCAATGTATTTCGAGTGATCACTACTTGTCAGTGATCACTACTGAGCTGTGAGAACAACTTGAGGAAGATGCTCTCATGGGTCCCTTTTTTCCATCTGGGAGATCTAGGTTCAGATGCAAACAACACTGTTAACAAGTGTGCATCCAGGGTTCCAGCTTGGGTAGTCTTGACTCCAAGGTGTGTATTTTATATGGTGGATAAATCTGTTGCTTCTGCTTCCTATAATTTCAGACAGGGCAGTGAGGGTCATGAGGAGTAACAATCTCGGTACAGTGAGGAGGCAGAAAAATGATAAACAGATAGTGAGTGTGTCATCTTCCATGAATGTGCAGCAACATGATACTGCAGTTGCCTTCAGCATGTTCATTTGAAAAGGGGTAGAAGGAGAGAGCATTCCCAATGTCCCATTTCCTAAACCCCTGTGTGACTGGGAGAAGGTTGCGGTGTCAACGGCTCTCCCACTCACTGTCACCTGGAAGGCTGCAGTTTTTATGCTACCCTCTGAAAGCTGTCCTTTTTTCTGAAGGCTATGCCATGTCATGTACTTCTGGGGCATGTAAGAGCTGAACCAGGTGTTATGATGGCCACGGCATTCATCACAAAATTGGTTTTGCTTATGGGAAACAGGAGGCACCTGTCATGTAGAGGCTATGTAAGAAGAACAGACATGACATGCAAGGTTGCATGACAGATGAAATCTGACCTAGGGAAATCAAAGGGGACATCATTGAAAGATGAGGGCACTGAAAGGACAAGCCAGAAGAGGGACACATGGAAACCCAGCCATCCTGATCTTGGACTTCCAGCCTTTAGAGTGTCAGTGTTCAGCAAGACAACTCAGGGCAGAAATGGCTGGTCTCCTGCAGACCAGCTTTCCGAGCTAGACTTCATGAAAGTTGAACTTTTGATTTGCTACCTTGAGAACTACCGAATTCCTTTCATTCCTGGGAGCACTGTTTGGTGTTTTATTCAGTGAGTACTTCCTAAATATATTTACAGAGGAAGGTAGACTCAGCATGTTGTCTGGGAAATGGTGGCAGGGACTCAGGCTCCTGGTCTACTGTTACAGACATAAGCTGGGCTGTGTGTGCGTGCTTTGGAACTGAGAATGGTCTATTAAAGTTGAGTTTTACAGCACATGCATCTTAACCCCAAAATACTTCTAGTCAGATCAAGTTAGGATGATGTTTTTCAGGCAGCTTGCAAGAGTATGGTCTTAGATTTCATAATGTAATGCTCCTGAAGGAGATTAAAGATGGATAAAATAAAATGCATTCTGCTGCTAAGCAAACCAATAACTACCGTATTTCACTGAATCTAAGATGCCAACAAGGTGATGTTTATCATTAATCTGTGTGTCTGTTAAGGAAGGAAAACATCCAATTAAACTCTTTCATATTGCTGTTTTTTTAAACTTATAATTGTTTAAACACTTTGTCTTATTTGGACATAGATTTGCTTTGATTATTTACATTAAGCTTATAAATTCATTAGACAAAACATAAGGGGGCTGGAGAGTTGGCTCAGTGGTTAAGAGCACTGACTGCTCTTCCAGAGGACCTGGGTTCAATTCACAGCACCCAAATGGCAGCTAACAATTGTCTGTAACTCCAAGATCTAACACCCCATGTAGACATACATGCAGGCAAAACACCAATGTACATTTTTAAAAAATTAAAAAAAGAAGAAACATAAATTCAGTAATGGTTCAAACAATCCTAGGAAGATTAACATTCATATCTGATCCTTCTGAATTAAAGTCTTATTTGTTTGTTTGTTTATTTATTTATTTTTAAATAGATGAGTCCATAGCTACAGGGTCAAAGTATTCCTTAAATGAGAATTCCCATTGGTGCTTTTAGAATATGTTCTGAAAAATTGGCATCCATCTTGAAGGTTTTAATGTATATATAGGCAATGACAGTGTGAAGATGTGCATGTGTTAAAAAATTCATGAGCATAATATAATTAAAGATCCTAAGTGGTTTCCTTACGGATAGTTTTTTTTCCTGTTAGAAGTCCCCAGAGAAATCTCTGTGTATTGATATGTGTTAACCGTAGTAAGATAATGAGATATGACTGAAAAAAGTTATTAGTTTGGAGACTTCTCAAAGTTCCGAGTTTCTAAGAATTAACTGGTTTATTTGTTTAAAACAATCCCTAGCCCTACAGCAGACATACCAAGCTGCATCTTTGGCTGTGCTGTTTCTGACAAGCTCCGCATCCTGCTGTGATGCAGAAAGCCTGTTGACCAAGACACAGGGCACTGGGACACCCTTGGGCACCATGTTGAGTAAGCTTTCAGATTATAGTCCTGCAAACTTCACAATGGCCATGGCAGATGACAGAAAGAGATGCTCTTTTCCTTTACTCCTTTTCTTCCTCTCTCTCTCTCTCTCTCTCTCTCTCTCTCTCTCTCTCTCTCTCTCTCTTTTTTTTTATAAAATGACAACATGGCCCTTCTTTTTGAGCATTCCAGGGATAATAAAACCAAGAGGTTTCGACATCAGATTAAAGCACAAGTGTGAAGCTGCTAGTTCATCCTAAGTAAAGGGCTTAGAAGTTATTCTTGGACCTTGGTTTTGCTTGCATCATATAAAAGGCCAAGACCCTCATTACTAGACAAACTGATGAATCTGCTGAGGGTATCCTGATCAATATTTTATTATACTTTAAATGGATCAGTTCAATGTCAGGCAAGGGAAGTACCATGCTATTAGAGAGAAAAAATAGCACCACCACTTCCTATGATTCTTGTGTTAATCAGAAGTCTCAGTCTTTCCAAAATTCCTAGTGAAAATTCCAAATATCTTAGTAGTAGCCTCTACTGCGACTTATTAAGCTGTGCTTTACTGTGTCAGATGGTTCTAGTGTTTAGCTGACTTCCAGAGCCTAAACTAGGAAAATTATGGTATAAACAAACAAACAAAATCATATTCTCTTAAACTAAAACAGAAGTTGGATGGTTGTCTCATTATGACATGTTGGAATGAGTCGAGGAAGGACTCTAAGCAGTGTTGAGTCTTCCTGGGGGAGAATGCTGAACCAACTATATGGTCATCTGTGAACTATTGCATGAAAGAGTGATCTTGCAGAAAGTGAGATGGATGGAGGAATGGGTGGAACCTGGGAGTGAGTCATTAGCTCGTTTCTTTTCATGATTCCATTTGTTTCATAAGAAAAATATAACATGTTAGAGTTGAACTATGTTTTTACATCTTCCCTTTACCTCATTGTGAAAGGGGAGACATTCCTATTTCTTGTGTTTTACTGAGAAAAGGAAAGGAGACTCCATTCCTGTCAGCAAGTCTGGTTGATGTCCTACAAAGACCGATGGGAGAACTGACCCTTGAACTCGAGCATCTAAGGCAGAACTATGCTGGCATTCACACCTCTTTTTTCTGCATATTGTAGTGGCATTTGGTGTTTCTGGGTTCGTGTCCATATTTGGGGGAGAAGGGTCACTGTGTAGCAGGAATCTCTTTCAGAGAGATAAACCCAGAACCTCAATATAGTGGACCTGATCTCATCTGTCCCCCAAAAGCTCATGGTATTGAATTCTTGGTTCCCCACTATAGTAGTGTTCAGAGATGAGGTTTCTGGGAAGTGACAGGACTTGAGGACCCTGACTCACCCATAGCTAAATGGGATATTGGGAGGTTGTAGAAGCTGAAAAGGTTGAACCTACTTTGAAGGAGTAGGCTTTGTTCATGAATAGGGTATTTTGCACCTGATACCTCTAATCTTTGCTTCCTGGCTATCAAAGAGTGAACATCTCTGCCTTCCCATATGCTCCTCATCAAGACGTTCTGTTTCACCACAGACCCAGAAGCAACAGAGCCAAGTTACCATGGCTGAAACCATGAATCAGACAAGACTTTCCCCTTTAAGTTGGTTTTCTCAGGTGTTTTACCACTGAGAAAGAACCTAACACTCACAGTATGAAAGAGAACTAGTTACCGGAGAAACTTCCCCTGACTCTTTAGGTTAGAACCTGCCAGAATTGTGAACAAAGGGAGGTCTTTTGAGTAGTGACAGCTCGTTATATGCTTCCAAGTCTAGACCATGCACCTCTAAAGAATGCTGACTCTGTGAGCAAAGTTAAGTTTCTAGATTTTACTGGGGTTAGAAATAAACCCAACAACCTGATTCTATCGCTGTTTCCATAGATCCCACAGGAATTAAATATCTGGATGTGGTGGCAAAGTAGTATTCTGTAGGTATCCTGCCCTCATATTTCCTCATATTTCCATGTTCACTTATAGACTTCATGCTTATGGTTCTTGAAGGGTCTTTACTCTAAGCCACTGTGATGGTTCTCCAGCTGTCTATAGCGCTGACCTACTCATGGGGACAAATCAAAGAGCCAACATTCCTGCAGGTAGCCTAATTAAGATACCACACTTCATTTGACTCTCCTGTGCAGATGTAGTTTTTGAGATTTGTCTGAAAATTGCATTTAGTCTTGAAAAAATGCCTTTCTTAAAAATCAAAACTTGGATAACTGTAGCGATCATTTTCGGAAAACAAAAGTTTGCTCCAATACACAAGTTCACGTTTTTTAAGAATGAAGCAAATCTTGGCATGGGGATATAACTTAGCAAAGTGTTTTCCACATATGCGTGAGGACCCGAGTTTAGTCCTGGCACTCACATAAAAATCTGGGTATATGGTCATAATCCCAGCATTGAGAATTAGAGACAGAAAATCCTCGGTGGCTCACTGGTTAGCCACTCAACCCAGCCAGTGAAAGATCCCATCTCAAAACATAAGGTGGGTAGTCCTGAGGTATGGTAACTAAGGTTGTTATTTATCCTCTATATGGACTTGCATACACATGTATCTGTGTACACACAAACAGCTGTGCACAACAATTGCAGACACATACACACATACATATGCACCCAAAGACAATAAGGCAAATCTTCAGAAACTAGACTCTTGATCATATGGTCATGTCATCTTCACAGCTCTAACCCTGTTTAGTCTTCTTAGCTCATTGATGAGGAAGTCAGATGAGGTCTAAATCATCTGGCATGTGGCTTTCTTAGGATCATACAGTTTAGTAGTAGTTAAGACGTTTCTAAAACCTCTATAAACTGTTCCCATGTCTTTGACTTTGTCAACTCACCAGTGGCCGCCATGATTCTCAGCTGTTTAGCAGGTGTGCTTCACCGGGGTCCTATGGCTGCAGGGGCTCCCATACATGGCCAAGGCCGGAATGCCAAGAGGACAATGTGGTTGCATAGGAGCTGACATGATGGGATTATAGTCTAGTCTGATTAACGGCTTCTGTCTTCAAGTCTAATTCTCCTTCCTTCGGGGAACAGTTTTGTTCTGTATGTCAGCTCAGCCGGCCCAAGAACCTGACCCTCACTTTGATTCTCTAGGTAGAAAGAAAATGGAACGGAGTGAAATAGGTGGTTGTGTTTACATATTCAGTAGGTTCTACTATGTGCCAGACCTTGCACCAGGCACTTGTAGGAATGTTAGAGCTGATATCAAAGCAGGGAGATTTTAGACGCTCCCCTCTATGCACAAAAAAATTAAACTGAAAATCAATTCTAGTATACCTAAAAGATTTTTGTAAGTGTTTCCACTTTCTCCTTGGCAACATTCTCCTTTAAGTCTGACTTTGTAATTTAAATCAAATCTACATTATCTGGTAGAGATGGTTTATTCAGAAGGTACAGTTAATATTGGTGCAATTGAATTGACCAGAAACTATCTCTTGAGGGTTTGGAAAGTACATGGTACCTTTCGCACCAGATCTTTGTCTATCCAGAAATAAAGCCTTGTATTTTATTACATGCAATCATTATGTGAAAAAATAATGCACAAATTATCAGTGTATATTATGCCAATGTATTTTCTTTGTTCAGTTCAGTTTAAGGACAGAATCCCAGCGAGTCTTGAAGTGTACAGGATGTACTGGACTGACAAGCTCTCTGGTTGAATCATTTCTCTGTTGTCTTCTAGAAGACCGCTTGCTACCACCTTTGGACTGACTTGTAACTTGAACTTGCTTTTTTAGAGCTGTGAGAGTCTGTCCTTTCTCGATCTTGACAGCGGCTGCACAGGCTGAGTCCTTAAATGTGCCAGATTGCATGCACAAAGCTAGTCAGTCAGGCAGCTTTGCATTTACCTTAATTTCTCTCTGCTCCCTGAAGATTAAAGTTAGTTTCTTGATTAATGATGCTGTGATCTCCTTACGACCTTTGGGTTCATTGGCAACTTCCCTGTTTGAAAAGTTGGAGGAGTTAGAAATATAAAAATCCCATCAGGATTACTATGTCAAAGAGGTTTTGTGAACTCTTAGAAGCAAGTGATGATGATTCTCCCCAAATAATTGCTAGTTATTATGTATGCCTTGAGATAATTTCACCATTGATGAACACTGGCAATCTTGTCTTCTGCTCTCTTCTATGGACTGTGTTTGGTCCAGTGCTGTGGATTTGGTACCCTTAGTACATACTTTGTCTGTCCAATGCATTTACCAAACATGGTACCATTTGATCTTCACTTGTCTTACATGGAAAGTATTCATGGTTTGTATGGTCTTCAGGTGGAAAAAGTCTATTCTGTGACTTATACTGGCACAGCCCAGTACTTCACCCACCTGGGTTACCTTTTCGTTACCTGTATGTATTTGATTTTGGAGTTTGCATTCTAGTCTCTTGAGCCCAGTGATCTTTGGCCTGGAGTCCTAACTTAATTATTACTATGGGATGTTAGACCAGTTACTTAACCTTTCCAGGCACCTGTTTTCTTGTGTCTAGGATGGAGTTATGAATAACACCTAATTCCTCATGTTGTTTTGCAGGTTATATGTAGTAACCTGTATAAAAATGCTTAGCTTAGTGTCTGGCCCATAACGCCACAATCAGGCATTATTTACCACATTTCCAGTTAACCACTGTTTACTCAGAAAGTGCTGTTCATCAATCTGAACAGGAAATAGCTTAAATCATGAACAAGACCATTGGTATCACTGTCCACTGATGCATAATTGGGTTGTAATGAGCAACAGGGTGGCTCAGACATTAGACTAAGATGATTCTAGTGAACCTCTGAAAGAATGGAAGCCACAGGCATATTTAACCTCTTTGTTTCCTTCTGTTTCTTCATTCAAAAAGTGAGACATGATATTGTAGTAGCTTCATAGTATTTTTGCGGGGGGATTATGGGAGTTAATGAAAAAAGAAAAACATTTAAGAAATCACTTTGACAGTCTCACAAAGACAAGTTCATGTTTCTCTGATATGTGAAATGTGGAGAACAAAGAAATAAAAGTGAATGGAAGACTATTGGGAATGGAAAAGAGAGACTGGAAGGAGGAATTAGCAAGGATAATAGAACCCATAGATTCAAGCACTGCTCCAACCTCAGCAGACATTTTCTAAGTATAGTGGACACTGGTCAATGCAGAAACTCATAAATGGTCAAAGAACAAAGAAGTGTCTGTGGACTGCTCGGCCACAAATGGGAAACATATACCACACCCTGCCCTCTAAGATCCAGGGACCACTGTGGAAGAGGGGACAGAATGATTGCAAGAGTCAGGGGTCTGGGAGAATTGGTGTGAAAAAATGTGTCTGGACACTACAGGACCTCTGTACACCTCAACTCAGCAGCTATTTCAGCCAGCAGGGGACCAAGCCAGTCGATATTCCAGTATGGACAAAAGGCAGGTTCATGAGTCCCTAACTCTCCTGTAGCTGAGGAGCTACTGACAATTGCTGACTTCTGACAGAAGGAAGGTTAGTTTTCTTTAAGGGTATGGCCTCTGGTAGGTTGACCAGGATCCAAGAGATGATCCTATACCTCTAAGTGTATGGGCAGTGCAAATTAGAGTCAATGGCTTACTTTGGGTGAATTTAGGAGGATTTAGGTGGAAGAATGATTAATAAATTTATTAATAAAAGATTTAAAATTAGGGCAATCAAAGAGTTTAATTTGATCAAAGTATACCACATATATGGAAATGTCAAAATGGATTACTTTATATAAGTTGTATATACACAAAGAGCAGTACTTGGCACATGCTGTGTACTTTACAGACCTTACCTGCAGTTACAAACAATGAGTGTCCCACCTGCTAAGTGCTCCAGGAGAAATGAGCACAGAGTATTGCAAGTTAGATTTTCTTGAAAATTTTGGGAAGCTTAGGAAGTCTTGCCTTCATTTACCAATTCCCGGGTTCCTTGAATGTTTGCTTCTGCTGCCTCACTCCCCACAATGCACCCTGGCAAAGCTTAATCATCAGGTCACACCCAGAGGCTTTGACGGCTCATCTTTTAGAGGGCACACGACATTCGGAGGTCAAGTGCTCTCAACAGAGGAGGAGGGTTTCCGTGGATGCCCCAGAATCACTTTGTGACAGGCAGGGGTTACCTACTTCACTTGGTCATTTCTTGACCAAGTGACAGTGGCTTTATTTCTAGATTGACAAATGGGGTGGGAACCTTAAAACTGAACAAGTTAGTGTGAGGCCTTCCCTGTCTCCTCTGACATCTTGCAGCCTCTGGTGCATAAACCTTGCTACAGAAGGTCCTGGTCCAGCCAATACTTTGAGAGGCTATTGTTTTCCTTGGTGGGGCTATGCTCTGCCCCTCCACAACATAGAGACCCTGTTTCCTGGTGGGTAATGTTTTCCCTTCCCCATGCCTTGCCTTTCTGGAAATGTGTTCCTATGTCCCTGCTGGCTCGCTTGTTTCTTTGGGCTCACTGCCTTGTTTGGCGGTTTTAACCAAGAGCTCTGATAGATGCCAGGAGGTGAGAGGAAGGGCCTGAATGGATGCAGTCATTGGACAAACAGACTCAGTGATGGATGAGCCTTCTCCCCAGGGAGTTTGGGTCAGGAGCAGTCCAACTGATAAGTTCTTCCAGAACTGAGTAATACAGAAACAATGTCAGGACAACCTTACCTCTTTGTTTGTTTGTTTGTTTGTTTTTTGTATTGATGAAAGAAAAGCTGCAGCACATCTAGCTAAACACAGTGACAGTCACGATAGTCTTGAACATGGACAGCACGAATTGCTTTAGAAATAACACCCGAGGAGGAGCGTGTAAGGAAGGAAGAAGTCTTTCGAAGGCCTCTATTCAAATATTTTCTTTCTTCTAAGTGTTGAAAAAGCACACTATAACCATTTCTTCTTCCAAATGATCTCATAGTTATTTATTGAGGAGAAATACCAAGTTCTTACTATTATTTGATAGCCCTTCTTCTGGCTTGATATGTGTCTGAATCAGTCTCCTTGGGACTAAGGGACACTGGGGCAAAGCTACGTCCTAAGTGTTATGCTGGTGTCACAGCGATTCCTGTGCAGAAGGGGGCCATACAACCTTCTGTATTCCCCCTTCACAGACGTCCTTGAGTCCTTGAGACGGATGTGAGTGGAGTTTTTCAGCCCTCATGCAAAACAACCAACTAAACATAACAGATGACATCAGCTTGGGCTTTTCAATTCCTGGATGGCAGCGGCGTGTTAATCCAGCCTTCATCCTGGATTTCATAAACTAAAACAAGGGAGGCTGGCAGGAGCTCAGCGCTGCCGCTGGGCTGAGGAAATTGATGACGGGGAAGCATGCGGGCAACACAGTGTATAAAACTCATAAACGTGTAGGCAGAAGCTCAGCTACTACTTTGGACGGCTGCTTCCCGCCAGCAAAGACCAAGGCGGCAGGGAGCTGAGCTGGAGCCAGCTGGGAGACATGAAGAGCCTCTTGCTGCTGACCACACTCCTGGTACCTGCGCACCTGGCTATGGCCTGGAGCGCCAAGTATGCGGTGGATTGCCCAGAGCAGTGTGACAACAGTGCGTGCCGAAGCAGCCTGCGTTGCAAGAGGACAGTGCTGGACGACTGCAGCTGCTGTCAGGTGTGTGCTGCGGGACCCGGAGAAACCTGCTACCGCACAGTCTCAGGCATGGATGGCGTCAAGTGTGGTCCGGGGCTGAAGTGTCACTTTTACAGTGAAGAGGATGATTTTGGTGATGAGTTTGGTATCTGCAAAGGTAAAGAATAACTCCTTGCTTCCCACTGTGCAGGGCTCCCTGAGGGCATTTAGTCAGCTTGGGAGGTACTGTCCTCCTCTTTCCTCCTCTGAACCACCTGGGCGGATGCTCAGATGCCGGAGGTGTATTTGGTGGAGAGAGCAGAGTAGCTGCAGAAAGGTTTGGGATGCAGCGTGCCGGAATTACAGCAAGGGCTGCAACATTCCGCTCTGCATGTAGATCCGAGAAAGTTGCAGTGGTAGCTTGTGCCGTTTCCTTTTCTGGAAGCCGTTAGAAACTTGACAGGTAGTCTGTTACAGATGGTTTAGGTGTCCTTTCTTCTCAAGTGGATGATTACAGAGGTCCTCCTGAGATAACCTCTTAGAGTGGTTTCCAGCTCCAGATTTCACCAGCCTTTGATCTTGAAAGAGTTCCCAGGGAGGAGCGCCTCTCTCAAGCTCAAATATTTCTGTTGAACACTAACGTGGGCTTAAGTCAGCCAACGAAATAACACAGGTTCTTGCATAAAATAAACCTAATTTTACTTGAAAAAAAAACTTCAGCTAGCCAGAAAATAGCAGATGTTGTAAGACAAGCAGAAATAATGGAAGTCTAGAAGTTTGTTTTAAAAAAGGGGACTGCTTTATAGATTAAAAAATAAAATGATAATCAAGACAGAAACCATAACTAAATGATTCATTGATGTATCTGTGGAACTTATTTTCAAACTTAGTGAGTATTTGTTGTGAATTAAAAGAAGTGGTTATTGAAATTCTCCCATATATAGATGTCATATAATCTCATCATTACATACTATTGTGATTAAAAGGCAATGCATTCTAGAACTGCACCCAGTTTGTGTAATACAAAGAAGCTGCCCAAATCAGAAAAAGAAGTTCTGAGAATTTTCTGAATAACTCATATTCTATGTGCTCAATACAATTCCATCCTTTAGAAAAATAGTTTATAAACCAACCATCTTTTCATCTGCAAGACCAACAGAAGCCTTAGGAAGAAATTCTAGAAAAAATGTGGAAATTTTTATTCTTTGCTTCTATTAGTTTTGATTAAGACTGACAAGATGGGCTGCTGAGGAAATATTTTGTTTTGGTGAGCATACATATACACATTTCTTTCAAGTGAACAGGCTCTGTATTTTGTGGAAATTACAGTTCTTATCTGCCAAGAAAATAGCGCCTCACATAAGGAAATTAGGGAGGAGGTGCTTAACGCAGTCCTGTCTATGATATAGCTAGTGTAGGTGGGGAACTGCTTTTCCTTGGCATAAAAACACCATTGTAAATGTGGTTATGAACGGACAGTGACATGGGGTAAAGAATCCAGCTGAGGTTAGTGAACTATGCCTGCCATTAACAAACTATTTTGAGTTCCTCTTTCTGGCATCCTCTGAATTGTTGGTGAGTTCAGTTTCCAACTGTTTTTTTTTTTCCCCCTGATGCTGGGCATAATAGAGTGTGTGGGTTGTTCTCCATTTCAGCAGGTGAATTCCAGATTCTTTGTTTGCTTGTTTAGCATTTAGATGTTTGACCCCACATCTCTGCCTATCTATTGGGAAGTCAGTGTTTATTTATAGAATGTTTACTATCTGATCAGCACACAGCACATTGGGAGCCACCCTGGACCTGGAATTGGGAAGTGGGTTAAGGTTTTCATTTTCAGTATTGCTGAAGACAGTCACATTCTTACCCTGTGCTTTTTCTGTCAGAAGGGTTTTCCAGGTCTTTCTTAGGGGCTTTTCTTCCCAGGCTAAGGAGGTTGTATATAGCAGCAGAGTCCTCTGTGCTTTGAGTGACGGGGAAAGAGCAGTACTTCCTGTTTCAAGACCTACTTGATGCACATTCGTCTTCATCCAAGACACTGCTGGGTGGCTAAACACTCAGTGCCTCACAGCGTGTCTGTACTCTTGTGTGGCTGTACATTAGCAAGGACACCTCCATGCCGGAAGAACGCAGTTGTACCAGTGGTTCATTCCCAACCTTCCTAATGCCTGGATGCTTTACCGTAATTCCTCATGTTGTGGTGACCCCCAATGTAAAAGTATGTTCGTTGCTACTTCATAACTGTAGTTTTGCTACTGTTATGCATCTTAATGTGAATATTTTTGGAAATAGAGGTTTGCCAAAGGGGTCGTGACCCACAGGTTGAGAACCAGTGTTGTAAATGGACGGATGTTGCTGAGTTAACCTCTTGAGGCACTGTTATGCCACAAGCCCTGTTTTTTTTAATGTGACAGACATCTTTATTTTGTTGCAGCATTTCTCAGTCTTAGTATTAGACACTGAAGCTCTGAAAGCTTCCCGTTCTTGGTGGGTGTGCAAGCCCTCAGGCGTGTAAACCGAGCTTTCTTGCTCACTTAGCGTCTTATCTTTTCAGGGAGCTTGATTAGTGAATCCTCTTAACAGCTAGGGGAGCTGGTGAAGGCCTAGAGCTGTCCTGAGAGATAAGGGATCCTGTAAGTGTGGGAGCAGGCTGGGGACTGGTTATCTCACAGTCAGGTGCCGTGTTAGCCCCATAAAACAGAAAACTGTCAATTACTGTAGATTAAAGACACACTCACACCTATCAAACTATTTGAGGAGGAAGGAGGTAATGCTTATGTCTCCTTAATTTCCCATCTTCACTGAGTTGTGACCAAGATAACCTGTGAGAATCTGTGTTATCTACCCAGAAAGCAAACAGAATTAAGGGTGTGGTTGGCAAGAAGCCTGAGCGGGTACAGGCACCTGCTGCCAATCATGAAAACCCAAGTATGAGCCTCACGGCCCACAGTGGAAGGAGAGAACCAGCTCAACAAGTTGTGCTCTGACTTCCACACATGTGCCGCACGCACATACACACACATGCATGAATACATGTGAACACACATGAACATACATGTGTACACACAGACATGCATCTGCACACTAACACACAAACACATGAACATGAAAGCACACATACACACATGCATGTTCACATGCCTGCACACACTCTGAATAAATAAACAAGAAAGAAAGAGAGGAAGTGTTTTAAAAGTCTAGCATAATGAGATTGATTATGTGTAGCTAATTTAGGTTTCACTTCAGGAGTTTAAGCCAGAGGCAGGTGTTATCTGGTCTTACTGTGTGGTTTCACATTTATGACCTCAACTTTCAAACCCTGGAACTTTTGAGAAGTGATATTTCATTTATCAAAGTCCAGGAGATTGAATCAAATCCTAAGGCTATCATCCAGGATTGGGTGGAGGGGATCCCTATGCTTAACAAGCAATGGCCTCTCTAAATCCCCACTCTGCCCCCAGACTGTCCCTATGGCACTTTCGGGATGGAATGCAAAGAGACTTGCAACTGCCAGTCTGGCATATGCGACAGGGTGACTGGGAGATGTCTGGAATTTCCCTTCTTCCAGTATGCAGCAGCCAAGCCGCCCAGCAGGACCGCTGCCTCTCACACAGGTAAGTGGTGACCTTGGTCTCAGTTTGAATCGATGTGAAAACCAGTGGAACATTGTGTCTATCTGAATGAACTTGTTTCTTTTCCTCAGGGAGAAAGATGGGTGGGCGTTGAGTTTGGTGGCTGTTGCTATTTTCAAGACAAATCTCATTGATAACTGGGAGGTTACTATGGTTTCTCATAAAGTTTACTACATTTTAATGAATTAATGAAGACAAATCTGCCATAAAAGCAACCAACCAAGATGTGCAAAGTTCTTGGAACTCTTTAGCGATGTTTTTATAGACTTGCTAGACAAAATGATTTCTCTCCCAACTCCGCACAGAAAGAGAGCGGTGAAGTAGTTGTTGGATCAGCTTTAAGAGCTACAAGAAAAAAATTTAGACTACTTCTCCTTCTTACCCTTCTCTCTCTACCTTCCCTCCTCCTTCATCAAATGGAAGCAATAAAATGGAATAATTGTGTTTTCACGGATTTTGGAGCTGGTAAGAATTAGTCCCTGTGGTGATATCCAGAGAATAATAGAACTGGAGCAAAGCTTACATACATGCTGCTGACGGATCCGAGCTGTGCAGCTGTGAGCTGTGCACAACTGTAAGATGGTTCCGTGCATGCATTGGCTTCTCTTGTTGATAAACGGCCAAGCATGTAGAACTCTGTTAAGGTAAAAGTAGTTCATTTAACATGACTGTACCAAATGAAATCGTTATGTAAAATAGTATGTGTCATTAGAGTTTATTCTTCCAGTGAAAGGAATGGTAATGATAATGTGTTAGATTTAAAATATGAACATTCTAAGTATGTGAGGTGATAGATATGTTAATTCTATTAATTTAATCACTTCACAATCAAATTATATCCATGCTCAAAAGTTAATTAAAACCTCTGCACTCTTGGGGATGGAAAGATGGCTCAGTGGTGAGCAAACTGTGTTGCTCTTCCAGAGGTCCTAAGTTGGGTCCCCAGCACTCATATCAGGCAGCTCACAACCACCTGTCACTTCAGCTCCAGAGCAATCTCTTGTTTCTGAAGGCAAAATACTCGAACAACCTTCCATCCATAGCTAAATAAAATGAAAAAGCAAGGTTCATGCCTATACAGAGTTGTGAGAGGTCATTTGGAGAAAAAGAAAAAAAAAACTTCACTCTTAAGCCCTCAAGATTTAGTTAATCACTACAGCTGCTCATTAATATCAATGAACAATACCTCCTCCAGATAGAAAATAGTCACTGAAATCAATTTGGTTTAGGTTGTATTTCTGGCCCTTTGCCCTTGAAATTAACTAAAGTGTGAAATTCAGCAAGTGTGCTTATTTCTTCTGTTACCATCTTCAGATATTGTGCTTTTAAGTCAATTGGTAATTTTAAGTATGACTCTGGTCTTAATTTTAAATCTTAACTTACTAGATGAATATCTTTGTGGACAATTAATCTGGAGGCTGAGGTAACAGATTAAATCATGTGATTTATCTTTGTAATCTTTGACAAAACAAAAAGTTTGGGCTTAAGACTTGAATAGTTGTTCATGTGATTGTCATATAACACTTGAAAACAAATCCAGAACCTTTTGATTAGCCCAGTACTTACTGGTTTCCCTCTTTCTCATGTTCTCCCTGTACCTGGAAACGATCAATGGAGACCACTAAGCCATCTCTCGGATCTGGAAATTCTTCGAAGGAGCTGTTTACAGAACAGATTTGAGATCTAGTGTTTCAGTTTACCTAGCTACCTCAAACATTTTTAGCTTCTTTTATCTTTTCTTTTTCTTTTTAAAAATTAAGTCAGATACTGAATTCTTGGCTACTATATAGAAGTTTTGTAAGGATACCCTATTACTGGATGGTCATTATATGTTAAGTTACACACAAAAAATATTTCTAATCAAAACTAGGTATGGAGATTCCAACTAGAAATGTAAAAGAAAATCAGTTAGTTTTCTTTCTTTTTGGCTTGGTGATATTAAGAAAGACTTTTACCCATGTAATCTTTGTCAACCTCAGGTTCAAGAGGGGATGAAGAATGTCTGAAAAGTACAGTTAGGCTGCCCTGTTTGGGTGTACCTTGTTTACGTGGGATTTGCCATTCTCTGTGCTAGAGTCCTTATGGAAAAACATGGCTCCTCAGTTTCTCCATAGGCTTCACATCACAAATCCATTGGAGGCCGCCCTTTGAGAACAGACGGATTGTCTTGAGTCCACCATAGGTTTTCCAATTACATGGGGCCTTCTTCAACTTGCTACCTGATGAGGGCAGGTGGGCCTCCTGATCCTATCTGCCCGAGTTTTACATTTTTATTCCTTTTTGGCAGTCAGTGTCCAAGAGCAGAAATTAATGCGTCCCAGTTTTTAATGAGCTGGATGAGGCATAAGAATGTTGTATACCCATTTGTCCGCAGAGCCACACTAATCTTTCACCATTCTATTCCAGGACGTGCGCTGTGGATACAATCATGTCTCACTCCTCTTAGAAGCAGAATATTTCCCTTTGGAAAACTCTAAATATTATAAACATTTCTTGTATGAAGAGCAGGAAGGATAACTGCCTTCTGGAGTTATACAAAAAAACTGAATTCATTTTTATGTCAGTGAACATAAAAATCTTTTTTCTTATATATTCTTTAAAAAATTTAATTTATTTTTACATTCAAATCCCAGTTCTCCCTCCCTCCTCTCCCACTCCCCCCTCCCACCTCCATCTGCTCCATAGAGAGGGAAAGGCCTCCCCTAGGAAGTCTACTAAGTCTGTCCCATAATCTCTTTGAGGCAGGACCAAGGCACCTCTCCACTCCCACATCCTGTGTCTAGGCTGGGCAAGGTATTCACATAGAATGGGTTCCACTAAGTCAGTTTGTGCATTAGTGTTAGATCTTGGACCCACTCCTAGTGGCCTCACATATTGTCTCAGTCACATAAAAATCTTTTAAAGAGATTAATTTGTGCAGTATTTGGTCATTCACTGGATACGTATTAAACATCTATCATATTCCAAGCATTGCTGTCCATGCTGGAGATACAGGCAAGCAAGGGAAAGAAACAGCAAATGAAAGAAAGTCCTGCTTTTATTAAGCTGGAATTCTAGGAATAGAGTGAGATAATGTCAGTAAGAGGAGAGCTATATGTATGCCATTTCTCTCATATATAGAGAGAGAAATGTTGCAAGGGGTGTTGTCGTCACTGAAAGAGCAGTTCAGAGTTGCTTAGTAGAGTCAGCAGAGAGTTTTGAACATTAAAACACAAAACCAAAATAAAACAAACCCGTGCTTGGCCTTGGACTTACAGATGTTTGGGCATGATGCATGTGTCTTCTATTTTCAGAGCGTGATGCGGCATCTGGAGATGGCAATGCTGTGAGAGAGGAGATTGCTGAAGGGAACGTCGCTCGTCCCTCTGTAATGAAATGGTTAAACCCACGCTGATCCTGGCTGAGCCAAGAGAAGGCTCCACTTTAGTGACCAACACTCAGCCAACACCTTCAGAGTTGTCTAGAGCAGAGACTATGGATATGTGCTTTATGGAGACCAAGAGTGATTCAGAGAGGATCCAGAAAAAAATGTAGGCGATATACAACCCCAAAAACAATATGACTGAACACTTTTAGATATATGTTAAATATTTAAATGCATATAGATCTGTTAAATGTGTGTGTGAGTGTGTGGGAGACATCACCAGGGAGCTAAGCATTCAATTGAGATGGTCTTATGGTTAATGAATAATCTGATCAAAGCTGGAGAAACCGTGGGCCCTTAGAGTTGGGTGTACTTTCTTTTTGGGATACAGGTTGAAGAAAGGGGAGCGAGAGAGGATGGGGTGGTGGCGAAAGTAGGGGGTTATATCACTTGGCTCTTCCTTGTGGTAGCTTAAAATGTATTATTTTGTTTTAATTTGGAGAAACAAGACCAGAAAAGCCTTGAAGGAAGCTGGTGGGAGTATGAGCAGCTGTCATGAATGGAAATGCTATTATTACAGCTACCTGCACCTGATGGGGGTGGGGGGTGAGGGTGGGGGGGGGTTGGACAGAGGATAAATATATACTCCTACTACTGGGTTAAGCACTGTGGGTCCTGAGAGATCTAGGAAGCAGTTTGCCCCCTGGGGCATAGAACAGGGTGAAGGTGAATATTTATGTATTTTTATAAACAAATCTGTCAGTTTAAATATTTCTCCGATACCCATATTTCTCCTGTACATTAGAGAAATTACCCTAATGTTGTTTGTTTAAAATGATTAGGGGGAAAAAGCATATAACATATATGGCTCTCAAACACCCATATATGGAAAAACTTGTTACTAATGATTTAATTAATATTAATAAACATGTAGTTAATATAGGCTTATAAAATGTTAAAAAATGAAAACTAATGCTACATCTTGGGTGAAATTTAAATCAGAAAATAACCTTTTTAGATGGTTTTGGAAAGGAGAGTTAGTTTTCATAAGGGAACATGTTAACTTTAAGATATTATTTTCATTTTTTATTCTTTCAAACTTAGTAGATGAATGAAACTGGGATTACACATGGGGGGGTCTTAGCACAAAAAGGACTGTTGTACTAGTCGATGCTGGGAAATATTTCAAAAGTATTTTATTTGCAGTGAAGATCTTATTTAAGACTTATTTCATTATTTACTTATATTTTATTCTCGAAGTTTGCCAACAGAGTTGTGAATGTATTGAAGATCCTTGAATGTAAGCAGAATCAGCTGTTAGGGTTTTTTGTTTGTTGAAGAACAACTTGTTATTGTTAAATAAACATGGCACAGCTGTTCAATATCAACTGGTTTCCTTTGAAATTGTATTCAGCCAATATGGGAGCTAATTCACATTAGAGGACAAGCCCTTCAATTGAATTTTATGCTACAGGTTCCTTTCTCCTGCCAACTTGGGGCGTAGAACATTTCTGTCTCCTGAAATGCGGGTCCATATACATGCATCCGTTTTGCCGAGTTTTATTTACTTCTTCTTTTCCTCCTCCTTCTTTCTTCTTTCTGTTTCTATCTTTGTCTCTGTTTCTGTCTCTCTTTCTAAACCACATTTTGGCATGTTAAGTGTAGAGTTAAGGCTTGGGACAGTAGTAGCTGGGTTGCTGAGTGGTGGCTCTCTCGCTGTCACTCAGACCGAACTCAGAATGTGTCCTGTTTTACTTTTTGTTCCTTCTTTGAAGTTAGAAAATTTTTCACGAAACAGCCACTATTCCCGATTCCAGGTTCTGAGAGGAAATGCCTAATACCTGTCTCACTTGGTTGCTAACTGCCTGGAGGTTATAGACCTTTGAATACCAACTTCTCTCAATTCATTCATCTTCTTGCATTCTTACTCATAATCAAAGTTAGCATTTTACTTTTATCTATTTCCTAACATTTTTGAAAGTAGACATACCTTTTAAAATGAGGAAAACGGCAGATCTTTCGTACCCCTGGAAGAAGAGAGAAACCCCCACTTTGAAGTGTGCATGAACCACACCCCAGAATGACAGCTGTAACTCAGCCTTGTGGACAAGTTACAGAAGTTCTTGAAGTGAACGGATACAATAGTAGGGAAATAACATCTGTATATATTTTTTAAAAATCCAGTTTATTTGAGTTTGTTTTAAGTAGTAGAAACTAGGTGTGAGTTAGATACAAAGTTATATTTTAAAAGGGTATTTATATTCTTACTAAGTTTAAATTAAAAAAAACACTGAAAATCTATACTATCACCTATGTCAAAAAAGATTCATGGTATCCTCCGAGGGAGTAAAGTGGCTCAGGTTGCTTTTGGCCTGACGTCCAAGGCTCCAGTTCAGTTCTCTTGGAGGTGTGGACAGTGGGTTAGTCAAACTGTGCAGAACTGGCCTTTGTTTCTGCGTTTGCAGTAGCCTTCGGGGTGACCATAGAAAATAAAATCAAATAAGAGTGGACTTGTCAGCTGGCTGTGATGGCTCATGCCTTTAATCCCTGCACTTAGGAGGCAGAGGAAGGTGGATCTCTGTGAGTTTGAGGCCAGCCTGGTCTACAAAGTGAGTTCCAGGAGAGACAGGACTGTTAGAGAAAAACCATGTCTTAGGAAAAACAAGAAAAAACAAAAAACCAAACAACAACATCAAAAAGAGTGGACTTGTCAACTCTAACTTCAGCATGCTTTCTAAGGTCCCAGAGCCATGGCCCTTACCCCATATTCTAGAATCACCTATCCTAAGTGGCTCTGCAGTCTTTTGTCTAATTCTGGATGTTGGAGGTCTCTGAAATCATTGGATTCTCCAGGGCTCTGATTGCATATGCTTTTGTTGCAAGTTTTAAGCATACAGCTTTATAACTATATACACACACCATAATGTTACTATATTACATTTATTCATAATAAAATATGCGCTCAGAGTAGAATTTTTTTAGAAGAATGAGATTAGAAATTAAATAGTGTTTCTGAGATTTTTCTGACTACATTCCAATAGGCCATTCTTAGATGCACTAGGGAAAAAAGAAAACGACATAGGTCAGTGGTGTCTGGTAAGAGAAAAATTAATCTGTTAAAAATATGTATCTCTGCAATGGATAGATGAACAAACAGATGAATAAATGATAGGTGTGGAGAGATATGGACGGATAGATGGACAAATGGAAGCCTGGAAGGATGGGTTAGGTGGAGGGGTGACTTCATGGGTAGATGGATGGATTCGAGAATCAAATAAGGGTTTTCTGTTTCTACCAGGGCAGTTCTTAAGACCCCATCCGTTAGTGCCAGGCCTCCTGAAACTCTCCAATCTGCCTATCGGTGTACAATGTGATTGCAAAAACTGGAAAACTAGAAGCCTAAAAAACAGAAATGTTGATGAATCGGACATGTATGGTTTCTGTGATAACACAGATGAAAACACACACACACACAGAGATTGAGAGAGAGAGAGAGAGAGAGAGAGAGAGAGAGAGAGAGAGAGAGAGAGAGAGAGAGAGAGAGAGAGAGAGAGAGAACATCACTAGGCAAGCAATAGTTTCAGGACAGCTCTGATGGTAGCCCAGCCTGACTGTCATCTCTGTTAAGAGGCGCTTTGGAAGGACTCTTCTGCTTCTGCCCTGCTTTATTCGTCCTTTTCGAGGGTCTACAGAGGCAGAGGGTCCACAGAGGCAGAGGGTCCACAGAGGCAGAGGGTCCACAGAGGCAATGTGGCAGCATACGGCTTCTTCCTTTTCAGTTATGCTACTTACCTAACACCTCACTTTAAAAGTAATGGCTCTCAAATGCTAGTGTCTCTACAACTTTCTGGAACCTTCAGTAGACCACATGTTGCTGACTCACTAGGTTTTGAGGTGGGGCCCAAGAATGTTCCATTTGAATCAGTCCCGTGTAAAATTCAAGATTCTAGAAACCATACTTCGAGAATGACCGACACAGGAGCATTTAGATATCTAGAAATAAAATAAGCTATAACTCAAGCCAGCCATGGTTAGTCTCACAAAAAACTGGTGGCTGCATTTTCTAAGCAGTTTGTATACTTCCGTTTTGTTTTGTTTCATTTTCAAGGCAGGGTCTCACTACGTAGCTCTGGCCATCCTGGACCCAGACTCACAGAGATCCTCCGGCCCTCTGTCTCCCAAGTGCTTGGACTAAAGCTGTGAGCCACTATACCTGGCAAGGTATACCTAATATTAAAACATGTTTTGTTTGTTTTGCACCAAATCTGAGGCAGGAAGATGTCAAGTTTGAGGCACTGTCTCAAAAGTAAACAAGCAATTAAAAAAATCCCCGGGGACTTTGTAAGGACAGGTAGGAGAACATAAAAGGAGAATGGAGGCGGAAGACAGGGATACTCAGGAAGGTATAAGATGATGTATTCTTACAGAATGGACGACATTGAAGAACGGCCAGTCATGTTACGTGTCACCCAGAGACACAGCTGAGCTGAAATGTCTCGGGTGTTCATGGAGGGGAGGGCACGGAAGCCTGTCTGAATGGTGTGAAACCCATGTGACAGGTGAGCACTTTTTCCAGAGGGCTCTCTGGGAAGGGCAGAAGGCAATAGGCCTACAACAGGATGGAAATCTTACTTGCCAATGTTTGTTTCTTTCTGTCACACCCACTCAGCAACAGAGAGCTGACAGTGTATGTGTGGGATTAGTGATGAGAAATGATGATAAAGATAGATGCTGGCTTCTGTGCGAGCTCTGCACCCAGGAGACCCGAGCGTGGTGATTTCAGTGAGATGAGTCCGTGGAATCCGCCGAAGAGCACTGCTGTTGAGCCGAGTGTGGTGGTGCGCAGCCGTGATCGTGGCACACGGAAGGCTAAGTCAGGAGGGTTGTCACGAGTCTGAGGCCAGTGTGGGCTGCATAGTAAGACTTTATCTCAAACAAGCAAGTGTGCAGGCAAGCAAATAAACACAAAACAAGAAGCCAAGAGTACTGTTATTACGTATTTGTTACCATGCCATATTTAATGTTTTTGCAAAAATGTATACATGGATCAATCAAGAGATCAACAATGTTTATTTTATTCTTTGTATCTTTATGTATTTTCTAAGATAAATTCTAGAGGTAGTTTTTTTTTAAGTTGGGAAAAAGAATAAGGCAATCTCTGCTTTTGATTATTAAGAATATGATCCTTCAAGATTTGAGATGTATTTTATCACCTGGGCACTCAGTTGTAAAAACAGAGCTTCAATCCGAGTGGATGGAGAAGTTCGCAGGCACTGTAGCTCTCTGCGGAGCAGATGCTGTCTTACCACAAGCAAGCTTGGCAACCCACTGAAAACACAAATTAAGGTCTTTGGAGCAAAGTGCATTTTTAAAATGACAGTTCACATTCTTCTCCTATGCTATCTGCTTCAAGCAGGTGGCTCAGGTCACCAGGGTTTTAAAAACCATTTCCTGACACCTGTGGGGTTGGTAACTATTTCCTGTTTTTGTTGTGTCTAGAGAAAACAGGAACTAACAACTTGGAAGTGCTCATCAAACTCTCATTGTGGACGACCCCTCCATGGGCAGTTGTCAGTGTGGGACACTCAATTTCTTAAAATCTCCCCTAATGATGTCTCTTAAGAGAAGCTATTGACAGAATAATCTGACCGCCGAACTGAAAGGAGAAAGAGAAATTCTATAAGAGGGTGGTGGCACCTAGCAATGTGGAATCTAGCTAGAAACCCAACTGCAAAGCCCCCTGAGTGAGAGTGACTGAGGGGGTACACTAGCTGTAAGCATCCTGCCTAAGGCTCTGAGCTAATTGCATAGCTAATAGCACTTTTAAAAAAGGTAATTACCGCCTCAGAGTTCTGCATCAGAGTGAGTCAGGGTGAATCCACTGTGTACTTGGTAGCTACTGGCCTCAGGTGAGCTGTTCAACTTTCATTCTCCTCCATGTCCTCCGTGTGTAGTGTGGGCAGTGACTTATGTCAGTGTTGCAATAACCCCTATATATACTCTGTACAGCCCATTGTCACCCTCCGCTGCGTCTGCCCTATATCAAACGTTCCAACAGTTGATGGGCATTCGTGTTACTATCAAAGCCAATCTCTTTTAAGTTCAATTTATTCATTATCTCGAGACTGAAACATTTAAAGTATCTCACATGCTCCTTGTAAGATGAATAGAAAACCGACTTCAGGACAAAGTTAAAGATATCCATTAAAGATTAATAGCGCTGAGTTGAAATTCAGTTAACATCATTAGAAACTCTCACAGTCCTACAAGGGAGTGACTATTTTTAAAGACAAATAATAGTGTTTTATTCAGGGCGACAAACAATTATTAGCATATGACTCTGAAAACAAAACAGAGGTACAATGCTTCAGAGGAATGCCAGGGAGCCCTGCAGATGTGGCACAGGTCCCTGTGGGCTATTTTTAGTTTTCTATTCCTGCCTTTTATTTCAGGACTTGGCTTCCTTTGTAGCTTCCCCTTAGCTTATTCAGAGGCTTCTTCCTTATAGAAAGCATTTTGAGCCCCCGTAGAAAAGTCCCAGCTCCTAAAGGAAACCCAGGAATGCCGACCGGTTCAGGAACTCCTGCCACTCTTGGCAACAGTGAGGTTCTTGGTTTGAAAATAACACAGGAACTCCCTCACCTTGGTTTACTTTCTAGTTATTTAATACACCAGAACTACTGTGGGGATCCGAGATTATAGATAACTAGACACCGAAAGTCATTTTCTGGCTTCTTTTTTGTGGCTGACAGGAGGGATTTGAAACCGAGCCCTGTTTTCAGTCGGTTTATAGAAACACCGAGGAGATTTTTAAAATGAGAGTTCAGGGAATCTGAAGCTATTTAATCCTCGATCTGTGAGTCAGGTGACCTCAGCGGAGGAGCGTTCACCATGCACACAACAGGTGCAGAGAGATGGTCCAATCAGTGTTGGTCCCTGTCCCTACAGAGATCCTGAGGAGGTGGGACAATCCAAATGGAAACTCAAGAGAACGAAAGTTGTTTCTATGATTCTTTGGTTGCAAGTAAAAAAAGAAGGAGGAGGAAATAAATAAATAGAGAAGGAAAGGAAAGAAGAAAGGAGGAAAAGAAGGAAAGGAAAACCCTGACTTCTAGCAACTTCAATAAAAATGTATTTCATTGGTAGGGTGTGGGGTGCCTCACAAAATGGAAAGGTCCACCTGTTGAAAGAAGCTGGCATGGAAGATGAGGGGCAGAGGGTGCCCCTTGGGCTGGTCGCCATTGTTCCATACTACTCTGTGTCCCCAGCCCTTCTGATAACCCCTAGGAAGGTAGCCTCAGGTGGCCTGGCTTAGTGACAAGTTTAACTGTGACAAAGATTCTTCCTTGGAGGTAAATTTCAATTTGAGATGTGTCCAAAGCTACTGAGACTCCTGTCTGCCAATTAAAATAGAAGGGTGTGGAGGAAGGCTGAGTTAGGACAGGTTAACTTAATGTCTTCCCTAAGGAGAATGTAGTGAGGGACCTAGGGTGCGTTATTCAGCAGTGGTGACTCTGAAATTCAAAATTCAGGACAAGTATGAATTTTTAGTCTTGCCTGCATGATAGTTTCCGACTTGGTCTTGAAAACAGTTGGGGAAAGTGAGGCCAGAAAGTGTTCCTTAGTTCCTGTGTGTCAGTGTGTGTGTGTGTGTGTGTGTGTGTGTATGAGTGTGTGTAAATGTGTGTGTGTGTGTATGAGTGTGTGTGAATGTGTGTGTGTGTGTGTGTGTACTCAGCTGACTCTGTGCTCTCTGGCTCTGTGTGTTTTTAAGTGAGGAGAGAAAATGTGCAGGCAGAAACCCATTTCCAGGGTAAGAACCCTGGTTAGGGCATTAGGCAAATCTTCCCTGACCATGTTGTTTACTGGCCAAGGTTCTGGAATGCTGAAACTATGGGACTCTCTTCTTGCGGAAAGGTTTATTTGTGGCTTTGGAATGACACACCTTTGGTGTGATGAAGGGAACTCCACTCATTATGCTGTGGGAAAAATTTTTCCCTTGATGACTCGAAAACATGGGCTTGTTATTCTGAAAAAGCAGAGCACATCCTCATTCCACACAAACAATGTGACACAGACCTGGAGTCACGCCAAGGCTTTCTATGAATAGAACACAGTGGAGAGCCTTAGACTCTCTTCCCATTTGCAAAGCAATCCTGGAAGCCATAGCCCAGGAAAGGAAATGGCTTACCTGCCCTTAGGAGGTGAGGATGGAGATCCTTTGCTGTCCTCCAACACACTACTGGACCAGACTCCTCACTTAGCATAGCAAGGGAGCCACGTGTCATCAGAGATGCATCCCTTCTTCACAGGAGACACATTCTGTAACCTCAAAGGATTCCTGAGATCATGAATAGTATTGGCTCCTATATATGATAGTGCTCTTTCCTATATATACACATATGATGGTGTTTAATTTATAAATTAAGCATGCTAAAAGAGTAGCAATAACTAATAATTAGTAAAATAGAATGATTGTAGCAGAATAATGCAACAAAGTATTCCAGTGTCAAACTCCTGCACTTTGGGGCCATTACTAAGTAAAATTAGGGTTGTTTTTATAAAGAGTGGTGACACTATGGCAGTTCAGCTACTGAGTGATTAACAGGCAAGTAGCACACAGCATGTATATGCTAGATCGAGGGGTGATTTACATCCTGAACAGGATGGATTGGGGTGATTTTAAGTTTGGTCACAGGGCTTAGAATAACACATCCTTTAATACATACAAATTATTTATTTCTAGAATTTTCCATTTAATATTTTCAGGACGTGGATGTCTGTAAGTTACTGAAAGAATGGACAACGAAAGTGTAGATAAGGAAGGATAACTATACATACACAGGAACAAGATGGTCTTCTAATCTGGGCTGCATTGTGTTTTGTGGACATAAGTTTGAACTTATTGATTGCAAAGAAGAGAGATCCACCTAACAGTACAGCAGTTATGGAGCCTAAGAAGGAGTTGTGAAGATACAGAAATCTGGGAAGTGGGATTGGCTCTGTGGGAACTAAGGAGGCAACCACTCTTCTCTCCCTCTTCGCAGCCCAGGGACTTGGTTTCCTTCTTCATAGCCGGCTCCCAGTCCTGCCTATGCATTAGGTCTGCATAACAAATCACAGCCATAATAACAGGGCTTGGGATGTAGCTCAGTGGCAGGTTGTTTGCCTAGAATACATAAGGCCTTGGGTTCTCAACCCCCAGCACCACACAAATTAAAATAACAGTAATAAATAATTACATACTACTAATTACATGTTAATTAATAATCACATATTACTAAGTACATACTACTCATAACACAGGTAATGATTATTGTGCATTTGATCTGCACATGCTATAAGTGATTTCCATGTATTCATTTGTTCATTATCATAACTCCTCAAGGCAGGTGCTATCTTTATACCCATTTTTTCAGATAGGTATGCTGATGCATGTAGGTAGTAGCATAGCCTGCGTATGACTGTGCTGTGTGTGGCAGAGACAAGTCTCGAACCTTGACAATTTGCCTAGCTTTTGGAGACTTCTTCTCTTTGGCTTACCCAGGTATTGCCTCATTCCAAAAGCCATTCCCTTCTGAGCATGTGTGACTTTTTAAAAATTTCAGACTTCCGGCAGGAGTCCATTGGCTGTTTAAAGAATGAATGGCTTCTGGGTGCATGAGTATAACATGTTGAGAGAAAAACCTCTGCTTGGTCACAGGAACAAATTTGTCTTTTGAAAAGGAACTCAATTGACATAGTCTTTTCTGTGTATTAGACTGTTCTGACTTATAATTTTTCAGATTATGATGCTATAAAAGCAGCATGCATTCCATAGAAACTGCCCTTTGAGTTTCAGTGTTGGATTTTTTTTCAGTCTGGCAAAAAATGATAATCCCCTGTGATGTGGGTGGGAGTCAGCTGCACTTTCTGGTCAGCCATGGAGAGAAACGACTGACACTTTATGCTGCACTGTGCTGTGAGGCTCTGACATTTGGCAAGTGAGATATAGTAAATTCATTCTCAGTTTAATGATATTCTCAACTTAGGATGGATTTCCTTGAGATGCAATGTCACTCAAAGGAGAGGAACATCTGGATTGGCTCACATAACAGAGGTGGGTCCTGCTGGCCTCAGGTTTGACTGAGTCTAGATGCTACAACACCTGGTTAGGGGCCTTCCCCTCCCTAAGACTAGGTGAGTCAGTGGCGATATCTAATAACCACAGAACTCCTCCAATTGCTGCAGAAGAAATGTCCTGGGATGTGCTATGATTGAGGAGTCTCAATGCTTAATTCTAATGCCCCCAGCCTGTCCAAGTTCCAGTGTCCCTGGTCTGGGGGAGTACACAGTGCATACAGCACTGATGAGTTTAGGATGTTACAGCAGTAGCCAGGAGGAAAGTCTCCAAAGAGAGAGTCTGAGTGTACAACTGTGCAGAGACACACCTGCCATCTCATGGTCACAGACAAATTCTAGGAGAGCACCTGACCTTGACAGGAAGACTATACTTAGGTACCAAGAGACATGGCCCTACTCTGCAGGATTAGCTAGGGATATGAACTGGGCAACGTAGTCCATCTCCTTGGGTCTTGTTTCCTCTTCTGTAACTGAGTGAGATGGCTAACTGGCTTTTACAGCTCAGTCTAATATCATTTTATCTTGTAGGTCCTAAATTATTTTTATTTCTCTGAATTATAGGGATTGTATCATGAATGTGATTGGCAGTGGGAGTCCTCAGTCCAGGGAGGATGCTGAGGTCATGGGGTAAATTCATGGCTTCCTGTAAAATACAATGACACGCAGGCAATACAGCAGGCAAGAGGAATGCCATTTGATCTTGCTGACACCAAAGCTGAAACTCTAGCATGCTTATGTTTTCAAAGTTCCCAGCCATCTCCCATTAAGCTTGTTCACCTCTCTAACCTGCCCACTGGTTCATGGCATGTTGCTCTCTAGACAGTGATGCCGTCAACTCTTACTGGTTGCCAAAGTAACTCTTGCTCTTTAGATTTTAATTCAGTCATTCGTTTGGTAAGAAGACATCTACTCTTCTTTCTGGTTTGGTGACATTTCTTTCTGATATATTTTCTGAGCCTTGTATAGCCCCTCTGCAGGCATCTAAGAAGAGTCACAATTATTTACCAATTGCTTAGACACTGGGAGTGATTTTGTGCTATCCAGTATTCAGTAAGGAGATGGGAGTTGGGGACAGAGAGACAGAGACAAATAAAGACACAGAGAGATATCTTGCTAATAGGAGCCTTGATGGATAGGGTAGAACATTCTCATCCACCTATCCTTGGGTCAAGTATAGCCTCAGCCTTTTGATTTTTATGGGTCCTTGAAATCTGGGACAGAGATGCCATCTGAAAAGCTGACACCAAAGCAGAATATGATTGTGACTTGCATACCCTCTGAGACAGGGGCATGTGCAGACCAGGCCTGTTGGAGCAGAAAGTGTGTGTGTGTGTGTGTGTGTGTGTGTATAGCATATGTGTGTATGAAGATATGTGTGTGTATGGCATGTATAAGTGTGTGTGCACGAGTGTATGTGTTTGTAGTATATGTGTGCATGAGTATATGTACTGTGTGTGTAAATGTATGTATAAGTGTATGTAAGTGTGTTTGTGTTTGTGTGTGTGTGTAGCATATGTGTGTATGAGGATATGTGACTGTGTGTGTATGGCATGTATAAGTGTGTGTGCACGTGTGTATGTGTTTGTAGTATATGTGTGCATGAGTATATGTGACTGTGTGTGTGTATAAATGTATGTATAAGTATACGTAAGTGTGTGTGTGTGTGTGTGTGTGTGTGTGTGTATGTTGGAATGAACATAGACACATGGGTGGGAAGGTTGAGACCTAAGGAGGTTGTCACTGAAGGCTCTCAGAGGCAGTCATTCATAAACCTTGTGGTCCCCAGTGGGCTAGGGGATAGCTGCCCTCAAAGAGTTCTACTGTAGAAAGAGGAGCTCATGGACACGAACACACTGCCAGCAGAGCAGCTGCAGAAGCAGGAGGGAATACAAGGACTACGTCCCCAACCGGAGAGGTAGGTGCTGGACAGGGGCAGGTGGGCAGAGACTGGTCAGGGCACTGAGCTACTGTCCTGTGTCAGGTATGGGGTCTGAACTCAGAGGTACTGAACTCTCAGTGCCTAGGAAGGATTTTTGTTTCCCTTTTAGTCAGGAACCTCTGTCCAAACCCAGCATTCATGCCTTCTGTGCTTCCTTCACCTGTGTTCCTGTTTAATTTTTATTGGAGCTGGTACCATTTTTGGACCCAATTTAACCCTCCATCACTCTAAACTCAGCAGATGAGTGGAACCCTTCCTATCCACCCAAACACTCTAGTTACACGTGGGCTCTGTGATACTTACTATTGCCAAGTTGACTAGATTTAGACCACACCTTTGGGAATGTCTCTGAGAGATTTTGAGGGTTATGTTAATGAAGTGGGGATATTTGCCCAAACCATGGATATCATCTTTCCATAGCTGGGGCCCCAGACTCAATAAAAAGGAGCAAATGAGCCGAGCGCCAATATTTAACCCTTTGCTCCCTGACTGTGGATGCCATGTGACCAGCAGCCTGAAGAGCTTGCTGTCATGACTCTGTTACTGTGATGAACTGTACTCTTAACCTGTCAGCTGAAATAAATTCCTTTTTCTTGAAGTTACGCATTATATCACAACAATAAGAAAAGCAACCAACACCAGTTTTGTATCACAACAGTAAGAAAAGCATCCAACATAGGCTCTCCCTACTATCTGACCAGAAAACCAAGAAATCCTGTCTCCCCTAGACTCTTTCCTGCCCAATGGACTTGGGATTTGGCTTTCAATTCTCGTTGGTTTCCAAGACTTACAATCTGATCTATTTATTTTGAGTTTGCAAGTCAAGTTCCTTCACACTCGCTTGTGGCTTTGCCGAGGGCTGCCTCTGTTGTGGGCCCTGGTACTTGCTCAACATTGAGCAAGTTTGTACTGAAGCTGTTCTGTGCTTGGCAGGGTGTTGACACATCTCAGCCACAGTCATGGGAGGTGAGAAGCATGCTGCTGTGATAAATATTGACAGGCCTCCTGGAGAACCACCAGAAGCTGAAAACTGTGGCTGTAGTCACACGGCACTGCCCTGAAAGTTCCCACATTCTGTGAAGAGGGCTCGCACTTTCGTCGGATGGACTGCTGCTGAGACTGTGTCTACTGAAGGCAACCTTTCTGCAGGCGTGCCTGCATGAAAACACAAAAGTCTAAAGACCCAGTCCCTTGCCTCAATTTGGAAAGCTCTAGATGGTTCTCCCAGCTTTAGAACTTCCAGCAGGTTCCCCTGAGTCATTATGGAGAAGAGAGTCATGGGTCAGCTTCTCCATCGTTCTTCTCCATCCATTCCAAATGTGGTACAATGAGAGGGCTACCTAGTAGTAAATCACTTGCATGTCAGTTTCCATCTCAAAGTAGGCGTGTTAGGCAGCTTTCTAGTACTATGATAAAATGTCTGAGATAATGAACTTAAAGAGAGGAAAATCAACTGAAAGATAATTGACTTAAAGGTGTGTTTTGTTTGTCCGGTGTGTGTGCAGGCCAGTAAGAGTGTGTTTTCTCAATGATTTCAGTCCCTAGTGTCTTAGTCCCCGTTTTGGGTCTGTGGTGGTCTTGTAGACCAGGTCAGGAGCACATAATGGAAGAAGCCTGTGTGTCTCAAGAGAGAGGGTACTGAGGTCGTAGTGGCCCCTCCAAAGGCATACTCCTAGTGACCCAACTTCCTTCTACTAAGCCCCATCTCTTAGAGATTTCACAACAATCTGGAAACCAAATTTTTGGTTTGGGACCAAACCAAAGATGGGCTTTTGTGTGTTATTCAAGATCCAAACCAGAGTAGTCCACATCTCTGGGAATGAAGGTTGTGACAATTACCCAACCTGGAGGGCTAATGGGGGTTCAGGGTTCTTTGTGGAGAACCCTGCTCTTTCATGATCCTTTGCCTGGAATGGGTTCCTTCTTTTTGCAGCTTACTCTTCTCCCTACAGGGGGCGCCTTTGTGCTATTCATCAACTGGGGCAAACCACCATGGTATTTTATTTGTCTAGTGGTTGGGTTGTTCTTGTGCAATAATCATTAAGCCTCCAGAAAGCGTCCTTTGCCAACCCAAGCCCCAGATCTCCGGGGAGCAGGTCTCTTACTTAAGTTTGGAATAACTATAAAAGAGATAAAAATATTTCTGGGAAAAATATTGAGGCGGAAGTGAAACTGAGTGTCTTGAATTTGAGGGGAAAAAATAAACTAAAAGGAAATTCCATAAGTAGTCATGAGAGCTCAAGGCCTTGTTTTTGTTTTGTTTTTTTTGTTTTTAATCAATCTGAGGAGAAAAAGAGGTCAAACGGAAATTGCTTTTCACACTTAAAGGTAGTACCTTAGATGGGGACGACTGAGAAATCCATCACTGTTTGCTATTTAGGCACACAAATATGTTTTTCAGGGTCATACCTTCCCTACCTATGGCAATAGCTCACCACTATACCCGTGGGCTTTGGATAAACAATAGACAGGAACCAGACAAAAGACACCACAACTCCATCAAGACTGAAGAAACCCTACACGGAATCTCCAAGGGAGCCAAGTAGCAAAAATGAAAGCATGCTTTGTAAAGGGGATTTCAAGACGGTGGAGCCGGTTTCAGGACTACCTTGAAATGCTACTTCTATGTTCCCATACTAAGCAGAATGCAAGCATAAAGACAGGGAGGTCATTGTGTGTATCCCGGATGAATTTGGTATGTGGGTCACTCATGTTAGAAGAGACATCACTGCGTAGTTATGAATGAATAAGTAAGTTAATGGTCCTTGTTTTTACTGAATAGCCCTGCTCTTTTTCACAAGCTGTCTGACAACTGACTGACTGATTCACTACATTTACTAACACCTTTTGGGAACCAGAGAAAGATAGCAAAGAAGTGAACTCACAATTCCAAAGGCAGACACTGATGTAGAGAGGAAAATAGATCGAGAATAGTTCTGAGTGGTGGCAGGTACAAGTCTCCCAGGGGCCCAGGGAAGAGAGTCAAAACAAATGACAGATTTGAAGGGATCTGATCAGGAATAATGTATTTCAAGGAAGAGGCAATGGGAGCAAGAACAAAAGTATGGGGATCTGTAAGGTCAGGGTCCATGAGGGACTTTAAGTAATTTTACATGACTAATGAATCCAGGAGGTAGAAAGATGTAGCATGAAACTGTACAGGGAGGCTCAAGATGGACTGCAGAAAGTCTTCAGTACTGTTGCACCAAGGCTAATGCCTTTTTTTTCTGTAGCAAACAATAGATGCCAAGGATGACATCATGGTGATAATAAATAATGATAATAAAGGATGAAACAGAAAGAAACAAGACAACTAGTTCTGAAGAATATCGTTGTGACTTTTATTTAAAAAAAAAAAACAACTATTTTAGGTAGGGCGTTGGTGGTACACGCCTTTAATCCCAGCACTCAGGAGGTAGAGGCAGGTGGATCTCTGTGAGTTGGAGGTCAGCCTGGTCTACAGAGTGAGTGCCAGGACAGTTTCCAAAGCTACACAGAAAAACCCTGTCTCGAAAACAAAACAAAACAAGCAAACAAAACTATTATAAAGGTGGTGTAGTCAACAAGAATTTAGTTATCAATTGTACATGGGTCAAAAGAGGGGTGAAACTGAGGATGAATTTGAACTTTAAATGTGGATACCAGGAAGGTGTTTATGAAATAAACTGGACCATGTAGATGGAGATGTTGAGAAGTATAGCTTTGTTACTTGGGCACAATACAAATCTGGATTGGAGACTGACCATAAAAATCAATGCTTGATTTTGAATAGTTCTATATCTCTTTGTTTTACTGGATGTAAACATTGATAGTTTAATGCATGTTCTTTGATGTCTACCCAGAAATTATTTCCCCCTCATCATTAGCTAGTATACTCTAACTTTGCCTGAAAATGTATGCCCAAGGAAGATGGCACTAGCTGTAGTCCAGATGAATACATCTGTATTGCTCATGGTGGTTCAGTCCTGTTTGTCTAAGTTGATCTGAAAAGAACACATTATCCAAATCTATCAAGTGAATCACAAGGGCTATTTACTAGAAGTCTGCTGGAGAGGAACCATATAGAGGGCTAGAAAAGCTGTATTTTCTTCCATCAGATATAGGGATGTCTGGGAGGCAGGGAAGCCATCTTGTTCCAGCCTTAGGACAAAGGCAAAACACGAGAGGTAGGCAGAGCCCCCAGACAATTGTAAACAATTGTAAAAAAGGTGAATGAGATAAGGCTAGCCAACTGAGAGATTCCACCTGCCTCAAGTGTGATGAGACTAATGGCATCTTCTACCACTTCTGCCTTAAGAATGTTTTTGTTTTCAAAAACTCTTTAGAAATGTGAAGTAAATTGAAGAAAGAATTTTGAAGTGTGTTTGACATCAACTATTAAGACAAAAATTGCTTTTGAGAACTGTTAATTTTCACCTGATGGAGTTTCAACAAAAGAATGAGAGTATTGGAAGAAGTTTGACCAAATGTTCCACAGACAGATATATTGAATTTCTTCTTCTTATCCTACTGTTTAAATGGAAGATCTGTGACACATATTCGTGTGGGCCCCTAAACCTGCCATTAACTTTATACTTAAAATATTCAGCCTGGTATTTAGTTCATAAACATCATATTGACAGACCAGATTTCTTTGTGTTTGTTTTTATAAAACAGAAAATATTTATAATAGTCAAGAACCAAAATTGCTGCTGTCAAACCATGCTGTCACCAACATTTTTAAAAAGTCTCCAGAGATAACAAAATTTTAATAGAAGAAAAACTAAAAAATTTGAATGCAGAGTTACCCTCTGCAATTTAAAATGAGTTCCCATTCACATTTTTAGTAGACCTGACTTATTGTCTTCTTCTCCTTCTTCTTCGGAAAAATTGCAAACATGTTTGTTGTTGAATATTGAAGTCAAAACAGACTTCTGTCAAAACAGCTCAGTATGATCAATTTTAAGTAATTCCTTTTGCTGCAGATACATATATTGACAAAATTTAGAAAAAGATTAAAAAGAAAAAAAAGTGTGTCTCTGTGAATAGACTTCATGAAATGGGAGACAGGTGATGATAGTGAGCAAAGCTGAAGCCATGGCATGCTGAGTGTGTGTGGAGATCGAGACTGAAGCCATTTTGCTGAGTGACTGTGGAGAGCGAGACTGAAACCATGGCATGCTGAGTGACTGTGGAGAGCGAGACTGAAGCCATTGTGCTGAGTGTCTGTGGAGAGCGAGACTGAGGCCATGGCATGCTGAGTGTCTGTGGAGAGCAAGACTGAAGCCATTGTGCTGAGTGACTGTGGAGAGCGAGACTGAAGCCATTTTGCTGAGTGACTGTGGAGAGCGAGACTGAGGCCATGGCATGCTGAGTGACTGTGGAGAGCGAGACTGAAGTCACAGCATGCTGAGTGACTGTGGAGAGCGAGACTGAAGCCATGGCATGCTGAGTGTCTGTGGAGAGCGAGACTGAAGCCATGGCATGCTGAGTGTCTGTGGAGAGCGAGACTGAAGCCATGGCATGCTGAGTGACTGTGGAGAGCGAGACTGAGGCCATGGCATCCTGAGTGACTGTGGAGAGCGAGACTGAGGCCATGGCATCCTGAGTGACTGTGGAGAGCGAGACTGAGGCCATGGCATGCTGAGTGACTGTGGAGAGCGAGACTGAGGCCATGGCATCCTGAGTGACTGTGGAGAGCGAGACTGAGGCCATGGCATCCTGAGTGACTGTGGAGAGTGAGACTGAAGTCACGGCATGCTGAGTGACTGTGGAGAGCGAGACTGAAGCCGCGGCATGCTGAGTGCTGAGTTAGAGCTAGAGGTTTGGTTCTGTAGGGAAAATCAGGACCAAAGTGTTTGTTCCAGACAGGGCAAGAACCAGATGTAAGGGCTCAGGCATTGTGCTGGCCTTCCCTATCACCTGCCAGAATGCACTCAAGCAGTACCCTGGTCAGTCCAGGGTTCTATGATTGTGCAGTCTGCAGGCAAGTGCAAAGGACCCCTTTAAAAGACAGACCCCTGCCCACTTCCACTCTCTTTCTGCTCTCTTCTCTTTGCTGTTCTTTCTTTCCCACTCTCTTTCCCGCTGTTCCCCTGGGGCAGACCGGACTTTTCCTGTCTGCCTCTTCTCTTCTGTCCTCTCTCTGTCTCTGTGTCTCTTTACCTCTTTTCTCTTTTCTCCCCCCTCTCTGCCCTTTCTAATAAAACTTCTCACTTAAGCTCTGTCTGCCTGGCATGTTTGTCCCCCACCTTGGTCACCCTCGCCTGCCATGGAATCTGCCATGGTCCCCCCGTGCAAGGTCCCCTTATCATAACACCAGACTCCCTTGAAGAGAGGAGAGGGCAGTCTTCTGTATGTGATAAAGGAAGCTGAAATCTCATGTCTTAGTTAGGGTTTCCACTACTGTGAAGAGACACCATGATCATGGCAACTCTTATAAATGAAAACATTTAATTGGGTGGCTTGCCTACAGTTCAGAGGTTCATTCCATTATCATCATAACGGGACATGGCTGCATGCTGGCATATGTACTGCTGGAGAAGTAGCTCAGAGTTCTACCTCTCACAGGCAACAGGAAGTGGTCTGTAACACTGGGTGGTATCTTGAGCATAATCCATCTTCACAGTGACACACTTCCTCCAACAAGGCCACACCTACTCAAACAAGACCACACCTCCTAATAGTACCACTCCCTTTGTGGGCCATTTTCTCTCAAACCACTACAGTCTTCTGTCGCACCTGCTGTGCGGCCTGCATCCAAGAATGTAGCGAGGTGGATCAGGTGAAAGACTGGAGATTTTTTATTTTATTTCTTACTTTACCCTCCTCCTTTTTTTTTTTTTTTTGACCGGGTTTCTCTCTATCCTTTTGGAGGCTGTCCTGGAACTCGCTCTATAGACAAGGATGGCCTCCATCCTACCTACCTCTGTCTCTCGAGTGTTGGGATTAAAGGCATATGCCACCAACACCCGACTCTAAAGATCATAGTGAACATCCTTCCAATCTGGGACATTTAAGCTTCCCCCAGTAATGAACCATGGACTCGCACGTCCAATCCATTTTAAAAAGCCTTCCAAGGTTTTAGGCTTTACTGTAGTCCCATGTCCTTCAAGTAACTTTTTAACTTGATACTGTAATTTAAGCTTCCCAGAACTATTCCCCATAGTTTCTTTTCTTTTCTCCCCAATCTGTCCCTGGCCAGAAAAAGAGACGAACCCACTCACTTACCTCGCTTTCACAATCTCGGTGGGATCCTCCAATTGTCGCACCTGCTGTGTGGCCTGCATCCTAGAATGTAGCGAGGTGGTCGGGATAGATGACACAGAGACCGGTCGGTTGCTTTAAGAAAAACTTTATGCTTCCAAAGTCAGCTTAGGAGGAGACCCCAGTCCGCTTAGGAGAGAGCTCTCAGGAGAAGTCTCTCCAAGAAAAAAGAGCTTCCCTTTTTAAGGACTTCTGCCATCCATCTACATACAATTCTTTCCAGACTTCTCACCCTCCTGGCTGGTGGTTTAATCTCTGGCCTCAGAATCGGGGAGACACAGCAGGGGGGACAGGAAGAGGCATCTAGCCGTAGGGGGTGTGAAAGTCATGGTATCTCATGAGCGAGCCCTTATCTGAGCCCTATCAAGAGCTTTATAGCACTGAATTGTTTTCAGTAAACATTACACAGCTGCCTGCTCCCAGGCCAAAGGGGAAGTGGGTTTCTGCTCAAGGTCTGGTGTCCCCACAGTCTTCCAGGGATGATGGTTTGAGAAAGCTTTAGAATCAGAGGAAACCTGCCAACACTGTCCAATGAACTTAGCTGGCTTTTGACCACATGGCCGGACATGCAGTCTCTTTATGAAATATTCTTGTGCAAGCCTCCTGTCCAGCCAGGAGCCATGCAGAGCACGTAGAACCTGATGGAGAAAATGGTGAAACCATTAATGGAGAATCTTATTCAGAGGAGGAAGACAAAAACACAAATCCTCCAGACGTGCACTCAGCAATATGACAGAATGCCAGCATCCTAAAATAATGCTAAGAAAAAATTGCAATAAAATCAATAATTGGAGTATAAATCTGCTAAAGATGAGATTTTTTATAGAAACAAAGGACCTTGAATAAACTTAAATCTTCATACAGAAATAATATATGTGTGAAAACAGAAATGTGTTCACAGATAACCCTAGCCTGGATACAGAGGTAGAATTATGGATTAGTAAACAGTTCTTGGAAAAGCAGCAAAGGAAACAAATAAAAACCTCAATGAGGAGAGAGAGTGTGTTGAAAACTCTGTCTTTCCTTGATTAACATTTAAGAGTAAAAAGGAACAGGAAAGATTGACCCTACCTTGAGTGAAATGACAGACTCTAGATATCCCCTATGTGAAAGGAATTGACAATAAGAGTGGGAGAATGGGGGGATGGTAGAGGGGTGCAGGAGGAGGGGAGGGAGAGGGAACTGGGATTGACATGTGAAACAAGCTATTTAAAATTAAAATTAAAAAAGTAAAAAAAAAAGGAACAGGAAAGAATCAAAGGCTAAAACAAAAAGACAAGACTCAGGTTGGAAATATACTTCAGAGTGGCGGTGGTGCATTCCAGCATTCAGGAGGCAGATCACTGTGAGGTACAGGCCAGCCTGACCTACAGAGCAAGTTCCAGGACAGCCAGGTCTATTACACAGAGAAACCCTGTCTCAAAAACGAACAACAATGAAAACAAACAAACAAAAGACAAAATACACCTTCGAGGGTGAAGGTAAACCTACATTTAGAAACATCATGGTTAAATGGCAATATACAGCATACAGAGCAGGAAATGATTTACAGAGTAAAAAAAATTGCATCAATGGGGAAGTTATTGATCTAAAATATTTACTTTTCTGGCTATAAATTTCTTACTGGCAACAGAATATGGCACTAGAAGCAAATAATGTCATCAATGTAAAACAAACAAACAAATAAACCATCTATTTATAAAACTTTTTTGTTGTTTGAGACAAGAGTTTTTCAATGTGTTTCTGGCTGCCTTGCAACTTTCTACATAGACCAGGCCAGCCTCAAATTTAAAGATCTGTCTGCCTCTGCTTCCCAAGTGCTGGGATTAAAGTTATGTGACACTACTTTCAACTCTATAAAGCCTTTTATACCCAGATCAACTATCACTGAAGAATTGGGGGGGGTTGACATTTTCAGTCATCCTAGGCTTTTTCTTTTCATAGGTCCTCAGCAAAAGAACTGCTATGCATTTACTTCAACAAAAGTAAAAGAAGATGCATGGAAATAAATACATAACTGAAAGTATAAAAAACAATTTTTTAAAAAATTGATAAATGATAAAAATTATCATGAAGTGATCATTAAATACATGCTTTTTATCTATATTTTAAAGGTAAAAACTAAATTTTGTGTGTGGGAGGGGATGGTTTTACCAGGGTGTGTATGTAGAGGTCAGAGGACAATTTGCAGGGGTCAGTTCTCTTTCTATTTTGTCGGTTCTGGGGCTCAAATTCAGGTTGTCATACACAGAGATGGGGAACAACAGACAGACAGATACAATTAAATGTAATAAAAAGCAAAAATATTCAAAGTTCTCAGTAATTATAATAAATGTAAAAAAATTTTCTTCCTCAGTTAAAAGCTACTTAAAAGACAAATTTAATTGCCTTCTAAAGTTATATCTTAAGGCAAAATGATACAAAAGGCTGAAAATTTAAGAATGGGAAAAAGATTTAAGGCAAACATGAAGAGTAATATTTGAATATTCATAATTTTTAATATTTTATTTTCACAGGATGTACTTATTTATATTTGTAAAATAAAATATGATAACCTGAGAGAGACAGCTAATCTACTGTAATGATCAAATCAGAATAATTTGAATATCTCTTTCTTTAACCAATTATTTCTTTGAGTTTTGGGCTTATAAATTTCTGTCTTCTAGGCCATTATGAAACATGTAAATTGCTGTAAACTATGGTCACCCCATAGCACTGTAGAACACTAGAGTTTATTCTTCCTGTCTAGCTGAATTTCATGTGCTTTGTACTTCTTAAAATTAAATGTGATTATGAAAGTACTTCTGCATTTTCTTCTCTATATCATTAGTAGTAGTTATCTACATACTTTCTTTGGCATAGAAAGATAAACCACTTACTTATAGAGTAATGCAGACACACTTTATCAAAATGGTCTTTGAATTATTTAGTTTTTAACAAGCTGGCATCAGTGGCTAAAATTTGGAAGACTAAGTCAGCAGCAGTGCTGGTCCCAGAGTCCTGCGGGCACACCATCATTCACTGAAGAGAGTATTTCATACTTCAAATATAGTTATCAGGGAAATCATAGTTCTTATCCTAAAAACAAATAATTAGTAGGCAAGATTTTTTGCCTTTAAATGTGTGTTCTCCTGATGTAGATCCCAAGAAAATGGCTTACACATAAGTGTTTACTAGGGAGAGACTGTAGGAGGGGTGGGTTATATATACCATGGGGTAGAAATACAGCCAGTGCATAGCTAGCCTTCTGTGAGGTGAGTTTATCTCCCAGCCAATCCACTTATTTTCTATTATTCTGTACTGACACCAACCTTTGGTCAAATCAGCTATGGTAACATTAGCTTTTATTCAGTAGCAATGCCAAATGTTACAGCAAGTTGCACAGATATATGTCATTAGAAGCCTCTTTCTCTCAAGGACACAACACAATGACGGGCCTCTGAGACATCTTCTAGTCTGCCCTACATTGGGCACACTATTGCCTGTACTGAAGGATTTCTCCCACTAACTTGGAGGTAGCTGTTGCAGTGGAAGGGTGTGGGCAATAAGGCATTGTAAACAGGAATAACTGTGTAGGACAAAATATTGCTACTGTAACATAAACTCCAGTGTTTCTCTTAGGGAAGACCCAGTCAGAGCAAAAAGGAGGACACCCCAAAAGGATAGCACCTCAGAAGGACAGCATTCCAGAAGAATGGCAACCCAAATGGATGGCACCCCAAAAGAAGGATGGCACCCCAAAGGAACAGCATCCCCGAAGTGTGGCAGCCGGTAGCTTGAAGGTAGTGGTGCTGTGACTTTAGGAGAGGGAACTCCCTCTGCATAGAGGAAAGGACTGTTTGTGCCTTTAGTGAGAAAAAGGGTGTCCTTGATCTCCCTCAGTGACAACAGGTACTTCTCCAGTTCTAGTCCCTCTATTCTCATTTTTTTTACAACAGGCATATTAAATTACTATTTCCACTATCAGAAACTCTCCAGCTGACTCACCTGTACTAACAGAGTTCATCCCTTCCTTCTAGATCAGATCTCTCCATGTAGTCTGACTTGCCTCCAATTCATGATGTTCCTTCCTGCCCTCCCCAAGACACCAAGCCTAGCTAAAATTCAGTGTCCTTCCTTCCTTCCTTCCTTCCTTCCTTCCTTCCTTCCTTCCTTCCTTCCTTCCTCCCTCCCTCCCTCCCTCCCTCCGCCCTCTCTCTCTCTCTCTCTCTCTCTCTCTCTCTCTCTCTCTCTCTCTCTCTCTTTCTTTCTTTCTTTCTTTCTTGTGATGCTATGGATTGAACCCAGGACCTTGCACATTCTAGGCAAGCATTTCACCACTGACTGCATCCCCAATCCCTTCATGTTGTTTTCTTGACTACTTTTCTTCTTATCCTTTGTTTGTTTGCTTTTTGTCTTTCTTGTTTTTTTTTTTTTTTTGTTGTTTGTTTTGTTATTTTGAGACAGGGATTCTCTGTGTAGTCCTGGTTGTCCTGGAACTTGCTCTGTAGATCAGGCTGAACTCAAACTCAAAGATCCAACTGCCTCTGCCTCCCAAGTGCTGGCATTAAAGGTGTGCATCACCACTGCCTGGCAAAGGCTCTTTTCTGTTCTTACCTTATGAAATCTTCAAATGTATACACACACATTAGTATGTGAGTATATGTATTTCCATGTATATCCACATGTGCAGTATGTGTGTAGGCAAATAAATATATAATTATTAGCTCTCTGTGGATATATTTCTATGGTGTAAATAGCTTACCATGAACAACCTCAAATTTAAAATCCAATTTTGCTGAACTTGATTTGGGTAGAGACATGTCTTTAGCTCTCATGATCCAAGGGAAGCCGCATCCAACTCACTCTATTATTCATATTTTAAAACATATATACATACATATGTATATATGCCTTGCATATTTGTCAAGCATATCTAATATTTTTGTTGAAAGAATTTGGCAATGCATAGCTAATTATTTTCCCAACATTTGATGCCCACTAAAAACATCTTTGATCTGTGAGCCAAAATGATCAAAGATAGCATTGTATAAGTAAGACTTTGACCTCTCTTCCAACTTTCAAAATATGAAAGAGATTATTGTGTAGTTTCTATGTTAAAATATGTTATTTTATCAGCAGTAATAATTTTATTGACTTAAAAAATTTTAAACCAGTCATGTTTGCTTTTATCCTGGTTAAGTATCTTCTTAAAATACATCATATAGAAAAATACAAAACATGAGGACTGGAGAGATGGTACAGAGGTTAAGAGAAAGTACTGCTCTTGCAGAGGACCTGAGTTTGGCTCCGGGGATCCACTTCAGGTGACTCACAATTGCCTGTAACTTCACCTCCAGGATATCCCACACTTTCTTCTTCGAGGCTACCTATATGCACATGGGCGGCCCAGAGCTTCTCAACACCAAAATGGTTGGACAAGCTGACCTTGGGGGTTTCCTCCAGGCTGGGCAAAAGCCTTTATCATTTTCATGTATATGTGTTTAAAGTTTTCCTAAGGAGTTCACGAAAATTGAAACATGTGTTATGGGCAAAGACTGGAACTTAAGCCAAGGATTACAGTTCAGACAAATGATTATTACATTTCCTTTTGTAAGCCTCTTGCTCTGGAGCAGAGATAATATGATTGGTCATTTGGGCACGGACATGCTTTGATTTCATAAGTATCACAATTCCCACCAGGAAACTGGATATAAATAAATGGCACTTCTATGTATTCAAATATATTATTAAGCCAGGCACCCTTATTCAAACAATTAACTTTGTAAATAGAAGACTAAACCAAAGCCCAATGCTTAAGGAGATCTTTCCCCTGTAGACATCCACCATGCTCTGGACTTCAGCTGACATGCACTTATGGTTTGGACTGTTGACAAGAGACTAGAAAGTCTGGTGATGACAGCTTGTTCTCAAAGCCTCTTCTGTCGCCATTGCTTAGAGCAGAGACCCTACTACTGCCCCCACATGCCATGGCACCAAGGATGTCACAATAAGTTACAGGCACTCAGAGATAGTGATCCCTTGACCTTTGCGACAGCTCTAACTGGCTACTGTCAAAGGCAGCCTCACCCTTTCACATACTGTGCTGTACAGAGTTATTCTCTGTGTGTGCCACAGCAGGGGGACAGAGAGATCTTTTACAAGGTCACCAGGTCTAATTCGTTCCAGGTATATCCACCCTTTGACATTGAGACCTTATATTGCTATTGTCATCATAAAGTCCACACTTGAGAGCCAAACAACTGAGTCAAAAATTAAAATGCCCCTCTCCAAATCTCATAACGATAAGTAAATTTAGGGTTTATGTTGGGCAACATTCATAGCTATCCTTACCTATATGGGCCCGGTAGACCCCAGGCTGTGCATGCCTGCACTGGCCTTTGAAGCCAGACTGACCTCTCCGGGCTCTTTTGTACTCCCTGGGCTATGCTACACGGGAGCCCCCCCTCCCCGATACACATACACCTCCTACACTTTTACAATTTTACGATTTGGATCCATCCAGTGAGTGCCTTTGCACCATTTGCATTCCCAGTGTCTTATGACTCTTTGCAAAAAGAAGCCAGAGCTGCTTCCTCCCTCAAACTGCAGAACCGAAGCACTGCCCTTCCTGTGCGCTCACAGGTGCTCTCCTGCTACCTTCTCAGCCATTCGTCACATTCTGGCTCTGATGTCAGCTGTTAGTGAGTGAAAACCATTTTGTTCATCTGTTTCTGGCCCGGTGATGGCCAGATCTTACCTAGAAAGTGCCTGCTCATCGGATTGCCTATGCAAATTCAAGGAGATTAAAATGAACACACTCATTGCTATACATCTTCCATGTGCTAGGGGTTCCAGGGGCTCTGTTAGTGGGAAAAGGTGTGTGGTCTTCAGTGTCCTCTGTGAGAGAAGCACGGTGTAGATAGAGAAACTGAGGGACAGCAAGTTTGGAACCTCATAAGGAAGAGAGGACTGCAGAACAATGTCCCACTGAGTGACTCTCTGAACACAGCTGAGCCCAGCCTTCGCCCCAGGCTCAGATCTCAGCCTGGAAGGAAGCAGGGCAATTTTCTGGAAGCCGGATTTACATTTTTTCTGTGTGAACTGCTTCAGGTGGTGGCAAAAATTTGGAAAGAGATTCAGTCCACATATGCGAAAATCCTTCTCAATGGACAAAGCCTCTCCCTACAATCAGACCTAAGGCGTCCTAGGTACAAAATGGGTAGAAGGAAGCGATGTTTTCTTTGCTTGAAAAATAATCTTCTAGTGAAGCTTAAGCATAAGTTAAAGCCAGGACTCCATGTTCATAAATTAAAAATACACTTTGTCTAAGGACTTCTCTTCCATTCTTGTTACACTGCCACAGTTTATCTTGTAATGTTTACATTTTGTAACTATGCCTTGAACCAAGTTTTGAAAACAGTATTTAGATTAAACTAATTCAGCCATTAGGTTTCATTAATTTTTTTTAATATGAAACATATATGTGTACTATGTTCAGTGGCTCTAAGAAGTCAAGAATTGTGATATCTGGGACAACCGTTTTTGACACCGTGCTGGAGCTGATGGGGGTAGGGAGGAAGGCAACACAGTGTTTGAGACTGGGTAAGGAAAAGGTGTGATGTAGAAAGCAAATGGAACATAAACAGATTAGGTTATCAAAAAATGATTGCATTTCATTTCTGTGCCTGTGTGTGCATGTGTGTGCCACAGTTCACATGTGGAGGTCAGTTCTCCAGTTCTCTCCTTTGGCCATGAACTCTGCTGATCCAACTCCAGTTTAGTCAGGCGTGTACGGCCAGTGCCTTTGCCTGCCTCGTCAGCTTACTGGCCCGATAAAAGAATTTTTGAACAACTGACCCTCTTATACTTAGATGCCACGACGTCCAACTGAACTTGCCGCTGTTTGATATTTTAAAGGAAAGGAGTGGAATGAATGACAATTAGGGACGCTGTCAGCCTGTCCCAGTGGGCACAGTTCCTGCAGGATATGTTATGCTCTCGATTCTGAATGAAAATTAAGGGGAGAAATGAAAGGAGGAGAGACTAGGCCTAAGAGACTTCCTCTTGCTGTAGGGAACAGAAAATGAAAGGTTTGCTCATGTGAGCATTTAGCTGAAATTTTCACTAATAAAAAAAAAACCACCCTGAAGGTTCAGAGCAGGCTAAAGCTGCATCCCAGAGTGTCACAACAGTGGCGCTCTGTACAGTGATGGATGGGACCATTCATGTTTGGAACTGTTCCTGATGATAGTTCTAGCTTTGTGTGAGTGCTGACAACTGAAATGTGGCTAGTTGGAAAAGAGAGAGAGAGAGAGAGAGAGAGAGAGAGAGAGAGAGAGAGAGAGAGAGAGAGAGAGAGAGAGAGAGAGAGAGAGAGAGAGAGAGAGAGAAAGGGAGGGAGGGAAAAAGAAAAGAAGAAAGAAAAAATGAACGTCACTATCATTTAGTCTTAAATCAAGTTAAATGTAGATAATCTTGGTTAGCTAATGGCTGCCACCTTGGACAGCAGAATTCTGGATGGTCATTGGCTCACATGAAATAACATATTGCTAAACAGAGGAGATCTAAAAAAAGCTGTGATGTTTTCCTGAATGTTTTTGAAGATAAGGATTCTCACAGTTTGGTTATAAACAAACCTTGAAACCTGTGATGGGTGTGTATTAGGCTAATGATATGAAAAGACTCAGGAGTTTGGGCACATTTCTTGCTTGTCCGAGTTTTGGGAATTGAGTTTTCTGCTTCAGCTGAGAAGAACCCACAGGCCCATGAGTGACCTAATCAATTATCGCGCAGGTGGAAATTTAGACTTTGGATACTAGCGTTTCAGAGTTCATAATCATCAATTGCATCTCACCAGTAAGTCTCTTGCTTTCTTTCAGTTTTATCCCAGTCTCTTTCAGGCCTGTGGAGTTTCTTTCTCCGAAGCACGTCTACTGAGACAGATAGCATCTGAAGCGCGTGGGAAAACCGAGAGAACAAATGAATGATAACCAATTGTCTGTCCACACAATCCCACAGCACTTGGCCTTGTCAGAGGGCTCAGTCCTTCACAAAAACACATCTGTGAGGTCCCCAGAAGAGATCTCATGACCGTGCTCATTGTCACATGCCTGTTTGTTTTTCCCTTGAGAAACCGAATGAGTGAAAAAAAAAAGATCACAACCAAACAAAAGCATCAATAACAGGAAACTGTTGGTGAGAAATACCCTGATGTTCCTGTAAATTCACGTCACTAGATTCCCCAGGGACAAAGGTGCACGAACTGCATGGGTAAATAATTATGATTTAATACAGAGGTCTTGCAATGTTGTTTACGGTAAAACAACAAAACCGAATTGTTTCTGGAGGCGCAAATAAGCAAATAATAGAAACATATATCAATATAATCAGGAAGTGGTGATGTTATGTCTAGGTCAGCTGCTGAAAACAATTTGTAATCTATCAAAGTATCTCCTCCACGATCGCCAGCTTTCCACAGTGGGACCTGACTGTGAGGAGAAGCTCTCAGCCATGGGTGTTTCGAAAACACAGAGGCAGCAACTCATCCTAGAGGTCAGGTGGGTTGGCACTGCTCTGCAGGTTTTAGGCCTGTAACAAACTTTCCTTTGTTCTTTAAAAGGATTTTGACTGGAGGGCAATGTCGTGCCTGTGGGTATCTGCATGTAGCAGTGGATGTGCTTCAACAGAGTTAGCCTTTTTGGTTCCTCATAACCGACACTTTATCTGTCGCAAGTGAGAAAACCTGTAGCTTCCTGCCCTTCCCTATCCTTCGAAAAGCCTGAAAACCCTTGCTGAACAGCTTACAGGGAAACACAACGTCCCAATGGAGATGGAGGCTTAGGAACAGTGCATCACAGAGTCAGCCCGGGATCCTTACCTGTGATGGCTCTGCTCTTCCCCATGGCGGACAACACTCTCAAGCATCATTCTCTGTGATCACCCCTACTGTCATTCCTCCAACCTTAAATTATCCCACAGTAAGCCAAACGATGCACCCCTCCCCAAGTGAACACATTCCAATGTCTATATTACCTCTCAGGATATAAAGGACCTTGCACATATGATTAAAATAAGGATCTAGAGTTGTTTTATTGTTTGTTTGTTTTTTAAATTATGTAGGATCTCTGGATGAGTCCACTGTAATTACAAAGGTCTATCTGGGAGCCTCAGTAATGTGACAGTAGAAATAAAAAAAGGGAGATTTCAAGTGCTATGCCACTGACTTTGAAGATACAGATGAGGACCATGAGCCACAGAATTCCAGTGGCTTCCAGAAGCTGGTAAACATTCTTCTCGAGAGCCTCCACACAGCTTTGATTTTAGCCTCAGAACTCTTGGTTTGGACCTCTGAAACATATAGATCTAAAAAACAATAACAAACATGCATTGTTTTGGCATGAAGTTCATGATAATTTGTCACAGCAATAAGAAACCAATACAAAGTCAAAACTTTTTTTTATTAGCTGATCGTATTAGGTCTGTGAAAGCTGTGACTTGTTTTGGGCCCTAATATGAGAAGAGTAGGGTGCATGTTAGAATGATATTGGGGTATTGAAGCACAGTAAGGTCAAGGCTCCAATCCTTGATGGCTTAGGTTTAGAGGGTTTGGGGTGGAGGCAGTGGGCTGGTATCTCCTAAACCTGTCAAGTGCCTCCAATTGTGTGCCCAAAGCAATGTTAACTTTGGGTTCTTGCACCTATTCTGGAGAAAGGCTCTTTTCTGCAAACCATCAGCATAGGCTGAGTCAGGGGGCTTGGTAACTCCACCACAACCTGAGACATCAAAGGGAGGATGTTAGTTTGCACACAGGTCACTCAGCCAGAGCCCAAGGACCCCAGCATGTTGCCATCATAGGAAGCAGCTCTATGTAGAGGCTGGGATGCAATTGGAGGGTCTGTAGCAGCTAGCAAAGATAATCTGGACTTCTTCACAATTACCAAGTACAGTACACAATAGAGCTTTTGCAATTTGTTCTTAGACATTGGATTGGATATTTATTTTGGGGGAACTACTCATTTGGAGTCCATCAAGAATAAAATGTTTCCTTTTTGTATTAAGAAGCAATCATAGGCTTATAACTAAGTAAAGCCTAGCCCGTGTCTTTTGAAGAGTCCTCATTGACAGGAAGTTGTTAGCACTTTAAAAGATCCCCCTAAAGATTTTGTTCTGAAATGATGTCAGATTGTTCCCAACAACTTACAGCAAGTAGTGAGGATTCTGGTGTTTGCTTTGTCGTTGTTGTTGTTGGCTTGTTTTTTTTTTAAGCAATGCTTGTTTAACATAGATAAAATGGAGATTTGTCCTTCATGGGAGACAATTAAGAAACAACAGCTATTTCCTGGTAGATCCCTATAGCTAACAAGCTATTGTGGATGTCATGCCCCTTTTCCCTGGTGTCATTCTGGCTACATTCCCATCTCCCAGCTCTCCTAGGTGTGTCTGCAACAGTTCTGATCAATGAAATGTGACTAGCTGATGAATGCCACTTTGGGTCAGGCCCACAAGCGTGTCCCCTGCAGATCTTCATTTTCTTCTGTATCTTTCCTGATGGGCATGCTTCTGAGACTCTTGAATACTGAACCACAAAATGGAAAACACCCAAATCTTTGAAGGATCTTCTAGCATGCCAAGCCTCTGGCATTTGGGTTTGTTAGGTACAACAGATAGCATTCCTTGTCTCACACAGTGCCACCCTGCATGAGTGAGATGCCTTCTTGGAGGAAAGATTGGTCTGCAAATGACAGACTAAAAAGAACAGCACTAGATCTGTATGCTTTCTGGAATGGCTGATGATAGTACCAATTCCTCCCCCTGGTCAGAGAAAATCAAATCAGCAAAACCTTCGGGGGAAAGGAGTGTGTGGTGGTCAGATACACAAAGGTTGCTTTCTTAGTGCTCACACTGGTTTCTGAGAGCCTCCTCACTCCCAGCCTGCTCTTTCTGTTTAACATAGATAAAATGGACATTTGTTCTTCATGGGAGCCCCGCCCCTTGTGCCATCTGAAAGATAAGCCCAAAGATGCATCACACTATAGTTATTCTGATAGGAGTTGCTGACCCAGGTTCTGACAGTATAGACATTGCTATGTCGCCTGTACTGACCTACACAGAGGGAAGAACATCCAGGCTCCCAGCTTAACTTCCAGTAAATCCATCCATAGCAGCTGGGTGAGGTTCAAAGTTTGTCAAGGAGACATGCATTCCAAACTGGGTGGGGTCAAGTTTTTGTCCTGGGATCACCTAGGCATCCTGGAAGCTCTGGAAGAGTCTGACTTGACGGTGCACCTAGCAACATGGTCCTGGACTCTGAGCTTGGCTTTTTGGGCAGTCCTTTTTTGCCTCTGCCCATAAGCCACCTAATATTCTAAGAAGATGGATGCGATCCTATTTCCTAAGTTTGTAGGCCCGTCCTTGTTGATGCCTAAATTATGAATCCCCTAAAATAAAATTAAAGCCCTAATACCCAGTACCTCAGAATGTGGCTTTTTGTAGACTTTAAAGAAATTATTAAGCTAAAACAAATCCTTGAAGTGGGCCCTCCCTAATCTGTTATGTCTAGAATCTTCATTTAAAAAAGGAAGTTTGGGATCATGACAAGACAGCAGGGATGTGTACACAGAAGAAAGATTGTCAGGATCCAGTAAAAAAGTGAACATCTAAATATCAAGGAGAGTTGTTCTTGGTAGACACTGGACCTGCCCATATCTTGATCTTCAGCCTCTAGCGCCCACAGTTATGAGAAAGCAAAGGTTGTAGTTTAAGACATGCTATTAGTGGTTCATTTTCACAGCAACCCCAAAACTAATGCAGGTCTCCTGAATTGTCCCACCTTCTTGGGGCAGAGAAAATTGTAGCAACAACAAATCTAAACTTCTCTGCCATTATTTTTTCCCAGAATGGGTGAGAAGTCCTAGGTCACTCACAAGCCACAAAGTCTGTGGTCAAGGAAATAAAAATATCTCTTGAGCCCATTGAAGGCAGTTTGGAGTTGGACTGTGGCTCTCCTTCTCTAAATCCAGCCCATTGTTAGCAAACATTCTTTAAGTAGGTTAGAATTCAGTTTGCCAGGTTGACCTTTAAAAAGTGAAACATATCCAAAAAAGTAGCTTGGAGTCAGTGTGCCAACAACCTTCCTGCAAGGACAGCAGACAACACAAAAAAGTCTGGGCATTGTTCAGTCTCTTAAAACACATCCGTGTGAAGGTTCTGACAATGTAGAACCAAACAGACCACCAATAAAACTGAATGGCGAGCACTGTTTCTTTGTCTAACATCTGACCCTGCCAGTTAGGCACAGCCTTGATTGAGTTTAACAGACAAATCAAAGCTCTGGTTGTTTTAGCATTCACTTCCTGAGAACATTGTTTACAATTTCATGGCTCACTGCCTTCTCCCAGTAAAACAATTTAGGCTTTCCATTATTTCTATATTTAGAAATCACTTGATGTTAAAATATAATCATTTTTCTACTAGACTTCTAAGAATGTGGAGTGACGGATAGGATGGACTTATTATTTACTGGTATTTTGCAAACATTTAATTTTTTTCTTACTGCTATCTACCTCTCAGTGTCCTTATGTACACATTACAGGTAAGAAAAATGAGAAGAAACTTAATAAAATGAATTGGGTCTTCTTTTTTTAATAAAAGACAATATTGGGAGTTAGACATTTTCCAGTCTTGCTCAGAGATACTTTATAGTTTGTAAGTGGCCACCTCAGACTGCCAGTGTTATGTCCCAAACTGAATTTCTGATTACTCCCACACAACCAAGCCTAGGTAAGAAAACAGAAAGAACACTATACATCACAATGTGAGAAGCTTCATAGGCACTGGAAGGGGTACAAATGCAAAATCCAGACAGAAGTGATCAGAGTAGGAGCCATGTACATTTCCACAATGGAGCTCATAAATTTACACTATAGGAGATACCATGTTTTGGGTCTGGACCTGCTGGATTAGTATTGAAACTACCAGGAATGTGAAGCCCTTCTAAGACCTTCTTAGAATAAGGAAAAGAATACAAGAGAGGAGGGAAAGGGAGGGAAGAGGAGGAGAGAGGAGGGGAGGGGAGAGGAGAGGAGAGGGGGAACATAGGGTGAGAGGAAGAACTAACCTCTTCCAGATGTGTGTAAGGAATTATGCCCATGGTTTCTCACTCTTGTAACCACCTACTCTGGTCTCCTGTGCTCAAATGTGTTGGACTGTCACACATCATCTGGTTGGTTCAGATCTTCAAATAATGGACAGAACTGAACTCTGGAACATTCTTGTATATGTTGGTCATAGATGAAGCCACAATAATTTTAAAAGTATGAAGTATTACAACAGTAGAGTTTTTCTATTCTACTGTCACCTGAGTTCTATATTAGCTACTGTCTAACTTTACTTTCTGTCTGATCCTGTAGGTGTTTGTGTGAATGTCTCATCTACCTAGGAGGAAAGGGCCGAAGCAGTTGACCTGTGGCTCATGTTCTGTCTCCGTTATGGGGATGCTCACAGGGAAAGAAAAGAAGACAATTCTTTGTCATCACAGGAACTGGACCTCTAGGAAATAAATAATGACATTCTCCAGACAGATGGCCTTCCTGAGGATTATTCTTAACAAGAGGTCTTTAGTTTTCTTCAGGAACACAGTGGATCTGTGATCTTTTGAAGCATAGTTGCTTGGAGAATGTCTGGTGAGATACATCATTCTTTTCAGTGTAATTCAGAGACATGACATAACTTCTACACTACCTGATATATTCTAGACAAAGAACATGTCCAGTGTTGGAGGAGAACCTGGGGAGCCTAAATGATGTCTCCCCTAGCTTTCCCTGCACTTCCTGAATGCTTGTACCTTTGTATCATTAATTAAACTTTACGGAAGGTAGATTAGATTTGAAAACACAACCCTTTTCATTGATCCACTCTCTTATTAAACCTGGAGGGCCAGAACTTTATACAAGTCAACTCTCTGTCTTCCTAAGTTCTAGCATTGTGTCCTTTACACAACACAAGTGCTTAACAAAGAAACGTAACAGAGTAGATTCATAGATTATAAAGAATCCAGGAGACAAAGAGCTGATGGGAAAACATAGGAAAAGAAATGTATGCAGAGAGAAATAATGTACATTTGAATACCTTGACCATTTCTTTTTCTTTGAGTATAATGTATGAGTGTGAACAAGATTCATCTGCTCATTAAAATCAACATTTCTTTATATGAGAACAGCAAAAAACTCTAAGGTGGTCTAGGTTTTTTTTAAAGCTTTTCCATTTAAGTTCAGTTATAAATCTCACGAACATATTCTGAATAAGTCTTCACTGCTTTGGTCCCTGGTAGGTCATCAATCAAAGGCTGTAGCTAGTATAGCCAATTTTGACTCTGCTCAACCTTTATCACATTAATCATCTGTAGTTCAAACTGAGCCCCACTAAGGAAAAAGGCAGTCTACATTTTCCCCTAATGAATAAAACAACCGGTCTAGACATGGAACCTTAATTTAGACTTGTTCCATTGTGGTTGGAAATGTCATATTCTCATCGCCATAGAATGTAAAACCCCTGGGTACAGATTTAAGTGTTGCATCTTAGGGTTATCTATAGGCGCTATGTCTCCTTGATTGGTCTATAATTAGGTTCAAAAATCACTAATGGCACTTGCAATGCTTTTATACTGAAAGTTATCCCAACATAAGCACAAGAGCATTTGTCAGTATTCAAGGGTAACCTAAAAAGAAAACCTACGAGCACAGTTACCCATTGGTGAGTTAAATGGAAAATGTCTTTTTTGAGCCACTCAAAAGCCATCCCTAGGACATACTCTGAGGTTGGAATTTTATATCAAGAGTGGTTTCTAGAAGTTAGAGGAAGGAGAGGAAGACATCAAACTGCATCTGGAGATGCATCCCATGATCTAGAGCCAGAAAGTCAAAGAACAAGATGGAGATCAGGTGCAGTTTGACTTGGGATGAGGAGATGCATTGGTGGAGAGGATGTGAATAAAGGTTGGGACCATATCCTTTGGATGGTCTGAGGTGAAGGCGTGGTGTTGGAAGCTGTGGATATGAGGACCCTGGGATACAGAAGGACAGTGTGGAGGACATGTTTAAAGGAGGCGTCTCCACCCTTCTCTGACCTGTTTGGTCTTTCTGAACTTGAAGAATTCAATTAAGATACTGGGACTGTATATAATCTAAAAGGAGGCTGCCCTAGTTGTCTTATTATGACAACTTTTTCTCTTGTATTAATCCCATGAGTCATCAGTCATCATAAGCTTGCTTGGTGCATCTGTGTAGACAGAGCATGGGTTTCCACACAAGTACCTGGGCTCCTGTGCAGCAGCAAAGCTGGCCAGTAGTCTTGACCTCCTTATTTTTCTTCGCCTGACTTTTATTTTAAACTTTCAGAATGATTTGAACCCTTTGGATGCTTTTTTTTCCCATCTAGAGTATTCTTTTCAGTCAATATATCTATATTTAACTGAATGCCTGTTTTAAAATTCTACCTCAGGGACTGGAAAGATGACTCTGTGGTTAAGAACACTGGAAGTTCTTTTAGAGGCCCCAGGGTCTAGTCCTACCACCCACATGGTGATTCAAGTCTGTAACTCAAGTCCCAGAAGATCTGATGCCCTCTTCTGGCCTAAGTGGACATTGTATGCACATGGTGAACAGATAAACATAGCTTTAGTTCCCTAAGATCCTCTGACTGCCATTTGCTTCCACAGCCCCTTTCTCTCCACTCTTCATTCCTTCTTCGTTAGGTTAGCCTTTTCCTAGGGAGTTTATATCACTCTGTTCTCTAACGCAAAAGGGGTTCCCCCCACACACTCCTAGTTCAACCTCATAAAAGGCTCCCCACATTGTCCCACTTTTATGGCACCCAGCCTATTGCATAAGCAGTTCCTACTGCAGATTATGTTTAATGACTCTTATTTCTCCGCTGTTAACTGTTCATGTTGAAGCCTTGAAGAATTTTATACTCAAAATTCACATTTCCAGCTTCCGAAACTCCGAGAGTTTTAGCACCATTAGATCAAATACCATCACAATCAGGTTGACATGAGTGATAGCTACCACTTGCAGACTGTCCTGAGAACCTACCGGTGTTAGTCAGGCTGACATGGCTATTCGGATACCAGGTGGTGTTTGATTTAATAAGATATCCACCCAGTCATTTGCTGATCATAAAATTAACCGAGTGGAGACTTGAATGACAAAGAACATACATTTAATAGAACCATCTCAGGCAAGTCACTGAACAAACTGAAGCAATGATAATCCCTGTGGCAGAGACAATCTGATTTCCAAGCATCAGTTGGATCACAGAATGCTGTTCAAAATTCCCAAATATCAACAAAAAACAACCTCCTGAAGTTGTCCCCAATGTAACCTGGACTTTTACTTTATTGTTCTAATACTTGGATTATAAATATTTCCAAAGAACTCAAGGAAACTGTCTAAACAGCTGTAAATGTGTGAGAAGAGTCTCTCACTGAGCAGTGAATATCAATAATGGAACAGGAATAGGAAGAGACTGAAATATAAATTCTCAAGCCAGAAGTGCATTGACAAGAGTGGGAGGTATTAGAAGGATTCAATAGACCAGTGCAACAGAATCAGGTAACTGGAAGCTAGGCTTGTGTAGATGTATTGTAGGCTGTGTAGATACATTGTTGGCTTGTGTCGATGTATTGTAGGCTTGTGTAGATACATTGTGGGCTTGTGTGAATGTACTGTAGGCTTGTGTGTGTGTGTGAAGTACTATAAAATTAAGAGGGGTCACAAAGTTATGTCACCAGTTGGTTCTGAGACAAAGAGAAAATTCTGCACTCTGTAGTCATTGACAATCATTAGAACATGAATACATTCTGTCAGGAAGAGACAGGGTACAGTTATAACTCTAACATAAATGCTTTACTCCTGGAAAGAGAAATTTCATCATTATATGAATGGGAGCAGATGGCTTCAAGTCCTACATTCTTTAACTTCCAGGATTTTCAGTCTAGATTTCCATTTTCATTGCTTTAAACTCTAAAGTACATAAATATGAAAACATTTCTCAGAGTCCCACAGCCTAACTAACTTCTACTAGAGTTCTGACCATGCCAAATGGCAGAGTGCCTGAGAATGTACAAATAATTGGACAACACTGAATCCTGCTTTGCCCAGGGAGATTCCAGTCTATGTCTGGTATAGCTCAACTAAGGCCTTTTATTATTTGTAGCATTTCCATTCATTCTCATGGAGATGCTTGGCCATGCCATCACCCAACACAATACCCTAGTGACTCCTCTTTACTGTGTATAAGGCCAAAGGAATGAAGGAAGGAAGACACTGGGGCATAGTTGATGACTAAATAACTTGTAAGGGTGAGTCACATTTTCACAGAGCCTGAAGAGTCATTTGCACAATCTCTATTTCAAGCATTATGAGATAATTGTGCCATTTTGTAGCCAATACGGCCCTTGGTAGAGAAAACCTAAACCTCAGGAAATTATAGGAGAGGGTAGATAAGCTTCAGACAAAGAGAATAAATAAATGGCAAGGAAAATAGTACAAAATAGCAAAGAAATGAATCAGCATTGAATCACAGGCAAAAAATATATTGCCATTGGCTTATTTCAAGGATATGAACCAAAGGGGAAAAAATGAAAGAAATGGTCCCTGAGGTGTTTGGCAGTTGGGAAAGCCCAAAAGACAGTCCTGGTATTTTTCCCCAGGAAACACTTTGATGTCTGAGGTGGTATAAGAGTCTTTGTATTGTTTCAGTTCAGCTCTGCTGCTCAGATTAGAGGCAGGGACAGAACTTGGGTGTGAGATGCTGAGACACAGGGGACACGAGTCCAGAAGCTCTCTTACCCATGGATTTCCTTCCAGAACCCTGGAAAGGCTGATTGGTGGTGGCAACGTCTCTGAGTGACTTTTATTAACTTCATTCGCCTCATGTAGTTAACTTAGGTTTTTACTATATTTTTATAGAATTTAGTTGCATATATAGTGTCAAAGTCTTCCTCTTGTTCAATTTTTTCAAGCTTGTTATGTAGTTGAGGCTTGCCTTGAATTCCTGATGCTCCTACCTTATTTTTCCCAAGTGTTGAGATTGTTTACAGGCATAATTCCACAACCATAATATCTTGAAGTGTAGAAATTGACTCATACAGTTTGTCAATTACTTTTGTGTATTGTTTTTAAAGAGTCAGGATTATCTAGCTAGGGTTTTAATTTTGTATCCATCCTGCCGCTTGCCAGCATTAGGCTTCCCACTTGTCCACAACTAGGGCATGATGTGCTCAAAAGGGGAGCATGGAGAATATTGGAGTGAATCAGAAAGAAATAACATATCCATCTGTAACTCTATCATCCTTGATGAGAGACCAGACACATCTAGTAGCTTTTTGCTAAAAATGTAAGATAATAGGGAACTCTGAGTCCCACTTTTTAATGATCTACCTGTAGCTCTTTTGTATTTTATTCAACCATGGCAGAAAGCTATCCAACCTCTTGTTAATTGAAGACATGGAAAACACGGGTCATGGAGTTATTTTAGAGGTAAGCTGATCACAGTGGGGACAGCGTGGTGGACAAAACTGTCTCATTACAAGATGAGAAAGAACAATGTCCCATAGCCCCCTCCAGAGATCTGTCCCCAGTGACTTACCCTGAAAGGTTCACCGACTCCCAATAGCATCACCGTTTTGAGTATAAAATCTTTAAAGCATGAGTCTTCGGGACACTTTGTAAGATCCAAAAGATAGCAAAAACTTGTTTAAAAACTGGAAAAACAAAACAGTTGGGGGATTTGTTGTCTTAAGGGTGTGTTGACTTGTAGATGATGTCTTAGTGTAGCAGTTCTCAGCCTGTGGGTTGCGACCACTTGGGGAGTCAAATCACTCATTCACAGGGGCTGCTTATTAGTTATCCTTCATATCAGATTCTTACATTATAATTTAAAACACTAGCAAATTACAGTTATAAAATAGCAATGAAAATAATTTTATGGTTGGGATCACCACAGCATGAGGAACTGTACTAAAGGGTCACAAAGTAAGGGAAGGTTGAAAACCACTGCCTTAGAGCCACATGACAATATAGACTATGGGGTGTTCACACTATGACAATATAGACTATGGGGTGTTCACACTGTGTCTGGGGTGTCAGGGAATATAGTAGCAATCACTTCCTTCTCTCCCTGTGTACACATGGTGTTCCATCCATCCAGAGAGGGGTCGACTTTCCTTTCCCCTTGAACTTGGGATGTCCTAATAACAGTTTGGAAAACAGAATCGGGGAAAAAAGATACTTAGGCAATTCTGGGTCTAGCCTTAAGATTAGACAACTTAACTTCCCTTCTTCCTCTTTACAGTCAGACCTCACACTAGAGAAGCATAGGCTAGACCATTATAAGAAGAATGAATGTGAGGAGAGAGAACACAGGGAGGGATGTTCGGTCTGTGATTGAAGCTCTCTCAAGCCTCTAGACCAGACTATCCACCAGGTGAAGGGAACTGAGCCAACGACCCCAGTCAATGCCTTGAGCATTTCTCAATCATGTCTTAATTCAAAGTTTATTTAGTGAGTTTTGATATACTCTTACTTCGACATGAGGTATCCCATAGTGGCCTCTAAAAAGAAACCACTCTGACTACTCTTTACATTAAGCCCCTGAATGATGGTGGCAAAAGTAATCAAAACAAAATAAAACAAAACAGCCCAAAGTTCTACAGTCTGGCCCCTGCTTCTGAGACAGCACTTTCTGGTGATAGTATTCACTTAACTTACAGGAGAAATCAAATATGTATCCCAGGTAGTTTTGTAAACTACCCATTAAACTCTGTCTTTGTTTCTGGACCTTTCCTAACAGCTCAAGTTTTGGCATAGGAGGGGCTAAGTGTTAACGGATCTTTGACCTTAATGGCAAAGGCAGAGAAGACATTATAAAAATAGTGTCATGAAGGGGGGGGTGCGGGGAGCAAGAACTAGGAATTTATCAGAACAAGGGAGCTTTAGATTGAGAACAAATGAGGAACAGAATCCGTTGAGAAGAAACGAAGGTGGGAAACGGGGGAGGGGACCAAGCAGGGGCAGCATGAAGAGCAGCAGAGGATCTGCACTGGGACAAAGGGCAGGGGGCCAGCTCTCCGGAGTTGAAATACTAGGTTGTCCCACAGTCTTCTGCAGGGTGGTGGCCCTGTGCAGACATTCCTGATCTCTACTCTCCTTCCAGACTCAAGGCCTATTTGGAAATGTGAAATAGACGCATGGTTGTTTGCTCTCTGTCCATTCCGTTTCCCGTGTAGGTCTCAGCTCTTCTCTGATTCTTTTGTCTGCCTACGGTACTTGACTTTCTCACACTACAGGTCATTGCCTGAGAGTGCTGCTGAGGTCGGAAGTGTGACCATTCTTGTCCAGACGCTCTTTGGAGGTCTTCTCATGGTAGATACACTGACCATTGGGCTTTCATTCCCCACCGCTCTGAGTTTCCCGTTTACTGCCTGACTGCAGAACCGCCAAGCAGATGTTTGTTCTGGAGTCCTGGTGCTTGGCTGAGCCGTGAGTCTAACAGCTGCACTTGGAGGGCCCCATTCACAACACATCTCTCTTTCAAAGAATAAACTTTCCAGGCACTCAGTGGTGGGCTGATGGACTGTGAAATTATCTTGTGGGTTTGGACAGAGGACAGGGAACCACATTTTATGATTCAAGACACATGACCACCTTGACAGTACAGTCAAATTTCCAGGCAGATAACCAGACCATCTTCAGGGAAAGCGAGGTGAAACAGGATAGTTGCTGCATCATTAAGCTATGCTTAGGTCGTGGTTGGTGATCCAGCTGTGGTGGTGGCTGGAGAAAGTATTGAAAGTATATTGAGCATTTGTTGCTTCCAGTGTGTAGTTTAGTAAGCTGTTAACATATTCCAATAAGTAAAGCTATGTGCTCGTGTTTGGAGATTATTGTGGTTCCTGACTTATTTTAAAGACGCTGTCTGCCTAAGAGGGACATTAGAACCAGAGTGATTATAAAAGAATAGTGTCTGCTGTAGCCCCCAGCAAATAAAGTTAAGAGATGCTTAACAGTGCCCATTGTTAGACACTACAGGCTGTGCACTGTTAATACTTGCACAGATCCACTTATACACATGCACGCACACACAGGGAAGGGGCTAAAGGAGCTTCTAGAGGCAGAAGGTAGTCTATACACATTTTTAAACAAGATACACAGGACTTTGGATGCTGACAAAAGGTGAGGAAATAAGAAGAAAAACCATCCAGGAAAAGAAAGACTAGTGAGGAATGAGGCTAGTGTCTCTTTAAAGAGAGGGCTTGGACAATGCCTTAAGGAGAAGCTATACTGAGCAAAGCCCTTGAGAGAAGGGAGCGAATCATGAGGCAGAGCAGAAGATAGTGCTGGCAGAGGGTATAGGGTTGGTGGAACTGGGCAGATTTGCACACAGCCTAGAGGTGGGTGTTAGTAAACCAGGAAAGAGAGCAGTGGACAATGAGTCTTTAAATTGCTCACAGGGTACAGAGATTGAATTGGTACCCACTAGGGTGAAAGTGAGGGAATGGGGGCCTTGCAGGTCTTTGTGGGGACTTTCATGGCCAAAGTCAGTAAAGGGGCATTTGCAACAATCAGAAGGGAACGTGCTAGTGGCCTTGGCCTGGGGAAGCAATGTCACTGAGTGCAATGTAGTGAGACTGAGGGTTATTAAGGGCCAGGCAGAAGGATGGCAGCATCTTCTCAAGCTCCATCTCCTGTGGTCCTCCCATGAGCACCAGTCCCTTCCCGTCCCCTGTGGTCCTCCCATGAGCACCAGTCCCTTCCCGTCCCCTGTGGTCCTCCCATGAGCACCAGTCCCTTCCCGTCCCCTGTGGTCCTCCCATGAGCACCAGTCCCTTCCCATCCCCTGTGGTCCTCCCATGAGCACCAGTCCCTTCCCATCCCCTGTGGTCCTCCCATGAGCACCAGTCCCTTCCCGTTCCCTATGGTCCTCCCAGAAGCACCAGTCTTCCAGACACTATTGCTTCTGGTCAACTTTGCTCAGATGTCTTCACAATGTTCCAAAGTTATCCTGCCCCAAAGCATCATTCCCTAACCCCAACCCACTCCAGCAACCTCTGTTGTTGTTTTTATTATTAAAATGCTGCGAAGGTTTCCCCTACTCTCCATGCAAAATAAGTGAGAATTACTGCTTATATCTACATTACTAACTGAATCCACATCTCCTTTCAGTCTCACTCTATACTTCTCCCCTCCCTCTTGCAAACCTTCAACTCCACAAATGCTAGTACTTTTGATGGTTAAGGAACTCCTACAAACCTAAGGAGGGGTCAGATGCAACTCCAGCCAGAAAGGCAAATAGCTAAATAGCTGATTATGGGATGAGACCCTAAGGAGTCATTGACAGGTTTGGACCCCAGTTCTCTGATCACACCAGGGAAGGAGAAAGTGCTCATGCCACTCACAAATGCTGAGCTTCCGGGATGATGGTGGTATACGGCATAAGAGACTCGTAGCCATTATCCCAGAGATGCCAGAATTTTTCTTGCTTTGTTTTCTTAGGTAAGTCTATACATTGGAAAGCATTTATCATGTTGTGGCATTTTCCCCGTCTGGAAGACAGGAAATAACAAAGTTAGAACATTTGTCTTTTGCAGGGGCCTTCAAGTTGAACAGGGCACACTGGATTTGTAGGTGTAATATGCGGACAATACAATCTATTAACTAAAAAATATGAAGTGATCATTTTGTGGGGGGAATGGTACTGAGGGAAACATGGAGCATATACTCAGTACCATAGATGCAAAGACTGGAAAGGCTGCGATAGGTTGAAGCCAAGGACAGGAAATTCTGTTTGGACCAATGATGCTCTCTTTTGCTCTCACTGGCTCTCAGGTACATTTCCCCAATGACAGTCTCATTTACAGTTCTCCAGTGATGGAGGTTTAGCTCTGTTAAACACTAGTGAATTGGGAGTCCTGTCTAGCCTCCTTCTGTGGATCCCTCTGAAATGTTTGGGGGTTTCAAGTCTCCTTGTCTTTTTCTCTGATCCCTGAATTGAAATAGGGACTTTGTTGGACAAACAATGCTTGGTCAAGAAGCTAAGGTCACATATCAGTTTTTTTTCCTCTGGGGCCTCAAATGCCCAAATAAAGCAAAAAGCTTCCCCCACAAAACCCAAACAGCTTAGGTTTCCAGTTTTAAGTGAGAAGATTCCTGTTGTTTCTCATTATGACTCTGCTTTTACACTGGAATGTTGATCTTAAGCAACTGTCTCCTCTATCAAAATATACAGAGCTTCGTTTAACACAACATCCTTTTATTTCTTTTGGCTGGATAAAGCCAGCTTTGTACTCGGGAATTGAGAGCATGTCAACTGAGTTTTGCCTAATCCCACTTAAATATAAAGAGACTAAGCTACCATTTCTGTTTCTTTTCTTAGAAGTGAGTTCTAACTTCAGTTTTATTTCGTAGCTCTTGCTGGACACCAGACTGGGTCAAAGATGACTCTTCAAAGTAGAAGATTTTTCATAAAACCTAACGGTGCCCCCAAGTGGCATAGCTTGTTTCAAGATGCAGCACCCCATGGTAGTTCCTTGAGAAACCATTCTTTCTCTTTTAAAAGGCTTGTTTTCAATCACGTGTCTGTGTGTGGGCATATGCACATGTGTTTGGGTGCTAGCAGAGGCCAGAATCATGGGGTTAACAGGTGTTTGTGATCCATCTGACATGGATGCTGGGATCCCAACTCAGCTCCCCGACAAGAACAGTTCATGCTCCTAAGTGCTGAGCCCTATTTCCAGCCCCAGAAGCCTTGTTTCTTGGAAACTAGAGGAATTACCTTGAAATAATCAACATTATTAGCTAGGTCTATCACCACCACCAACATCGTCACCACCATCATCACCACCACCACCGTCATCATTGGTTGCTTGAGATTAAACCCACAGCTTTGTGAATGCTAAGCTTGTGCTTTACTATCAAGCTACATCTCCTGCCCTTAAGGTATATTATTCTTAAAATGATTCTGCAAATTCTTCAACACAAACCTTTAATTTCTGGAGTACTTGATAAGTTTTTGTTTTGCTACTTGCTGCCATGAAAAAGAAACTTATATGAAAGCGCTGATGTTAAAAGGGGAGCCCAGCCTTTTGACATCACGATATAACATTGTCATCTACAGATGTGTTGGACCATGATAGCATGCATGCAGCCCAGGACAAACCTGTGTAAGAGCATGGTTTCCTGAACATTCTCATGGGAAGAGCAGGTTAATTTAGAATAAATGTTCCCAGTTGAACTGACACTTAAGCAGAGAGAGGGAACTTGAGAAAACTGGTAAGTGATTTGAGCTAGGATTAGCATGGCCATGCCCTGGTCTTCTGTCTGCAATACAAGTGGTTTTTAGGCGGTGCAGTAACAGGTGTTCATCAAGATAGCAAATGGTACTGAATGCCTTGATGTGCTCTGAAGTGTCAGTGATCGAGTTCCTGGTGGGGGGAAAGCATCACATTAGCCATTGTTTCTCAAGGCTGACTTTGAACATAATCTCTCAAGTTGATGGAAAGCCACCCACCAGGCCCCTGCACATCCCCCGGTGTTGTGAGAATGAAGTGATGAGCAGGATCAGGCAGCTGCCTTAGCTAGGGTTTCTATTGCTGTGAAGCGACACCATGACCACAGCAACTCGTATAAAGGAAAACATTTGACTGAACTGGCAGCTTACAGTCAGAGCTTCAGTCCATTGCCATCATGGTGGGAAGCATGGTGTTATGCAGACCAATGTGAGGTTGGCTGCATCTTGACCAGAAGCTAGCAGGAAGCTGACCGAGGCGCTAGGTGGTATTCTGAGATTAGGAAACCTCAAAGTCCCCAACAATGCCACACCTACTCCAATAAGGCCACACCTCCTAATAATGTCACTTCCTGTGAGTTTGGGGGGGGGCATTTATGTTCAAACCACTGCAGCAGCTCGGGGGTGTAACTGTGTAGTCACAGTGTCTTTTGCATGGCTATTTATTGGTTCCTTGACCCAAAGAATTAGCATCCTAGGAGGCCAGGAATTCCTGCACCTCCCCTGCCCCACACTGACTGAGTCGGTCTAATTAAGTTTGGCATCTGCAGACCTAGTTTGGGGCCTGGAAGATAAATCATTTCCCATAGCATCAGTCAAGGGAGCCACTCGGAATGAGCCTCATGTTTGCACTTTCTACTTTTTTTGATGTTTTATACAGACCACACAGAAGGGTCCAAGATAGTGTTCAAGAACTTGGGAACTCTTTGAAATAAGGAAAGGAAACTCTATGAACACATCTTTCATTGATAAGGAAAGATTCACCTCACTAGGATGTCATGAAGATTTATGCACAAGAAAGGAGGCATGCTGACCTAGCAAATCCCAGGAAGATTTTGTTGCTGCTGTTAATCTCATTTCTACCCTAAGGAGAGTATAGCAAGTGTTATGTACAGCTGGCCATGGTTGTACAGGTAGCCACACTGACATGGCAGACATCAAGGAACTGAAAGGTTGAAGTTCCATCATGAAGAGTGAAGGAGTATGCTTCATGATTTTGTAAAGGGGAATGGCGGAGGGGGAAGGGCCAGCACCTAGAAAGTACAAAACATACTTTTTATTTATCATTTTTTATTTTAATTTTAGATAGCTTGTTTTACATGTCAATCCCAGTTCCCTCTCCCTCCCCTCCTCCTGCACTCCCCTTCCCCCCACCCTCCCACCCTATTGCCAAATCCTTCCACATAGGGGATATCTAGAGTCTGTCATTTCACTCTGGGTAGGGTCCAGGCACTCCCCTAAGAGTCCAGGCTGAGAGAGCATCCCTCTTTGTGCTATAGGCACACGATGACTGTTTGTATTCCAGGGATAGACACTGATCCACAGCTCAGGGCCCCATAGGTTGCCCAGGCCTTCTCGCTGACACTCACATTTGGGGGGGCCAGATCAGTCCCATGCTGGCCTCCCCACTGTCGGTCTGGGGTCCAAGAGCTCTCCCCTGTTCAGATCAGCTGTCTCTGCTGGTTTTGCCAGCCCATTCTTTGCCAATTTGCTCATCACTCCTCTCTCTCTGTCACTGGGTTCCTTGGGTTCAGTTCAGTGATTAATCGTGTGTTTGCCTCTGCTTCCATCAGTCACAGGATGAAGGCTCCCAGATGGTTATAGACATCAAGTTCATTATCAGGAATGGGCATTCGAGGTGGTCTCTCCACTATTGCTTAGCTTGCCAATTGGTGTTATCCCTTTAGATCACTCGAGGTCACTCTGGTGCCTGATCTGTCTTCTATCCTATGATTCCCTCTTCCCCCTAATCTACCCCCACCCACTCAACTTCCTGTTCCCCCATGACCAACTCTCTACTTAATAGGTTTTGCAGGGCAAAAGAGGGAGGATTAAGACAGACAAGGTTATATATATTCAGCTGCATTATTCATAATGGCCACTAGAGGTCAGGCCTGCACAGTATGCCTGCCCAGAATCCTAGCTACAGCAGTGAAATTCTCAATTTCTGCAGGATTAATATTCTGGTATCTCAGGTCAGATCACCTTTGTGACTGAGGCTCTGTATTTCATGTTGTAGAGTATTTAGCAATGTACCTGACTACTTTAAGCCAGAAATCACAGATCTCTCAACCATGACAATAAATATCTCCTCGTCTGGGGAGGAGAAATTGCCCATGAGTATCAGTTTATTCCATTGGTATAAGGTTAAAATATCTCTTTCCTCAAGATTCTTGTTTGACCCAGAGTCAATGGACAACATCTTTAAAAAGACACAAGTCTCTAGTTACTTCCCAGTTAAGTCCCAAATGTATTGGGGCTATGTTCAGGGTTGTCAGATACGGTATGGGCTCTCATCCTGTTGGCTCTCTGTGTCTTCAAGAGTCTTCCTCCAACAGTTGAGACTACATGAAGCCAGGCGTTTTGTAACCTGGCTTACACTTGGGGTTTTGGTCATTTGGACTTCTGTGTTGAGGGATGTGCACATTTACATGAGGACCCAAGGGAATGTTGTGTGACCCTAGCATGCGAGTCCGTAGTGTAAAGCTCACGGGCCTCACAGAACCTTAAAAAGAGTCTAATAGCACTCTAAACACCAACAGCTAACTCCTCGGAAGTTAGTTTTTTCATCATTGTGAACAACTCTTCCATTTATTCAAAGCAATTCAGTTTCAAAAACTTAAGTTACAACAGTCAGGAAAAAAAAAAACCCAGCCGAAACAGCCAGAAACATGTAACCAGTGCTGCCTGTCCTGTGTCTCGCACCGTGGTGGCTTTATTCAAAACACCGTTGCACAGAAGTACCAAGTTCAGAGTCTCTAAGGACTTACAGAGAGTGTGAAAACAGGTGCAGAGTGTATGCAGAACAGAGAGCCACCCTTGCTTATTGGCATGAGAATACCACCCATGAAGTTAAATAAATCTTAATGGTTATCTGGAGGCTCTGGGTGCTGTTTTTAAACCCAAGAACTCTAATTTTCATTGTGCAATAGATGACTGATAAAAAGTCAATATATAGACTTCCGTTTTTAAAATAAGTATTTATTTTGAACCTGGCACAGTGTGCAGAGAGTTCTTGGGGACAAAAGCAGGAGTTCCAATTATTGAAATGAGGAAAATGTTAGTCCTTTGGAAATGCCAGTACTCGCACTGATTTATCACACATTTATTTCTGTCAGCCATGCAACCCTGCTAAATTCTCTGAAAATAACTTCATGCTTGCTATTATAAAATACCAGGCTTTAGATCTTAAATTTAAAAAGCAACAGCTATACTATTATGAGCAATTTGTGTGTCCCAGTAGACAGGCAGAACTTCAGTTCATTTGCTGATACTAACTTTAAAAACAAAACAACTTAGGTATACAAAACAAAAGGAAAAAATTAATTGCCAAGATTAAAAGAGCAATTGCCTTGAAAGCGGAGCCTCGGGCACAGAAGGGAGGGGACCCATCTACTCATGTTTACTTAGTAGCCGTGGGAAAACACAAACCCTTGCCCCAAATGTCTTTCTATTTTTAATAGCAATAAATCCCCACTTCAATAACGATTTTCAAACGGTCCTCCAATTGCCACTATATTCCACTCAAATGCTACATCTGATTACTGTAGAAAGAATAATTAAAAGTTCACAAAGAAATATAAGAATACTTTCGTGCACTGGTATTCAAGTCACCTGGGGAAACAAAGTAGACATTAGACTTGAACGTGGTGTTAGTTATCAGCAGGCGATCAGCCCGACCTCTACAGCTTCTGCCTAAGGCACCCTCATGTGATGTCAACACGGGAAGCTGTAGAGTAAGCAAAGCCTGTTTCCTAACACTGGTCAGTACTCATCACTGTATCTCAACTCCTACTCCATCTCTCCTACTTAACTTGTTTATAAACCCAGAGATATGGCTGGGGTGTGGACTAAGTTTCCTGGGTGTCCGCAACTTTGCCAGCTTCCTTTTGGATGAGGAGAGGAATGGAGCAACGGAAGGTGATGGCAGAGAAACAGCTGAGGAGAATGCACAGCTGAAACCCAGCAACCTGCTAGTACAGCATCACCCGCAGACAGGGCTTGTCTGTGGGTCTCTGGACTTCCGGAAAATCAGGCTCAGTAAAAGCCTCGAACCTATCGCTGAGCAGAGGCCCCGAGTCCATGACCTCCACTGATGCTGACGAGAACTCACCACTTTGCTTCTTTTTTTTAAATTAATTTAATTTTAAATAGCTCGCTCCACATGTAAATCCCAGTTCCCTCTCCCTTCCCTCCTCCCGCTTCCCCCTCTCCATCTCCCCCATCATCCCCCCAGCCTCCCACCCCATCCCCACTTCCCTCCACACAGGGGATATCCAGAGTCTGTCATTTCACTCAGGGCAGGGTCCAAGCACTCCCCCAAAGTCCTCACACACCCCCAAACCCAAACTGCCTTTAAGCTGATGGTATCTGGGTCGTCTCTTAAAATCAACCTGCTTTATCATTAAAGAGACCATTGCCTGCCTGCCCCTTTCTGAGAGATTATGGAGGAGGGGCATATTGGGGTGGGGGAAGGAGTGGGAGGAGAGGAGGAAGGCGAGGCTGTGGTCCCCATGAAAAGAAAATAATTAATAAAAAAGACACTCTTGCCATTTCATATTATAGATGACTATAATTTGTTAATTTATAAATAACTTTAAAACATTATGAATGAAATGCACCAAACCGTACCTATGTAAAAGCAACATTGTTTTAATTATGAGCTAAAAATGTCCGGCACATTAAGCGTGAATTATAAAATTCCAGAATCTAAATACAGTGCTAGAGAACTTTACAATAGGAAGGTGGATGAAAATTATTTTCTGTGTGCACTATGATTAACAGACTAGCAAATCTTAATCTGAAAGAAAAGGTGACAGTAGTAAAACCATACTTTTCCTATACAAAATTCCATGTCATCTCCCGCAGGGATGGCTATCAAATGTGAAGGAACAAAGATGACCGCTCTAACTGCACGTCCAGGCAACTTCATCCTGGAGGGATCTCATCGTCATCTTCCTCTCCGTCATCTTCAGCATCTCCCTTCCTTTTCTCTCCTGAAGACTCTCTCCTTTCTCTTCCTCCCCTCTGTCAACGTCATCATCATCGTTGCCTTCGTCCTGGATTTCTTCTTTGACTCCCCTGCCTCCTCTCTTACTTCTGAACCTGCTTCATCCTCATTTTCTTCTTCTTCCTCTGAATAGTCTTTAGGTGGACCAGCTTCATCTTCCTCCTCTTCACCTCCATCCTCACCGTCCTCCTCTTCTGAGTCTGGTGCCTCATTGTCTTCCTGATAGAATCCATCTAAGTATGTGCAGCTGCACAAAGACACTTTCTCTGTAGTCTTCTGGGTCAGGATCTCACAGTTACACAAGTCAAGACTTTGCAAATTTTAGCACTTTGAAGAGCTTCTACTGAAAGAAGATTTTTTTTATTTCCACTTAGATTGGGATAGGTAAGAGTTGGGCATTTCTCTGCCAGGACTTCCATGCCTCTGAAAATTATATTGTCAACATGCTCCAAGTTTAGATGTTTATTTAAGCTGGGAAGCTGGACCAAGGAACTCAAATCCACTTTGGCCATGCAAAGAAACCCCAGTGCTTCAAAGATGTCATTCCCATCTTCTTCAATACCCCCATTGCATAAGCAATTATAAGGACTAACTTTCTCACCTCCTCTGGGGCTCTGTTCTTCACCTCCAGGTTAATTTTCTTCATCTCCATGTCCTCTTCCTTTCCCCTCTCCTGCCCTCCCCACTACCCCCAGCACCCCAAAACCAGATCAGGAGATGAATGAAAAAAGATGCAAAGACAAATACCCACTACCACCCAGGTATGGGGAGAAGGAGAAGAATAGCAAATGGTGTGCAAGGACTTGGGACTAACTTGGCTGCCCCACCTCCTAGTCCACACACCTGAGCATACGTACATGGGCATGCACACACATTCACACACAGAGAGGCACACCCATGCTCACAGTTCCTTCCCCTTTAATGGCTGCTTTGAGAATGCTCCTCAGTCTTACTGAATCAAAAACTAAGAAGGCTTCCACATTAACAGGAGGGACGTCATCTGCATTTGTGGCGTGTTGGAGCTTGAGTTGGGAATCTGTACCACCTTTTTTTTTTGTCTTAATGGTTGCATTTAGTATACATAGTCTTCAAACTACACAGGACCCATAATTGCTTCAAAACTTTAAGACTGGGACATATTTGAATAGAGAGATTGAATGTTTGATTGGACACATTTAGAAACTTGCTTGGATCATTCAATTGAGCATTTTAATGCCTAAGATTTAGAGATGTCTAGGTTGTATGCATACTATATTTTTTAAATTTAAATTTAAATTAGAAACAAGGTTGCTTCACATGTCAATCCCAGGTCCCTCTCCCTTTCCCTCTTCTCCTCCCACAACCTTCCACCAACCCTCCCAATACCCCCTCATTACCCCAGGGAGGGTGAGGCCCTCCATGGGGGTGTCCATAGTCTGTCATTTCATCCAGGCCTAGACCCTCCCCCAAGAGTATGGGGTGAGAGTGCATCTCTCATTGTTGGATGGGCACCCAAACTCCATTTGTATGCCAGGGATAATACTGATCTACTACCCAAGGCCCAATAGATTGCCTAGGCCTCCTGACTGACACCCACATTCAGTGGGTATTGATCAGACCCATGCTGTATTCCCAGTCATCAGTCTGGGATTCAAGAGCTAACCCTTGTCAGGTCAGCTGTTTCTGGGGGTTAAAGCAGCCCAGTCTTAACCTCTTTGCTCATCAGTCTTCCCTCTCTGTCACTGGGTTCCTTGAGTTCAGCTCAGTGTTTAGCTGTGGGAGTCTGCCTCTGCTTCCATCAGCCATTAGATGAAGGTTTTGTTCCCCAGACTCCCTGGCCATGGGATTATATATATGAGAGAGTACATAGCATGTATGTTTCTTTGTGACTAGGTTACCTCACTCAGGATGGTTTCTTCTAGTGCCATCAATTTGCCTGCAAATTTTAGGATTCCATTGTTTTTTTTCTGCTGAATAGTACTCCATTGTGTAAATGAATCACATTTTGTCTATCCACTCTTCAGTTGAGGGGCATCTAGGTTGCTTCCAAGTTCTGGCTATTACAAATAATGCTGTTATGAACATAGTGGAACAGATGTCCTTGTTGTATGAATGGGCATCTTTTGGATATATGCCTAAGAGTGGAATTGCTGGGTCTTGTGGTAGCCTTACTCCCATTTTTCTAAAGGAATCTCCATACTGATTTCCAAAGTGGCTGAACCAGTTGGCACTCCCACCAGCAGTGGAGGAGTGTTTCCCTTTCTCCACAACCTCTACAGCATAAACTGTCCTTGGTGTTTTTGATTTTAGCCATTCTGACAGGAGTAAGATGGTATCTCAGAGTTGTTTTGATTTGCATTCCCAGATGGCTAAGGATGTTAAGCACTTTCTCAAGTGCCTCTCGGCCATTTTAGACTCCTCTATTGAGAATTCTCTATTTAGTTCTGTAGCCCACTTTTTAATTGGATCCTTTGGTGTTTTGGAGACTTGCTTCTTGAGTTCTTTGTAAATTTTGGAGATCAGCCCTCTGTCAGATATGGGGTTAGTGAATGGATATCTTTTCCCATTCTGTGGGCTGCCTTTTTGTCTTGTTGACTGTGTCCTTTGCCTTACAGAAGCTTCTCAGTTTCAGGAGGTCCCATGTATTAATTGTTAACCTCACTGTCTGTGCTACTGGTGTTATGTTCAGGAAGCTGTCTCCTGTACCATTTCATTCAAGGGCACCCCCCACTTTCTCTTCTAACAGGTTCAGTGTGGCTGGATTTATGTTGAGGTCTTTGATCCATTTGGATTTAAGTTTTGTACATGGCAATAGACATGGATATATCCGTATTCCTCTACATGCCAGCATCCAGTCATGTCAGCACCATTTGTTGAAGATGCTTTCTTTTTTCCATTGTATATTTTTAGCTTCTTTGTTGAAAATCAGATGTTCATACATGTATGGGTTAATATCAGGGTGTTCAATTTGATTCCATTGGTCTGCCTGTCTATTTTTGTGCCAATACCAAGCTGTTTTCAGGACTGCAGCTCTATAATAGAGCTTGAAGTCACGGATGGCGATGCCTCCAGATGTTGCTTTGTTGAATAAGGTTGTTTTGGCTATCCTGGGTCTTTTGTTTTTCCGTACAAAATTGATTATTGTTCTGGAATTGTAATGGGGATTGCATTAAATCTGTAGATTGCTTTTGGCAGGATTGCCATTTTTACTACATTGATCCTACCTATCGAAGAGCATGGGAGATCTTTCCATTTTCTGATATCTTCTTTAATTTCTTTCTTTAAAGACTCAAAGTTCTTGGGATACAGGTCTTTCACTTGTTTGGTTAGTGTTACCCCAAGGTATTTTATGTTGTTTGTGGCAATTTTAAAGGGTATTTTTCCCTCAATATGTGTTTTTATTTAAATTGGAAACATGAATGCTTCACATGTCAATCCCAGCTTCCTCTCTCACCCCTCCTCCTTTGTCCCTCCATCAGCCTCCCCAGCTCCCCACCCCATCCCCACATCATTCCCCAGGGAGAGTGAGGCCCTCCTTAGGGGGATCTCCAAAGTCTGTCATTTCATCCAGGGCAGGACGTAGGCCCTTCCCCATATGTCCACGCTGAGAGAGCATCCCTCTATTTGGAATGGGCTCCCAAAGATCATTCATACACCATACTAACACTGATCTACTGCCCAAGGCCCCAGTGATTTCTGTGGCCTCCTCAGTGGCACTACATTCATGGAGTCTGGATCAGTCCCATGTTGGCCTCTCAGGCATCAGTCTGGGATTCAAGAACTCCCCCTTATCTGGTTAGCTGTCTTTGTGGGTTTCACCATCATGGTCTTGACCCCTTTATTCATCACTCCTCCATATCTGTTACTAGGTTCCAGGAGTTCAGTTCAGTGTCTAGCTGTGGGTATCTGTCTCTGCTTCCATCAGCCACTGGATGAAGGTTCTAGGATGACATATAAGGTAGTCATCAACCTTATCATCAAGGAGGGGCTGCTAATGTAGTCTCTCCACTATTGCTTAGTTTGCCAGTTGGTGTTATCCTTGTAGATCTCTGGAGATCTCACTAGTGTCAGCTCTCTCCTCAAGCCTATAATGACTCCATCTATTATGGTATCTCTCATCCTGCTCTCCTCTATTCTTACCTCGACTCAACCTTCCTGCTCCCCCATGCCTTCTTCTCCCCTCGTTTTATCCCCTCTCTTTTTCCTGGTTTGCTCTCCTCCCCCGATGTTCCCAATCTGTTCAGGAGAACTTGCCTTATTCCACTTCTCTGGAGTATCATGCATCTCTCTTGGGAACCTTCCTGTTTCCCAGACTTACTGGCACTGGGATTGGGCTACTGATTTTCTTGAGTTGATCTTGTATCCTGCCACTTTGCTGAAAGTGTTTATCAGCTGTAGGAGTTCCCTGGTAGAGTTTTTGGGATCACTTATGTAAACTACCATATCATCTGCAAATAGTGAAAGTTTGACCTCTTCCTTTCCAATTTGTATCCCCTTGATCTCCTTCTGTTGTCAGAATGCTCTAGCTAGAACTTCAAGTAAAATATTGAAAAGGTATGGAGAGAGTGGACAGCCTTGTCTTATTCCTGATTTTAGTGGAATCGTGTTGAGTTCTGTCCATTTAGTTTGATGTTGGCTATTGGTTTGCTATATATAGCTTTTATTATGTTTAGGTATGTTCCTGTTATCCCTGATCTCTCCAAGACCTTTATCATGAAGGGGTGTTGGATTTTGTCAAAGGCTTTTTCTGCATCTAATGAGATGATCATGCGATTTTTGTTTCTCAGCCTGTTTATATGGTGGATTACATTGATGGATTTTCATATGTTGAACCATCCCTGCACACCTGGGATGAAACCTATTTGATCGTGGTGAATGATTGTTTTGATGTGTTCTTGGATCTGATTTGCCAGTATTTTATTGAATATTTTTTGCATCAATGTTCATGAGAGATATTGGTCTGAAGTTCTCTTTCTTGGTTGTGTCTTTGTGTGGCTTGGGGATCAAGGTTATTGAAGCCTCGTAGAGAGAGTTTGGCAAAGACCCTTCTGCTTCTATTATGTGGAATACTTTGAGAAGAATTGGTATAAGCTGTTCTTTGAATTTCTGGTAGAATTCTGCACTGAGGCCATCTGGACCTGGACTTTTTTTGGTTGGGAGACTTTTGATGACTGCTTCTATTTCCATAGGGGTTATAGGTGTATTTATATTGCTTATCTGTTCTTGATTTAATTTTGGCAAGTGATAGCTATCCAGAAAATTGTCCATTTCCTTTAAATTTTTGAATTTTGTGGAGTACAGCTTTTCAAAGTATGACCTGATGATTCTCTGAATTTCCTCAGAGTTCATTGTTATGCCCCTCTTTTCATTTCTGATTTTGTTCATTTGCATGATCACACTCTGCCGTTTGGTAAGTTTGGACAAAGGGTTGTCTATCTTGTTGATTTACTCAAAGAACCAACTCTTCGTTGCATTGATTCTTTGTATTGTTTTCCTAGTTTCTACTTTATTGATTTCAGCCCTCAGTTTGATTATTTCCTTGCTACTCCTCCTGGGTGTCTTTACTTCTTTGTGTTCTAGAGTTTTCAGCTGTGTTGTTGATTCTCTAGTGTGACTATTCTCCAGTTTCTTCACATGGGCACTTAATGCTATAAACTTCCCTCATAGCACTGCTTTCAAAGTGTCCCATAGGTTTGGGTATGTTGCGTCTTCATTCTCATTGAACTCTAGAAAGTTTTTAATTTCTCTTTTTATTTCTTCTTTGACCCAGGAATGGTGCAATTGTGCATTATTCAACTTCCATGAGTTTGTAGGGTTTCTGCAATTTGTGTTGTTGTTGAATTCTAATTTTAACGCATGGTGGTCTGATAAGATGCATGGAGTTATTCCAATTTTTTGTACCTGTTGAAGTTTGATATGTTGCCAAGTATATGGTCTATTTTTGAGAAGGTTCCATGTGGTGCTGAGAAGAAAGTATATTCTTTTTTATTTGGATGGAATGTTCTATAGATGTCTGTTAATCCCAATTGGGTTATAACTTCTATTAGCCCCTTTGCTTCTTTGTTAAGTTTCTGTCTGATATTCTTATCTAGTGGTGAGAGTGGGGTGTTGAAGTCTCCCACTATAAGTGTGTGGGGCTTTATAGGTAATTTGAGTTTTAGTAATGTTTCTTTTACGAATGTGGATGCCTTTGTATTTGAGGCATAGATGTTCAGAATTGAAACTTCATCTTGGTGGATTTCTCCTGTGATGAATATGTAATGACCTCCTTCATCTCTTTTGATTTTTTTATTTTAAAGTCTAATTTGTTAGATATTAGGATTGCTACCCCCCACTTGTTTCTTGTGTCCATTTGATTGGAAAATCTTTTCCCAATCTTTAACTCTGAGGTAATGTCTGTCTTTGAGGCTGAGGTGTGTTTCTTGTATGTAACAGAAGGATGGCTTCTGTCTTCGAATCCATTCTGTTAGCCTGTGTCTTTTTTTGGGCAAATTAAGACCATTAATACTGAGGGATATTAATGACCATTGGTTGCTCATTCTTCTTTGATTTGGAATGGTTGGTGGTGGTGGAATTATGTATAGAATTCCACCCCTTTTTTTCTTTTGGCTGTTGGTAAGGTGGGATTATCTAATGCCTATGTTTTTTTTTGGTTGTAGTTAACTTCCTTGGGTTGGAGTTTTTGTTCCAGAACTTTCTGTAGGGCTGGGTTAGTGGATATGTATTGCTTGAATCTAGTTTTGTCATGGAATATCTTGTTTTCTCCATCTATAGTGATTGAAAAGTTTGCTGTGTATAGTAGTCTGGGCTAGCATCCATGGTCTCTTAGTGTTGGTAGAATATCTATCCAGGACCTTCTGGCTTTCAGAGTTTCCATGGAGAAGTCAGGTGTAATTCTGATAGGTTTGCCTTTACATGCTACTTGACATTTTTCCTTAGCTGCTCTTAATATTCTTTCTTTATTCTGTATATTTTGGGGTCTTGATTATTATGTGGAGAGGGGACTTTTTGTGGTCCACTCTATTTGGTGTTCTGTAAGCTTCTTGTACCTTCATTGGCATGTCTTCCTTTAGGTTGGGAAAGTTTTCTTATATGATTTTGTTAATATATTTTTCTGCCCCTTTGAGGTGGTTTTCTTCACTTTCTTCTATACCTATTATTCTTAGGTTTGGTCTTTCCATGGTGTACCATATTTCCCTGATGTTTTGTGTTAGGGATTTGTTGGACTTAAGATTTTCTTTGGTTGATGGATCAATTTCTCCTAGTGTATCTTCAATTCGTGAGATTCTCTCATCCATCTTTTGTATTCTGTTGGTTATGCTTGCATTAGTAGTACCTGACTGTTTGCCCAGCTTTTCTATTCCCAGCCTTCCTTCAGATGGTATTTTTTTATTGTCTCTATTTCAGTTTTCAACGCTTGCACTGTTTGAATTGTTTCTTGAAATTTTTGCTGTGTCTTTTCGTTCATTTGTTGCATTTTTTGAATTTTTTGTTTTGTTTTTTCTTCCATTTCTTGAATTTTCTGGTTTGTTTTTTCTTCCATTTCTTGCATTTTTTTGGTTTGTTTTTTTCTTCCATTTCTTTAAGGGATTTTCCTATATCCTCTTTTAGGGCCTCTATTATTTTCATGAAGTTGTTTTTAAGGTCATTCTCTTCTGCTTCATTTGCATCAGAATGTTGGAGTCTTACTAGTGTGGAGTCTCTAGAATCTGGCAGTGTCATATGTGTTTTTCCGTTGCTTAGTCTGTTTTTGTATTGTCTCTTTCCCATCCCTTCTTCTAGTGGGAGCAGAAAGAGCCCCTTACTGGTCTGGTGGTTAGGGGACCAGAGTTCCCTTTCGGTGGGTACAAGCAAGTCCAATACTCTGATAGTTCTCCTCTTCCTGATCCTTGTCCTGGTCCCATGGATGGAGAAGAAGACCGGGAATCTGGGGTGTGTAGGCTCCCACTGGCAGTCTGCAGGCACTGGTCCTGGTCCCCTGGTCCCATTGGTGAAAGAAAATATCAGGAATCTGGGGTGTGTGGCTCCTGCTGGTTGGGGAGGCTCTCTGGCAGACCCCAGGCAGTCCCCTGGCACTGGAAGACAGGCCCGGGATACAGGGCCTGGTTTACCTGGTCCCTTGGTCCCATTGCTGGTCCCGTTGGTGGAAAAGAAAACCAGGAATCTGGGGTATGTGACTCCTGAAGGGAGGGGAGGCTCTGTGGCAGTATCTGTACTGTCTATTAATGAACATAAAGTGAAAGAACATATGTGAATGAGAGTTAGAAACCTAGCAAGCCATGAACATCTGCTTCCTAGGTCTAAAATCACCTGGTCCCTGCTTTCATTGGCTCCACAGATAACTTTGTTGTCTGAGTTGACAGCAAAGTTAGTCATTCCTAGTATTATCTCTATCTTTTATACTAGGGGGCATGGTGTTTCCAATGTAGAGTTGAACCTTTTTGGGGAGCCAGACCCTAGTGTTTGTTGAATGCAGAGCCGTGCGAGAACCCTGATTTGTTTAGGTGTCCTGGAAATACAGACTTCTTGAGGATGGACATTGGGCTCTTCCTGTGTTACAGTTTGATATGAAATGTCCCACAGAGGTTCATGTTTTGAATGCTGGCCCTCTAGCTGGTGACATTATGGGGGTGGGGTTAGATCACTAGGGGAGGGCCTTTGCAGGCTCTACATAGCCCACTTCCCATCTCGCCTCTTTGTATGTGAGCTACTATACTGTGAACACACCCTGCTACACAGATGTCATGATGTCCACTGCTCCACCACGTGATGGACTGCAAAGACTTCCAAAGAAGTCTTGCCTTATTTATCTAAGTTGTTTCCATCAGATATTGTGGTCCCGGTGTAGAAGAAGTAACTAATACCCCCTGAATGTCCTTTAAAGTGATTAGTCCTGTGGCCTAGCATCACAGGACCTCCTGAACCCTAAGAACGACTGGATGAGGAGTCACAGCTATGGTTTCTGGGACTTGGGGAGGCTGTGGGCATTCCACCACGTTCTTTGGGCTATTGCTTCTACTGGGGACATTTCCTAAACAGCTGAATGTGGCAGGCATCTTGTACATTCTGCAAAGGGCTTTGATGTCATAGAGAATTGATTTGTTTTCCCAGCTCCTTTCCTGGCAAAAGGAATAAAAAACGGAATGGAGAGTTATTCCTCATCCCATAGTTTCTCCAATCAGAACCCATTTTCTCTGTTTTGTAAAGGATAGAAGGTACTACATAATTCCTATGTAGGAGGGAGAGATACCAGCTTCACAAGGCTACGCAGCATGAACTCAGGGACACCTTGATGTTGTCGCACACATTGACACCTCTCGTGTTGTTAACTGTGATTGACAAGGGACATCTGTATGAACTATACTGATGAGCTAATCTTGAAGCTGATCTTAGCAACTCCTCCATTGAGACCCCTTAATGCAGAAATATTAAGCTATACAAAATAGAGATGTCCTATGATATTTTATTGAAGGCAAAATCACTTATGTGAGAAACCAAGAAAGCCGAGAACCAAAGGTCTGCTCGCTGCTCTCTGGGCCGAAATTGGAACCCAAAGAGAGAGAGCATCTCCTCCCCCTAGCTCTTTTATCCCCAGTACATTCAATGTACCTGTGACCATACCCAAGCAGGCGTGGTCAGCTCTACAGGTACATAGATCTCTCCCTACAACCCCCTGCTCAGGCGACTCTAGCTCATGTCAAGTTGACGACTGAATCTAAGCAGCCCAGATGTCACTTCAACACTAAACCAAGAAGGAGAAGAAAGGTGCTGGCAGGTCTGAGTTCTAAATTGACAAACAGAGATGGCTTAGAGGACATGGACTCCGTAGAAGGGATTAAACAATTACAGCTGGTAGAGTGGGAGGCTAGCCATCCACCCTAAGATAGGAAAAGGTCTCAAGGAGTGAGCAGTCAGCTTGAGTACAGCAAAGGTAGCAGATTGGAGTAGCAATGGGTGATTGTGACAAAAACAGATGCAGGAAACCAGGCTGGAGTTGGTGCAATAGGGTCTTGGAGGTAGGAGTGGTGATAGAGACAGCCCTTACCAATGTTTCTTTTCTTATAAGGATGGGAGGTAAATTGGGGTCAAGAAATGTGATGGACTTTAGAACCAGAAGACTTTAAGTTCTGGGTTAGAGACATATCTCCATTGCGTGGTTGCCTAGTATACATGAAGCCTTGGGCTTAGCCCCAGTACCATATCAACCGGGCATGGTGGCATATACCTGTAATCCCAAATGGGAGGTGGAGACGAGGACCAGATGTTTGTATTTAAACTCAGTTACCAAAGGAGTTCAAACTTAGCCCAGGATGTGTGAGGTCCTGTATTAAAAATTTTTAAAGGAAAGAAGGAAAAAGGAAGGGAGGAAGGAAGGAAAAAGGAAAGAAGGAAGACAAAAGTGCTAGTATCAGTCTCAAGCAACTAATAATCTACTTCTCATTTTTGTTTCCTTCATCTTCAGAAGATGTTAGCCAATGTTGCATAAACTATAGGATTTGTTTCTGTCTTGAATTATGAATATTTTTGTCATGCCCTTTAGTTCAGAGAACTGACAGTTTATCTTCCAGATGGAGTCTTCAAAAGGAAAGAATCATAGTACAATTATTCTCTTGGAATAGCCCTACAATTTTATCATGAAGGTTCACCAAAATTCCATAACATCATATGTTGAACTAACAGTCTTAATATTCACTCACTCACTCACTCACTCAATAAGTAATAGTTGAAGATTGACTATGGCCTAAGCACCATTACAGGCAATGGAGACACAGTAGTTACCACACCGTGTTTTTGCTGCAAGTAATTCACTTTAGAACTGAGTGAGGCACACAGGAAATAAGGGTTTATGCAAACCAGTGGTGACAGATACAAATGGAGACATTTTGGGGGAAGCGATTTCTCAGAGCAGGCATGGGAAGCATCAACAGACACCAAGCAGACTGCATCTCCGCAAAGATGTGACTGTGGTGAGGGATGAGCCACCAGCACCTTCTGAGCATCTTGCAGAGCCCCTACAAGTGTTAGAACCCTGAGGGGGTTTGGACTGCAGGTTTAGCACAGGGTTGACTTGCCCTCATCACTCCACTGCAGATATATTTAGCATCATTTACACGAGGCTATTTATGGAGAAGAATCCCTTGTTTTCAGTGGTTCCTTCATATTTGCAGATGTTTGCCAGTGTTGCCTAGTCCTAGGATGTATTCATCTTTAACTTTAATCTCTCTTTCATGCCCTTTAGTTCAGGGAACTGAGTACAATTTTCTGCCTGTGAATGTTTGCCTGGAAAAGACACGTCGTCACTGCTCCTTCTGATGTTCCATAAGTTCTCTAATTTAGGACTACAGAGCCTCCCTTCCTCTGGTAATCCTTAGATTCCTCCCTAATCATGCTACCTTTACCCTTCTCTGTGTTACCGAATTTCTGCACTGCACTGGGTGAGATGGAGGACTGGGGAAGGGGGATTGAATCGGTATGTGAAAGAAAGCCTGTAATTCTCATGTGTTAAAAAATCCCCCTTCTCTCCTTCCCATTTTTCTCAGACAAGCTCTAATTCTAAAACTCCCTTTCCTAATCCTAAGACCCCCTTTGCCCTACTGCCTGACCTGACTCCTTTGGGCCAAATCCCAACTCTGAGGCAGTCCCTGCACCTGGCCCTTCTAGCTCTTAGTGGCATGTCCATTCCAGACATCACCCAGTCTCCTGCCAAGCTAAGGAAGGTGCTCTCATCTAGGATGGCTCTATTCCTTCAAATGGCTAAACTGTTCACAATCGTCATCTTCCTTGTAGGCATAGTTTTCCTGTCCCAACTGCCTGTTCCCAAGTAACACACAGAGGCTTATATTAATTACAAATGCTCAGTCAATAGCTCAGGCTTATTACTAACTAGCTCTTACACCTAAATTAACCCATTTATATTAATCTGTGTATTGCCACATGGCTCATGGCTTTACCTGTCCTCTAGTATGTCTTGCTTCCTGGGCTGCTAGATGGCATCTCTCCAGACTTCACCCTCCTTCTTCCCATCATTCTCAGTTTGGCTTTCCCACCTAACTTCCTGCCGAGCTATTGGTTTGTCAGTTTTTTAATTAATCAATGAGAGTAATACATATTCATATTGTAGAAAAGGAAAGGATTGTTCCACAGCATTTTCTCCTTTTTGTCTTATTAAACAGGAAGGTTTCAATCTTAATATAGTAAACTATATACAACAAAAAGTTATTAAGTAAGAATTATAGTAACAATACCAAATCCATTTGCATTTGGCAAAATTAGAGAAAATAATTATCTATCTTATCTTCATGAGTCTAACGTTTTTAATCTAATTTACTTTCTATTATAACTAAGGAAAACTATAATTATAACTATTTAGTCTTCAACTCCATCAAAGGCCCCAGAAGTGTGAAATGTTACCTAATGACAGGGATATCAGGCAGCTTGGACAGTCACCCAAAGTTCCTATGTAATGTTGAGACGTCCAACCCTGGCCTACAGGCCTAACACATCTGAAAGACTTTCCTGTGAAGCAGAGAATTTTGAAGGACTGTCCTACCTTGTCTCAGCAAAGTTCTGCAGTCACCCTTCTTCCTGGTCCAGTTTGGACCATAACTGTCAACAATTGAGGCAAGGGCAATTTCTTTGACCACATGGCTATCTTTTGCCATAAAGAAAACAAAATACATACGGGGTTTCTTTGATGTCCATCATCCTCTTTGAAGTAATTGGTGCTGCTAGGACCAGATGTGTCTCACTGTTGAGAAAAGTCTAAGTTTTTAAAACATTTTAAATGCCATAATCTGTAGGTCTTTGATGTATTTGAAGATTGCCTATCTATCTGAAATAATGTCTGTATGACCTTGAAAACCTAACATGACTATAAGTTTGCTATTATAGATGACTATTAATCTGTATTTCTTAATTATATATTACATTTTTAAATGAGCTGCATAAACATAATACCCTAAACAATAGTAGAAATATCCATATAGTATAACAGAAATAACCTTAAATTTGTGTCAATAAAATCCATACCAATGTAAAATGCCTTGAGATTAATAGCTGTTTTTTAGATTAAAGTAGATTCAATAATCTGTCCTTTTATCCTATCATTTCTATATGCTATCCTCCTTAGAAAGACATCTTTAAATTTAACTCTTTTGTTTAGCCTTTTTTTAAACTATGACCAATGACAATTTGTAACCAAACCCTGTAAACAAAGACAAACATCCATAATCCATTATGGGGAATGTGGGTATAGTTTTCTAGGCTACTTCCTGTTGATTGGGGGCACTGGTAATCTTTGGGGGAACCATGAGAATATTTAGGATTATGGTCAAGTCCTGACTGGAGTATTCTGTGAAACTGGGTCATCTAAGTCAGTCACCTTGAAACTGTTTTGGGTGTAGAACTCAGAGGCAACTGCCAACAGAGGCACTCTGAGATGTTGGATCACCCAGGCCATCAGCTCCCATCAGAGATTTTTTCAGGGGGTCTTCCTCTATCAAACCTAATTTTTCTTAACCCAGAATTCAAGCCTTTCATTTCCTGTGGAAACAAAAGCATAAACTCTCCCCCAAAGTAACATATCTTTTGACTTAAATTTTGAAGTCAAAATATCTTTAAAATATATTAGCAGCTTTCATAATCAAATGTCTCTCAGCAGTTATCATTTGTTCATTAGTAGTCAAAAATTTAAAGACAACACAATAAAATGCAGTATCCAGACTCTCTGTGTGTTTTCCATCTTTATGTGATTTCTTTATAGTACTTTACTCCCCTTTCTAAAGACTTTCTTTTATTATTTTATATCTATGTTTTTAATCTGACTGTATATATTCTTTCTTTTCTCTCTCCTGAGCCTATGTGTATTTTTTAACACGCTGTAACTGTTTAGATGGTTTTCTTTTTGTCTGAATCTCTCTTTACTGTATATCTATCTTTTTCTGACCATAGGAGGCTTTAAACTGTGGAAAAGGACTGCTCCACAGCATTCCTCTTGTTCCATCTCTCATGAAGCCTTTTTGTGCTGCTGGGCGCTCCTAGTAGACACTGGCCTTCTTCATACGTCTGACTCACCCATTCTCCCCTGCCTCTCTCCAGTCCCCATGTCTGTGGTCAGTCACCATCAGGGCTACCTCAGGGTAAGGGACACTGCTTGGCTGCTTCTACTTCCTGCAGGTGGCACCAGAGACACATGGATCCTAAGCAGGAGGGCAAGGTAAAAGCCTGCAGGGCTCTCTGATGGCAGGCTCTGGCAGCAGGGGCTGGAGTTGGGCCAGCAGGGTGGGGTGGGGCAGGGCATGGTTGAGGAGTGGTCTCTCTGGTACTCTTCTTGTCTCATCCAGTTGCAGGGAGAATGTAGGACTTAGTCATATGTGTGGGTTGTAGAGGGGGAAAGCCAAACAGGGGGAAATGGCTTTTTGGAAAGTAGAGCTGAACAATTTTGAATCTATTTTGTATTTCTGAGAGAGCCCAAAATAGTGTCTTGTGGCTTCTTACGTTTCCTTAACCAGAATGCAGCTTTGTGTTAAGATGCACGTTCAGCAGAAATGCTTCTTTTTTCTAATGAGGCCTGGTGCCTGTTGGCGCTGTGTCTGAACCCCAGCCGGGAAGAGTGGTGGAGACAATCTCTGGTTTTCTCATTACTGCAATGTTCACATATTTAATGGTCGTAAGCTACATTGGAGCTTTGGGACTCGGCACAGAACTTCTGTGTGGGATCTCCACACAAATCTCACCAGTGGGTTTGTGGGGAACAGCCCACCATTCAGATTGGCTATCCAGGTTCTCATCACACAGGATGGGGTTTCACATTCTGGCCAGGGGCCTGACAGTCTCAATTCTGAGATGATATAGGCAGGAGAAAGGATGATCTGGTGCTGAGCATTTACCAGTAATGGATTGATTATGAGAATTCCCACCTTGGCTATGACAAGAGTCATCTTTCCATGCTCTGTGCTACTGCAAGGGCTCTGCAAAAGTTCAGGCACAATGGCCTGGTGACTCAAGGCATCCTGGAATGTCATGACTGGCAGGGACCGTGAGGACCATCTCATTTTGTGAACTAAAGCCTCGGGAATGCCAGTGGTGGTTTGACCTCCACCATGCCATAAAGCCACATGATAGCAACATTTTTCACATTCCTTCAGTGGGAAGCTATTCATTGCTGACAACCAAACAAGAAGTGATAATCAGGTGAGACATGAAGGCTTCTGAAGTCAAATTCCTCAAGTGTATAACATACCATCAGCTTCCAGTATTCTCTCTCATTCCCTTTCTTCCCGCCCCCCTCTCTCTCTCATTTGCCCATTGCCAGCTAATTTCCACCTTCCTTCTCTTCCTTTGTGTCTACATGCTATTTATCTGGGGGAAATTTCAAGCCCATGATCCTGTCTCCCAGGTAAGCTGAAAGCACAGTTCACTGTGCTTCTAAATGACAAATCATTGATTTGAACTCTGGATTTTAAAGGTAGTGGAAAAAGAAACTAGTTTTCCTTAACTGAAAAAATTGTCCTGAAAGCGGGTAAGAACAGTGAGGAACACTTGCTGCCCTTGCTGAGGACCTAAGCTTGGTTCCCACCACTCATGTTGGATGGATCGTAACCTCCTGTGCCTGTAGCTCCAGGGAATCTGATACCTTTTTCTGACCTTTGAGGGTACTTGTACACATAACACACACACACACACACACACACACACACACACACACACACACAAATAAAAATAAGATAAATCTTATAAAAAGATTGTCCTGTAGCCAGAATGTGGCTGAAATAATAATTTGTGGTATTTTAATTTTTTTCTATGAAATGCCTTTCAGTAACCATCCAAACAGGTATGTTTTTGCATCTGGGTCTCATTCCTATCAAGGTTTATGCTTTTTAGCTTACAAAAGCTGCAGGGGTTCTATCTGTGTTCTTCCCTTTGTGAGTCAATGAACACAGCCAAAGCAGGAGGCTGGGGTGGGGTGGGGGACAAAAGAGATTGCTCTTCATCAAAAGAGATGATGGCAGAGGGAGAAAAGAATGTTTAGGAACCACAGGGAAGACTACATCATCATCACCACCATCAAAGGTGCCTCTGAGCACCCTAAAAGCTGACCCTGAGGAAGGTGACAAGAGCCTTGCTGCTAGATGAACGGGGTCTCACCAAGGGTGAACCTACCTGAGCGTTAAGCCTGTCTGCGGATGTCTCAGTCTCCGTCAGAGAGAATCTGGTCCTGCCTGTGTGCCAGCGGAAGCACACTGTCTCTTCTGTTGGTGTCTAAGGAGGACTCGGATGTCTCAGTCTCCGTCAGAGAGAATCTGGTCCTGCCGGTGTGCCAGCGGAAGCACACTGTCTCTTCTGTTGGTGTCTAAGGAGGACTCGGCTCTTCCTGCGGAATTATCTAAACGAGGCGATGAAGCGAAGTCAAGAGCATTTGAGTGTCCTAGAGACTGGGAGAAACAGTTTCCACTCAGATAACGTAAACTGGGGAGCAGGACCTGGTTAGGACTTAGCTTCCAAGGCAGTTCTGCTCCACATAAGCAAACTCAGTGCCGGAATAATAGTTCTAAACAAGTAAATTCCTATTTACGTTCCATACTTGGGTATTCCTTTTTCATCTTTGTATTTGAGTGTCTTTAAGGACTAAAACCTTTACTTTTTATACATGTGTATATGTGTGTACATGTGCTCATGTACGTATGAATGAATATATGTGGGGGGCATGTATATACACATGTATGAAAATATATGTGGAAGCCAGGGGACAACCTTGAGTGTCACCTGTAGGAATGCCATCCACATCTTTGAGATGGGGGTCTCTTATTGGCCTGGAGCTCACCAATCAGGTCAGAATGGCTGACCAACAAGGGATCCTCCTGTTTCTGCCTGCTCATGGATGGGGTTACAAGCACATACCAGCATGCCTAGAATTTTTACATAAATTTTGGGTTATTAAACTCAGGTCCTAAGGCTATGAGGCAATCAATCACTTCATGACTGTGCTAATTAATTTTAAATATCAATTTGACACAGTCGAGAGCCATCTGAGAGGAAAGCCTTCACTGAGGATTGCCTAGATCAGATTGGCCTGTGGGCATGTCTGTGGAGGGATTGTTTTATGAATTGATGTAAAAGGTCCCAGGTGCTGTGCCCTGGGCAGGTGGTCCTGCACCATATAAGAAGGTTAGCTAAGGTGAGTCAGCAACCAGTATCTTGCATGTTTTTGTGGTACTTCCTTGACTGTGGCTGAGGTAATGTTGCATAGACTAGCAAGCAGGCTCGCCTTCAAGTTCCTGCCTTGAGTTCCTGTCCTGACTTCTTCAGTGATGGACTGTAACCTGTCAGATGAAAAACAAAACAATAAACAAACAAACAAACAAACAAAAACAGAACAAAACAAAAAACCCTTACTTCCCTTCAGTTGCTTTTGGTCAGTGTTATATAGCAGCAACAGAAAGGAAGCTCAGTCCCGACTGAGCTATCTCTCCAGTCTCTGAGTAGTATTATTTACAGAAGAGTTATCTGTAAAGGAACTAGGAACAATAGTCTTCGTTAGGGTTTCTAGTGCTGTGCAGAGACATCATGTCCATGGCAACTCTTATAAAGGAAAACATTAATTGGGGCTGGCTGACGGTTTCAGAGGTTGTTATTGCATTGGCAGGAAGCAAGGCAGCATGCAGGCATACATGGTGCTAGAGAGGTAGCTGAGAGTCTTAAATCTTGATCTGCAGGCAACAGGAAGTGAACTGGGCATAGCTTAAGCATAAATGAGACCTCAAAGCCTGCTCCCACAGTGACACACTTCCTCCCAAATAGGGCACACCTACTCCAACAAGGCCACACCTCCTTTCCCTATGAGGCCATTTTCTTTTAAACCATCACAACAATTAATGTCAAAGTGCTGCTTGTTACCACGTGTACTGGTTAGTTTTATGTCTGCTTGACACAAAGTAGAGTCATCAGAGAGAAGGGAGACTCAATTGAGAAAATGCCTCTGTAAGATCCAGCTGTAAGGCATTTTCTTAATAAGTGATCAATGGGGGAGGGCCTCTCCAGCTATGGGTGGGACCACTCCTGGACTGATGGTCTTGGGTTCTATAAGAAACAAGGCTGAGCAAGTCGTGGGGAGTCAGCTAATAAGCAGCACTCCTCTATGGCCTCTGCATCAGCGCCTGCCTCCAGGTTCCTGCCCTTACTGCTTTTGATGATGGATTGCTTTAGGAAACTGTGACTGGGTTACGTCACTCAGGATAGTTTCTTCTAGTGTCATCCAGGAAACTATGAGCAAAATAAACCCTTTCTTCCCCAAGCTGCTTTGGTCATTGTATTTCATCATAGCAATAGTACTCTAACTAAGACAACATATGTCCACCTTATCATTTGAATGATCTCATTTAACCTTATGACATCACCATGTTTCAGATGGAAAAAGATTAAGCAACTTGCTTTCATGAATCACAGAGCTTTGGTTTGAATCTCTCATCACCTGTACCATCAGAATTTAAAGAGCATGCACACACAAAAAAACACACTTCCCTAAATAATGGTAGTATGGTCTTGTTCTATAGCTGCTTTCTTCAGCGATGTGTGTTTGGGTAGGAGGGTATTTCAAGAAGCACCCAAGACTCACAATGTCCCTCCTCAAGGTCCTATAAAATTTTTATAAACTACTGTGAGAGGGGAAGCATTCAGTGGGACCCTAGTGATGTAGCTTTTGTGAGTCATCGCCCTATGGGTGAAGGCTTTTTGTTGAGTTATCGCCCTGGCTGGGTGAAAGTGGGCTTTTTGTTGAGTCATCGTCCTGGCTGGGTGAAAGTAGGCTTTTTGTTGGTGCAGTTGCTGCATCATCCATTCTCTTTAAGTTACCTTGATCAACTCAATGGTCACTAAGCTGATCTTGGATGCCATCTCTTATTGCATGAATAAAAATAGCCTCTCCAGGATACGTATCACAACACAGTCAGAGAGTTGGCCTGCAGCGTTAGTCCTTCTGGAAGCTATCATTTAAAGAGAGCTTCCAAGACCCATTAGGCTAAAGGAGAAGGGAGGGGCACGGGCTTAGGCTGCTGCACAACAGAGTGAACTCTTTGGGCCACCTCTGACTTTCCAAGCTCCCTTCTCCACCACTAAATATGCCTCAGCATTATTATCTGTGGTTCTCTGCTAGGATCGTCTCTCCCATAAAGGGTTTATCGACTCACTGGTAAGGGAGAGCCAGAAACATTGCTATCTTTCTACTTGGAAAAGATTTCTTTTTTCTACTCAAAGAAGCTGTCTTGAAACATTCTCTGTAGAGTTGGTCAGAGCTGCTGTCATCTAGCTTGTAGCTGCTGCCAGTTGGAATGACTACATAAAGGAAAGTGACCTTTATGTGGACTGATTTCTTAAGTAGACACTGTGAAGAAACAGACTTAAAGTCACCATAAACATTGGATTTCTCATAGGAACTGCGAACATTTTAATTTCTCCTCATTTTAGAGCCATCTAAATTGGCTGGAGACCACATTCCATCTTGAAATGATGCAAATGATGGATTAGAAGTCATTTTAAAAAGAGGAACAAGGGATGTTCTACAGGGAGATAATCCTATCTTCCCTCTTTGACACTGTAACCATTTTCTCTAAATTGAAAGCTCTGAGTTTATTAGCAATGACTTCCTTAGCTTGTGTAAAGAAATTCAAGCATTTCATGTTTCCCTATGTGCTAATTAAAAGGGCTTCATTTAAATGGGGCAGTGGTCCCGATACCAGTGATAACTAATTAGGATCATAAAGTGTTGAACCTGAAGGGAATTTATTTAATCAATTCCTTTCATCTTTTAGGGGAGGAAACAAGCTGGTGTGGTGACTTGTCACACTTCAGGGACCATAGCTACAGCTCCGCACCCCACTTGGTTCACAGTTGTTCAGCATCAAGAAAATCAGTAGCTGGATACGCTGCAGACCACCAACATGGTAACAGGATTAGACTTCAGTTGTATATATGCTAAGCCTATAAAAGGAAAATAAAATAGCTCTCTGTCCTAAAGATAAGATCAAGGATGCTTTGGAGGCTGGCAGAGGAGCCCTATGACCCTGCTTGGGCTCCCAGGTATAGTAGTGTCTGGTGAAATCTTGCCATGAACCATACATGATGTTCAATACTTAATCATGAGTCTGCAGAGTCATATTATAAGCCTTATAAGACCTTCAGTTTATACACAGACACAAATAGGACTTGCAAGTGACTTTTCCAAGGTCCTACACCAATGCCAGTTATTGGTAACCCAGCTAGCATTTGTAGTAGGCCTTTCCAGAGAGCAAACTATGTTCTAGAGATGACAATTGAGTAGAAACCCTTCTGGAAAACATTAGTGACTGTTAAGGTCTCTTTGGGAGCTTGTTTGTGCTTTTAGACTGACTTATGTTGGCATACAGAGTCTGAGGGGAACTGATCTCTAAGTTGTGCTAGACTTGATCATAAATTCTACCTCCAATGCTTTGGTCAGAAAAAGTTAGCCTGGGCTCATATTGACTTACATACTGAATGCAACATCCATAAAGTGTCTTACTTAGGGTTCTATTGCTGTGAAGAGACATCATGACCACATCAACTCTTATAAAAGGAAACACTTAATTGGGGACTGGTTTACAGTTCAGAGGTTTAGTCCATTACCACCATGGCAAGAAGCATGGTGGAATACAGGCAGAAATGGTGTTGGAGAGGGGCTGGGAGTTCTACACCTGAATTCTCAGGCAGCAGAAAGAAGAGTGAAACACTAGGCCTAGGTCGAGCTTCTAGAACCTTAAGACCCACCCCCACAATGACACACTTCCTCCAACAAGGCCACACCTACTCCAACAAAGCCACACCTCCTAATAGTGCCACTCCCAATGGAGGCCATTTTATTTTTTCATGTTTTTATATGTGTATATATGTTTTTAATATGCTTATATATTGTATGTATTTTGTTATTTATATAGCATTTTTTCATTTGTTTTACATACCAACCAGTTTCTCCCCCCCTGCTCTCCTCCCACCCCCTTACCTTTTTCCCACCTACCCTCTCCCCATCCACCCCTCCTCCATCTCCATTCAGAAAGGAGCAGGCCTCCCATGGGCTTGCACAAAGCATGGCACATCAAGGTGAGGCAGGGCCTAGCTCCTCCCCTTACATGCCAGGCAATCCAGCATGAGGAACAGGTTACCAAACGCCAGCTAAGCACCAGGGAGAGGTCCTGCTCTCACTGTTAGAAGCCTTACTAAGAGACCAAGCTACAAGATTGTCACACACATGTAGAGGGCCTAGATGGTCCCATGCAGGCTCCCTGACTGTTGGTCCAGTGCCTATGAGTTTCCAGGAGCTCAGGTCAGCTCTCCCTGTGGGTTCCCCCATCAAGACCCCTGGCTGGTACAATCCCTCCTCCCTTTTTTCCACGAGACTCTTGGAGCTCAGCTCAGTACTTGTCTGTGGATCTCTGCTTCCATCAGTTACCAGATATAGTATCTCTGATGGCAATCTGCTTACAGTAGATGGCTTGTTCAGGCACCCTCTCCACTATTGCTAGGAATCTTAGTTGGAGTCGTCCTTGTGGGCTTCTGGGGGTTTCTCTGGCACCAGCTTTCTCCCTAGCTCTGAAATGACCCCCATCAATACATCTCTTTTGTTACTCTCTCCCTCCATCCTGCCTCCAACTTGCCTCCTGCATCCAGCCTGCTCAGTCTGCTCCCTCAAGTTCGCTCCATCCCTCCAATTCCATCCCCAGTTTACTCAGGAGATCTTTCCTACTTCCCCTTTCCAGGGAAATCCATGCACCTTCTTTGGGCCCTCCTTGTTATCTAGCTTCCCCGTGGCTGTGGATTGTTGGTTGGTTATCCTATATTTTACTCCTAATAACCATTTATGAGTGAGTACACACTATGTTTGTCTTTCTGGGTCTGGGTTACCTCACTCAGAATGATTTTTTTTCTAGCTCTATCCATTTCAAGATGTCATTGCTTTTTACAATGCTCCATTGTGTAAGCTCCATTGTGTAAGCTCCATTGTGTAAATGTACCACATTTTCCTTATCTATTCTTCGGTTGAGCGGCATCTAGGTTGTTTCGTGTTCTGGCTATGGAATAATGCTGCTAGGAACATAGTGGAGCCAGCATCTGTGTGGTACGATTGTGCATCCTTTGGGAATATGCCTAAAATTGGTGTAGCTGGGTACTGAGGCAGATTAGTTCCTGTGAGGGCCATTTTCATTCAACCACCACTGAAAGCTAAAGTTGTGAGGGCCGGAGCTTCGGTGCAACCCGTAGAAGGGAGAACCAAAGTTCTGGTTTGTGTTTTGTTTACGCTCTGCCATAAATGGTGGGAAGCCAGGGGGTAAAGGTGGCAGGTTTGCACAGGACCTAGAAATTCTAATTCTCTTTGACCGGATCCATGTTTGACTGCTTTATGGGTTGATTACATGCCTTGCTTAGTCAGATAACACTGATAAAGTGCACATTTGTGGGGGAAAGAGGACACAAAGGACCTGGATCTGGATGAGTACAGAGAGGTCACGTGTAGGATCCCACCTGCCCAGGAAGCCAGTTAGATGTCTGCCGCTTGTCTCAGGGACTTGCAAATATACGTCTTGCTGACATGGTTTAGATAGCAAGTATTTCCCACGACAGCCTACTCCAGCACCCCCAAAGGACTTGTGTTGAAGGCTTGGCCCCCAGCTGGTTTCGATATTGGCAGTGGATCATAAGCGAATGATGCACTGATCCGTGCAGAGCTGAATGGGCTCTTAGAAAGTGGGCCTGGTTCGTGCAGAGCTGAATGGGCTCTTAGAAAGTGCGCCTGGTTGAAGGATGTAGGTCGGTGGGAGTGTCTGTGAAGGTGTGTTTTTTCTTCAGACATCTTCCCTTGTGCTTTCTGCTCCCTGGCTGCCAGGAGGAAAGCGGCTCTCTCCACCTTGCCCTACCACAATTGTGATTCTGCTTTATCTCAGGCTTCAAATCAGCAGAAGCAACCAACCACAGCCCGAATCCCCAGGAGTCATGAGCCAAATCAGCCTTCCGTCCTTTAAGTTGTTTTTGTCAGATGTTTTGTCACCGTGACAGAAAGGTCACTAACACATACACAGAACACAAACCAAAGTTACCGATGTGTTTGGGCTCAAGTTGACGGGTTGCTTTGGTGTCACAAGCATGCATGGAACCTAACTCCAGGCAGACTGGGGACTTGAATGGTTTATGCAGCAACAACCCAGAAAGGGTTAAGGTGCAGCTGGTTTCAGGGATGAATGGCCGTGGTAGATCCCAATCCCAGGTCAAGAGCCACAGCCCTTTTCTATGTCCTATCTTCTTTTTGTGCACTTGCTTATTTGAAATGTCTGAGACCAAAGCTTTCCATAGTTTCTCTTCCTCTCCTCTGGAGAGCTGCAGGCGCCCTTCTTACATGTTTTCAATGGGAATCTTCAGATTAGGAATGACTGGCCCTGCCCCCCTTCCCCCAGCCCATCATGTGACTGAGGGTGGTCTTAGAAGTGGGTGCCAACTCCTATTTCCCACACTAGGTGGGGCAGGCAGTAGACTGCAGTCCTCCTAAAGGAAGGCTCATGGAAGGTTGCTGGGTGGTATCTTAGAAGTGGAACAGTAGCCTCCCTCACAGATTTTTCTACTGCAGAAAAGGTCAAAATGTGATTCTATGATTAAAATGCTTTTTATTACAGAACTAAAAAAGGGACCGAGAGGGAAATGAAGTCATCATTGGTTTTACTAGGAACAAAGCAGGACTAACATTGACTGTCCTGGTGGCCGGAGAACTGGCATTTTGACAACCCCTGGCGTTGAAAAAAATGTAACCCCTGGAAGCCAGTTCTGGAGAGACCCGAAATCCTCCAGTCAAACCATCTCCCAGGGGCGCTACTCATAGGGGAATGGGGGGCTGCTCCTCTCTGTGACTTAACAATCATGGCTCTCAAGGTAGAAATGATAGCGGCCACATGTCAAATCTTAGACATTAGTTATTCTGAGAGGCAGTTACTCCAAAAATCCAGATTTAACTTAGGGACCAGGCTTTAAAAGAAACAAAACTAAGGCTCACATTTGCAAAAGAAATGGCTAGGCTACCTTCTCTCATGCTGTTCCCATCCAACACATGCAAACATCTACAGAGATGGCCGGCTTTAGGATAAGGCCGAGAAAAACGAGCCCCTTGTCCTTTTGAGTTGTGCTGTGGTCAGAGGAACGGGTTGTTTCAAGCCCTGCTTAGGTTCTGCCCTACCGTTCTCCCCCACCCTCCATACCAGCCCGTTGTCCAGAGCTCTCTCTCCAATCAGGCACACCGAGCTCCAGATCTACAAGCAGGGGAGGGGGCCACCGACTCCTTGTCCCCTCTGTCGCCTGCATGGCGTGGGAGCCCACACCCTAGCCCCCTCTGATTTCACCCGGGCGGCCGACCCGCGCAACAGCTGCAGGTAGCAGGAGTGCCCCGCCCCGTCGGGCCGCGCGGCTGGGACGCCGCCCCTCGCCAGGCTCCCGGGCGCACGGCGGGCAGTGACCCGCGCAGGTAGAGCTCGGCGCGGCCCCGAGACGGCCTGGCGGGATGGGGCGGCCGGGGGTTCGTCGCCTCGTGCTGCTCGCCGCCTGCCTGGAGCTCTGCGGGCCGCGCGGGGCGCTTGGAGGTACGAGCCCCAACTTCCCTTCTCCGCCCGGGGCAGGCCAGGCCAAGCTGTGCTGCGCGGAGGGGTGGGCGGTCGGGTTGGAGCGCGGGCCGGGGAGGCGGCTGGGCGAGCCGGGCGAGTGGCTCTCCGGACCCCAGGCGCTCTCAGACTCTGTGTCCCCGAGCTGGGCATAGGGGAGGACGCAGAGCGGCCCTGGGCGGACCACTTCAAACTCCCACCCCGGGCCTGGGCCCCACCCCCACGCCGCCAACTCGGGGACTTGGAGTTTTAAGGTCGGTTATCTGACCAGCAGAATGGCCGACTCCAGCGGGCGGCCGAGCAAGTCCTTTTTAGTTCGGCCAGGGAGCTCTTTGATCTCATGTGACTTGCCAGGCCTTGGGGACTCCAGTTGATCTCCAGTTGACCCTCTGACTCCTTGTACCTTAAGTCCCATCGTAGAGGGTCTTAACTTTTCTAAGCCCAAATACATAACGTGATTTCTTTTTCCTTGGCGTTTTGCCTACCTTCCAGATTACTAGCCACGTGCTTCTTTAAACTTTTATGTGACTGGGCCTCAGTTCCTGGGCCTTCCCAACTTAAATTCAGCAAAAGACTTCCAGAAGTTCCAAATCACAGGAGTTGTGTGTCTATCAGGTTCTGAAGACTTAAATTGATTTTCAGGATAACACTCCAGGGAGTCCTGGAGGACTCCTCACCCTTCTTTTCCAGGTGGTGAGGAGGCTGCTTGGAAAGTTCTACTCTTCCTCATCTTTATTTCCTAGGTCCTCACCTGCAAGCGTCCTGCCCCTTCTGGTTCCAAGGGTGGGTGTGGCAAAGGGCTGAAGGCCTGTTCTGGGACTGAAGGGAGGGAGACCCCAAAGGGCAGTGAATGGCCTTTGACAGAACCCATGGAGCCATTAATAGTGTGGCCTAGCAGTCAGTTAGTCTTCAAACCCGAGGGCTGTCTTCCGTTTCCGGTTACTCTGCAAGGTTACTTCTTTGAGTCTTGGTTTTGCCTCTGTGAATTTACTGTGGTAATTATGTCTTCAGAGAGGCTTAACCAAAACATCCCTTAGCAGACTGAGAATGCTCAATAAACACTCATTTCCAGCCTTCCCTAGTCATTATTCCCTATTCCTCCTCTTCAATGCAGTGAATGAGGCTAGGAGACAGTAGCTTGTATACGCCTTTAGGCTAGGCAAGTGACTTCACTGTCGAAAAAAGAATCCCACAGCAGGTACTTTGACATGTATGGTCTTCATCCATGACCCTGACAGCATGACAAATATTGTAGGTCCAAATCTTACCAAAGTCTACTTGGTGATGGTTGGAAGAATATTTTATTATTATTCTTTTCTGTGGATGGGTTATATGTAGGGAGAAGAGGGAGCCCTGAGCTCCACCATGTCAAGAACCCCAGAGCCTCAGATCCATACAGGAATAGCAGAGTCTTCCCCTTGTCCCTTTTGATGAGGCTAAGAGTGAAATGGCAAAGCCTTCCTCTGGCCCATGTGTGAATGTGACAGTATGTGTAGAAAATGTCCTCCACAGCCCCACCTCACCCCCAAATCTGGATTAGCCGAACCTGTCTGTCTCCTTGATCCAGCTGGGTACCACAAACCCTGCCTCTGTTTGTCTGTATGTAGTAATAATAACTGTGTTCCTCTGTCCAACTCTATATAATAAATGTACTGAGCTTCTGGGTCAGACGATCTGACCCCAGCCATCGTCTGTCTGTGTGTCCGTCTGTCTTTTCATCATTCCCTTCCCACCACAGTTGGATCCAAGTCCTTACAATTGTGCATGGATGTTGCTATGGGTGTTTTACCTGCACATATGTCTGTTTCCCATGCATGTGCCTGTGTTGGGAGAGACCAGAAGAGGGGACTGGATACCCTGGAACTGGGGTTACAGACAGTTGTGAGCCACCATGTGGATTCTGGGAATTGAACCCAGGTCTTCTGAAAGATCAGCTCATGCTTGTAACTGCTGAGCCATCCCTCCAGTCCCCAGAATATTTTCCTGAGTTGCCACATGTGTAATTGAATTTGTTTTACCCCACTTGTCTCCTTGTATAACTCAGGGTGTTTCCTTGAACAGTTGAATTGCCCAAGGCGAGCTCTGTTCCTAGTCCTTGAAGGGTACAGGGTGATGGATAGGTCAGCTTGACAAGTCATCATGGCAGAAGCCATCTTTGTTTGACAGTAGATATTGTCTAGTAAAAGTGCTTTTAGTGCACCTGCCTGGTGTATTTTATTTGTGAATCATACTATTATCATTGGCTACTTTCTGAAGGTAATGAGGTATCCATTGCCCTGGATCCGTATCATCAGTGGTTTGTTTTGTTTCTAATTTTGACCACCTTGCCAGATATTTCTTTTGCATTGCAACAAGGCTGAATGGGCACCTGATGTTTTGCATTACGACTCTTTTGTTTATAATGTATCGTTACCCATGACTTGTCTGGATGGATTTTTTAAAACATCTTGTATCAATTATTCTTCTATGAGAAACCACCCAAGGCTGAATTTGCTTAAAGAGGTTTCCTTAGCTCACGACTTTGGGGCTGGCTCTGGTGAGGGAATCCTGGCAGTTAGCTTTATGCCAGGGGCCTGCATAACTGTGAGAGGAGCCAGGAATGTTCAAGGTGGGGCGGGTTGGGCATTTTAGAACACTTCTCTCCAGAGCTAACAAGGGTTCCCTGAGAACTACCCCAATCTCTTCTGGGAGTGATGCCTCAAGTGACCCGATGATCTCCCACTAGCGGCCACCTTTTAATGTGTCTGTCACCTCTTTTTGGCGAACTAGGGACTAGGTCCCCAACTCTTAAAACTGTTGGGTTACAGACCAGGACTTTTTTTCTTTTTTGAGCATGTGTTTGCTTACAGTGAGATCCTGTAATTGACGAACCTAGTTAAGCAGGCGCGCCTGCATGTAGTGTAAGTGACCCGGGAGAGAGGGGCGGGACACCGGCCCGCTTCCCAGAGTTCCGTTTGCCTTGGGACGGTCCCGCCCCACTTCCCATAGTTCTCTTTGCCTTGGGACGGCTTGTGCAACAGGCTGCGGATGGCCACTTCACACACCAGGGGCGGCAGAATTTCAACCACACCGAAACAAACAAACTGTCACTCTGGGGAGTAGCCTGGGTCCAGCATGGACATACACATCTGAGGACGATGCTGGGAAGCAGATACCACATCTAGAGCATGATTGGTTGGGCATAGGCTCTGTGGCACAGCAGAGGGAAGCTGGTGGTATGGCCAGGGCAGACCGAGCTCCAGGACCACTCCTCTCAGTTATCCAGCAGGGACTGCTTGCATCGGAGACTACAGGGACAGCGTCCCCAGAGTGGTGCCAGACACAGGAATCCTTCGCTGAGAGGAGGGGAAGGGTGGAGAAACTGCTGGTTTTGCCTTGGTAGCCCAAGGACTTCGAGAAGGCTAGTATTTGGGTGAATTGGAGAGCTGGGAGCCTAGTGGTTTACGGTTTGCATAGAGCCAAGGGCTGTATGTGGCTGGACCTAGATCAACCTGGAACCTGAAGATGTATCTGAGCTTGCTGCCCTTTCCTCTCTGTCTTCCTCTAACTATTTTGGCAACACCTTTAGCACAGGGGCTTAGTGCCAGAGTTGCGCTTCACAGCTCACCGAGCATCTGGCAAGCCTTCTGCACTGCAGCCATAGGGCAGAGTTTAGTTCATTGATTTCCTTCTTGGATTTAAATTTAATGGAGCAGAGTTTTGTGTTAATCCGCAGGGAGGTTGTGTAGGATATTTAGGATGTTTCTGCTAAGTTGTATCTGGCTTGTAAGTTTTCTTTCTTTCTTCAAAAGAGCTGGTTAAAGTTAGCTGCCTCTTGAATTAACAGTCTACTTCAACTTGATGTGGGTACAATATCCACAGCATATTAAAGCACTAGAGATTGTTAAAGATGATATATAGGGCACAACTTGCTTTTCCTACTGATTTGCTGAGCTTAAATCACACAGGATGAGTGTGACATCTTTGCCAGTGCTGGCCTCCTCTTAGAACTTCATGTTAGGATTTTGTATGATGTCACAGACAGAGAGCTTTTGATTTTTGTTTTTCTTCCCAATTTCAATTTTAAGGTCAAATTTCTATGCCCATGATGCTCCTGGAACTCATTTCTAAGCATAGCAGTATGTTAAAGGACAGGATATAACACTACCCTGGATGCTAAAGTTGTAGAAAAGTAATTCTGATTTTCAGTGATGGCAAATAGACCTGAAGCATTTTTCTAGATATTTCTTTAATTAACTTACGTCCTCATTCACAGAGCCACCAGACACGTGTGCTGTCAGGTCTCTTTGTTTTCTCCCACCATTCCTCCTGTTCCATCCCCTAAGTCTTGCCCGGAAACCCCTGCTTCCATGTCCTTTAGCCAGACTGAGCTATGGTCTGATGATTAGAAATTGTGATTGCTTGATCAGCTGTTGTGGTCTGAATGTGAAATGCCCCACCTCCCCCATAGGCTCATGTGTTCAAACACTTGGCTCCCAGCTGGTGGTGGTGCTGTTTGGGAAAGTGTGGGAACTTTAGGAGGCTGAGCCTCACTGGAGGACGTGTCACTGGGGACAGGCCTTAAGGCTCACTGGCCCTGCCCGGGATGCCCTGTGGCCTGCTGGCTTCCTGCTCCTGCCTCCACAGTGTCTCTGCTTGCTGCCATCCATGTCTTCCTTGCCAGGATGGAATGTGTCTATCTGGGACTTTAAGAAAAAACAGCCCTCTTCTCCTTTAAGTTGCTTTCCTCAGATATTTCAGTCACAGCAACAGAAAATAGAACAGCAACAGTCCCATGTTTACCTTTCAATCATCAGTACCAGAGGAACTCCTTGGGCTCCTTTGTGGACCTGGGAAAGACAGGTTGCTTTGGTTGCTCCTTCCCTGGTTCCCCAGGTCACCCAGACCAGCTGCCAGCCTACCATCTCCACCACTGCAAGAGGCTCTTCTTTCTTTCTAGGAACATGTTTACTCTGATAGGCAGCCAGCTGTTAAGTATTTACCTTCTGCTCTTGACAATGCTTGGCAAATGCTAAGCGCTTAGTAAGTCAAAACCAAATCCAAACCAAACCAAACACAAAAACCGAAATCCAACAAAGAACTAGGAAGAGTTTGGGAGAACGAGTTAGAGTCGATTGTAAGGTAAATAGGATGACTGAAAATAGTCTCATGGGAGAAATCGCAGGCCAATATAAATATTTGCCTTCTAGGAGCACTGTGTTTTAGCTACCTTCTTACCAAACACCATTGGCATTGTGCATTTTACCTCTTATTTCAGCACACAGCACAAGGACAGCTTCTACAGATTTCTGTTTACCCTGATTAGACACTGGAATCACGTCTTGCCTTCACCGGAAGTCAGATCTCCTTTCCCTCTGGGAACTGATTTCACTTGCTTTCCTGTTTGTTCTTATTGTTATTCTGAGATGTATATTAGGAGCTGGGAAGATGGGGTCAACCTGGAGGTAACTGAGGACATCAATGGGCTTCACACTGTCAAGCCACAAGTTTTCAGCCCATTTCCTTGTTTTTCTCTTCTGGCCACCAGCTAGGACTGGAATTGACTAGTGTCAGAGAGGTGAAACGTGGGAAAATATAAGGATATAGTTTATGAATGTTATTTAGTCATCTTAGCAGTAGATCTTATGATTTAGAAAACATTTCCTGGCTTTGAACACTTAACAATACAGCCTGTCAGAAATTGGGATGTGGGGCATTCAGGAGAATAAACTCCGCTGGCTGGGAGGTTTGTGATTGCTTGCTTTATCTTAATGACTTTAGTTCTATACTCTGGCATTGAGTTTACTTATTAATGTATTTATTGACATTGGTTGACTTTCTGAACATATTTTTTTATCAGTTATGTGTTACAAGTACAGTGTTACTGATCAATTCCAGCCTCCCTTTATCCTCCTTCTTCCCAGCTTCTAGTTATCTCTTTCCTACATTAAGGATGACAAAAAAAAAAAAAGACTTCCACAGACAAGTCAGAATGTGTTTGCTCATTATTTCACTAACCTAATGTTCCCTGATTCCACCCATTTTCCTGTAAATAATTTTATGGCCAAATAATAATACATTATGTATCTAAACATTATCTGTCTGTCAAACATCACGTATCATGTCTCAGTTATCCACAGTTTATCTAATTTCAGTTATGCATTTGTCTGCTGCCAGTTTTCCTTAGCTACTGTGAATAGTTCTGCAGGAAACAGGGACAAGTGTGCAAGTCATCCCTTGCTTTCCCTCCACCCCTGGGATGTGCTGTCAGAATGGGAAGGCTGGGTCCTGTGGTAGATCTGTTAACTGTTTTGAGCAATCTCCATATTGATTGTCCTAATTTACATTTCTTAACATGTTCCTTTACTTCTGCATATACTTAGCATTTGTTATTGTTTTGATAAGTCATTCTAATTGGGTTAAGACGATGCTCTAGTTTTGAGTTGAATTTTCTGAGTCACTAATCACATCAAACATTTTTCATGCGTCTGTATTTCTCCTTTTGAGAAGTGTCTGTTCAGATCATTAGTAGGAACCTGTTTCCTATGCTGTTGAGCCTTTGAGTTCCTTGTGTATTTGGACACGAATCCCTTGTCAGGTGGGTAGTTGGCAAATATCTTCTCTCATCCTCTAAGTTGTCTCTTCTGTGTCAGTTGTTTTTATTCTGAGGTAACTCAGTCTTTGCTGGTTTTTATATAATTTTGGAGTCCTTCTTATATTAATGAGATATTTGAGGTATTTCCTTCTTTATTTTCTTCTAGTTATTTGAGACTTTTTAGGTCTTTCTTTTAGGAGTTGATAATTCTGAGTTGATGGTCAAGTTCCAATGTTCCGCTTTCCCAGTGTGTGTTTTGATGCCTTTATTGAGAATCAATTTGTTTTTGGAAGGCCTATGTCCCATTGTCCTTTGTGTCTGTTTATGTACCTGTGCCACAATGTTTGCTTACCATGGCACTGTACAATCAGGTATTGTGATGCCTCAGACTTTTGAGCCGGGCGTTGGTGGTGCACGCCTTTAATCCCAGCACTCGGGAGGCAGAGGCAGGTGGATCTCTGTGAGTTCGAGACCAGCCTGGACTACCAAGCGAGTTCCAGGACAGCCTCCAAAGCCACAGAGAAACCCTGTCTCGAAAAACCAAAAAAAAAAAAAAAATATTTGGAGTCTTTGGTGTTTAATATAAAATTTAGGACTTTTTTTTCTAGTTCTGTGAAGAGTATCATTGGTATTTTGATAGAAATTACCTTGAATCTGCAAATCACTTAAGATGGCATATAGGCATTTTAAAAATGTGAATTATTCTGATTCATGAATATGAGATGCCTTTCTTTTCTGTGTGTGTTTTCGATTTCTTTCTAATTTTCCTTTCATTTCCATGGCTAAATTTATTTCTAGGTATTTTATTTTATCACTTTTGTTTATCTTAAAAAAAACCTTTTGTGTCACTGATCTTTTATCTGTTTTTAGGCTCTCTCTCGTTTAATTTTCCCTGATCTTTATTATTTCTGTCCTTTGACTAGCTTGGAGTTTGATATACTCTTAGGTCCTTGGGATGTAGCATCAACTTGTATGTTTAGAATTCTTCATTTATTGTGAAACTCACTTCCTCTGCTTTTGCTGTATCCCATAAGTTTTGGTAGATTATTTCTATTTATATATATTTTTGAATTTCTCTTTGATTTCTTTAGTGACCCATGGAATGTTAAGTCTCAATGAATTTGCATAGCTTCTGAAGTTTGTTGTTGTTAATTTCTGGTTGAATTCCCTTTCAATCTGAAAAGATACTGGTATATTTTTGACTTGTGTTTGTTGAGATTTATTTTGAACCTAATATAGGATATATTTAAGGAAGTTATATGTGCTGAAGGAAAGAAGGTATATACTGTAGCTGTAGATGAAATGTTCTAAAAGTGCTTGTGGTTGGTTTGAACACATTAATTAGTAAGCTCAAACTCACCAAGAATATGTCAGTGTTATGTTTAGGAAAAAAATCAGAACATTTCCTTTGGTGTCATTTAACTAAGAGCGAGCCCAGATTTGAATTCTCTACTTCACTGTCCCCGTGTCTTCTGTCCTGTCTGTCTGCTGCCTGAGTATGAAACCATGCATTCCTGAATGGTCCCTGACTCCCTCCCCCTGTATGTCTGTCTGTCCCTGTGTGTCCATGTGTCTGTGTGGGCTTGCGTGCATCTGTGCATGTGTGTGTCTGACTATGTGCCTGAGTGTCCCTAACAAAGGGCTTTACTTAGTGTTTATTGAATAGTACAGAAAATATCACATAGGGAAGGAAGAAGGAATAATTCATAGAAATCTTTAACAGAGTTCTACAAGGAATTAAGTCATTGACTCCAATGACCCCAGTTGACCCAGACAACAAATATTATTATTTCTCAAGTAATATCCAAATGCTGCATTCAAAATTTATGGTGAATGTTCAGCCTATATTTGCTATTTCCAGGAAAGGATTATCTTAACACATTTGCATTACTCTGGGTCAGGGATATTGCAGAGTACATAATTTAAAATTACAGTTGTACATTAGCTTTGATTTTAAAAGCTGATTACTTGGACATACAAGGCAAGTAAGGTTGGTTGTTTCATTGTTCTCTTAAAGGTGTGTTAAACAGGATGGTTACAGTCTTAAGTGTCCTCAAGATGTGTTAGTAGCTCTGGCTGTGGGGTCCAACAAAAGTTCTAGTCTCTTACAATGTAAGAAATATTTTATCATATTGCATTGCCGTGCCAACTAACACTATTTGATCTAGAGTATAATGCAATTATGTTTGTTGATTTTCTGTTTGGATGATCTTTCCATTGATGGAAGTGTGTTATTCTCCTACTGATTTTGTATTAGATCCTATCTATTACTTTAGCTCTATTAATGGTTGTTTTATGGAATTTTGTGTATCTTCGATAGTGCATACATACTTACAATTGCTTATAGTCTTTAAATATTTTAAAATTGTGTTTATCTGTGTGTGCCTGCATATCTCTCTCTCTCTCTCTCTCTCTCTGTGTGTCTCGTCGTGTGTGTGTGTGTGTGTGTGTGTGTGTGTGTGTGTGTGTGTGGTAAGCTGCCATGATGTGCATGTACAGGACAACACTGAAAGTTTCTTCTTCCACTGTTTGGTCATCTTAGAAGTCTGCTCGTTGGCAGCTGGACATGGTGGAACATGCCTATAATTTGAGCGTTTAGGAGGTTGAGGCAGGATTTTGAACTCAAGGTCAGCCTGTGACAAATAGTGAGATTATGAGAAAAATAAATATTCTGTTAGTCTAATGAACATTCCCTTAAATATGACTTGGAGCTTCTTTCAGGGTTTAGAATTCTCTTTGTTTTGTGACATTGGCAGTTTGACTATAATGTGTTGGTGTGAGCATCTTTTCTGAATGCATCTATTTGGGTCATTTGACTCTCCCATATTTGAATATCCAGACCTTCCCCAAGATGATGGAGATTTCTAGACATTATGTCATTTAATAGACTTATATGCCTTCCTGTTTTTCTTTTCCTCTAGGTTCTGCTGAGATGCAACATTTGTACATTTAATGATGTCCCAAAGTTCTTGAAGGCATTCTTTATCATTCCTCTCCCTCCTTCTCTCCTTTCTCCTCCTACTTAGTCTTCTTCCTTATCTGCTAGAGATATTTTGAAAGACTTGTCTTCAAGTTCAGATCTTCTTTCTCTATTTGATCTAGTTTGTTGTTGAGTCTTTTGACTGTAGTTTTTAAATGATTTGTTGAGCTCTGCATTTCCAAGATTCCTGTTTGATTCCTTTTCAAGATCTCCATTTCTTTGCTGATTTTTTTTAAGTCTTAGATTTTTCTAATGGTTTTGTCTCTTTACGAGTATATATTCATTTTTACTAGATGTTAGGGTTCATTTGAAATTTTCATACATGTGTATTACTAAAATATTATTCTAAACTAAATAGGGATGTTCTAAGACATTTTATTAAGGGAGAAATCACTTACATGAGAAGCCAAGAAAACTGGGAACCAAAGGTCCTCACACTACTCTCCCGGACGTGACTGAAATTCAACCAGAACCCAAAAGAGAGAGTCTCCTCCCCATAGCTCTTTTATTCCACCCCCATACATAAGTTCTATGCACTTGTGACCACATCCAAATGGGCGTGGCCTGTGCTATGTGTATGTAGATCTCTCCCTACACGTGTGTATTGTGTATTTTTCTCTTTTTTTCCTCCTCAGTTGTTCCCTTCATCCCATGGTACACTCCTCTTCCCAAACAGTTTCCTTCTACTTTCATGTCATATATCTATGTCTATATTCTAAACTTTTCACACAAGAGAAAACATATAACATATGTTTTTCTGAGTCTGGCTTATTTCACTTAAAATGGAGATCTCCATTCCATCCATTTTCCTACAAATAGCACAGTTTTGTTCTTTATCACTGAATAAAACTCTACTGTGTGAATATACCACATTCTCATTTGCTGAATTTCTCACTAAGTGTCATTTATTGTTTTTCTGGTCTTGCTTTACTTATCTGTATTTTCTTGATTCTTATTCAGCTTCCTTATCATCATTTTAAATACATTCTTTATCAGGCATTTCATTTATGTTTTCTCTGAATCTAGTGCAAGAGAATGATGTGTTTTCTTGGATACATCATGTTGCCATATTCTTTTTCTGTCTAAATTTATTTTATTCCTACATTGTGGTATGTGGTATTGACTTTAGTTCTAGGGCATAGCAGTGTAGTCTTTATTGCTTCCCTGACTTTAATAAATGATACAGGTACAACACCTAGTATGGCAGAGTTAAAGAGACCCACTGTTGATCCAGGCATGGTGGTTCATGACTTTAGTGCCAGCATGTAAGGAGGCAGAGGCAGGTGGATCTCTGAATTTGAGGCCATCCCTGTCTATAGAACTAATTCTAGGACAGTCAGGTTACACAGGGAAAGAGAAATCAAGAGAGAGGAGGGTGGGAGATAGAGATAGAGATAGAGAGAGAGAGAGAGATCGATCTGGTGGTCATGTGCATGTGGGAACATTTTTGTGGCTCTGGCAGGTGTCCACTGTGTAATCCCTCTAACAATTGGAGTCATCACACTGCAGATGAGAAGGTAGTATGAGACAGGACGATGATAGAGCAGTGATTCTCAGCCTCACCAATGCTGCGACCCTTTAATACAGTTCCTCATGTAGTGGTGACCTCAACCATAAAATTATCTTGTTGCTACTTCATAACTGTAATTTTGCTATTGTTATGAATTATAATGTAAATATTTTTGGAGATAAAGGTTTTTCAAAGAACCACTGTAGTAGAGGTATCTAAACCACTTGTGGATTATGGAGGTGAGATTGCATAAGTACTTTGGACACTGTCTTTTGGCCCCGATGGGAAGAGTAGAAAGCATCAAACTCAGGACAGGGTTAATCCACTGGTTGAGACTATTTGGGTGGTTAAGCACCCTCAGGCCTGGTATTGGCCCGAGTCAAGGTTGCACACTCCTTGTTTCCAGTGGATAAGCACTGTGGACTCTCAGTTCTGGAAAGTGAACTCCCCATCATTCTATCCCCTCCAGGTGTGAGATGTCTGTCCCTACAGTGCTAGGTGTGGAGAAGTCTTAGTTGCTAGGGTTACAGCTGCTGTGCTGGGTCAAATTGGGTCTGTGAGTCTGCAGTCCTTCCCTCTAGTTTGATGGAATGACAGTGGTGCCCAGAGATGAAAGGGAACAGGGTTTACACTCCCTCCAGCACTATTAGATAGCAGCTGCCTCTTAAGCTGGAACCAAGCCTATGCTATGGAAGTTCAGGAGGAGATGATGAGAATTCCTTTTTATTTTTTATTTTTTTGGTTTTTCGAGACAAAGTTTCTCTGTGGCTTTGGAGGCTGTCCTGGAACTCACTCTGTAGACCAGGCTGGCCTCGAACTCACAGAGATCTGCCTGCCTCTGCCTCCCAAGTGCTGGGATTAAAGGTGTGTGCCACCAACGCCTGGCTGAGAATTCCTTTTTAAAAGCAAAGCTGATGTGTAGGCTCCAGTTTGCTGCCCTAACCAGGCTGCAAACCTGTGATGGCTAGGAAATGTCCCAGGAGCTACCAATGCCAGCAGTGGCCATCATGGAGTTTGCCAGGACACTTATGTTCGTTTTTTCCCCACAAAGCAGAATCCCCCTCCCCTGGCTGGAAAGCCTAGTGTCAGGAGTTGGGATGCTTTATATTTCTTTCTATACTGTCATCCCAGGTCTTACAGTGTCTTTCAAGGGTTGACTGCCAGGGAAAGACCTTGCTGAGGTCCAGTTGTTTGGGGTCACTTACCTCCAAGAGTGGCCATTCAGCTCTTGCTTTGACTCTTCTCTATGGAAAGAGGTGAGTACTGGGAACATCTGTGTGGCCATCTTGCTCACTGAAACTGTCTCCTTGACTTTGGAAGTGGGTCAACTTTTTTTTCTGAAGAAGGTGATTGCAAACTCTAGGTGATAGTGTCCCTTGAGACATATGGAAGGACCTGAGAGGGGCTGCAAGGGTGAGGGACTTTGAGTTTCCAGAAACCTGTCACATCCCTCTACTTTTGTGACCATTCTAACAGATATAGTGCTTATGGTGTTTGGAGAACTCTGCAGAGGCCATATTCACCTTTGTAGAAACTTAATGTTTTGGTAATAAAAAATACAAATAAAACCAGAAAAATACCTAAACTTTTGCTTTCCCCCATGCCTTTTCCTAAATTCCTAAGTGAGATCAAATTTTGCTCAACTATAAAATGGAGGGTTTGCTAAACCAGTGTAATTCAGTTAAATAAATGCATGCTGGTTCTACATATATTTCAAGTCAGATTCCTCAGCCAGAGAGCCTGAGATAGGAGGAATCTGAGTGATTTCTCCCATGGGAGAATGTAATGAAGCAAGAGAAGCAATGGAGGGCAGGAGTCACCAAGCAAAGATGTGGTGTCAGCTGATACACCCTCAGCTCTAGACTATGCATGTTAACACTGAGTTCTGTCTTAATCAGTCACTGGCTAGTCTTCTGGCTTAGCTGGTGCGGGTTCCTAGTTTTTGTACAAGGCAGTTCAATGGAAGGATGGGTCCGTGTATCCTATCAAAAGGGGAACCAACTGAATTTATTATATTCCCTGTGTGCCAGGGACTGTGCCAGGGACCAGAGGGACAAAGATATGAAAGATAGAGTCTTCACCTTAGGAAGCTCATGGACTAGTATGGAGGATAAATGTACAAATTGTCAATTCAGTGCGTCACAATTAGAGATGGGCTAGAAAAGCTCGGAGTACATGTGGTTTTGGATTGACCTCTGGGTAAAGGAAAGGACAGAGAAAGAGGCTGATTGGAAAGAGAGGGGTTAGGCTGTGATGTCATCACAGTGACAGTCTTGACTAGGCTCAAAGGTTCTGAAGATGCTGGGGACTGGCATTCATACCAACCTTCAAAGTCCTTCATCAGAGTGCCTGTCTCAGAGTCTACCATGGGCTACCCCAAACATCACTTGGATTAACTCTGTCATGTAAAGTCAGAGAGTCATATCTGAGTGGTGATGGGGGAAGTCCTGTGTATATGTCAATAAAGCACTGTTGGCCAATAGGGAAGCAAGATAGGTGGGACTAGGAGTCCAGGAGGACTCTGGGTAGGAGAAACACAGGGAGTCATCATGTAGCTGCCATAGGGATGAGAAGCCCGGAAACTTCTCCGGTAAGAGAAATACTTAGACTAACAATTATGGGGTAAATACTTAAGTCAGAGCTAGACAGTAAGAAAAATCAAGGCCAACAGCTTCATAATTAATACAGCGTCTTGTGTATTATTTGGGGACTACAACGCGGCAGAGCCCAGGCGGCTGGTGGGGGATAAACCAAAGTGGCTAGCAAGGAAAAACCTCCCTTTACAGAGTGGTAATTTTCCTTTACCTTTACCTGATTCACTGTAGATCCTTACTCCAAATAATGCTTCTTCTTGCTTCAGTGGCTACCTGATGTAACAACTTACTCCTTTGAGCCTTTGCCAGCATGCCTTGGTGACCACCGTCATTTATTTATTGCCAAGAGGCATCTGAGATAATCTAATGGGCACTCTCTTTGAGTCTACATTATCTATTCCACATGACCACACCCCCACCCCTTCCCATCCCACATCCCCACCGTAGGCTGGGTTGTGACTCGCCCTTTGCTTTGGGAACTCGCTGCTGGCAGAAGCAATGGGGTCTGTCTTCAGAGGTCCCATGGTATCTTGTGGAAAGAGGGTTCTGCAAACTCCGAGCTGCTGACTTTGATACGAGAATAACCCACAGCTATTGACTCAGAGGTCTCAAGCGGGTCTGAGAGCCAGGCTACTTGATGGTAACAGTGTGGATTTCCAGTTTCACACAATAGTTTGGCTTTGATCTAACCAGAGCCTTCTCCTATTCAGAGCGAGGCTGTTTAGTTGAGACTTTTTGAGCTTGGCTACTCTGATGGTTGGTTCCTTGGTGTGAATCTTAACTTCCTCTGTCCTCCTCCTGTGGAAAATGAGGACAAAGGTCATGACTAACACTAACCTCTCTCAGCTTGTCTTTCTGTCAACCTTCAAGCTTGTCAATCAGTACCCAGTTTAATTGTCCTCATAGCTGTATTTACCCTCTGCTTTTAATTGCTTAGTGTTTCATGGCTGGACTTGTATGCACTCTGCCACTGCTATATGCCATCCCAATTCATAACCAATGAAACTTTAACATCACTGCCAGGGTTTCCTGAGCCCCACCAATCGACAGTGACACTCATCTTAATTGTCATTTCAATTGAGGGTGGTACAGCATCAGAGTCCCTTCCAGAGTCTACTTCTTGAGGCTACTTCTAGTGCCAGTTAGGTTGCCTGGGAAGCTAAATCTGAGATGGCAGCTTAGGTGTGAAAGTTTTATTAGGGGGGCTTGGAACCAAGTCTCACACAAGGCAAGAGAGCAGACTTGTGTAGATAAAGAATTCAAGGTGCTCTTTAGGGCTAGTGAAAGCCCTGGCTGCTCCTTTGGAGGGTTCTAGTGAAGAGGAACCCCTCAGAGCTGTCCCAAGGGGCTGTGTCTCTTCATACATCCATGCCGGGTGGGCGGGCCTCCCCTCATCCATCCATGCCGGGTCGGGGGAACCTCCCTAGACAGTGGGAGTGGCCTTTGGCAAGGCAGCTTTTTCTTCAGCAGGGTCAGTCAATGAAGAGAATATAAAGTATAGTCATTGTATAGCAAGTTTACTAACCTGTGTTTTCTTTCCCAAAGCATCCTTTTATGGTGAGAGCTACGTGGGGCTCAGCATCACAGAAGTTTCCTCTGGGCTTTCGCTTCAGTTGAGATTTCAAACCAGCAAGTCACAAGGCTTGCTGTTTCTTGCAGCTGGGAAAATTGACTATTGCCTAATAGAACTTCTGTCAGGAATATTACAGGTATTATTATTATTATTTTTATCTTTAAAATAAATAAGCATTCAGTTACTAGAGAACACAAAGCAACAGAAAAAGAGAACAAACCTGTTTCTCACTAGAATAAAGTGATACGCCATTTATTTAGGGTGGGATTGTCTCCAGTTTTTCCAGCGTGTCTTAAATATTCTGACTTTGAAATTTTTCACTTCAACATGCAATCCATAACTATAGAAGCTTTTCATGTCCAAATTCATTCCTAACCCTAATCCTAACCCTAACCCTAACCCTAACCCTAACCCTTCTCCTTTCCCTTGAAATAATAACATAACAGAGGCCGGGTAATTTAGGCTCTTTATAAAGGAAATCCGCAGTAGGTTCATTTCTGGGTGTGTGAGAGGATGATGGTAGAGTCAGCTTGGCTTCTGGTGAAGGGGAGAAGCAAGGAGCAGACCTGCTTTCTAATACACCCCATGCCACCCTTTCTAATACACCCCATGCCACCCTTTCTAATACACCCCATGCCACCCTTTCTAATACACCCCATGCCACCCTTTCTAATACACCCCATGTCACCCTTTCTAATACACCCCATGCCACCCTTTCTAATACACCCCATGCCACCCTTTCTAATACACCCCATGTCACCCTTTCTAATACACCCCATGCCACCCTTTCTAATACACCCCATGCCACCCTTTCTAATACACCCCATGCCACCCTTTCTAATACACCCCATGCAACCCTTTCTAATACACCCCATGCCACCCTTTCTAATACCACCCCATGCCACCCTTTCTAATACCACCCCATGCCACCAATCAGTTTCCTTAGAACTCACTCTCCTGAAGAGCATTGCATTGGGCCCTCTTAACATCCCAGTCAGTTCTTTGAGGCCTCACCACCTCTCAGCCCTGCTGGGTTCGGGATTTAGGCCGCACCACGAGTTTTATTAATGATGGCTCTTGTCTCTCATAGGTGAAAATAAATGTGGCTACGGGTGGGCAGCTCCTCCTTTCTGAGCAAAGACTTCGTGTGGACAATTTGGTTTGGCATTCGGTGGAGCTGTACTATGGCAAGGATAAGGTTTCCTTGGTTGTTGACAAGCATTATGAGACAACGAGGCAACTGGATGGGGGCATGTGTAACTTCACATTTCACCATGGAATCTATGTGGGAGGTCATGGGGGACTCAGTGTGCCTTACCTGGACAGAAAGACCCCCAACTTCCGAGGATGCATAGAGGGTGTGCTGTTTAACCAGAGGGAGGTCCTTACATCCCTTAGGTCTTACCCTGGTTTCAAGAAGGTTTATGAGGTGTCTCTGGGATGTAATGATGAGTTTTTTGCTGGGAAGAATGAAGCTATTAGCTTTTTCAGCTCTAGGTCTTATGTTGCCTTTCCAGAATGGAGGGTACAGGGGGAAGGGACACTGAGATTTTCTGTGCAAACTGGAACCCAACAAGCCTTGCTTTCATTTCAGTCAGGTAGAGGAAGAGATTTTGTTGCCTTGGAAATACATGAGGGTCTACTGAAGGCTCATGTAGGAAAGGGGGAAACAAAAACTCAGCTTTCATCATTCCGCTTGGTTAGTGACAACAAGTGGCACATTGTTCAACTCAGAGTCTCGAGGAGGCATCTGGACCTCACAGTAGATGAACAAGGGGTAAGAACCACACTGCCTCTGCAAAACCAAGCGTTTGTGTCTGAAGGCTCCCTGTTCATGGGAGGCCTGAATCACCGGATGTGGGAAACAGTGAGGGGGTTAGACCTTGTGTCTGTGCCTGGGAAGTCTGTTCGAGGCACCTCTCTGAAAGGATGCCTGAGAGCCTTGGAAGCAAACTTGGAGAAGAGAGCATTAAGGGACGCACTTGTTTCCAAAGACGTTTCTGCTGGATGCACAAGTGGCAGTGTCCATGATGCTTACCCTTCTGTGACAGTGGGAGACCTCTTTCAGCCAGAGCCCTCCCCTTCCGCTGCAGTTCCCAGTCACAGCTCTCCTCTGAAAAATCAAAGTGCCAGCTTTTTGGTTTTGAATACGTTGGAAGTCCAAGAAGGTGGGCGGGCCTTACTGGGACAAAGGCATATAAAAGTGAATATGGACTTTACGGGACTGGGTATCAACTATTCCCAGATATTATTTAAAATACAGGAAATGCCAACTCACGGTTTCCTTCAAATAGATGTTCAGTCTGCACAGGAAATGGAGAGGACTTTTACTATGTTAGATTTGAGGCGTGGGAAAGTGTGGTATATTCACGATGGCTCGGAAGAGCCTACAGATTTTTTTACATTTGGGGTTTTTTCTAGCAGCAAGAAGGCAATACTATCCCAGTTGCAGAATCCCACTCCACATGTTTTAAACATTATTGTCATTCCAGTGAATGACCCCCCATACCTTAAGCTCCCAGAAGGACACTTGCTTCTCTTCGAGAACTCTAAGAAACAACTGACCCCCAGTGTGGTACAGGTGTCAGACCCCGATACCGACTCTCGGCATCTCAGACTTTTGGTTCTTAGCAATTTCAATGCAGATGCTGGGTTTTTAGAAAGTTCCAATGACCCTGGGAAAGCCATCAATGGTTTTACACAGGTGGATTTACAACATGGCAACATTTTCTACGTGCACAAGGGTAATCGAAACTCTCGGATTGTTCTGAGAGCAACTGATGGTGAGCTGGTTAGCAATACTGTGGTGTTACGGGTCATGGCTGTTCCTTGGGACTTTGAAGTGGCAGGTAGGACTGGCGTGGTGGTACAACTGGGTGGTTCAGTTCTGATCACGCAAAGTGACTTGTCAGTGAAGGTGAATGGTGAACAACATGACATGGACACTCGCTATGAGATCACTCGTCCACCTCAGTTTGGCCAAATTCAGTATCGGGGATCCAACGGGGAATGGGAAAAAGTTAGTACCTTTTCTCAACGTTCCATTGACAGGAGTTGCATCCGATACTATAGTTCATTCAAAGAACTGCAGCAAGAAAATGTTACAGATCACTTTAAATTTAAAGTGATCATAGAAGGAAGAGAAAGTGAAGAGCTCCTGTTTCCTGTCACCGTTCAGCTGCTGAAACTGACACTTCTAAAAAATATTCCTCTAGAGATTAGCAATGCAAACAAGAAAGTATTGGATTCTGGCCATCTGCAGGCTGCAACAGAGAGTGTGGAAGTAGCTGAGCAGGAACTATATTTCAAGTTACTGAGCCCACCTAAGAAAGGAAACTTGCTACTTGGCAATGAAGTTCTTCAAACAAGTTCAATTTTCAGTCAAAAAAACATTACAGACTCGAAGGTAAGCTATGAGCCTCAGGGGAAACCTGGGGAAGACTCGCAGGATACTTTTAGTTTTTCAATTATTGTAAAACACATAGAATCAAAAGATTATACTTTCAGGATAAACCTTAAAGCAGATAAGACACATATTATTTTAACCAACACTGGGTTGTTTGTGAAAGAAGGAGAATGGACATTAATTACAAAATCAGAATTATTTGTTCAAACATTGGACAATCATCTCTTCCAATATGAAGTCACCAAGCATCCTCAGCATGGGGAACTGAAGTTAGTCAGCTCTTCCGCTTCTCTGGGAAGTGACAATAGTGTCGATGGGTTCACAGATGAAGACATAGTGGATGGAAGGCTGATATATGTTCACGATGACTCCGAGACCCAGTGTGATGAATTCATTGTTTTGGCCTCTGCCACAGATCTGGGTCAAAAGGGCGGGGTCAGAAGTCTTGACTCTGAGCACATGTCTACAGAAATCAGAGTCAGCATTTCTATTGAGTTGAAGAATGATGAGAAGCCAGTGCGAGTGGTAGATAAGGTCTTTCATGTTGTGCGGGACAGCCAGCGCTTACTGACACTAGCAGACCTCTGTTACCATGACCCTGACTTAGATTTTGATGATGGGCAGTTGCTCTACACTCGGCGTGGCATACCAAATGGAGATTTGGTGAAAGCCAGTGACCCGTCTCAGAAGCTCTACCAGTTCAGACAAGAGGACCTACAGGAAGGGCGTGTGCTCTTCAGACACCATGGTCCAGACTCTGCCCGATTCCTGCTGTTTGTGACGGATGGTGTCCATTACACATCATCCCTTTTCGAGGTCAGTGTGTCAGAGGCCTATGTCCGCATAGTCAACAACACAGGGCTGCTTGTGCCCAGAGGCAGGGACAGCTGCTTCACAACAGCCAACCTGAGTGTCACCACCAACCAAGATGTCAGAACAGACCATGAGTTTGAATTCCACATCTCGCAACCCCCCAAACATGGCAGAATCCTGGTCAACGATTCTGTGTTTCACTCATTTACCCAGCATGACCTGAAGCAGGGATACGTGATTTATAGGCACAGCGGCGATGGGAACTTCGATATATTTAACTTGACAGTGAAAGTTAAAGATACCTACTTAGATGTGAGCATTTGTGTCCAAGTGGCCTTGGAGAGTCACCAACAGCACACTCCGATTCTGCACAGCAGGAGCGTTACAGTTGAAGAAGGGAAATCAGTAAAACTGAGAAGTGCAAAGCTCCAGGTAGGTGTCAAAGCACTGGGCATTCTTATTGACTTAGACTAGTAGGGGGCAATAATCCATTGGTTTTTTTTTTTTTGCTTCTGAGAATACCCTCTGTGTGTGTGTGTGTGTGTGTGTGTGTGTGTGTGTGTGTGTGTGTGTGTAGGACTAAGGGAGGGAAGTGTATATTATATATTCAGATCTTTGTACTAGCAACATTTCATTTGATATGGGTTAATCTATGATGGAGGGAAGCAGTAGTTTAACAGACATAAAAAGGATTTCCCAAACAGCTTAGGACACCATTACATAGTCTCTTTCTTTATTTCTGGATGTGGCCTTGCTTAGTTTCCTGAAACTGATGTAGGCCAGTGGAGCAGGAGGAGAGAAGAGCCATGGGTTTCCTGCTCCCTGGGTACTGGTCCCTACCTTGAAACTTTAGTAGGCACAGCTTTATGGTTCAGTTTGATCAGGCTGCTGTTTTTAGGGAATCTCCTATAGGGTGTAGGATGGGCAAGTACATTTTTTTTTAACAGTTGGCCAGACACACAGGCCATCCGGACTCCGTCTTTAGGACTGCAGGCAAGCTGCCCAAGAGTAACCAGTAATATCAGAGATGCGTGTGAGCTAGAATCAATTTGGCAAATGAGGAGTCTTGACTAAGTAAATAGAAGTCTCCAACTTTTCACGATTTCTTTTCAAGCTCAGAGAGTTAATATCTTTCACCACAAGGGGGCATGTTCCCTCTTGTGACTGTAAATCAGTTGGAAATAACCATTTTAAATGGACTTTGCTGAATCCATAAAATGGAAATGCATAGGAACTGCTGAGCTAGTGAAAGTAGAACTAAACGGAAAAAGCACTCTCCTCTACAGTTGTGTGATTTTAGTGACGCAACTGTTGTTCCTTAAACCGTCTTTGACTCTTTCTCTTTATAATCCCCCACGGTGGTGCTGGAGGTCAAGTCCAAGGCCTTGCACATGCTAATGCGAAGCAAGCCTCCAGCCCTCTCCTTGTGACATTTGATTCTTTTACCTTAACTTTTAGAATATTCAGGGATTTTACTGCTGCGTGCAAAAGCTTCATAGCTACTCATTGACCATTTATTTATTTATTGTGATCAGGAGTGATATTCCAGATATTGGCCTGGGCCCCCGATCAAACCCAGCCTTAAGCTGAGCAACCACCCTAATTATAGCTTAGGCCACTTGTCAATATTAAGAGCAATCATTTGGTTCATCAATGGCTTTGACTCTTGTAGTTCTTCATGTGCTTTTCTTCTTGTGCTGTGTTTGTGAACACAAGGCTGGGAATGAAGACAGTATCTCTTCAGAGGTAGTGTTCACAGTCAGGACTCCACCAGTGCATGGGTACCTCCAAAAATCTACCACAGAAGACGCCGATGTGGGTACAGATGAGAAGTCCCCTCTGAGCTTCACGTGGCAGGATATTGATGATGGCAGTGTCCTTTATGTACAGACAGCTCCAGGCCAACAAAAGGATCAGTTCACCTTAGATGTGACCAAAGACTCCCACTTTGTAAGGAGAGTGGAAATGCATTTGGATATCATCCCTAAGTGGATACCGCTGGAGGTACAGAATTTCACGGTTCAGGAAGGGGGCTCCAAGGCACTTCTACCAGACCACCTCAGAATTCCAAGCAAGTATTTTGAGAGTCTTGACTGTGAATTTGTTCTCTTCGAGCCACCAAAGCATGGTTATGTTGAAAGTTCCAGTTTTCCAAGAGTAAAGCTAAGGAAATTTTCCAGGAAACAGGTAATAAATCTCAGTTAATATATTTGAGTATGCTTTTCCAGGGGGAGGGATGGTATGGAATTGACTGGTAATCATTAGACTCACAGGCTTTATGGTGATGGGATCTTGGAGTCTAGTTTCCCACAAGATGTTAGAAGCCTGTCTGTAGCATCCCATAGGGACAGTGTTAACATTGCCTACACATTTTCAGTGACGGTGTATTTACTACTTCCTGAGATGGGACTTTGTAACTTAAAAATATTTCAACATTTCTTTTCGCTAACGTGAATTTGGAAGCTTCCCTTAAATCCCAGCTCTTCTGACTTTTGACTGCATGCCATGAACTGACGGTGCCATCCTTACTAATGTCCACCTCCAGGAGAGCTCCCAGCTACTTCACCTTCATCCAATCACCAGGTGTTTTACACAGAACATACTACACTCTAAACATGGGGCCACAGGTGTCCAGAGTGGCTCCGTCCCGGCAGTTAGCAAGCTGGATACAACTGCTCATCTGGCGCCCAGATATGAAAGCAGATAAAATAACCAGTCAACTCAAGGTTGTTATCTGGTTTCTTTGCTTGTTAGACTTTTTTTTTCTAACAGAAATAAATTAATGATTTCCACCATCTTTTTTAATTTTGAAAATTAGCCTGCAAATCTCTCTTACAAAGCTCTAGCAATACAGATGCTTTAGAATGGAAACCTCATAAACCTCCCACCATATTTGCCTGCCTTTTCCTCTCCAGCTAAAAATGCATGTATGTTGCTTCATTTTGCCTTTAAGAACTTTAAATTGGGGACTGGAGAGTTGGCTCAACAGTTCAAAGCATTGATTGCTTTTGCAGAGGACCCAGGTTCAGTTCCCAGCACCCACATGGAGGCTCACAACCATCTGTAAATGTAGTTGGGAGGGGTCTGACATGGCTACCAGGTGTGCAAGTGCTGCCCAGACATACACACAGGCAAAACACTCAACACCCAAACAAAAGTAAATGAAATTTCGAAAATACAAGTTATGGTATTTTTAATGGATTTAAATCCACTTACTAAAGGCTTGCTGTTTTAGTCACTATGTGTTACCATGGTAACTGAAAATATTCCTTGCCTGAGGAAACACTATGGAGGAGCCAGATGCATTGTCTTTAGTTGGGGATGCTCTCTTCTTATCTCTCGTGTTGTATTTTCACAGTAGTTTTGTAGGAGTGCAGAACTGGCATACCCAATTCTAACTGGAGAGCAGAGACAAGATTGTAAGTAACCATTTGTAAAGGGACGATGTTCAATCTAGACTTGGAGGAGTTAGATAAAGAACACAGAATTAACAGATTAGGAATCTGAAAAAGGCAATGCAAGTTAAAGGAGCAGCATAGCCAAGTGCATGGAAGCCTAAGAGACGAGGGGACATCTGGAGAGCTGAGGCATTCTCTACAGACTGAGGAGGGGCAGGAGTTACTTTAGGCTACATTTGGAAGGTTCCTACCTCTGTCCTTAGGAGGTGTAGTCTACATCAACTGTCAAGGAGGCTAGACTTACCCAGGTACCATTGGGAAGCCATGAAGAAACATGGCAGAGGGTAAGAGAGCAGTTTCTCCCTCTGACCCAAGGAAGATGACTATTCATTCATATCATGTAGGCCTTTGTTGTTCATGGCTTCCATCTCAAAGTCCAGAAAACCCACCCATAGCAGCCATCTGCTTTGGTGTAAGTTGAATCAAATACACTTACCTCATGTGCTCTGGGTCCTATGTCAGGCAAGTCAGTTACTGACTGTGTTCATAAGAGAATTGCTGGTTGAAATCTGAGTGTGGAGACACACTTGTTCCCAGGGGCATCTATTATCATGTGGCCTGTTCATGTGTCCTTGTTTTTTGGGTGATTCCTTACATTGTCTCTTTATATGTAATGCCTGTACACTCTAGGTTTTGAGATATTGTCATTTTCACTGAAAGTAACACAAATCCTATATGTCTATAGCCTTCAGTGTCTTAGTGGAGAGATCCTGACTTCATTTGTTCCATAAGAAGTTTGTGAGTGTCTTGTGTTAGGTGATAGGGACAAAGTGGGGATTTAATCATGTAGTAACCCCTGTCCTTGTGGAGTTTTCTCCCCAGGTGGGGGAACAAGGGAATTAGAGAGACAAGAAATGTGTGAAATACATAGCATGCTGGGTGAAGATCACTAGCACTAAGGGAAAAATAAATAAACCAGAAAAAGGAGCTAGGAAGGGCTGGGGCCTTCATCTTATCAGCAGATACTTTTCTCACTTTCAAAGGGTAGGAATAGACATCCTTTCCCAGCTTTCAGTCAAATATTAAATGGTGTGCAATTTTGGAACAAATTACTCATTAAACGGTGTGTAATTTGGAGCGAGTGATGTATTTCTCCAGGAAAAGTATCCCAGAAGTGAGCACTGTCAGTGTTCCTAAAGGGCTTTCCCTTCTGAGTTCTCCAATCTTGTGATCGGCCCAAGTAGTGTAACACAGCATATTCTAGGAACCTGGGGTTATGCCTGTTATCTGGAATCTTCTACACACATAGCACCTGGAGGGGACTGAACTTTTCACCCCTGTCAGAAACACCTCTGTAAGATCAAAAGGCTTTGCTCAAAGGAAGTGCGACACAGGAATGGGCACTGTTCAGTTTTTTTGGCTAAATTTTGTCAAAACAAACACAGCCCCAGAGATTTGTCCAGAATTCCAACAACTCCTTTGGGGCATTGGAAGTTCTTGCCATTGTGTTTTGGTTGCAGACTCATTAAAGCTAAATTCCCATCTAGCTTGAACATGCCCTTGATCTCTGATACTGAACTGTAGTCTTCAGCATTTTCCAGTAGTTCAGTCTAAAAGAAGGAAAAGGTATTTAATCAGATTTTTGGTTTCTATAAATCAAAGAGGAATAACTACACTATCCAGTGACAATTTCAGAATTTAAATTAAAAAAGATGGAATCTAACAGGGATAAAAGTAAATGTTACATTTGCTTTATTACTGTGAAATAGATATTCTGGGGCAGAATAACTTGATTGTAATGTATTCTGATTGTCTATGGGAGACATATATTAATTTACGAGACACATGATTTATTATGAAAGTGAAGGCTCAGGATTAGGAGGTAGCAGATTGTCCTAGTTACATTTCTGTTGCCATGATAAAATACCCCCCACAAAAAGTGAGTTAGAGAGAAACGGGTTTATTTCTGCCTGTAATTCCAGGTAATAGTTCATCATAGTAGGGGAGTTACAGGGGCAAGACCTGTATCACTTCCATAATCAAGAATAGAGATAAATAAATACATCCCTGCTGCTTGCTCTCTTGCTTATGTTTAGCTCAATGTCTTGACTCTTAAGTAGTTCAGGACCCCCTGCCTAGGGAATGGTGCTACACACAGTAGACTGGGTCTTCCTACATCAGTGAACTTGAGACAGCCCCCCAGAGACACACCCACAGACCAACCCAATAGAGACAATTCCTCCTTGAGCCCCCTCTTTCCAGGTGAATCTAGATTGTCTCAAGTTGACAATTAAAACTCACAATCACACATAACCTCAGACACAGAAAACAATCAAGGAAACAATGCCTCCTTCGCTCAGAAAATGTGTTTAGGGGAACTTAATAGTTTCCCTAATCCATGTTTCCAAGGAAGAGAAATGAAGCCCCAGCAGAGCCTAGATCTAACAGTTGAAATTGCCAAATAAAACAATCAAAACCTTCAAATGTAGTTGCTTTAAATAAGCGAGTAGAACTTGAACTTTATTGTGGTGTCCCATTGGTTGGAAGGCTGGCTTGTGCACACCCAGCACACGTTATTGTTAGAAGTGGCACTTAAACTCAAGTCTTCTGCTACCAACCCAGCGTTCTCGTTGCTACACCATATGGTGTTTCTCTCCCTTTCCTTACACCTGTCTTAGAGTGCGATGGTGTTTCAGGGTGAAGTGTGATGCCATCTACCACAGTGCCCACTCTGATGCCCACTCAGACTTCATGGGATGAAGATGTGCTTCTGTGCTTTAGGGAGATTCTTAAGCTTGGACTTATTGTTTAGCAGTTTGGTCATGGTTTAGAATTGAGTGATTTTGTTGCTTTGGTTTCAGGTGGAGCAGAAGTTGATTTACTATGTTCATAACGGCACCAAGGAGTTAGTGGACAGCCTCACCATATTGGCAAACAGCTCAGAGCTTGGGAAACAGAGTCTGCCTCAGACTCTTTTTGTGACTGTTGAGTCTGTAAATGACAAGGCTCCAGTAATAACAGCCAATAAAATTCTCCAGGTAAGTGCTGTGTGCTTTTGATTTATACAAGAGCTTCAAGACAAATTGGTTTGGATTTATATCAGTGCTATTGTAAAATAGCAAGACATGTATATGGCCATGCTTGCTTGTTAACATGTCTCTGCTGTTTCAAAGAATTATCAGCTGTTACTTAGCAATATCTTTTGGGGTACTGTTGTAAGGTAATAATTTTGTGTTTTCTTTGAATTTCTTTTACATTTATTTATTTGCTCTGTATTTGTGTGTATGTGTGTGTGTGTGTGTGTGTGTGTGTATTACACACATAAACATAGTATGGCACATTTGTGGAGTTCCAAGGACAACTTATGAGAGCTGGTTTCTACAATGTGGGTTCAGGGATCTAGCTGAAGTTGTCAGACTTTGTGACAAGTGCCTTTACTTTCTGAGCCATCTTGCTAGCCTCGATTCTGCATTTCTTGAGCGGGTGCCACTCACAGTGTCGTTGCTGAGACATGGTCTTTTGTGGTGGGTTAGGGAGGTGTCTACATGTGCATAGTTCCCCCTAAGCTAGTAGCATGATGATTAAGACAGTAGTTTTGCAGTAGGAATATCTGGGTAAGACTCATGACTCTACTATTGGCTGTGTGAATTGGGAAAGTTAATATTGTCCTGGAGAACAAACACTTAATATCAGGAAGTTGCAGATTATGGTCTATAGCTCTGATTAGGCTTGATGCCTACTTATTTGTAAGTGTACATGTAAGAATTGTCCTTGAAGTAGATAGCAGTTAAAAAGAGACCACCATAATCAATGTGCAGGTGACTAGAGTACTCATCTCAAAATCAGACATTCATGTCACATCCTGTCTTAGTTTTCTATTGCTGTGAAGAGATACCATGACTACTTCAAGTCTTATAAAGGAAAACATTTAATTGGATTAATGGGAGCTGGCTTATTCAAGCCACCACAGAAACCTAAAGCTGTGAGGACAAGAGCTTCATGGTGGGAAACGTGGGAGCATGCAGTTAGACATGGGCTGGAGAAGGAGCTGAGAGTTCTACATCTGAATCCACAGGCAGCGAAGAGAGAAGAAGACACTGGGCCTGTCTGAAACCTCATAGCCTATCCCCAGTGAGACACTTCCTCCAACAAGGCCACACCTCCAAATAGTGCCATTCCCTATGAGCCTATAGGGAGCTACTGTCATTCAAACCACCATGTACTCCTTCCCTCAAGACTCAGGGATCTTTAGAAGAGGGGATGGGAAGATTGATTGTCACGTCTGCTGCGCGGCCTGTGTCCGAGAACGTGCGGAGGGTGTCGGGGATTAACAACACAGAGACTTGTTCAACGATGTAAAGAAAACTTTAAGCAGGCCCCAAAAAGGTTCAAGAAAACTTCCTAAGAAAAGCTCCCACCAGAGAAGCTTCTGCTCTCTCCACCCTGGCTGGTTCTGCTCTGACACCAAAAACTGATCTGGGCGTGGCAGAAGAGGCGGTTTAGTCTTTGGACAAGGTCGAGGTCAGGGTGGCTTCTGTGGGCAGGCCTTTTCCAGGAACTTATTGCCCCCAGGCTTTGTATTGTTTTTAGTAAACATGTTTTTAGTAAACATTGCTTACAGCTGCCTACTCCCAGGCAGAAGGGGAAGTAGGTCTCTGCTCAAGGTCCGGTGTTCCCACAATTCACCCCTTTTTATTTTTAAATGAGGCACTCCTGGCTTAGGTCAAGTAGGGTCACCCTCCCTTTCCCGTCCTTGGGGGACCTTGAACCCCTGTCTTAGGCGGGAGGGGTCTTCCCCACAGGTTGCCCGTCAACAGAGCGCCCCAACTTTAAATCATCTGTAACCAACCTTCATGGCTATCGGGATTGCCATGGGCTAAACTAAGCAATACTTGGTTACGGATCTCTTGCCTCTGGTACAAGGCACGTTTGAGCTCGGCATAAAGCCAGAATGCCTACCGCCACTGCCACCATTTCCAGGACCCCCACTGACATAGCGCCTCTCCATCACCGTACCCATCACCAGATCTGGGCCATAACATTCTACCAGCCTTCATCTGTTACAAGGGTAACATGCACGTGATTTACATTCTGTTACAAGGGTAACCCACATGTGATTTACATTTACAATTTGATAAAGTTTACAATTGTTCCAAGATCTGCTCAGGAAAGCATTTAGAAAGTGCACTTGCACAGATACATTAGGTACAATCATTGATATCACACATGTAGCATTATGAAAAATATGAACAATAGGCTTGTTGCACTATCCACAGAGCACCAATTTGTTCCTGTGGTGATGCAGTTTGTTGATTTAACGTCAGCTGATTATGCGACTTGAGTCAAAGTCTCCTTTTTGTCGCATTAGGACAAGTTGCATCTCTCTAGAAAAATACACTGGCCTAGTCGTGATTCCAGAAACAGGAACTATCAAGTCTGATATTTCAAGTGACCATGTCCTGTTCAATTACTGAAAAGAGGCTTTTGCCCCTCATCACAGTCCATACCAATGTCCAAATGTTTTAAATGGGTCCTTTTTTCTCTGTTGGCTTCACGATGAAAACTCATGGGTCCGGAAGGTTGATGCAGCAGGTCTGTTGAGAAACTGGAAATCTCGAACCGACTGTTTTCTTTCTTTCTTGGGCTCTAGATTGGATGACATCAAAGTTCAGGAACACTGATTTAGGAGATCTCACTCAAACTGGCTTAGGTGGGCTCCCATGGTCTCAGGTCCAGTTTTTCTCTGCTCCATGCCGAAGCTTTTATTCTTTTCCTACAAGAAAACACAAACATGCCCTCGACCCCAAATTAGGGTCTTCTCCACTGTCTAGTGCATGGATGTCTCCATTTGACCTGAGCAATAGTTGCTCAAGTTCCATCATGCCAGAATCTGTCTGAAGCTCACTGGCATTCACATTATAAAATTTTTAAATGAGGAGTGTATTATTTGATGAGTCATATGGGGACTGGGGACATTATTCCCCCTTTTTTATTTTCTAAAAAAATTTTTTTGAACTGTTGAAGCTGGACCATAATAGTAGAAGGATTTGTCTACCCTCCTTGGTTGACTATCTAGGTAAATTGGGATTACTACTTAGATTATTTGTAGATGCCCATTAAAAAGGACATATCCATTAAATATTTCCCAAAAACATCTGAAAATCACTCAAAGATTGTAAACTATACTGTGTCCAAATAATTTTTGAAAATTATTTGAAGTCTGTGAGCAGTCTTTCCCAATCTAACCTGTAGAGCTCTCACTAGCTGACAAGGCCTCATTTGCATCTTAAATTTTTCTGTTAAAACATTAACAGACTGGCTGGATGTTCCTTTTGGCTATATTTAAAGCAATCTAGGTAGCTTCTTAACTATTTTTGAAGGGATTTAAGTATCCTTTTAATCATATAAGCAGTTCACACTCACGCATTCACAATCACATTTCATACGTACCGGTGTGGCCACACCATACGTTCAGAACATACATGCATCTTTCAGTCATCCTTTTTCCCTAGGTCATGATTAGTCTGTGGCAATGAAGCTTCCTTAATTGAAATCTATGTAAAAGAACAACTCCAGCCAATCCTTGAACTAAGAGGTTAAAAAGTCCTGTATGTTCTTTATCATTCCTCCATTTGAGCTACACTCATGGGGTACCTACTCCTTGTAACTCTGTAGATGCAAGGTGGAGAGGCCAGGCTTTTGGCCAAAAGTTTTTAGAGATGACTCACAAAATAGAACTTAAATGTAAACAAAAATTTCCATTCTATATACCTTTGTCTTTTTCTTTTTCTTTACTTAATACCAGAACCTCTTTACTGTTACAAATTTTTTTTCACCTATTTTTTTTTTAAAGTCAGGGTTTCTCTGTATTGTTTGAGGCTGTCAGTCCAGCCTGGCCTCAAACTCACAGAGATCCGCCTGCCTCTGCCTCCCATGTGCTGGGATTAAAGGCGTGTGCCACCACCGCCCAGCTTGTTACCAATTTTTTTTTCTCTGTATTATTTGGAGGCTCTCTTGGAACTTGCTCTGTAAACCAGGCTGGCCTTGAACTCAAGAGATCTGCCTGCCTGTGTCTCCCGAGTACTGGGATTAAAGGCGTGTGCCGCCAACGCCCGGCTATTCACCCATTTTCAATCCAACTTTCAACATAGGATGTTCCCTCATAAAGGCGTGTTGGGATTAAAGGCGTATGCCACTGGGATTAAAGGTGTATGCAGCTGGCAATCTCTTGGGTTTCCCTACTTCTTGACCCTGGTATCAGGCTTAGGAGGGGGAAACTCAGAATGTCTAGTTTCTGACTTTTTAATCTCATTGGCAGCAGCCACTCCCAATGTATTATTGGTGTTATAAAATTTGATGAACAGGGAGCTGGAATGACTAACTGGCATCAACATGGGGGGAATCCTCACCAACGCCCATATTTCCCTTACCTGAGTGTTCAGCAATGGTTGGATCATCTTTATCATGGTGAGCATTCCTAGTATCCGGAGTAGTATTGGAGTCGACATGCCTGATGCACCGTTCGGGGACCCAATAGGCTTCTCACTTCCTGTAGGGAAAACACAAACAGCCCCTCGGACCTTAGCTAATAGGGGGGTGGGTGGCTGCCATTTTCCTGTAATCAAATCCTTCCATCTGACCCATCCCAAGGACTGGGAGGGTTTGTCCAATGTCTCTCCATAGCAGACAAATTATTACGGTCTATGGTCAAAAAATTTAAAATGTAAAGTATGGTGGATAACTGAATATTGGGGAAGGTAACATACTCCCCCTTTTTTATTTTCTTAAAATACTGTTTGAGAGTGGCATGGGTGCGCTCCACAATAGCCTGTCCCGTGGGGTTGTGAGGAATACCAAAAGAATGGACAATGTGATGTTCCCTGCAAAAGGCAGCAAAGCGATTGCTGGCATAGGCAGGGCCATTGTCCATTTTTAGGGCATCAGGAACGCCCATGTAGGCAAAGGCCTGCAAGCAATGAGAAATAACATCTTTAATCTTCTCTCCTGAGTGGAGAGAGGCAAAAATCAGTTTAGAATACGTATCCACCGAGACATGCATGTATTTTAATTTCCCTGCCTGCGGCAGGTGAGTGACATCCATTTGCCAGAGATGGTTGGCCCTGAGGCCCCGGGGATTTACCCCCTCATTGGGAGAATTATGATAAGGGGCATAATCAGGGCACTGAGAGGTAATCTGTGTAGCTATGGATAAGGGGCATCCAGTGTGAAATTTAATGGAGCGGGCATTTAGATGATACCTCTCATGGAGCTGGTGGGCAAGCTGCTCCTGAGTAAATAAGACCCTAGGGCGGGTCAAAGAGTCAGCAATTTGATTGCCCTGGGCAAGGGGTCCTGGAAGGTTAGTATGTGCACGAATAAATCCCACATAAGCAGGGTGGATGCGCTGCCAAATAAGATGTTGGAGCTGAACTAATAAGGAACGAACCTGGGAGGTTGGAAGAACATATGGAGAAGTTTCTAAAGGTCTAACAATGTTGGCAACATAAACACTATCAGTATATAAATTAAAGGGCTCTCCCTCAAACATTTGGAAAGCCATCAAGCAAGCAAACAACTCGGCGGAATGTGCTGACATCTGCCCTATGGGTACCCTCTTCTGCACCTGAGAAGAAACCACCACCGCGAAACCCTTGGAGGAGCCGTCTGTAAAGACTGAGTGAGCTCCAACTAGAGGGTTCTCCTTTAAAATCTTGGGAAAGATCACAGGGTGTTGTTTGAAAAAAGACATCAAGGGGCTGTTGGGATATTGGTTATCAAACTGAGCACCTGTAGATGTAATAAACAGGGTCCACCCATCATGGAAGATCTGTAGATGTTCCACCTCCTCCTTACCATAAGGACGGATAATTTTATCAGGACTCTTTCCAAAGGTTTGAATGCTAAACTTGTGCGCCTTCCACAACAATTGTAAAATGAGATCATAGTAAGGGGTCACTACCTTCTTAGGGGAGGCTGACAAATGTATCCAATAAATAGGACCAGTCTGCCAAAACACGGCAGTGGGCGAAAAGCTAGATGAAAGTACAACCAGAACAAGGGGCTGCCCATAATCTATACGCCGAAGGTGGGCTTGCTCTATACTTCTTAACAACAATTGTAGGGCTTCCCTAGCCTCTGGGATAATCTGTCTAGGGGAAGTTGGAGCAGGATCCCCAGGAAGAATATCATAAAGCGCTTTAAGAGCCCCTGTTTTAATAGAAAGAGAAGGGCGAAACCATTGCACCTCTCCCAAAAATCTCTGCCAATCATGAAGTGTTTTTAAATTTGAACAATCGATCTGGAGTCTTTGTGGCCGGAGGCCAGTTTGTTGAATTTGATGACCCAAATAAGTATAAGTGGGTCTCTTTTGGATCTTTTCAGGAGCCAAAATAAATCCTCGGGCCTCCAGAAGCTCCTGTAGCTCTGCAAAGGCTATGTAACATTGTCTTTCTTCGGCCGCGGCCAAAAGAATATCATCCATGTAGTGGATAATGTAAAGGTCAGGGAACTTACGTCTGAGGGGATCTAAACAGGCAGCTACATAAATCTGGCATATAGTTGGACTATTAGCCATCCCTTGGGGGAGCACCACCCATTGGAAGGGAAGGGCAGGCTCCCTAAAGTTAATCGCAGGAAGGCTAAACGCAAACCGAGGACTATCTTGAGAATGCAAGGGAATAGAAAAGAAGCAATCCTTCAAATCAATGACAATCAAATGCCAGTCTTTAGGAATGGCCACAGGCACGGGCAAGCCAGGCTGCAGAGCCCCCATAGGCTGCATGGTCGCATTCACTGCCCTCAAGTCTTGTAGTAACCTCCATTTCCCTGAAGATTTTTTTATTACAAATATAGGGGTATTCCAAGGGGACGTGGAAGGAACCAAATGACCTGCCTCCAATTGTTCTTGAACTAGCTGGTGAGCCGCCCTTAGTTTCTCCGCTGGTAAGGGCCACTGTTCCACCCATACCGGATCATCTGATAGCCATGTGATGGGTATGGGGGCTGGCGGCGCAACAGTGACCCTCATCAAAAATGATCAAAACCCTTCCTATCCCCTGGGGCCCTGGTCTCCAAAGGGAGGGATGCCACAGGGCAAACCTCTCCCTGTTCTAGTTTACCTAGTTCCCTCCCCGGGCTCCAGCCCCTCCCTTGCGTCATCTGGGGGCCCCTGCTTTTGGACTTGGGTGCCTGGGTGGTGAGGACCACTCCCATTTCTTGCATGAGGTCCCCTCCCCAGAGGTTAATAGGGAGGCCAGGCAAAACATATGGCTGGAAAAGCCCTGTGTGGCCCTCAGAGTCTTGCCACTTTAGGATTCTGAGGCTTTTTTGGGGCACAGCCTGTCCTATTCCCTGGAGGGTCACTGTCCCTTCCTCTTTCGGCCAGGCGGGGGGCCAGAATTTATCTGAGAGGACAGAGAAATCCGCCCCAGAATCTAAGACGCCCCTAAAGGACTTGCCTTCTATCTTTAATGTAAGCTGGGGGCAGTTCTCCATAGTGGCTACCCAAAATGTTGCCGGGCCGGTACTTCCAAAACCTTGGTTGCCCCTTTTCTCTTTAATTTTTCTAGCCTCACAAGGAGCTGTAGGGAGAAGGAGTAACTGAGCAATCCATTCACCTGCAGGGATGGCAACAACCCCACTGCCCACTGATGTCATTATTTTAATCTCCCCCTCACTATCCTGGTCTATAACACCGGGGTGTACCTGGATGCCTCGAAGAATAGTACTGGACCGTCCCAAGAGTAGTCCGACCGTGCCTGGGGCAATGGCCCATGCACCCCAGTAGGGAGGGCCTGGATCCCCATTTCCAGTGTTAGGATTCCCTGGGCAGAGGGAGCAAGGTCCAATCCTGCACTCCCCGAGGTGGCTCTAAGGAGGTCTGAGATATGAAGGGGTTGCTCTGGGGGAGAAAGTGAGTCCTGCCACTGCCCGGAGCAGGGGTCATTGCCCCGTACACATTGGTTTTGGGGCCCTGGGGCGGGGCCCTCCTCCCGTTTCCCTGATTATTATTAGCAGGAAGGAAATTTCCCTCCCGGTCAGTTTTAGAGTAGCAGTCATTGGCCCAATGATATCCCCTTCGGCAACGGGAGCATAAACCAGGTCTCTTGAGACCCGTAGTACTATTTTGAGGGCACTCTCTACGGAAGTGTCCCTCCCTACCGCAGCTGAAACATGTTTTTCTCCCTCCCAGAGTAGGTCTTTCTTTCCCCACTTGGGGCCGAATGGCAGCAGCTAACACTTGGCCCTGGATGAAGTTCCCATCAATGTCCCTACAGATCCGGATATAGTCATTTAGACTTTTATTGCGATAGGGGCGAAGGGCTTCCTTACAATACTTATTTGCATTTTCAAATGCCATCTGCTTGATGACTGGCATCGCAGGCCCAATGCCCCCAAATATTCTTTCTGCTACCTGACTGAGACGGTCTACGAAGTCTTGAAAAGGTTCGGAGGGTCCTTGAAGGACTTTGGACAGATGATCCCCTCCTTCCTTGGAAGGCAATGCTTTCCAAGCCCCTTGGGCCGCTGCTGCCACTTGGGCATAGACTGCGATGTCATATTGCATTTGTTGCTGAATGGTGGCGTATTGACCACTCCTGGTAAGCATCTCCACATTTCTCTGGGGCTGTCCGGCCTGTGCATTTCTTTGGGCTGTCTGGCTGCATCTTTCCTGAAACTCACCTCTCCAAATCAAATAATCTTCCCCTGATAGAGTCGCTCGGCAAAGCTGCTGCCAATCACTAGGTGTCAAGTTAAGAGACGCAAAAGATTCCATTAAGGAAAGTGTAAAGGGAGCCTGTGCTCCATAATTTAAAGTTGCCTCCTTAAGTTGTTTTATATCCTTAAAATTTAAAGGGTTATGATGCCGAATGACCTGTCCAGAATTGTTCAGGTCTGGAACTTCCATTACTGGGGCCACCACCGGGCAGCATTGGACCCCTCCTCTGGGTCTTCCCTCCAGCTCCGAGAAGGACTGGGTTATCTCATAGGAGGAGTCCCTTTTTTCAGAGTATGGAGAAGGGTTTCTCTTTCTGTCCTGTCTTTCCTTAATTCGAATATTTTTTAGTTCTTTTTTAAGGGCTGCGATCTCAGCAAGTAACCGTTCCTTTTCAGACTGTGACGAGTCTGAGTCTGAGCTACTTCCATTTTCTAGGTCTGATAGAGAAGAATATAACCGATTCTGACTGGAGCCCTTTTTTTTGGGTTTTGCCCGGAGACCTCTACCCGTTTTTTTGTTGTTACTAAGAGACTCCTCCTCATCCTCACTAACAATGGAGCCTCTAGTTTCAGTCAGGGTCCCTTCAGATGATTCATCATCACTCTCTGCCCCTGAACTCAAGGAGGCTTGAGTCTCAGTCTCTTGTAATTCTAAAAAAGCCTCTTTTGTGTCCTGAACTACCTGGCGGTGACGAACCTTATCTGTCAAAAGTGCTCCCCTCACTAATCTCCATAAGGAGAATGTCGTAGGGGGTAAGGACTCAGATCCCTCTTTTCGTAAAAGTCTATGAAGATCACGGCGAACCTCCTCCCAATCTGGAATATTTAAGTTTCCCCCAGTAATGAACCATGGACTGGCTCGTTCGATCGATTTTAGAAAGCCTTCTTGGGTTTTAGACTTGACTGCAGTCCCATGTTCTTTAAGTAACTTTTTTAGTTGATACTGCAATGATTCTAGCTTCCCGGAACTATTCCCCATAGTTTCTTAACCCCGTCCACTTACCTCGATTTCACGATCTCGGTAGGACCTCCAATTGTTGAGTCTGCTGCTCGGCCTGTGTCCGAGAACATGCGGAGGGTGTCGGGGATTGACAACACAGAGACTTGTTCAACGATGTAAAGAAAACTTTAAGCAGGCCCCAAAAAGGTTCAAGAAAACTTCCTAAGAAAAGCTCCCACCAGAGAAGCTTCTGCTCTCTCCACCCTGGCTGGTTCTGCTCTGACACCAAAAACTGATCTGGGCGTGGCAGAAGAGGCGGTTTAGTCTTTGGACAAGGTCAAGGTCAGGGTGGTTTCTGTTGGCAGGCCTTTTCCAGGAACTTATTGCCCCCAGGCATTGTATTGTTTTTAGTAAACATGTTTTTAGTAAACATTGCTTACAGCTGCCTACTCCCAGGCAGAAGGGGAAGTGGGTCTCTGCTCAAGGTCAGGTGTTCCCACAATTGATAACATAAGGAAACAGTATCTTCCAGATGTGACAGGACAGATACACATTTGAACTCACAGCAATTGTGACAGCTTTCACAAAACTTTTGAAAGTCTGGCCAAACAAAACCCCAACATAGACTTGTAATCCTGTGATTAGCTGAAGAGCTATTGACATTTGACAGCTACTGGGAGAAGGAGAGTCAGTTTCTTTCAATGATGTGCCCCCTGATAGGCTGACCACACAGTTTGGCAGGCCCCAGCCCCTAGACTAGCTGAGCAACACAAACTGGACTCGGTGGAGAAAGGAAATACTCATTCAATTTGTAAATGTCAAATAAAAACAAAAATGTGTATTTATGGATTGTGTATTCAGCAGTATACATACTATTTATGCACGTGTGTATACATGCTTGGATATATATTACTTTGTACATCTTTGATACATTCTGTCATTTAAAAAATAGTATCAAAAAATTGTCTTCCCTTTTCAGTTAGGAAACGAAAACTCAGGAGGAAATGAGGCTCCTGATTAGGGGTTGGCTGTGAATTAATTGGACTTCAACTCTAAGAATCTCTGTATGCTGTCTTGGCTGTGCTTTTTTTGAGGAAGGATTTTAAACACCACTTTTTTAAATTAAAGGGTGTTGTGTTGTTTGGTGTCTAAATGATGTTGAGGTTCCCAGGGCTTTGCTCATGCCAGCCAAGTACTTTTTCTTGTTTTCTAAGAAGCAAGTGTCTAGGCCATCATGCCACAGAATGGCACAGCACATCACCATTTATGACTGACCATTGACCAAACAGCAAAGGACCTTTGTTGACAGTGGAGGCCAGATAGGTGACAGGGAAGAACAGGAATAAAGGAATAAAAGCGAAATTGGAAGCAGTAAACCTTGACCTCAATTTATGAAGCATTCCAGGACCTATTAATCCACTGTGTAGACAGCCCAGGGGCCCAACAGGAGCTAGGCTAAGTAGCAGGTCTGACATTGTTTTAAAAAATGGCTGGAGTTTCAGTATTTGTTCAAGGCAATGGGACCTAGGAATGCGGCCTTTAGTGCTTTACAGCTCGATGAGTTATTTACCCTCTGCCTCTCATGAGGAAGTTGCTTGTGCCTTTGGGTCGTGTGAGTTTTCTTTGCAGTCTTTACACCCTTCCCCTTGAATGCTGTGTACTGGCTGGCAGGTGTCTAAACCTCCCATTTTCAGTCACATTTGCCCCTCTCCCTCACACAGGCTCTTCTGTTGCAGTTCCCACAGAGGTTGCTCGCAGAGTCATCTGACAAGTGAGACCGTTAGCTACTGACAGACAGTGTTGCTGTCAGTGGTTGTTAAACACTGCTGTAAAAGTTTATTGACTGTTCACAGAGTCCTGGTCCCTTCTGTACCTGGTGTTGCTTCCATGGTCCTCCCGAGGCACTGCTGGGACATTAAAGCATAGTGTAGTCATAAGGAAGGAGTGACCTTGAAGCCCAGTGTCTTGTTCGGATGCTCTTTCTACCATGTAGGACTGTCCTGTCAGAGAACGCTGACATTGTAGAGGGAAGATCTCTCCAAGGACTGCACCTTTCTAAGGACGCATGCATGTTTGGGGAACCGAGGCCTCCGCTAGGTGGAATTGGCAGAGACAGCCAGGACTTGGTGCACTGTGGCTAAGATTTATTTCAGGGAAACAAATGAAGCAAAATCAGCAAAGGGAAGCAACTCACGGGGTGGAGTCCAGAGGAAACTAGGTCAGCTCTCTGAGTGCTTTTCCAGTGAAGTCACTCGGGAGGGACACAGTCAACTGGCCCAGTGAATTGTGACAACACATGCAAAGTGGCTTCTACCACAAACCTCGTTAGTTACCTAGTGGCCAAGGTATTTTCTGGGACTGGTCAGGTAGGCATGTGCCTTCTGCCTGGTAAGATCCCAAATCCCAGACCCCCCTAGGAGAAAAGGGGGGTCCACCACAGAGCACTAGGCACACACAGTATAGACAGCGTGAGTCCGTTATCGTTCGGGGAACTTTATAAGCCAGTATAGAGAACTGGCTAACAGTCTCAGGTACCAGCCTGGGGCCAGGCCACAAGTGGACCTCTCTAAGGAGCAGAATCTGCCGTTCACTCCTGGGAACTCCTCTAAACATAGGGCTGGGGTTGTTACATGATTCCTTTGTATGCATATTAGAGGGAGGAGCCTTTCTTATTATTTTTTTCATGACAGGGTTTCTCTGTATTGTTTTGGAGGCTCTCCTGGATCTCGCTCTGTAGACCAGGCTGCCTCTGCCTCCCAAGTGCTGGGATTAAAGGTGTGTGCCACCAACACCCGGCTGGGAGGAGTCTTCTTAATCAAGGAGTCTTCTAGAACAAAGTTAATCAGTCTGAAGGAAGCCTGTTGTGAAAAACTTGGAGTTGCAGGAATAGCAAGTGGGAGAAAGAGAATGATAACTATCAACTCCACGAAGAGAGTTGATTTCAGGGCATAGGAACCCTCAGTATGATGCAGTTTTGTTCTTTTGGTTTCCAGAGACAATACTGGGAAGTAGCCAACATTTGTAAGTCCCTCCCCACTTTACGAGTCAGGTTAGCTATAAATGTGTCACCTAACTGATTAGATAATTTCTCATTTAATTTTTTCAATAACTTTGGAGTCAAAGGAGGGTTACAATAAATGTTTGAGGCAGTGAAAAGTTAAGTCACTTGGCAAATACCATACAGTTAGTAAAATCGGGATTTGAGCCTGGGTAGTCTGAGTTCAGAGTCACACCACATAGTGGGAATGATCTGGAGGTTACGGATCCTGTGGTTCCAAATAAGTATTTTAAAATATGCTAAATGAAATAGAATATGCAGTACCAAAATGCCTTGTGTCTAATGCACACACACACACACACACACACACACACACACACACACACACGTGTTCTCACACAGTAGGTTGGTGTGTAAAATGTATTAATTACTTTGGGTAATTGAAAGGCATTGCAAGCTATAAAACTAGCAAAGCCAGATATTTTTATATAGATGAGCAATGCTCCATCATCCCTCTTTCTGTTTCTGGGAAAACATGACCTTTGTGTGTGTGTGTGTGTGTGTGTGTGTGTGTGTGTGTGTGTGTGTGTGGTAGGTGTGCACATGTATATGGAGAATATAGGTCAACATTGGGTGTCTTCTTCAAACAATTTTCCACCTCATTTCTTTTAAGATAGTGTTTCACTGGACAGAAGCTCACAGTTGGGCTAGGCTGGCTGGCCTACCTATAAGTACTAGGGATCCTCCCATCTCCACCCCTAGTGCTGGGATTACAAGCGCGGGTCAGATAGACCTGACTTTTTATGTGGGTGTTGGGGATTGCCTGCACTTACTGACCGAGTCATTATCTAGCCCAGAAACGTGATCTTTTATGAGCTGAGTCAAGTTCTAGGGGTAAATCATCAACTGCTAAATTCTCAACTCCTAGAAACCGATACCATAGGGTTACAACAAAGTTGCTATCACCTATAACAATCCATACCCTACTCTCCAAATACTGTCAGGATTTTTTTTACTATATTAAGAGTCCTCTGTCTTCTAGGTAGGGAAGCCTGCTTGCTGTCCTCAGCTTTGAAGTCTCCTTCATTATTCCAGATCTGCCAGCCAAGTTAACCCCACCTGCTCATTGCCTCTCTATGGATTTGCCCTTCTCAGATGGAAAGTAGGTTGGGATGGTGAATAGTAGGGATCTTCTTCCAGACCTGGCCAGCTCACTTTGTGGACTTTTGTGGTCATCCAAAGTCATGGTCACAAAGGAAGAAAAAGAACGAACGAGAAGAATTTAAATATCCCAAGGAAAAGGGTAGAGTTTAGGGAAACACATACAGACACAGTCAGTCAGTCAGTCAGTCAGTCAGACAGACAGACAGACAGACAGACACATACACAGAGTGAATACAGTTGAATGAAGTTTTGTGTACTGAAATTTTACAGTATAATAATAATATCTACTATCAATCTCAATCTAATTTCAACTAGAAAAGGAGCCCAGAAGTGGCCAGGATTTACCTTGCTAACTTAGCCTGTCTAGGAAGTTCATAGAATCTAAGATTTGCTATTATTTCCTGCCCCAAATTATTTTTGTTTTCAAAATATTTCTGTCTTTCCCACTAGACTGTCTAGTAATAATGGCAGATTAACATGGAGAGGCTAAGTGTCCTGGTCATATTGCAGGGAGTTCCCTGAATCATTTGCCAGTAATACTAAAGAATTGCCGTGTCTGTCAACACTTTGGGGAGTGAATATGGAGAGCATATGTCCTAAATTAACAGCTATAAGAATACATTTTTCAGGAGCAGATATGTGACTAGTTCTTCCAAAATTTAGGGGGTCATTTCTGACAGTGACATTTCTTCTCTGGATCTCAGAGCAATTCATTGGTGAAGGTAATGACCACTTTCCAGCCACAGCGGTAGCTAATATTTCTGAAATATTTATTCTGTCTGGTACTGGGCTCAACACTTAAGTCTTCAACAGCTCTGTAGGATATAATTTTTATTAAAGATACGCAAATCTGTAGAAATCTGTAGTACAGGTGAAGACTCTTGGCTAAGAGAGAGAGACAGAGGCAGAGAGAGAGAGAGAGAGACAGAGAGAGAGAGAGAGAGAGAGAGAGAGAGAGACAGAGACAGAGACAGAGACAGAGAGAGAGAGAGAGAGAGAGAGAGAGAGAGAGAGAAGCAGACTTGGGTTAAGAACCCAAGATCACCATGGCCAAGCACTGTTGCTTCTCCCTCCACAGTTACAGAGAAGGAAACCAAGACCCTGGAGGAAGCAGGGAAAGTACGCAGCTTCCCAGGGACGTGGAATTGAATGTGAAAGATGAAATGATGGGCTGGGGGGTGGCTTAGAAGGAGGTTACTCCTACACTGTGTGCATGGGCCTGGGCTGCAGGGAGTGGGGGTGGGGCGGGGCGGTACAAAGGTAGGGCTTGCCCAAAAACAGAATCTGGGACAGAGACGAAATGTGACTCCCACAAAGCCTTCAAGTTCATGTTTTGTGTTAAATCACATCTACTTATTTGGGGGCATGGGAGGGGCATGCATGTGACCCAAACACAAGTATGGAGGTCAAGGACAACTTGCAGGGAGTTGGTATTTTCCTTCCACTGTGTAGGTCCCAGGGATCACACTCAGGTCCTCAGGTTTGGCAGCAGGTGCCTTTACCTGCTGAGCCATCTCCCTGCCCCAGATTTTATGTCGCTCTGAACTCCAACCTGCATATTATTCAAACCTTCAGGTGGTCTTATGTGACCTTATTCTCCTTACTCTTGTCAGGGCCTATAGACAGCAAGAACGTCCACCCCCGAGTCTGCTTTGGAGAGGGTCATGGGCATGGGGGGAGGGGGAATAGAGTCCCGATGGCATCCTGGACTTTGGATGGAATTCAGAGCCAAAGTCCAAACATTGCCTTCTCTGACTCATCAGCATTTCAAGGGATGCGTTTCTCTTTAGTAGTAAGGCACATCCTAGAACTAAGGGCCTTTCGGGTCTATCACTAAGGCCGTTTGTTACGTGGGTGGGGTCATTTGTGTTTTGACTAACGGTACTCAGAGTTAGGTCATCCTGAGTGACTCCTTTGTATTCTGCTCTGAAATCCATTAACAGTGCTTTTGTTTTTAAACATAACCATGATGTCTTTTAAATACAGGCCACATAGAATGCTGGCCACAAGGGGGCTTCATGTCACCATTTTCCACCTTTCTATACTACTGTAATCTAATACTATAATGCTTTGCCTTGTTTTTTCCCTAAAAATAGAACCGTTTATTTTCCGTTTGGTTTGGCTTGACTTTAGACAGTACTAGGGACTGAACTTGGACCCATGTGTGTTAGCCAAGAATTCTCCCTCTGAGCTACACCCAGGCTCGACCTGTTTGCTTTTTTTTGGCCAGTACCTATCACCAAAAGGAGCTTTTCAATCAGGTACAGAAGAATGAAAGCTCCGAAGTCAGCTACAGTCCTTTAGTGCCACACAGAAGGGCAGCAAGTTCAGAACATTTACACAACTCTCCTGAGATCTCAAACAGCGTAGATGGCATTGGGCCATAACTAGACCCAATAGGGAGCCCAGTAGGTTTGCCCATAGGTCAACCATACTTCCTCTTACAAGCAAAGGTGAATTTAGATGGACTACTCCAGGAATAAGTGTTGTTGTCTTCAGATTTTTTTGAACTGTGAATCACTTTCAAATCTGAATTCAAGTTTGAGGCCATTGCTGTCTTCTCCTCACCTGAAGTGAGGTTGACCCAATGCTGGGCACTGAGTCAAGCTGCTCCTGAAGCAATAGGGCTGTTAACTGAACTAAATTGGGTGTGACTAGAAATGGAGACCCAAGGGTGCTTTTGTTTTTAAGTGACAGGTTTCCCATTTGTTTTGGAAGATGATGTATTCCAGAGGTGAAAGGGGGAAAGCACTGCTTCGCCATAGAGGAATTGCAGTGGAAAACATGCTTCTGTAGTTCTATGCTCCTGACTGGAAAAAATGAGTGTGTACACGTTATAGGAAGAGAAGTCGTAGCACATTTCCAATTCAATGTTCCTTCCTGAAGAAATAAAAATAAGCCACGTGGAATGATTTAGAAATGTAAAACCCTAAACTGGAATGACTGAGCATGTTATTTTGTTAAACATGCCAACTTATATATTTTATAGAAACTGTGGCCTTTCCACAAGTTAAATGAAGCCTAACCTCTTGTAATTTGAACACTCCATAATTCAGCAGACATTAAAAAGTTGATGTCTGGCCTTTTTAGTCCCAGCACTTGGGAGGAAGAGGTAGGCGGATCTCTGTGAGTTCGAGGCCAGCCTGGTCTACAAGGTACACAGAGAAATCCTGCCTTGAAAAACCAAAATAAATAAATAAATAGTTGATGTCATTAGAGCTTGGTGCTAAAACATCTTCAGTGAGACAACCTGTCAATAATTGCAGTTTTAACAGGTGAACTCCTCATCTCAGTATGGATGCTGTGGAATTAAGCAAAATACTAAGTGTGTGGTAGGAAATATCCTTGGTGCTATCATCACAACTGGGGGGACTTTCGAGCGTTGTTGAAAAATGCCACACACGATGGCTTGATGGCTTACTGGTTGAGAGCACTTGCTACTCTTTCAGCCTGGGGTTTGGTTCCCAGCGTGCACATTGTGCAGTTCAAAACCACCTGTAACTCTAGCTTTAGGGAATGAGATTCCCTCTGCTGGCTGTCTAGGGCACCTGCACACAAAGACACAAGCATGCATACATAAAAGTAAAATAAATCTGAGTATGTATCTTCAGTGATGGATATAAAAGAAGCTAGATTTGACACGGAGCACCACAACACAACAACCAAATAACGTTTGAAGAAAATAGGTAACACAAAGCTAGTGTTTATTGAAGACTCTCTGTATGTCAGGTAAAACTGGGCTAAGTACATAAATTAAATCACACAGCATGCAAAATAGCCCCATCATTTCTTGTTGCTGATGAAGAAATTAGGACCCAGAGAAATTAAGAGACGTGGAAAGGTTACATTGCTAGTAAATAACAAGACAGTGACTTGAACCCTGACTGTCATTGTGCAAAAACAAAACCCAATGTTTTTGAACAAAAATAATTTTAACATGAGCATTTGAATTTTGAACAGTGCTGTTGCTATTGGCATGAGTTGTTCTTCAAGTCAGTAACTGTCTTGGTTACTTTTCTATTGCTGTGAGGAGAAACCAGGACCAAGGAAACTTACAAAAGAAAACATTTAACTTGGGGCTTGCTTACAGTTTCAGAGGGTGAGTCCATGACCATCGTGGCTGAGAGCATGGCAGCACGTGGGCAGGCCTGGTGCTGGAGCAGTAGCTGTGAGCTCACATCTGATCTGCAAGTAGGAGGCAGAGAAAGCAACTGGGCCTGGTGTGGGTTTTTGAAACCTTAAAGCCTTCCCCCAGTGACACAACTCCTCCAACAAGGCCATACCTCCTAATCCTTCCCAGATAGTTCCACCAACCGAGGACCAAGCATTCAAACATATGAGCCTATGGAAGTCATTTTCATTCAAACCACAGTAGCCTTGTAGAGTTGAATGATTTGGATATGTAAGTTCCCATTTTGTGTGTAGGTGTGTTTATGCATGTGTGTGCACATGTGGGAATTTTTTGTGATTACAGCTACCAACTTTCACAAACTTACATCATTCACAAATGAGGTTTTCCCTTGCTGTCAGTAGTGGAACTTTAGAAAGAATCTGAATGGTTTTTATTGTCAGGATACCAGGTTTAGTACAAAAACATAAAAACCCTACATGCTTTCTGCACTCCCATGCCAGTGACTATTAGATGACATGGTACATGAACTGTGACTGGGAAAGTACCTCTTTTGCTGAGGAAAATAGTTCCTTTTGAGTATGCAGCAAACTGACATAATGGCTTAGGAGTGAAGTTTTGGATACTCTGCTAAAAAGCATGGAGGCCATGACAGTGCTAGTCTGAGAGTAAGGAATGCACATAAACTCAGGAGTGCACACATAGTGTTTCTGGGTTCTGTAAGAAACGAATACAAGGTGTGAAAATGGAGTTAATGATAAAGCCACTTATTTTTTGTGTTGGTGAGATATCATGTGCCTTAGTCACTGTTCTATTGCTGTGAAGAGACATGACCAAAACAACTCATAAAAGAAAGCATTCAGTTGGGGTCTGGCTTACAGTTTCAGAGGCTCTGCCCGTTATCATCATGGGAGGGAGCATGGCAGAAGGCAGGCATACTCTGGAGAAGTAGTTGAGGGTTACATGTGGTGATACATTCTTTATGATTTATTAAAGCTTGCCTGGGGATTCAGAAAGCAAAGTCAGTCACGAGCCATAGAATCCAGGTACACACCTTTAATCCCAGCAGCCAGAAGCTCGGAGGAAGTGGTACATACCTTTAATCCTAGGACTCAGAATTAAGAGGTAGATGGATCTCGTCACAGAGATCTACGCCTAAATCTACACAAGACTGATCCAGTCCTAAAGAGAAACAGCTCAGCATCTGGGATCACATGTCTTTAACCCCCAGCATTAGGGGGGTATATAAGACAGGAGCAAGGTCTCCATATCAGGTGTTCATTCTTCAGCCACCTTGAGGATTGGAAGATATTGACTGGGCCTGACATGGCTTTTGAAACCTCAAAGTCCATCCACAGTGACACACTTCCTCCAAGAAGGCCGCAGTTCCTAATCCCCCTCATCATATCAAAGGGTTCCACTCCCCGTAACTAAGCATTCAAATAAATGAGGTTATGGGGACCATTCTTACTTGGAACACCCCATCATGCAGCTCCCTGAGTCTAGAAACTGACATTCAGAGTCCATCTGATGAGACTCAGTGTCCAAATTGTTTTAGACTTAGCAGTGAACTCCTGATCTCCCAGCTCACTCCCCATGAAGCTGTCTACCTTTCAGTGGTGGGGAAAGGCCTCCCTTTCACTGGCAGGGCCCCAAATGTGCCATCAGTCCCCCACCTGTAGTTCTCATGGACACCTTCGGCAGACTCCCAGAACCGGACCACTTCCCATCCTGCATCTTTCTTTCTGGGGTTCTTGTAGTCACCCACTGACAGGCCTCCCTGCCTCTCCAGACCATCATGAAGCCAGACAGGTTGGGTATTTTGTGTGCCAGGTCAGGACTCTACTTGAAATCTTCCCCTGCCCTCAAGGACAAGTTGACATTTTGATAGTGCATAATTTGATCATCTCTTATGTTTTGGACCATCTTCTTTTCTTCTTTGTTTGTTTATTTTCTTCCTGCCATAATGGCCTCTTCACCACTCCTCCCACCCCAGAGCCAACTCCAGCGCCATCTTCTTTCCCCATCCCTGAATATGCATGTGTGTGCATGGCTTCTTCTGTCCCATTTGGGCTTCCACCAGCAAGCCTCCTGCTTCAACATTCCACATCCCAGAGTCCCCTTATTTTTTTGTTGTGACTTTATAACTCACCATGTTGTTCATTTCCTACTGCGTCTGTAGCCTCTTTTCTGTGTCTGTTTGTGCCCTCTGCTGACGTGCAGGCTCCACAAGGACATGGCTCCTTTGTTTCATTCACGGATACAGTGCAAGTGTCCAGAGAATTTGCTGATGCATGGTAGATGAACAATAAATTTGATTAACTGTTGCATGAAGATGTTTATGCATGCAGATGCAGATGAATGTGCATTCAGGTACACGTGCATGTGTTTGTGTGTGTGTGTGTTTGTGTGTGTGTTTGTGTGTGTATGTGTGTTTGTGTGTGTGTGTGTGTGTGTGTGTGTGTGTTTGTGTGTGTGTGTGTACATGCCTGTGGAAGCCAGAGGAAAACCTCAGACGTCTTTCGTTAGGGTGGTGCACTGTGCACTTTGTTTATTTTTAGCAAAGTCTCTCACTGGGAGCTGGGGCCCACGGATTAGCCTGGGCTAACTGTCCGCAGAGCTCCAGGGATCCGCCCATCATCACTTCCCCAGCACTGGGATTACAACTGCATCACCAGGGCTGGTGTTTTCACGTGGATTCTAGGTATCAGAGCCAGGTCCTCACACTTGCATGGCATGTGCACACACAGAGTGTGGAGGAGATGGCTGTGAGGAGAGAGTGAGAAAGCAAGACGCAGAGGTGTTCGGGCCATGTACATAGATTTTAACAATAAGAGGAAAGCAGCTGTGTCTCTCAGCTATGGTTACAGATGGGAGCCATCAGTGTAACAGGCAGCACGAGAAGAAAGAAACCAGGCCCTTGTTTTCATGTAAGACAGGAAGACCAAAGGGAATAACAAATGTGCAATGTGCATCTTTCCTCCTCGACCGTTTAAAAGCTGGTGACACCATTAGCTACTGAAAGCAATGTGTCAGTATTCTCAACCCCGCCCAGCAAAGTAGATGTTACATTATCTGAGATTCCATGTGGTGAACTTAGCAAATGTTCACCATGCAGGGTGCTTTGTAGCCATTGGCTCTATAGTTAGATATTTACATTAGTACTATGCACTTAGATATTTACATACATATAGTTAGATATTTACATTAGTACGTGCGCACTTAGATATTTACATACATATAGTTAGATATTTACATTAGTACGTGTGCACTGTTGGGTAATTAATGTTGAGTAAACAGCTAGTGAGTACTTCTAATTTAGACCGTTGACACCAGGCATGCACATGACACATGGATATACATTCTAATTTAGACCGTTGACACCAGGCATGCACACGACACATGGATATGCATTCTAATTTAGACCGTTGACACCAGGCATGCACACGACACATGGATATACATTCTAATTTAGACCGTTGACACCAGGCATGCACACGACACATGGATATACATGCAGGTAAAAGCAACTCCATTCTTAAAAACTCCAGTGAACTGGTTTAGTTTTTTCGTTTTTGTTTTCATTTTTTTCACATGGGGCCCCAGTCGTGACTGTGGGTGGACTGGAATTGGTTCTCTTCTCTTTAAGGTGTGGGTGAATTCTGTCACTGAGATGACCAGAGATGACCTGTGTGTAGAAGATGGAGACTCTTCCCCACAGGACTTGGTCTACTGGGTCACTCCTCCCAGCAACGGGTACCTGGCTCTCAAGTCCATTCCTGGCAGAAGCATCCAGAACTTCACTCAGGCGCAGATCGATGAGGGCCAACTTGTGTTTGTGCACTCTGGTAAGTCACAGCAGAGCAGGGCCAAGTGCCTGTGTTCTGAGCAGTGCGTGATGCGGCTGTCATACCTTGGAGTTGCTGATGGAAAACCACAGGTTGTAGAAACTTCCCAAGCTCTGTGCCTTTTTAAGGAACATGTTGAGGAAAGCTAATAAAATCATTAGAGCCTGCCCCTGGAGGCTTACTCAGGAGAGCGTGTAAGGTTAGTTAATTTCCATGAGAGCCCATTCCTCCCACTCACTGGTGTAGCATTTCCCTGTGACTCTCTACTCTTGCCCTGGCAATGAGACTAGTGTAGGTTGAGTTGAACCTCTGCTTTTTAATCTCCCTACTCTGTGACGGTGCAAGTATTCTAAGAAAGGGCAGAGTCTCTTGTATCCTCAGTCCTTCAAACAGTGCCAAGAACATAGTAGGTGCTTCATAAGTAAAACTTTTTTGAATGAATGAAATAATTTTGAACACGAATTATGTACTGGGTAATAACATTCTACATGCTGAGGATACATAGTGAACAAAGCAGTTTTTGTAGGAGGATTGTATTCATGAATGAACCAATGTCACTGTGTTTATAAGATCCTGATGCTGGTTGGAGGCCCTTTCTGCTTCTGTTAGTCATCAGTGAATCAATACCGACAACACTTGCTGGAAAGGTGGCCCAGGAACTCTGCCAGGCTGGCCTGGCTTTGTTCTATGTCTACCCTTGTCAGTGGACCAGCATGGGCAGCAGCTGGAAGGGGGCATAGGAAAGGAGCATGACCCAGGAATGCATAACCTGAAAGCTTAAGTCTCATCCTTTCCCCAGTTAGTTTAAACCATCTTCTTTAGGAATATAATAAAGACAAGAAATATAAGACATCTTCTGAATTCATAGGCAGCGACGCCCTGATGATCTGTGCACTTAACACACAGGCTGCACAAAGAATCTAAACACAATGTAGCATGTGGATGCTCTCATGTAGTGGTCACAGCCTGGAGCCTGGGGCCCGGGGCTTAGATCCTTTTCAGCACTGTCCTAAATCTCTTCCGTTCATCAGACAGCACGGGAAGTGCAGTCACACTGAACGTGCCATTTCACAAGTCACACTGATTTCACAAGTACTCCTCCGTCCTCGGAGCCATTCAGAGACACGACCCCATTTGTGATTGAAAAAACCTACAGTTCAGAACTACTCAGCTTGGCCTGTCCCTGGAGCTAATGTTTCTTCACTGAAGGGCATGGCAGGTTAGAGGACAGGGTTACCATTTGCACTGAAGGCTGGAAACAACAGTAAGCCCTCTGGGTAGATTGGCTTGTCAGCTATCAGGTCAATATTTGCTTTTAGTAGATAGAGAAAATAGCTTCAGTAAAAAGAAGGAAAGGGAGGTAGAGGCCAGGATAACATGAGGGCTAATTCATTATATTTCCTAAATGGACATTGAGACAAACTAATTCTCAAAGCGACTGGAGTCCAGCTGCAGATGCCTCTGTTGCGGAAACCAGCTGTCCAGCTGTCCATTACCAGACCCAAACAAAGCGATGATTTAATTAATTTCACTTAGCATCTTACATTTGCAAAGTGCCAGGCCATACAACCACTTAAGTGGTTTGATACAACAAAGAATGTCTGCAGCCAAGGGTCTCGGTCACTTGCCCTCCTGAAAGTACCCTTGGGAAAATGCAGCTCTGCCCTAGAGTGTCCACAGATCGTGCTGTGTGACAGCTTCCGTACTGGTCTTCCCTTAGTCTACTTCCTGTTAGGTCCTACTCAGTGTGACAATCTGTATTGATTTTGGTATAGATCCTCTGCTTCTGTCCCTATTTTGTCCCTTGATTCATAAGGCACTTTCAGAATTCTTAGTGGTAAAAGACATCCTCTCTTTAAAAATTTTGTGTTTCATTAAATATGACTTTGGGAAGCTAATTCTAGGAAAGCAAGCAATTGTGAAACAGTTGGTCATCAGTCCTGTTGGGAGTTTGGTACAAGCAGTGCCTTTTTCTTTCCCAGTCTCTTTAATGGTGACCAATGAATATTTTGGTAAAACAAACAAAAAAGCACCACCTGTAAACATTCTAGTGAGAATTCAGGGCTTCCTAGTAAGCTTTGCTTAGCTAAGACTTAAAAGACATTAAGTACCAACCTATGCTGGTCAGCCTGTGTTACTAAGGGAGTACCCATACAGACTTGAACTCTGATCATACATCCTTCATTCCCTGCCTTATTTCCCCATGGGTGACAAAGACACATGTCTACCTAGTACATTCTGTAAGGGCCTGTGAGCTTTTCATTTACTGCTACCAGACATTTTCAATGGCCACCAGTCTCCCTGTATAGAGATCTTGCTGATGCCTTATGAGTCAGATTGGTAAAGTACCCTGGGGAATTGAATCGATGCTGGTCCGTCGCCATTCTAGCGATATCCATAAGTTAATTTTCCACTTTACTGGTATGACTAGTCTCTGACAGAGTGTGGGAGTGTGAACTCTTTGTAGATCCTTAAGGAAAGTCATGCCAGGTCTCTCCCTTCCCACTTAGAATATGGTTAGCTTGACAGGGATATTTGTTTATTTGTTAATTTCCCTGATCTTTTGAAATTATAATTATATATTATCCCCCTTCCCTTTCCTCCCTCCTAAGCCTCCCATATACCCTTCTCAACTCTTTTTCAAATTCATGGCCTCTTTTTTCATTGTTACATGCATGTGTGTGTTTGCAAGTGTGTATGTGATTTCAGAGTTAGCTCTTTGGTGTTGGATAACCGGTTAGTGTGCTCTTCCCTGGGGAAGACTATTTCTCTAGCTCTCAGCATCACAGTTGTCTACAGTTCTTTGTGAAGGGTTGAGTTGCAATCTTTCCACCCTTTCTTTTGCATATTTCATTAAAAGTGTAACTGTTTGTATTTGCAGGATGCTAAATATTCCCTTCCCTTAAATTTCAATTTTCAGTATAAAGCTTTATCAATATTTCAAAAATGATTTGTGTGGCTCTAGATTTACATTGCTTTGTTGATATGGGTTGATTTCAAAATAATAAAATACAGGTGATGAGTACTATTTTTAATTTGCAAAATTTTCTTGGTGTTTTAATATGTCAGAGGTCAAGGGAATCTGCATTTTAACCTTTATTGATATATCTTAACTTTGTTTCTTGTCAATAATACAATCAAGTATCATTTAAAGTCAGGGACACAGTCTGAGAAACGATTTCATCAATGTTCAAGTATCATGGAGCATCCTTACACAAACTAAACAGGATGTGACATGTCTGGGTGATACAGTCTGTGGGACCACAGACCTACAGGCTGTTTGTTGTGGATGCAAATGTATGTGGCATGTGGCAGCATTTGATTTGGTGAGCTCAGTGGCTAATTAGTACATTACAAAATTGCTATAGCTACTTTCAGGGGACCATGGAGGGAGATAGGGTAAAGTGGATTTTTCAGGGTAATCAAATTGACCAGATTGTATGTTCTTCTTTTGAAGGAGCAATGTCAGGAGGCTTTAATTTTCAGGTTACTGACGGTTTGAATTTTGCACCTCGGCAAATCTTTAGCATCACTGCCCGAACTCTGATCATTAGCTTAGAAGTCAACAGAGGATTGAGCATCTTCCCAGGTAAGAGGCTTGGGGAGTGTTTGTGGGAAGGGTTAAGTGTTTTCCTATCTACTCAGAAAATCCACTAGTATGATCTAAAGTGATGTCCCTTGCTGTGAAACTACTCTAGCAACATTATTAAGTCCCCCACCCCCACAGAATTCTCAGCAGAAATTTGACAGCAGCAAGGCTGGCACTCTGCAACCTTCCTGTGCCTCCCCTTGTCTCTTCCCTGGAAAAGGAAGGGCTGGGAAGAGCAGTGGAAGGATGCACGGAAGGGGCTGTCTTCATTGTCTCTGCACTTTCCCCTCTCCTCTCCTACAGTCCTAACAGACCCCTGATCTCTATTGTACGTGCATTTGGAGCTATGTCTGCTGTGCCCAGGCTGGTCTTGAACTCCCTGGGCAGCTGCATGTGACCCTATACTTCTGACCTTCCTGCCTCTGCTTCCCGGGTGCCGGGCTTGCGGGCTTGTGCTACCATGCCCAGCTTACACTTTGCTGGGAACTGAGCTCGGGGCCTTGTGCAGGCTAAGCAAGCACTCTGCCCGCTAAGCCACATCCCTGTCTCCTTCTGCCTTCTTCAAGCTGCTTGTGATTGGATAGGAAATCGTCTGCCGCACCTGGGGCTTGCCAGCGTTTTCCCTTAGAGTGGCTGTTTGCCAATAATGTAAGCCAGACTGATGTAGAAGGAGCTGTGAGCCGCTCTGACTAACACTCTAAGTAAAGGGGAAAGATTTACCCAATGGCAAGGGCAAAAATAAATAAATAAATAAATAAAAAGAGAGGGGAAAAAAAGCTGGAATTTGTTATTTCCAAAAAAGCACTGAGGTGGAAACAATAACATCTCAACATGGCCTGAGTGTTGGGGAAAAGGAAAGGCCAGAACACTCCTGCACTTTATAACATAAAGGACAGACATTAGCAATCAAACATAGATGGAAAAAGACACTGATGACTTTATTAATTATGGTCCAACTAGACAGCCGTCTTAAAAATAGCAATGCCTGCCTGCCTCTCACTTTATACAAGCTGAATGAGAGTCTCTGGAATGGGCCTGACTCCTTAATTTTTTTTTATAGGTTTATGTGTTTGAGAGTTTTCCCTGTGCATAGGTCTATACAGTGTATACATGCCTTTGTCTGCAGAGGTCAGAACAAAACTTCAGATCCCCTGGAACTGGGGTTACAGAGAGTTGTGAGCCACCATGTGGGTGCTAGGAACTACTGAGCCATCTTGCCTTCTTTTTTAAAGTCTTAGTTGCTCTTAAAGTGGAACTCACTTGGGACCCACAGGGCTGGACACTGTACCAGTATTTCAGTGCCTTTGAGCTACGTAATGTATTCTTGGTGGGCTCCTGCTTCTGTAACAAACTTCAAGGAAAAGGACATGTATTTGCCATTATTTTTACAATAACTGCTGGGATGTTTTGCTAATTTTTATTGTGATGGTGGTAATGCTGAGGGTTGAAGCTAGTGCAGTCCACTACCACTGAACTGCACCCCCAGCCCTTAAGTGTTCACTTTGTATTTCGAAGTTGTCCTCAGCTCTTAAGTCTGTGGAAAGAAACCTTTCCAAACGCAGCAAGGGCTGTCACCTAGGATCTTCTATTAGAAAACTTTATTTTTTTTCTATGCTCTGTAAATATTCTCTCTGAATAAGTATGAAACTTCAACCATTTTCTCCCCAAGGCAATTAGAAAGCCATTTAGTGTTAAAAAAAAACAAACAAACAAATAGCCAGTTACATTTCAGTAATCGGAAAGACATGGTGATCTATTTTTAAAATTTCAAAACTAGGGTAATTGTGACTGCTGCAGAAGATTAAGTACCTTTCATCTGGCTCAGCACAGTCTGGTTTAATAATTGATGACAGTTGTATTAGTGGGAAGGCAGGAACACTATCGCTTCGACACTTCTGAGTTTCTGGCGGATGTTTTACTGAATCAGTGTAGCCGGAAAACATACATTAAGTAGCCAAATTCCTTTCTGACCTTCAGAAGATCGTGTAAAACTTAGAGTTTTATAGCTTTATGTGCATTATTGGCCACAGTTCTGGGAACTGTTTCTTTTTTCATCTACTACCACCCAGCCCGGTGTGTTTCAAGAACTCACAGCTGGAACTCCGACGCTGGCCTGGCTTTCACAATCCCTCCCTGCCCTGGTAGCTCAGTTGGTATTCTTAGCTGCCACTGTCTCCACCCCGCATTGTTTCCTGTTCCAGTTCTTGGCCAGGAGGAAGGAAGATGGATCCTCATATCCATTCTCTTGAGTGACAGTGATGATTGATGAAATCTCCTAACCGCGGTATCGCAAGTCCTAGAGTTCAGGTGGACTTCATGGGTCCCGTGGCCCTGGCTGTTCGTATTGCTCTTCCTGTGCCAGCTTTCCCAAGTAGCAGGGGCCACCAGTTGTGAGGCAGAGTTGCCTAGCATGAACAGGATTCCTGTGGTTTTGTTACCTTGTCCCCTTTCCCGGGACCTGCCTGACCTTGTTCAGCCCGGCTTCTTCAGCAGCCCCAAGAGGGCTCTTTGTCCCAGCTGCTGCATGTGGAGCTGTGATGTGATGATGGACACCACGTTCTGTGTCTTCCTTGAGCATTCCCATTCTCATCATGGTGTGCCATGCCCCACAAAGGGCGAGGGGGCACACCGCATGCATCTTGCCTCCGGATATGATGTGAGATATCCTGTGTCAGCTATTGCAGAACCACATGTTCAGAACTTCCATATTCTAAGATCCCAGGGGGAAAGTCCGTTGTTTTTGTGGAAGCATGATTTGTTTTAGAGCTATTTCAGGAGTAGAAAATCTATTCCTATTATAGGCTGGACATTCAGTTATTGATACTTCTATTTTTATTTACCATATTGGGTTACTATAAAAAATTTAAGTGAAAATAGTATATAAAAACACAACTTTTGAACATCCATTGGAAGGTAAAAGACAAGAGGCTCAGGAGGTTTCTGTGTCACATAGCTAAGCGACAACTCGTAAGCCCTCCCGGCAGCGTAGCAATTCTGATCCCAAATCTAGAGCTTGTATCAAGCATCCCCTCACCCTTACGTGTAGGCCAGCATCCCAGGATGTCCCTTGTAGAATGCCAGTTCCCTGAGAAAAGGACATCGGGGTAATGTTTATTTTGTTTCCTAAGCATTGTTGATATATTGACACCCACAGCAAGTTAACAGCTGCAATTATGTAGCTATGTTGCACATTTTAATCTCTTTGGCTGGGGAAGTATTGCAACCTGGCATAAGTTAGTAACAACAACAAAAAGTTTAAACCTTTAATTCGCATTTGGTCCATACTGTACCATTTGATCCTCCTCTGCATCAGACTTTGGAAAGTCCTTGTGTTGCCTCTTTTGTATGCTCAGCCCTGGCTTCATACTTAAAAAAATTGCATGGCAAGCCAAAGTGATTGTTAGAGTACGTAGAATGTGACTGTTTTAAGACTAACTATAGCTTCTATGCTTTGCCAAATTTTAATGTCAGTTTTTAACTCTAAATGAAATATTTTTGTGAACTAAGTAAAATTAAAGTATATTTTATTTTAATATTTCAGTTTATCTTATTTTATCGCATACATTTTGAATACATATATAGATATGTGGGTATAACATGAGTGTATACACACACACACATATGGGAGGTATTCATATATATTTAGCTAGCATGTGTTCTGTTGCCTTCTCTGTGATTTATTTTTCAAGGAAAGATTTTGTAAGAGTTTTTCACATTGAATTCTACCATAGATTTTGTTTGTTTAACTTTAGTGGCGGCATGTTAGAATATACTATGTCCTTAGGCTGTATGTAGATTTTTTTTGTTTATCCAAATTGTACTTGGCTCCTTTTCAAGGAATGTTGGTCTCCAGTGTTGGAGGATTAACCCAGAAAGTTTTGCGGTGATTCTGTAGAAGCAAGCTTCTGTAGGTCCAGAGTCAGGGAGTTCACCTTCAAAGGGCTATTCCCTGAATCTGCACTTCAGCCTCTTTGGTCGTGAAGGAGAAAGAAATGACATCAGTAACACATCTGTCCCTCAGAGTAGGAACCAAAAGAAAGGAGAAGGGATTAATGGTGTGTGCTGAAGGGTTTACCATCCCTCCCACCGTGCAGACATATCACATTTTCTTTCTAAAAACATTTTAAATTGTGTGTGTGTGTGTGTGTGTGTGTGTGCGCGCGCACATGAGCCCAGAGTGCACGTGGTAGGCTATCAGAGGTCATTCTTTCCTTACACCATGCGGTTCTAGGGATTGAATTTCAGTCCTCATGATGGGCAGCAAGCACTCTGCCCACTGAGCCACCCCCATGGCCCCAGGCTTTCTGTGTCTTATCATCTGGTATGTGCACTCAGGCTTACTCCCCCATAAGACTATGGTGAAGCCACCTGATATAGAGGGAGGATTGACAAAGAATTTCATATCCTTTGGATGGAAAAAAATGACATAGTTTTAAAGAGGCCCTTTTCTACTTCCTGTCCCCTAAGTAACCTGGGAAGTAAAGGAAGAAGTGAGTTATAAAACAGGGTCACTGTGAAGAAGAGAAATTAAGGCATACAGGTGTTCCAAAGACTAGCTGAGGATGGGGAGGTTGGGAATTGAGGTGGCCAGGACTATACATAGCATATATAATAAAAAGTTCACAGGTGACAGAGCCCCAGTTAAGCCTTTATAACATTGACCGAGGGCACAGAAACATTCCTCTAAGCCTGTCTGGTGTGACCTCCAGCCCTGGCCACCGTCTAGAAGCCAGATGGTGGCTGCAGCAAGCAGTGAGAAGAATGTGTGAGAGCTTCTGAGCAGCACACGGGTACTTGTGCAGCAGCTAAACTTGAGTGCGAGGTCCTGAACTCGAGGCAAACTGTGTGAGAAAGGTCCGCTTTCTGATCCTGGGCTCATGCCCCTCACCCCCAAGAGCCTACTGTTCATTTCAGAGGCTCCGGTGTTTTAAATGGAGCCTCCATATTTGCAAATTTGGAAGTGTTGGGGAAGTCCTGTTATTTGCCTGTGCATTTGTCAATAAAGTACTGTCTGGCCAATAGAAAACCTAGATAGGAGGGACTAGGAGTCGAGGAGGATTCTGGGAAGGGGAAACACAAGAGAGTCAACATGTGACGCCATGGGGGTAGGACGCCGGGAACTATTCTCTGGTAAGAAACATACTTAGATTAACAATTATGGGGTAATTACTTAAGGCAGAGCTAGCCAGTAAGAGACAAACAAGGCCAACAGCTTCATAATTAATATAGCCTCCTGTGTGTTTATTTGGGACTCATGCGGATCTAGAACCAGGCTGGCGCGGCAGAGCCCAGGCGACTGGCGGGGGATAAACCAAAGCGGCTAGCAAAAGAAAAAGCTTCTCTTAACAGGAAGTTATCCAGACACAGAGCTGTCTTCTCCTTGGAATTATCAAATGCCTAATGTGGTTTAAATATCAGCTATGGTGGCCTTTCCTATCCAAGACTATAAAAGCTAAGGAAGGGAAGCAAAAATGGATGCCATTTAGAATGAGGCTTAGTTATTATTGGATAAATAGTTGTTTTATTATTCTATAGTTATGTATTATAATAAATGGTTACTATTTACTAATATTATTGGATAAGCTTAAAAGTAATTTACAAAGTACCTACTCTGAGGGCTACTCTGCAGAGGACTCATGCTAAAGTGCTTTTGAAAAGGTTGGGAGAGATGAGGGAGGATTCTGGTCCAGAAGACAGCATTGAGCATTCAGACCTTCCGTCCCACGAGGATGGGCCTTCAACATCCAAAACCCTGACATTCATGGCCTTTGATACTGGCCTGGAAGGTTCCTTGTGCTTGTTTAGGAGGTAATCCCCACCCTCCTAGGAGCCACAGTCTCTTGGGTTCCCAGCACCATACAATCAGATCTTTCTTCACTACACAGGGCTTAGCCGCAGAGGCCTTGGCACTGACTCTTCTCTAGAGAATCAAACAGACACCAGGCCGTGACTGGGGGAGAAGCTCTGAGGAGCCAGTTTTTCCTGAGGTTCAGGAGCAAATCAGGTCCACTAGAAGCTATCCCAAGGAACACTAGCTCCAAATTTCCTAGTTTCGGGTAATAGCTAGCACTCCCATTCATATGGATACACTCTCTAAGCAGGTTTCAGAAGTTTGGAGAGATCATTCAAGTAGTTGACTGCCTTTGTGTGTTTTGTACTTATATCCATATTTGAATCTTAGGTTCCACGAAGCCACTGTCATCTAATGCCCTGAAAGCTGTGACCAACGATGACAAAGCAGCGAACAGAACTATAATGTTTACAGTTGTCAGTTCCCCTAGACTTGGGAGGCTGCTGAAGATGAACTCTGACAACAGTACAGAGGTCATTTCCATTTTTACCCAACGTCTGGTGAGTCCTGCCATCCACACTGTGACACCGATATGGGCTGCGGGATGAACAGGGAGCAGGCCGAGCAGCAAGCACCTACCATTTGTTTCCATCCTGCTAAACCAACCAGACATGGGCCATGGCCCAGGCAACTCCTCATTCTGTTTTTAAACAGGATTCTTTGTAGGGAACAGAACATGAGACCGTTGTCAGAAAACACCATGCTAATTTAAACTCTGCAAGTAACAAATGAGAAAAAGTGCTTGGGGCTGGGGAGGCGGCTCAGCAGTTAAGCGCAAGCACTGCTCTTGGGAAGACCCAAGTTCAGTTCTCCCTGTCCGGTGGCTCACAGCATTCTGTAACTCCAGATCCAAGAGATCCAACCTCCTCCTTTGGGTTCTGCATGTACCTGTACTCACATGCGCTACACACACACACACACACACACACACACACACACACACACACACACACACACACACACAGAGAGAGAGAGAGAGAGAGAGAGAGAGAGAAGAGAGAGAGAGAGGAGAGAGAGAGAAGAGAGAGAGAGAGAGAGAGAGAGAGAGAGAGAGAGAGAGAGAGAGAGAGAGAGAGAGAGAGAGAGAGAGAGAGAGAGAGAGAGAGAGAGAGAAATAGCCAAATAGCTGGGCAGTGGTGGTACATGCTTTTAATCCCAGCACTTGAGAGGCAGAGGCAGGTGGAAATTTAAGTTCGAGGCCAGCCTGGTCAACAGAGTGAGTTTCAGGACAACCATGGGCACACAGTGAAACCCTATCACAAAAAACAGAAAGAAAGAAAGAAAGAAAGAAAGAAAGAAAGAAAGAAAGAAAGAAAGAAAGAAAGGAAGAAAGAAGGGAAGAAAGAAAGGAAAGCTTTTTTGAGAGGAGTCCTTTAAGATTAAATCCAAAGTATACACATATATATATGTACATATGTTTAATATGACACTATACTTTATTTAATATATCATAATTGTGTGTGTATATAATTTGTATTCAGGGTGTTTCGAACTTCACTGGTGCTCTGTTACCAGACCTGTGGTTTACATATCTTCTTACTGAAATGAATAAGCACTAAAAAATTTTTCTGCCTCCCAGACAGGAATTGGGTGGACCAGACATGTTTATGTGTTATTTCATTTTCTAAAAGTGACATTCCCAGATATAATCCTTTAGGCATTCCTTTGAGTTCTCATTCGTCATCGTCCTTTTGTCCTGAAATACTGGGTCTGACGATTTATTTGGCTGTAGCTTTGTGTAACTAATGCGTTTTTAAAATCATCTTTAGAGGAACTAGCAAGAGTTCTTAACCCTTGAGCTCTTTCTGGATGGTGTGAGGAGATTGGACTTGGTTTTTGCTTTTCAGTTTTCTCTGAGTATAGTGTCTGTGGCTTGCAGATTTCTCCAGGGAATAGAGTTAAAAATCTCAGAATGAAAATTCTGTTGTGTAGGGAATTAAGATGTGTCCAGAAGCACCAAAGCATGCCTAGGGTCAATTTGCCTTCTGAATAACAGCAAGAATGGTATTATTCCTATAAGGATATATTGGCTCTAGTCCCAGTTCTTCTGAAAACTGACTGTGGTTATTTTAAGTATTATTTCCAACAGTGTTTGATTGCAAATATGTGGGGTTTTAGATTAAGATGAGTATGATCTAAATAAGTGTCAGTGAATATAGTAGCTAGAATTAAGTAGCTTTTGCTGCAATAACAAGACACCCACAAGTCTCAGTAGTTATATAATAACAAAAATGTTCTGCTCGCTTGCATCATATGGTACTGTGGGTTGGCTGCGGTCTGCTTTCCATGTCTTCTTTGTTTCAGGATCTAGCTAATGGAACAGCCTCGCTCGCTCTAGTAACTGTGCTGATGGCAGCAAAGGGCAACATGATGGTGGAACACGGGATAACTTTGCAGCTTGTGCTCTACAGTGTCATTTGTATTCACATTTCATTGGTCAAAGAAGGCCTCATGAGTTAGCCTGCTGTCTGTGTGCTGGACAAATATAGCACTGAATATTTGGAACAATGTTCTAACTGCCATGGTGCATTAACATGCAAACTAAAAACTGTGTCTAATACTGGAAACCACAGTACATTTTTCTCTGAAAACAAACCACCTTTAAAATAGAACACAGTTGTAGATAAGAAATTAACACATCAAGCCAAATATAAGGTCCTGGGCAAGAAAAGTCTTGATTGACTAAAATTCAGTTTCTTTCAGATTTTCATGTTCTCCCTGCCTTTTCTAATTCTTTCTGCCTTTGTAAACAGGAAGGAGGTATCGAGAAAACCATGGCATCCATGGCAACAAGTGTGAGCCGGAGCATAAGTGTTGCATAGGAGCTCAGTGCTGTACAAGGGTGTCTGAGACTGTTGCTCCCTAGAGAAACAGGGGCAGGCTACAGTCTGGAAAAACCTGTGCTGTTCCACAGATCAGGGGACAGAGAGAGGAGTTGAATTGTATCAAATAAAACACAGGCAGTGTTTGACTCTTCTTTCCCATGGCCCTTTCCTTGGCTGAACGTGCACCTGCCATTCCAGGGGTCTGGTTGAATACTCAGACAAAGAAGAAATTGTTTTATTATCTGTAAGACTTTATACAAAGTCTTTTTCTGGCTTTGTACACAAGGCACATGCCTGATGTAATAATTTCTTTCTCCCTAAAACATCATCTCAGGTATGTTTATTGTTTGTAGAATTTCCACCCGACAACTATGTGGTGTCCTTGTTGTGTGGCATGTGGAACATTTATAATTTAAGTATCAGATGCCTACTGGTGACTACTTGTGATTGTGCAGAAGTTCCTGGGCACAAAACCAGGAGATATAGGTTACCCTAGATTTCAGGGCAGATCACATAGCTGTTAAACCTATGTTTTGTTATATTTAGCATGGGAAGAGACATAGCAATGATCATTGAAACTGTATTCATGTACATCACGTATGAAGCCCTATGCTTAGCCTTCTGTTGTATTGTTCCTCTCTGCCTGAAGACTCGGGCCTACAGTACTTGTGGTCACACACAGAATATTGGTAGTGGAGCCAGAACTTGAGCCAGGGCTCTGAATTCTAAGTCAGGCTCCTGTCAAATTAGCCATGTCTTTCTCCCAAGTGGTTAAGTGTGGATGAGACAATAATAGATGTTAAATCATAGCAACTCCCCACACTTAACTGAGGTTCATTGAGATGGAAAGCAGTCTTCTAATGATCAAGAAAGATTCAAGCTAGAAATATTATATTACTTACACATCCTAGGGAGGGCTGGCACACTCAGGAAGCACACAGAGAAGGAGAGAACTCTGTTGGATCCAGTGTTGTTCAAGCACCTTTTTCAAGGGGTGGTTGAGTGGCTGACTTTAAAGCAGATAGGTACTTGTTCCAGGGGGTCACACAGGGACTTAGAGGTGGTCATGTGACCTACCTGCATGGCCCAGGTGGGGGGTGAGGATCAGTGGGGTCAGTTACACAGGCTATATTAGCTGTCCCTTAGGGAGGTGATCACCACAGAGCGGTTGCTTAAGGTGACTCACTGGATGGACCACACTGAAGAATTTGAATGAGGAGGGCAGCAAACTGGCGTCAAGATGACCGAGAAAGTCCAGCTGGTATTCAGGATGGATGGGGAGGTGACCGGACATCCTAAGGACTGCAAACACTAATTAGATGGTGGCTAAGGCGGATGCTTAGCTTTCTGTTCTTAGATATGTGAAAAGTCCCTTTCTGCTTCTCATATTTAAAAGGAGAGTTTCCCAGGGGGAGGCAATTTTCTGCTACACTGGAATTGGCTGGTGTTTGGCCTAATGTGCTACAGTCATTTAATGAATGGAAATGAGGTCACCAGAGGAGAGTGACATTTGCTTCACCTATGACCCACTTATTGTTTCCTTTAAGTTCCTGGTGTTCCCAAATGCATTTCCCTCAGGGATGATGAGAGAAGAGAGCTAAGAAAATAGAAGAGGACTCATGCAGGGACCGAATTTTTCATCCTTAGCCAGAGCACAGGCTTGAGGAACAAAGGGACTCCGGGATGGGGATCTCCAAGGGCTCCCCCTAACAGTCAGAGCATGAAGATGTGATGGGAGGAGAGGGGTAGCAGAGGGCTACTGCAGACAAGTTTAGGGGTTTACAGGGTTAACTATCTATGCTTGTCACTTTGAAGACCTTGTCTCTCTTTCACCACAACCATCATAAAGAAAGTCAACAATGTGATTTTTAAAGGAGGATGAATACAGAGAAAACTGTGGAAGGATAAAAACCAAAATCTGAACACACACACACACACACACACACACACACACACACGAGCGTGCGCGCACACACACGCATATACACACACACACTCATATACACACACACACTCATGGGCTCTCTGATGCTGTGACACAGTATGTTAGACAAACTACCTTAGAGAAAAGCAGGTGTACTTTGACTCATGGTTTATGAGGCTTTGGTTCCCGTCAGCTGGCACTTACCTTGTGGCTTGTGAGGCAGGACATACTGGCCAGGAGCACAGGATAGAGAGATGCTCTCTTCCTAGAGGTCAGGAAGCAAAGAGAGAGGAGAAGGGATATGGAGCAAAGGTTGCAGTAGCCCCTTCAAGGGCACATCCTCTATCACCTAACTTACTCTTAATGGTCTCTCTACCTCTTCAAGGTTCTACCCTCACCCCCAATAGCACCAAAGCCAGGGAACAAAACTTTTAACATTTGGGTCTTTGGGGACATTTCAGATCCAAATGATGCTATAAAGGCAAGACGAGAAAACAATAAAATGCTAAATTTATATCAAGACAGAAAGAAGCATCACCCATTAATACAGTAAATGATTGCTAATCTGAATGTGTTCCAGGGTTAGGGAGATGGCTCACGGGTAAGAACACTTGCTGTGCAAGCATGAAGACCTGAGTTCAAATCTCCAGCACCCACATAAAAGGCTGGGTACAGCTGCATGTTTCTGTAACTCCAGCATTGCGAGGACAGAGACAGTGACTCCTGGGAGTTCATTGTTAGCAAGCTTAGCCAAATGGCAAGCTTTGGTTCAGTGAGAGATCTGTCTGAAGGCAATAATGTGGAGAGTGAGAGGCAATAATGGGATATCCTGCTCTGACCCTGCATGCACAAGCATGGGTTAAAGCATGTGCACACTCATGTGCATGCAACACACACACACACAGAGGAATGCGCACACCATACATCACACACACACACACACACACACACACACACACACACACACACACTAAAAAAAGCTAAAAGCATTCCAGTCCTGGTTCATTTATGTGTTCAGAAGTGAACACTTTTTTTCCTTGTGACTTGATAAATGAAAGAAATTCATCATCCTGCGTTGCCCCTTCCACACACTGCTTCCTTTTCCACAGGCAGTGATGGATGGGCTTTGGCACAGCCTGAAGTTTGTAGCCTCTATCAAATGGTACCCTGGTCAGTTCCCAGACATCTTATACTACCTCACTCAGTTTTACCACCTAGAAGCTTTAGAACGTTTGGGAAGTAGGAATGGTGGTGACTATGGGCTGTGGAGGTGGAGGAGAGGACAGAGGGCGTCTCTTTTGGACTGGGGTCTGCTCAGTGCATGCAGCAATCATCGCCTCCATCTGTTCCATGGAGCAGGGAGCTGTCCTCCAAAATCCTCCATGAAGATCCAGATTAGCACATACGTGCTTTCATCAGGCCTCTTCAGTGTGGTGGGTTACAAAAAAAAGATATCACTTGAAAAGTAATTTGACTTACATAAAAAGTTCAGGGCTCTTTAGTCCTGTGTAACTTACCAAATGGCTAATTACTACTAAACTTCCTAGACCAGCTTTGCTACTCAAGTTCTAGCCAATTGACCTACCAAGCATTCAGTGGGGGCATTGTAGGCGCCTGATGGCTGGGTGCTCTTTCACCCCTTTAACTGAAGGAATTAATTTGTCCTTGGCTCTCCACCTGCCAGGGCTGTGTGGTGGAGATTAAAAGGATTGCATCGCTTGCATCTAAAACACATAGTTTCCTTGCTTGTGGTGAATAAACAGAAATAACCATTTTTAATCAGTGCTCATGGGAAAAATAGCTTATGAAAAATCCTGACTGCATTATGCTTAATATACTTTGGCAAATAATCACAAGAAAACATTCCTGATGTCATTACCCAACATTATTTTCTTAGCCCGAATAAGCTCACTATTTTTTGAATACAATGTCATGTCAGCCTACCAAGATAAGCAAGTGGCTGCCTTGTTTTTCAGCATGGAATCATAAGTGGGTAAAACTCACCCACAGACGCTTTTGCTGAAAAATCATATGTCCTGAGGAATTACACATAGACATCCACAGAGAAGACAACCATCAGACTCAAATTGCATGAAAACTCTCTTACAGATTTGGAGATGATACTGTCCCTTTCCAAGAACCCATGAACAAAGTAACCCTCAAATTCCACAAAACACGATGATGGCTTCCAAGTCCAACTCACAGCTAATTGAGTGATTTTCATTCCATTGCTTGTCGAGATAATTTCGAGTCATTAAAACAGCAAAGTGTTCTGGCTTTGAGGTTTATGACAGCCAGCCTCTTTTCTTTTCCACAAAGCCAGTAATTGCATCTCAGCTATTGTACTGTTGTGGGCAGGGTGCCATCTGTCTTGGGCTGTGCTGCTTCAGCAGCATAGATAACAGTTTTCCTGAACCACATTTAGAAAATTACAAAGCCATTCTGGGTTATTAATTTTGTCCAATTACTCCTTCTTCCAAAATCTGGACTCATTGCTTTCATAATATATGTATTTTAGAGAATTATAGACACATCTCCCAATGACTGGAAATTAATTTATTACAATTATTGGAGAATAAAATCAGCTTAATGTCCCATTAGGCTTTTGTCTTTGGATCTGCTGAGTAGGGAGGGAGCAGTATTCCTATCATCCATGCTCCTGCCTCACTCATTGTGTGCCTCCTTGGGCTCACTGGCTCAGTGGCACCGGTCTCACTTGTCATGGTCATTTTCTGTCAGTATTTTTCTTTCAGCAAGTTTGCTTTGCATTATACTTTGCTGAATTATGTTGGAGAGTGTTTTTTCATATGCGGTGTTTATTGTATTGTCACTTAGTCACAAGTTCATTGTTCAAACTTAAAACTGACTGACAGGTCTTGGCCCAATGGCTTTGAATAGTTGAAAGTGTTCTGTTAGAATGTCTGGCTCCTTCTACGGAAAGGCAGACAGAGTTCATTCCCATTTTAGTGAGGGTGGCTCATTCCCTCTCCCTGTACTCAGTTCCCGTGCCAACACAGGGTGGCTTTACTGGTTAGTTTCTGTCAACTTGACACAAACGAAAACTAACTTCTAAAAAGAGAGAAGCTTGGTTGAGAAAACGCCTCCATAACATTAGGCTATAGGCAGGCTATAGGCATGTTCTTGATTGATAATTGGTATGAGATGGATGATCCAACCACTGTGGTGGTTTCACCCTTGGGCAGGTGGTCTAGGCTTGTGTGCAAGCTGAGCAACCTTGGGAAGTCAGCCAGTCAGTCCTTGGCTTGAGCTCCTACCCTGGAACTCAAAATGTGACATGGTGTCAGCCTGTGACACCATGATGATAGACTGTGACATAGAAATGTAAGTCAGATAATCTCTTCATGACATGGAAGTGTAAGCCAAATAAACTCTTTGTTCCCCAAGTTACTTTTGGTTATTGTTTTATCACAGCAACAGAAACCAAACTAGAATAGTGACTAAAAGCAGTAGAAATGTCTTCTTTCACAGCTATGGCGCCCAGAGTCTGAACTCCATCCTGCTGGGCCTAAATCCTCTTGGAGTGTATTCCCTTTCCACCAGGGAGGCCACCATCATAGCTGTAGACAACAGTTGGACATAAACATGTTGGAGTATTGTGACCATGGGCAAAGGAATGCTTGTAGCCAGGCAACCTGGAGGAGAAAAGGAAGACATTACATCCTTAGGGGGAAAAAAATCAATCTGCACGCAGTGGTTGACTCCACCAAGCCTAGCACATTCAAGATCCTTCATTCTTAGATCCATCCACGGGTACTAATCCTGACCCTCAGCTCTCTGACTCCATATTTATGAAAGTGTGTGTTAGCTGGTCTCCTTGAGGCCTCCAGCCAGAAACTGATCAAAGAGAAAAAACAAAACAAAACAGTGTCCTCCTGCCCCATCCACTATCTCCTAGTGTCTTCTGAGTTTCCACATGATAAAAATGGCAGCAGTATAGAATTGGAATACTGCCCCTCTACTATTGTGTGTGATATATGAATGTGTGCACACATGTTGACTGTATATGCACATGCCAATGCATACATGTGTGGAGGTCAGAGGTGGAAGTTAGCTGTTTTCCTCCATTGCTCACCATCGTATCCTTTGAAGCAGGGCTTCTCACTGAACCTGGGCTCACCAGCTGTCCAAACTAACTGGCCAGTATCTGGGATCTGCATGCCTCTGCCCCTACAACACTGGGGTTACAAATGCATGTCACCATTCCCAGCTTTTTATGTGGCTGCTGGGGGTCTGAGCTCAGATCCACATGCTGAACAAGCACTTTTACCCACTGGGCCATCTCCCAGCTCCAGTACTGCCTTTCTTTAATTCAAAATTCATGACACACACACAAGCTGTAGGATGAGCTGTTCCTCAGAACCACTGCCACTCAAGACGAGCTCTGGTTAATACTGATTGCCTTGGCCAGGCCACACAGTGAAGTGGCATTTGTTTGTTCTGGTCATACTTTTCAACTGACTCTCCCCGTTACTGGGCTCTTGGAGTTTCAGAACATACCTTAGGAATTTCCTTGTAGCCTATAATCTCGGTTCCACACGGTGAGTTCAGCCCTTAGATGGTGGAAACAGCATGGACTCTGGGGTTGTTTAGAAGTTGGTACAAAATAAAGCTTCCCCATTCACTGCTGTTTACACCTCCAGAGCCTCATTTTTCTTTTCCCCATTTGTCAAATGGACATAAAAACCCTCTTGAAACAAACCGAAGCTAAATGAATTGTACAACGAGCCTTGTGGAGTGCCTGCAATCTGTAGAACTCTAATAAAAGCTAGATATTTTCTGTGTTGTTAAATGTATACATTCATAAGAAATATCCTGAGTTGCCTTGTTTCTATCTATGCAAGGTTATAAGCCATTTCAAAGTAGATTATTTGCTATTTCAACCTATATTTTGAACAAATACATACAAAGAAACTGGAAAGATTTGGAAGTATATACACCCATTCGTGAGTGACATTGGATTATAGCCTTATCAAAAGTCTCAGAAAGGACTAAGTCGGGGGTCACAGGAAGATGGAGATGGCAACGGGGAGGGTGAGGATGGACCAGCACAGGAGATGACAGCCACTTCCTGTCTTCAGTGTACATGGCTTTTCTAGGTTGGTTCCTTCAACCTGCCTGTATTGGTCATCATAAAAGGGAATGTTGCTTCCTTCCTAAAGCAGAAAAAAACAATGAGTTACTTAGTATATTTAACTTTGTATTTTGAAATAAGTTATGGAATAATTACAAAGTGTAAAGAGTTCACATGTTCTATTCCTCCATATTCCCAAAATTTTAACTTTTAACTAGACTTATTCTGTTCACTCACATGTCTTCTCAGTACACATTTCTAAAATTAAGGCAAGTTTTTATATAATCACAGCATAATTTTCAAATTTTTAAAATTGATATTTGTTACAATGTCAGTGTAGAATTTACATATCATATTAAATTTTCTCATATTGTTCCAATAAATATGCTAAACAGGAAATGGGAAATTATGCACAATATAAAACATAGCATTTAGTTGTCATGTGTCTTCAATATCCTTTAATTGGAACCATTCTCTAGTTATCAATATAGTGTCTTTTATGACATTGTCATTAAAATGATTTATGGCATTTATTTATCTTGTATGTTCGTAAGGGTGTGTGTGCATGTGTGTGTGTGCATGTGCTCATGCACACACGTGACAAGATTAAGTGTGGATGTCAGAGGACAGCTTGTGGGAGTTCTCTTGTTCCACCTTTTGGGTTCTGGGGATGGAACTCAGGTTCCCAGACTTTGTGGCAAAGTGCCTTAATCAGACGGGCCACTTTGCCAGTCCAACTTTGCTTTTAAGAGCACAGGACAGTTCTTTGCAGAGTGTTCCTAATTTTTATTGTAATCTGATGTTTTACTTAATTTTTCATTTTGATCACATTTTGAGTGTGAATCCTGTATAGGGATTCAGCTGTGCACCCTGGATAGGGATTCAGCTGTGCACCCTGGATAGGGATACAGTTGTGCACTCTGTATAGGGATTCAGGTGTGCTGTGGACCTGGATAGAGATTCAGCTGTGCACCCTGGATAGGGATTCAGGTGTGCATCCTGGGCAGGGATTCGGGTTTTGCACCCTGGATAGGGATTCAGCTGTGCACCCTGGATAGGGATACAGTTGTGCACTCTGTATAGGGATTCAGGTGTGCATCCTGGGCAGGGATTCAGGTTTTGCACCCTGGATAGGGATTCAGCTGTGGACCCTGGATAGGGATACAGTTGTGCACTCTGTATAGGGATTCAGGTGTGCATCCTGGGCAGGGATTCAGGTTTTGCACCCTGGATAGGGATTCAGCTGTGGACCCTGGATAGGGATACAGTTGTGCACTCTGTATAGGGATTCAGGTGTGCATCCTGGGCAGGGATTCAGGTTTTGCACCCTGGATAGGGATTCAGCTGTGGACCCTGGATAGGGATACAGTTGTGCACTCTGTATAGGGATTCAGGTGTGCATCCTGGGCAGGGATTCAGGTTTTGCACCCTGGATAGGGATTCAGCTGTGGACCCTGGATAGGGATACAGTTGTGCACTCTGTATAGGGATTCAGGTGTGCATCCTGGGCAGGGATTCAGGTTTTGCACCCTGGATAGGGATTCAGCTGTGGACCCTGGATAGGGATACAGTTGTGCACTCTGTATAGGGATTCAGGTGTGCATCCTGGGCAGGGATTCAGGTTTTGCACCCTGGATAGGGATTCAGCTGTGCATCCTGGGCAGGGATTCGGGTTTTGCACCCTGGGCATCAATTCAGACTGGCATTCTGGGCAGGAACACAAAGGGCTCTGCTGGTTCACCTCAGAGCTTCCTGCCAAGTGCTCACTTGTCCTGAGGTTGGGAATGCTGCTTATATTCATCATGCCAATCTTCCCTCCCTGGGTTTCCAGTTTCTCCACTTTCAGGGAGTGATCCTCTCTTGTGACTAGTAAGTGTCCCATAAGGACATGCTTTGTAACCATTTATGTATCCTGTTTGTCACTGCTCTTTAGCCAACAGTTTTAAAACCCATTTTAGGATTCTTACCTGAGTTGTTATGGCTGTTAGTTACCAAGTGATGGTTTTTCTCATTTTTGTTTTCTTGCTTCATTTATTGGTTGAGATTCCACACCATTGGCTTTCTGATGACACTCTGATGACTCCTTCTGTATGATGGAAAATAGCTGCACAAATCTAAATGGATAGGGAATAAAAACCCACCTTCCTCCTCTCCTCTCCTCAGTCCCAGAGTGCTGGTACTCAGTGGTTTATCCATACGTACCCCACACAGTGGAGATCCATGGTTATTTTGCTTTTGGTGGCAAAATTCCTAACCTCTGTGAGCTTCTTGTTCTCACACGTTTACCTCACTAGTCATCTCATGGAATCATGGTTTCAGTCTCTCTGTCTGGGACTTCTCCCAACACACACACACACACACACACACACACACACACACACACACACACGGACTTACAGATGAAAAGACACCTATAAGAAATATCAAATGTGAGGTGTGAACACGTATGGATCTTGACTCAAAAGACTATGTGTATGTATGTGTGTGGGTTTTTGTTTGCCTTTCTTTTTAATTTTTTAACCAGATTGTTAGAGAAATTTGTACATGGGCTGCATATTTGCTAATGTGAATTAGTTTTTTTCTTATTTTATGAACATCAGTGTTTTGTCTATCCATATGTCTATGTGAGGGTGTCTGATCCATTGCAACGGGGGCTACAGACAGTTGTAAGCTAAGCTGCCATGTGGGTGCTGGGAATTGTACCCAGTGCTCTTAATCGCTGAGCCATCTCTCCAGCCCCCAGGGAATTAGTTATTTTTACTTCTGAAGTAGAATGCTGGTAATGGTGGTTACGTTTGTGAAAGTCATGTCGTATGAGTACTTACTGAAATATCCATAGATGAGATTGTATGATGTCTAGGATTTGATCACAAATAGTCTGTCGGACAGGAATCAGGCAGGGCTATCCACAAAACGAGACTTGCTATATGAGCTGATAATGGCTGGCACTGTCTATCAAGTAAGGAGGGTTTAGTATATCAAGTTTGAATTAGAATCTCCCAGCTGTGAAACAATAAGTCACCAAATTTTTTTTCCCTTTACACAAATACAAGGGATAATTTGAGTGAATATAGAAGCCCTAGAAAGAGCATGTCTCCTCCAGTTAGAATGTGTGTTGATCCTTATATCCCAGAAGCTGGGTGCTAACTGTCCTTCCTTCTGTCTAGGTCAGTGAAGGTCTGATACTATACCAGCATGTGGATCTCGAGAACACGGGATGGACTTCAGAAGACTCCTTCACGTTCACGGCATCCTCTCCTCCTGCAGCACTGGGCCCAGAGGATTTCCGGATTACCATTTCATATGAAACAAACGAGTCAGGCCGACAAAGCCGGCTGCTTGCAAATACAGGTACTGCCACTGTTAATCCCATCAGTGGAGGATAAGACCAGCAACAATTTAAAGCCAAATTTGAAGCAAGCTTTAATTAAATGCTGGCCAGGTGGATAGGCTTTGGGCAGGTCCCTTCTCAGGTTCCTGGGAAGTGACCCTGAATCAGATTTTGCAAAGGCTTAAGAAGGAAAACCCATAATTCATTGCATTTCCCATCAGGTCCAATCAGGGGCAAGTATATGTCCTGATGCATTTCCTTCCTATGTACCTCCAGCTCGCATGTGATCAGGCCCATCCTGTGTAGATGGGTCAAATAACTTGTTTAGGGGAGTGAAAACAGGTGGCTTGTTATCTCCCATAAACAACAGCCTCCAGTAATTCAGGAACTATCTGTCCTTGGGCAAGGAGCTTATAGGTCAGAGGCATTTTTTGTTTCATGGGTCTTTAAGGCACAGTAATTAAAACTTAAAATGTAACCTTGGCTCTCACACCACTAAGCTATGTTCAGCCAGTGCTTTGTTTATTATAGAAGAGAGAAAAATAATATTTGTGTTCACGCCACAATATTGTCCTCTTCAGTAAGATGGACCCAGTTACAGCCAATGGTAGTTACTCTGCATGTCCTCATGTATTTCCTGTTGTGAGCCTAAAGGTGAGGAATGAGTTTGCCTTTTAAAAATCCATATACCTTCAAATGGGAGCTTATCATGCCCATAACTGAAAGGCTGTTCATAAAAAATGAAAATGATGGATGGAAAAGAATTATTAAAAGCTGTGCCTATTGCCACAGCAGGAGAAATTCAGCCATAGGTAAGTTAGGAAATTAACATCTTAAAAGTGAGTGTAGGGGTTGTAAAGCTTGCTTGCCTGAAATGTTGACTCAATGGTTGTTTGCATTCATTTCCCAACTACTCTCCTCCCTGCTTCCTCCCGGTGCCTTTCCTCTGCTCCTACCATTCCCCGTCTTTCCTCTTTCATCCTCACCTCTGTGGCCTGCCACGTGTGTAATGTTGTCCTCTCCACTTCCCATATCCCTTCAGGTGATCCCTTTGTACTGTCGTGACCTCCAAATGCACATAAACACACACACACACACACACACACACACACACGCACGCACGCACGCACGCATGCATGCATGTAAATCTCAGTTGGTTCTTCAAGTAAGAGAAAACATTTGTCTTTCTGAGTTTCACTAACAAAATCATCTCCAATTGCATTCATTTTCCCCCACAATGTCATGATTCCTTTTTTTCTTAAGGCAGGTAGGATTCCACTGTATATATGTACCATATTTTCCTTACTATTGGTCTATTAATGGTCATCTAGCCTGATCTTACAGCCTGCCTACTGTGAATAATGCAAAAGAAAAAATATATGTGTAGATATCTCTGTGGAATGCTAGAGTTCTTGGGGTATGCACCCAAGAGTGTGTAGCTGGCTTAGGTCATAGTTCTATCTATTTTCAGTTTTTTGAGGGACCTCTGACTTCCGTAGAAATGTATTTGTGCATAAGTTTTTTTCATATGCTAATTCAGGTGCTTGAGCAACCTGTGCATTTAGAATAACCGACTGAGAGGTGTACTTGGGAAAGAGAGCTTTAGGGCCTTCATCTGCAATGTCTGAATGAATATCTCTTTGTTTTCTGTTTCAATAGGGGCCTCTGTCAAGGAGGGAGAGAAAGTTCTCATTGACCAATCTAAGTTAGATGCCTCCAACCTCTTACTTCAGCTTCCCCAACCTCAGCGCTCTTCCCATGAAATCTGGTTCCAGGTTACAGCTCTTCCTTGCCATGGAACCATTTTGGTGGGAGAAAGAAACATCTCCACAGGAAAACCGTACTTCTCCCAGCATATAGTTAATGCATTTGGAGTGACATACCTTCATGATGACTCTGAATCACTGGCTGATAATTTTACCTTCGCTGTTTGGCCAAACCCAAAGAACAAGTCCGCCAGCAAGCCAGAGGCTGACTTTCTAGAAGAGATGTTCAACATTACCATCACCCCTGTGAATGATCAGCCTCCAGAATTAAAGACCAAAGGGCTTCGTTTGACAGTTCTCCAGGGCAGCCGGTTGGTTGTGGGACCTGAAATCCTAAAAGTAGATGATCTAGACAGTCCTCCAAATGAAATCCAATACATGGTCATCCGCCATCCCAACAATGGCTTTTTAGCGATGGCTCACGACCTAGACACCGCTGTTCACCATTTTACACAAGCTGACATCAATAATGCTCAGGTGTGGTTCATACAAGACGGAAGCTCATCCTCTGGAGTGTTTTATTTTAGTGTGACCGATGGTGACCATCGGCCTCTCTACAAGCTCTTCCACCTGAATGTCATCCCCATCTCCATCACTCTTGTGAACCTCACAGACCTGCTTCTCCCACAAGGCCAGACCACTGTCTCCATCACCAATGCTCACCTCTCTGCGGTGACCAATGGGAAGAGCCTCCAGATCATCTACAGGGTAACACAACCCCTCCAAAGTGGCCACTTGCTGATTGAAAACCGGGTGGTCACCAGCTTTGGACAGGAGGATTTGGACGCAGGAAGACTCTCTTACCACATGACCAACCTCACAGCCTCGGAGGATCAGCTGCAGTTCTCACTGTTTACAGCAGAGAGCAACTTGACAGAACAGACCCTGGACATCAGAGTGCAGCCTTTACTACGGGTTACACGGAACCTGAAAGTGGTCAACAGAGTGCCTCATCAGCTGCAGAGGGAGGACCTAGATGCAACCGAGCTAGCTAACAGGACAAATAGTGATCCCACATTTGAAGTGACACAACCTCCCATCTACGGGCGGCTTGTACGAAGAGCAGTTGACAGCCCTGTGATGGAGGAGATCACTCAGTTCACCCAGGGAGACATCGACCGAGGTCAGCTGGTGCTGGAGCCACGTGCTAACCTAACAGGCACTGGTACACTGAATGACTCCTTCACCTTCTTGCTCAGTGCAGACCATGTACAGCCAGCAACAGGTTATCTGGCCTTTAGCATAGTGCCACCAGACCCCTCATCTTTACAAACACTTACACCAGGTGTGCCTTTATTCATCACTGGAGAGAGCCTCGTGGCCTCAGTTTTCTCTCAGAAACAACTTACGGCTTCCACTGTAACACAGACAGAAACTCCAGGGAATCTGACCCAGAGCAAATGGAGAGGGACAGATTCCTGGGGACAACTCAATGGCAAAGAAGCAAATGTGGATGGCAAGGTCTCCCCCACCAAGGTCATTTGGCCATATGCTGCCACCAAAGTCATTTCTGGGGGAGCCATAGGGCACAGAGACAGCAGTTTCCCTCTGATGGTCATCGTACCCTTGGCTGCTGTGTTCCTCCTTCTGATGGTGACTGCGATGGCCCTGTGTGTCTGGCTGCTGAGGCGAAAGGAGGAAAAGGCTAACCCTCTTCTCCAGCCCAAGACCAACCTTGAATCCCCACCTCCCAGCTGTCGAGCAGAACGGAGTGGAGCCGTTCCCACGGTCACCGTGACTCCCCTGATGAGAAACTCCAGCAGCCCTGCCACCAGTCCGTCCCTGCCCCCACAGTATGATCATATGGCCTCCCTGGGGACTGAGCCTGTCGAGAAATGTGCTCCTTGGGAGGCGTGGGCGAACCTGGATCCTGACATGGCCAAGCTCTGCCGACAAACCAACCCAGCGCTGAAACACAACCAGTACTGGGTATAAATGTGAACTGCCCCGCCACCGCCCTCTCCCACCCGGTCCCTCTCATCTTCTGTCTCTCCCTCCTTTTCCCTCTCTCTCCCCCCTCTCTCTCCCGTCTCGCTCCCTGCCCCTCCCCCATCTCTGTCTTCCCTTGCTCTTATTGATACTTACTGTGCACAGCTAAGATCGGGACTGAACTGTAGTGATGAAGGAGTACTGATTGACTCACGGAAGGCCGCCCTGACGCACACGGCTCAGCGCTCTGACTCCTACTCACACGGCTCAGTGCTCTGACTCGCGCTCCTGGGCTTGCCTCGATTGGACTTTCACTGGACCTGGTGTTCTCAATACATACTTTTCTCTTAAGAATTAAGCCCTTCACTAAGGTACTACTGAGCATTTGGGCCCGATGGGAAGCAGAAGCATTAACTTGGGGCTTTTAGTTAGGGGGGGGATGGTTTGGCGGCTTTTCATGGAAGTGTCACTCTGCGTGAGTCAGCAGGAAGTGCCAGTTCTGTCTCCACAGAAGATGTCATTTATTACATCAACAAGTTTGTTTGTGTGTCACCCTTGTCCTCTGTGGAATATTCTAGAGTTGGCCTCCTCATGCAAGAAATGCCTTGTTCAGATGGCAGGGCAATCTGACCTCCTTTGGGGATAGTCATTGTATACATTGTATTTCATCAAGAAGCTTTGTCATTCTGATGTAGAAAGTCAGGAAATATTATTTGAAGCTCCGAGGGATAGAAAGGCATGTTAAAAACTTAAAAAAATATTTCTTGATGCCTTAGTTTGGCATCCTTTTATAATAAATTGAAATAATGACAAATATGTTTTTGAATTGTCTACTTGAACCATGGCCAACATTAATTTTCTGTGACTAAAATGAAGCTTTTAGTGCTATATTAAGAATGTCTCGAGCTGCAGAATACAGTGCACCCACGAGTGATTTCTATTGAGGCAGGCAGACAAACATTTTCTACGAAGAGTAACAGTAAAGATTTTAGGTTTGTGGACCACACATGGTCTCTGTCATTTGTTTCTCTTTTGTTGGTCTTTCTTAAAACAAAGTTTGTTTTAAGAAAATGTAAAGAAAGAAATTCTTAGATCTTGAATTTGGCCCCCATAGACCACTCTTAGGTTTTGGCAATAGAGGTGTATTAAATTATGTCAGTTAGTGAACCTTCTGGAGGTTAGCATTCCAAAGTGGGCTCCGCAGCTCACATTATTATCAAGGCTGGGAGCTCTTTTGTCTTCAGGCTCTTTATGATTGAGAGATGGCAGTCAAGGAGCCCAACAGAATAAACATTCAGGGCAGAATCACACAGCACATGGCTTCTTGTATTTGTATTATTTATTTTATCAGAAGGAATGTTTCTCCCCCATTTTATTTGCTTTTATGTCTTACTGTCTAAAAGAGGCAACACCCTTCCTAGCCTCCCACCAAGCACCAGCAGAGAGACGGGGAGCCTCAAGACTGATGTCTCTCCTGAGGTTGCTGATCTGCCCCTGTGGATATAGAATGGATTAAGAAATGGCTGTTGGGTAGACACCATAGGGCCTATTTAAATACTCTTCAGATATTGCAGTTCTTGGGACGGACACCAAGATACTGGTTTTTCAAATGGGAGGCCACTCACATTTTCATGATTAATGATTTTCTTAAAGCTGGAGCCCATGTTTCAGAGATAAGAGTATCACCAGTTACAGGACAAGAGTCCCTAGTCTGGGAGTCCCAACAGACAACGCTAAGCCACTGGTCCCAGTACATGGACTAAAGAGGTAAGTAGAGCTGGGTGTGGTGGCGCGTGCCTGCAGTTCCAGCACTTGAGGGGCAGAGGCAGGAGGGTCACTGCAGTTTCGAGGCCACCTTGTGATATAAAGCAAGAACAACAGCCAATCAAACAACAACGAAACAAAACAAACAAAAAACAAAACCAAACAGTAGACAGACACGGCGAGAAAGATTTAGTCAGTATGGCCACACTGGGAAGAACAGATAAAGGGGCTGAGTGACGCCCATCCCCGAGTCTATCTGCATTGTTTAAACAGAACTGAGCCAGGTAACAAGAAGTCTATAGTCTTGCTTGAAGGTAGTGTGGTTGAATGTTATCTCAGTACTGGTTCTGCAAGCTGATTCCAGGACATCTAATTGCGTGAGGGACTATCTGGTTCCTATGAGATGATAGTTGCTGTCACGGAATGTTTTGTCAGCAGAGGCCTGCTGTTCCTGGAATGCAAGGGGACTGCATGTTTAAGGCAGCAAAGGAGACTTTGAGGCATCTTCTTGAGAGTCTGGAAATGGGCATTGTAAAAAACTAATTGTGTGGTCATCCAGGGTTTGATCTCTGTGAGTTCAAGGTCAGCCAGGATGACACACTGAGACCTCCATCTAAAAATATATGCTCTAGGCTCTCTTTAAGTGATGTCGGCCTTGAAGGGACAAGAGATCTGGAAAGCATCACTGGCATTTGGACACTGTTTGAGTGGTCAACATGCCTACGTGCAGAGTTAAACAGGAATCTGACCCACCCACGGTTTTAAGATAAAGGACCAATGCAAAATGGGGGGGGGGAATGGCGCCACACCTACTCCACATTTTACTACCTGTGAGTCCGAGCAAGGGGTCAGCACTTTTCAGAAAAGGTGTTTCTGAGTCCCTGTTACGGGAAGAGAGAGAGGTTTGACAATAGTTGCAGAGGGTGATTTTCCCGCTCAATCGGTAGAGGCCAAGGATGCTGCCAGTGCCCAACATCCAGCATCCTCTGGGTCCAATCCCAGGTGTCAGACTTGCTGCGACTGAGGAACGCCAGGTGAGCCGTCATGGAGCAGCACCGTACACACCCAAGGAAGACTCGTTACTTGTATGAGTATGTTCTGAAAACAGAATGGAGGGTGGAAAAGCCTCCGTGTGTTTGAAACTCTGGTGAATGGCATGCATGGACATTCTTCGTTAAAGGATACATTAAAAACAAAACCCAACAGCCAAATCATTTCCATTATTTGTTTAAGGAAAGCATTACACCTTCTGTTAACATAGAAAACATCCAGGAGACAAAATCACCACAAGGTAAAGGTGAGGTTGAAGTGTGCCCAGGGCCTGTTAGCATCTGTTTTACATTTTGTGGAAAATGCTTTTGGTCTCATCTTTCCACTGTCCCTCGAAGGGTCACTTCCCTCCCAGCCCAGTTTTAACTGCTCTTTTGGAAACAGTTTCCCAGTCTACAGACCAAGCCATAGCATGGCACATTTGGGCATAGAGACAACTGTTCATGTCTTAGTTCCATAGTTGCCTTTTATCACTGACCATGAAAACTAACGTTACCATCACTGTTAGGGTTGGAGCCTGGGCCATGGCCATCCTAACAAGTGGGGCTGTGCCACCTGCACTCAATAGGCCAACTAAAGACACAAAGTAATAAAATAAAATAAAAACAGAGAACGATGTATTCAACGTGGCCACGTTGGGAAGGGAAGCAAGGAGGCCCAGTGACACTACCAACCCATCTTCTCGGTCCTGACATGAGATATAGGCTTAAACAGAAGCCAAAAGCTACCACCCAGCATTGACACATATCCTCATAGTTTATGGTACTACTCTTTCCTGCAATTGGTTTGACAGGGTATGAGAACCATAAGAAATCTCTGGGAGGGTTGCTCCCCTCTGGGAGGAATGCTCACCTCTGACTGATGCCAGGATTCGGCCTTTTCCCAGGATGAGCTCCCTAGATAAATGTCCAGTTGTTGGGGATGTGTTGTTTAAAGGGAGGGGCACCAATGTCTGCTTGCAATAACTAATCCTGCCAGGGCTATTAGGTTAATGCTAAAGAACACTTCCCCAGTCTCCTTCCAAAGGTGCTTCCCTCCCGTGGTCCCATATTCCTCACTCATAAACTGCCCCTTCCTAGCGTCGTTTGGAAGAAGGAAGATTAAGAATCTTCATCCAGGGTTGATCCAGGTGTAACTCAGAATTGTTGTTGGTCCCGGTCTAACCCAAGCACTTCGAGCCACGGTGGCACCTGCAGCTCACACAAGGCAGAGGCTCGGGAGCATGTGCATTCATCGGCTGGGTTTCTCTCCCCCTTGCCTGGTCAATGCCTGCTCTTCGTGGAAGAGCCAGATGTCCTTGGCTCACCCAGCCCGTTGGCTGCTGTTTTGCTTGGGCCATAAGCTCTTTGTAGCTAGGATTGCCAGCCTGGCCAAATGCAGAGCCTGCTCCTCAACCCATTTTCCTGCTAATCTTGCAGTTCCAAACAAAGACAGTTCGTGTCTGTGTTGGAACGAGACATGGAGAGATGAGTAACGGAATAGCTCACATTCTTGTGTGCAGGTAGGCCTGCTAGAGCAAGGCCAGTGTGAGATCCAGATGTCAACGCTCAGCTCATTGATTAATCGAGTAATTAATACGGGGTTTGGAAAGTTTTCTCTTGCCTTCCAGAGGCTCTGGAACAGTATGGCTTGCAGATGGAGTCAATTAAAAAGAAACAATGTCTACCATTTGGTGCTGGCTCAAAGAAAGCATAAAATAAAAATTTTTGGCAAAGCCTTGTTCAGCATTGAAAATTGAAGTTCTGGGAATGGAAAATCGGCTGAAATGTCTCCCTCCATAGGAGGGCTAAAACTGAATAATTTCAACTCAGTCATAATGAGTCTAATACTTCTCAAAATGCATCTGGGAAGTTAGTAAATATATACTGGAGACAAATGGCAGAAGAATGTCTGATTTCTGTTTGACAGAATGTTCTGGGATGGGATAGGAATAAAAGGATTTTCCTATTTTTTTATCTCTTCTTTCTTTTTATCTTGCTTCTTCCAGCTCGCACAACTATCTTCTCCTAATAAGAGACTGTGACTGGTTCTAACCATTACGAGTCTCTCCCTCTTCAAACACCCAGATGCAAGTCCTTACCGTGTGGCATTAATTAGGTGCCCTTGCCCTTTGGTTCTTCATGTTTCTGGAGCCGAAATACACACACTTAGAGGTGCTGGGAGGTGATGTTGTGTATCAGGTCATAGCCTCTAGTTTGGGAGTGGGAAGGGGTCACACTCATCTCTGGTCTTTTTTTTTTAATAATTATTATTTGTTTTTATTTAGGTTAGACACAATCTTGTTTCACATGTCAACCCCAGCTCCCTCTCCCTCCCCTCCTCTCCCACACTCCCCACTAGGTCCTCCAGTCCCCCACCCAATCTCCACTCTGATCCCCATAGAGGGTGAGGCCCTCCATGATGGATCTCCAGTAACTGTCATTTCATCCAGGGCAGGGCCTAGGCCTTTCTCCAAGAGTCCCGGCTGAAAGAGCCTCCCATATTGTGGCATGGGCACTCAAAGTCTTTTTGTACACCAGGAATAAATACTACCCAAGGCCTCATAGATTACCTAGGCCTCCTCACTGACACCCACATTCAGGGAGTCTGGGTCAGTTCCATGCTCTCCACACAGCCATCAATCTGGGGTCCAAGAGCTCCCATTGTTCAGGTCAACTGTTTCTATGGGTTAAACCAGCCCAGTCTTAACTCCTTTGCACATCAGTTCTCTCTTTCTGACACTGGGTTCCAGGAGTTTTGTTCAGTATTTGTCTGTGAGTATCTGCCTCTGCTTTTATCAGTCGCTAGATGAAGGTTCTGTTTCCCAGACTCTCTGATGGTGGGATTGCAGGCTGGTACTCCCCTGATCTATGTCTAAAATCCATATATGAGTGAGTACATACCATGTTTCTCTTTTTGTGACTGGGTTACCTCACTCTTCTAGTGCCATCCATTTGGCTGCAAATTTCAAGATTCCATTGTTTTTTTTTCCCGCTGAATAGTACTCCATTGTGTAAATGTACCACATTTTCTCTATCCACTCTTCAGTTGAGGGCCATCTAGGTTGCTTCCAGGTTCTGACTATTACAACTGATGCTGCTATAAACACAGTGGAACAAACTTCCTTGTTGTATGAATGTGCATCTTTTGGGTATATGCCTAACAGTGGAATTGCTGGGTCTTGTGGTAGACTGATTCCCATTTTCCTGAGGAATCTCCATACTGATTCCCAAAGTGTCTGTACGAGTCGGCACTCCTACCAGCAGTGGAGGAGTGTTCCCCTTTCTCCATATCCTCTCTGGTCTTTAGGAATTATTGTGATTAAAGTGAGGTTCCGATCAGCCCTTCCAAGACCCCAACCCCAACGAGTCCAGCTTCAGCTGAGATTGGGTCTCTGGCGGAGACCACCCACCCAACACCCATCCCCTTGATCTTCCGGGGCCACTCCTGGCATCCAGAAGACCCGCCCACACAGGAAAGACATCAGCCCTTCCAGGCCCCAAACTCCGTGTCAGCAGCCCCAGCTTCAGCTTCAGGAAGGAAGGAGACCAGTGGAAACGGAAAGACCCCACCAGCACGCACTGGAAGAAGAGATGGGAAGAAGACAGAATAAGAGCTCACTCAGCAATAGAAACACCAACATGACCCCACCAGAATCTAGGGATCCAACACCAGCAAGACCCGAAAAGCACTACATAGACGACGAAGAGGAGACAGACCTTAAAAATTATTTCATGAAAATGATGGAGACCCTCAAAGAAGAAACGAGGAAATCCCTTAAAGAAATAGAAGAAAAAACAAAAAAATCCATGAAATGGGGGAAAATTTCAAGAAATAAACAAATCCCTCAAAGAATCTAAAGAGCACCAAGAAAAAAATAACCAAAAAATTTAAGGAAACAACTCAAACAGTTGAAGGATTGAAAGCTGAAATAGAAACGATAAAGAAAACACAGAATGAAGGGATGCTGGAAATAGAAAAGCTGGGTAAAGGATCAGGAACTACAGATGCAAGTATCACCAATAGAATACAAGAGATAGAAGAGAGAATCTCAGGTGTTGAAGACTCATTAGAGGATATAGAGTCGTCAACCAAAGAAAATCTCAAAACCAACAAATCCTTAACACAAAATATCCAGGAAATATGGGACACCGTGAAGAAGCCAAACCTGAGAATAATAGGTATAGAAGACGGCGAAGAAATACAACTCAAAGGTACAGAAAACATATTCAACAAAATCATAGAAGAGAACTTCCCTAACCTAAAGAAAGATATGCCTATGAAAATACAAGAATCTTACAGAACACCAAATAGGCTCGACCAGAAAAAGAAGTCACCTTGCCATATAATAATCAAAACATCAAACCTACAGAGTAAAGAGAAAATATTAAGAGCAGCTAAAGAAAAAGGCCAAGTAACATACAAAGGCAGACCTATCCGAATTACACCTGACTTCTCAATGGAAATGATGAAAGCCAGAAGATCCTGGGCAGATGTCCTATAAACGCTAAGGGAACAAGGATGCCAACCCAGACTACTATATCCAGCAAAGCTCTCAATTACCACAGATGGAGAAAACAAAATATTCCATGACAAAGCCAGATTTAAACAATACGTATCCATGAATCCAGCTCTACAGAAAATGCTAGAAGGAAAACCTAGATCCAAGGAAGATAACTACATTCACAAAGACACAGGCAATATATAATCCCACTTTACAAAACACCAAAAGAAAAAGGGAGGAGAAACTACACAAAATAACTTCACTAACAATAAATCAAGCACAAACAAGGATCATCAATCAATGGTCATTAATATCCCTCAATGTCAACGGCCTCAACTTGCCTATAAAAAGGCACAGACTAGCAAAATGGATACGAAGACAGAACCCTTCCTTCTGCTGCATACAAGAAACACAGCTCAACATCAAAGACAGATGTTATCTCAAAGTAAAGGGTTCGGAAAAGATCTTCCAATCAAATGGTCCCAAGAAACAAGCGGGTGTAGCAATCCTAATATCTAACAAATTAGACTTCAAATTAAAATCAATCAAAAGAGATGAAGAAGGACACTTCATATTCATCAAAGGAAAAATACATCAAGACGAAGTCTCAATTTTAAACATCTACGCCCCAAATACAAAGGCACCTACATTCGTGAAAGAAACATTACTATAGCTCAAAATGCACATAAAATCTCACACACTAATAGTAGGAGACTTCAACACTCTGCTCTCACCGCTAGACAGGACCTCCAGACAGAAACTTAACAAAGAAACAAAAGAACTAATAGAAGTTATGAACCAACTGGGTTTAACAGACATCTATAGAACATTCCACCCAAATACAAAGGGATATACCTTCTTCTCGGCACCACATGGAACCTTCTCTAAAATCGACCACATACTTGGCAACATATCAAACTTCAGCAGCTACAAAAAAACTGGAATAACCCCATGCATCTTATCTGACCACCATGCTTTAAAATTAGAATTCAACAACAACACAAATTGCAGAGAACCTACAAACTCATGGAAATTGAATAATGCTCAACTGCACCATCCCTGGGTCAAAGAAGAAATAAAAAAAGAAATTAAAGACTTCCTCGATTTCAATGAGAATGAAGACACAACATACCCAAACCTATGGGACACTTTGAAAGCAGTGCTACGGGGGGAAGTTCATAGCACTAAGTGCCCACATGAAAAAACTGGAGAACAGTCATACTAGAGAATTAATAGCACAGCTGAATGTTCTAGAACAAAAAGAAGCAAACTCCCCCCAGGAGGAGCAGACACCAGGAAATAATCAAATTGAGGGCTGAAATCAATCAAGTAGAAACCAGGAAAACACTGAGAAGAATCAATGAAACAAAGAGTTGGTTCTTTGAGAAAATCAACAAAATAGACAAACTTCTGTCCAAACTAACCAAAAGACAGAGAGAGAGCATGCTAATTAACAAAATCAGGGATGAAAAAGGGGACATAACAACGGACTCTGAGGAAATCCAGAGAATCATCAGGGCATACTTTGAAAATCTGTACTCCACAAAATTTGAAAATTTAAAGGAAATGGACAATTTCCTGGATAGATATCACTTGATCATGGTGGATGATTTTTCTGATGTATTCTTGAATCCTGTTTGCCAGTATTTTATTGAGTATTTTTGCATCAATGTTCATGAGGGAAATTGGTCTATAGTTCTCTTTCTTAGTTGTGTCTTTGTGTGGCTTGGGTATCAAGGTAATTGTAGCCTCGTAGAAAGAGTTTGGCAGTGAGCCTCCTGCTTCTATTGTGTGGAATATTTTGAGGAGTATTGGAATTAGCTCTTCTTTGAATTTCTGGTAGAATTCTGCACTGAAGCCATCTGGGCCTGGGCTTTTTTTTGTTTGGGAGACTTTTGATGACTGCTTCTATTTCATTAGGGGTTATAGGTCTGTTTAGATTGTTTATCTGTTCTTGATTTAGTTTTGGCAAGTGATATCTATCCAGGAAATTGTCCATTTCCTTTAAATTTTCAAATTAACAAAAGGCCCAGGATAGCCAAAACAACCCTATACAATAAAGGAACTTCAGGAGGCATCACCATACCTGACTTCAAGCTCTATTATAGAGCTATAGTCCTGAAAACAGCTTAGTATTGGCACAAAAATAGGCAGGTAGACCAATGGAACCGAATCGAAAGCCCTAATTTTAACCCACACACCTATGAACACTTGATTTTTGACAAAGAAGCTAAAACTGTACAATGGAAAAAAGAAAGCATCTTCAACAAATGGTGCTGGCATAACTGGGTACTGGTATGCAGAAGACTGCAGATAGATCCATGTTTATTGCCTTGTACAAAACTTAAGTCCAAATGGATCAAAGATCTCAACATAAATCCAGCCACACTGAAACTTTTGGGAGAGAAAGTGGGAGATACTCTTCAACGAGTTGGTACAGGAGACCACTTCCTAAACATAACACCAGTGGCACAGGCACTGAGACCGACAATTAACAAATGGGACCTTCTGAAACTAAAAAGCTTCTGTAAGGCAAAGGACACAGTCAAAAAGACAAAAAGGCAGGCCACAGAATGGGAAAAAATATTCACTAATCCCACATCTGACAGAGGGTTGATCTCCAAAATTTACAAAGAACTCAAGAAGCAAGTCTCCAAAACACCAAAGGATCCAATTAAAAGGTGGGGTACATAACTAAATAGAGAATTCTCAATAGAGGAGGCTAAAATGGCCAAGAGACACTTAAGAAAGTGCTCAACATCCTTAGCCATCAGGGAAATGCAAATCAAAACAACTCTGAGATACCATCTTACTCCTGTCAGAATGGCTAAAATCAAAAACACCGAAGACAATTTATGCTGGAGAGGATGTGGAGAGAGGGGAACACTCCTCCACTGCTGGTGGGAGTGCCGACTCATACAGCCTCTTTGGAAATCAGTATGGAGATTCCTCAGGAAAATGGGAATTAATCTACCACTAGACCCAGCAATTCCACTCTTAGGCATATATCCAAATGAGGCAAATTCATACAACAAGGGCATCTGCTCCACTATGTTCATAGCAGCATTATTTGTAATAGCCAGAACCTGGAAGCAACCTAGATGCCCCTCAACTGAAGAGTGGATAGAGAAAATGTGGTACATTTACACAATGGAGTATTACTCAGCAGAAAAAAACAATGGAATCTTGAAATTCGCAGGTAAATGGATAGCACTGGAAGAAACCATCCTGAGTGAGGTAACCCAGTCGCAAAAAGACAAACATGGTATGTACTCACTAATATATGGATTTTAGACATGGATCAGGATAGTGCCAGTCTGCACTTCCACTGATAGAGAGTCTGGGAAACAGGAAAGAACCTAAAAGATATGCATATATGCATAGTAACCAAGAGAAGAGGATTGAAACAAGATCCTCTGAATGGATGGGGAACACGGTGAGGAGTGGGGGGGGTGGGAGCTGGGAAGAAGAGAGGGGGTGAAGAGGAAGAGAGTTGGTCATGGGGGATCACGAAGTTGAGTGGGTGGGGGTAGAATAGGGGGAAGAGGGAATCATAGGATCGAAGACAGATCAGGCACCAGAGTGACCTCGAGTGATCTAAAGGGATAACACCAATTGGCAAGCTAAGCAATAGTGGAGAGACCACCTCGAATGCCCATTCCTGATAATGAACTTGATGTCTATAACCATCCAGGAGCCTTCATCCTGTGACTGATGGAAGCAGAGGCAAACACACAACTAATCACTGAACTGAACCCAAGGAACCCAGTGACAGAGAGAGAGGAGTGATGAGCAAATTGGCAAAGAATGGGCTGGCAAAACCAGCAGAGACAGCTGATCTGAACAGGGGAGAGCTCTTGGACCCCAGAGCAACAGTGGGGAGGCCAGCATGGGACTGATTTGGACCCTCCAAATGTGAGTGTCAGCGAGAAGGCCTGGGCAACCTATGGGGCCCTGAGCTGTGGATCAGTGTCTATCCCTGGAATACAAACAGTCATCGTGTGCCTATAGCACAAAGAGGGATGCTCTCTCAGCCTGGACTCTTAGGGGAGTGCCTGGACCTACCCAGAGTGAAGTGACAGACTCTAGATATCCCCTGTGGAAGGATTTGGCAATAGGGTGGGAGGGTGGGGGGGAAGGGGAGTGCGGGAGGAGGGGAGGGAGAGGGAACTGGGATTGACATGTAAAACAAGCTATTTAAAATTAAAATTAAAAATGATAAAAAAGTGAGGGTCCGGTCTGCACAAGAGTTTCAGGGAACAAAGGGGGCATGAGGCCACTGTAGCATGCTGAGGATGTACCTTGGCTAAGATGCTGTCTTGAGAGCTCTGTGGGCTAGCTCATGCACACCTGGAAGGTTTCCTTCCACAGAGATCCACCAACATTCATTCATTAGGCACCTTGTGTATGTGAGACAGTACTAGATACCCCTGGACTGGGTGCTAGATGCTGTCCTGCGTGCAGCTGGTTGGTGATTTTTAAGAATCATGGGGGCATGCCAGGATACAAGAGGAGACAGGAAAACTGGGTATGTGCTGCCCAAGGACTTGTTACCCTAGTTCAGCAGGGAGGCTAGGCTGTCATTTTCTGTTTTGTTGTGTCTTTAACTGACTTACATAGCAGCAGCAGTGTAATGCCAGCTTTGCAGCATTTGGAAATGTTCTAATTCATGGACTAGTATGGGAAACTGGCTTCAGTGATACTTTAAATTCTGCTGGAGTTCTGGGGTAAATCCATTCAGTTTTAGTTGAGTACTTTTTATTGCTGTCAACTTGTTCCTTATGATGGATCTGCTTGGATTTTATATCCCTTCTTGGCTTACCTTTGATATGTCGTATACATATATTAAGAAATTCCTCCGTTTCTTTTAGATTTTTCTGATTTAGTGGAATAAAGGTTTTGGAAGTGAATCTTTACAGTCTTCTGGATTGCATTGACATCTGTTGTGTGCCTCTGTTTCCATTTCTCCTCCTCCTCCTCCTCCTCCTCTTCCTCCTCCTCCTCCTCCTCCTCCTCCTCCTGCTCCTTCTTCTTCTTTTTCCTTTTTGAGACAGGGTTTCTCTGTGGCTTTGGAGGCTGTCCTGGAACTCGTTCTTGTAGACCAGGCTGGTCTCAAACTAACAGAGGTACACCTGTCTCTTTCTCCAGAGTGCTAGGATTAAAGGTATGCACCACCAACGCCCAGCTCCTATTTCTTCTTTTATTGATTCAAGTCTTGTGCCTCTTTCTTTTGGTTAGTTTGGCTAAGGGTCTGTCAATCTTGTTAATCTTTTCAAAGAACCAACTCTTCATTTCATTGATTCTTTGTCTTTTTTGTTTTTATTTTATTAACTTTAGCCTTGTTTTTGATCTTTTCCAGTATACTGTTTTGTTCTTGTTTGTGCAAGATATGCAGTTGAGTTATTGATTTTAATTTTTGATATGGGCACTTGGTACTGTAACTGTTCCTCTCAAGACTGCCTTCATTGTACCCCATAGATTTTGGTAATGTTGTCTTTTCCTTTTCATTAAATTCTAGGACATTTTTAAGTTCCTTCTTGATTTCTTCCTTGACTGAATTATCTTTCAGTAGTGTAGTTTAAAATTTCCATGTGTTCATATATTTTCTGCAGTGTCTGTTGCGGTTGACAGCTAGCCTCATTCCATTGTGGTCAGATAGAATGGGAGATGTTATTTTAGTTTCCCAGCCTAGGGGCAGGGTTTTGAAAGGACCACATAGAGAACTTGTGTGTTTCCCATTCATGTGAGGATAATAGGAGCATCTAAGGTATAGGTAAGAGATGGACTGAATGCTTGATCAGTGGTGCACAGTGAACAGGAATCCAGGGCTTCTGATGAGTGTGTCCCATGGACAAGAAGATGACAAGAAAATGTGCATCTAGTGGACAAGTCAGCATGTGATCTTGTTATCCTGTCTAAGAGGATACCCAAAGAGGCACAGAGACCTGTGACCAATGCACAGAAACACCAATGGAGTTGCTAGGTCCCTAAAGGGTGAGCAAAAAGAAAGAGGCCAGTCCGAAAAGAGTTGTGCTTGCCGTATCACGTATCAATAGAACATGTACCCACACATAAATTATGGATGGAAGATGGCTATGGTTTCTAAGCCTGTGACAACACCAACCAGGAAGCAATTTTTCTGTTCCCCAATCTACCAGTTCCATCTACCAGTCTGGAAGGAGCCAAAGCCATGATTATCTGGGAAGGGGCATAGCAAGGAGAGACTTGCCTTTCTTGACTTCAAGTCCAAACTGTATGGTGGTGATGGTTGGTGGCAGGAGTCCTTCAGCTTGAAAGAAAATTTGAAATTAAGACTGGACATCTTAAGGCTAACCTCACATTTTTAATGAAATAACCCTAAAAGTGTATTTCATATGTGACCAGAAAACTTACAAAGGTTCTCTCTGACCTCTGACCCTGAAACAGCTTGCAGATTGAAGGCAACAGGAGACAAAAATGAAGTCTGTTTGCATGCCATGGTCTGCCTTTTCCAACGTCATGTTTACATGCAGCAATCATTTCTGTTTGTCAGAACCCTGCCTCTTCTACACAGGTGAGGAATGGATGCCATTGTTGTGCTTTTGAATTCCAGTTATCTCCGCAAAACCAGTCTATTTCAATCTCTTTCCTTTGGGATGTCCAGTCTATTTCAATCTCTTTCCTTTGGGATGTCCAGTCTGATTGTCCCCGTTAGAGACTGCCTCATTCATTTACCCTTCTTTCTGGCACAGCATTGGAAGCACCTTCTTATGTTTGGGGAATCCCTCCTTTTCTGGTACAGCTGCCACTCGGGGATAAAATCAAGTGCCAGGATCCAGCCTTCTTCCAACCAATGTACAAGATGGTTTTGAATGCAGAAGCCTGTGACAGGTAGAAACAGGAGATGTCTACAGTCCATTTTGGCGACAAGTAGTAGAAACTACATCGAGTTTCCAGATGTGGGACTGGCATAGAATGATGCCTGGAATGGAAAGGGATGCCTGTAATGATTTCAGTCATCTTGGATGGGCCAGTTCTGTGACTGAGAAATGGTTTCTGTCTCTACAGTCCCCAGGACTGGCTCTCTGCTTCTAGAGATTAAATGAGCGCCACAGAAATCCTTAAAAATAATTCCAAAATTTCCACAGCTACAAAGACACCATTACAGCTTGTTATAAGATAACAAGTATATAACTATGATACTGTTTTTAAAAACAAAACACCCATCCCTATCATTGGTGTAACATTATTATTTAACTGTGCCTATTATTTGGATTTCACCAATTTTCCCACCAATGACCCATTTTCATTTCAAAATTTAACTCAAGATACCACTTTGCTTGTGGCTGCTATTTCTCTATCCCATCTCTTTCCACGTTTTAAATAAAAACTACTGGTCAGTAATTTTGTACCATGTCCCTTGGTCTGGACTTCTCTGGTCTCGATCAGACCGTGTCATTGCTGGACTGGAGATAATGGATTTGAGGAGGAAATACCACACAGACATCATTACATGATGCTGGGTAAATGATATCCATGTGACCTATGGCAATGTTAACCTTAACTAGCTGATTAAAGTGTTGTTTTCCAGGCCTACCCATTCTGAAGTTACTATTCTCCACCCTCACCCTTGTTTCCCCTTTGGTTGTTTCAGGGGTTTGCTGAGTCCAGGATATTTAAGGGGAGTGGAACTAGTTTCTGTCTTCCTGGAGGGGGACATGTATTATTTGAGAATTTTCCTGGAAAGAATTCCTGTCCCCTTTATTTATTATGCAGTCCTTGGAGTAGTATAAGAAAAGGACATTTGTTGACCAAGAAAAAAACAATTACAGGTGGGTTTCTTAGAACACGGACCAACCAGAAATATACCCAGCATGGCAGGGCCTGAAGAGGTACTAGAAACTGAGGCATGAGCCCTTGGGTGAGAAACACAAGTGGCGAGGGTTGGGCTCCCTCGCCAGAGGACTGGTTTCTGCCACAGGTTCTCCGTTTTGGTTTCTGTAGCCTGAAATGGCAGATGCCTCTGGTGGCCTGGGTATTGTCATCCTGCGCTACATGCTGCTGTGTAACTCAGGGTGTGACACCACACAACCACAACTGAAGGTCAAGGGCACCGGATTCGTAAGAAACTGATTTTCTCAGCCCAAACTTCTGCGTCATTCTTCCTGCACTGGTTGTCCCCTTGTGTCCATCAGTGTGACTGGGAGTGGGGCAGAGTTACTCTTTCCCTCCTCACCGGGATTCTAGGGAGGAGTCAATTCTGGAAAGAGGGAGGAAGGCAGGGTGGGACGCAGTGGGCTCCTCCTGGGCTCTCTTCCTCCTCCCTGAGATAATGCTTTGTTCCTAAAACAGCAGCAGAGACTGCATTTGTGTCGAAGACCACACATGATTCCTCTGCTCGGCGTGTACCAGGGCCCTTCTTCGTTGTCTAGGACCTTGGCCTGGCTTTCTGAGGTGTGCAAAGTGGGCAGAGCAGAGCTGCCCCCCCCCACAGTTGGGGCATGGGTCTGTCATCCTTCCCTTGCCTCCCTGTTGCCCAAGAGGCTTCCGGGATCTCCCTCGGACCATGACTTTAGGGAGGTGGGCCAGGCACGTAATTTACTTCTCTAAGCTTCAGTTTCCAGGTTGAAGAACAACGCCAGTGCTTTGGTACCTATGGTAGCCTCCTCTCCATGGTTACACTGAGGCTCTCTGGGAAATTCAGATCCCCTGACCCAGGCTTTTATAAAGATGAATATGGCGGCAGGAAACAAGATGCAAACAAACTTCGTAGTTGAGGCACAGTGAATAAACAGATTTGGTAGAGATATAGCACAAGATGGACGGCAGCTTTGTGACCGAGGGACCTAGCCCTCCTCACTTCACCTCATGACACCGCACTGCAGCTTTGGGCTGAGGGACCTAGCCCTCCTCACTGACTTCACCTCATGACACCGCACTGCAGCTCTGTGACTGAGGGACCTAGCCCTCCTCACTGACTTCACCTCATGACACCACACTGCAGCTCTGTGACTGAGGGACCTAGCCCTCCTCACTGACATCACCTCATGACACCGCACTGCAGCTTTGGGACTGAGGGACCTAGCCCTCCTCACTGACTTCACCTCATGACACCGCACTGCAGCTCTGTGACTGAGGGACCTAGCCCTCCTCACTGACTTCATCACACCGCACTGCAGCTTTGGGACTGAGGGACCTAGCCCTCCTCACTGACTTCACCTCATGACACTGTGGGAACACCAGACCTTGAGCAGAGACCCACTTCCCCTTCTGCCTGGGAGTAGGCAGCTGTAGACAATGTTTAGCAAAAACATGTTTACTAAAAACGATACAATAAGTTCCTGGAAAAGGCCTTCCCAAAACCGCCCTGACCTCGACCTTGTCTAAAGACTAACCGCACCTTCAAAAACCCACACACATCCACCTCTGGTGTCAGAGCAGAACCAGCCAGGGGAGAGGAGAGAGCAGAAGCTTCTCTGGTGGGAGCCTTTCTTAGGAAGTTTTCTTGAACCTTTTTGGAGCCTGTTTAAAGTTTTCTTTACATCGTTAAACGAGTCTCTGTGTTGTCAATCCCTGACACCCTCCGCACGTTCTCGGACACAGGCCACGCAGCAGACATGACATGACACCGCACTGCAGCTTTGGGACTGAGGGACCTAGCCCTCCTCACTGACTTCACTTCATCACGCCGCAGCCTTCTCATATGCTCTTACCCCAGCAGCTCCAGCATCCTTTTAGTGTTCCACGGACAGAAGGAACAGCTTATAGCTATGTAAACCAAGAAGGGCCCATTTTGGCCTGGATTTCATGCTGTTTAGGAGAAAGACTTGAGCCCTTTCTCCTACCTTTCTTGGAAGATCTCGAAGCTCAGAATCCCTCTCACAGTCTCTCCATCCGATCCCACAGTCCTGCTTTTCCACAGTGGGCTTTGGGGAGCAGCCTAATGGGCACAGGAAGCCCGTTTGCAACGGGGAGAAAAAGTCCCACTTCTCTTTGTGGGTGAGGTTCATTCTTCATGAAGGTGATTTCTTCTTTGAGGCCGCTGTTGTCATGGTCAATTGAAAAAGAGGGAGCTGCTCTCAGAAATGTCTTCTGAGCTTGGAATGGAATTGGAAACCACAGCTCAGCCTCAACCAAAACACGCAGGGAGCTGGAACTGCAGCTACTCGGGGAGGGGCGAGAGAGGGCTGGTTGGCCAAGGAGAGGAAAGACAAGGATTGGACAGGGGAACAACAAGGATTGTAGATTAGAAATAAGGAAATTTCCATGTAAAATACATCTCCACCTGACCTGCTCTGGTGGTAAAATAAGCGGAGGACTAGAAAAGGTGGGTGACTTGAGTGACCACATAGTATAAAATCCAGGTAGTGGCAGGGTAGTTCAGAGCAGCACTGGACCCCAATCTCCACGAACAAGACAGCTGGAAACCATCATTGCCATCTTTGTTTTAAGGAGATGAGGCAGAAGTTGCTTGGCACTATGAGGAAGACATGGACCACAAACCCTGGGGTTTCAGATGGAGTATTCTATTAACCATTTAGTCACCAGGGCAGTTTCAGCTATGAAGATTAGAATATTCACTCTCTCCCGAGGCTGGGGAATAGCTCAGTTGGTAAAGTGCTTGCCATACAAGCTTGAGGACCGGAGTTTAATCCCCTGAACCCACATAAAACAAAAACTGTGTATTGGGTCATGTAATTCCAGCACTTTGGAGACAGGTGGATTTCTGGGGCTTTCTGGCCAGCCAGCACATCTCAATTGGTGAGTTTTAGGCCAATGAGACACTATGTCAAAAACCAAGATGGACAGCACTGAGGAACAACACCCAAGGCTGGCCTCTGGCATATGAACATATGCATACCCTGCCGCCACACACATGTATACCTGTACACATGTAAACACACACACACACACACATGTTAAGAGAAGCTTTTTCCTTGCTAGCCGCTTTGGTTTATCACCCGCCAGTCGCCTGGGCTCTGCCACATTGTAGTCCCCAAATAACACACAAGACGCTGTATTAATTATGAAGCTGTTGGCCTTGCTTGTCTCTTACTGGCTAGCTCTGACTTAAGTAATTACCCCATAGTTGTTCATCTAAGTATTTCTCTTACCGGAGAATAGTTCCGGGCTCCTACCCCATGGCAGTTACATGTTGACTCTCCTGTGTTTCTCCTTCCCAGAGTTCTCCTGGACTCCTAGTCCCTCCTATCTAGATTCCCTATTGGCCAGACAGTGCTTTATTGGCATAAGACTTCCCCAACACACACACACACACACACACACACACACACACACACACACACACACAAGCCATCTCAGTGTAACCTTTGCCTTATTTCCTATGAATCCCATATTCTCTATCATAAGTTTTCTCCATGAACCATAATTTTGTTCCTAGTGAACAGCCCATCCCAAGTACAATACCTGAGGCTTCCCTGCTAGTGTGGCTATACTTGGTCCTTGTCCTGTCCTGAGCACTGTGTCCTGCAGGAGAGGGTCCAAAATCTCCCAGGAGATGTACAGATACATCCCCAGAGCCTTGAAGAACACAGCGGACAGGACATTTAAATACCATTCCTTACATGAGATCAAATATTTTACCCACCATATCAGCATGGTATAATTACATTAAAAAGGACCTCTCAGACGAATTTGTAACAGAAAGTACTTCGTAGCACCTTTCCTGGTTGTGATATTTAAAGGCAATATGTGGTGATGGAGAGCCCTTTGGGTTAGGCATGTTGGCCTGAAATCTGGGCCCCTGGGGAACCAAGCACAGGCCAGGCCTCCCTTCTGGTCTACTGTAAAGTCTCCACAGCACAGTTCCACTTAACCCCCAAATGTAACACTGCTGTTCTCATGAAGCCCATGGCAGCGATATAAAAGCTACTGCTGTGGGCAGTGCCAGGCCTTCAGCACCACTCACTGAATGGCTGCAGTCTGTTTTAAGTTATTTTCTCGTTGCTGTGGCAGGACACTCAATGGAAGCAGTGGTTTGTAAGGAAGGATGTCTTTGGCTGATGGTTTCTGAAAAAGCCCTCAATCACGGTGGGAAGGTACAGTAACGCTGCTTGGACTTTGGTGGCAGGTGCTTGGGATATGGCTCATTCATGTTTTACAGAGCAGCAGACGCAACCTGGGCTGGAACCATAAACCTACAGAGCCCCTCCTCCAGTGACCCACTTCTGCAAAGTTAGAGTCCAAAGATTCCAAAACCTACCCAAACACCTCCACCATCCTAGGACCAAGTGTTCAAAAGGGTCATTTAATAGTCACAAACACTCAATACAGACCTTGCTATAGAATACTCCTGTCTTCTACTTTGTAAAGCTTAGATAAGGAGGTTGAGTAACTTTCCAGGTCATATAAATAGTAAGTGTATAGAAATGTTTTAAACGAGCAGCTTGGATCCCCTTTCTAAAAGGAAGCACACATGGCCCCAGCAGCAGTGAATGTGGCTAACAGACAGACCACAATTACAAGCCTTCTCTCAAACTAATCTTGGCTGAAGAAGGCTGTGCTTATTTCTCGGGACATCCCACACTCATCGATTGATCCACACAGAGAACAAAGGCTCAGCATTCTTGTTCCATCAAAATAAAGTCCAGAAGGTCCAGCTCAGCTTTCTGGTCTCTGTATGGTTGCTTTGCTGAGACTTCTCACACCCGCCTTACTCTGTGGTGATTTTTTTCTCCAATTTCCATAGTAACTGATTCCTGGGGCACTCTTAGCAGATCTGTGCCCTCTGAATCTTGATACAGGGTCTGCTTCCTGGGAACCTGTGCTCTGTGACCTCAGCTCCAGCCATTTGGTTCCTAGAGTTCTTTACCACTGTTTCCTGTTGAATATCAAGAGAGGTATAATTCTCCGTGTTGGAAGGCACGATGGTATCTATTGATTGAATGTCCCTTGTACTCTGCCTCAAGAGCTGAAGTCCCGGGGCTTCAGAAAAGCCTAGGTCAGGCAGCACGCGTGTGCTCTGGCTTGTTTCACCGTCTGCTCCCAAGGATGGGCAGGCCGTGGCCACACGGCTGTCTCAGCCCAAGCACAGCTGCATCCCGTCCCACAAGGACACCAGGAACCGATAGGAGGAACTGGCCCAACCCTACTTCTCTCTGAAACCTTTGCTCAAGACCCCACTTCGTGTCCCCACCTGCAGTGAGCCTGCCAGGCAAGACCAGGCTCCGATCTCAAACATAAACCACTTTCCGCCGCTGGGCACAGCTGTGACTCCAGACAACACTCTGAAATGAGACAGGAAAAGCACAGGACATCTTCAGAGGGACTTCTGTGTTAGTTTGAGGGAAGGGGAGCTATGGCTAAGTGATTTTTGACTCTGTAGCCTGGATTACTAGCCTTATGTTGAATTCTTGCTAATTGGCTCTGATGTCATTGGATTTCCTGCCATTAAGCCTAGTATACCCACAGCAGTGCAGTCCATGAATAGAGGCTGGGTGACTGAGCCTTTCTCCTGCTGCCGATGGTGTCTGATTTCAGACAGACTCCACAGTGGACAGCCCTGACACCCCCATGGGTGTCATGTGTACACCCCAGGGAACTTCAGACATGGCTGTCTGCTTAAGGTTGTCATTAGTGGTTTTATTGCATGGGGACTCTTCAGAAGACAGGATGTGTTCTGTGGCTATTGATGATGTAGCCAGCATGAGAAATTCCAGTAAGTGAGTGACCTCTTTTTTCACAGCAGCAAGACACCCCGCCCTTGGTCTCTGTCTTTGTCACAATGCATGGTGAGGTCCTCGTGCTACACAAAAAACAAAACAAGACAAAACAAAAAACAAATGTGCTTTGTGGCAAAGACTTGGTTTTCCTTATATTTCACTTTGAAAAAAAATATGTATTTCTGATATATTTAGTTACTAAATTTAAGCATCAGTACAGGAAAAGTACAACTTTAAAAATTATAAATCTTGGAGCTGGAGAGATGTCTTAGTGGCTAAGAGCACTTACTACTCTTCTAAAGAACTTGGGTTCAATTCCCAGCACCCACATGTCTGTAACTTCAGTTCTAGGGAACCTGACACCCTCACTCAGACATAAATGAAGGAAAAATACCAATGCACATAAAATAAAAATAAATTATTTAAAAATTATAAATCTTTCTAACAGATAACACACAGTCTTCCTGTAGGATGAAAAGGGCCCGAGAAAAATACCCTGGCCATGACTCGACCCCAGGACTGAGATTTGAATCCCACCAATCCCTGAGCTTGCCCCAGAGTCAGGCTGCAGAATCCCACCAGTCCCTGAGATCACTGAACACAGAATCCCACCAATCCCCGAGACTTGCCCCAGAATCAGGCTACAAAAGCCCACCAATCCCAAGTCACCCTGGAAATCTCTGCCCCTCCCTAAGGAACCCTATATAAGCTCTGTATTCTGTTCAGTGTACTGCTGATTCACACCCTAGAGAAAGCCACCCTCCTGAATTTTTCCTTCCCAATAAATCTTTTGTTGTTGTTGTTGTTGTTGTTTGAGACAGGGTTTCTTTGTGTAATAGCCCTGGATGTCCTGAAACTCACTCTGTAGACCAGGCTGGCCTCAAACTCACAGAGATCCACCTACCTCTGCCTCCCAAGTGCTGGGATCAAAGGTGTGCACCACCAATAAATCTCTTTGGTGAGGTTTGCTATGATCCTTAGAAGCCCAACTATAACAATTTTCAAGGGAGCCGGAGTAGAGCAGAACTATAACTGCTGGAAACTTTCCCCTAGCTAAGAAGAGTTGGTACGCTCCAGGGGACCCGAGCAGAGCTGTAACAACTTCACTGGGGAAACCTTCCCCTGCTGGAGTAGAGTTGTTACACTTGTACTAGGGAAACCTTTCCCTGGAGCAGAGTTGTAAATTGCTTTGCCTACAGTGACTTTGTGGTATTCCCTGGCTCCCTTTCCATCCATGCTGCAATATTCCTACTTTCATACCTATATTTTAAGTTATCATAGCATTTTCTTTCTTTTTAGTTTCAGTCATATTTATTTATTCTATTGTTGTTTTTCTGAGACAGGAACTTACTCTGTAGCTAAACTAACCAGAACTTGAGCTACATGCTATACTAACCTCAAACTTTCAATGGTCCCCTGCCTCTGCTTTCTGAATGTTGGGGTAACAGACATGTGCCACCAGACCCAGAATTATTAGACATCTACCTCATCATTTAGAATGTCCGCACGGTATACAACTTTGAAGATGACTGGTGCCTTGAGGGTCACCCATGTCTTACATCTCAATTCTCCACTAGCACATTAAGTGTCTTAATCACTCTTTATTGCCACGAAGAGACACCATGACCACAGCAACTCTTAACAAAAGGAGGTAATTATCAGAGGTTTATCCATTATCTATCAGCACTGTGGGGAGCATGGCAGCACACAGGCAGACCTGGAGCTGGGAAACAGCTAAGAGTCCTACATCTGAATCTGCAGGCAGCAAGAAGAGAGCAGCTCTTGGCTTGGCTTGGGTTTTTTAAACCTGAAAGTTCACCCCCAGCAGTGACATACTTCCTCCAACAAGGCCACGCCTACTTCAACACAGCCACACCTCCTAATCCTTCTCAAGTAATGCCATTCCCTAATAATTAAGCATTCAAATATATGAGCCTATCAGGGTTCATATTCTTCCTCAAACCACCACATTAGGTTATCCATATTTATTTTTGATTATGATCAGTAATATTATGAATACCTTTATGCAACACAACTTTGTTATACTGTACTACAATTCCTTTAGAATACATAGAAGCAGTAATTGAAACACATACACAGTAAAGTTTTCAAACAGAGTTTTTATTCTAGCATAAGTGACTATCTTACCACAGGCTACTGGTACAACTTCTATTATTTTACAATAAATCTCTCTTTTGAGAATTTGCATTGTTTTGTGAAGTATTTTGAGTGGCATTTCTTCATTTCTTTATTTGTAGTTTACTTACTAGTTGATTATTTGACTTTCTTCCATTTTTCTTTTGTGTATGCTTTCTAACTTATAAATACTAATATGTACATATACACAAGTTTATATGTTACAAATATTAGCCATTTTTAATATACACTAATGATATTCTGTAACACTTTTTGTTAGGCCCTCCTCATATTGGAAGATTTGGTTTTGGGTGTCATAAGCTTCTGCAAGGCAAATGTGTCAAGATTAATCTTTTCCTTTCCTGTGGTTTGGAAGCATGCTTGAAAGCCTTCTCTACCTCAATAGTGTAACACTACTCTAGACTTTCTAAAAATGATAACAATGACCCTAAGAATGTTTTGCTTTGTTCATAAAAATAATGTTCTCACCAAGAGTGTTTGACTTAATTTTTTGCAATTTAACAAGCAATTGGTTGTTTGAATGCTATACCCTGAAAAATTCAATATTATTATTAGTGGAAATATATATATGTTCTATATTCTACTTCATGGCGCTCTTTTCCTATACTTATGTAAAATCTAAAATGTTTTCATTATTATAGATTTGGGAGAGCAAGGCTTCATTCACTACTAATGTTTCGTTCATTTCTTTTTCTTTTTTTGGTGATAAATTTTGTTATGCTTTTTAAAATATTTACTTTAATTGAAAATAAAGTTATTTTCATGCAGTATATTCTGAACATGATTTCCCCTCATGCATCTTCTCCCAGATCCTTCCTACCTCCCCACCATTCCAACTCCACCCCTTTGGTTTTTTTTAGTAACAATAAAATATCTTCCATTAATTGAATAAAAATATGTTTAATAATATATGTTAATAAACTATATATTTCCTAGTATTCCTTGAGAAAATCCCAATTATAACTTTTATGCATGATGCTTACACCATTTCCCTATGTATTCTTAAATGGAACTTCTCTGTACTTTCCGAAGTGCTATTTTTATCAGATTTTAGGATGAAGATTATACCGGTTTCCAGATAGTTTCCCAAATTACCCCACCCAACGAACTGTCTTAGTTACCTTTCTACTGCTGTGACAAAATACCATGATCAAGACAACTTACAAAGGAAAGCATTTAATTTGGGGCTCAAGGTTCCAAAGGGCTAGAGTCCATGACCACCATGGCAGGGAGCGTGGCACCAGGCAGGTAATATGGCCTGGGAGCAATTGCTGACAGTTTATAACTGTTCCACACACAAGAAGCAAAGAGCTAACTGGGAAAGGCTTGGGCTTTCACACCTCAAAGTCCACCTGCAGTGACACAACTCCTCCAAGAGGCCATGCCCTTTCATCCTTCCCAAACAGTTCCAGCATCTGGGGACCAATTATTCAAAAACATAAGCCAATGGGAGCCATTTTCATTCAAGCCACGCCCCATTTTTTTTTTGAGACAGGGTTTCTCTGTATTGTTTTGGAGACCCGCCTGCCTCTGCCTCCCGAGTGCTGGGATTAAAGGCGTGCACCACCAATGCCCGGCTCACACCCCATTTTTTAGAGATACTCATGTATCCTATTCTGTCCTTAAGCTCACTGTGTACTGAAGGGTAACTTTGACCTTCTGATCCGCTTTCCTCCATGTGGTGATCTGTGTTTATGATCTAACAAGTAAAGCTTGCCTGAAGATCAGAGTGCAAAGCTAGCCACACTAGTCAGCAATAGAAGCCAGGCGGTGGTGACACCTTAATATCAGTTAAAAGTCACTCCATGGGAAAATCTTTAGTTACTCTCTGTGTTTCACACTTCTGTGGGCCATAACTATGCTTTTCCCTCCTTTTCATCTTTCCAAACCATAGCTTTTAAATGCTGGTCTCCTTGACCCTCAAATTTCTATTTTGAAGCCCTAACCTCCAGAGTGATGGCATTTAAAGCTGGGGCCTTTGTGAAGTAATTAGAGCTAAGCACCCTGAGGATGGGGCCCTTTGCTCTGGAATTAGTGCCCACAGCAGAGAACCCTGAGGCTCTCTCTCCTCTCTTCTGCCAAATGAAGACAGTCAGAAAGTGGGTGACTGCAAACCCAGGAAAAGTGCTCTCCCTAGAACCGAACCACACTGGCATCCCGATTGCTGAGCCTCATAACTGAGGAAAAGAATTTTTTCTTATTTAAGACACTCAGGTTGTGGTATTTTATCATGGCAGCATGAGAATCCAGCTCCTTCAGTCCACCCCCTGAGCTCACAGGGATATATCTGCATCACCTTCTTCTAAACTGTCCTGGTGCTGGAGAAGACTGTAATTTCCAAGTGACGGAGCAGATTGCAGTAGGGCGAAAGCATAGTGATGAGAATCGGTAAGAAAGCTGGGTCCAGATTCAGAAAGGTGGTAGTGATGTGGTATAGTTCCCAGGCTGGAGTGTAGCACACCCCCAAATCAGCCACGATCTAGAGACAGCTTCACAAGTTTCTTCCATTTCTAGATCCCTGGCTTCTAGAATCGAGAGAGTTGTTTCTGGCCTGAGGCAGGGAGGAGAGTAAGCTGAAGTGAGGAGGAGCCAGAGAAAAAGAAGTGTTCCGTTCCTCAGTCTGTGAGCCTCCTAAGATACAAATCATAGCCAGGCAGTGGTGGCACACACCTTTAATCCCAGCACTCGGGAGGCAGAGGCAGGCAGAGCTCTGTGAGTTCAAGGCCAGCCTGGTCTACAGAGTGAGTTCCAGGACAGCCAGGACTGTTACACAGAGAAACCCTGTTTAGGGGCGGAGGGGGCGGGGGATACAAGTCATAAAAAAGTGATATCACCTCAGCATCTTTCCTTTGCCCCCTTCAGTTTACCTAGGCGGGTCTTTGTTTCTCCCCAGGGTGGGGGAGTTTGAAAACACCCGGACTAAGCCCATGCTCTACAGGTCGTGTTTCTAAAGTCTCCACGTCTCTCGGGATTTCCCTGGCACCTCCATCTGTCTATCTGAGCATTTACAAACATTTGTCCAGCATGATTAACTTTCACGCTGTGATGACAGCGTGATGGAATGAGAATCGTCTTTTTTATTTTACAAGAGAGGAAATTGAGCGCCTAGCAGATTAAATCAGTTGCTAAGATTAGACACAGGAACTAATATTAGAGGCGGAACCATAACAAAAAAGCGATGAACCAGGAGCTAAGAGCCCCGGATGACAAATGTTGGTTCATATCACTGTTAAGGGTCTTTGCAAACAGTCCTCTGCACCGCTGTGCACACTGCTGAGCTAGAATCACATTATCCCAGGAAACTCCCATCCTCTTGCTATGGAAATCTATACCAAATATGTTTGGGACCTAATCTTTTCTTCTCAACTTGTAGATTTTATGGAAATTGAACATTTTGGGTGGCCTACAAGTTGGCAGAGATAGAACAAAGTGGCTTTTCAAAGTTTGCTGAAAGCCACCAGGCAAAGAGAGTCTGATACCCAGACTTCACACTTCTAAAATACATTCCTACTTTAAAAAGAGAAACTTCCTACATCAGCTCAAAGCAAAGATGGAAACAGGAGTCTTATGCCAAAACTCCAGCTACCGAGAAGTCTGTTCAACTCCCTCCACGTCAACCCAGCATCATCCTGGCCCAAAACTCTAGACTTCAGTGCAATGGATTCTCTTTCACAGGCAGAATGCTGGCACTATGCAGAAGGCTCTGGAAAGCCAGGGTGGGGTAGTAAGGGATCTGTGAGCACTGGGAGAGGGTGTGGGCGCTCTCTTCACACTTAGACGTCAGGCCTTGCCTGTCTCCTCTTGAGCTGGAGCCTATACAAAAAACTCCCTTTTGCAGCTGTGCAAACTGTAGATGCAGCTTGCCTGCTGTCCCTTAGAGTTTCTCTAAACCCACAGCGTTGTTGCCATACTCAGAGGGAAATATGAAACTCTTTCTCAGTCAGCTCTTTTTCAGTCCTGCAAATTTGAAAGGTGGGCCTGAAGTTCAAACGAACTGTTCTTGGCGTTTCTGCTCAGGGGTTTCTGTGTTCCTTCTGCCTCAGCCTGGGTGCCGTGAGCTGGCCACAAGAGCCTCTCTTCCTCTTTCCTAAAGGACCAGCCCTGGAAAATTGGCTGTCTGGCTGTTTCTGTCACACATGCATCCACTTCTGGCTCCAAGCCTGCCTCTTCACCTCCTCAGTGGGGCGTGGCACGTTTGAAATCTAATCTGTAGGTTTCCCTGAACAGGAAAGGGAATGGAGACTGTTGACCAGATTTGCCCCAGATTATCCCCACTGGTCAGGCAAACATCAGACTTCTCAAGACACCATCTCCAGGTCCCAGCACATACTGTAGACAAAGGGAGGCTATTGTCCATGCTGGGGTTGAGCCACAGGACCATACTTTTCATTGCAGACACCTGCGGGAAGAGCATAAAAGATGTCTCCTAAGTCTCTTTAAATTGCACTCCAAGAGTGTGAAGGGAAACGAGTCACACCAAGGATGCCGAGAAAAGGTAGTTGTATTCATTAAGATAGAAATAAGTAACTTACATGAGAACCAGGTCAGCGCTCTACGGTCTCCGAACCTCGACCGGGATCCAAGAGAGAGCTTTCCCTTTCTTTTTCCCCTTATGTCCCTCGCTTTTCCCATGTCTCTCTGTCCACGCCCCAAACGGGCGTGGTAGGTACCTTAGGTATGTGAGATCTCCCCTACACAAGAGTTTTTCATTAAGAATGGAGCAGACTTGAGAGGCAGTGTGCCCCTCAGGTTACTTCTAATCCCAAATACCCTAAAAATCCCAGTGGTTCCTGGGGACATACTATAGTTATCAATGGGCATGTCTAGAAATACAAGCACCATATGCCAAAGCCAAGAACTCTAATTTCATAGGACAAAAGCTACCATTTCACGGCACTTCGTGTACAGTTGGTTCACATCTGCTAATTTTCTTTGCTGAGATACACTTCAGAACCATCCTTAATGACACAAAATAACCACTGAAAAATTCCTTAAGTGTAAACCTATATCATAAAGGTAACGTTTTGTTGTTGTTGTTGTTGTTTTAGGGATATAAAATCAGGAAGAGTTGCCAGGAAGATTAACCTTAGCAATAAAGAATAAAACTGGTCAAGTGTTAGCAGCAGAGAGGATTCTTGCTAAGGTCAAGATTACCATAGAAACAGGGTAGGCGGCAGTCAGCCAGCCCAAAGGGAAAGGCTGCCTGTATCACAGGATGCATGGTGGGGAGCGGCTCAGGGCGGTGGCACTTCCAGTGTCTTGTTCTCACTTCATGAGGTTTTGCCCGCATTTGAAAGTGTCGTAGTGATGGAGACCTTCGTTGTGCTTTCAGTCAGTCTGTTCGCTCTATTCTAGTCCCTTTGCCAGAAGCTGGAGGGACAGCGATGGCACAGCCAGAGCTCTCTGACTCAGCTTGCTTTGCTGCCCCTGCCAAAGCCCCAGGCAAACACAGGGTCTCTTCTCCCACCATCCATCATGCTGCAGGAAGTGTACATGGGCTCCACGCGGGTCCCCAGTCTTCCAAAGGCCCCCACGATGATTCCATTCTACATGTTCTTTCTACAGTGTTAGAGTCACAGGTGTCACCAGAGAGACATTCTTTCCCTTGAGTCTGGGTCTATGTGACCTCAGCTAACAGAGTACTGTAAAATGATGACAGTAAGCAGAAAAAATAATTTGAATTTAGTATTAGTTCCACTAGCTACATCATAGTTCATTATTGTTGAGGTAATGTATATTCATTTTTCAGATTTATTCATCTATATACTTATTTATATTTTTGCTGTTTGTTTGTTTGTTTGAAACAGGGCCTCACTATGCAGACCTGGATGGTCTCCTTGATCCCATTCCAACTGATTCAGGTAGACACAGAACAGCAGTGAGTAAAAGTGCTTGCCTCTAATCCTGATGATCTGAGTTCAACATGTGCATCAGGACTCACCTACAGAGAAGAATCTAGAACTCTTGCTGACTGGTAAATTAAGACCTTCCAGAGCTGTAGAGAAAGTCCCAGCTACACGGCGGCTCATGGTACTCCAGTTTCAGAGATCCGATGTCTCTTTTGGTCTCCTCAGGCACTACACACATTCTCTCTCTCTCTCTCTCTCTCTCTCTCTCTCTCTCTCTCTCTCTCTCAGGCAAAAACATCCATACATATACAACAATTTTTAAATGTAAACAAACTTTATAAAAATGTAAAAGGATTTCAGATATTCGGAAATGCATACATTTCAACTTTAATTTTACCACAAAGAGAGAAACTTTTAAAAAGAAATGAAGAATGCCAGACAGGCAGTGGTGTCACCCTCCTTTAATCCCAGCACTCAGGAGACAGAGGCAGGTGGATCTCTGTGAATTCAACGCCTGCCTGGTCTACAGAACAAGTTCCAGGACAACTAGGGCTGTTACTCAGAGAAACCCTGTCTCGAAAAACCAAACCAAACAAACAGACAAAAAATAAGAATAAAAGATCATATATGCTTTTTAAATTTACTATAGCCATTTAATAAAACCACTTTTTAAGCATTAAATATCACATCTGCAATGCTTATTCTGCAGTAGGAACTGTTCTATTTGCTACTATTTAGGTACTATAGAAATGGCTGTGTTATCATTCCCATCAGTATGTATTCAAATTTGCCAAATAGTATCTTATGCTTATAATTTAGTTAATTATGCCACCAGTACTTTATAGATTTTAATAGATGCTAATTTGACATTTCAGGCTGAATAGAATGGCGCTAAATCACGCTGCTGTTGTTTTGAATCCTAGCTATGCATTGTGACAGTCTTTGATCCCAGAACTCTAGAGGCAGAGGCAGGTGGGTCTCTCTGAGTTCCAGGCCAACTTGATTCACAGAGCAAATTCCATGCTAGCCAGAGCTTTAATCTCAATACTCAGAAGACAAAGGCAAATAGATCTCTCTAAGTTCTAGATTGGTCAGGAATACATAGTGAGATCTGGTAAAAAACAAAAAAGTCTAGTAAATGGCTTGTGACTCATGCAATCTAACAAGCATGGGAATATCTAGTCACAGGGCCCATCCCCTGGGATATTGGAGCTCTATAAAAGGAATGCCTTGCTTATTTTCCTAGAGGTTCTTGGAGCTTTGAGCTAACTTATACCTACCACCTAAAAGTCCTAAATTATGTGAAGGGAAATGGGGGCTGTGGAAGTGAGCTAAGAGTCTGGTTCCAAGGTCTGCCGCCCTTAGCTCTGGGGCCATGCCCCTGTCAGTCAGACTCAGAGCCTCATTTGTCCATCCATGAGATAGGGAGAAAAATGCCTTTCAGGGTTCTCTGAGGTCTGAGCAAGAAAACTGTGGGAACCATGCAGCGAATGACTGGAGTCTGTAGTTAAAAAAATACAATTGCTTTGTTAATTAAACTCACAAATAAAAATATCACACACCTACTTCAAGGAAACCATGCACTCGCCCAGTCCTAAACTCTGTATCTCGGTGAACTCTTATTCAATGAGAAGGCCATTCTCCAGCCATGGAGCTTCCCTTGCAGGAGTGGGGTGTAAAATTACATTGTATGCACTTATCCACCAAAACAAACAAACAAACAAAACAAAAAACCTTACTATTACAAATATCATTAGTTAAGATTCTCCAAAGTGCCTCCAGGAGCAAGTACTCTTCTTAAGCCAGTCAGTCCCTTCTGCCCCCTCACCCATAAAATAGTTAAGAATAATAACGGTATTCACCCCATTGATTTTGCAACTCTATGCAAACCCCTTAGAAGAGTTTTCAGTACAGGATAAGCCCTCTGTAAACATCTGATTGTTTTCAACTTAACTAGAGCTTCTTTAACCAAGTCATAAAGCTGGGAGCAATCTTTTCTACAAAGGACAACGTGTTGAGTCAAAATATTATGTCATCTTTTCCCGCTTCTTGGCCAAGTGTTCAGCTCTTTGGACGTCGTTCCCTGAAGAACTGGAACAGATCAATCAGGTCAAATAGTTCTGAGGGGAAAGGCTCAGAGCTGGCTAGTGAGCAGTGGAAAATGGAATCCCATGTGTCCTGAGATGATCATGCATGCTTTTGTTTCCCACATCTACAAATGGAGCTCAAACCTCTATCCTGATCATGCCCCGAGTGGCTTGCAGAAAGCATAGGAGACCGGCTGTGGGAAGACTCTTCTGTGTGACATGATTTGTGTTCGTGAGAAAACATTGGCTCCTCCCAGTCTGTGTGTGTCATCCACAGGCCTCTTCCTTTACTCCTGACTTTAAGTAAATGATGGGGCTTCTGAAGTGGTCTTGGGTTCTACTATAGGTGGTAAATTCCCAAGGGAGGTGCTCAAGTTGCTTAATCTTCACATATAACATATTTCAAAACTTACTGATGAAGGATGACTGAGCATCTGAGACAGAACCACTGGACACTGACATCTAATGATGCAAAGGATTTGGGGAATTATCCATGCTACCAACTAAATTGTTCTGCTAAATCTTAACATCCCAAATGTTTGGTGAGAGAGCCTTTGCAGAATAAGAGAGTTAAGATAAGGTTGTCAGGTGGGCTTTAATCCGGTGTGGCCCCTTACAAGAACAGGAACGTGGAGCAAAGATGTGCAGAGGGGGCAAGGTGGAGCCGCGAGGAGAAAGTAATGTTGAAGAGGCGTCCTTCAGGAAGTGCTACCGTCTTGAGGACTGGGATGAATGGAGTACTAAAGAATGGATGAATCAGTGGATTATTGGGAAAGTGGTTGTTTGCTCTACTACACCGTGTTATATGCTGTGTGCTGCCTTGAGACTCTGCAGAAAACTCTCATTAGTGGGAAGACTCTTTGACCTTGAGTCACCAAGTTCCCAGAACTGTAAACTGAATAAACAGTTATTGTCAACCGGGCAGTGGTGGTATACACCTTTAATCCCAGCACTCAGGAGGCAGAAGCAGGCCAACATCTGTGAGTTCAAAGCCAGCCTGGTCTACAGAGTGAATTCCAGGACAGCTAGGGCTGTTACACAGAGAAACCCTGTCTCGAAAAACATTAAAAAAAAGTTAGTGTCCATAAATTACCAGTCTGTGATGTCCAGTTACAGTCATTGAAAATGCACTAGACAGAAAATACCTGAAAATGTGGGCTGATTTGGGAACTGGGTAATGGTCACAGGATGGAAAGGAACAGGCTAGATAAAGCCTGCATTGCTGTGAATGTCACTTTAAGGCTCAGGAGACAGGAAGGTAATATCTGATACTCCATAGATGTTTCTTATGTGTCTTGGGTCTGAGGCTTAAGGGTAACATTGACAAGAATTGTCCCTTTGGGTAAGAAGTTCATTAGGAAAGCTAATACCGTGGGCGTGCATATATACAGACAACAGCATGGTGGAGCCTCTTCAGGCCTAACACCCTAGATTAAGAGCATGAAAGCGGCTCTGATGAGAGTTCAGGCCAACAGGGCAGAGTGCAGGTCCCTTCTCGGCTGTCTTAGAGTAAAGGGTGAGCAGTTTCGTGAGTCACATTGGCCCCATTCCTGAGAGGCAGGGAGAAGAGAGAGAATTCTCAGGTGGGAATGTGCTACTAGAAAGATGCCTGCCTTGCCCTGGTGGTGGTCTTCTGGTGTCCATGTATTCAGCAACCTGAGAGCTAGGAACTTTCATGGAAAAGTGAGAACGTTGCTGACTGTTCTGAGATTCAGGTACCTGGGCTCAGAGATTCCCCAGGCTTTGCCATTTGCTTTATGGGAGAAAGAGACTGTTACAGTTAGACATGGTCTGAGAAAGTCTTATCTGGATTCTGACAGTTGTCACCAGAATGACAATAGGAATGTGGACAGTGCAGGTCATTCTGAGAGGGTCTAGAAATGAGGAACCAGGGCTTGAAAGTGGGGCAAAGGCCACTCTTGTTATGATTCTGCTGCAGTGAACTTGGCAGGACAGTGTCCATGGTGTAGGACTTTCTGGAATGTAGAAGTTACATCGTACAGAAGGAATTTATAAGCAAAGCATCCAGGCTGTTGCACGGCTACTTCTGATGCTTCCAGAAAAGTGAGGGAGCAAAGCGATGACTAATAAGGTTGAGATTCTGATTGAAAGATGAACAGAGTGGAAACATTTGAAAAAAAAGTCTCAGTCTGGCCATGTGACAGAGAAAGCACACTTTTAGGAAAGACAAGTGAGGAGCTGTTAGCTAAGGTTAGACCAACAGGCAGGACCTCAGTGTCTTCTCTGAGGTGGCCCATCCCAACGTAGATCCAAGACTTCAAAGAGCAGAGTGTTTGGGGAGAGCAGGCCCTGGGTACCCTCCAAGGGCTTGTTGCTAAAGCTTCCAAAGGATTCTATATCCTCCTGTCAGTGTGGTACATCTTCTGTCCCTGGTGTGACTTCAAGGGACCCAAGTGTGACTCAAACCACCATCCAAACTTTGATGATGTTCATGTGGTTTTACTTCTGTAAGCACACAGATGGGAGAGCCATGGAGAATTCAAAGAATGTCTTGGAAAAGTCCCAAGAAGACGCTTGTCTTGGGCCAGACCCCCCACCAGGTTCTACCGCCTAGTGGAACCACAGGAAGACTGATGTGGGATGCCCCTCTGTATGCTGTGAATGTGTATATTACATTGATTAATAAAGAAGCTGCTTCGGCCTATGGCTAGGCAGAATATAGCTGGGTGGTAAATCCAAACAGAGATAGAGGGATAAGGAAGGTGGGACAAGGGAGACACCAGCAGCCACCAGCAGCTACAAGAGAAGCAAGGTGTGAGGTAACAAGCCACGAGCCCCGTAGTAAAACATAGAAGAGTAGAAATGGATTTATTTAAGCTGTAAGACCTAGTCATTAATAAGCCTGAGCTAATAGCCTCAGAGTGGTTATTTGGGAACAGGTGGGTGAGAGAGAAACCTCCCGTTACAGAATACTGATGTCCAGCCCCTAGAACTGTAGCTATCAGTGTACAGCACCAGTATGGGAAAGCTGAAGAAAACACACTCAAGCCTGCCAGAATTGAAATATATACCTTTTGAGCCTAGGAAAGCCATATGGCTGCTGTTGTCCTGATATTGGGGACTGCAACACTACAAACAATGTGTTCGGGGTCTGGAGTAAATGAATATTCTTGTGATATCCTAATAGTTACTGTGGGCTTTTCAAGTTGGGTCTTAAACTTATTTAGGGCCTCTTTCTTTTTTTTTACCATTTCTCTTCTGGAACAGGAATACCTGTTGTAACGAGTACTCTTTCCTGCCAGCTGCCTGGGTCCTGCCACTGTCTCAACCCCCAAATAACACATGAGACACTGTATTAATTATGAAGCCGTTGGCCATTTGCTAAGATTTCTTAATAGCTATCTCTGACTTAATTATTAACCCATAATTACTAATGTATATTTTTTAAGGTCCTATCTTACCGAGAATGCTAGACTTTCGTCCTCTCCTCCCGGGATCACATGGCAACTCTCCACACTTGACTACATTTCCCAGAATCCTCCTCAACTCCCAGTCCCACCTATCTTGCTCCCCTATTTGGCAACAGTGCTTTATTTATCAACCAATAGGACAAACATACACAAAAGGACTCCCCCCATCAGCCTGACCTGTACGGTTTGGAAGTAGATTCCACAGGCTATGGTAAATGCACTCAGATATACTTGGAGTCTTACTCATATCTGATTCCAATGAGACTCTAGACTTCTGAATTGATACTGGAATGAGTTAAAACTTAGGAGTTATTGGGAAAGTGAATATATTTTGAATACTGAAAAGACATAATTTGAGGAGGGGTAGGGGGAAACACTGTGGTTTTAATGTGTCCTTCACATTTTGTGTATTGGGAGCTTAATCCCCAGACATGTTACGGAACTTGAAGCAGAGCCTTTGTGTGTGTGTGTGTGTGTGTGTGTGTGTGTGTGTGTGTGTGTGTTGATGATGATGACGAATGGGCCAGACCCTTATTAATGAATTAACCCACTCATGGATTAGTAAATTGGTGTATTCACAGGCTAGAGCCCAGTGGCTCCTTTACTGAAGCAGCCTCTCCCTGGCTTACTTGTGAAAGGGGTAAACTAAACTCAAAGGCTTCACATCTAATAACTTAAAAGGACAAGACCATCACTCAGCCCCCTGCTTTAGCAGCCATGACAGGCTACAGAAAAGACATGTAGGCCTCTGACACAAGGAAACTCCAGATCCTCTGGCTTCCCAGAACCTAGGGCCAAAATTGAACACAAAGACACCTCCCCCCCACCCCAGCCTCCTAGATGCTTAGTTCCTGGGAACTGTTTGGCCACAAAAGAAACTCTAGGGGGGGATCAAAAACTGCCCTGTAGTCTCCAGGATATAGTCCTAAAAAACTATTGGTATCTGTGTACAACAGGCCATCTGTAAGTAACAAGACAAAGTCATAGAAACCACAAAATGTTCCCTCTCAGCATGGACCAGTGAGAATAATTGGTACACAGGTATTTCATGCCAAAATATGACTTTGAGAAATTATAATTGTTCCCAAATGTCAACTAATCAGAAACCAACCTGTACCTACTGATGTAATCCTGTAACTTTTGTCTTTAAAACGTAGCAGTAGACAGGGAACTTCACTTCTTCTGGAGGCTGCTGTGACAGCTAGCCAGACGGGGTCCCTGTTATGGTTAGATGAACAATTAAAACCTTGCTTTTGCAGTTTGGTGGGTCTGTCTTCCTGGTGGTCTCTGGCGACTTTGCAACTTGGGCATAACATCTTTTTCTGTATTTTCATGTACAACCCTTGTTATGGTCTAGCAAGAAGCCCTCATATTTTCAAACACTTAACCTTGAACCTCCCAGCTTCTAGAGGCGTGAGTTAAATGAACATTTTTCATCAGCTATCTGGTGTGTGGTTTTCAGTCACACTAAGAGAGATGGGCTATCACTGACCATTTGTGCGACAATCACTGCCCTAGTGTGAGGGACCCGACATCACTTTATTATAGGCAGTCCCATTTCCTCTCACAGCCTCCGTGGGCTTTTCTACTCCAACAGCGTGAGCCTGGAGCAGAGGGCAGACAAGCTGTCTGTACATAGAGAACTGGAGCAGGGACAGTGTCTCCAAGATTGACATGCACACGGGCAAAAACAGGCCTGCTCCCTTGCCCCGACTAACACTATTTGACACGGGAACCTCGAGTTTCCAGAGCTTCCCCAGGAATTAGCCCTGGCACTTCCATTTGGCCCCTCACCCCTCTCTTTCCTGCTCTCTGATGCTCTTTAATACAGGGTTAATACACTGATTGTCAATTTAATGTAGATTCGTCAGCCTGTGCAATGTTGATGTTACAGACCACTGTCCTGTGCACCGTGTGATGTTTACCAGACTTCACTCACTAAATGCCAGGTCCCCTACCTGCCTAGTCATGACCAGAAAAAGTGTCTCCAGGTAGGAACCAGGGCTCTATCACATAAAAATCAGTTTGCCACATATCTTTAAACAGTAATGTTGGTAAATGTTACTATTAGGTGACGGGATGACCATTTTCATGAGCATGTCACATTCCACCATACTCTGCCTTGGATAGTCTATGGGTGAAACAGATAGTCTATGGCTCTAACTTCTCAGAAGCCCAGATAGCCTGAGCATATTCTTGTACCTCAGTGTCATGCCAAACTAAGTTGTTATCAAGGTGTGGTGGCACATCCCTTTTATCCCAGTACTTGAGACACAGAGGCATGACCCTTGTCTACATAGTGATTTCTGGGTCAGCCAGGCTACATAGTAAGACTCAACCTTAAAAACCCAAACAAAACAAGTTTGTCACTGTAGTTTAGATGGAGGACGATGTTTCTTATTTTTATTTGTGTCTTTTTTCTTTTTGATGTAGATTAAACCAATTGTACTGAAAGCAATACAAATCTAATAAGTGACCATTGGCTTATAAATATGCAACTCAAAAAACTTAAGCTGCTTGAACATTGCGAATGTAATCCCACAATTTTAGAGCTTGCTGAAGAAGTAGGCATGGGGTTACATGCTAAACATTAAAGTGATCCACAGGTCACTCGCCGCCTTACACTTGTATCTTCCAAACATGTATGACTGTAAGTATCAGATACTGCTAAACGCAGATCCCAGGTTTCTCTGCTGAAGAATCCGGTATGTCTGACAGAGGGGGCTTCTGCTGTGCCTTCAGGAACTTTCCAGCAGGCAAGCTTGTGCACTGCAAGATAACACCATTCTCTGACCGAAAGATAGAAACAAACCACTGCGTATCTGGTGGCTGTGTGGAGGGGACAAATGGGTGAAGATATAAAATGTAAGTGTGTATGCGTGAATTCTAAATTCTTCAACTTTTCATTCGGAGATTTTTTTCTAAGAGTTATTTTATTTGCGTGTGTACATGTGTGTGCGTGCACGAGCACACACATGTGCGCGGGTGCTCAAGGAGATTGGAAGGTGTTGTTACAGGCAATTGTGAACTGCCTGACATGGGCGTTAGCAACAGAACTCCAGTTCCCTTCACCCACTGAGCCCTCTCTCCAGTCCTCCCGTTCCAAGGGTTCAAATTCCTTAATCCGTGTCCCAAGCTTTTGGGATACACGTGATCTCACCCAAGTGTTACAATACTTTTCACTGAATTATGCCTTATGTGTTAACACAGGTAGAGTGGCATTAGTGGTCACTCAGTTCCATACACGCCCACCACCTCAGTTTCTCTGTATTTCAAAAGAAATCAGGAAATAGAAACTGGTAAAGAAAATGCTTCTATTTACAATTTGACCAAACCATCTATCCTGTACATAGATGATACACAATTTATAGAAATTATGAGGGGGGAAAATATGTAGATTTGGTTGTGAGACACCGAGACTATTTTCTTCTTAAATAATGGGAACGTTTACTTCATTTATCTCAGGTTTGGATTTAGGATTACAAATTCAACTTGGCGAGACCTGCAGGCCACTGGAGGCGCAAGCGTCTCCATTTAGAATCTAGACTATCTCCTCTGTCCCATCATGGCTCTGGCACCTTCTCTCAGCATGTTAGCATAGTGTCTGTGTGTTAAATACTTTCCCCTGCCTTGCTATCAGGGTTCCCAGTGAGTACATTCATGTGCTCTATAGATCCTGTTGGCATCTAGTAATAATTCCTGTGGTTCTGGTTCACTCCTCACTCCTCTAATGCACAAACTTAGTGAAGGGCTCTCAGACAGGCCCCAGCATGGCACACGTGAGCCTGGGCATGGCAAACATGAGCCCCAGCATGGCACACGTGAGCCTGGCCATGGCAAACATGAGCCCCAGCATGGCACACGTGAGCCTGGCCATGGCAAACATGAGCCCCAGCATGGCACACGTGAGCCTGGGCATGGCAAACATGAGCCCCAGCATGGCACACGTGAGCCTGGGCATGGCAAACATGAGCCCCAGCATGGCACACGTGAGCCTGGCCATGGCAAACATGAGCCCCAGCATGGCACACGTGAGCCTGGGCATGGCAAACATGAGCCCCAGCATGGCACACGTGAGCCTGGGCATGGCAAACATGAGCCCCAGCATGGCACACGTGAGCCTGGGCATGGCAAACATGAGCCCCAGCATGGCACACGTGAGCCTGGGCATGGCAAACTTGCCACTGGCAGGTCTTGCCCTCCCCCATTCCCTCTTCCTTGCTTACCTATTAGATTCTGTTTTTAAAGCCAGCTACCAAGGTCTATTTGGACACTTCCTCCTCCTGAGGCTGACCACCAAGGTCCAGCTATCAAAGTATTCAAGTCCAGCTTTCAAAAGTCCCCTTTCGGCTGCCCTAATTAACATGCCCAATCCAAACTAACCAGCTCATTCTAACATGGCGTTTCCTCCTTGGCCTTTATAAACTTCCATTTTCCTGAGGGCCACATCTGCCTTCTCTGTATCCAGAGGCGGTCCTTTGTCCCACAAGAGCCAATAGCCTTTCCCTCCCCCTCCCCTGTCCCTTTTCTCTCCTCTCCCTTGTCTCTTATTCCCTACCCTCTGTCCCTTGGGGCAAATAAATCTTTGTGCTGAGAACTTGGTCTTGGTATGTCCTGTACCAGTTCCTGTCCTTTCACTTAGAATATATCTCCACCTTCTACATGGTTGAATTCTTTGAATTTAAAACCATGCCTTGCGTGGAATGAGTGCTCAATAAATGTCAACTGAATGAATGACATTAGGTGATGACATAATCCGAATATTGACCCTTTCCCCAAAGATGTCCATGTTCTGGCTTCCGGGAATTTGGAGATGTTCAGTTTGACTGTGCTGTGCTGCGTGGTAAGGGAGAATTGAGGGTGCAGATGGGGTTAGGGCCGTCCATTAACTGCCCTTAAGCTTTCCTGTTTGAGGGATCTCTAAACATGTCTTTATGGAAACATATAATAATAGCATCTAAAGGGACAAAATTATTAGGAACAGAGAAAACACGTCTCCTTCACTCTGCCTTTCTCAGCCATGACTGTTACTGCTGGGGCACCGCCATATTATCCCTAGGATTGGGGTGCTAACCCTGCCGTAGGAGCCCTAGATTCTGCCTAACCAATTCTGCAACACCCACTTCCACAGTGTCTCACAAAAGAGAGAGCCGGCAGCCTTCACTCCATTTAGTCTTTTCTACTTCTAAGTGACTCTCGCGGCTCAGCGGTGTTATGGGAATCTCCATCTAACCAAAGAAACGAACTCAGAGCCACTCTTCAACCCATATTACTGTTTCAGCCACCCCCAGAAGAGCATTGTATTCCAGGCTAGTAAACTGAGGTCTAACAAGGTGCCCAGTCCGTCCTTGCCTGTAATGCAGAAAAGCCCTGAGTGAAAAGCAGGGCCCAGGTTACCTGAGAGCTTGCTGCTGGTGAACGAGGATCCTCTCTGGTACACATGCAGTTGGAAGGCTGTGGTCACCAGTCTCCAGGTTCTGCTCTGGCCCTGCATATATAGCAGCTGTTGTTCATCTTGGCGCTGGCCAGACTATTGTGTCCTCAATCAAAGTACTTTTGCCCTTCGCGTCTCGTTATGAAGAAGTTGGACATAGGCCTTTGTCCTCTGCCTTCCAGGATCTCCTAGGAAATACCTACTCTCTCCTCCGTGTTCTGCTTCTCCTTCCCAGATCCTCCACAGGGGTCTTGCCACCTGGACCATGTAGTGCAGGCGGCCCAGGGAAGTCAGCTTGTATTGGGAGAGTTGTTGCTGCTCTGGCTCCTGTCATGATGGGCCTGTCAAAATGGCCTCTGGCTACAATTTGCAAATATATCTAATGCAACTTAGAAAAAATAGAGGCTTGTGTTATAGATTGTTTGCAATCATTTTATCAGTAATTCATTTTTATTGTATTTTTATAAGAGCATTGACCTATTGTGAACTGGAGAAAAAGAAAAATCGAATTGGCTGCTCAGCACAGACATCTAAAACAAGATTTCGGGTTGTGATAGGTCTTGCCTCTGGCTTTATGAATCACCCCACTCAGGAGGAGGGGAGAGCCTGCCCTGTGGTTGCTCAGGGCCTTTCTGGGATACTAGGAGGGTGGTTCCAGATACACTTTTCCCCATGGGCAAAGCTTTCCATTTCCCATTCTGCTTCCCTGCCACAGCAAAGGCTGAACCATTCTTGATGCTTCTCAGCAAGGGTTTTTAAAGAGTTCTTTTCTTTTTCTTCTCGGTCAACTCCTGAGAGTGCATGCTCCCCACATATTTCACATGGCCTGCATTTTTAGGAATCCAAGAACAAATGTATTTTTGGCTAATACCAAGAAATATTTTTGGAGTCAGAGGGCTGTGTATTTGTCTCCCGGAAAACATAATTTGAAGCAGATGGAACTGTGCAGCCAGTTTGGGGTGTCCTGCTGGAAAACTGCATCCTTTAAGAAACATGTTAACACTTCCATGGAAACTGATGTGACACCAAGTGTCTCGTTCCAGAGGGATAAGCCACCCTACTCACAAAGAGCTAGAAGCAGCCGGGCGTTGGTGGCGCACGCCTTTGATCCCAGGACTCGGGAGGCAGAGGCAGGCAGATCTCTGTGAGTTTGAGGTCAGCTTGGTCTACAGAGTTCCAAAGAAATACAAGGAAACTCTGTCTCAAAAAAGCAATTATAATGATGATGATGATGATGATGATGATCCAACAACAACAAAGAGCTAGTAGTGTGACTATTCAAATCACTTCAGGCCAGTTGCATTTGTGACCTTTGCTTCACTTGGAAGGAGGCTTCTGAAGAAGAATTGTTTAGTGAGCACATGAAGGAGAGGGTGGAGACTGATCCAAGCTGGGAGCAAGGTCCAAATCCCCAAAGAACTCCTGGGATTAGATAAGAACATGCCCCAACGAATTACTTTTATTTTCCATCAGTCACAGTTTTATGATAGAGCAAGGCAATGTCTGGGGGAGCCTGCATCACACAAAAGAGCTAAGCAGCCCAGTCTGCTCAGTGGGCTACTCTACTTACCAACAAGTAGATTTGGAAGGGACTCCTGCCATCCAATAGTTAGGCCTCCTTTTTCTACATCTTTACACAATCCCAGTGTTGCAGTCTAATCTTACTTGGGCCAATTTTGTTTTGTTTTGTTTGATATAAGATCCCACTATGCAGTTTAGGCTATCTTTAGAATCCTCCTCATGCCTCCGCCTCCTAAATGCTGGGATTGTAGACCTGTGCCACCTTGTCTGACACTTTGGGCATACCTGGGTAGGCATAAAAATGACAATCTTGAACAAGTGAAAAATGAGTGAAATTGATCCAGAGAAAGTCAATCTTTTGTTTAAAATGAGAGTTCAGGCTGCAGTGAGATGATTTCCAAGAAGCTCCCTAGGCTCTCGGAAGCCATCACAGAGCTCCTAGAATCACCCTACTATCTATCAGTCCAAACATGGATTGATTTGCCCTTGTAGACTACAACACGTGGGCTGGCTTTGGTGTTCCCAACGTGCAGGAATTCTGCACTTTTCTACCAAGCAATCTCAGCTCTCGGTAGGTCAGAGCAGTTTTGTATGGTTGAAAGGCTGGCTTGCGTGAGCATGTCACATTCCCTTGTTCTACTCCAGGAAGTAGAAGCTGGTGGTGGAGGTCTGGACACGGCTAAAATGCTCCAAGGCAGAAGCCTGTTCCAACTCTGCTGTGATTCCAGTCTTCTGATAAAATAAGAGAAAAGAAAAGAAAAAACACCTGCTTTAAACATCTTACAACAGGCTGGGATTTCAAACATGTAGCAGTTCTGAGGGGAGACTCAGGGTGTGGTTGGGTCAGAGGGTCAAGTGGAGTAGGCATGAGAGTTCCTGTATCTGGAGAGGAATGAGCTCCTATGGCTGCCTCAGGGCGTCACTATCACTTATGGATTCCCTATGCTCGTTCCACACCTGGGACAATAATGCATTTATTATATGATCCTTAACCCCCCACCATAGATGGGCCATCTGCTTTCTGCTGTGATTTAAATGACAGGAGAATGTCTTTTCTACCCTGAATGCCTTGATAATACCTTGCTGTCCTCTGAGATGTCCTTTGTGTCATTGTCACCTACTACACCCTCAGTGATGCCTTCATCCGTTGCCATCTCCAGCACCCAGACCACTGTCCCTTTCAGCACGAAGGGTACCTTTATCACATGGGGAACCCATTCACCAATCTACCTTCAAGTTCTGGGATCTTCTCTAATACAGTGGCCTTTCTACTTAGCCCCTTGGCCCCACCCATACCCTTAACATACCTCAGAAGTGTTCCACCTCTGGAATCGAAACCTGCTAAGTCCCTTTCAGGCCGAGCCCCTCACGTTTTCATCCTTCTTCTCTCTCTACCCCTGCACTTGATCTCCAGCTTCCTTCAGGCCATGTCATCCTTTGATTTCTGGATTACAGTTCATTTCTAGATATAGTCGAGTTGACAGCTAAGAATAGCCATCACACTATGCTTCCTTCATTTTCTCTCTAGTGCATTCTAGAAGCTACTGGAGATGACTGTATCATGTGTTTTCAGAGTTCATTTGTCACCTACTTCATGATATTGTGCATGCGTGCTTTCATGTGTTTTCTATGCTTGTGAGGGAACACATGACTGTAGAGGCTAAAGGTCAACTTTGGGTGTCATGAGGTGGTATCTCCCTGGTTTTATTTTTTTATTTTTATTATTTATTTTTAAATTTAAATTTAAATTAGAAACAAGGTTGCTTCACAAGTCAGTTCCAGGTCCCTCTCCGTTTCCCTCCCCTCCTCCCGTGCCCTCCCCCCAACCTCCCAATATCCCCACATTTCCCCAGGGAGGGTAAGGCCCTCCATGGGGGGTGTCCATAGTCTGTCATTTCATCCAGGGCAGGGCTTAGACCCTCCCCCAAGGGTTCAGGGTGAGAATGCATCTCACATTGTTGGATGGGAGTCCAAAGTCCATTTGTATACCCGGGATAAATACTGATCTACTGCTCATCCCTGGTTTTATTTTTAAACTTATTTATTAGGGTGCTGTTTACATGTGTATGGACCCAAGCATGATTATGCACATGTGGAAGCCAGAGAAAGACTCTGGATGTTTTTGCTCTATCATTCTCTGCTTTATTCCCTTGAAACAGAGATTCTCACTGAGCCTGGGGCTCACTGCTTGTTAATCTAGGTTGGCTGGTCATTTATGTCCTCATCTCCATTTTCCCTAGCTCTAGATTTTTACATGAATGCTGGGGATCGCACCTGGGCCTTCAGGCTTGTGCAGCAAGCACCTTTACCCCACTGATCCATCTCTGCAGCCCTCCACCTTGTTTTGTGGAGATATGGCCTGCCATTGGCATGGCGCTGGCTGGCTGGTTATTGAGTCCCAGGGATTGCCCATCACTGCTTCTACAGCGCTGGGATTACAAGTGTGGGATTAAAAATCCACCAATTCTGGATTAGTTACATCAGATTTGGGGTTCAAATTTAGGTCGCGTAAGCCTTTTACCAATGGAGTCATCTCCCCAAACCGTCACAGTGCCTTTGCCTTTCTTCTCCGCCATGTGTTGGCGTCTCTGTTTGGCGAGTTTCTACTCACCCACACTGCTTTCTCGTGATTTTCATCACGCAGGTTTGGTGCTTTAATGAAGGACAGTGTTTGCTGTTCAGGTTGTTGTTGCTTACACAGGATACCAGGAGGATAACAGCACAAGGATGAAGGTAGAGGCCGTAGTTCAGCGGTATAGTGCTTGCCTCGAAGGTCTGAGGTAGCTTCAGTCCCAGAACTACAAGGAAAAAGCAGAGGGAGATGATGGGATAGCTAGGTTGGTGAAGTGCTTGTCCCAGAGGATCTCAGTTTGATCCTTGGCAGTCACACACAAAAAAGGAATGGTGGCACTTTCCTGTAACCTCAGTGTTGGGAGATGGGGCAGGGACAGGCAGATCCCAGGCAATCTTGCCAAAAGGGAGAGTTCCCCCAGTCTTAATGAGTCTCTCTTTCCTCTTTCTCTCTCTGTCTCTCTCTTGTCTCTCTCTCTGTCTCTCTGTCTCTCTGTCTCTCTGTCTCTCTGTCTCTCTCTCTGTCTCTCTCTCTGTCTCTCTCTCTCTCTCTCTCTCTCTCTCTCTCTCTCACACACACACACACACACACACTCATAATGGGATTTCCAGCTCTGGCGCACCTCAGTTGCATCACCATGGGCAGGCAGGGTGACCTATTGATGCCATCTAAAAACTGACAGTAATGATAATGATTTTCTTGTGGAGACATCATGAAGATTGGGAAGAAAAAAAGCAATGGCTAACAAAGATAGTATTTGGTTGGCACTCACCATTGCACCAATGTCCATAGAAAACTATTGCTTGATAAGCATTTAATAAGTAGTAACACTGCTTCCCAGATACCGGTCTCATCTGTGGTAGCTGCAGGGTGGCAACACCACTTCCCAGGCTGCTCAGCACTGCCCACCCAACACTACGAAGCTTAGCCTCCCGCCTCTTCTGTCTGGGACACAAGTCTATGTCACAGACCATTGGTTTTGTAGATCAGCTTGAGTGACAGTTCTGTGCTCTAGTTATTTCTTCCCCTGCCCTTGACCCTGGCATAGTGTCTTTATGCCAAACATCATGAGCCTTTCCCAAGTTGTCCTTGTCCTCATACACAGAGGACAGGGGAGAAAACACAAAGAGTCTCGGCAAGCTTGCCTGTTCTCTCTCTCAAGGGCTGCAAAGAAGTTCTGGAGGTTATTGCAGATCACAAAGCTGCAAAGGGCAAATCAGAAGTGGAGGGGAAACCCTTCCCTGCTCCTGGGAGGGAACTCAGTAAGAAGATTGAAGAAGAGCATTGCAAGGCTGGGAGCTGCTACCTTCGCGGTGTGGCCCGTTTAATCTCATAGGTCAGCCTCTTTCTATGAATGACAGGCTGATAAACCTCAGTGGGTCTGTCTGTAGTCTCTGCACGAGGGGTCATGCTGCAGAGGAGTCCGTGGCTCGAATGCCACCAGTCCTGGAATTCAACAGAGGCAGCTCTGGTAGAAGGTTTTGTTCTGTGAGGCACCCCTGCCCTTAGCAGGAAAGGTCCATCTCGGCGGTCCTCGGAAAGCTCTAGGGGAGGAGAGCGAAAACACACTGCTTTCCTTTTCATGGTGCTCCAATGCAAAGGGAAGTGGTGGGACTCAGTGTTCAAACCTGCCTGGGTCTAGGCCTCGTATACCTCCAGAGAACTCCATCCAACGTGAAGTGATCTGATGGTGGCCTGGGCACGGTATAGGATGTGACATCACTCGGAATGGGCAGCGTGGAGGGGAACTAGTGAGGGCCATAAATGTGCAGGGAAGGAGATGAAGTTTCTATTAAAGGGTATTTCTTGATCTTCATTTCATTTCTTATCCTATTAACCTAAGTATGCACATATGCACTGTATAGTGGAGTGTGTGTGTGTGTGTGTGTGTGTATGCATTTTCCCCCCATTTCCATGAAGTATAGTAATACCTTTTATTAAGCTAACATCACAAGACCCATAGATTCTTAGATTCATGAAACCTCTATTTCAATCAGTTTGGGTCAAATACATTTTCTAAACTTCTCAAAGGCAATATGGACTCAGGTCTCAATGCCACGCTTCATTAAGTAACCTGTTCCATTATTGGTTTTTTTAAAAACACTCATCAGTACCTTCACTTACTCTAAAAAAAAATCACTAGAAATGTGTATTGAACTCCAAAAAGCGGCTACCAAGGTCCCTCCTGCACTCAACTTTTCAGACAGTGCTATAATGCTGATGGTCCCTCCAGAGGCCCCTGTGTCTTCAGCCTTTGGGGTTGCTGGGTGGAACCCTTAATAGGCGGGGCCTAATAGAAACTAGATCACTCAGTGTGTGTCCTTAAGGGAGGTACTATAACCCCAGTTCATTTCTGTCTTCTCTTGGCTTCATGGCTGTCAAATAGTGAGCAATTTCTGCCATGGCCTGCTATTCTGTTTCACCTGAACACAGTGCTTAAAGGCTACACACGGATGTGTGTAACCACAGGCCAAAGAAATGCTCCCTCCTGTTAAGGTGATTGTCTCAGGTATTTTCTCACAGGGAATACAAGTAATCCACATTTTCTTTTCCTTTTTGCCATTTTTGTCTTGTTCCATATTTCGAGGCAGGATTTCTATATGTAGTCCTGGCTGTCCTTGAACTCACTCTATAGACCAAACTGGCCTTGAACTCACAAAGATCCGCCTGCCTCTGCGTCCCAAGTGCTGGGATTAAAGGTGTGTGCCACTATGCTTGGCTACATAAAAGACGTTTTGAAACAGGAAATTGGGATTAATATTTCCTCTGGAAATTTTTTAGTCGGGTTTGGGGCACAATGATGCAAAGTGTGTGACTAATACAAACCACAACGACGTCCAGTGTCACAATGTCTTCTACACTACAACCTTCCCCCTCCCGAAGTAGTGACTAACTCTTCTCCTTTTGAACCAAGGTAAGGTAGTGGTGGATTTGGGTAACAGAGTAGGGAACTGGGGGACTTCTCATGGAAGTCTAAAACCGGGGTCACATTTTGCCTTGTCACGGGAGCAAGCATGTGACTTGAGCACTTGAGCATGTGACCTGGCAGGCCTTGTCCTTCTCCCTATTCCCTCTTGCTTGCTAAACTGTTAGATTTCATTCCTGCGGCTAGCCATCATGGTCTGTCCCCTTATGTGTTCACTTCCTCCTCCTGAGGGGGAACCACCAAGGGCCAGTCACCAAAGTATAGATGTTAACCAATCAGAGCCCCCTTGGTTCACCTAGTTAACATACCCACCCCTCATCCTAACATGGGGTTCCCCATTTTACCTTTATAAACCGCCATTTGTTCATGCACCACATCTGTCATATCCAGACGCAGTCCTTTGCCCCCCCAAGTATCCCCGAGCCCTTTCCCTTGTCCCTTCCCCCTCTCCCTCATCCTCTGTCTCCTTTACCGCATCCTCTCCCATTCTAACACAGGCCTCCCCTTTTTCTCTTCTTAAGAATGACACCTGTGAGGCCATTGGCTGCTGTTTTTCCACCTGAGTCAGAAAGCAGCCCCTTTAACTTTTCTTCTACCTAACAAAGGATCTCTCTGTGAAAAGAGGTGTTTGGGTGTAGTTTGTGCCTAATCCTGGATCCAGGAGGGAGCCTTCTCCCAAAATATTTTGGTGTCTCCTTCATTAGGTGCTTGAAGACCTGAGCTGCTATGACTAAGAAGTCAGAAATGTCTCTTCAAAGCCATCACCCATGCAAAGTGAAGCTGTTCAAGTGTGGCTGGTTTTCCTGGGGGGGCACCCAGGGGCACCCACACTCCCGTCGGCAACCTGTCACCCACACTCTGTAACTTGTTAGTTCCTTAGGGGAAACTTGGGTGGAACTAAACGTTGGCTCATCTTCAGGACCTTGGAAGATGGTAGATAGATGTTGCTTAGTCTCCTCTCAACCCAGGCAGAGAAATCCTCACAGCATCTCTATACAAACACCTTTTTCTTATTGCAGTAGTTGCTCCTTGCTAAAATCTGTCTTTGCCACCTTAATCAAACAGTGGCTGGCTTTGTTCATCTTTGGCAGTGGTCCAGCCTTTAGGTGACAAACCGACAACCCTACTCACTAATTATAGTTCTTTGCAGTCACTTGGTGAGAGAGCTTGTTCCCTTCAAGGGAAGGCCCAACATACTTAGGCCATTCACAAAACCCCCCTGGACCTCTGGAGCCTTGACACAGCCTTGCCGTGCCTCTGTGTGGGGCAGGAACTGCTGACTCACAGAAAACAAGGCGAGTTTATAAACAGGAAGTTGAGCATGTGACTGCAGACATTCAGCAACAAATAGCAATTGCTGTGCGGGGGGGGGGGACTTAAAAAAAAAGGCAAAAAAAAAACCCAAAATACACATACACACACACACACACACACACACACACACACACACACAAATTGTGCCCCTAAATAAAAACTTTTTAGCTCATGGAAGTACAATCCTATTGATCATTTAGTAAGTATGTTAATAAATTGGTGATTTGGACAGGCTGTGTGTATTTACTGAGTCCCCCAGATTATATGGTTTTGGTTTGTATCTTTTCTCTCCTCCCCAGAGCACAGAAAAGCTCTTTGGTGAGACTTTCACAGCCTTCACAGAAGAGGTGTGTTTAACCTTTAAGCTTTCATACTCCGCCTGTCCAGGCTGGAGCTCTAGACTTGAATAAGACCATTACAGACTCCACCAAGGGCTACCAGGGAGACACACCTTGGTAAGCAGCCATACTGACCTTCTAAGCATTGATCAGAGGGAGACTAGCTTGAATAAGGTATGTGAGAGCAGCCACACAGAACAAAGCCTGTTTTCCTTGGTGTTTCTCTGCTGGGGTATGGTGGTGGACTTCTAGCAAATGGACTCAAGAAAGTTGAGTTCAACAGCCAAGGAAAGACCCAGGTGATTATCTTACAAAAGATTATAGTTTGGGACATGGCTCCATTGCTGTATTTGTTATTGGGCGAAGGTGGCTGAGTGATGTTTGGCATCTTTCCTGTCCTCTACTGTACAATCAGCCAATGGACAATAGCCTTGTGCCTGGCACATTAGTTTCTTACTAAGAAGCAGCCAGTGTTCTATATGCATAGTTCTGTTTGCTTAGGAGGTAAGTATTGGTGACTCCAGTGAGTAAGTCAATATTAAGGTCTTTATCAAAACCAAAAGGAGCAGAGCTGGGATTGTGGCTCACAGGTCCCTCATGGCACAGCACGGATGTGCCTGGTTTTTGCTGAAGTGTTAAAGTAAGGTATATCTCCTAAGACTGACACTTTCGACAGTGATGCCTAATATCCAAATGCTGTCTATAAGGTAGAAAATCTTATTTGACTGTCCTTTATCATCTCAAAAAAAAAAAAAGGAACCAGAGAGCATTTGTTCTATTGGGAAATTATAAGCATGAGTGATGTCCTATTACATTAACATAAACTGATTTGGCACAATCTTTATCATACATTGGATTGTATGAAAGTGCTGATAGTCTATATAGAGTAAAGCAACCCTTTTCTGCAGTTACTTGGTGTGTGTGTGAGAGAGAGAGAGAGAAAGGGGGGTGGGGAGAGACTGTTTCTGTGTGTGTGGATGCCATGTGCACATGGAAGGAAAAACAAATTTCCCATACTCTATTTACAGCTCCAGTTTCTAGTATCCTGAAGAAGATCCTCAATGGCAGTTGCAGCCTTGAGCCTTAGGCAGAAAACCACAAAAACCAGAGAAGCATCCAAAGCCCAGACAGGATTGGTCTGGATTGTTAATGGGTGGAGCCCCAGCTGCTGCTGCATGGGATTTGAATTTCCTTATGTCAGCGTTCAGTTCTGCTGAGTCACAGGAAGCTTCATTCTGACCTACAGAGAAATGTCTGTCCCCTGTAAATAAGCCCAAGGCAAAGTTGTCCTCAGAGACAGGATGATGTTCCACATCTGGGGCTAGCCAGCGTACAGTACCTGTCTACTTCGGTACAGTCTTAGAATTAAAAATTGCACATCACTTTTAAACGGTTGAAATCAGTGGAAATGGGCTCAGTTGTAGAGTGCTTGCCTAGTATGTTCAAGGCCATGGGTTCAATTCCTACCACAGCAAAAAGTAAAATAGTAAAGTGAAAGTCATGTAATTTAGGGGGGATGTAGGAAAGTTATTAGAAACTCAGATTTCAGGGTTGAGATGTGGGTAAGCAGGTAGAGTGCTTAGGTAGCATGTGCAAAGCCCTGGGTTCACTCCTTGGCATATAAACTGGACATGGTGGTACATACATATAGCACTCAGGAAACAGAAGCAGAAGGATTAGAAGTTCAAGGTCATTCTTGGCTACCTAGCAAGTTTGAGGCCAACCAGAGACATATGACCCATGGGAATCTGCCTCAAAAGAAATTCCTAGTCTCTGTCTATATAGTCACAGTAGGACACAGGTTGAAACATACTAGAACTCACTAATTACATAAACTCTTGTGACAGTCATCACTCTGAATGACAGAATTGACTCATTGTGGCAAAGACCTATGAAGTCCACAAAACAGAAATTTATTATTATATAGTCCTTTGTCCAAAAACAATGCTGGCTCCTGTTGTTCAGCGTTATGGAAGCAGGCTTCTTTTATTTTTTCTGCTCTACTTTCTTCAGTGTGAGTTTTCAGTTTAGGCCAAATGGCTCCTTACGCTCTTGCCAGGTCTGCATTCAAGTCACTGCAAAAGAGAAGAAATTGCTATCCCCCCTTGAAAAGTAACTTATGTCTCATCTGGCCAGAAGTTTGTGCTCTTATCATATCTACTACCCATATCATACTTGCAAACCTTGATGCAACATCCATAAGCTCAGCATAAAACATCAAAAATCAGATTCCCCAGTTATAGGAAAACTGTCGAGGGACATTCCAGAGTTATGATTCATTTCCCAAGTGTATCAAGACAAGATCACATGGGAAAATACTTCGCAGCAGCAAAGCACATACGAATCCGAATTGTCTTTTTCATGCTTTAATGACATAATGTCTCTCTGCTCCATCTCAGCCATCCCTTTGTTCTTCAGCACTAACATAGCAATCTGTAAAACACCCTACCATCTTTTTTGTTATTCCGATCTTAGTTCTGTAAAAAAGAATCAATTTGTCAAATGAAAAGGTTACCGAAGCATTATTAACAATAGAGGGGGAGTCACCATGTAGCCCGCCAGAGAAGTAAGATGAGAAATACTTAGATTAACAATTATGGGATAAATACTTAAGTCAGAGCTAGCCAGTAAGACACAAGCAAGGCCAACAGCTTCATAATTAAAAAAAAGAATAGAGGGAAACAGCCAGGCGGTGGTGTCGCACACCTTTAATCCCAGCACTCGGGAGGCAGAGGCAGGCGGATCTGTGAGTTCGAGGCTGGGCTGGACCGACAGCCTCCAAAACAATACAGAGAAACCCTGTCTCATAAAACAAACAAAAAAAATAGAGGGAAACAATGAATGTATAGCCTCAAACTTCCTCCCCCTATCACACAGCCTTCTTCACGGTCATACAATGGACAGGCCACTCTTCATGTCTTAAACGTCCACCCTTAACACCTTTGTTCCCATAGCTGCCCCATCTGCTATCACCGTGTCACTTCCTGTCCACACCCAACAGGTTAAAGCCCTTCTCCACCATGAGGCTTCCCAGGCTTCCTGCCTAATCCCTGGATTTCAGATCCCACTATCTGCACCTTTCTCTATGTATTTCACAAATAAAACACTCCTACAACACCTAATCTATGGGGATTTTTTCCACTCCCTCTGTCTAGATTCTAGGGGAAACCGGAAGTGTGCTTTCTGGGTTCCTAAAGCCATGGTTTTCAGATGAGAGCAACTTAGTTCTTAAGGGATACTCAGCAGCACCTGGAGACACAAGAGTCACGTTTGAAGGGATTATGTGTGATTAGCATCTAGTGGGTCAGGGGCAAGGATGCTGTCAATCATCCTGTGAAACACCAGATAGCTCCTCCAAGAACGACCTATTCCGAAATGTCCATCATTCTGAGACTGGCCTGACTTGGGTAAGTTCAAGGGAGTTTTTGTTGTTTTTAACTAGTATGTCTTAATGGATTCAGCTGTGTATTGAAATGATTTGAGCTTAATGGGAAGCATAAAAGAATAAATCTGAATGATACATACTGTGGAGACATGAAATGGAGGCACAAGTGTATAAAGGACTCTAAACAGAGTAATTTTGCTACTGTTATGAATACTAATGTAAATATCAGATATGTAGGATATCTGATATGAGACTCCCAAAGGGGTCATGACCCACACATTGAGAACCACTCAGAAGGCTCATGTATTCAACACTCTGTTTTGGTGATTCAAGTCATTGAGAAACGTGGGCTGTTGGGTGCTAACTCTAACAATGGTTTCAGCTATTGGTGCGTTTATACCAAAGAAGCTACCAGAGGGTTCCTGGTTGGAGGAAGTAGGTTAGTGGGGATATGCTATTAAAAGCTTCCTCTTGCCCCAGCCACTTCCTGTCCGTTGCTCTGTTTCCAGGGTGCCATGAGGTGAGCAGCACTGTGCCACTGTGCCCTTTGCCATAGTTTCTACTTCCCCATAGGCCTAGATAGCAGAGCCACACAACTGTGGACTGAAACCTCTGTCATCAGCCCAACATCAATCCCTCCTCCTTTTAAATGGTTTTTCTTTGGTACTTATCACATTGATGAAAAACCTAACATGATCTTAGAAGCTTTTAAAAAGACGTAGAAATCTAAGCTGAGATAACTAGAAGAGTTGGAATTAGCCAAGTAGAAATGGGAATGGCTCTTCCAGACACTCAGCTGTCATGTAAGTGACCCAGAAGCCGGGAATCTTGGTGCTTGTAAGGAGTTTATAGTTTGTATGATTGGCATTTGGCTTGGAGAGACTACAGAGATGGTGGTGGGAAGAAGAGAGAGTAACAGATCATGTACAGTCTTCCAAACAGACAAGGAATCTTGAACTTCATTCTGGCACAAAATAAAAGAACCAGGGAATCTGGTAGAAGACTTGAGGTAACCCCAACTCTTAAACAACGTATCACACAACAGTTTGAGCTGGCTTCTTTTTTTTTATTAAATGAATGCTGTCTTATCATTGTAGGCTAAACGGACGCTGTAACGATACGCGACACACAATTACTGACAGTAAAGCTAAGTATTTAATGTAGAAAATTACTCACAAGATACCAAACCCAGAGGAGCCAAACAGTTCTCAGCTAGCGGCCGGACCGGAAGCCGAACTCCAGGAAAAGAGAGCGAGACTTCCTGTGTGCTGTCTTTTATGCCTTCCCCCGTAACGCCCCTAACCATGCCCAAAAGTGGGCCTGGCTAGTGATGTAGTTCCGCCTACATACGTATACGTCTTTACGTCCAACCGTATACGTCTTTAGTCCTGTCTAAAGTGGGTGTGGTTAGCGGTGTGGTAAACAGCCCTTTTATTACCTCATCTGTATGCGCCTCTAATAAGTCACATGTTTAATGGCGGCATCAGACTTCCTCCTACAATTCCCCTTTTAGTCTAAAAAAGGACAACTAACTTGTGTCCATGAACAAAATGTATCAAACTTCTATCTAAACCTAAACTTATCTGAAAGAAACACCCAAATATGAACACCTCCTTCCAATCCCAACTCTAAAATAATTGAAAACTAACACTAACAGGTGTAAACTATCTTATAATATCAATAGTAGGGAGAGGGGGCATGGAATTCTCAAAACTACTTCCTGCTGAGATGGGACGATGATAATCTCATGGGGACCTGTGAAAAGAAAATGTTAGTATAACAAAATCTCTGTAGATCAGACAGTCTCTGTATGGCAGGAAATGCTTGATTGAAGTTCCTGGCTGGGGTTCTAGTGTTGATTGAAGCTCTTATCTTGAAGCTCTGGCCAGATTGTAGAAGATGTGCTGTTTCAGTTTCTTGGTCCGGAGTTGTGTAGAGTGATGTAGTTTCAAGCCATTTTCAGGATAGTGCTTGTCAGGTGGAGTCAATGATGTGGGACAGTTCAGATGCCTCCAGTCGAATCAGGTGAAGTCAAGGAAGTGGATCCTCATTCTCTTTCTGAAGCAGTTGAAGATTGCTGTCAGGAAATCCCTTGTTCTCTGGAAAACTCAAACATTACTGTTAACAAAGAAATATTTTAACTTTCATATGTATGCATACAGAAGAGGTGACAATAGGGAAGATGGAAAACCTGGAGGAAATTAGACTGTTCAGAAAAAGAAATCCATAGATAACAGTCCCTCATTGTATTTCTTCTGTCTTATATCAATGGCTCTTTGATATAATACAGAAATTCTGAATTGTATTTAAATAATATGCTTGGGTTTAGAGTAGGAGAGCCAATCCAACTCCAAAGCCAGCTTCAGTTAAATGAATGGGAACTGAGGTATGTGAAGAAATAAAGATAAAAGGGTACTATGAAAAAACAATATAGAGAGATTTAGACTTTGATACCACACAGTGAGATACTGTTTGTTTGATGGTCCTCAGGGTAGCTATTCATTCTTCTACAGGAATCTATAAGTCCAGTATTCTTTGCTGAGTTTAGTGGGATTGAATTTCCACGTAGAATGACAAAAGCTTTAAAGGAATTTTAGAAACAGAAGAACGGAGAGAAGCACAGATTTTTGGTAGCAGCATTTTTCTCAGGTGTGCTCTGTTTTGCTAGCCACAAGCCGAGATTCACGTGGCTCGCTTACCAGAGTCTTCCTGACTCGGCATAAAAAGAAAAAAAAAAAAACAGCAAGGTTGTTTTAAGAGACTCTGTTAACGATTGAAAGGTGTGTATGTACAGCTGGAAGTGGCAGCTTTTGCTGGATGTCAGCATGGACTGAGGCGGTAAGCTGGAATCACGCTTACGCCCGCCATCTTGAAACAGCAGTTTAAAACAGCCGCGGTTTTACAGATAAGACATGTGGCCAGAAAAACATAAAGATTTACAGTAAAGTCAGACTTGGATGAACAAAACCTCTAAAGGTTTACAGTCTGTTTAAAAATATACGTGAGATTGAGAGAGAAAATGAAATGACAAAGTGGTATATAAATACAAAAGCCGGCGTTGTGGTGGCGCATGCCGGTAAGATTTACTCCAGAGGCAGAGGCAGGCGGATTTCCAAAGAGAAATCCTGTCTCAAAGAAAAATAAATAAAAGTAAAATAAATAAAGTAATAATAGATAAATAAATAAGCCACGTAAAGATGGAAAATACACAGAGAGTCTGGATACTGTACGCTATTGTGTTTTTCAGTTTTTTGCTTGCTCAGGAAGGAACTGCTGCTAAAGTACATTTGATTATAAATGCTGCTGAATTAATCCAAGTTCTATCTTTTAAAAATGCCTTGACTTCAAAATTTAAGTATAAGGATATGTTACTTGGAAAAGGAGTTTTTATTTATGTTTCTACAGAAATTGAAAAGCTGAGAATTCCTTCCAGGCTTCTGTGGTTTCACGAACCAAGACCCCTGGAAGCAGTGGACCAGGTGTTCCAACAACTGAGACAGCTAAGATGATGCAGCTTTACAGACCACGAAAATAAGGACTTATACAGGTTTCTGAGTTTTGTCATGATCCCCATGGTATGAACAGCGCCCCCTTCCAGCAGGAAGCAGTTTGGAATGAGCGATGTCCCAATTCCCATCTTGTTTATAAATCTTTGTTTTCATTTAAATGGGATTGTTTATAATTGGCTAGTGATCACAGCCAATCTTTTTTAATGGTAAAAAGGGGAATTATGGTATGGGTATTGTTTTTCATTTATTGAGACAAAATCAAGGTCAATTTTGTGATGGTTATATTTCTCCTCTTGATTAAGTATTGTGCTTATACTGATCTTTTACAACGTAATGCATAATTGAATACAGACTATAGATAGTTACTTATAATAGAATTTATAGTTACATAAGTTAGGTTTTCTAGATATACAGAAATATATTTGAGATGGACAGTCTTCAAACCTCTCAAAGACCTTCAGAACATGGCATTTAAAATGGTTTAGGGTTTTTCTTGACAATGTCTGCTCCTGGCAGCACCAATTACGTCTGAGAGGAAGATGGGCATCGAAGAAACTCGTTATGGAGTTTGCTTTCAACATGGCAAGATTAGCCATTTGGGCAAGAAACTGCTCTTGCCTAGACTGTTTGACTGTTGTTGTATAATCTGGACATGCAGGACCCACAGAAAAGTGACTGCTGAACTCAGTCTTACAGGGTTCCTTCTTCATGGAAGAGTCTAGGAGACGTTCTGCAGGACAAAGAAAAATGACTGACAGACTGCCAATGCAGATGGACAGTTTGAAATTTCCTGCTTTGCTGAGAAGTGTTCCAGACACATTGTGGCCTATGGGCTGAAGATGGATGCCCCAACGTTACAGAGGAACTTCGGGTGACTGTCCAGGCAGTAAGATGTCTCTGTCGATCCTAGTGTTTATATATTATCCTTCTGTGGTCTTTGATGGAGTTGAAGACAGATAGTTATAATTATAGTTTTCCTTAGTTATGATAAAAGATAAGCTACATATAGAACTTTGGACTCACAAGGATGGGCTGGATGATATTTTCTTTAAATCTTGCTAAAATATTGTAACTATGTTCTTACTTGATAACTGTTCTGTCATATATAATTTGACTATGTTAAAATTAAGACCATTCTTTTGTTTAAACAGAAAAGAGGAGATGTTGGGGAAGTCCTGTTATTTGCCTGTGCATTTGTCAATAAAGTACTGTCTGGCCAATAGAAAACCTAGATAGGAGGGACTAGGAGTCGAGGAGGATTCTGGGAAGGGGAAAGACAAGAGAGTCGACATGTAACCGCATGGGGTAGGAAGCCCGGGACTATTCTCCGGTAAGAAACATACTTAGATTAACAATTATAGGGTAATTACTTAAGTCAAAGCTAGCCAGTAAGAAACAAGCAAGGCCAACAGCTTCATAATTAATATAGCCTCCTGTGTGTTTATTTGGGACTGATACGGCTCTAGAACCAGGCTGGCAGGAAAGCGGCTCTAGAACCAGGCTGGCGGAACGGCTCCTTCTAAAGGAAAAAGCTTCTCTTAATAATCATAATGGGGCATGAAACTAGATGGAATTGCATGAATTAGAAACTCCAGGTATACATGATACTCAAAACCAGTAAGAATGGCTAAAATTGCTGGGCGGTGGTGGTACATGCCTTTAATCCCAGCACTCGGGAGGCAGAGGCAGGCAGATCTCTGTGAGTTCCAGCTTGGTCTACACAGTGAGTTTTAGGACAGTCAGAGCTACACAAAGAAACCCTGTTGAAAAAAAAATTGCTAAGAGTCCTCAAAGGTGGGCCACATGTAACAAGAGGATTATGGGTAGAACTTTAAGGAACATTTCCTTCCAAGAGATTAATGAAAGGAGAAAAAAATCCAAAAGATACTTTTAAAAAAAAGCAGAAAATTTATGAGTGCTTTGTAATTGGTCAGGAAAAGACGACATTTTTCCAGGGATAGTGGCTGCTGTAATTCTGGCACTCAAGAGACTGAGGCAGGAGTATTGTTGGGTTCAAGGCTTAGTCTGGGCTATGCAGTGAGACCTGTTTTTAAAGGTAACATTTTGGGAAGAAAACAGAGATGAATAGTGTGAATTGTGGCAGAAAAGCTTGGGAAGATAAGGGAGGGATTTCTTTTAGACTTAGTGCTGGGAGCTTTGATGAGAAAGTTACAGCAGAATGATGGGTGGGGAGGTCAGTTATCTAAGGGTGATAACCAAGTGGGAAGTGAACAGTAGAGAGATGGGTGGTCGAACTCATCAACATTTATGAATAGATGAGCAGGGGATGTAATCCAGAGCTAGAGCAGGTGCCTGTGGACTTAAGACCCTGACGTCAATCCTCAACACCCAGAAGAAACACAGTAATGAACAGAGTTAATTCTTATGTCCTGGAGATGCCATAACAAAGGACCAGAAGCTGGGTGGTTTGAGTGAAAGAGACAGATTGTTTCACAGTTCTGAGGGTAAGTCAACTGGTGGGCTCCCTCTTTGGAGCACCAAGCCAATTTGTTCTGTCTTAGCTCTCTAGTTTCTTAAAGCTTTGGTTGTGAGCCTAGCCTTTAACAGCTAAGCAGTCTCTCTACTCCTTAGCCCTCTAATTTCTCATGGGTTGCCAGGCACTGCTGGTATGCCTTCCCTTGTCAAGGTCTACTCCAATCTTTGCCTTCATCTCTACATGGCATTTCTCTTTCTCATGTGTATGCTCAAATTTCATCTTTTTGTAAAGATAACAGTCACATTGAATTACTTTACCCTGGTGACTTAATTTTATCTTGATTTCCCTGGTTTCTATGTAGGATTCCATTCTAAGTAAATTCCAAGGGTATTTTTTGAGGCATAATTTAATCCAAGCATTTTTTGTTATAAACAGTATGTATCTTATATGAAAAGTAAAAAATATTGATATGTTTAAAGGTGGCTTTGAAAGACAAGAGAGATGAGGATAGTCTATCAAATACATATGGACATATATATTCTGCTTATTTAGTTCAAGATAAAAAAAGTTTGAATATGCGGAACACATTAGAAAAGAGTTTGCAGAAAGGAGGAAGTCAAAGTCTGAAAATGGTGTTTACTCTTGCATGGTGTGTGTGTGTGTGTGTGTGTGTGTGTGTGTGTGTGTGTGTTTAGGAATCTTGGCTGAATGAAAAATCCAAACCTGTCTGGGTACTCACTTACTAAACATTTGTTTTCATGGAGAATATCTGGAAGAAATCTGTATGTAAAGTAACCTACAGAGCGGAATATGAGAGAGGATTGTGGAAAGGCCAGTGTGGTCAGCACTGGCTGCTTCCCAGTCTGGTCAATGGAGACAAGAGTTAGAATAAAACTGGCTTTGAGGGACTTTGCCTTCCTTACGAGGACTTGGCATGACATCCAGAATCGGTTGACACGGAGTCCAGGAGATGGGCATTTCTTTCATTTCTATGAAACTCAGAAAAAATTATCCTGTGAAGTCTACTGCTCTAGACATCCACAGTGAGATCTAGAAGATTGGATGGTGGATGGTAAAATAATTTTGCAGTAACCACGTTGCTCTGAAAATAGGATGAGATGAAGCCTTGTGTACTCTGAGGGGAACTGACAAAGGAAGATCCCCATAAGAGGACTGTGTGCACTTGAGGAACTGTAGGAACTCCAGACATAACTGTTAGGGTAACAGGAGCTGTGGTTATGCTGTAGGCAAAGTAGATATCAGCAAAAACTTAGCTTATCAACAGTAAGTCCTTGTGTATGCATCTGATTAGTCATCCTGTTTTCGTGACAGAATGCCAACAGAAGCAAATTAAGGGGACAGAGGTTTAGTTCGATTTAGTTCTAGATCAGTGGTTCTCAGCTTCCTCATGCTGTAACCCGTTAATGCAGTTCCTCCTATGGTGACCCACATCCATAAAATTATTTTCATTGCTACTTCATAACTGTACTTTTGCTAGTGTTATGAGTCATAATGTAAATATCTGTGTTTTCTGGTGGTCTTAGGTGACCCCTGTGAAAGGGTCTTTTGACCCCACTGTTCTAGAGTATAGCTTGATCCACAATGGTGGCAGTTCCCATGTGGCTGGTTCACATCTTGGTTGATCAAGAAGCAGAGAGCTATAGCTGGACACCACCTTCAAGGCTTGCTCACAGCAACCCACTTCTGCTAGCTGGGCTACAGCCCCCAATGTTTCCCAGCCTCCCCAAACAGCACCACCAGCTGGGTAACAGGTGTTCAAACACATGACCCTATAAAGGGCACTTTATATGCAAACTCTACCACCCTTGGCCACCATAAGCTAAAATCTAGTGCATATTGGACAACGAACTCAGTCGACTTCCAGATTCCCTATATACTCAGTAATCATCTTGATATTATTCACAAATCCAAAGCCTCTATGGAGGTTCAAGACAAATCTAAGCTATGAGCCACTGTAAAAATTTGACTTGGAACTGTGATAGTGGTCTTATTTTTGACTGGTGGGATTAACACTTTCTCTTGAACCAGCTTCACTGTGTTTGAAGCTATCCTCAGCAGACATCCCATAATTCTAGCATCCCTGTAGTCTCTACTTCAATGAGGCCTCATCTTCACAGTTTCACATTTAGCTCACTTAGAAGCTCCATACAGAAATTCCAGCCCCACCACACATTTCTTGGCCTCATTATTATTTTTCTGTAACCTTGGTGCAAGCTTCCACAACCTTATAATGATTGCATTTTGTGTGCACGCTGCCAAGTTCTGCTACCAGCTTCAGATGTAGCCAGGCGTCACTTTTTCATAGCTTATCACAGTCTGTGGGCCTACATGGCTGATTTGTTTTTCAAGACAGGGTTTCTCTGTATCTTTGGAGCCTGTCCTGGAACTTGCTCTGTAGACCAGGCTGGACTGGAACTCACAAAGATCTGCCCGCCTCTGCCTCCTAAGTTCTGGGTCTAGAGGTATGCGCCACCAGCGCCCAGCTTACAAGACTGATTTTTGGAAACTATTTCCCTACTTGATTAGGATGTCACTGTAACAACACTCTTTGTTCAGATATTCCTTTTTATTGAAAGTCCTACAACTAGTTTTACATTTTCATGCCCTGGAACATTTGGTAAAGTGGACTCTTGTTCTTGAAGTAGCTTTCCTGTGGTGATATTAGCTGAGCTCCATCGGGTTCTTCCTGACCTTATCTGAAGCAAGCATGGACAATGAAATGTTTTTGGCTTCCTTTTAATGCCAAGAATCTGAACAATTGCAGTCATCTTTGCTGCTCCCTGCTTGTCTGCCAGTTCACAATGGTAAACACATCTGAGCTTTTTTCCTTGACAAGTTGCAAATCTTTTCTATCATCCTGTTTCACTTTTTTCTCGGAACATTCATTACAAACCCAGCTAAATACAATGAGCAATAACCATGCTACCATTTGGGATGCTATTATGTTCTGGCATCTTGAAAGTTTCTTTGTCAACCATTAAATTTTATTTCACTTAAATTTTGATGAGAGTGTAACATGAATGGCTTTATATAAGAATCTTCCCCCCTCTGAGAACTTTGTGAGCATGGTCTTTGCTGAATGGTCACTTCTTTCTGTTGCCATTCCAGCTATCCAGGTAACAGTAGAAATGGACCATTAAACTCTGCTTGCCAGCACTCTGGTACTTCTCCAGCTCACATCCCCAAACTCTTCCACCTAATTCCTACAAACCAGTTCCAAAGGCCTACAATCTACATGAACAGGTTTGTCACAGCAACTACTTCACTGTCCCATGATATCACATGTTTGAATACTTGGTCCCCAGTTGATGCTGTTGTTTTGGTAGGCTGTGGGGGCCAGGATGGTAGGGGTGCTGGCCAATGGAGACAGGCCCTGAAAGTTATAGTCTCATCTTGTCTGTTTTCTGACCCATCAAGATGTAAATAAGCTGGACCACACTCTTCTGTTGCCAAGGGCTGACCCATCAAGATGTAAATAAGCTGGACCACACTCTTCTGTTGCCAAGGGCTGCTCCATCAAGGTGTAAATAAGCTGGACCACACTCTTCTGTTGCCAAGGGCTGCTCCATCAAGGTGTGAATAAGCTGGACCACAATCTCCTGTTGCCAAGGGCTAACCCATCAAGGTGTAAATAACTTGGACCACAATCTCCCACTGCCAAGGGCTGACTCATCCATGTCACCAGACCCTCCTCAACACAATGGGCAGTATCCAAAGTAATGAATCAAAGTCTTACACTGCTTCTGTTATGCATGTTGTCAGTGATGAGAAAAGAAACTAATATATTTATTGTTGTCTAGCAATTTGCTCTCTGTTGTTCACCATCTCTTACAGCCCTTCCTCCCAGGGCTGTGCTGATACTCATAATGAGTCCTGCCATCTGCATCTTTAAAGAAAAATTTCCATTTTGTTTCTGTTTCTCACAAATTTTATGTTGTCTTTATCTTAGCAGAAGAAGCTTAAAATCGTACTTTTAAAGTCTTCATAACGCAGCACATTCCCAAGATAAAGTATTTTTGTCACTTGATTCTTTAAAAGCTAGGTGCTTGGTTGTCCAGACAAACCCAGGATCAGGGAATTCTAGATCTGGATTTTTCTTAGGCAGCCAATCCTGTCACTCCTCTGAGGCCGACATAAGGCTGCTGTATGCGGCTGAGTGTGTTTCTTCTTGGAATGCAGTGCTGGAGATCTGAACCCAGACAGGATCCCGAAGCTGTGGCTGTCACCACGATGGTGTTTGTGGCATCAAGTATTCCATAATTGTGACAGTTTGTCTGAAACTTCTTGATCGTCAGAGAGTAGAAAGAAGAAAAGCATAAGTGTGCTGTGGTGAGGGTGGCCCCCAAACTGTCTCAGGTAGTGGGGAATTCCCAGAGGGGAAGCTGTACGAGGTCTTCTTATAAATGAACCACAATAAGGCAAAATGTCGGGGTAGCACCAGGAGAACCACAAAAACTGAGGCTGTAAGGATGGTGGACGCCACCAGGCAAGAGTTTGTCCCATCACCACCACTGTTCACTCACAGGCATTCTAACTCCCTTCTCCAGCTCTACTCTGGTCAAGAGGAAACCACTGAATACAGTTAAGTTGTCCATGAATGTGGGTCTCTCAGGCCATCAAAGTCATGCTGAAGAGAAAGTTGAAACTTACCAGTTGCATTTTTCCAATATTGTACATTATATGATGATTAATTATGAAAGCTCTTTGTGGTCCCTGTTTCAGGTTTGTTCTCAGTTTGTGGGAAACACATATGTAAGGAATCAGCAAGTGTTTTCTTACGTTCCAGGAGGTCTGAAAATGGTGTCACCCTCAGGACAGTAGGGGATACTTACCCAGTCCAAACATTCATCTACAAACGCAACCCTGAGTCTCCCACTCAGAGAGACTTGAGAAATCACATTCAGCTGAAGTCATGCTCCTGGATGAATCTAGGGATTGCCTGTAGTGTTGGCACTGAGCTATGAAATTCTGATTCCCTTTGGGAAAAGCAGGTGACTCCCATACTAGAATGTTCTTGAAATGAACTGCATTCATTCTGGTGTCTTTGGGAGGTGGTGTCACGCCTCATGCTGCCTCCAACAGTCAGTTGCATAGTCACGCTGAGGGAACACAGGGGTGCTCAGATGCCAGCAGCACAGGACACTTGCCCTGGTCCTGTTCCCCAGAGTACCAGCATGGTGACCATTGGGGTTTTGTTTATTTGTGTGAGACTAGGTCCCACTATTGGCTGGAACTTGCTAAGTAGCCGGGGATGGGCTTGAGCTTGTGCTCCCCTTGCCTCTTAAGGTGTGGGGATTTCAGGTGCCTCCAAGTATTTCCCATGTTTCAGTTAGTAAATTTGGTGGCTGAGATACAATTTATTGGCCTAGTGCTAAGTGCATACAACTTCAGACAAGGAAAGGGAAGAAATGATTGGATAAAGAAGTCTGCACTCATTAGCTTCCTATCAGATAATCTTCTGAAGCTTTTCCCCAGACTCAGGAACTGTTACTTTTGTCTGTGTTGTTCTTCCTTTCTTTCTTTCTTCCTTTCTTACCAAGGGGCACCTTTGTAATCAGCTCATGTATAGAGTCTGATTATTTCCCAAAAGACTAGCTCTCTGAGTAGCGAAGCAAGGCTGCTCTTATATAAACATATTTGTGAAACAAAATAAATTGGTTGTGTTTTAAAATCTTTAAATGTACCCCCAAAGCTGTTGTTATTTAAAAAGTGGCATGAGAGAGAAAGAAGTCATGCAACAGAGCTCACGTCGAGGGGGTTTTATTGGTAGAAGGGAATGGAAAAGGCAGGAGGGGAAGGGGAGACCGACAGGAGCAGCAGAAGAAGGGGGGAAGGAGGGGAGAGGTACAGAGATGGACAAGACCCATCTTTTAAAGGGGAACATAGTGAAAGTGCACTGTAGGTGCCCTTAGTGGGTGCAGCTGAGGACCCCAAGGGCAGGCCAGTGCAGATGCCTGACTACTAACAAAACTGTAAGACATAATTAAGTAACGTCACGTAAAAACACACGGGAAAATGCCACTCATACCATGACACTAGGACTATAAACTGGTGGGACTGTCTGGAGAACCTTTTAACCTGTTATCCGGCTGGGCGGTGGTGGCGCACGCCCTTAATCCCAGCACTGGGGAGGCAGAGGCAGGTGGATCTCAGTGAGTTGGAGGCCAGCCTGGCCTAAAGAATGAGTTCCGGGACAGCTGGGCTGTGACACAGAGAAACCCTGTCTTGAAAAAACAAAAACAACAACAAAAGCCTGTTATCAGCTGGACACTCTCTCTTCATCCAGAAATTCCACCTCCAAGTCTCCACTCGCAAAACAGCCTGTCACATGAGGAACTTTACTATATGGTTCCTAGTAGTTACACAAATGCAGAGAACAATAGCATGTGTCATTTGTCGAGACGAAGATACGATACAGTGAGAGTTCAAAAAGTCATGAAATGAAGCTTGCTGACTTCAGGGTAGTAGATACCTCTGGGATGGGGACAATGTATCTATACTGGCAGTTTTTGATATAGAAGAGAAAACAAAGCAAATATTGGCATCGGAGTATACGACAGGTTGGTACGTGAGTATCTGTTAATAGTTTTGGTGCTTGACTGTATATTATAAATGCCATCATTAAATACTTCAGACTTTAAGAAGTGTCTTTGGACATGAGAACACAACAAACAGGTTTTAGTTTGTTTATATTTTTATATGTTATTCAGGGTATGTAAATGCATCAGACATCATAAAGTTAATTTAAAAATGTCACAATGCGACTATGCTATGTGTGTTTCTAATTATAACATTCTATCGAAACTGTTTTCCATAAACAGCTTGAGGTGCCTCATTTCAGTGGCTATTTTTCCCCTAAGGTATAGTTGTAGTTACTGAAAAGGCCACTGGGGGCAGTATAGGTGGGAGAACTAGATACTAGACAGAGGAGTCTCAGGAACTCTGACCTGGAGACAGGACAGCCACAGGCTATAAGGCTGCCAAGGAGGGCCTCCTCGTCTTCCTAGATCCTTAACAAGACAGAAATTCGGCTGGAACAGGCCCAACTATGCTTTCAGCGTCCCCAAATTTGTCTTCATCTTTGAATGGAGTTTTCTTTCGTCTTTGACTTCAGACCGGATAAAAAGGTGATGAATGATGGGTCTAGCTGGTGTGCTCCGCAGACCGTGAGACTCCTTACCCAAACTGATGTGTCGAAATCATCTCTACCATGGCATAATTATGTTCTGCCCTGACATCTGAAACTAGCAGGGCGCCTAATAGCCTAATGATAGCTTCCTAGCCACTGTGTTATGACGGATAAGATCCCCCGGTGGAACAACTTTTGTTATCACAGCAGTGAGACACAGGACAGCCCACAGAGGTAGTGAGACAGGCTGTGCTGTCTTGACGGCTGACCTCCACAGCCCTGCGTGCTCACTCTGTCCCTGAATACCACCCCACCCAGCCTAGAATGAGACAGTCAGCAGTTATCTGTCTCATCAACCAGTGCCAGGGAGGGACTTTATGTCTGGCCATGCTCATAAATGTAGGGTGGAATCCTTCCTTCTCTAGCAGGGAGATGAGAAGATGACCAAGATATTAATGGGTTCACAGGTATCTTTTTAAAATGCTATTTCTTTATTGAGAAAGAGAGAGGGAATGTGTTTTATGTTCCTGATGAATGTGTTCACACCTGGGTGTGGAGGACAGAGCAAGATGTTGGCTATCAAATGTCTTCCTCTCTTACTCCCCACAGACTGCCTTGAGACAGGGTTTCTCATGGACTGGAAGCTCACTGGTTTAAGTAGCCCGGCAGCACATTACATCATTGAAGCAAGTCAGAGCAAGAACGCAGATACAGAACTAAAGCAGAGACCAGGGAAGAATGCTTACTACCTTGCTTAGCTTGCTTTCCTATACAACCCAGGATTAACTACCTGCCTAAGAATGGCACTGCCCACAGTGGACTCCCCCCTATATTAACCATTAATCAAGTAAATCCCCCACAGACTTGCCTTCAGGCCAATCTTATGGCAGCAACTCCTAAGTAGGGGTTCCTCTCATCAAGTGTCAAGTTAACAAAAACTAACAAGCACACTTGTAATGAAGGACAAAAATACCTAACCATGTGATAAAGACTTAAAAAGCCACAGCTCAATTATAGCTAGCCAACATACAGTGAAACGACACTACTGTGATGTCACCACTTTTAATAGGTATTCCAACACAGTGACACTAATGACTATCATACCACAGTCTACACATTGTAGAAGATCACCAATTTTTTTAAAAAAATTTCAAATACAAAATTAATTGTTTACAATATTCTCAATGTTTCTAGTGTTTGGAATTCTTGTGAAATTCTTTTAATGTCTTTAGTGGCTTTGGACTATCACAATTATAGTTTAAGCCTAGATGTCCATCTTTGTGTGTTTAGCTAAGTCCCACACCATTGATAAGTGTGGGGTGATCCTTTATTCATCCCCAACTGGTGGTCAAAATGAAACCTAGAAAAAACGATTCATCTCTTCAGTGTTGCAAAGTTAGATGGACGCATTCATGACCCCAACAGATTTCTGATTCTTAAATCCAGTTTCTTCTTCCTGTATTTCCTGAAACACAAAATTCTTTTAAAGTCTCTTGAAGTTAACCTCTTTACACATCACTTCTTCGTAAGTGAGTGAGTATTTTCTGGAAGGCAGCACAGGGTGAGAGGATCCAGGCAGATTCCAACTGGCTCACTGAGTTGAAGAGATGGAGCCTGGACTCCAGGGAAAAGCTTGTGTGTTTTGTTATACATTAGAGTGGGAGTGGCCAACTGATGATTGGCACAGCTGGAGACCTATACCCTGAGAGGGAGCTCTCCCCTGAGGGTCAGAACCCAAAAGGGATACCCCAAAGACCTAGGATAGAACCAAACGTGAATGGGGGGAAAAGTCAATGAATCCTAATGATATTCTACTACACTCATAGATTGGTGCCTAGCCCAATCGTCATCAGAGGCTTCGCCCAGCAACTGACGGAAACAGATGCAGAGACCCACAGCCAAACATTAGGTGGAGCTCAGGGAATCATGTAGAAGAGGGGAAGAGGACCCAGTGGTGTCAAGGGCACCACAAGAAAGCCCACAGAACCAACTAACCTGGGCTCATGGGGGCTCACAGAGACTGAACTGACAACCAGGAAGCCTGCATGTGACTGACCGACCGATCCCTCTGCATGTATGTTACAATTGTGTACCTTGAGACTCCTAGAAGTGAGAGCAGGGGATGTCTCTGACTCTGTTGCCTGCTTTTGGGACCCTTTCTTTCTACCGGATTAACTCATCCAACCAAGGTGGAGGAGGGCATGCCTGTTCTCACTGCCGCTTGATGTACCATGGCTGGCTGCTATCCATGGGACGCCCACCTATATCTGAAGAGAGATGGTGGAAGAGGAGTGGATGGAATGGGGTGGGGGGAACTGGAGATGGGGAGAGCTTTGGTTAGGGTGTAAAAACAAGAAAATAAATAAGAAAGAAAAGAGCAGAGCCTTCTGTCAGTATCACAGCTGAGAAGAAGCCTTAGAGCAGGTAGCTCTCCTTGACCACTTTTCTAAGCCAATGGTCCAAGAGAGCCGGGTCTCACAGCAGTTGGAATAAGGATGAAGTTTTCTTTTGTGTTATACTGGTGTATAACCTCGAATCAGTTATGCCTGTCTCAGAGACTAATCTGGTGAGGGGGGAGGGATATGCCATCCCTCTGGAAATATGTGTGTAACCTGCAATCGTAACTCTTAAGAAGCTGAACCCTTTACATATTAGCATTTCAGGTTAAGAATATGAGTTTTGGAAAAACATTTGAAATTCACCCATGCGAAAGAAAGAATTTGTCAAATCACACTAAGAACCATATTTGGAGTTGCCTCTCTAAGCAAGGGTCAATTTAGTGCAAAGACAAACTTCCTGCCCTGAGGCATGTTCCCTGGGCAGAAAGAGGCTCTGGTGAGGTGGAGGAAAAAGTGAGACCCATTGATTGATTGATACTCAAGAGGAGACAGTGCTAAGCCAAGAGAGCTGGTTGTGTGAGGGCTTCATTCCTGCGTGGGCTTTAATTTCACTTCCTGCTAGAGCTCTGCATGAGTGGCCATACGATGGGTCCCAGGCTAAGAAAGGGCAGGCCAGCTTGGTCCAGAGGGCGGTGTTGCCCAATTGAGGATGTAGAAGGCAGTGCTGGGTCTCCTGTTTCCTGTTTGATGGAAATTCTAAGGAGAAGCAGATGCCACCCTACGGGCCACTAGATTGAGAGCAAGATAGCTTTGTGATCAAAATCAGGGAAGAACAGCTGGATGGACATGTCAGTCCTGCAAAGCCAACAGGCAAAACCATAGGAGACTTCCTAAACTGAGGGAGAATTCAACAGCAAGCGGTATAGGTCAGATTCTCCTAGGCCAAGGCCATGTGGAATCAGCAACTCTAGACACCAACCTGAAGAATGGCAAAAGAGCATAAAAAAAAGAACAATCCTCCCCAAAGACCAAGGATCACACACAGAGGTAGTTTAAATTTCCTGCCTTAGCGACAGTTTAATGGTGTCATGCCTTCAGGCGTCCCCTTCCATGCATTCCAACTCCCAACTGCTGACAAGGGAAGTCTTCCTGCGAAGGGCCAGGTCCAAGACAGTATCATCTCTGCACATCTAGATTACTCCATGACTCAATGAAGACCCATCATTCAATGTTTCCTAAGAAATACCATCCATTCAACATCTGTTAGAGAAAGTTTCCAGTGTCCCAACACAGACTAGAGAGTGTAGATTGAATCAAGAATGAAGTGCCATGTCATTCTTGCCTTTAAGACCATCTTAGTTTGGTGGGGGAGTCACCTTGGGTGATTTCTCCAGGCTCCTTGTTTACCACTTACTTTGACAATGCTAGCTCCTACCCATCTTCCAGTTTCCAGCTACATCAGCATGGTGCCCATTCTCAACCCTGTGGTATAATGGGCTTTTGAGTCAAGTACTAATTTTATAGCTTGTCAAATAAGTTTTTGACTAATTCTGTTCTAGGCTCTAAAATCTTAGGCTAAGCACTGTGTGATTCCCTTACCTCCTTTGTCTCCTCTCCTCTCCCCTCTCCCCCTCCTCTCCTCCCCTCCCCTCTCCCATCCCTTCCTCTCCTCCCCTCTTCTCTCCCCTCCCCTCCTCTCTCCCCTCTCTTCTCAGCTCCCCTCTCCTTTCCCCTCCCCTCCCCGCCCCTCCTCTTCTCTCCCCTCCCCTCCCCTTCTCTCCTCTTCCCCCTTTTGTCCTTCTGCCCCTTCCCTTCCCTTCTTCTCTCATTCTCTCTCCCTCTCCTCTCTCTCTCTCCTCTCTTTTTCTCCTCTCTCTCTCTCCCTCTCCTTGAATTCAGGGCCACACTATCTTTTACCTTCTGTACCTGACCCAGAAGATCTTGTTCTGTAAATTCCTGTCCAGTGAATGCAAACGCATCTTTCACAGCATCGAGGACCGCCCCCCACAGCACATGCTGCGAAGTTCTGAAAGCCTTGCCATGTACATTATCTCACTGACAAGCAGAAGAGGCCGAGAGGGAGAGAGATTCCATCCTCAGAACGGGGCCCAGCTGCTTTAAATAGAATCTGCTGTCAGAGGACAATCGCTGAGCCAGCTTTGGGGGACCGGTTCCAGTGCAGGATGTGAGCAACGGGGCCTTGTATGATGTTTCCTGTGAACCATGCCCACACAGATTTTAATACATCTAACACACACATTATGCATGTTAACGTATAATACATATATAACAATTTATCAATTTATATGTGCTTCACAAAACAAGAGTTAAGGAGGAAACTGTTTGCAAAAGTACCAGTGAGGTCATAATGTGGGAAGTTTGTAGGACAGCGAACGTCAGGAAATAAGAAGTAGCTAAGATAAGCTAATTGAGGGTGGGGAGTAACGTTCAGCAGTAAAGTAGATAAAATAATGGCTTTGAGAAAACAGGGAAGAAATTTTCAAAGAAAAAATGCCAAGAAAAAGGGCAAACTCCAGAACACCAATCATTTGGGGTGCTGAGAGAGAGAGGGCTGGGCAGTGCCTTCCACATGCCATTGTTCTGAACTGCTTGGTTTGTGGATGTATTTAGGTTCCTGGTGAAAACACAAAACAGCATTGTCTGGCCTTATTTCATCTTGACACTTGTCATTATCATTAAGGAGGCAGGAATGTGGAAACCACTTAGGGAAGTAAAGAGATTTTAAAGTGAAGAATTAGGTCAGGAGTCCCTCCCCCAGCCTTTTCAGGTCTCTGAAAACTAGTCTTCCACAATATTAACTCTTTATTTACTCCTTTGCAGGGACTCTGCAGGGCTTGAGAACAGGGGAGGAGGGGAAGGAGGGAGGAGGGAGTTGGGGGTGGCTACAGGTTTCCTGACTGTGGTCATTCACTCTCTTACTGGGCTTCTCACTTCCTGTACTCACTTCCCACAATTCCACTCTCCCCATTCTTACCTCTCCTTCCACCCGAATCTCTCTCACTCACGCCAAAGTTATATGCTTTGGAATCCTTTATCATATCAGTATTTTCTGTGTACGATAGAATCTGTGTGTGGATGGGGCTACTGTGTGTATAATAGATTGTAGATATTCAAAGGTTTGGACTCTCCTCTATATAGATTTATCATGTTCATGTCTGACTCTCCAAGATGGTCTTCACTGCTTTGTATAATACAGCAGGCTGTCAATACTTTTTATATAAACTGTTAAGACCAGATTATCTTAAGCTACTTAGTGGCATATGTCTTATGTTTTTCCTTCCCTTTCAAACATGTCATAGGAATAAAAATACTGCATTGCTCCATCCGGTAAAAGCTTCCAAGGATTTTATAGAAATTCAAAATGTGTACTGTATCCAATTTATGAGCTCATCAACTTAGCATGCATGGAGGAGACGGAGAAAGGGAACAAGCTGGAATAGGATGTGGTTTTCCCTGTCTGATCTCTAGAGAACTTTCCAAAATTCAGTATATATATAATATATGAAAATACATAAGCATGTTAAAGCACTTTCAAATAGGGTGTGAGTTTATTACATTATTTATGGGTACAGTGCATGTGTAGGGCAGAGGACAACTTGTGGGAGTTGGGTCTTTTCTTCTACTATGTAGGTCTCGGGAATGGAACTTAGATTAGCAGGATTGGAATATTGTTATTTGAAGAGTGGAGGAATGGCTTCCAGTTTATTCATGTGACTATGGGCAGGACACAGTTCCTCACTAGCTATTGGCCAAATGCCCAAGTTCCTTGTCACATGTCTAGACATGGCTTCTAACTTCCCTAAGTGAGTGACGGAAGAAAAGAATGGAGGTTGAGACAGAAGTCACAGTCTTTCATGTCTGAATCTCTGAAGTGACCAGTGTCACTTCTCCAGTGTCACAGGAGCAATTTGAGACAAGACTTCACTAGAGTGGGGGCGTCAAGAGGTCATGAGAGCCATAGGGACATGGATACCACATCTGCATTCACAATACCCCAAGTTTCAGGAGAATTTAATGAAAATAAAAATACAATTTCTCCTCCAGGTTCCTGAACCTTAAATTTGGTCACAAACTCCAACTTAATAGTGATGGATAGGAGAACATTCAGGACCTCAGACCATTTCTAACCTATCTCCATTGTGTAATTTTTCAGCTTTACCAAATTCTAAATGATAAATGTGCACATTTATGGTATACATATACATGAATATTTGATATATCCTTTCATTATGAAATGACCTCTATAAGCAAGCTGGTTAGCACATCCTCATTAGATGCCCCGAACTTGTTCATTTTCAAACTTTACAACCTTTGACTAACATCTCATTTCCTTCTCTCCCAGTCTCTGGAACCTCCCTTGTACTGCCCATGACTTTGGCTATTTCTGATTTTACATATGAATGAGATCATGCAGCACTTGTCAAGTTTTCTGTGTCTGTCTCCTCTCGCTCAGCACAGCTGAACTCACCCCGATAATCTAGGATTGTCTCTCACCTTAAGACCTCAAGCCTCCTGGTGAGGTTGTGTCCCAGGAGTTTTTTTTTTCACAGCAAGCATGTCCCTCTGCTGAAAAGGGAGGGCCCATTTGCTGTGCTTCACTCTGAAGCAGAGGTCAGAAAGGTCTACTCTCTATTGTAAAGAATTAGACTTCCCCAAGTTTGGGGTTCCTCTCCTTTAGTAACTTCCCATGCAGGCACATGTCACCCAGGCCTCTTTAGGTCATTCTGTGGTACTGATGCTCAGAAAACTTCTATAGATGCTGATGCTCTGACTTTTGCTGTTGCCATTTGAGCCACACAATCCTTTTGTCTCTTACCCATGAGTCTTAAGTCTCCTGCTGTTGTGCTCAAATTCTGAACCCCCCCCCCACAAGTCATCAAGAGACTCATTCTGATGCAAAAGCAAACAATCTTCTATTGTTTAATGAGCTTACCCCATTAACTAGGGCCCTTCGTCCATGCAACACAGCCACTGGCATGAGAAGGACCCAGAGAAACTGAGAGGCAGGAAACTTACCGGGCAGTGTAAGAGAATTATGCAACAGTCTTAGGATTGGTGCACTTTTGGGTTCAGGCACCCGTCCTGTGCTGATTGGTCAACTGGTTGCTATGGCCTGTAGGCCCTCCCAGGGCTGTTGCTATGCTTTACATGGCACTGTTAGACCACCTTTACTGTAATGTACCCTTTACTGTAATGCATGCCCAGATCTGTAAAGCACATCCAGAGTCCTGCTAGCTAACTTCTGATTGGTTCGTTGCCAAAAGGAGGATATCTGACCTCCTAGTGACTAGGGCAGGCCCAGCAAGGTCAGACACGAGCTGAGTCAGAGGCCTACATGTCTTCTGCAGCCTATCATGGCTGCTAAAGCAGGCAGCTGGGTGAGGGCCTGGTTCCTTCACTGCCAGTACACACACAATGGAGCAGCCTAACCTGTTGACCCTCTTTCACCCTCAGAGACACATCTCCATTTTGGACATCCATGAAGCAAGCAGGGGACACCACAAATATTCTATCTTTATAGAATAACAGTAAGTTTGGAGAAAATAGCATGCCAATGGTACAAATGCAGAACTCATTTGAAATGCCAGCAAAAATCATTGGTGAAAACAGTAAAGAAACATGAAAATCTGAGAATGCATCTAGAAGATCTCAAATCTAAATAAAGAGAGCTGCAGAAATAGAACAGAAAAAAGGAAAAGATATTAACAAACAGAATAAGAAGATTTGAAGGCTGAGTGGTGGTGCACACCTTTAATCCCAGCACTCGGGAGGCAGAGGCAGGCGGATCTCTGTGAGTTTGAGACCAGCCTGGTCTACAAGAGCTAGTTCCAAGACAGCATCCAAAGCCACAGAGAAACCCTGCCTTAGAAAAAAAAAAGAAAAAAGATTTGAAAGACAAAACTTCATATTGAAAGGTCCACTGGGTAAAGTCTGGTGGACAAACATGGCAAAAGATAGCAGAGTATATTTTAAAGCATTGGGAAAAGAGGAAAATGAGTCTCACCCACAGCTTTCAGAGAGAGTAACAAACAGCTCCTGTGTAAAGGCTTGATTATGGTAGCTTCAGATCCCCAAACATCTCCAAGGGATCCTGAAGGACAACAGCTAATAGCCTTTGAAGTTGTGGGAAATATCTTATACAGAAAAACTGTAGCTAGAATAAAAACACTTTCAAGTAGTCGAGGTCTGTTGTAGAATAATCTTTTTGTACACAGTGTCACTCTGATTGGTTTAATAAAAAGCTGAATGGCCGATAGCTGGCTAGGACTTTTCAGACACACTGGACACTGGGAAGAAAAAGGGAGTTGCCAGCTAGATGGAGAGAAAGCAGCATGAGGAAAAGTAATAAAGCCACGAGACAAAAAGTAGGTTGATAAAAATGGGTTAATTTAAGTTGTAAGAGCTAGTTGTGACAAGCCTAAACTATTGGCTGAGCTTTTATAATTAATAATAAGTCTCTGTATCATTATTAGGGAGACAACAGTCCCGATGATAACGTCTGACTACAAAGGTCAGAAAGAGAGGACTAAGGGAATATTTGGAATTATGATGAAGATAGAGCCTCAAGATGTCATTTATATACAGGGATAACAAACACGCAGTCTGAAGTTGAAGGTCAAAACACTTGATTTGGGCAAGACATCTTAGATTGCTATTGTCAGAAAGGTGCATACATTGACAATGTTAGCAGAACATTGAAACACTGGAGGCATATTTAGCTTGTGAGGGAGTCTCCGTCACTTCTGATTACATCTATTCCCAGATCTTCTCTAAGCAAGTAATAAAACAAGATGATTATTTTCAGTAAAGCAATGACAAAAATGTACAAGGCAGGAGATGCAAGCTCTGTGATGCTGTTCCGTGGTGCATGTATCCACAGGATCATAGTCATGTAAATACTTGACCATTGATGTAGTCTACATTATGGGACAGTTACATGGAGATAATAAGGAGGTGGGAAGCTTGTGTGTAGGAGGGTAGTGCTGCGAAAATAAGTGAAACCTTAGTGCTTTGGGTTTGGGTGACTAGGAAGAAAGAAGTTGGAATATAAATGCATAATTCAGAAATGTGAAATTAACTCTCAAAAAAGAGTTAAAGTTGCCAATGGGGTTGACCCCCCAAGAGCTACCATGGGCTGTGCGCCCTACACTTCCTCTTGGTTTTGGAAATTAGTCAAGTCTTGTGTATAAGTAATGTCATGTACAGATGCAATTTACATAAGACAAGTGCCAAACAAAGTAAACAAAAATTAAAAGATATCAGACTGCCTTGAGATGTTTCTTCCCCTTTCTCGTACTAGGGTAGTGAGCAGATGTTTTACTGCAGGCGACCAGAGGAGGTCCACTGCAGGGAGTCTGGGGGGGTCTAATGGCAGCTTCCCTAGCAGCCTCAGGCAGCATCAGTGGCCAAATTCTTTGTTCCTGGGAGAAGACTGTCTGTGAGCTTCTGTGGACTCACAGAAGATGAGCTGTGGTCGTGAATAAAGCATTCAGGACATCCACCTTCCACCAGGGTCCCCCCAGAGAGGACAAGGCGGAACACAGAGACTGGCTTTGTCTGGGGAAAGAACAGTTCGTTGGCAGAAGTTGCCCTGTGAGTGACTTCCAGTTGCCTTAGGCCCTGAGACCCTGGGAAAGAAAGAAAAAGTCACTCCATTTTTTTTTCTTTAATAACTCAAGCTCAGGGGCTGGAGAGATGGCTCAGAGGTTAAGAGCACTGACTGCTCTTCCAGAGGTCATGAGTTCAATTCCCAGCAACCACATGGTGGCTCACAACCATCCATCTTGAAAAGATGCTCAATATGCTTAGCCACCACACAGAGGAAAGCATATTAAAACTTGGAAATGCTACCTCACCTCAATCAGAATGGGTACCATGAAGGAAGCAAATGGCAGCAAGTACAGGCGAGGATGCAAAGGAAGAGGTTATTCCTGCTGGTTGGAGTATAAATGTGTCTGGTTGCCATGGACATCAGAATGGAGGCTCCTCAAAAACCTGATGCCGTGATGGTATTGACCGTTTACATTTCTTTTGAGGATTGTGGCTTCAGTTCATTAGTCATTTTATTGATTGGATAGTGTGTGTGTGTGTGTGTGTGTGTGTGTGTGTGTGTGTGTGTTTACCTTTTCCTTTATGTATCCTCAGTGTTAATCTCCTGCCTGAAGTGTAGTTGGCAATAATTTTTCCCATTTTGCCTCTTCACTCCTGTGATTATATACTTTGCTGTACAGAAACTTTCTAATTTTATGCAATACCTGTTCTGGTGGAAGTTCCACCCCAAGCCCCCACCTATTTCCCATTCCAAATCCTACCCCCTCAAAAAGTCAGCCAAGCAGCAGCCCCTCCCCTCAGAAAGCCTGCCAAGGTTCAGCTCCTCCCCTGGGGGCTGCTTAAGACCTTACCTATAGGTTACTTAAGACCTGGTAGCCATATTTGTCACATGATTCCTCTCCTGTCTTTCAGAGGGTCACCCAGGAGTTGCCTTGCTCTCTTCATTAAACCTGGATCTAATAATTCAGCTTGATGGCTTATTACATCAGTAGCAGCAGATTTCCAATAGCCAGGGATTCAGAACTTATCAATACCATGTGTCAATTCTTATATTATCAGTGTCCTTTTCAAAAAGTCATTCATTGCTCAGCATCTCTTTTGAAATATTTTCCCTATGCTTTCCTGCAGCAGATTCAAAGTATAAAGTTTTATGTTAAGGTCTTTGAGCCACTTTTAATTGGTTTTTTTTGGGGGGGGTGGAGGGCAGAGCAAAAGACATTCTAATTTTGCTCTTTTATGTGTGTGGACATCCAGCTTTCCCAGCACGATTGTTAAAAAAGACAGTCTTTTCTATAGTTTATGTTTTTGACAGGTTGATCAAAAACTTAGGTGGGTTTATTTCTGGGTTCTTTATTCTATTTTTGTTTTGTGAACCACTATGCTGCTTTTGTCACTATGGCTCTATGATACAGTTTGAGAGTATTGTAATGTGATGTTTTTCTAAGGGCTGCCTAACTACTCAGTGTCTCCTGTGCTTGGTTAAAAATATGCTGGTAATGCTTTTCTCCTTTATCTGTGTTTTTATCTAGGCTTTAGTTTAATTTAATGATTTATCCTTTTATTCATTTCTTCTTTTAGTTTTAAATATTTTGGGGTTTTTTGTTTTTGTCTTTTTGTTTGGTCAGCCGGGGTTTCTTTGTATAGCCCTGGCTATCCTGGAACTCACTCTAGCCTCAAACTCAGAGATCCCAAGCGCTGGGATTAAAGGTGTGTGCCACCTCCGGTAAGTCTTAGTTACTTTTATTATTGCTGTAATCAAACATCTGTCAAAATAAGCTTAGCAGGGGAAGGGAATGTTTGTTTTAGCATGTAGTTCAGGGGACACACAGTTCAGCGCATTAGGAGGGCACAGGAGTGTGTGTGTGTGTGTGTGTGTGTATGTGTGTGTGTGTGTATGTGTGTGTGTATGTGTGTGTGTATGTGTGTGTGTGTGTGTGTATGTGTGTGTGTGTGTGGCAACTGGTCACATCACATCCACAGTCAGGAAGCAGTGAGAGAGGAACGCTGATACTCAACTCTTTCTTTTTTTAATTAAATTTTAATTTTTATCTTCTTTTTTAAATACACTTGAATTAAAATATAATTACATTACTTCCCCTTTCCCTTTCTTCCCTCCAGTGTCCCCATGTTCCTCCACATCAAGTCCTCCCCTACCCCTTTTTTCTCTCATTATTGTTGTCATATATCTATATCTATCCATTTATATACAATGCACACATAGATAACTACAACTTGCTGACTGCTTTTGTCATTTGTGTGTATATGGCTTCATGGTTGACCACACTGTGTTGAGTAATCCATAAGAGGGCTCCTGCCTGGGAGAGGGTAATTCAGACCATGAGTTACCTGTAGTTCTTTGTCCAGGGGTGGGATCCCCGATGTGAGATTTTTCTCTTTCCACCTTAGCATGTTTATTGGTATTGTCATTGTTCAGTTATTGTTTCTGCAACCATTTCTAAGAGAGGCAGTCTCACAGCAGACTTCCTGGTATTCTGGCTGTTACAATCTTTCTTCCCCCTTTGCCCTGATGTTCCCCTGTTCACAGATGCAGGTGCTGCTCATGTGTTCCCTGGGGCTGGGCTCCCGACGACAGTCCTGTGATCTCTGCATTGTACCCACTTGTGAGTTTCTGTAATGATCTCCGTTTTCTGTGCAGAGAAGTTTCTTTGATGAGGAGTGATAGCTACACTTATCTGTGGGTATAAAGACAGATTAGAATATAGCTAAGGAGTTATGCTGGCTCAGCAAGATGGAAGTAGTAAATTCTCTTTTCAGATACATGACCTCACTAGCTTTGGGTAGCTAGCACCACCCACAACCAGGGTCAGTCTTTTTTACCTCAATGAACCCAGTCCTTAAGGACTGACTCAGAGGTTTATCTCTTAGGTAGCTCTAGATTCTGTCAGGTCAATCAAAGTGAGCAGTAGTTATCTACTCTTGACCAGGCAATGTGCCAAGAGCTGGAGGAAAATGAATAAGATTCATTGCTCACCCAAGTCAAATACAAATCACTATTCCTACAAGAAACATGTAGGATGCATCTAGTATAGAAGGCTCTAATACTGAGCTCTGCGGGGACCTATTAGGAATGGCATGACACGGTTTGTGTCTTCTACCTATGCTGTCTCCTTGAGGAAATAACCATGCCCAAAGAAGGCTAAGTGGCATTGTGCAATGCTGAGGGCTGGCTGAGAGGTTTGAAGAGTGACTATAACCAACATTCCATGCCTGAGCAGATCACTCTTGGTGAAGGCAGGTGGGGAAGCTGTCGGAGTGGCATAGCTTCAGTCAAAGCTAATAATAACTCTATTATAAACCACAGCATTGCAAAGGAGACAGCAGTTTGTGAGAATATGATCTCGTTGGTTTAAATTGACCTCATAGATATAAATCTGGCACTTAAATAGTTTTATATTCCAATTATGTCATGGAGGTCCATTTGTGGGCGACTAGTCCTTGAAATAGAGAACTTGCTTCTTTCGTGGGCCGAGGTAACCTTGAATCTGAGAGCTGTTAGTTTATTGTCCTTTGGAAAGTTCTTCCATATCAGTTATGTTTGGCACTTTTAGAACAGGAAAATGACCCCATGCTGGGCAGATTCGATTACATTGTTATCGCTAAGAGGTTTTTCTCATGTAATGACCGTGTGCTGGCTCTAATTACAAGGACGGTGTAAACTGTTTCCCACTCCCTGAAAATGATCACCTCTCCTGCATTGAGACAACACTTGGTTTCTCTGGTTTTCATGATGTCATCCTCAAAGAAGGCAAGTATAAAGCTGACCCTCTTTCCAGTAAAAATGTAAAGACTTAGAAATGGAAATGTCACTGTTGAAGCGGTAGTATTTCTACAGCTTTACTAAAAGGAAGGATGTAGATATTATATTCTGATACACCTATATTTCATAATGTGACATGAAAACTTATGTCTATGTGGTTATATTCTAAATTGGAAATCAAATTCATCATAATTGGGAGTCTGGAAGTTTTATTTAAGCTCTTAGAATCACATGGAGCCAACACAGGATTCTATTTGACCTCAACATCAATAGAAGCGGTAACCATGGTGATGCACAGCTCAGATCTCCCTTCAAGAAGGAAAGGGCCATGCCTGTAGGGAAGAAACAGACTGGTCACCTTGGGATATCTCTGTAGGGATTAACTCAGCTGAAGAGAGGCCCCTGACTAAAATCCTATGCATTTCCTGGATGACTGGTATCCAATGATTAATTAATACAGATTATAAACTCTTCATCCCTTACCTACATGGGTCAGCTCTGAAAACTTGTGTTCATCCTCTTTCTGAGTTTGTCTGACAATGCTGAGACTGTGCTCGGGGTCCCATGAAACTACAATAGGCCGACTGAGGCTTGGGCTCCTTATTTCCAGGGACAGGCAGAGAGAGAGAGAGAGGAGAGAGAGAGAGATAGAGAGAGAGAGAGAGAGATCACTGCCATGGCAAGTGACTAACTCCTGATGCTGCACAATGGGACACAGAGAATATATGTGACACCCACAGGATTCAATTGGGTCCCTTCTCGCCCAAAGTGGCCCTTTCCTAATTTTGACAAAGATCGAACAAATGAAGTATCCCAACTCTTCAGAATCTGAGTCTATGTAACCCACCAAGTCAGCAGAGGTGTTAGATAAATGTTGTGGAAATCCGCAAGGGAATTAAAAGAAAAGATTATTAGTTGGGCCTTAAGACCATCTGAAAATATGTTGTATCTGTGTTTCATCTCATTAACCTTCTTCTTAAGTTTCATGTAGGAAGAGAAATGCTAGAATCCTGGAGCCATTGCCCTAAGAAACTGTCCGAAGCAATGGTTCCAAAACTGCAGTGGATGGACTGTGATGGATGTGGTCACCATCAGCCTGGATCCTCCCTTGGGAATGATGCACTTATTCCCCTAACTTCGGGGATAGCCTAAGTTATCAGCCACTCTGCAGTCTGCCGCAGCTGAAGAGAGTCACCTAGCCTAAGGTCTCATCTTCATGGGTGGTCCATATCCAGTGATTAATAAACCTGAGAGTATAAAATCTGTGTCCTGCCCCCCTCCACCCAATTAGAGGCATCTCTAAAGATGATTCCACCTCCTACAGGGTTGACTGGATTCCCCGTTGAGATATCCTGCCACATGGACAGCTCCAAGTTGTGGCCAGTCCTACTCTTCTCTTCAGTTTCAAGAACATGCTTCATAAAGCTCCTGCACACCAGTGTTTGCACTGTGACTCTTACCCATGCCAGCCAGTTGCCATGAACGTGTCTGTGCCTCATTTGGATTTAGACCAGTAATTTCTCAACCTGTGGGTGTAGAACATTTAGGTGTCAAATGACCCTTTGATGGGGGTTGCCTAAAATCAATGGAAAACACAGATATTTACATTATAATTCACAACAATAGTGAAATCACAGTTGTGAAGTAGCAACAAAAATAATTAGATGGTTGGGGGGTTATAATGGCATGAGGAACTGGATTCCCTGTTGAGATAGTAAAGGGTTGCAGCATTAGGAAGGTTGAGAACCACTGCTCTAGACTTTTCTTTTTCTTAGATCTACGTTTGAGAATCTTGCCGAATTGGTGGGAAATGTCTTTGTTCTGTCTTCTAATCTTATCAACCTTTCAGGAAACTTCTTACTAATTACTTTGTATGGAGAACAATGCAAGTGTTTCCCATCAATCTCATCTCCTTTTGCTCATCCTTGCCACCCGAAGCATCAAAGTCAAGATACCTTAGGAGGGAGAAGCTAGTGGCTGTGTATTCACTCTCACAGCTGCAAATACTCAATTGATATCTTAATTACAAACATTTATATATACACCTTATTTAAAAACTAGTTTACAGCCAGGTGTGTTGGTGCATGCCTTTAATCTCAGCACTAGAGAGGCAGGGGCAGGTGGATCTCTATGAATTTGAGACCAGACTGTCTACAAAGTGAGTTCCAGGAAAGCCAGGGCTATGTAGAGAAACCCTGTCTCAAAAACAAAACAACAAACAAGCAAAAGACAAACAAACAAAAAAGAATTGAACTTTCCTCTCTGATTGTAATTAGAGTAGCCTCTACAACTGGGTGGAGTGGTAGGACTAACTCCAAAGTAGGGATGTGGGTCACAAGATGCTGGTGGTCCTGGAGAGAGTCATGTATCTAGTGCACCTGGATTCTAGAGCTCTTGATACACAGGTGTTTGAAACTGTATTAATTTCATTTTTGTAACATGTGGCTAAGTTGCTTTAATCCAAAGCACTAAGAATATGTTACTATGAAGGCAAAGTTTAATTCTTGCTCTCTGGTCTTACCAGCTCCCTCAACCACTGAACATGTACTCTTATGAAATTAACCTAAATTCAAAGATATGCATGTATCCATATTATTTTGAGGTTAATATAATCAGACAGAAACCTCAGCTGTGGCAGTCATTTTAATGCTTTGTGCCTTCTCTCTCTAGGTCAATCTAAATGTAATTATTTGACATTAGGTTCTTGGTTGGAATTGCAAATAATTCCTATTTTTATAACCAACACTGGCTCCTGGAACATCTATTTTTAACAAGAAAAATAGACACGTAAAATGAGAGCTGGATTAGTTTTTGGTTTTAGAAGTCAAAGTAGAAGGGAATTGGAGACGTTTAACCAACTGTGGTCTATTTAATTGGCTTCGGTAAAGCACAGCAGTTTAGGTTATGAGCAACCTGATGGATTTTCTTACATTCAGATGTTTTTGTTCCAGGAAAGGATGAGATTAAAGAGACAATCGCTCCTCGGCACTACAGCAGAAAGGATTTGGAAAGATCCCCTGTGCACTGGTGATGTGGCATGCAGACTTCCGTGAAAAGATTCTAGCCCCAGGCTCTCCACCATGGCTTGAAATAAGCACATCACTGTAATTCATGTGTGTGCTGCTGGTAGTAGGGTGCCAGGGAAGGGTTTTAATGATCAAAGTGCTTTTATTTGACAGGCTCAAGGCAACACCATTTTCTCAAATTTTGGCTACATGGGCTGAGTGCTGCTGTCTATGAGTACCCCATTAGTGGGGTTCTCTCCTCCCTTCCTACCAACACTTATGGTGGGACCTGCTTCTTTTCTGCCTCCAGAGCTAAGCATGTTGCCCTGCTGTGCCATTACCTGGTCACACCAGCAGATATTCACAACTGCATGTAAGGGCAGCAGAAGAAAGGGATTTGAGGTTGAGAGCAAACATCAGAGCTGGAGAGATGTGCCTTTGTTTCATCTGGAGATTGGCTTCTGGTCCCTGAAGGAAAATGAGAGAAAGAACAATGGTGTCAAGAAGTTTATTTCTCTAGCCCTGGAAGCCTTTGTCTGGAAGATGTTCTGATGTGGAATTTTGGTAGGGCTCTCATGGACATTCACTTTGGACATAACAGACCTGGGCTGATAGATGGACATTAGTTTCTTCTTTGACTTTGCCTTGAAAGATCAAAAACTCTCCCTTTTTCTTGGCACAAGGTCTAGAAGACTTTCTGTCTGGAGACACAAACTACCTGGGATCCTTAACTAGTGACATGAAACAAAACTTAAGACTTGAAAGTTTAGAAATATTCTAGGAACCCTGGGAGGTTCAGCATTTGTTGCCCATAAAATTTGAAAGAATAAGCGTAAAGCTGGCCTGCTTTGGTCATGGATGGGCATTTGATTTCATGTTGGAGACAGAGGATGCAATGTAAAAAGAGAGCAAGGGATGCGGTGTAAGCAGGGAGGGAGAGGGCTAGGAATGTGGTCGACAAGGGAGAGGACTGTATAGGGGACCCTGGTGAAATGGTCCACCCACAAGGCCATGACAGACGAGGTAGGGAGGCAGTTCCTCCACATGAGCTTCTGGTTGTCTTAGTAAGCTCTCAGGGACAGTGACAAAATGCCCAAGAGGGACAACTTGCAAGGAGAAAGGGGTTATTTTCTGGCTCATGATTTCAGGGGTTTCAGTCCACGAGCATTTGATTCTGCTGCTTTGGGACTGTGCTAAGGTAGGGTGGAAAACCTGGTGGAGTTTTCTATGGTGGCCAGGAAGTAAACATAAAGATGGCCAGGGTCCCTATATTCTCTTCAGGGACACCCCAAGACCTCCTTCCAACAGGTATTATGTCTTGAAGGTTTCAGCTCCTCTCAGGAGCACCGCATACTGGGTGTAAGCAACCTTTCAAACCAAACTATGTCACCAACTCGACAGAATACGCCTCTCTTCGTGTTTTCTATATGGTGGAACACAGAGAAGAGGTTGATTTCCCAGATGCTTCATGGGATGAGTGCAGTCCATTTCTCACTCAAGAATGAATCATATAGAGAAACGTGTAGGAAATGTCTCGTATAGAAGGTTCTAGTGCTGATCATTTCAGGGATCTACTATGAATGAACTGACCAGGTCTTTTACTTCCATGGGTGCTGTTACCTTGAGGAGATAGCACACCCCCCTAAAAGCTAAGAGGCATTATGCATTGCTGAGGTGTGGTTGAGTAGTATCCAGAGTGAATAAAATAATCATTATGATGATAGAGCTATGAAGAAAAGATAATGTTCCTGGACAGAAAGGATGAATGTGGGTCATATCTCTACTAGGTATTATGTAACTACGACAGGGTTCCCATTTTCCCTGCTACCACATGTGGAACCTACTAGAGCAACCATACCAGATGGCTAACTGACTGTAACTCCAGCTCCAGGGTATCTGGCTTCTGCAAGCATCTGCTCTCATATGCACTCTCTCTCTCTCTCTCTCTCTCTCTCTGTCTCTCTGTCTGTCTGTCTGTCTGTCTGTCTGTCTGTCTGTCTCTCACACACACACACTGGAAATAATAAAAATAAGTCTTTAAATGAAATGTGTTAATTTACAGATGCATATGGCTTGCCAAAATTAAAACAGGAAGAGATAAACAATTTTAAAAATCAACAGCAAGCCATGAGATTGAAACAGTAATTAAAAACATCGCAACTAAAAGTAAATCCAAGCCCAGATGGATTCAATGGTGAGTTTTACCAAATCATCAAAGAGGAGATAACACCAATGCTTCTCAAAGTATTCCATAAGGAAAAAAAAGGAACACTTTCTTGAAGCTAGTATTATCTGGATACCAAAAGCAGATAACAACACATAAAAAAAGTTACTGACCAACTTACCCAATGAACTTGCATACAAAAATTCTCCAAGAAATACCTGTGAACCAAATTCAAGAACACATCAAAAAGATCATTCACCATGATCAAGTTGGCTTTACCCCAGAGATGCAGAAATGGTTCAAAATAAATGCATGTATTACACAACTGGACTCCATAGACTAAGAAAAAGCTTTTGACAAAATCCAATATCCTTTCATGTTAAAAAGTTCTGAGGAAATTTGAAATAGAAAAGAAAAACATACCTCAACACAGTGAAGGCTTTATATGACCAACCTATAGCCAACATCATATGAAATGGGAGGAAAACTCAAAGCATTTCCACTAAAATCAGGAACAATACAAGGGTGTCTGCTTTCTCCACTCTCAATACAGTACTGCACATCTTAGCAAGAGTCATATGACAAGAGAGGGAATAAAAGGGATATAAGTAGGAAGGAGTCAAACTCTCGTTTGCAGATGGCAGGGAGTTATAAACAATAGATCCTGAAGACTCCACAAAAAAACTTTTAAACAAGCTAAGCACATTCACACCACACACACACACACACACACACACACACACACACACACACACTGGGAAGGGGGGGACAAGGCTAAGATCCTTAAATGTTGCTCCTTAACTCAGATACACTGACCACCAACTTTGATAATGACAGAAATAGTTCCAACACATGGACTTCCCAGTGCATGCTGATGTTAAGGAAGAAGACTGGTAAGGTGGCTCAGCTGGTAAAGGCACTTGTCACATAGTGGACAGAGAGAACCAGTACCCGCACGCTGTCTTCTGATCTCTACATACACACAGTGACAAGTGGACATGCACACAGTCACACACATACATACCCAAACACAAATGAAAATCAGTGTAAAGAAATTTTAAAGAAAGGAGAAAATCAAGGGAAGATGCACACATGCTGAAGTGTCCCAGTTAACAAGTGACAAGAGGACAGAGCCTCACAGCTCCCATTCTGCAAACACCACAGAAACAGCACATGCAAATGTCACCAACCCAGACTGAAATATTTTCTCCCAAGGAGAGTCATGATAATTCACCATCAGCCTCCTCTCTGAAGTCAAGACAGACAACAAACAACACCTTAACTGAGTGACTGCAGGATCTTCACCATTCCCCTGACATCATCTAAGAACATTCTAGCATGACAGTCCCAAGAATCCAAACTGAAGGATAGTGTACAAAACAGCCATCCTTGTAGTTGGACTTTCTTTGGACTGCTGGTTCCCAAATAACAACATGGAGACTTCTTATCATGAAAGCTTGGCCTTAGCTTAGGCTTGTTCCCAACTAGCTCTTATAACTTAACTTAACCTGCTTATATTAATCTACATTCTGCTACATGGCTCAGTACATCTCCTCCACACTGTACATCCAACTCCCTCTGCATCTCGATGACAAATCCTGCCTCTCTTTTTCCCAGAGTTCCTATCTCTCTCCAGAAGTCCCACCTATCCTCTCCTGCTAGCATCAGCCATTTATCTCTTTATTAAACCAATCAGAAGGTGCATAGGCAGGCAAGGAAAAACAGCAAACACATCTTCACAATGTACAAAAAGATTATCCTACAACACACCCTGGCCTTTTCAAGAATGTCAGTGCTATAAAAGAAAACAAATGTTCTGGGAACTAGTCTATAACAGGAGAGGGGAAAAAAGTCTGAATATTGTGGTTTGAATGTGAACTGTCTCTCACAGGTACTGTGCTTATATTTGAACACAGGGTTCCCAGCTGGTGGTGGCATTATTTTGGAAAGTTGTGGAATCTTTGGTAAGCAGAACCTTTCTGAAGATCACTGGTGTGGTGCCTTGAAGTTTGATATTGCAGCCCCACTTCTGCCCACCTCCTCTGCTTCCTGGTTGTAGATGCACTGTGACAAGACACCTCAACCTCTTGCTAGCATGCGCTCCTCACCATGGTGGACTGTGTCCCTTCTTAAACCGTGAAACCGAGTAAACCATTTCCGCCTTTAAAAAAAAAAAACAGAACAAAGCAATAACCACAGTGGAGTTGCCTGTCTGGAGGTCTTCTCTACCCACAGGGGTCAGCTCTTCTTTGCACAGATGTCAAGAGCATGTCTTTGGGAGTCACCCTGTAGTGTTCTGCAGTTGCTTCCACCAGTGTTTCATGCTGCTTTAAAAAAACTGTATTTCTGAAAAAGTAAATTCTTAAGAAAGAAACATAGCAGAATATCGATGTGACTCTTGGATGGTCATACTGAATCAAAAGGAAGCAGAGGGCTGGGGGTGAAGCTCCCATGGTAGAGTGTTTCCCTAGCATACACAAAGTCCCTTGTTAGATCCCTAGCGCACCTAAACCAATACAGAGGCACATGGCTATACCCCTGGCACTCTGGAGGTAGGAGCAGGAGAATCAGAAGTTCTAAATCATCTTCAGCTACATGGCAAGTTCCAGGCCAGTATGGGCTACGCAAGGCCTTGCCTCAAACAACAACAAAATGGTAAATGAAATATTGCATATAATTACAAAATACAAAAGAAGGTTGCCCATCTCAAGTGATGTCTTCTGCTACAGGTGCAAGACTGGATGTCTGGTAGAATTATGGGACTGTCTGTTTAGATGGGTCTACAGTACATCCCTAGCCACACCAACAAGAAATTATACATTTACAGATCCCCTGCCCCGTATCCCTCTAACACTTACACCTTGCCTACTTTTGCCACAAGACACTTAACATAGTTTTAAAGAACATGTTTGTCTTCATTCCAACCTTTTCGAGTAAAAAAGCCAAGGATTAAATTCTGGCTTCTTTTCACCAACTAGTTGCAGTATGCCTCCTGTGACATCAATGAAACAGGCTGATGGCAGCATCTATCATTTTATAAATCCTTCCTTGGGCTCAATGTAAATACCACACACTTGGTGAACTTTAGAGAAAGCCTCTCACAGCCTTGAGAGGGTAAGTTTGCTAGTGTGATGTTGGGGGAAGTCCTGTGCATTTGTCAATAAAGTACTGTTGAGCCTATAGGAAACCTAGATAGGAGGGACTAGCAGTCGAGGAGGATTCTGGGAAAGAGAAAGACAAGAGAGTTCGAGATGTGACGCCATAGGGGTAAGAAGCCGGGAACTATTCTCCGGTAAGAGACATACTTAGATTAACAATTATGGGGTAATTACTTAAAGCAGAGCTAGCCAGTAAGAGACAAACAAGGCCAACAGCTTCATAATTAATATAGCGTCCTGTGTGATTATTTGGGACTAATGCGGCTCTGGAACCAGGCGGGCAGAAAGGCTTCTCTCAAAGAAAAAGCTTCTCTTAACAGTGTGATATGTTCTGTCAAACACATTTGTGTCTCTCCACAATATCAAAATATATGAGTAACGATAGATTCACATACATACATTCATACATACATACACACATCATGTATCTTTTGCAGAATTCTTATAAAGTCTTCAGTAGGGTTCATGGGACTTCTAAGAGACCCGAGGGACAGAGAATCTGAAAGATATGCAAAAAGGTGTCTCTGTGGGGGTCATACATACATCATGTATCTTTTGCAGAATTCTTATAAAGTCTCCAGTAGGGTTCATGGGACTTCTAAGAGACCCGAGGGACAGAGAATCTAAAAGATATGCAAAAAGGTGTCTCTGTGGGGGTCATACACACATCATGTATCTTTTGCAGAATTCTTATAAAGTCTCCAGTAGGGTTCATGGGACTTCTAAGAGACCTGAGGGACAGAGAATCTGAAAGATATGCAAAAAGTGTCTCTGTGGGGGTCATATAACTAACTGTGTTGGAAGTTCAACTGGAGTTGCTTCTGGAGGGGCAGAGTTAAGTGTATGAACGTGAGGTTCAATGGACACTTAAGAGACAAGGGTCAATTGGTGGCGCACGCCTTTAATCCCAGCACTTGGGAGGCAGAGGCAGGCAGATCTCTGTGAGTTCGAGGCCAGCCTGGTCTACAAGAGCTAGTTCCAGGACAGCCTCCAATGCCACAGAGAAACCCTGTCTCGAAAAACCAAAAAAAAGAGAGAGAGACAAGGGTTAGGATGAGGTCCAAGTGGATGAATGGGAAGATGAGTGGACAGTAGACTAGACAAATAGATGGACAGCAGGCTAATCAACACTTGGGCCATGGCCAAACTGAAGCTCTGGGATAATCAGAAGCTTGCTCCTTGTTGGTCTCTTGACACATACACACAGAATGGTCATGTGACATGTTATTAGTTAGGTGCCCTCCTTTTTATGGGGTTCAGGGGAAGGAGTTGCACCCTTTTCTTGTAAGGTCTGGTGTGTCCAAAAGGTTTTTGAGCCTGGTATTCCTAATATGATTTTAATATGCTCTGTGTCCTTATAGTCCCAATTTACTTAGAAAACCTCATCAATTGGCACACTCTCTACTTTTAAGAACAAGCTCTTTACCAGCCTGTGCCTTGTGAATGGTTCTGAAGAGATGATGTTGTTCATAGAGTCTTCCAGGTGCAGAATCACTGTCCATCCTCAAATGGACCTAGACACTGCTTGTAAAATGGAGCCTCAGTGAGGCCCAGCCAGAAAGCCTACTGTTTTACACCATATGTAGCAACTTAGGGCCAGACACAGCCAGATATCAATAACTGCTAATTATTTATGTATGTTGGTCTAATTGAACCACTTTGAACTCCACTGACATTCCACACACTGTTCCCCAAAGCAGACATGATAGTCTTATTTTTATCATCTCCCTACATTTTTATGTATGTAATACTGTGGTTATATATGTATGAAATTATCCCTCATCTCACAACTAACGATTCTGGGGTTTAAACGCTCAAACAACTGCCCACAATCACACAGCTAGGATTTAGAGCCTAAATCACACTTCCTGATTTAGAGCCCCTAACCCTGGCAGACAGTAACCACACAGCTCTGCCCTGGATTCCCATGAAAAGCTGCGCTCAGCCTCCTCCTACTGCCGGGGACGATGCACAGAAACTGTTCAGCACCATCCAGTCACTTAAATTTGCTATGCTACCCGCATCCTACTTCCAAAAACCTTCCTCATGACATCATTTTGAGCCGTGGGTGAGTAGATTTATCTCTGCACCTGTGGGCCCCCTCCAGTGTGGAAAACTCAGCCTGATGAATGGTGCCATTGGCCCTTTGGTGCCCAGGGCCAACGGAGCCCCTTCTGTTGATTAGACAGGGATGATGAGTGGCTTGGCTCCTTCCCCAGCTGGCAGGCACCAGCAACCATTTCTCACACCTAATTGGAGCCTGTAGCAACACAGCCCAGGCGTTCCAAGGCCACACAGAGCCATTCTCTGCCAAGTGATGAGAGGCCCGCTGACCTGCTTCCTGATTGTTTTCAAATTAAGAGGTACTTTGGGGACAACTGAAATCCCCTGAGTGTGTGTGTGTGTGTGTGTGTGTGTGTGTGTGTGTGTGTGTGTGTGTGTGTGTGTCTGGCTGCTTCTCCCAAAGTGCTCTGCCTCCTAAGACAACCACCCAGGCCTCAGACTCTCCACCCGGCGGGTCTAGCCCCTTTCTGAGCTCATACTGGAAGCACCCTGCCAGCATCTTGTCTGTTAGGGGAATCCTTCCTATCCAGAAGAGCTGCGGCAGCCTCCACCCCAGGTTAACCTGTGAGAAAAGAGAAGATGGTAAAAGGTCCTGGTGTCTGATTTGTGAATACCGCCTGGGGTCCCAGCCCGGCAGCAGGCACTAGGAATGAGGCCCACATTTAGACTGATCTGCCAGGGTGGGGGTAGAGTGGGCAAGTGGGGAGTAGGGGGGGTCTGTGCTGACCAAGGGGTGCACAACATCTTTAGGGTCTTCACTGTCTTCAAGGATCAAACTCAGCACACTGACAGGAACAATAGGGAACACACACTGTAGCACCAAGCACAGGCGATGAACCCTGTAGGTGGCCGGGGTCCAACAATGAATCATAGCTGAGCAGGGACTGACCCTGGATCTGAGGCTGCCCAGGCGGTGGCTCTGTCTTCCAAGACTCACTCTAGAGCAAAATCATCGTCTGTATGGATTCTTCCCTTGTTTCTCGTGGCAAAGCAGTGTTGGTGGGCTGTCGTTTGAGGTCATGGGAGGCTCCTGAGCTTTGTGAACTTGCTGGAAAGACAGAGCTGAAGTAGGCTAGTGCACTATGCTATCTCCAGTTTGCAATAACCATGGTGGGCACGAGGATGCAATGCAGTTGGAATGATTGCCTGGCATGTTCATGGCGAGGACCACATAAAACAGGGAGTGGTGGTGCTGCCTGCCCACAATCCCAGCATTGAGAGGTAGAACAAGAGGATTAAGAAGCCAAGGTCATCTTAACAACACATCAAGTTTGAGTCAGCCAAAATTAAAATAAGATAACCGTAATTATCTTGCATAACCCAGGTCCTTTCCCTTAATGCTGTTGTAGGGTTGGAAGGGACCGAGTCAACTTTTCCAGCCCTTCTCGACCATCAACTTGATTATCATCTCTTTACTGTCCAGTATTTCTCTTCTTTCTTTACTTTGTGGACTCATTCAGGTTCACTGAACTTGAACTCCTCCCAAAGCTGTAGCCTTGGCTAACCCTCTTTGCGGTGCCTTTTCCCTCTACTCGCCCATGAGTTTTATTGGTTTGGCATTTCTCATGAGGGATCATTTTCTCTTTGAACTGCTTCATCCCTTAGTTTTGGGGTCACATTCTCCTCATTTTCCTCCTGTTGCTCTGACCAATGACTCTCACTCTGCTTTGGGAACCCGATTTCCTGGGAACACGGAGTGAAAGAACAGCTCTTCTCTGAGCCTCCGTCTCCTCTTCCTCTTGCTGCCTCTCATGGGGCAGAGAAGGTCCTCCCGGCTCCCACCACACACACCCCTGCAAACAAAAGCAGAGAGATTTTATGAGTTGTATAGAGTTGTAGGCCGGGGTGCAGCCAATGTGCTCAAGGCTGTGGGATCATCCACCTACCAGGACCATGATCCTAAAGAAAATTGAGTGTCCCTCTCCCCAGGAAGCTATCAACAGTTGGTGTCTCTTGAATTAGGCATGGTGGAAGATTGAGAGTCCCTCTCCTTCCAATCTAGAATGTTGACTGGTTCAGTCTTGTGCAGGTACCCAGAGCTGCTGTGTGTTCGTCAGTCAGTCCTGACACATCCAGAAGATACTGTCTCACTCTGGTCCTTCCTACATCTGGCCCTTACAATCTCTCCATCCTTTCTTAGGAAATGGATCCTGAGCCCTGTGTGGAGAAGGAATAACGTAGATGTTCTATTTATGACAGAGCACTCCACAGATCCTTGTGTCTGCACTTTGGCCAGTTGCTACTCTGAAAGGTTGGATTTTTTAAATTAATGTATTAGATAGTTTTCATTTTGTAATGTGAAAATCAGTTATTGTTTCCCACTCAGTGACTTGTATTTTCATTTTGATTACATTAAAATTTAAATTGTATATGCAGGAATAACAACAAAGCCTTATAAATAAATATTTTTTGCAGTTGTTTCTTCCATGACTTATTGAATCCATATTTACTTTGAGATTATAAACATATTAAACCTATTGTTACACAAATTTAATATGATCAAGGCTGTAAAACTGAGTTCAGCTGATCTAATAGACAGGAGTTGGTCAATAGCCCATTCAACAAAAATAGACAAAACACTAAACTGTGCATAGAAATTACTAGCTTTTTCTACCAAACTATCTGACCATGTCCCTGTGGTTCTCAGTAGTTGAATGAGATCTCCAAGAAAATGTTAATAGGCTTGCTACTTCCATAACCTGCCGCCAGCTGCTGTGGTGGTTGGCCTTTCTTCGTGGCATGGTTTAACCTCTATTTGTAAAACTTCCCACTGTTGTTAAACTGTCTCCTCCATACCTGGACCGTGGTGCTTTGGCTGAACTGACTGACTCAGCTGGAAGGCAGGAAAACCACCAGAACTTTGGATCTGCTCTGGCTTCTTTTGTTTGTGGAAATAGGGTTTGCAGAGCCCCAGTCAGGGAGGTTGCTCATGAGAAAGGAGGTAGACAAGAGTCACTGTGGAGCTCAGGATTCCACAGAGGGAGATGGGGAGAAAGCAGACACAGGTGTTCTCTCATCTCTCCACTGCATTTCTGGCATTCAGAGGTTTTCTGGAGTTCCTAGAGCCCACTTTAAGTGAATCGGAAATGAAAGAATGAAGTGTGAAGCAGGATATTCTGAAGGACTGGACAACCTTGTCCAAAGAACCAACTCATTGAAAGGACAACCTGCTAAAAGTCATACAAGAATTAAATGGACAATATGAGCAAGCCTGTATCTGCTAGAGAAATTGACTCAATAATGACAATTAGGCTCAGATGGGTCCAAACACTAAGAAAAAAGTAGACTAAATTGTCTCCAACCTCTTGCAGGTAGAACGGGGGAAGGGCTGGTCTCTTCCCAGTGCTGAGCAGGATGGTGAGTGTAGACGACTCAGATCCTCCCCCCCAATAGTTACCGGGGAGAAAAAACACGCACTGAGTCCGGACTCTGTCAAAGCAGGATCTGGGTTTATTCCAACAGGCAGGACTGAGGTAGGGGATGGGAATCTTAGGATAGGGTAAGGTGATGTGAGGAGTTAAGGGCCAATAGTATTCCACCAAGCAGGCAGGTAGCTAGGCAGGGGGCATCAGATCTGGCTGAGTCACTCCCACATGGAGGTTACAGGTTAGAGACGGATCTCCAAACTCTATCCAGGCTCATGAGGTTACACTGGACCTCACATCTGAGCCCTAAACTCAAGTCAGGCTCAGGAGCTTACACTGGGCCTCGCACCCGAGCCTTTCTTAGGCCCAACATAAAATCAGAGTGAGTGCTTCATATTTTGCTCTATGATGGAAGAATTATTCTAATGACAAAATTAGATAAAGATGTTCGTTACTAGAAAATTAAACTGTAAGTCAATAGCTCCCATGAATGCACATATACATAAGACATATAAAATGCTTTTATTAAAAAGCATTTAAATTCCAACAACATATAAGTTAGATACCATGACCAAGTAGGTTTTACCCTGGGTTTGAAAAACTAATCTGATATTCAAAAATCAATATAATTTATCATATCAACAAGCTAAGAAAGAAAAATTACATGATCATAGCAATATATACAGATGGCACAATTCAGTACCTATTCATAACAAAAATCCTCAGCAAAACACAGATAGAGAACTTTCATATTTAATAAATAATAACTATAAGAAGCTTAAAGTTAATATATTTTAATGCTGAGAAACTAGAAGCTTTTCCACCATAATGAAGAGCAAGGTGAGAGTGTCCCCATCATTTCTGCTCTTCACCATTATACCAGACATTCTAGCTACCGCAGTAAATTAGGAAATGAAATGGAAAAGCACATGAATTGGGAGGGAAGTATAAAAGAGTCATATACATATGCAGCATGATCATCTATGTAGAAAGTTCAGAAGACCAACAGAAAGCAGAACTAACAACTAATTATGTCAAGGTTGCAGAATACAAAATCCAATCATTTTCCCATCTGCTGGCAATGAGCAAGTGGGATTTGGTATAAAAACACACTGCCTTTTACATTAACATTCTCCCACAGGAAACATTTAGGTATAAATCTAACAAAAACGTGTTCCTGTCTCAGTGAGGAAAGGTCTGAAATGCTGATGAAATAATTTTTAAATTAAGCACTAAGAGTTCTATTTCATGTTCCTGAGTAGGGATTCTCAATATTCTTAAGACATCAGTTCTTCTCAACTTATACAGGGATTCAAACTGCCCAGAATAGCCTACTTAACACTGAAGGAAAGCCAAGTTATAGAAGTACCATTTTGGACTTTAAGACACACTGTAAAGCAATGGTGATCAAGACTGGGATAGAAAAAGTGCTCCATAGCACAGGACAGAAAGTCCAAATACAAACCCACATAAATGCAACCAACTGATACTGACAACGTGAAAAACAAACAAATAAACCAAAACAGAACAACAACAACAAAAGCAGGAGTAAAAACAAAATACAGTGATAAATAGTGCTGGGACAACTGGATACTCAGATTAAGAAACAAAACCAACCAAACTAAAATGAGTCTAGGTGCTCTGATGGAAGCTTCACCCCAGTCCCTGGCATCCATACACCCAAAGAGTCTGCAACATTCTGGTGGAGGTTCCACCCCATGCTCTCGCCCCCATCTCCCATTCCAAACCTCATCCCCCTCAAAAAGCCTGCCAAGGGTCAGCTCCTCTCCTGGGAGCTGCTCAAGACCATGCCTATAGGCTACTTAAGACCTGGTAACCTTATTTGCAATGTAATACCTCTCCTAACCTTCTAAGGGTCACCCAGGAGTGCTTTGCTCTGTTCATTAGACCTGGATTTTTTTTTTCTTTTTTGGTTTTTACGAGACAGGGTTTCTCTGTATTGTTTCAGAGGCTATCGGTCCAGCCCGGCCTCCAACTCACAGAGATCCACCTGCCTCTGCCTCCTGAGTGCTGGGATTAAAGGCGTGCGCCACCACCGCCCGGCTAGACCTGGATTTATTAATTCAGTTTGATTGACTTATTACATCAGCAGGGGCAGATTTCCAATAACCAGGGATTCAGAACTTATCACTAGGCACAGACCTTACATTTTTCAAAAGAAAATCAACTCAAGGTAGGTCCGAGACCTACATACAAAACACAAAACTATTGCATCCCCAAAAGATAGCACAAGAGAAAACAAAGATGACATTGGACATGGCAAACCTTTATAGATGCCACATCCAAAGCCACTAATCATGAAAGAAATAAATTAATAAAGTGGAGTTCAATAAATTGTAAGCTTCTGTACTACAAAAGATAGTATAAAGAGAGTGAGAAGTCAAGCCAAGGAGAGGGGAAGATGTTTGCAAAAAACACACCTGATAAAAGGATATCCAAAAGTTGAAAGTACCCAGCGGAGAACTCAGTAAGAAAATGAACAAGTCACTGAAAACTGGGCAAAAGATACAATCAGACATTTCACCCAGGAAGAAGCACAATAAATAGCATATAGAAAGATGTTCAGGGCTGGGATTTAGCACAACAGTAGAGCATCTGCCTAGCACACAGGAAGCTCTGGGTTCAATCCCCAGTGCTGCGAAATAGATAAATAATAATAACAAGTTCAATAGTTCATGTCATTAGGCATCTGCAAATTGAAGCAACAAGAAAAACAAGGCATTGTGGCACACAAATACAATTCCAAGTACTTGAGGGGTGGAAGCAGAAGGATTAGAAGCTTGAAGTCATTCTTAGCTATTTGAGTTCAAGGCCAGCCTGAGATACGTAAAACCCTATCTCAAAATGAAAAAAAAAAATAATGAGATATGACTACACACCCATTAAGAATGGCCCAAACCCAAAATGCCAACAATACCAGTGCTGGAAAGTATGAAAAAGCCTAGGAAGTCTCACTCACTGCTACTGGGTGGGGCTGCAAAACAGAAGATATTGAAGATGCTTTGCCAGTTTCTTGGAAAATTCAGTAGAATTTGATCCTTTGACTCAGTAATCACACTCTTTGTTTTTTACTTAAAGAAACCAATACGTATGTATGTATGTATGTAGTCAGTTTTCCATCCTTGGTAGGTTGTTGTGACCTGCACAGCTTTGGACCTGTCCTGACTGGGGAGATGAGAGAATGAAGAGAGGACAAACAGACACACACACAGATAATCTCAGAGCAGTAGGATGTGTGGTGCACTATGATGGAGACCCACTAGTGGCCTGGACACTCAAGGATATTTTATATCACTGAGCAAGGAGGCAGGTTTATCGTAAAAGGTTGAACAGGGATGGGATGGGCTAGCTAATCTGTAGGAGGTCTCTGTCGGAGAGCAGCTTCAGATTGCAGTTATCCCGGAGGAGCAGCTGTGGTTGATAACTCTACACACACTGGTTTTAGCTAATAGTCAATCTTTGGTAACATCTGTGCTTGGCCTTTGCGGTTCCTGAACCTGACCTGGAGAAGGTCTTGCCATTCCCACCGGTCAGAAGCACTGAGGCTCTTGACATGACCATGCTCAGTCAGCAACATATTTACTCAGAACTTCATCCACCTCATACAACAGGTGAATGGAAAAATAAACTGGGTTCATTCAGATAATGGAATGTACACTAATTGTATGAACAGAGTGCTAACTTTTGAAATAATTTGTCTTTGGGTGTGGGGACCAGGGAGCTTCATGAGTAAGTCCTAGCTCCGTTGCTCAATTCTGTCCCCCAACCTATCTCTATAGTATCAACAATGGAAACAGTTCTGCAGCCGATAAATGCAGGTGAGCCCTGAATGACAGTTGCCTTAAACAGGGTCCTCAGGCCAAGTCTTTCCTTTTCTCTGTGCCAAGTGGAGCTTTCTTCCTGTACCCTTGAGAACAATTAGGGTTTCCATGAATTTCAAGCTCTGATGCGTCCTGATTACAAAATGATTTAAAGGAATTTCTTGATTGTTCAAAACTTGGGAGACACTCTTGCATAGTGGAAATAGTCTTTAAATAATAAAAAGGCTAACCTGTTGGGAGAGTGCTGGACTAGTTTGCACCAAACCGTAGGTTCAATTTCCAGAACCACTTAAAGCCAGGTGTACATGCTTCAATGCTAGGACTCTGAGGTAGAAGCAGAATGAGAAGTTCAAAGTCATCCTTTCTATATAGTGGGTTCCACCCTGTCTGTACCTGTGTCTTGGACTGTAGTCTGATTCTTGCTTATTCTCAAATAAAAATTATTTTTTTGAAAACTTGCCTGTATTTGATTGACTTGGACAATGACCAACTCTTGAAGACATTTACCTGAAGACACCTGTACCTTCAACTTAGATGCCATTAGTCAGTGCTGAGACTACGGGAGACCCTGCCAGATAGATAGATAGATAGATAGATAGATAGATAGATAGATAGATAGATAGACAGATAGATAGATAGATAGATAGATAGATAGGAACAAGCTTAATTGCACTGTACCTGCCTTTAGGAAACATTTGTTTAAGATATTAAAGCAATAGGGAGACCACTGTGGTCAGATCCAACTAGGGACAATGTGTTTAGGGCCAAACTATTGCATTCTTCAAACTCCTAAAGAATCCTTCCTTCCTTCCTCCCTTCCTTCCTTTCTCTTTCTTCCCTTCTTTCTTTTTTCCTTCCTTCTTCCCTCCTTCCCTCCCTCCCTCTTTCTTTCTTTTTATCCCTTCAGTTTCTTCATTCTTACTGATAGTCAAACACTCATTGAGGTCATATTCCCACCATGCTCTTCAGTCATAGGATGGCCAGCCAGTCCATGTCAAGGTGATCACTGCAATCAGTTCTGCCTCCAGTTTTTAAGTAAAACTAATCCTAAGAACAGGGCTGGCTGCTGCTGGTTTAGGAACTTCTTGGAGCAATATCCATACCCTAAGTACTTCCCCCTCTTTCCCATGACTTTTTGGGCTCCACTTTGATAGGATGTGATAGGTATGATTCCATCTTGTACAACCATTTTCATAACAGTGATGTCACAATGCTCATTTGCCCACGTTGCTGTCATCAGCCTTGTTTGGGTTGGTGAAGTCCATCTGCTGAGTTCTGTGGGTGGGTGCGCATAGGATTTAGAGTCTGCTGCCAGGCTGTGGAGGCATGATGGATAGACAGACTGGGGGAGTGATAAGTTCGCTTGCTTTAAGTTTGGCCCCACAGTATACATGAGCCTATGTTCCTGTTAGTATCGGTGCAACAGTGACTAAAGCCAGTGGGGTAGTTCAATAGACTTGGTTATTTTTAAAGAGACTTTAAAAACTGATGTATGTATCTTTATGTGCGTTGTGTACTTGTCTGTGTGAGGGTGTCAAATCACTTGGAGCTGGATTACAGAGGGTTGTGAGCTGCCACGTGGGTGCTGGGAATTGAACCTGGAACCTCTGGGACAGCAGTCAGTACACTTAACCGCTGAGTCATAGAGAAACTTTTTAAATAGAAGAAATAAACAATTTTCTTTTTTTCTAAGGATCCTAAAAAGCCTGTCAGGCATTCTTGAAATGTAACTCTCAACAATTACATATATTATTCAAATAAGTGTTTGTGGCACCGGTGACTAGATCGGGGGAATGTCCTATTAATATTAAATATCACATGCTTTATAGATTCTCCCCTACACTTTCAAATAGTTTTACTTCTGAATGCTTTTCTGAAATTCTGGCATTGATATTATATCTATCAGAATATAAGAGTGACTACTTGCATTTCAATATGTAAATGTGAAAATATACAGCTAGTAATTAGGAGTCATCTTTTTAAAAAGGTTTAACCTGAGATCAACTAGATCACATGAGAAAGATAAAATAATGATTTACTGGACTTTACATGAACCAATGCTATTCATGTGAAGTATCAGGTTTGTTTACTTGAGCTCAATTTATAACTATGGCCCATGTTTTTCTTCAAACTGTTTCCATGTTCAATCAAGAACAGGTTTGAAAACTGAGTCTGTTCCATCAAAGAAACCTTTATTTGGGGTAAATATTAGAGAGGCAAGTATCTGGCCTTAGCGGGCTGTTCGTTGATTGTTGTGTAAAGTTTGGAGAGATTACTCGTGTCTTAAAATGCACATCATGAAGTTTCCAAATGTATTCAGGTCCACTGTTCTCAAATATCCCAAAATGGACTTTGGAAGTCAACTTAAATTTCAAGTAGCAAACGCTGCCTTCTGCTCATCAAACATCCAGTGCGGAAAACCAATACAGCACTGTTTAATGCAAACATGGGTGAGCATTTGGCGTTCACAGCAAATGTCTTTTGCTCCTCTGAGGTTTTTTTTTTTTTTTAATGAGATTGATTAGGTCAGGCATCTCAGCTTTTGTGCTGGACCTGGTGCAACCAGCCACACATTTCTGAGCACTGTCCTGAAAGGAGGAGAGCCAGGAGCAGAGCCAGACAACAGAACTGTTTCTCTCAGGCTAGGCTGACTCACAACATCCCCATATGGCTGTCCCAAGGCAATTTATACTCATGTGTCCCAAAATGACCTTGTCATTTTCCTCTCCGAGCTGTGATCCACAGTCCCATTCACCCCCCATGGCCAACTCTGCACCAATCCCATGATCCACTTGCCTCCTCTGGTCTTACCAGGGGCCCCTCTGCGCCAGTTCTTACCTCCCTTATGGTCCTCCTGTCTGCTGTATCCCCGAGCACCCCGCTGTGTTTCCTCCAAATTAAGTTCCATAAAGCACAGGTGAGGGCTTGCTGTGCTCAGGAGCCCCAAGATCCTGGTGCTGCTGTTCACTGCTACAGAGCCGCTTTACCCCAGTCTCCTGCTTTGTGTCCCCAAGTCAAGCTGGGAGGAGGACATCAGGAGACCATCCAACCCTCCAGCTGTGAGTCCAATTTCAACAATGTGGAGCCTTAGAGCAAGGAGGTGGGGCCTAAGTAAGCATTCCTCTGCTTCCTTCCTGTGTCACTCAAGTCGTCTACTTCTTCAGCCTATGGCACCACCCTGTCCAGAAGCCTTCTGAGTGTCGTATGCTGCGTTTCACTTTTCAGTACTGGAGACTGAATTCCTTGCACTGACTAGGCAAGAGCTCACTACTGAGCTACACCCCTGAGCCTCTTTTCCACTTTTAATGTTGAGGTAGGCTCTCATTAAGTCACCTATGCTCACCTCAAACTCATTCTACGGACCAGGTAATCCTTGAATTTACGATCGTCCTGCCTCAGCCTCCAAAGTGGCTGGTATTACAGGCTTGCCCCACTAAGCCAGCTTCTAGAGTGTACTTTGCACCCATCCTTTTGATTTTCCTTTCTTCCTCTTTTCAGATGAAAAGAATCTTCTTTCTTTCTGCTGAAGTCTTTCTCTTTTAATCCCACATTTTCCCTGTACTGGGTTTACTCAGCTGGAAGATAGCAGAAACCAAGAATGTAAGGGGCCAAGAAGCTCAGATTCATCAAAGAGAAGATTCCTACACTGACTCCCAAGGACCAGGTATGGGCTTCACAAGTCTAAGAAGTGAGTAACTTCTGAGCAAGACCCTGAAATGATGGATCTGCTATTTAACTAACTACACTAAGCATTTTTAAAAAACAAACATAAAGCCCTGCTTCTGATTCAGACCTTCAAGTAGGTCCATAGGATCATTTAAATTTGTTCGCATCAGAAAGCTGTAATGACAAGGTTTCTGAAGGACTTTAGAAAGAACGTGTTTCCTATTGGGGTCATCGACTGGTGGTGGTAGAGAGGAAAAGCCAGACCATAGTGTTTCTGGACTCATCCAAGCCATTGGACAAAATATCCATGGTATTCTTCTTTGGTCAAAGAAGAAAAATTGCAAGATAAAAATAAAATGAATTATTTACAGATGGGCTGAACTTACTCACAAAGGGTTCTCATGCTCTGGCGCTGCTGTTGGGTAATTCCAGAAACATGCAAAGCAGCTAGCTGACAGATGTGGGACATCTTTGTACATGGTTGTTGTCACTAGCAAGAGAGAAATGAAGGTTAAGTGAAACACTCCTCCTAGAAGCCCGAGTTGAGAAATGAATAGAAGAATCTATGATCATGATGGCATTGTGCCTCTACCTCCCGTCTGCCTGACCCTTTCCTTTCATGAGCACAGGCTGAAGTTATTCATTTTGAGAAGTCTTCTAGTCAGGGAGAAGTTACTGGGGTTTGTTTTATGGTGTTATTGAGTTTTTGTGGAGGTGGTGTCGAGAGTGATAGTCTGGACACATCCACATCCACTTGGAGCACTTGGAATTCAGGCAGGATGAGCCCACTGTGAGAAAGTAGAACAGTGGTTTTCAAGCCTTTGTCCGAATGGGTCAATATGGGAACATTCTGGTTGAATGGGTTCCTTAACACACCTCCAGGAAAGCCTGGGACTATTTGGATATGGTTTGAGGAGTGACCCCAGTGAGAACTTCTCTGCATCTACAAATGTAGTGCTGTGCAGTGTTCTCTTGTTTCTCCTGGTGCAATCTTCCTGCCCAATCTCAAAGATATCTGGGTCTGCCAGTCTTCCCTCGTTCTCATGGACAGCCATCCTTGTCATCATTTTCCTGCGTCCCCTCATTCGTATCCCTATCGATGCTCTCTCTCACTCACTTCCAGTGTGTATTGATCTCAGGAAACAGACTAGCAGTTCTCCCAAAGCACTTCCATAATACTCTCTTGCTCAAGAGTCCACAGAAGTTCTGATTACCACTACTTTGTTAAGCTTCCCCTTGCCACACCCTGCGTCCTTCTACAATCTTTGTTGCAACCCGTTATGACCTCTGTCCCCATCAGCCTTACGCAGGCTGCCCTTTGCCTTGACCACTCTCTGTACATACTGTCCTCCACCTTTTGTCACCTGATGACTCCTATTGCTTGTCCTTTTACATCACTTCCTTGGAAAGTAGAGGTTACAGGTCCCAGTCTTGTGCAAGTTCACGGCACTCTATAGTTTCTCTATCAAAAGGAATATAATGACCACTGCTTTATCGTGTCAGTATCCTCCTAACTTAAACAAGCATGGTTAATCCACAGGACTTACCCTTATATTCCCAAATCATATAATGTTTCATTATAATTTGTTGAATGGGTGATTGAATTCAATACAAATATTAGTTGAGCAGATGAATGAATGATCATAGATTCCTTCATTGACTGACAATATAATTGACAAACAGTACCCTGCAAGAATATATGGTCCTTGGTGGCAACCCTTCAGGTGATTTTTCCGTTGTGACTCCCATGAATGGGGACCACAGGTGAATGTTCCTCTTATCTTTTCCTACATGGGATACCAAGACAGGAGTCAATCATACACCCTCTGTGGAAAGGGAGGTGTTATAAGGTCTGTATTGAAGAAAGGATTTAGGCTGTGATTTTCCTCATAGCTGTTAGTGCTGAGAGACAAAACCCTGAGAACAGGAAAAATGGCTTCCATCTCCCTCTTGTAGTCAAAGGTATGTATGTGTAAGTGATGACACACAGTAGCTCTGTCTTGGTATTTGGAATCCCCTATTCTGTTGAGCAAGGACTTGCCATGGATGAAACCTAGTTCATGCTGCTCTCCAACCTTTCCTCCCTGCTGTTCCAGAAAGCCTGGGCTAACTCAGTGTGATGAGTGCAGTGTTTCCTCTCTGGTCACCACGTGGCTTCTGATGCTGGGAAAGCAAGAGTGAGGCCAGAGAACTTCCTCCTGACTCAAATTCCCAGCCTAGCAAAGCTGTGTGTGGGGTGAACAGGGCATGGGTGTGGCAAGGGTCAGAACAGGCAAACCAGGGGCAATGACAAGAAATCCCCATGTGTGTCCTTTTCTCCTGAGACTTCGGACACTACTTCACTTTTTTTTTTTTTTTTTTTTTTAGCTCTTTCAATACTCTTGAGGAATAACAGTTCCTTGGATTACTGCATGTATGTGTGTACTCAGCAAAGGCAAGATGAACATAAGAGGTCCACCATCCATACATAGCTTTATTGTAAAGAATGAAAGGTCTTCACCCGCCCAAACCACTTTACTGCCTTGTCTCCGTGGTCTCATTATGGACCCAGAAGTGTGGAAGGAAAGCCATGATTGAGAGACCACCAAGGAAAGAGGTCGCCAAAGCAAGTGCAGTCTAGAAACTGTCCCTAAGACAGAAATCCACAGCTCCATTTCACCCAAACAGTGAGACAGCAGAACCACACGATGGCATGGCCAAATAGACTTAGCTCATCTTCATGGCATGAATTACATGCCAGGGAAACTGAATGTGTGGTGACTCCCCCAAACACTCAAGACTGAACCTCACCAATCCCTGCTGCACTGCCCTCTCTTATGGTTGGAATTACGGGCTAGGTCATTACAAGCCAAGTGGTTTACCCTAACCCAGTGAGACTCCACCCTCAGGCACATTCTACACACAGGCATTTCTTTCTTTCACTTCCATGCAGGCTGCTCTCTTTGGAGTATACTAAATAAACTTGATTGCTATCCACTCTGGTCTAAAGAGACAATTCTTTCATCCACCACTGTGGTAGTTTGAAAGAAAACAGCCCCCAAAGGGAGTGTCACCCATGGGAGGTGTGGCTTTGTTGGAGTAGGTGAAGTGTGTCACCTCGGGGTGTGCTTTGAGGTCTCCTATGCTTAAGCTACACCCAGTGAGACAGTTCATTTCCTGTTGCCTGCCATCAAGATGTAGAACTCTCAGATCCAGCATGGTGTCTGCCTGCCTGCCACCATGTCCCAACATGATGATAATGGGCTAAATCTCTGAAACTGTAAGCAAGTCACCTCATTAGATGTTTTCCTTTGTAAGAGTTGCTGTGATGGTAGTGTCTCTTCACAACAATAGAAACCCTAAGATAACCACAGGAAGTTGCCAAGGCCTTTAAATACCCTTTGAACTTAAAGTCTGGGGTTACATGTTGCAGAAGGCTCCCACAATCCTTTTCCCAAGGGTTTCATTGTCAAGGCGCTGTTGTGCAAATGGGAAAGTCAAAGTTGCTTTTATTAGTTTCTTTCCTGTGTGATAAGAAACGCTGAGTTATCAAACTAGTCCCTGCTGTATGGATGTAGTAGGTTCTGGTTAGCAGAGCTCCTTGCCATGAAGATAGCACTGTTCCTGGCTGTGGGTATTTGTTATGGGATTCTTGTACATTGTGTGAAGACGTATTGCTGTGGTAGGTGTGAAAAAAGGTGTACGGTCAATAGCTATGCAGGAGAATATAGGCAGGACTATGGGAAGAAAAAAGGCAGATTTAGCAGGGAGACACAGAGACGAAACAGGAGGTGTGGGATGGAAGACTACACGTGGCAGAATGGAGATTAATATAAACGGGCTAATTTAAGTTATAAGAGCTAGTTGATTTTTTGTTTGTTTTTGTTTTTGGAGACAGGGTTTCTCTGTGTAGCTTTGGAGCCCATCCTGGCACTCGCTCTGTAGACCAAGCTGGCCTTGAACTCACAGGGATCCACCTGCCTCTGCCTTCTGAGTGCTGGAATTAAAGGCCACCACTGCCCAGCAGGATCTAGTTGAGAATAAGCCTAAACAAAGGCTTTCATAATTAATAATAAGTATTCATGTCATTATTTGTGAGCTGGTGGCCCAAAGAAAAATCCAGCTATGGATACTGAAATTTCCTCTGGAAGCATAGCTTTTTCACTGTTAATGTCCATGAGTCAAGAATAAATGAATAGCTGATTAAATTCAACATGCACTTAACACACAAGAACAATTGGCCTCTTTTCTTATTTCTTTTTCCATTTGTTCATCTGTTTGATCTCAGAAATCAGGAAGCTCATAATCTAAGGGGATGGGCAAAAATTGAAACTGTTAGAGATTGTATATTTAAGATGCTTCTGTTGAAGATGTCAAAGAAAAAAGAAAAGTCATATAGTTCAGGGCACTTCAGAGATCAAGCAGGCCTCAAGTACCCTTATAGGTGAACATTTGGACTGATCTGCAGAACTGCACATCTCAGATGCAAGCTGACTTTGGGCTGGGCAAGATCTCAGTTTTCTAAAACACTGTGTTCACGGCTGCTTTCCTCCCATACAACAGACCTCCTCCCGAAAACTACCCAGGTATTTTGACCACACAACAGCCCCTTTCTTAGAAAACTGATTCACTTTTGTCTTCACTAATCAATTTTTGTTGGGGGGAAGTCCTGTGCATTTGTCAATAAAGCACTGCTGGCCAATAGGAATCTAGATAGGTGGGACTAGGAGTCCAGGAGAACTCTGGGAAGGAGAAACACAAGGGTCTAGATGTAACGCCATGGGGTAGGAAGCCCGGAAAGTTCTCCGGTAAGAGAAATACTTAGATTAACAATTATGGGATAAATACTTAAGTCAGAGCTACTCAGTAAGAAACAAGCAAGGCTAACAGCTTCATAATTAATATAGCCTCCTGTGTGTTTATTTGGGACTGATGCGGCTCTAGAACCAGGCTGGCGGGAAGGCTTCTCTCAAAGAAAAAGGCTTCTCTTTACAAATTCTCAATCAAGTGTTTGAATTTCTACCTGCCCCCTTTTATAGTTTCAAGTTACAAACACAAACACCATTTTGTAAAACCTGGGTGTCTGTGCCCCAAACTACTTGAATCTGCTTTGCAGAATCAAAATACTAATCTGTGTTGATTTCATTCTCAATCAACAGTTGCAAAAAAATAAAGAACGAAAGGAAGGAAGGAAGGAAGGAAGAAAGAAAGAAAGAAAGAAAGAAAGAAAGAAAGAAAGAAAGAAAGAAAAATCTGGCTCAATCAGACACAAACAAGGAAGAAAATCAAATAACTCACATGAGTAACAACTGCCTGGGGGGGAGGGGTGTTACTCAAAAAAGGTCCCTCCCAGGAGCTCCACCCACTTGGGGTGCTGTTCTTTTTGCTTCGGTGGAGCTGCCAGCCTAGGATAAATGAAGATTGAAGGAGAGTTCGTATTTTTCTATAACAGACCAGCTTAAGACAAGATCAGAGACATGAACACTCAATGGGAATAATATCAGAGCCATACTAATAAGACTAGAGTCTCCTAGTATTTAAGGCTTGTCTCCCAGGATCCACACATCTGGGCCTTCTTGGAAGATGATCCTTTCTAGGGACACTTACTCTAGAAAGGCAGTCGGATATACAAGCCTGGTTTCGGGTGGCAGGCCCAAGTCAGAGAGAAAGTAATAAACCAAGAACTTTTATTCTCTAGCCACATAAAGGATCCAGTCAGAATTTGGGAGGTTATGTAGGAATGTAAGAATGTGACTCACTGGGAAGTTAGGATATAGGGGACCTCAGGTAGACACTGTGAAGGGCCTGGTGGAGAGCTGGAGGGCATCGGTGGCTCCTGCTTAGGATTGGGATTGGAAAAGGCCAGAATAGCTATAGATACATCCACCCAAAATGGTCAGGGGACAGGGAGGAAGACATTATATTTTGTGGCCATGAGAGAGACAGAGGTCAGGTCCGACAATTGCAGAATTAGAAAGAGAACACTCTTGAGGGTTTGAAGAACAGCCATCGGAGCCCTTGTGGAAGTATCTATCCTCTGTGACTCAAGACAGCAGGCACATCACAGGAAGGAAGCAGAGGTCAGGTGTTCGTGGGACCAGAAAGGCTGTAGAGTACACACCAGTGTTATCCTTGGGGGAACGATAGGAACAGTAGGAGGCTTTGGCAGTGTCTACTGAGAGCAAGGTCAGACAAGTTCTTCTGGCTAATTTGCCCCAGAGTGCGAGTCTGAGGAAAACCAGGTCACACAAACCTACTATGTCCTCCTTGATATTACACAACTGCTTGAGCCTGGCTGAATTGTCTCCAAGGAGCCATGATTTCTCTATGCCCCAAATCAGCAGCATTTCCTGTCCCCTATTTTGTCTTAAGATGCCAGACAGACTTTGGTCATCTTACATTATACAGGGAGATTTCATCCCTTCATTTTTCCCTTTTCTGCTTAAAAAGACACTAAGCACTTTTGGAAATTCTCTTTGAGCTTGGCCACCAGGGCAGTGAGAACTCCAGGTGTTCAGGAGAAGTAGCTCTTTAGGGCGGGCATAGAGCTTATGGGAGGAACCACTTCCTGTCCCTCTTGTGTTTAACACAGCTTCGTCAAGATAGTTTGTTTATCATTGCTGCTTTCATTATTACTCTTGTAATAACTGTATTTGTTGGGAGCAGCTGGGATTTCCTTAGTAAATGTTCCAGTTCCTGAGGGAAAAAAAAAAGGTGATTATTTAATCTTTTCCAGGACAGAAAAGTCTTTCTTTTAGGTCTCCTAGCCCTTTTCTCTTGGGTCCTCAAAATTGAGAATAATACTGCCTTCTTTTTCCCCCAACATATTTTTTTTTTAATCTGAGGGAATTCTTTCCTCTGTTAACGCATTTATTTCTTTATCAGATAGAAATACGGGCAAAATGAAACATTGCATATGATTGTGTACACGAGGCACAGGGTTCTATACTGCAGTGAAATTTGGGTTCACAAATGATTTAGGAAGGCTTTTCTTGTGGTTCACCTATTCAAAGAAGCCGTTTCCATGGCTGCCAGTTCCTTCCCGGGAATACAGACATGCTCTTGTCTTGGTCTTCGCATACTAGTATTGACTAGGGAAGGACTAGTGTCTGACCTTGTTTTTATCTAAAATAACAAAATAAAAGTCATTTGAAAGTAAGTCAATACATTCCTAAGTTTCAGTTTTATAGGAAAAGGTACAAAATAGGGTGATCAAAGACCTTTGGCTATGTGACCACAGGTAGCCAAAGTCCCAGAGGTGCACAGTTACCAGCACCCAGTAGCTGCCCTTTCGTCCTCACTCCAGTTGCAACATCAAACTAAAAACACTTCTGCTTTCTGGTGTTAATCCCCTGGTTGAGAATAAGACCACTAGAATTTAAAGTTAAATCTGAAGCAAGCTTTAATTAAATACTGGATGGGCTCTGACCAGGTCCATATCCAGATTTCTGGGAAATGGCCCTGAGTCACAGTTTGCAAGTGACTTTTAAGTATTTCCCATCAGCTCCAATCAGGGGCAAGCATACATCCTGACATAGTTTCTGCCTGTGAACTGCCACTCACATGAGATCAAGTACATGGGTACAGATGGGTCAAACAAACATTTTTAGGGGAGTAAAAACTTGTGGCTTGTTATCTCCCGTAAACAATAGCCTCCAGCATTTCAGGAACTGTCCTTGGGCAGGGGTTTGCTGATCAGAGACATTTTTGCTTCATGGATCTCTAAGGCATAGTAATTAAAACTTAAGATGTAACTTTGGCTCTCACACTAGCATCAGTGATTGCTGCCTTGTCTCATTTTAGTCTTTATAAACTTTAACTGTAGGTATTTATGTTCAAGTGTACTTTTCAGGCACTCTCATTGTTGCAAGTAGCAACACACTTTCATTTCTAAAGGTCTATATTACCATTATGTAAATATACCACAAATGTATCCTTTCTGCTATACTCTCCACTTCTGTTATTTCCAATTCTACCTGCCTGGCCCTGCCTTGTCCTCCCTGGTCCCTACGTCTTTCAGATGTAAATAACCTTTTGCTCCAGGCCTGTGGTGGTAACTGCTGCTAACCCCAGGATACCCATTGGGATTCTGGCATTACATAACCTGAATCATCCATATTCTAGACAGAATGGAAGACAGAACACACGTGCTATTCTGTTGGCCAAGGTTTTTAGAATCTGCCATACTACACTCTGTTCACAATTCATTGGCCAACTGATCGAACTTAATTATATAGCTGAGAGGTGTTAACACACTGCTGAGGGAGAGCAACAGCCTTGAGCACCCACACAGCTTAAGTCATGTACTACTCTACAGTCACAAACTACTCTACATTCAGAGATGAATGGTTCATGAGCTTAGTCTAGTCTAATGCGGGACGGAATCTGTACTCTAGTAAATGCTTCTATCACTCTAGCTAAGCATTGGAGATTTAAGAGCACACCAGCCTATGCTCCCGTTTTTAGACAGTTGCCACAATGATGTGAGGTAGGTATAGTTCTTAGTAATTGTGGGTCACCCAGAAAGGCATCCAGGAGGGTGATAGAAAAGGAAAAATACTTCTGGAAGTGAGACTACAGGCTTAGAGTGAAATCAGACCTCCTAGGCCCTAACAATGCCAGAGGAAAACGAGAGGCATGACATTGCCACATTTCTCCAGAGTAGCGAAGGGTCCAGGGAACCTAGAATATATCCAATATGAAAAGGAGTGGGTGGAACGAGGCTGGTCAAGTCCAGTCCACAGTGGCCAGGAGAGGGTAAGACAATGAATAACATGTACAAGCCTTTAGTAGATGCATCCATCCCATAATTTCTCTGTAGTACATATCATATCATAGTAGACTTCTAGTGTGTTAAAATAAAAGATAATATCACCAGCAAATGACCAAATTGTAGCCCTTGGAAAATTTGTCAGAGATTCACATCTTAGGATTTTGGCCACTTCTTTGCTTGAACAATCTGATGGTTTTCAGGAATTGACTTGTTTGGTCTGACTGGTCCCCAACCTTGAGTAGTGGAGCAAGCGTTAGAAGCAAGGAGCACCATCGTCCCCACCAAACATTTCTAAATGGCTCCAAAGTCTTTCCTTTGCGAATTCCCCCTCCCTACAGGTATATCTGGGACAAGGGGGGGGGGGCAGGAAGGAACTCTTTCGTCATTGTTTTCATGAGGAGCTCCAGTGTATCACATTAACCTCTAAAGAGTTAACACTGAGGAGTTCAGTGCTAACAGAAAGAAACTTTTTAAACTGTGTACATTGAACCACTGAGATGGCTCAGTGGTAAAGGCACTTACTGCCAACTTAATGACCCGAGTTCCATCTCTGGGACTCCGTGATAGAAAGCAAAATTTCCTCCTGCAAGTTGTCCTTTGTCCTTCACACATGTACCAGGGAGCACATGTGAACAAGTGCACAAGAGAGAGAGCACGTGCGCGCGCGCGCGCGCGCGCGCACACACACACGTGCTTGGCAAAGGAACAACTGTTGAGTAGTTCTTTCTCTTGGGTCTCTTCAGGGTTGTCCTCCTATGTGATACAATATAGCGTTGCCTCATATTGAGTCATAATACATGTATCTGCCTGATCTCTTCCCTGGAAAACGGCTTTACACTGCCCACAGTGTTGTATGACTCGCATTTTTCTCTTTGTTCAGTGTCCTGAGCACCTTCCATGGCAGCCAGTCAGCATTTTAAGGAGCCCCCTCTGCGGAACTGCAGACCTCAGGGCTTGTCTGCGGTTCTCTGCCTGTGTCGAAAGAGGAGAGTTACTGCCCCGGTCCAGACAGTGGCTTTGAAGAAGACTCGAGGCACTGCTAGTGTGATTCAGCTCAGTGTGTGCCTGCCTTCCACAGTCAGGCTTTCTTATCACAGCATCTGAGATCGCCAAAGAACCTGGAAACTTTGAACCAGCACCTACATGCCTCTCGTACTGTAGCTGATGAGCAGACCCTTCACTCTGTTATCTCAGTGAATATCATTTGAATACCCCCACCCCGCCAAGGAATTTCTGTAAGGAGATATGCTATAAAGTGAGATGTAATTTTAATCTGTTACCATAAATTACCAGCGAAGGGGCTGGCCGTGTTTGTGAAGGCAGACGAAACTTTAGACACGTAATGTTGGTGTTTTTCATAGACTTTACAATGTGGCGGCTGGCTTTACTTTTTGGAGTGCATGAAGACAGTGTGACTTTCCTAGACAGTGTGACTGTCTTAGCACACTTGGCAAGTTCTTCACAGAACTAGTACCTCAAAATATGTGACTATATTAAGATTTTTAACAAATTCACACAAGACTTGGTTTTGAAAAGTCATGGGCCTAAGTTGTCCCCAAAGATGGTGACCCCCCTCATCCCCGTCCCCACTCTTAAACAAAGCACACATCCATGCTGCCTTCGCTCTCTGAGCTGGCAATGAGTCTCTCCTTCAAGGGCCCACCCCGTGAACACAAGAAGAGAGGCTGTTTTTAGATTATTTGGGCAATAATAATAACAACACTCTCTTACAAAGGAGAAATGCAAGCTGAAACCCGGTTCTCTCCACCAGCAATAGTCTGATCTTAGAAACTTTCTGTGGCATGTGGACTGTAAGCTTCAATAGGGAGGGGACTGGCTCACTTTGTTTTTTGGGATAGCTTTCTTAAGCTATAATTGCATGTTGTAGGAGTCACACCAACTTGATTTTGAGTTCAAATTTCTCAATTTCCCTGGACCTCAATATGGTGCAAGAGGGAGCTTGGTGGGAAGTCCCAGGGCAGGTGACAACACACAATGCAGACAGACAGCTTCTGTGGGAGGTCCTACTAGGGGAAGGAAAGGGAGGGAGGGAGAGAGGGAGGGAGGGAGGGAGGGAGGGAGGGAGAGAGAGAGAGAGAGAGAGAGAGAGAGAGAGAGAGAGAGAGAGAAGGAGACAACAAAGACCTGCCTGCCTCTTTACAAGAGCTGCAGAAAGGGAGCACAGAAATAGGCTGAGCTTGTCTCTTTTCTTTTTTTCTTTTTTCTTTCTTTCTTTTCTTTTCTTTTTTTTTTTTTTTTTTTTTTTTTGGCTTTTCGAGACAGGGTTTCTCTGTATTGTTTTGGAGACTATCCTGGAAATCGCTCTGTAGACCAGGCTGGTCTCGAACTCACAGAGATCGGCTTGCCTCTGCCTCCCAAGTGCTGGGATTAAAAGCGTGCACCACTAATGCCCGGCTGAGATTGTGTCTCTCTCTTTCTTTTTTTTTTTTTTAGCTTCTTTTTTTTTCTTCCTTTTTTAAAAAATTTAAGTTAGAAACAAGCTTGTTTCACATGTCCATCACAGCTCCCTCTCCCTCCCCTCCTCCCCATCCCTCCCTACCAGGCCCCCACCCAATCTCCACTCCAATCCCCAGGGAGGGTGAGGCCCTCCATGCTGGATCCCCGGAGTCTGTCATTTCATCCAGGGCAGGGTCTAGACCCTCCCCCAAGAGTCCAGGCTGAGAGAGCATCCCTCATTGTGGGATGGGCACTCAAAGTCTATTTGTATGCCAGGGGTAAATACTACCCAAGTCCCCATAGAATACCTAGGCCTCCTCACTGACACCCACATTCAGGGGGTCTGGATCAGTCCTATGGTTTCCACACAGCCATCAATCTGGGGTCCAAGAGCTCCCCCTTGTTCAGGTCAACTGTTTCTGTGGGTTAAACCAGCCCAGTCTTAACTCCTTTGCCCATCAGTTCTCCCTTTCTGTCACTGGATTCCAGGAGTTCAGTTCAGTGTGGGACCTTTTGAGCCTATGTATGGACTTCCTAGTGCTGTAGCAGCCATAGGACGCTGGGCTGGCCAGGGTACTGCCTGAGTGCATCCTGCAGGGGTGGGTGAGGCCGGTGCAATGCCTGAATCCCAGCACTCAGCCTTCCTGTAAAAGGGGAATAAAGATAACGCAACTCTGATTTTCTCAACAAATCAAAGGCATATGCACAGCCTAATCCATGAAATTAAATGAAGGCAATAACAGAAAAATAATATTTAGTCTTCCCACATTCCGTTTGTCTTTGAAATTTCTAATCAGAGGGATTCTGTTACTCTTGTTTTCCAGTTAGATGATGGAGATACTTATCTTGTCAATTTGTAATATTTAAAGGATTGAATGCTATCCAGTTGGATGCTGTATCATTATCTCCTGAGGAAAAGCATGATTGATGCCAGATGAGGAATTTGGGCCTATGGGAGGTTCCTCTGACATCTTAGGTGCTCATGCAGTGGCATGGCTTCAGCAGAGACTCCACTGTTCCCTCAGGCTACGCGGTACAAGGGCCTGATTGGTTCCAGGGAAACCGTCATTTGGGGCCACAGAATCCACTTGCTGTACTTCTACTTTTCTCCAAATGTTCAGGCATCAGGGCACCCAGTGCCCCAGGCAGACAAAGGGCAGAATCTCATTGTCACTCTCAGTCGGCAGATAGCAGCGACCCCACCCCACCCCAGGATGCAGGTCAATGCAGAAGCTGAGCACTGCTCTGAACTATCACACTGTGGTCAAACTCTCCCTGCTCCTGCTTCTTGTTAAGGTTCCCTGGACAGCACAAGGTAAGCTTTTTGTCCTATTGATTTCCATTAACATCGACCAGGCTCCAGCCGTAGCAAATAAAAAATGGAGGCTGCATGGGAAGGGAGATGAAGGAAAAGAAATGGGACTGTGCTTAACAGGCTGCTGTGTCACACGAGCCATCAGGGCTGGTGGCACCCTGTGATGGTCTATATCACTCTGTGTCTCATAGTTTTCTCACCTCCCCTACTTAAAAAAAAAGAAAAAAATGCCCACTTATTTTTCTAAATTCAGTTTTGTAACTTATGAGGAAACATATAGCATCTAGAGAGTCATAATGTCCTCCATTCTTCAATCTTGGTCATAATGTCTACAAAGCACTTGCCTTGTACCAAAAGTTATAGGTTGCATAAGGTGCTCTCTCCTCACAATTCATGTGTTGAGCCCTCACCTGACTTCCTGGACCTCAGAATGTGACCTTATTTGGGAGTAGGGTGATTGCAAATATAATCAGTTCATTTAAGATGAGGTCATACCATGGCGGGCCCTTAATCTAAAATGACTAATGCTGTGTCTTTGTATAAGGGGGAAGTGTGGGCACCGACACACAGACTGGAAAGTATGATGTAAAGATGAAGGCACAGGGTGGGCGATGCTTACACCAGCCAAGGATAGCTGGAAATTGCTATCAAACAACTAGACATCAGGAGGAAAAGCTGGGAACAGACTCAGCCTTCAGAAGAAAGAAATACTGCCAACACCTTTATCCTGAACCGTCAGCTTCAAGAACCGTGAGATAATACATTTCCGACATTTAAACTGCCAATTTGTGGTACTTTGTGAAGGCGGCCCTGGGAACCTAATGCATGGAACAAATTGTTCTGTCTTCCCAATCTATCCTCTTTCCACCCTCCCACCCCAACTTCTGAAGAAGCAGCCATGTTGAACAACTTGTCACCCCTCCCCTGGTTAGAGTTCACCCCAGCTGACATTTGAGAGCAAAGAAAAAGTCTCTAAAGACTTCAACTGAAAACATAAATCCCAGGAAATGGCAACAACCGTATTCTCGCCCAGAAGAAAAGCAGCTGGCCACAAAACTAAGCTAGCACCCGGAGACGCAGACACCAGTCTGGGAGACAGAGAGCTGGCTGGTCGCCTTCCAGCCCTGGGCTCCATCTGTGCCTAAGACTCAGCCGCATCTGACTCGGCTGTAATTTGAATTCCAGGAAGCTGCAATGACCGTCCAGCAAACTCATCGTCTTGCTAACGCTGACTCTTACTAGGGTTATGAGACTTACGAGTCAGATTTCTACTTAATACAGCCTCCAACATTTATGCCTTCTCATTTTTCACATCAGTGGAAGACTGCTACTCTGTACACAACACCCACAAGGGTGCAGGATCTGGAAAAGAATACTGACAAGAGTCAATGAGAAAGCACATAGCCAAGTGTGTTAATTCAGGACAAAATGTTTGAGAAAAAAAGGTTTATATTAGCTTGTAGTTTCAGAGATTTTGGTCTATGGCTACTTGACTTGATTGCCATTAGAACTGCGGCAAGATAGTCTAATAAATCATGGGAGGAGGGCGTGGCTGAGGAACACCACCCAATCCGTGGCAGTCAGGAAGCAAAGACAATGACAGGAAGGAGGAGCTTAGGTCCCAGTACTGTTCAAGGGCACACCCGAAGCCACCTACTTCCTCTAACTGACCCCCAGGTAAAGGTTCTACCACCTCCAGGACCAACTAGGTTATGAACCCATGCCACTATGTTATGAACCCATGAATGGATTAAGCCATTAAAAAGGTCAGCATCCTCAGGTTCCAGTCACCTCCCAAACATCCTGCTTCTGAGCACCTTTGTACTGGGGACCAAGTCTTCAACACATGTATTTTTGTGGTGGGTGGGCATTTTACATCCAAACCATAGTGGCAAGTTTGCTTAAAGCATCCTTTCTTAAGTGAAATTTTAAGGCAATATAAAATGTAAAAAAAAATGACGTAAAATATTTACCTTTTAGAATAGACCCCAAAGTCATCCATGAGCAGGCAATTTCATTAACATATATGAATGTTTGTTATATATAAAGTCAGCATTGTCCCTTCATCTAGATGCCAATAGAATCACTTTACCTATGAGGTTTATGTTAGTTTTATTTTCAAAGCACATATTCGCCTTGTGATAAACATCAAAGGCTTGGTACTCTGCCCAAGAAAATATGTGCTATTTAGTACATGAACAATGAGGCCTTTTCCTGTCGGTTCATTATCGTATTGTGTTTTTTTTAATTCTCAGAAATGGTTTTAATTCTGATTTATGCACTTTTTAATGGCTTCTGATATGTGTAGATTCGGTCTCAAAGACTCCCAGCTGTAGATCTGAGAAGGGTAAGCAAATGAAGTCCTCACACTGTTTTGCAAGCTAACTTCAGAATGCATCCGTCTCCTGACCCAGCCAACACTTTTTCCTAGAACAGCTCGAGAAGACATTGTTAACTATTTATAGTCACACACAATTTCTGTGTGCCTGGTGTGGGTGGCTCTGCCTCAGAGTTTCACGTGAAATGACCATGTCTCAACTGAAGGCTTTGTTGTCCAGGCTGTGGCATCCAAGAGAGGTGACAGATTCTTTAGGAATCTCAGCCCAGTGGGTGGATTTGGAAGGGACATTAAGACTGGGTTCCTCCTCCTCTCTCTTTCACTTCCCAGCTGCCATGAACTGAAAGCTTCCTCTGTCTTCCTTCCACAATGTAATGCATCACCACAGGCCTTAAAATGACAAGGCAGCTAGCTGAATCCCCTGAAACTGTGAGGAAGTAAACCTTTTAAGCCAATTGTGTCGAGTGCTTTATTATAGTAAGGGAAATCTAATCTCTAATGCTAGACTTGACCACAGATAATCTAAAATATTCACTTCCAAGGTGGCATTGTGTGGCGTGTAAGTTGGTGTTTTGCTGCTGGCCTGAACCTATGTGCATGTCCTCAACATCAGAGCTGATTTCACAGGTGTAATTAACCCAAGGAAGCAAAACCAGAAGCTATATAGCTAGGTGTGGTGGTAAACGCCTGTTATCCTACCACTCAGGAGGTAGAGACAGGAGGATGGTGTATTTGAGGCTAGCTTGGGCTACATGGTGAGTTCAAGTCTAGTGTAGGCTAGATAGCAAGGCTCTGTCTCAAATCAAAGCCACAACAAAAGAAGATAGAAAGTGAAACATTTTTGTGATCTAGCCTTGGGTGTAATTTTTATGTACTGGTTTTACAAGTCAGCACCATTCAATACAGAAAGGTGACAATACTGAGAGAGAAAATGGTAATTATGGGTCACTTGAAGTCTTATTATTTTTACACTGAGTATTAATGAAAATTGATAGGTAAAAGTGCTTTTAAAACAAATACATTTAACACAAATTTAATAAATCAATAGTTACAGAATTCAAGGATCAGGAAGATGTCACTTGGATATCAACCAGATTAACTTGATCACAGAGACTAACACCCAGAAAGGTCATAATGCTTTTCTAACTCCATACAGAAAATTAGTGACCAAAGCTGGCTTACATCCCGCCCCCCTTGCTTCTGCTTAGGGCTTGTAATGGGCTTAGGGTGTGGTCAGTATCAATTCTTAGCTGCCTCTTTTAGCAGACCTTCCTACTACAGATGCTGCAGACACAAAGACCACGGCTCTCTATTGCTGGAGTTTCATTTGTGAGTTAGGTTCAGATGGTAAGATTGCTCATGTGAGTACCGGGGGTGGCTCCTTTAGCTCAGGTCTTTTCTGTTAGCAAGGTGAATGCTATAACTTAATGGGAACTCTGAGGTCCCGTATGTAAGAAACTTTGTGCAATGACATTGAAATGTGAAATTGTAAAGAGGCAGAGCCCCTGTGAATGGATTAGTCCCGAAATGAGTTCTCATGGGAATAGGTTCCTGGTAAAAGGATGCTCCTCTTTATCTCCTCTCCTCTGGTCTCTCCTGTCCTCTCCTCTCCTTCTCTCCCCTCTCCTTCCCTCCCCTCTCCTATGTCTCTCCCTTCTCTACTCTTGCCCCTCTGCCCCCTATCATAGAATAACACCACAAGAAGGCCCCAGTCCTATGCTGGCTCCTTGATATTGGATATTCCAGCCCCTGTAACTATGAGAGATAAACTTATTTTCTTGGTAAATTACCCAGTCTTTTGCTATTCTGCCATAGCAGTGGCTGTGGTGGAGTGAGGTTACTCAGGGGCAGAAGTCACTGAGGTCTTTGTGCTGTGGTCACTGGAGTGGTGAAAGCACTAGGCAGTGTGGACCTAGCAGGAGCAATGTGACAAGGCTAAGGATTACAGCAGTGTTTCCTGTCTTTAAGATCAAGTTAACTAATGTGTTCCTGAAGCCAGCCATTCTGTGGTGATTTCACAGGCAGCAGGGTGGGGAGTGAAAGAATTAGCACCACAGGGGGTGGGGGGCAGGGGGATGGGGGTGTTTAACAACCCTGGGTTGTTCTAGATCCTAACATCTGAAACATTATTCCAGACCTTTCAAGAATGCCAAATTCCCTGTATCAAGTGCCATTCCCATAGCATCATTAGAACGAAGTCCATTATTGATGCTCAGTCCTAATTAGTCTTATTAAATGAAAACCTGGAGTCAGATATCTGGGGGTGAAAGCTGAAAGATCAGAGAAGCAGAGCAGCCAGTCACTAGAGTTCTTACTTCTACGAAATCTCAGACCAAATGGGCTGAGTTCCTGTCTACAACCCACCTTATCGCTTCCTGGCTCCTGTCTGTACAAACCTCCAGACCTCTACGGTTAACTAGTAGCTAGTTCCACCCTCTGATCTCCAGGCAAGCTTTATTTGTCAGAACACAAACAAAATATCACAACATACCACTCACTCCTCAGTTCTATTGCAGAACATACTTAATAAGCAAGAATAAGAAAAGCAGGTTGACTTCTGGAACCTGTCTGTCCTTGGGAACTAGCCTTCCCCTTACAGATGAGCTATGGTCTTTTGTTTTTCACAGACAAGTTTCTAAAACATCAGAATTGGCCAAGGTTTTCTGTTGACCATAACAGATCAAGACACAAATAAGACCACTCCATATCATGTCTGAGCACAGGCGAAAGTCTGAATATCATCCAGACCACAAAAATGTCCAAATATCCCTTCTAGCTAACCTGAGAGACGTCTGCTTCTGCAGCCTCCCTCACGCTTTACATAGGTACCAGTCACAGACTCACCTCCTGGCAGCATCCAGACTGGATTACAGCCCGTTTTCCTTCACCTGCACCCACAGCACTGACTGCAAGCTCCATCCATACTTCTGAACCTCCTCTTTCTTAGCGGGTGCGCCATGATTTGTGGTTTCTTTACTTGAGATAATGACTAGCAGCTCATTTGATGGTTCTTTGGCTGAAAGACATTAAAATTCAGTGCCTGGTTTGAAAACTGTGAGCTTTTTAAATGTTAAATGTTATTTACAGTGGTTATATTCTATGAGGATATGAACAATTTAGTGCAGAATTTTTTTATTATCTGTGCTACTTCATAGAAGTAAAGGTATGATTGTACCTATTTTTATGTCACCTAAAACAGCAATTAGCTGTACCAAATGTTAGAAAGAAAGAAGAAAAGAGAAGACAGGATTTCCCTTCATAAGCACATGGGGCGTTAAAAATTAGAGATAACCAATAATATAGTAGTAAATCAGACAATAACACAATTTCTTAAATGTGCACAATATGCCAGGCACTTGTAATAGCCTTTATATGTAATATTAACCATTAGCTAAACCTATGCTTCTAATGCCTTCATTAAGCCTATATTGTCAGAGGTTTCCCATCTACAGGGTAAAACTACCAGCACTCAAGAGGCTGAAGACATCTGCTCACACAACAGAAGTAGAAATAAAATTGATATTTCTGAGGAAAAACAAAATGCCAGGCTGGGGAAGTGGCTCAGCAGTTAAAGGGATTTCCATGCTAGCAAGAAGACCAGACCTCGGATCACCAGTTCCATTGTGGATGCTGAGTGGGTGTGGTAACCCACCTGTAATTCCAGCCTTGGAAGGCAGAGACCAGAGATTTGCAGATTCCCACCCCTCCCTTCTGTCTCCCAGGAGCCTTGCTAGCAAGATTAGCTGTGTTGTTGAGATCTAGGTTTGATTGAGAGACCCTGCCTCAATGAATAAGGCAGAAGAGGTTTGCGGAAGATTACTGGGAGCAACCTTGGACCTCTATGCACTAGTGTGTATGTGTTCTATGTGTGTATATATGCATTTGTGTGTGTGTGTGTGTGTGTGTGTGTGTGTGTGTGTGTGTACCTGGGCACTCACATACTAACATACACACATGCACACACACACACACACACACATCCCCCTTTTTTTCTAAGTACAAGGTTTCTCACTTTAGTATTGTCAGACTAGGAAATAATAATACATTAACAAGGCTCAGTGAGAACCAATTATAAAGAAGTCTTTGAGAAATCCTTGCCTGAGGGCATTTAGTTTAAAGCTGAGAGACTCATCACACAAGTAGTAGGGCCTTTGTTCGTTTTTTATTCTGTCGTGGGAAACTATGAAATCAGTAAAATGAGAATATAAGGCAGTTACTCAAAAATCAAATCTGTGAGTATCCTTTTAAAAAGGTAACTGTCATATGAAATAGAAAAGAGACTGGGCAGTGGTGACACACACTTTTAATCCCAAAACTCGGGAGGCAGAGGCAGGCAGATCTCGATGAGTCCAAGGTCAGCCTGGTCCACAAAGTGAGTTCCTGCACAGCCAGAGCTGTTACACAGAGGAACCCTGTCTCCAGAAACCAAAAAGAAGGAAGGAAGGAAGGAAGGAAGGAAGGAAGGAAGGAAGGAAGGAAGGAAGGAAGGAAGGAAGGAAGAGGGCAGACCATGCCCTGTTTGCTGTTAGTACTAAGAAGAGGAGAGGGGTTTCCTGAAAGGGAAACAATTAACTTGTGGAAGACAAGACTGTGTGCATGTCCTCCTCTGGGTGGTGAGGGGATGGGAGGAGCCTGGAAAGACTGACTTTGACAAGCTGAACAAGGAATGGTGTTGGGTTGCTCAGTGTCCGTATTTGGTCATTGACTATTTTTCTATAGAAAAAGCTTGGAAAGGAGCATGATTAATCCTTTACTTTAATACTTTACATTTGTTATTCTGAGATAATCTTAGTTCAAGGCTCACCTAAGACCATTGGAAAACACAGATATTTACATTATGATTAATAACAGTAGCCATTACAATTATGAAATAGAAACAAAAATAACTTTACGGTTGGGGGATCACTATAACATGAGGAACTGTATTAAAGAGTTGCAGCATTAGGAAGGTTGAGAGTCACTGAACTAGAGGGAGGGGAGAACAGGAGAATGTAGGGAAATGCAGTGTGCTAATGTGATTGTAAGTGGCAAAAATCTGTATTCTGTTGATCAGGCTAAGGTAGGTGGGGGCATTGGTGATGGAATCAGGAAAAGAGGAGAAAGAATTAAGTGGCCAAGAAAGCAGGAACATAGATGAAATTCAACAGAATGAAGGGCACCTGGAACAGTCAGCATCCTTCTAATCGCTTGGCTGAATGAACAAGAAACTGGAGGGATATGTAGACCCTCTCTGACTTTCTCATCTTACAGATTCTAATTGTCTTCCTCTGGGAAAATACGGCCACCGACTGACAGTAAGACTTTACATCAGCTAACTTCTGCTGCTAAGGGGAGGAAAGGTCAAGTTGTCAAGTTGTCTGTCTAAGGTCAAGCTCTCTCTGTTCCAGGCAGGAAAAAAATCTATGGGCATACTAAGCCTGCCAGGACTGAGACCTCTGTCTCCAGGCTGATTGACTGTGGGTCACTGTGGCAAGTTCAGGTGGGGACACATGAGTTTCCAAACTATAGAGGGTGTGGGTCCAGGCATGGCAGTCAGGGAAGGAGGACTCTAGTTAGCCTAGGACTCTGTCATCAGCCTGCCGAGAGGGATGTCATTAGAGATTTGCCTTAGGAAACATGCTTGTATCTCTGTCGGTTTGATAGAATTGTCATAACAAAGTCCTGGAAGGGAATAGTTAGTGACTTAAACACAAAACTGTTTCATCACGCTTCTGCAGGCTGAAAGTCCAAAACTGGGGTGTTGGCGGGGCTGGTGTCCTTTGAGGTCTCTCTCTTTGACTTCCTGGCTTCACCACAGTTCAGCTTCTGAACCTGCCTGTCTGGATCTTAAAGACAAATCATATGGATTAGGGTCTAAGTCTAGCAATCATTTTCACTGTATTTCTCCTTGAGGACCGAAAGTCACAGTTTTGAGGTACTGGAGGTTAGGACTTCAACTTGTGAATTTGGGGCAGGGAATAGTTAGCTCACAACAGTCTCCAAGGAGAGCACTATCCGGTATGTTCACTACCCAGTGCCTTTAGTGTTTTCTGATTTGATCATCTGAAAAATGAGGCTACATTTTAGATGATTGTCTCTGTGTTTTGCCCAGATGGTCTCATTTCTCCCTTTCTTCCTGGTTTTTCTAAGACGTATTTGCTAATGTGCAACCCACCTAGTGCATGTATGTAGGTTTTCATATATACATACCTACATACATACATACTTACATACATACATGAATTGTTGTAAAAATCCTCTTTTGTGTCTACATTTCTTTTCTTCCTTTCTTCCTTCCTTCCTTTCTTTTTTTTTTTTTTGAGACAGTGTTTCTCTTTAGCTTTGGAGCATGTCCTAGAACTCAATCTGTAGACCAGGCTGGCCTCGAACTCACAGAGATCCGCCTGTCTCTGCCTCTTAAGTGCTGGAACCCTAAATGTGTGTGCCACCACCGCCACACCAGTTGTCTTACTGCGTGCTACGAATCTCCATGTACCTGTCCATATCTTTATAGAATAAAGGGGATTATTAATGGTATGGTAGATAAGTAAACTCATATCCATCAACTATATTATGTTAGTAGAGAACATTTTGAGGGAAATCAAAAGCAGCTTATGCTAATAAGAAGTGGGCTTTTCTTTTCTTTCTTTCTTCTTTTTCTTTTTCTTCTTCTTCTTCTCCTCCTCCTCCTCCTCCTCCTCCTTCTTCTTCTTTGCAATGCATCACCTCAAATTGTTTTGGGAAAGAAACAGTATCTGCAGAAGCTATATAAATTGGGGACAAAAACAAGATTAGTCACAAAGTATTTTTAAAGCCAATAGTAGCTAGAGAAATCAATGCCCAAATTAGCACAAACTGGTTTAAAAAATAAGCATGCCCAAATTGATTTTCCCATATATCTGCCTTAGGCAGACAAAGTATGGGAGGAAGTGGACCGTTGCCAGACCTGAAACATTTTTCTGAGTTCAGTCAACGTCTATTAATGGGCAGTGACGCCATGCTGGCTCCCAGCCAGCCCTGGTGCACTTAGAGCTGTTTGGCTGGCTGGAAGCAGGCATTGCATCAGAAACAGGCAGAGAACTACAAGGAGTGTAAGAAATGTGTCTGGAGAGCTGACTTCCTGTGACAGATCACTCATGGCACCTGTGAGGTGGTCTCTTGTGTACAAGGCTGAACTGACCAACACTAAGGATGAGCAAACTCTAGCCTCCACTGAGCTGCCAAGTCACAGAGCCCGGGCATTATGAACAGCCAGGGTGGAAATTAACCCCGTGGCCTAGAAGCCATTAGTTTTGTCTCATTCAGTCAATGCAGTAGACTCACGAATGCATTCACAAAGATGCACTGGCTTTTTCTGAATTCTCTGCTTTACAGATTGTCCTTAATGACACTCAGTAGTTTGTCCTGGCATTGATTCCAAAATGGCATTTTAAAGAGAATCCAGAGAGTGCCCAAAGAGCTTGTTAGGGTGGCAAATATCCTGCTCCCAAGCTGCTGTGGACAGATGCTGTGACAGCCTTTCCCCATTTTAGAGCAAAGGAGAGAAGGTGGGGGGAGGGGGAGGAAGCATGGCGTGAACACGTGATCTGATAAAGGCTTTTCAGACTGGAAAAGCCTACAAAAACAGTGGCTAAAATGGGGCATTTTATTGCTAAGCCCATAAGGACTTTAAAATGAAGAATGAAATACCACTCTACTTGGCTGATGACGTGGGAAATCTGCTGTAATGGACTTAGTCAAACTTAATACCATTTTGGGTTCATTCATTGTCACAAATGCACCCTATTAATGTTAATAGTCAGTGGATAGAGTGTGAAGCAGAGAGAAACTGTCTGGGTGTGCAAAAGTCTGCATTATTTTCCCAAGAATTCTTTGAATCTATAGTTATTCCAAAATAGAAAGGTTACTCCTCATGTGTGTGTTATGTTCCAGTAAATGTACTCTGAAATAATCAGAGAGACAAAGGGGAAAATATTTCGAGGGTACTGGTAGAAGAAACAAGTTTGACCCAGACTTAATAATTATTGTTGGTTAATAGATACATGGATATATGCAGTGTGCTGTTCCTTCTACTTTCATACTGGTTTAAAAGTCTCCACAATGAGTCATTCAAAAAAGCTGAAAACTAAGAAGGTAAACACACACACACACACACACACACACACACACACTCCTGCTTCTGTTCCCTAGTTGCTTGGACAACTATCTATCTTCTTAGTTTTCAGCTAATATATAATACATACATACATAAATATATATCACATACACATAAACTTCATATATAAGCAGAAATTTTATATGCACATTAGCATAGATGTCCAATTCGTGTATACATATAACTCTAAAATGGTTTTACAAGAGACTTATCTATATAAGTAGTCGATAAGAACTCTAGTCCAGGCCACTTTTCAGTGTGTTAGTGTGCTTGCTCTGCAGCTGAACAGCAGTATTTCAGTCTACACTGCCGTATAGATTTCCCCATTCTGTAGAGTGAGTAGATTATATTGGCTTGTCAGCGTATGTGCTTTAGTAGTTTTCCTTCAGTGGGATGCATTGTTAGGTCAGGCTCCACATCTTCTGTTTGACAGCAGAGCTTAGTTTCTCCAGACAGAAATAGGAGAGAATGTTTTTCTCCATACAGTATTAAAGCAGATGGCTTAAATTTTGAGTTTGATCTGGGTAGAAGTTTTTAAGTCTGCTATATCATTAAACTGGGACTGATCAGGTCCCTGTGCCTTATCTGCCTCTCCCTGCCACTAGAACAGTTCTAAAATAGATAACCATTAGTCAGTGAGTACACAAAGCCCCTCTCCTCCTCTCTTCCTCTCCTCCTCTCCCCTCTCCTCCCTTCTCCTATCCTCCCCTCCCCTCCCCTTTCCTTCTTTTATTTTCAAGATAGGGTTTCTCAACACAGGGGTTCTCTGTATAACAGCCCTAGCTGTCCTGGAACTCACTCTGTAGATCAGGCTGGCCTCAAACTCACAGAGATCCACCTGCCTCTGCCTCTGCTTCCTGAGTGCTGGCATTAAAGGTGTGCACTACCACTGCCCGACCAGAAACCTTTTTCTAAGACTTCCCCCCTACTAAGTTAGTCTTCCTCCCTTTTAAGCAAGAGATATAGGCATATTAAGAAACATGGGTACCATTCACCCCTGGCATATCCTTTATCATTCATCCTTGGAACCCCATTTTGATTATCATCTAGGATCAAGTCAGTTGATAGTTCTGTTCAGTTGATAGTTCTGTTCTGTCTGTACCTCTCTGACCTTGTAGCTTGTTGAAGGTTCAAACCTGTATTTTCTAACAACAGGACTATTTATACTTAGCCTACCCTTGCAGTCTGTGTTGATACCACCACAAAGATGGGTGTATTAATCTGTTCATACTACTATAACAAAATAGACGAGGCCAGGTACTTCATAAATAATTGATATGAGTTGTTCTACAAGTTGAAAAGTCCAAGATGAAGGACATTCTCTGCTTCTAAATTGGTGCTTTGTAGCTGTGTCCCCTAGAGGGGCTAAATGCTGTGTACTTATCTGCAGGACTCATGGATACAGGAGATAGTCATGCCGCATACTTTCACCAAGTTCAACTGCTTATTGTTTCCAGAATGTACTGGGCTGTGCTGTATATCTTTGCCTTAGCTCTGAAGTTCCTTCATCTTAAGACTGTTCTGGTTCCACACACCCCACCCCACCCCCATCCTCTAAGTCAGTGGTTCTCAATATTCCAAATGCTGTGACCCTTTAATACAGTTCCTCATGCCATGGTGACCCCCCAACCATAAAACTATTTTTGTTGCTACTTAATTACTGTAATTTTGCTACTGTTATGAATCATAATGTAAATATCTGTCTGATATGCAACCCCGAGGGTCATGACTCACAGGTTGAGAACATTTGCTCTAAATCACTATCCGCATATCTTTCCAGATAGAGTCTAAACATCACCTCTTAAACATCACTGCTCAGATTAGGAGGCTAGTGTGTGCATAGGGTGGGGTGAGGGGGGAATCCCTCTGGCTGACTCTTCATTCGTGGAGAGTGCTAGGATACAAGGGAGGTGTCCAGGAGAATGAGTGCCCTCTCTCCAGTGTATAAAGGACACCACATGTGCTGGCTGCAGCACTCCTCCACAGACAGGAGTTTTTACCACTTTCTCCTCTACCCCCTCCCACACCTCATGTGCAAGGCAGCCATGGATGGAGCTTAACAGTTAAGTGGAAGAAGAAGAGGTGGAGACCCAAATCCCCGGGGCCGTTGAGAGCTACACTATCAATCGAATTTCTGCCTCAGAACTGTTAAGCCTAGCAGTAGGCACTTAAGAGACAACTACTGAATAAAGCAAAAGTGTAAACTCACAGTGGTTCAGAGAACTGTATTGTCAAAGATTATGTGTTGGGGAAGTCCTGTGGTCAAACTGTTGGCCAATAGGGAAGCAATATAGGTGGGACTAGGAGTCGAAGAGAATTCTGGGTAGGAGAAACACAGGAAGTCAAGAAGTAACCGTCATAGGGATAGAAGCCCGGAAACTTCTCCGGTAAGAGAAATACTTAGATTGGCAGTTATGGGGTAAATACTTAAGTCAGAGATAGCCAGTAAGAAACAAGCAAGGCCAACAGCTTCATAATTAATACAGCGTCTTGTGTGTTACTTGGGGACTACAACGCGGCAGAGCCCAGGAGACTGGCGGGGGTTAAACCAAAGCTGCTGGCAAGGAAAAGGTTTCTCTTTACAATTATAAGTAGTTTCGTTGGAGACAGTTTGTAAGCAAGCTGTGTGTCGGGACTTTCACATCTGATGAAGCAAGGTCTGGCTCAGCAAGTCAAGTCAGTGACTCTCCAGTTGAAGACCAATTGCTCTTGAGACCCTCTTTAAAGGCATCCTTGGGAAGAGGCACTGGCCTTTTGTAATTCTTCCAACCACCAGTCCCTCCTTGCTGGAGGAAATTGCACAGTCTGAAGACTTCACAGAGGGAGGCTGGCTGGAAACAAGTTGTGGTCTTGTCCTGGGTTTAGATTTCTGCTCGGGGAAGGGCACTTCCTCTCCTTCTTGGAGGGCCAAGTATCACATTCTGGATGGGGAGGATTGTGATAGAAAACGTGAGAGGCGGTGAAAATTCAAACTGGTGAACTGATGAAGCACCATCTTGGCTGCAGGAGGGGCTGGGGACTGCCTTTGCAATACAGTTTTCATCTGTGGGATGCAGTATTTGGAAGGCTTTGTTGATTTCTATGTAGTCTGTTATGTTTGGCAAGACCCTCTAGTTAGGGCTGCTTGAAAGTTGGATCACTTGTATGCTCTTTAGAAGGGAGTAGAATGCATAAAAGTTTCCAGGGTCTCCTTACCCATCCCAGCCCCACCCCCCTCAGTTCCCACTCCCTACCCTCAGCACCTACCCCAGCCCCCACCACCACCACTGCAGTTATCTCAGGCCAACCAGAAGCAGTGGCTGAGAAACTGGCAGACCACAGTTGAAGCAAGGAGGGGGCTTTGCCTGTTTTACTTCCATCACAGAACTCACCAGCCGGACTGTCTTATCCCTTTGAAGGAAGAAGAAAGTTCCTAGAAGAACACTGTACATTTCTGAAAAGCATCAGAGGGAGACAATAAAAGAAGATGAAGATCAAAGACAGATGTGGTCATGGATACCTACATCCCTGCACTGGGAAGAGCCAGGAGGATCTAGAATTCCAGTGTACATAGCAAGTTTGAGGTCAACCTGCACCACATAAGACCCTGTCTCAAACAGCTGTAAAAACAAAAGACTATTAAAGTCACATCTCTTCAAAAATTAGAAATGTGGCTTCTGTTTGAAACAATTTTCTTTTGTCCAACACTTACAGATTCCTTCCCCCAAAACAAACAAACAAACAAACAAACAAAAAACACATTTCTACATGCACAGTTTGGTTATTCTCGTTCCCATGTCTTAAGTTGGTGTTTTTTTTCAAGTACCAAATCCAGTAAATGTTATTTAAATGCAAAGAGGGGGAAAATCATTAAGTACTGCCAAAAAATCATTTCCCAGCCATCCAGCCAGCCAAACCACAAGCATCCAAAGATATGATTTCATTTTTAATCACATAATGAGGCAAAGAATATCAAGTAGAAACATAAAGAGGAAGAAAATTTTCATTTATTCTAAACCTCTGTCAGAAAGATACCCAATTTTGGGCTATTTGGTCAAGACAGATGACAAGATAGATGCTGATCAAGGATGGCATCCAAACCTGGTGCTGAAAGACAAGTGAGAGGATGATAGGAGTCAGGGATCGCTAGACTAGAGCATGACCTCTTCTTCTCCAAGCCTTTGAGTATCCGCGCTTCCTTTGTAAGGATTCAGGCATTATGCTGGCCTGCTCCTCCCCTCCAGCCCCCATGTCCTTAGGCAGAATGCACTCAGGCAGTACCCTGGTCAGCTCAGCGTTCCATGATTGCATAGTCTGCACGCAGGTGCAAAGGACCCCTTTAAAAGACAGACCCCACCCACTTACGCTCCCCCCACCCCTCTCCTGATCTCTCTTTCCCTCTTTCCTGCTGTACCCCTAGGACAGACGGGACTTTTCCTGTCCCCCCTCTTCTCTTCTGTCCTCTCTCTGTCTCTGTGTCTCCTTACCTCTTTTCTCTTTCCTTCCCCTCCCCTTCCCTTTCTAATATAAATTCTCATTTAAACCCTTTCTGCCTGGCATGTTTGTCCCTCTACCTCGGTCACCTTCGCCTGCCATGGAATCCACACAAGGTCGCCCATGAAAGGTTCCCCTTGCGCTTTATCGTAACATCCTTCATCTGCACGATGGATCCCTTAAACTTCAAGACCCTAAAGAAGGTTCGTGCCCCTAAGCATCAAGCCTTAGAATGTGCACATCAAGTGGAGAGGCCAGCTAGTTGCCCTACACGGGCGCGGCATGGCCTCGGTATTCCTAGATCTGGGAGGAAGAGCAAGGGAATCGGGAACTTCTGAACGGATGTCTTCCCCACTGAGTGTTCTTCACACATGCCCCAGTCTAGGAGGAGAGGCTTAAGGTTCCTTGCATATCCCACACTTGGATGTTGTTGGGTTCCAAAACCACCTGGGTCTCTCGCCCTTGTTTCATTTAAAATGTGAAGTATAACATAGTACACCTGTCCATTCCTTCCCGAGACTCGGGATTTTTAAAGCAAGATTGTCTCCGCTTTCCTGTCCCAAGCATGAAGGCTGGAGCATGGTTCTCCTCACTTATGTAAGTGCTTTCGTTTCTGTCTTTGTTGCTGTAATTGAGTATTAGCTAACCCTCACCACGCTTTAGTGTTAACAAGCAGAATGTATCATTATTCTTGTGTGGGGGTCAGAAGTGTGGGCTTGCCTTGACAGTCAGTGGAGTGAGTTCTCTTCTTCTACCTGTATATAAGTTCTAGGGATCAACTGGAGTGACCAGGCTTTCCTGTCAAGGACTTGTAGCTGCTGAGTCATCTCGTGAACCAGCAATTTTATAAACAGAGAAACCAGTTATACCTACACCAGTGTTTCTAAAACATTACTACAAACGCAGATAACGTGGAGAGCTTGTAAAGAACAGATTCTCATTTAGCGGGTCTGTGGAGGGGCCCAAGAGACTTCTAGCACATTCCTGGTCCAGTGCTCTTTGGTGTGCAAACAGTGGCTTGTACCAAGCAGAATATAATTTTGTCTCCAGAAACTCAAGTCAACTGATGGCACTGGGAAGCAAGGAGAGCCCCTTGCACTTGCTTCTTTTATTTATAAGCCATAGCCCAGGGAAAATAAGTTGGAGGCCTTGCTCAATGGCTGATGTGAGGTCTCTGTCATGTCACCATGGGCCTAGGTTTTTTTGTCTTTCTGCTTTGCTATCCTGAGTATGGTGTACAGTCCTAAGACATCCTCCTGTCCCATACAGTGGCTGCTATCTTTTCCATATTCTAGTCAGTGGCAAAGGAAGCACTGAGCCTAAACAGGTATTCAGCTGGGCTCTTCCCTTCTAAACATGCAGTCATGAGGTGCCCACCCAAGAATTTTCACTTAAATCTCATTGTCTAGAATATGTCATCTTTCTAAAGGGAGAACTGGAAATGCTGCCTTTCCAGTTGGCAACACAGAATTGAAGTTTACTGGGTAAATAGTAATGGCAGGAGGGAAGCCAGGTAGACTTTAGTACTCTGTGCTGTGAGTCACATGAGATCATTGTAAGTTCTCGATTAGTCAGCCATGACCTTGCCTTCTGAACCATGCCCCACTCCAACATGACAGCAGCTATACTGCCAAAGTGAGCAAGAGGCTGCTATCAGTGCAGTATGTCCGTATCACTGGCTTCCTCGAGTCCCCTCCTGACTGAAGCTCTTGGCTCTAAAACGTGATGATTCCGAGAACCAGTCCATCCTGCCTCATCGTGGCTGTTTTGAGTAACATGCTCAGTTTGTTCAGGTTTTATTTGTATCTTCGGGTTCTCAGATGCTAGGGGGCATTGTTACTGTCACACCAGCTAAGATCCTGGCTCAAAGAAACTGCGATAGCCTCCAAATTGTTGTCACTGAGGTTGTGGTATATAGATAAGGGACAGATTCCAAATGTCTTCCCTTCTTAGTGCCAATCAGCTCATCCTTGAGCAATAGGAGAATTAGCCGAGGTAAAGAATCCAACCAGCCCATTGATCTGAGCATGAACAATTGGATCTTTGCCCAGCACTTCCAGGGAACAGGAAGAGGCCAAGAAGCACTCCACACTCCTGTGAGGGAGGATTCTGGAGAGATTGAGATCACGGCCCTGCCCATGGCTCACAGGTGATGACGGAAATCTCAGGCAAGATGCTCCTTGGAGGCCACTCCCTGGATCATGAGTTCAGAGGTAGAGGATGTGCAGGTTGGAATCACCAGTTAAAAGTGAGGCCGTCTTTAGTCTCTTTTGTCTCTCATCTCAAGGTTTATTTTTTAATTGATTTATTTTATGCATATGGGTGTTTTGCCTGCAAATATATTATGTAGCACCCATGTGCCTGGTGCCCATGGAAGCCAGAAAAGGGTGTTGGATTCTCTGGAATTGGAGTTGAAGACAGGTGTGTGCCGCCATGTGGTTGCTGGGAATTGAACTCAGGTCCTCTGGAAAAGCAGCCAGTGCTCTTAACTGCTGAGCCACCTCTCTAGCCCTCACCCCAAGGAATTTATTCCTCCATATTTTCCATCTAAAGTCACAAAAGCAACATGTGGGCAGTGTAGTCAATGCTTCATTGTCACCAGTACTCACTATGAGGACTTCACTCCTTGAAAATAATTTATATACATTGACTCAACGTAGACTTTCCTTAAATTTGATGTGTATGTTGTTTTGCATGCATGTATGTTTGTATACCATATACATACCTAGTGCCTATGGAGGCCAGAGAGGGCATGAGATTCCCCCAGAACTGGAGCCACAGTGAAAGACCCCCACCACACTCATGTAAAATTCTAATGTAAATCACGCCCTTCCTAAGAGCACGAAATTCAAATGTAAACCACGCCCTTTCTAAAAGCGCGAAATTCAAAAGCTGTGACATCACCAAGACTAGTACCCTATCGGCGGTGCTCTCGCCTTCTACCTCATTTTGCATATCAAGCCTGCCGGACCTGATTGAGAGCTACTCTTGCAAGGTCCGCAGGACTTCATATGCAAATAAAGCCCGCTTCTATATAAGCTGTACTAAATCCAGCCCGGCATGCTCAGCCTCCCGAAGTGCTGCAGCATCCGCAGGCGCCTGTGTGAGCAATAAAGAACCCTCTTGCTGTTGCATCCAGTGGCTCTGCCTCGATTTTTGGGCGAGGGTCTCCTGCCGGGAAGATTCCCTTTGGGGGGGGTCTTTCAACAGAAGGTTATGTGTTGTCATGTGGGTGTTGATTGGGAGTGATGGGGTTTTGGGGTCCACGGGACAGGCAGAATATAGCTAAGTGGGAAATCCAAACAAAGGGACAGGGAGAAGGAAGAGAGTCAAGCGATGCCATGTAGCTGCCAGGGAGGCAAGCTGTCAGGGCATCACCGGTACGCTACAGTCACATGGTGATACACAGAGAGAGCGCTAGCCAGTAATAAGCCTAAGCCATTGGCCAAACAATTATAAATATATATTAAGTCTCTGAGTGGTTATAAGTGGCTGCAGGGACCCAGTGGGAGGAGAGACACTGATCTAATGGGACTGGGATAGATGGAGAAAAGTCTCCATTTACACAGAAACTCATCTTAGAAATTTACAAATGCCTCTACTTTTTGTTCCTTTTGCAGGTTCAAAAGTATCAGGGAGAATTGGATTTTTTTAAGGGTATGGCCCCTGGTAGGTCCACCATGCTCCAGTAGATGACTGTACATCTATGAGTACATGGGTAGCAAAAATTGAACTCGGTGAGTTATTGTGGAGGGGGTGAGCTAAAGGGAGAAGGAAGGAGGATGAAGTTTGAAGGAGGTTTGAGGCTGGATCTGGGAGTTGTGGGAAGGAATGAAGGTGAATATGATCATTGTATGCATCACTGAAATACTCAAAGCTTAATAAAAATACTATACTGACGAAAATTGAGGTTGGGAACAAAATCCGAGCAAGGCATGGGGAATGTATTGATTGAGTGTGGTCTAATGTGAACTGAGCACGTGTTTCCTTGTTGTTTTGTCAATGTGCTTAGGAAAAATGTGATGACGCATCAGTTCCGTGTTTTACCAAGAGGGTTTCCCCCCACGAAACATTTTATTCCTCAACTTAACTTTTCATGACAAAATGTTCTTTTGTTAAAATGGCTGTACCAAGACAACTTCATCAAAATGTCATGTGCCTAATTATTTGGCAGGCAAGTATTGTTTCAGTTTGAAGGTTAACAAATGAAAGCTCTCATGCAGTTCAGGGCGGCCTCTGAGTGTGGCTGCTGGAGAATGGGAGGTGGGAGGACCATGTTCTCTTGACTGAGACAGCCTGAAAAACTTCAGAAGCCAAGCAGGGCTGTGGCTGGGTGCTCCATAGGCCAAAAGTCAAGAGAACTGAGTCACCCACTGAGCCCTGCTGCTGAACTGGCTTCTGGTTCAGCCGCTCAGGTGCGGATGGAGAGCACTGGGCTTTCCCACCCTCACCTCTGTCCATGACGTGATATACTGCTGCAGAATCAGAGCAGTAATTCCCATGGGACACAAGGGACACCAATCTCCCTTGTCTGTGACGTTCCGGATGAGTTTTACTTTGAATGCTGTCCTGGGGACTAGAGACATCATTGTAGGTCCCAGAATATGATGACAATGTGGAAGCCAGTTTTCAAAGTTGTTAAGAATCTCTAGTGGACAACTGAAGAACACTGAACCAAGTGTATATGCGGTGTTCATTAAGCCATGAGTCATCTCTGTCTGCCATAGGTGGGATGGGGCCTGGGAGACAGCACCCAAAGTGGAACAAGACACACAGGAGCTCATTGGGAAGAATCTGTAAGGAGACAGGGAAGCAGGGTCCGTCATGGAATGAGCTGCATTCCTGTGCAGTGGCAACAGAGACCACAGTGGATCCCGTGGGTCTGCCCTTAAAAAGGCAAGGATTTAATCTCTCCACGAGCACTTAGCACTTCTATCAGTCATTGAATGCAAGCTGCCCAGAGTTGGGGCATGACCATGACTGAGGTACAAGTCTTTAGCCAAGGGCTATTCCTAGAGGGACACAGCCCAGCGCTTCACCTGCCATCACTTCCAATAGCTGGGGGTATGAGTGCCTTACCTAGCTAGGAGGTCTGGGCTGAGTCCCACCGCATTCACTGCGCATCCCACCCCGTCCATTGATGAACTTATTTTCAATTCCTAAATTAGCTGGCAGTTAACTGGACTACTGGGAGCAGTGTGACAAGGTCACCTTAATAAACAAGACAAATGGCAGAGAAAGAGAACAGCAGGAAAAGTACCTAGACTGAGAAGACTCAGATGCTGAACTTGCAGAGAACAGAGCAGGAGCCACAGAAGTGTCGTTTGTTTTTTAGTGGTTTTTTTTTTTTTTTACTGTATACATTTTCTTTTATTTTCCCTTTTCACCATAAAGCTGGCATTTTCAAGTGGAAGCCTGCTAAAGAATAAGAAGGGGAAAACAGGACCAATGTTTTGCTCATGATGGAACTCTAGAGACAGGGTCAGGGGTCCTCCAGGACAGACAGGAAGTGGTGGGCACCTTAGAAATGGAAGACTTGGGGACATAGTCTGGATGAGAACATGATGCCGCTGGGTATGACTGGGTAGGAAGTTAGTTGTAGATACAAGGGAGATCACAACCAAACTGAACCAGTCCTCCCTGCACCCCATGGAGGGATGAGGGGGGAGAGAAGAGAGAAGGCAAGAACTGGGACCAGGAACCAAGAACCCAAGAGAACCCATGGGAACCAAATGGCTGAGTTTTCACAGGAAAGAGAAGCGGGTGGGGGAGGGGGTGTTAAGGAAAGCAGAAGCCCAGCCCCAGGGGCTGAGTTGTTTTGTGGGGGAGCACAGGGTGAGAGGTGCTGGAAGGAGCCACAGGACAAGTAAGACTTGCCCCAGATTTCTTTGAGACCTGAAAGAGTCAAAAGGGAATAGTGACCCCAGACCTTAGACTCAATTTTTTCAGGCTCTGTCTTGTCCAAATCAAGGAACCACTCTCTAGATTGCCAAGACTTAAAGAATCAATTCTGTATCTCAGGACTAAGATTTCTGAGATAGTGGATGTGAAAGTTTTACTTGCAGTTGGGATGGTACTATATTGTTACTGAAAGGATAAAAAAGAAAAGTCAAGTGCATACCTTTCAGGGGTTCCTGCCAAGGTATGCCACCAAGCAAACATTCCACGTGCAACAGAGTTGTACAAGAGGTTTATTGGGGGAGGGGGAGAGTGAAATTGTGAAAGGCCATATCAGAGTAGGGACTTGAGAGAGGCAGGCAGACAGACAGACAGACAGAACAGGGGAGAGACAAGAGGAAGAAGAGAGGAGCAGGATGCAAGAGAGTGTGAGCTGTGCCTGACAGGCACTTTTAAGGGGTACACATGTCTAATAGCTGGAAAGGCACCTGTTGGAAGGTGATGACATACTGTTATCAGGTTGATAATAATCAAGAATTACAACTGCCATATGCATAATTATGATGATAGTCTGTACCAAATGCCTGCCTCAGTCAACACAAATAATCTTTTGAGACCCTAGGAAACATGGATTGTGTTTATGTCTACCAATAGGGGTATGAGTGCTCTAGACACAAAGACCAGAAATGAACTGTTTTGAGCTGCTTTAAAACTGCAAAATTCAGTTTTAAAAAAGTCAGTAGCAGTTGGAGAGGTGACTTGGTGAAGTGCCTACCACACGAGCATGAGGCCCTAAGTTCAGATCCCAAGCACACACATAGAAACATGAAAAGCTGGGCATGATGGCACATCTGTAACTCTAGTTCTAAGGGAAGAAGACTGTCACGGAGGAGTGTCATGGGTGACCTAAAGGTCACTAGCCAGCCAGTGTATCCCACCAGTGAGCCTTGGGTTTAGTGGGAGACTCTGTTGCGATTAGGCTACGCTGTGTTCTAAGTTACTCCATAGTCTATAAGACTGGTTTCTCAGGCTGTGTATTGCCTGAGACTCCATTTTTGAAAGGGAAAGATGACTGCAAGCTCTGGTGGACTCAGAAACTGCATCATCTGCCAGGCACCGCCCGCCGGCACAAACTGATAAGGAATTGCTTCATTCTAACTGGAGGAAGTTTGTGCATGTGTGTCTGAGGAGGGGATGCCCTTCCATCCCTTTCATTTCTTACCCCCGTGGGTTACCAAAGAGCCCTAGAGCTACTGGGAGAATCTTCAGCAGAAGGCCAGTGTCAGATTCAAGCTGGATTACAGCCGTAAATGAAAAGCAGAAAGGATGCACATGCTCCCGGATGGATACCTACCTCAATCAGAGTGTTAGGCCCAAGGAGACTCTGTTTCCCCAAATTCTGGTGGTTAGACAAAAGTCAGCTTTCCTTGGGAACTTGTGAAACTGGTTCTCACTTGCCAAAGGGAGTCCTTCTCCTCTAGCAAAAGGGGCATAGGCTTCTAGTGCCTATCTGCATATCAAGGTCCATGCCAGCCTCCATGCTCTCTGACCCTATTCACAAGTACTTGTTATGCACTTCAAAGCCCCAACTCCTTTTCTCCAGGGTACCCATTCCCTTATAACCTTGGAGATCCTCTCCCACCACACCCCCTCTTCTTGCTTCTCTCTGCCTTCTGGAGAGACAGCCTTGGCAGTTTGGAATAAACTTTTCACTTTTCCACCCACAGAGTGACTATTTCGGTTTCTTTACTGAGCTCCTCGAATTTACATAGTACTCCGTACATTTCTGGATGGGTGAATTATAAATAAATAAGTCTCTTCTCACTGGGTGGAAAGCTCTGTGACAGCTCAGGTCTGCCTTCTCAGGGTGCCTTTGCACACGGAGGACCTCAGAAAATGTTTGCTGTCCCACCCTCTGTGGTTAAATGCATATTCAAATCTTAAGGGTGTCCTTCAGGAGTAAGACTTTCTTCTCTAAGGGATCACCAGGAAGGCTCCAAGTGCTCAGTCATGGGGCAGCCTTCGTACCCATGGTGGATATAGCATTATTCTACACATTCTTGAGAAGTAAGAGAGGTATTGAGTAACTTCATCAAAGTCCTAATGCTACAAAGTATTAGACTTTCATGTGCAAATAGGATCAGAGGACTAGATTCATCTATGACAGGAGCAAAAGCCAAGGATGGCCTCTCTGTCCCCTGTGATACTGGTTCCTGGAGTCTATTCCCTTTCCCTTTCTATCCTGTGTTGCTGAAGGTCAATGCCTTGTGTGAGATGCTATTGTTGTACCCAAACTCTGAACCCCCAAAATCACCAAGAGACCCCATCTGATGCAAAAGCAGTCTTTTTAATTAACGAGTTAACTGGAGTTAACTGGGGTCCACCGTCCAACAGCGGGGGGGAGCAAGAAGGGCCAGGCAGGGGACCACGAACAGCAGTGGAGTAGGGAATATTTTGGGGTAGAGAGTCTGAGGTCTCAGGATTGGTGGGCTTCCCGGCTTGGACTATCTGTCCTGTGTTGATTGGTCAACTGCAGAGTTGCAGGTAGGTTGCTATGGCCTATAGTTGCTATGCTCTGCATTCTAGAACATGCCAGCTAACTTCTGATTGGCCCCTTGCCACATGGAGGATATCTAGCTTCCTAGTGATTAGGAAGGTATATGTGGGGTAGAGGGGGGGGCTCAGCACATGTTGCTGTGTCTTTTCTGCAGCCTGTCATGGCTGCCAAAGCAGGGGGCTGAGTGGGGGGTCTGGTCCCTTCACTATTGAAGTTTCTAAACCATCTGAGTGCCTCCTTTTCAAGATTTTAGGATTTTTTTAATGTCTTGGATCATATTGAAGTCCTCCATAAAGCCACCACCCAGTTGGAAGATGAAAGGCAAGCTTTTTGGTCCTTCTGATCACGACTTAGTGATTTAATGACCTAGGACAAGTGACTCCATCAGAATCATATGTTAAGATTTTCAAATTCTCAGGCTCCACCTCTACTCAGGCTAACCTGGTCTAGGATGGAGACCAGGCATCTGTTTTTCCAACTAAGAAAACCACACATGATTCTGGTGCCAAATATTACCACACGTTTGGGAGGAATAGTGCCGATGTGCCCAAGGTTTAAATAATTATAATTTGTATTTTCTTTTTTTTCAAAAGACAATATTTGTATTGTTCTTCGAGAACTTCACACGGTGTATTTTGGATATTACCTCCCAATACCACCTGCTCCATCCCGTTCCCTTTCCATCCAACTTTGAGATTTCTCCTGGTTTTTCCTTGAGTTGCTATCAAGTCCAGTTATGTTGTCCAGATAGTATTAGGAGTCAGGTCTTTCCCGGTGTCTTGGGTAGTCAACCATCAACTATCAAACACCAGTAGGTTCTCAGCAGCAAATGGTAGGAATTCCTGTCCACCTTCCCCTTTCTGTGTTGGGTTTCATGCGAGTTATCTGTCACAATCAATATGAGTTCATATGCGCATCTGCCTGTTGTACCTGGAAAGCACCGTTTCCTTAATGTTATCATCACCTCAGGCTCTTAAAGTCATCCCACTCCCTCTTCAGCAAAGACCCTGGGCCTTGGGAGGGGCTGATAGCAAGCAGTCCAGGGTCTTTTATTCTGTATACATTATGGCTAATCTCTGTGCTAATTGCCAGTTACTACAAGGATGTTCTGATTGGTGAATCTCAAATAACCTTGTACCAATCCCCTCCTTCCTCCCTGAGCTGAAACAGATCTGTCTGATGTGGGTTCCATAGTTTCCTATAGGTGTGGCTCAACTCCCTTCTCAAGGGCCCAGCTGAATTTCTAGAAAAGCTACACCACAGAGGGGACCTCAACAGCCTCCTGCTCCCTTCACTCACACTGCCTGGGTGTGATTTGTCCCTGTCAAACCTGCCAGGATTCACAAGTTAAGATTCTGGTCTGATTTCCATCCCCTGCTGGTGCCAACAGTTCACTGTGGTCAAGAAAAGCTCTCCCAGTTCCTTCAGAGGAAGCCAGTTATCTGGTAGACTTCCTCTGTTTTCCAGAGCTCTGTCTTGGCATCTCTGCCAAGGATATATTTTGTCTGGATCCACTGGCTGGACTTCTTCCCATCTCTGGGAAGCTGCACTAAGAGTAACATGACTCAAGGAGTAGAAGGTGGGCCAGAGTTTGCCCACAGAACCTCACAAGGGAAAGGGGAACCAGGGACTGGGTGCAGATGGGACCAGTGACCAGTGTCTTTCTAAGACCAATAGGAATCTCCCAGTCTTTTTAGGATCAGTCTGTTAATAGGTGCAAGGGCACACCAGCCTACTTAGAGTCACTATTTCAATTCTATGTAGCGGAAAGATGGAATGAATTGGAGCAAGAAGGGTCTCTTTGTCAGTGAGGTTCAGTGTACAGTAGAATATCTTCTCGGCCTATTCACTCTATGGAATAGAGCTAAAATGTCTAGACAACAACATTCATGGACAATGAATGTGTTATAGTCCATTTTCTGTTTCTATAGCTCAATGCCATTGACTTGGTGATTTATGAAGGATAAAGGCTTATTCAGTTCATGGTTCTAGAGACTGGGAATCTAGGGTCAAGTAGCTTTATCAGCGATGGTCTCCTCCCTACCGAGGACTCAGTAGAGTACTGAGACAGTGCAGGCCACTGCTTAACAAGAACACACATAAGAGCTAGAGCAAACCTCAATTTTATAACATTCATTCTCAAGTTAATGCATTTGATATATATATGTATATATATATATATTTGCATTAATTCCTGAATAAACTAATCCATTCTTGAGAACAGAGCCTCACCATCTATTCATATCTTAAAAGTCCCACTTGGTTGTTAATAACATAAGTCATTTAGCACCTCTCATTGGGATACCATTTCATCAGGAGATTTGGTGAGGACATTAAAACCACAGTACAATGGCTATGGGTAATGTGGCTGTTGTCCCAATCACATGTACAAATTAGTCATGCTTACTCTTTGGAGCTCACATCTAGTTAGGAAGTTCATGCCAGTTATTTTTGCTACAGTTCAAATTCCTTTCCTCTCAGATCCTACTTACTGACTTTTTTTTATAAAGGCTGTCTTTAAGCTTGCTTTCACTGATTTTTTTTTCTACTGTTGTTTCTTGAGACAGGATCTCATATAGCACAGGCTATCCTAGAACTTACTGTGTAGCTGAGATTGACTTTGAATTTCTTATCTTCCTGCATCCACCTCCCAGATGCTGAGATTACAGGCATGCATCACCATGCCTGGTGTGTGCCAGGAAAGCATTTTACTGAGCTACCCCAGCTCTTCCAAAGGATCCTTCAGTTAATAGTAATTGCTCAGATGCTTTGCATATGGTAGCATCTCCTCCAACTCATCCAGAGAAACAGAAGGACATTTCCAACTTTGCTTTTCCTGTGTCAACCAGAGTAGAGGCTTCCACAAAATAGGTGGAACGATAGATGCTCAATAAAAGTCACACACCTAACAGCCTTGTGTAAAGGAGCGTGAGCTCAGTTATGTGGACTCCACTGCCTAGCATTTATTTATTGGCAGAAACAAAATGAATGAAACACAGAAAGGAAAAGGAAAGGAAAGGACATGACTGCTCCTAGGTATGGTGGAGGAGAAAGTCTATTGTATATAAAAGGGAGAACATAGGTAGAGGCAGGGACATCTGGGAGAGTCCAGAGCAGACATGAGCAGACTGAGCTGGACCATGTGGGAAGAGGCAGAAGGGAGAGGGGAGAGAGAGAGGAACCTCGGGCAGCAACCAGGAGGCTAAAGGTACAAAAGGGGTGGGTGACCAAAATGTCTGGATTATATGGGGAAGAGCCTGTGGGGGAAGGGCAGCCCAGCCCCTAGGTTGGAGAGTTCAGGACAGAGGACAGGGTATGGGAGCCATACCTTGTAACAGGCTGGGACTGAGAGATGCTGGGAGAACCTGTTGTCCAGGTCCACTTTGATATGTTAAATAGGCACCTCAGCCATTTGTCCCTGTTTGAAAGGTGATAAGTAATTAAGCAGCTGTTGAACATGAAGCCTCTGTAACAATGTTCTAAGTGAAACAGACACTGAAACAATATCCTGTCTCAGAGATATGAACTCTGACTCTACAATAGCTGATTATCCATAAAGTCATCCTGAATTTTCCTACACATGTGCTGGATGCTGAACATAGTCCCCATGAAACCCCCTTTTCAGGAGATTTCTGAACACTAAATGAAAGAGTGGCCTTTTAATGTTTCAAAAGAGGTCCAGCTGTTAGTTTTGGCTGGGCACAAGTCTGGAGTTATCTCTAAAGAGATAGCAGGAAGAGACAAATAATGATGTCAGTGAAATGGTCAGAAGCTAAGTTCAAATACTCTCAGGGAGAAGAGTTGTTCAGTTTTGCTTTGAATTTCTATAGCTGCCTCAAATTCATTTTTGCTTTTGGAAGTGATAGAATGTTTTACCACGGTTGGTGAAGAGATATCTTAGACACAAGACAATCAGCATTGACTGTCCAGAAGCAGATATGTAGTCTGAGCACTGCTTCCTGCACTACATGTTGCTGAGATGTCTTCCCAGAGTCTGTAAGGTCCTGAGTTCAAGGACAAGTTAGAAGCTGGACTCTGCTTTCAGTAGAGTTGATAGACCCAAATCAGAAATAGTGTTTTCCCTGACAAGTGAGATTCTGGACTGATTCTCCAGAGGAGAAGCTCCAGGAAGACTCTCTTGAGATATCCAAGACGTTTATGTTTCTGCTCCCCTCATTCCAAGACACAGTGACCAGTTGTCTATTCTATTGCTAAGACCCAATGCCATCCTATACGGGTGGTATGGAATTTGCCTTTGGAGGGACAGGTAGCCCAGTCTCTTTCATCAATTCTCTCATGTGGAATAGGCTTTGGGAGTCATGGAGCCCAACAAAGTTGGGGTGTTTCTGTCAAGCCATCCATTTGCAGAGGTAATTCCTAACATGGTCATCCCAAGCTTCTTAGTGTTGTATGGACACAGGATCAAGTGAATAGAACCGTTCTCTATACTTCACTCTGGGCATTCTTTCCTGGACTCTACCTCCCTGGGCTTCAGTTTCCTCCTCTTCATGCTTATAAGATGTGAATATATACCTCAGCTTCAGGGCATTTCCTTAAAGATTAAGTGGAATAATAGTTGTAAAATATTTAATATGATGAAAGCTTAATAAATGTCACTTCACTTGGTCTTAAAGGACTATCTAATCTTCCTTAACATGAGGATCACTCTCAGCTTGGAGTGATCTTGGGGCTATTCTGTGATAGGTCTCACTTTCAATAACGTTCTCATTTATACTAGTATTTTAGCTCCACTTTATAAGGAGAATGGATCATTTAAAAACCTTTCAGAGATATCCAAGTCTTCTATAACTCGGATAGCAAAGCAGTATGTGGAAAATATGCCATAATCCCTTAATTCGTGTTTTGAATGAATTCTCCCCTGGTTTCATCAAGGAAGAGGTTCCCTAGAGGCAAAAGCAGCAACTCATCAAGCGACTTGTAATAGTCATGTCATGACTTGTTTGACCAATACTAGAATCCAGTTGTCCTTTGGTTTATTAACTCATCATAAATTATCCTGGCTGGTTCTTTTGTTAACTTGACACAGGCTAGAGTCATTTGGGAAGAGAGAACCTCAGTTGAGAAAATTCTCCCATCAGATCGGCCTAATGGCAAGTCAGTGGGGGTGTTTTCTTGATTACTAATCGATGTAGATATGCTGCTGCTGCTGGGCAGGTGGTCCTTGAGTGCCCAAGAAAACAAGCCGTTGAAGAGCAAGTCAGTAAGCAGCACTCCTCCATGGTCTCTGTGTCCCTTCCTGACTCCAGGTTACTGCCTTGATTTCCTGTGCTTCCTTCTCTAGATAACAGATTACAAGAAGTAAGCAACTTCCTCCCCAAGTTGCTTTTGGTCATGGTTTTATCATAGCAATGGAAACCCTAAGACATACATGCCGTCTGTTTCAATCATCTTTAAATGCGTTTTTTTCTACACAAACAGCATCAAAATCTGAGCTTGTGGAAAAGTGAAAGCTGGAATTTTAATTTGACTTTTAGAGTGTGGTTAATACAGATGTAAGGTTTTGGGTTTTTTTTCCAGACAGCATTGCTCTCACTGCACATACATCTACAGAGGCTCTTGCTTACTACCTTGCCAAGGCTGTTGCAAGATAGGAGGATAGGTAACTACAGTCACAAATACATGGTGATGTTCTGAGAGGCGATGACACCGAGGTACAAAGTGTGACCAAACTTTCCCAAGAGCCAATATGCAAATCTCAGAGGAAAACAAACAGAATAACTTTCAAGTGAGTGTTTTCAAAAACGCCTATGTAAAGACTCAGGCAAACCATCACCACTGAATAAGCAGTAATTCAGTTCCTGCGACTATGGACAATGTAGGTTGAAGACATTCTGAGCTTGAAGCAGTGTCCAGTGTAAGCAACTCAGGTGTGCTGAGGAAATTGACTTGGGATACAGCAGCAAGTAACCAACTCCTGGACAGATGTAAGATGCGTCTTCGAATACAGCTAAGTAGATAGATAGACACCAGAGCATGGGGAGAAGAAGTTGAGGCAGAAGGGCAGAGTAGCATGGAAGAGAGAGAATGGGGGTGGGGATATGAATACTTGCTCTGCAACAGCCTCTGAGCTAGCTCTCCTGGGTTATCACCAGTGATCTCTTGGGCCTCCCCGCAGAACCATTAGCTGTTAAATGGCAGACTTAGCCTGAAAACTGTGTTATCAGCCATGTCAGACTGAAGGAGTGTGACTCACCGATCAGGAAGGCCGAGCAAGGACAAACATGGTCACTGTCCCTGCAGGGGAAGTACGTGCTCAGACTAGTGCTTCTTCCATTTTCTCTGGAGCTGTTGCTTGGAGTGGGGACTGGAGACCCAGATACAGCCACTGTTATAGGCCAGAGTACATATGGTGACAGCCAAACAAAGGCAGAGATGTCGTGACAGTAAACAGGTAGAGATGAGGTAAGAAATATTGAAAAGACCACTGATGAATTCCCTTCATATGGAGGGGCTTGAGGGTGCACAGACTTTCCAGTGTCATAAAACAGAGACAACATAATGTCAAGTGGAAGACACAGACACATGTCCTTTACAATGGCCCATGAAACCCATCCATGGGCATGAGTCAGTGCCTAGTAAATAGCTGCCATTGGTACATTTGTTCATTGTTTCTAGTCAGGCAGCAGAACTTAGTGGGATCTTGCTGAAATGATAATGACTTCTTCTGACCCTGGACTGTAGGTATATGGAAACCTGCTCAAGGTCATGCCACACAGAGTGAAAACTCTATACCACACAGTGGGTTGCCACTGTGGCTTCAATTATTTCATGAAAAAGGGAGCACTTGAGAAGACAAGTGGTAACTAAAACCCCAGTCACACTCCTTCCCAGCCTATGAACTTGACCTAGGACTGTGTTCCCATAAAATCCAGACCATTGGCCAAGCTACACTCCTTCGGGGCTAACTTCCCATTACAAGCATGTCTCTGATTTCCGCAAAGCCTACTGCGGGCCTCCTATGGTCACCTACCTCTGAAAAGCCATGTGGGCTATGAGGGGCAAGCAGCTCAGACAGTACTTTTGTCTTCTGTTTTCCTCCTGATGAGGCTTCTTAGATCACGATCAAGAGGAACTATTCCATTCTGTAGACCTTAGGCTTGCTTGCTTTGGACTGATGGTTTCTATTACTAGGAAACCTTGGAGCTCCCCAGTAGACAAGTACAGTTTCTCTGCTTTGGTCAATGAAATAGGAAATAGAATAGCTGAAATATCTGTGAATCGGTTGCCACAGCATCATGCGTTTGCAGTTCAATTCTGAAACACTGACCTTGAGATTATGAAGAAAATTGATCTTCAGAATATCCCTGAAGCAGTAAGCCAAGGAGCAATGTGTAGACTGTATTGCTCCGAGGGCTCCAGGATGTACAGGATGAAGACCTAAGTTTCTGTTTCATTCACTTCTGTTGTGTCCATTTATCGTGACTAGCTCATGGTAAAGCACACCAGGAAACCAAGCCTCTGTGAAGGAGCTGATCCCTAGACAGAGCAAGAGTTCAATTAAGTCCTAAGACGGGGGGTTGCTAGCAACAGCCCATTGGAACCTGAGTCTCTCCCAGTGAATGGTGAAGAGCCACAAAGTACAGAAGGAGGAAATAACTTGAAAACCAAGAGACGTGATCACCATGGATACTATTTCTGAGGACCATGGAGCTTACATGAGTCTATAGAGCCACTGTATGCTGTGCCTTACAGTAGATGTGCCACACTTGATAGACAGAAGCCAGCTAGCTTTGAGTTCTTTGTCTTCAGGTTGGTTTGATTTAGTGAGATGCTGGGTGACATTTGGATTCAGATGTGTGTTTTCAGGTTAATACCTCCTCTGTGAGATGCTGGCTGCCTGGGGTCTATAAAACTGTGATCCTGTCTAGTCATATTCTTCATGGTGAAGTGGGCATGTTTCTAAAGATCTGTTTACTCATTACTCAGCTAAAAGGATTTGTTTGTTTGTTCCTATGCTAAGTACTTAGTGTGTCTTCCGAATGTTCCATTGGCTCTAATGAGATCTGGAGGGGCTAAGACTCTGAAAGCCCCACCCAAGGCTCATGTGGGAAGCTTACTTGTCTTTCTTTGCATAATTCTCCTCCAAATCTGCAAAAGCTAACAGTGAGGGAATTTATTTTTCTTAATTTAGGCTGGTCTGTGTTTCCTCAGGACATCAGAAGTTCACTAATGTCAATAAGACAGTATTTATGCCAGGCGGTGGTGGCGAACGCCTTTAATCCCAGCACTCAGGAGGCAGAGGCAGACGGATCTCTGTGAGTTCGAGGCCCGGCTGGACCGACAGCCTCCAAAACAATACAGAGAAACCCTGTCTCGTAAAAACCAAAAAAAAAGACAGTATTTATTCAGCTCAAACTCCCCATCACATACATGTTTAGGAAGTTTTAAGGTTCCTCTTATAACGCCCCCCCCAAGCCATTGAGGAACTCCTGAATTTGGGAACAGAGATAACATACTGTGACCAAAGAGCACCACTTTCTCTTGTCCTATCTGTGTGGTCCCTTCTAGGTTCCTTCTAGTCACCTTGGAGACTGACTGTTGCCTCACTGCAGATCTAGGCTAGGGTCACGTGACCTTCTCAGCCTTCCTTTCTGAGAGCCTTGCTGACCTCTTTCCCTAGCCGTGCCCACACTGAAGAACAGCAAGGTGGGAAGTCACTGAGTCTACCCAGTACTTACGGTAGTCACACACAGGCCCCCGTAGTAGCTTCTACGCATCATCTCCCCAGTGGATGGTACATGTTCTAGGGGTTTAGAAAAAAGAAAGACACCACAAATTCTACTTGATCTCCTTCAGATGCCAGCCTCTTAGCCTACATTTAACTTTGAGCAAGGGACTCTTCATGCCTTCAAGGTGAATCTTATTGACCAGCTAGCCACTAGACATGCCTGAAAACACGGAGTGTGTAACCTGGACTTCAAGTTTAGATACACCCAGGTCTATCAGGAAATTGTCCTCTAGATAGGAATGAAATAAGACTGAGACCACAGTGTAAAATATAATATAGTGGGCACGAAGGGAGGGGGCAAAAACAATGGGTACTACTGATATTAACAAAAGAAATTATTTGCCTTGACTATGGGATACCAACAAACTGTGTTAGTCAACTTTGCATTACTGCAACAAAATACCTGAAATACTCAACTTAAAAATAGAAAAAGTTTGCCAGGTGGTAGTGACACACACCTTTAATCCCAGCAGAGGCGGGTGAATCTGTGTGAGGCTAGCCTGATCTACAGAGTTTCAGGACAGCCAAGGCTACAAAGATAAGCCCTGTCTTGAAAAACCAAACCTAAAAAGAAAAAAGAAAAGAAAAGAAAAAGAAAGAAAGGAAGAAGAAAGACCCACAGTTTCAGAGGATTATTTTGGTTCACATGATCAACACCACCCCCCACCCCCCTACCCCCCCCCTCCCCGCTGCTGTGGGCCTGTGGTGAGGCAATGCTTTGTGACAGGGGAACACAATACTCACCTCCTAGAATCCTAAAAAGCAAAGAGAGAGAAATGGTTGGATTCCTAATGTCTCCTCCAAAGGCATGTACTCTGATGGGGGATGTTCTTTCTTAAATTAATAGAAGTAGGTTAATAATTTAGAGAGAGCTAACCAATAAGAAGCCTGAGACATTGGCCAAACAGTTTATTTAACAAGTGTCAATGTGTTTAATTGGGGCTAAATTGCTGCGGGGCCAGGTGGAACAGAAACTTTGCCTACAATTCTCAATTACCTAACTTGTACTAGGCCCCGCCTTCTAAAGGGTCCACCATCTCCAGACAGTACCACAGACTAGTGACTCAACCTTTAACACAAAGTCTTTTAGGGAGATATTCAAGAGTCCAATTATAGTGTGAACTAGATGGTTAATATTTACTTATCTATTTACTCCTATCTCCTTTAAGCATGGTTTAACTTTAAAATATTATGGTCTGCAGGCACCAAAGAAATAGTCAGCTGGTAAATGTGCCTACTGCCAAGCCTGATAACCTGAGTTCAATGCCCAGGTTACACAGAATCGAAGGAATGAATCAATTCCTGAAAGCTGCGCGCGCGCACACACATACACACACACACACACACACACACACACACACACACACACACACGATGGTAAATATTTTAAAAACTAAATAAAGTATTAGAATCTTTATGAAGACTCTGACTATGAAGTAAGATCACAATTTACAAGTTGGGCAAATTCCCACAGCCACTTATTCCCTCAGAACCTGTTTTGTCATTTGCAAATTTGGGGTTCAGATTGAATGACTGTCAGCATTCCATGAAATAGTGCACATAAATAGGATGTGGTACCTTGAACAAAGAATGCATCTATAGATCTGCTAATCATTATGCACAAACACAAAACTTCTTTGACTGTCATCCCAGCACTCAGGTGGTCAAACAGGAGAATCACAAGTTAGGTGCTAGGTTACGAGAACCACCTTTGAAAAATATCCGTTTATATTTTGATACAATATTCAGCAGTGCCTTCATAGGCCCACTAGTTGAGGGTCAAAACATTTATAGTAAGCCTAACTGCTGTTTTAAACGAACTGGCTTCAGATCTTGGTACGAGTGACATTTCTAATATTTCCCACTACAACATAAATAGCACAAATTCTCACAAATAGATAGCATCATTTTCTTGAGACAGATTTTTAGCTGTCTGTGCAGCCCAGGATAGTTCCTCTCAAACCCTGCTGAGAATGCTCTGGTTTGCCCCAGAGCCAACCCATGCTGTGTTTGCTATTCAGGCCAGATTATTACCAGGCAGTTGGAGGGGTCAAATTCCCACAGCCAATTTTCTATAAAAATCCCAAGTAATTGAAATGAGAGGAAGGTACCCAGTAAAAGTCAGGATGAATAATTTAGCACAGGAACTGTCTACAGCCTCAGAGGCAACATACTCAAGGCATTTTATTAGAGTCCACGCTAAGCAGCTCTTGCCTCCTGAGCATCCTGGCTTCAGCCCACCAGTCTCATCAAGAATAAGGAGGATGGCTAATGAGCAGCCAGAGGGCTCAGCTATTAACCCTTCTCTGACACCCTAACAGACCTCGAGTGTCTTGTTGATTCACAATTTTTCTTTGTGAACAGTGACATTGTTCTTAATTTCTTCCTAAATGACCTTGTGAAGTCACATAATGATGGCTTGCTGCTCCCTAACACAAGGTGCTGTGTCCCTTTCCTTGACACCATGGAGCTATCCAGGGGTAGATCCATATAGTACAGATGGGAGCTAACTGCTATTTTAGAAAATTAGGCTCAAGTCTCAACTAAGAATAGCATTTAAAATGTTTTTCCCACGGCTGTCACTAAATCACAATTTCCACAAATAAATGCCTTCTATCTGTATGTAGGACCAGTCGAGTCTTGAGGGCACAAGTGGTAGAAACCCAACTCTCTACATTCATAAAAACAGTCCTTGTGACTTTGTGGAGCTGGGAGGAAGACAAAGTCACTCATCAGATAGAATGAAGGTCCAGGTTAGAGTCAAGTTCTCTGGATATTGTAACTGCAAATCAGTGGCCAAGGTCAGAACTGGGTCTTGGGGTCTCTAGAGACAGATGGACAGAAAGGAGGTTGGGTGAAACAGTGTAGTGATCAAGTAAAAAAATAAAGGGGGTGCTTTGGGAGGTTCTGTGGGCTACTCCAATCACCTACATATTGCAAATATTTAAAGGGCTCATTAATGATGTAAACTCTCAAGCCAAGTTATTAGAGACTTCTTTCCAAATTCCAGTATGGCTGTCTTGGGAGCTGGGACCTTGGAAAAGGTAATTATATTTGATAAGGTAATAAAGAGAGTGAGGCTTCAACTCAGTATGACTGGATATAAGGAGTGCATGCTGATAGATGGCACAGTAAGAAAGGCAAACTAAACCTTCTGATACTTGGCGTCCTAGTTTAGGTTTCTATTGTTGTGAAGAGACACCATGACCCCAGCACCTCTTAGAAAGGAAAACATTTAGCTGGGATGCTTACAGTTCAGAGGCTTAGTCTAGTATCAGCAGGGAGCATGGTGGCATGCAGCCAGATGTGGTGCTGGCTACATCTTGATCAGAAGGTAACAGAAAGTAGACTGAGACATTGGGTGGTATCTTGAGGATATATGAGACCTCAAAGTGCCCCTCCCCAATGACACACTTCCTCCAACAAAGCCACACCTACTCCAACTAAGCCACACCTCCTTTTAGCACCATTCCTTTGGGGGCCTTTGGGTCTTGCTTCCAACTTCCAGAACTGTAAGAAATAAAATTTTTATTTTTAAAGTTACACAGACTGTGGTGGTTTGCTATCGTTGCCCAAGTGGATAATAGATTAACCAACTTCTAGCTTTTTAAAGACAGAGTTTCACTGTGGAGCCCCGACTGACCTAGAACTCACTGTGTAGCGGTGCACTACTGTCCCCCAGCCTGCTGAGTGCTGGGTGTACACCACTGTGCCCAGCCTAACTCTTCTGTTTTCACCTGTCCTATCCCCTGCCTCAGCACAGGGTCTGGTCTTTTAAAAGGGAGTTGAAGGGTTAATTTTGACTTATAGTTTGAGGGATACAGTCTACTGGAGAGGGGCAGGCATGGCTGCAGGCATTCCAGGGTAGCAGAAGTGTGCAGGTGGGACAGCCCATCTCCCATTATTACAGACCAGGAAGCATAAAATGGACAGGAAGTGGAGTTGGTTATAAAATCCCAAGGCTTGTCCTCAGCAACCCACTTCCTCTGGTGAGGCTTCACTTCCTAGAGTTTCCACAACTTCCCAAAACAAAACCACCAGTTGGGGACCAAAGTGCTAAGCTCATGAGCCCTAAAGGGACAATTCACATTCTAACCAGGACATTCCACCCCGGGCCCCCATAGGCTCATGGCTCTTAGGATGTAAATACAATCAATCCAACTTCAAACGTCCATGCTCTTTAACTGTCCCATCACTGTTAAAAATGCCAGCGAGTCTTCTGATAGTCAAGACAATCTTTTAATTGTGAGCCTAGTTTGAGAGGGTACAGTCCCTTATGCAAGGGAAGGCACGGTGGCAGGCTGCTCTGTGGTGTAACAGGAAACAGGGAAACAAGCATGTTCTCATGCCAGATACTGTGTGTTCTCCAGACTGTCTCTCTGCATTGTTCTCTGCCTCGAAGGATGAACTACAGCTCTGGGCTTCTCTCCTTCCTCTTCCCTCTGGATGGATTTGGCCAGAGGAAAAGGGAAAGTGTATCAGTATATTTATTACCCTACTCATTTCCCATAAACTTGGCTAGGGCTGCTGGCTAAAGTGGAAGTCTCTGTCCTCTCTCTGGGCAGCTTCCTCTGTGTGAGACTCTTTTGGTTCTGGTAACTGCCTCACTCCAAAGCTCCAGGCTAAGTGGTAAGGTCAGCTGTGCTGGTATCAGCCCAGATTTACATTTCCAGAGTTTCTTCTACACATCAACCCATAGCCCTCATTGAATACACCCTGGCCAACTCATCGAATGCAACGGCTTCTTCCCTGACCAAAAGTATATCACTCTATGAAACAGATGAAGGCAAGTGGAGGACAAGGTTTCCTTGGGTTCTCTAGCTAGAAAAACAGAAATCACAAGTGGGTTATGCAAAGTCTGTTGCACCCTAACGCATAAAGCACTTGCCAAATGAGAGTTGGTTTTATTTTAATGGCTAGCATTAGAAATGACACATGTAAACAATAGCAATGTAGACATTTATATCTTCTTTGGGGTGGCTTTTCACCTCTGCTTTCTCAGCATGTTTATCTTGGAAGGTCCGAGGCCATTTGCCATTGTCACCCCATTAATTGAAACTTGTCTGGCCTTGAGCACCGTCACTACTCAAGGTAAGTGTCTGCACTATGATTGGCAGTGGGTCAATGAGTGTCAAATTAAGAGATGCTTCACTCTTTAGACACTGAATTTCAACTCACTATGATTTGCTTATAGAGGGAGGAGTATGAATTGTTATGTCCTTTGATAGCCACTAACATGCATGTCTTTTTTAGTTATTATCTTTAACACACATTCTAAAGTATAATTGAGAGTGTTTCCTCCAGTGTATTCCATTCCCAGAAGTTTCTGTGTGGCAGTATGAATTAATCTCCTGGAGAAGCAGTGCAAATTTCAAACATCTGAGGTTCCCATTTCTGTTATGATGACCTCAACCCTTTCTCTCACCAAGCTTACATTTATCCACTCCATGCCAGAGAGAAACTAGTACCAACTGTAGTGATATCTTGTTTATACTCTAACAAATAAAGCTTGCCTGAAGATCAGAGAGCAGAGCTAGCCACTAGTTAACCATAGAGATCTGGAGGTCTGTACATGATACGGCTTGGGCAGAGAGAGGACATGATAAAGCAGGAGGAGCCAGAGCTCAATCTCTTTTTGGCTGGGAAGTTGGGTAGGTAATGTGGCTGTGGTTTTGTTCCTTTGTCTCTATGATATCGCAGCATTTTCCTTTATATCTGACTCTGGGCTTTTATTATTAAGACCTATTAGAACTCACGTTGCAACCAAGTGTTAAGCATTCTTTTTATTTTCAACCCTGTGAAGAAGTAGTTCTAATGAACTCATGTGAGCAGCCAGAGAAATAAGCCGGGCTTGGCAGGTGAAGCTTTGCATGACATACCTGATAAGAGGAAAAAGAGGAAGGTCTAAAAATGGATACCAAGACAACAGTCCAGCCAACAGTCCTCTGCCCTGCCTGCTACCCTGGGTTGCCTTTCTCTCATTGCTGTCTTCACCTGGATCCAGATGCTAACCCTGAGGTGCTACCCATGATCCTCCACTTCCCTGAATAAGGAAGGCCTCTCCTCTGCCGTTTCCCCAAAGTGGACTCTACACAACTGTGGGTCACAGTTTTTAAAAGTAAAACTGGGCATGTGAACAAATTCTTCTTCTGAGTTTCCCTGTGGAGTTGGCTTGTTTGTGGTGTGCTTTTGTCTCTTAGACTAGAACTTCTAAGACTGGAAACCTTATTTTTTGGTTCCTGGGCCCCCCCTTAGAATCATTGTGTGCACAAGACATCCTCAGGAGGTCAGTGACTGGCCAGAAGAATGACAGAACTGGAATCATGGGTGGTTACACTCGAGAAGAAATTCACTGTACCTACTCTGCTTTTTAAAGAAACATTTTCTAGAAAAATAATAATTTAAAAAGCCTGTTTTACCTTGCTATTTCCTAGAGAAAATGATCAAGAGATGTAAGAGCCACTAGCGACAAATTTGTCTACATTACGGGCTCCACATGGCTGTGTTCATCAGGCCTTTGTGGGCTTTAAAGGAAAGCAATTGTCTGGGTCAGGGATTCATCTGTGGGAAGGCTACGAGCTGGAGTGGGTGGGAAAGAGGCCAGTGACTCTGCTGAGTTGGTTGATGGAGAGCAGAAGTTGACTACTGCTGTTTGTCCCTGCCACTGGATTCCTTAGAAGGGCACTTTGATGGGGTCCTTTACTCTCATTCCAGGCTTCAGTATTTAGCTTCAGTATTTAGCTCTCAATATGAAAAAAGCCCGTTAATCTCTGATGAACTTGAACTAAAGGGGTTTAGTCTGAGACTGAGAGATTAAAACTAGCACAATGTAACTTGAAGGACCCTGGAAAGACTTCTACCAGATAGCTTTAGATTGGCTCATCCCAGAACAGAAAGAGATTCTTACATTTCCCTCGGGCATCCAGAGCTTGGCTAAGTTATGAGTGTGTTTTCTAGGCAGATGTGATAGTTTTGCCCTGACTCTACTGTGCACATTTCTGCTGTGTTTTCATGTTCCTCCAGTCTAAATGGGTTTTCATAGTCAATATGAACTGTTATGTAATTGAAGCTTTTTTATCTGTCCCCTCCTGCCACTAATCTGTTATTAACTATCTAAAGCCCACCTGGAAGACTTGAACACAGACTCCTGGGCCACATAAGAACAGGTTCCAGAATAAGAGGCCTGAATGCAATAAGGACTTTGCATTTGAAATGAATACATCTGGCCATTCAGAGCAGGTGGCCAACTGCAATTTTGCATGGTTCAGGAAGTGCAGTCTTCATGGACATTAATGATGTGTATTTATGGTTATGTTCTGTGGAGGCTGCTCCTGTTGGCATAGGCACTGGGAGCGACAGCACTGTGGGAGGGACGACAGTCATGGATCATGTTTTCTGACATCAGGGGTGCCATGTTCTCTGAAAGGCTTGTATTTCAGCATTAGACTCTGTCTTACAGAGGACTTCCACTTACAGTGATTCCATGGAGAAAAAATTCAGTTCTATCTATTCTAGTGGGTCTTAAACTGATGTGTGGTGAAGATGGCATATGCAAATGGTAGCCATGGAGTAATTATTAAGCCAGGACTATAAGCATCTCTTCTGTGAAGGTGTATTGAGGGTTCTAACAAAAATAAGTATAGCAGATGTTGTTGCCCAGACAACACTTGCTAACTAAATACACATTAGTAAACCATAAAAAATAAGCCAACTATTCCATCCACCCATGTAAGCAGGTGTCTCTCAGACAACAAACAGGACACAAGAATCTGTGGCTAGAGCAGCATTCAGTGTCAAGCACTCAGAATCCTCAGCATTCATGACTGGCCTCAATATGGCAGAGACCATTCAAAAGGTGTAGGTTGTAGTTCAAGGTGGATGTCCTCTTCATACAAGAGTTAAGAGTCTCTGGACCAACCTTTCTCAGCCAGTGAGTTGAGACACCCCTAGGGGTCAAACAACATTTTTCACTGGGTTCTCATATCAGATATCCTCCATATCAGGTATTTATATTATGAGTCATAACAGTAGCAAAATTACAGTTATGAAGTAACAATGAAAATAATTTTACGGTTGGGGATCACCACAACATGAGGAGCTATATTAAAGGGTTTCAGCATTAGGAAGGTTGAGAACCACTACTCCGAACTACTTTAACTAATTCAGCCTGGTCTACATTAGCAAGACCCTTCTCAACCTCAAAAAGCATAAAACGATAACAAACAAAAGCCACATGAAGATTCAAGATCCTTAGTCATGAGAGAAAGACAAATCAAAACTATTGAGTTTCATCTCAGTCCACTCAGAGTGGCTACTATTATAAAACCAACAACAAATGTTGGTGAGGAGGGGTGTGGGATGCTTTAGAAATGCAGAAGCTCACAACTGCTCCAAGTACAGAGGATAAGCATCTGAGGAGTACTCGGTCACAAATAGGACTTCTATATCATGTTCTCTCTCCACAGTGCTCAAGGAATGTCAAGGAAAGGGGGCAGAATGATTATATATAAGAGCCACATGTGTGGTTGCCTGCACAAGACCTTCACAATATCAAGCCCAACATTCTTGCATGGAGGTAGGACTTATGAGCTCCCACCCTTTGCTGAGGAGCTATAGATAGTTGATTGCTGCTGGAAAAGGGAGTTCAGTTGACTTTTAGGGTTTGGTCCCTGATACATTGTCAGCAGTGTTCCCGTGGATGGGCCCACAGCCATGTATATACGGGCAGCACAAATTGGACTCGGGTTGTTACTTTTTTAAGATGACATGAAATTGAGGGGATAGACTTAGGAGAAGAATATAACCAAAATGCATCGCATGCATGGGTGAAATTTCAGAGTTAATAAGTATTATTTTAAGAAGTAGAAACAAAAAATAAATAAATAAACCAAATCCAGAAAAAAATATTGGTGGGTAAGTAAGTCAGTTTCATCACTATAAAAGCAGAATCAAAAGTTCCTCAGAAAGCTCAAAATGAAACTATTTTTGTCTTAGTTTCATTTCTGTTGCTGTGATAAAATCCTCTGACAAGAGCAACTTAGAAAAGAAAGGGTTTATTTGACTCAGAATCCCAGGCTGCAGTCCATCATTGTGGGGAAACCAACTTGGAGGGAACTTAAAACTGCCAGTTACATTACATTCATAGAGCAGTGAGAAGAGAACGAATATAATACAAGTGCTCAACTCAATTACTTCACTCTTCTGTACATCAGTATTCTCTCCCCTGGGACTGGTGCTGCCCACGGTTGGCATGCCTTCCCACATCAGCTAAGATATCAAAGTAATCCCCTACAGGCACACTCAGAGAACAGTCTCCCTCCCAAGAGACTCTAGGTTTGTCAAGATGACAATTAGCACTAACCATCACGATCATGATCCGGATACATCACTGTATTCTCTAAGGAATCTGGATCAGCACACCATAGAGATCCCTACACATCTGTGCTTATTACATTAGTCACATTAGCCAAGATGTGGAATCAGCCCACCTACCAGCAGATGAATGGATAAAGAAAGTGTGGTATGCATACACAATGGGAGTTTTATTCATCCATAAATTAGAACAAAATTACATCATTTTCAACAAGGTGGAAGGAGCTGGAGACCATTATTAAGCAGAATAAGTGAGACTCGGAAAAGCTAATATTCCACGTTTTCTTTCATACATGTAATCTAGATTTAGGGAATAAAGAAAGGAAAGAAGGAAGGAAGGAAAACATGAAACAGAAGGGGGGACTATTTGAGAAGTGGAAAGGAACCAGAGAGAGAGTCTGAAGCTGGGTGAGAGAGTAATTGGGGAGGGGCAGGGGAAGGGGGAGGGGAGAGTGTGATCAAAATGTGTCATATGCATGCATTCAAAATATCATAACAAGCTAATTATTTTGTACAAGCAATGTGCCCTAATAAAAGTACATAAAAATTAAAACAAAATATCAGCTTCCAAGAACAAAATCTCAGAAATGTCAATGGCTCCTCTTCTAAAGTCACAGTCTCAGGGTCCATATTAGGAAGGTCTTGTGACAATACTAAGTAACAATTAACAGAATATGTTCAAGCAGAATCCTGGTCTCCAGTGGCTTCCAGTGATAAATATCTCTGATAATTAAGCTGATGGTTTATGTCACAGGAGAGCCACTAATAGCAGGAGCATGGAGTAATCTAAAGTTACCAAGAGTACCTGGAAAGTCACACTGAACACTTGGCTACACTGAAACCTGCAGGGGAATGTGAGGGCAACCACCCAATGCTTTGGACTGAAGGATCCAAGATGTAGGTCAGAGAATGGTAATGGTTCTCTCTGGGTCTAGAAAGAAACACAAGAATGGTGCCTTCCACGGGGGAAGCTAAGACATCGGGCTTAGGATGGTCTAGAAGATACTCAAATGGCAGCAGAAGGCATCTCAAACCCAGTGGGATGTATTTACTTATAACGTCTTTCTTGGGGAAGTAAGTGTAATCAGGACACAAAAGCAGGCTGAGAATGATAGAACTCACAACACAGGGAAAGGAAGAAATGTTTATGCCACCAATATCAAGTGGGAGAAGGTAAATGGAAGGCTGAAGCTGAAGAAGCCAGATCTATGAGAGATGGTTCTGAATTAATTATTCGTCTATTTCATTCTGAGTTAGAGTAGAGGGTGGCCTGCAAATCAACCGTAACACCTGCTAGCTCAACCGAAACATGGTTCCATCATTTTCAAAAGAAAAGACCTGATGATGTAGAAGTTTGCATTCCTGACAAGGTAGCTGCTGAAGCACTGAGTCAGTCTAGCAGGACACTAGTCCTCCATTAGCATTTTCCCGTTATCCACTATAGACTACAAGTTAGAATGCTAACATACCTCAAAGGTCATATTCCTCTATGGGTAGACAAAGCGCTAACTAGTAAGCATTTCTAATTAATATACTCTGATAATATACCGGAGTGACAGTATTAAGCAAATGATTCCTGTGTGCATGCATGAAAACATGGCCAAGAAAGAAAGCACATGAACCTCTGTTCTTGGCCAAGATATAAGTAATACTTGTAAATCGTATTCCATCTGCCCTGTAGAGAATCCAACAGAACAAACTGTGACCGGCCCTCTGGTTCCACCAAATTACTTGTTCAAGCTTTTGCTGACTGTTTTCCTGAACAATGAAGCGACATGTTCAGCCTTGGTAGGGTATCCCATGTTTTGGGAAGCACAGAGTTTTAGACCTACTCTAGATGAAAGCTCTTGGTGAGTTTATTTATTGACAAGATTAGGTTTGATGTCCAGTACTTGGAAAAAAGGAAAGATACAGGGGAGAGGAGAAAAGAAAATATAGCTTGAAATATGAAGAGATAGTTCATGGAAGAAGATGCACAGAGGACAGATAAGCACAAGGATGTGCTCAATTCCACTAATCATTAGGGGAACGTGACTTAAACAGAGACATCACATACACATTTAGACAGGCTGGAACAGAAACAGCCACAAAACCCAAATGCTGATGAGAACCCTCATCTATAACTGAAAGGGACATTAAATAGTGCTGCCCTAGGCATAATGCTGCAATTTCTTAAAACATATGTGTTTAAAAAGACACACTAGGTCAGCAAGATGGCTTAACATGTAAAGGACGCTTATTGCCAAGCCTGACAACATGAGTTCAATCCTTGGGACCCACATGATGGAAGGAGAGAGATGAGTCTTACAAGTTGTCCTGTCCTCTGATCTCCCCACAATAAATAAAAGAAACAGACAAGTGTAGTTTTTTTTAAAGGGCACCTGATAGTGTGCAAACACAGTCACTGTGTGATGTATGAATTGTGTTATTACCTATTTATCCTACAGAAATGGAAATCTATGTTCTTTACAAAGATCTGTGATTGAAGTTCACAGGGGCTTTGAATGCAAAGCTAACAACTGTCAAAAGTGAACATGTCCTTCAGCAGGTAAGTAGTTAAATGTACCATGGAATCCACTCAGCAACTGAAATGTCAACTTGGATGACAATGTAGGGAGCCAGACTGCTTGCAGTCATCCTACAGAAGTAGGGTGGTCTCCCACATGAAGGTTAGTTCAAATACCCATGCTTCATGATGCCACATTCTGTCAGGAGGGAACAAGTGGTTTATTGCTCACATCATGAAGTTCCCAGCAGACGGCTGGGCAGTCTTCCCAAGAAAACCCCCAAATGACTTGAGAGTCAGGGAAAGGAAATGCTTGGGGGTTCTATTGTGGTTAGGGGATGGGAAAGGGGCTCATGTGGATGAGAAAGAACCCTGGCTTCCTGATTAGCTTCCCCAGATAGGGACAAAAGGCAAAGAGAAAAGAGGGAGCCTACAAAGATGTTAGCAAAAGCTAACTGATAGAGCTGGGCTCTGTTAGATCTATTGAGTGCAAAGGCATTATCTAAGAAGAATAAACTGTATGCATTCATTTACAGAACATTTTAAGAAGATGAGGTTTTGCTATAGACGGGGATGAGATGGGGAAGCGGTGCTGGAGGTGGGGGTGCTTGTGAATGGGCAGCATGAGAACTTCAAAGTACTGAAACTGTAAGCCTCCTGACTGTGAAAATATACACAGCTCTACACAGTGATAAATGATATAGAGCATACTACATGTATATAAACACACACACACATATATATATATATATACTGAGATGACACACATATATATATACATATATATACTGAGATGTACGAACGGGAAATCTGAAAAAGATGGACGGATTGCAACCAGTCAGTGGCTTTCTTATAAATTACATACAGTGGTTTTCAGGCCTGCCTTCCTCTGCCCTGGTTGGAGCCTCTTGAGGCCCGGGAACTGCGCACCGGGGATCCCATCCCAGCAGTCCAGCCCACCCAGAGACTGCCAGAATCCTAGTCCCTTTCTCTGCACACAGGATGAGGAAAGCTTGGGCCTGTTTCCAGCCTGCCTTCTGGTGCCCTGCTTAGAGCCGCTTGAGGCCTGGTGACTATGCACTGAGGATCCCATCTCAGTGATCCAGCCCACCCAGATGCTACCAAGATCCCAGTACTAGTCCTGCCAGCACCCACAGGAAGAGGAGAGCCATCTGAGTGTTGGACCCGCTTGCACCCACCAGAAGGGAACCTTGGACTGGTACCCACCAGGAGAGGAAGAGATTCCTCCTGCATCCACTGGAAGAAGGGGTGGGAAGACAACAATATAAAAACACATTCAACAACAAAAAAACAAATATGTCACCACCAGAGTCTAGGGACACTACACCAGCAAGACCTGAACATCCCAATGCAGATGAAGCAGAACAGAAAGACCTTAAAAACAACTTCATGAAAATGATAGAGGCCCTCAAAAATAAGAGAAAATCCCTTAAAGAAATGGAAGAAAAACATCCAAAATACAAGAAATCAACAAGTCTCTTAAAGAAAGCCAAGAAAAAAAGCAATCAAACAGATGAAGGAAACAATTTAAACAGTTCAAGACCTAAAAACTGAAATAGAGACAATAAAGAAAACACAAACTGAGGGAATGCTGGGAATAGAAAAGCTGGGTAAAAGATCAGGAACTGCAGATGCAGCCATAACCAACAGAATACAAGAGTTAGAAGAGAGAATTTCAGGCATTGAAAATACACTAGAAGAAATAGATTCATCAATCAAAGAAAATCTCAAGTCCAACAAATATCCAGGAAATATGGGATGCCGTGAAAAGACCAAACCTAAAAGTAACAGGTATAGAAGAAGGTGAAGAAACCCACCTCAAAGGTGCATAAAATATATTCAACAAAATCACAGAAGAAAATTTTCCCAACCTAAAGAAAGACATGTCAATGAAAGTACAAGAAGCTTACAGAACACCAAATACATTGGACCACAAAGAAGTCCCCTTGCCACATAATAATCAAACCTCAAACAAGAAAGAATATTAAGAGCAGCTAAGGAAAAATGCCAAGTAACATATAAAGGCAAACCCATTAGAATTACCCCAGACTTCTGCATGAAACTCTGAAAGCCAGAAGGTCCTGTTGGAAGGTTCTATCAACACTGAGACCACGGATATCAGCCCAGACTACTATACCCAGCAAAGCTTTCAATCACTATAGTTGGAGAAAATAAGATATTCCATGACAAAACCAGATTTAAACCATACATATCAGGTAATCCAGTCCTACATAAAGTTCTGGAAGGAAAACTCCAACCCAAGGAAGTTAACTACAACCAGAAAAACATAGACAATAGACAATCCCACTTTACCAACTGCCAAAAGAAAAAAGGGGTGGGAAGCCACACATAATTCCACTACCACCAACAAATCCAAAACAAACAAGAAAAAATAATCATTGGTCATTAATTTTCCTCAATATTAATGGTCTTATCTTGCCTATAAAAAGACATAGGCTAACAGAATGGATCTGAAACAGGATATATTCTTCTGCTACATATAAGAAACACCCCTCAAACTCAAAGACAGATGGTACCTCAGTATAAAGGGTTGGGAAAAAAATTTCCAATCAAATGAGCTCAAGAAACAAGCTGGTGTACCCATCCTAATATCTAACATATTAGACTTTAAACTAAAATAAATCAAAAGAGATGAAGGAGGTCACTTCATATTCATCTCAGGAAAAATCCATCAGGATGAAGTCTATTCTGAACATCTATGCGACAAATACAAAGGCATCCACAGGCATAAAAGAAACATTACGAAAACACAAATCACACATAAAAACTCACACAATTATAGTGGGAGACTTCAACACCTTACTCTCACCACTAGGCAGGACCACCAGACAGAAACTTAACAAAGAAACAAAGGAACTAATAGAAGTTATGACCCAACTGGGTTTAACAGACATCTATAGAACATTCCATCCAAACATGAAAGAATATACTTTCTTTTCAGAGCCACATGGAGCCTTCTCTAAAATCGACCACATACTTGGCAACATAGCAAACCTCAACAGGTACAAAAAATTGGAATAACCCCCTGTATCTTATCAGACCACCATGATTTAAAGTTAGAATTCAGCAACAACACAAACTGCAGAAAACCTACAAACTCATGGAAATTGAACAAAGCACAATTGCAGCATTCCTGGGTCAAGGAAGAAATACAAAAAGAAGTTAAGAACTTCCTAGAATTCAATAATGATGAAGACACAATATGCTCAAACTTATGGGACACTTTGAAAGCAGTACTAAGAGGAAAGTTCATAGCACTAAGTGCTTACATGAAGAAACTGGAGAATCAACAACACAGCTGAAAGCTCTAGAACAAAAGGAAGCAAACTCACCCCAGAGGTGTAGATGCCAGGAAATAATCAAATTGAGGGCTGAAATCAATAAACAAGAAACTAGGAAAACAATACAAAGAATACAAAGAATCAGTGTAACAAAGAGTTGGATCTTTGAGAAAATCGACAAGATAGACAAACGTTTCTCCAAACTAACCAAAAGGCAGAGAGATAACATGCAAATGAACAAAATCAGATATGGAAGGGGGCCATAACAACAGACACTGAGGAAATCCAGAGAATACTCAGGTCATATTTTGAAAACCTGTAGTCCTCAAAATTCGAAACTCTAAAGGAAATAGACAATTTCCTGGATAGATATTATTTACCAAAATTACATCAAGAACAAATAAGCAATTTAAATATACCTATAACCCCTAATAAAATAGAAGCAGTCATCAAAAGTCTCCCAACAAAAAAACCCAGGGCCAGATGGTTTCAGTGCAGAATTCTACCAGAAATTCAAAGAACAGCTAATACCAATTCTCCTCTAAGTATTCCACAAAATACAAGCAGAAGGTTCATTGTCAAACTCTTTTTACGAGGCTTCAATACCCTTGGTACCCAAGCAACACAAAGATGCAACTAAGAAAGAGAACTACAGACCAATATTGCTCATGATCATTGATGCAAAAATACTCAATAAAATCCTAGCAAATCGAACCCAAGAACACATCAGAAAAAGCATCCATCATGATCAAGTAGGCTTCATCCCAGGGATGCAGGGATGGTTCAACATATGAAAATCCATCAGTGTAATCCATCATATAAACAAACTGAGAAATAAAAATCACATGATCATCTCACTAGATGCTGGAAAAGTCTTTGACAAAATCCAACACCTCTTCATGATAAAGGTCTTGGAGACACCAGTGATAAAAGGGGCATATCCAAACATAATAAAAACAATACACAGCAAACCAATAGCCAACATCAAACTAAATGGAGAGAAACTCAAGGCGATTCCTCTAAAATCAGGAACAAGACAGGTCTGTCCACTCTCTCCATACTTCTTCAATATTGCACTTGAAGTTCTAGCTGGAGCAAAAAGATAACAAAAGGAAATCAAGGGGGATACAAATTGAAAAAGAAGAATTCAAATTTTCACTATTGGCAGATGATATGATAGTTTACATAAGTGACCCAAAAAATCTACCAGCGAACTCCTTCAGCTGATAAACACCTTCAGCAAAGTGACAGGATACAAGATTAGCTCAAAAAAATCAGTAACCCTACTATATACAGAAGATAAATGGACTGAGAGAGAGATTAGAGAAACATCAATCTTTAAAATTGCCACAAACAACATAAAATACTTTGGAGTAACCCTAAACAAACAAGTGAAAGACCTGTATAGGAAGAACTTTGAGTCTTTAAAGAAAGAAATTAAAGAAGACATCAGAAAATGGAAAGATCTCCCATGCTCTTGGATAGGTAGGCTCAACATAGTAAAAATGGCAATCTTGTCAAAAGCAATCTACAGATTCAATGCAATCCCCATCAAAATACCTGCACAATTCTTCAAAGCCCTTAAAAGAACAATTCTCAAGTTTATGTGGAAAAACAAAAGACCAAAGATAGCCAAAATAACTCTGTACAATAAAGGAACTTCCAGAGGCATCACCATCCCTGACTTCAAGCTCTATTATAAAGCTATAGTCCTGCTCCCTTGGTTAAGTACTGAGCTGAACTCAAGAAAGCCAGTAACAGAGAGGGAGGACTGATGATCAAAGGGATTAAGACTGGGCTGGTTGAACCCCCCAGAAACAGCTGACCAGACAAAGGTTAACTCTTGAATCCCAGGCATTAGCCTGGGAAGCCAGCATGGGACTGATCAAGACCCCCTGAATCTGGATGTCAGTGAAGAGGCCTAGGGAATCTATTGAGCCTTGGGCAGCAGATCAGTACCCATCCCAAGTATACACACGGACCCTGGACTCCAATAGAACAATGTGAGGTGCACTCTCACCCTGAACTCTTGGGAAAGGGTCTAGGCCCTGCCCTATATGAAATGACACACTATGGACACCCCCATGGAGGGCCTCACCCTCCCTGGAGAAATGAGGGGATAACGGGGGGGGGGGGAGGGCACGGGAGGAAGGGAGGGAAAGGGAGAGGGACCTGGAACTGACTTGTGAAGCAACCTTGATTCTTATCTAAATTTAAACTGGAAAATAAAATTAAAAAAATAACAAAAATGAAAAAATAAATAAATAAAGCTATAGTCCTGAAAACAGCTTGGTATTGGCACAAATATAGACAGGTAGACCAACGGAACCAAATTGAAAACCCTGATATGGACCCATACACCTATGAACATATGATTTTTGACAAAGAAGCTAAAATTATACAATGGAAAAAGGAAAGCATCTTCAATAAATGGTGCTGGCATAACTGGATGCTGTCATGTAGAAGACTGCACAAAACTTAAGTCCAAATGGATCAAAGATCTCAACATAAATGCAGCCACACTGAACCTCCTAGAAGAGAAAGTGGGAAGTACATAGCACTAGTAGCACAGACACTGAGATCAACAATTAAATAGTACCTCCTGAAACTGAGAATATTCTGTAAGGCAAAGGACACAGTCAGCAAGACAAAACAGCAGCCCACAGAATGGGAAAAGATATTTATTAACCCCTCATCTGACAGAGGGATGATCCCCAAAATATACAAAGAACTCCAGAAGCTAGTCACCAAAACACCAAATAATCCAATTAAATGTGGGGTACAGAACTAGAGAATTCTCAATAGAGGAATCTAAAATGGCTGATAGATACTTAAAAAAATGCTCAACATCCTTAGCCATCATGGAAATGCAAATCAAAACAACTCTGAGATACCATCTTACTCCTGTCAGAATGGCTAAAATCAAAAACACCAATGAAAGTTTATTCTGGAGAGATGTGGATTAAGGTGAACACTTTTCCACTACTGGCGGGAGTGCAAACATTTGCAGCCACTTTGGAAGTCAGTATCGAGATTCCTCAGGACAATGGGAATCAATCTACCACAAGATCAAGGAATTCCACTCTTAGGGACATACCAAAAGATGCACATTCATACAACAAGGACATCTGTTCAACCATGTTCATAACAGCATTATTTGTAATAGCCAAAACCTGGAAGCAACCTAGATGCCTCTCAACTGTAGAATGGATGGAGACAATGAACAAAACAATGGAATCTTGAAATTAGTAGGCAAATGGATGGCACTAGAAGAAACCATCCTGAGTGAGGTAACCCAGTCACAAAAACATGAACATTGTATGTAGTCACTCATATATATTTTTTTAGACATAGAGTAAAGGATTACCAGCCTACAATTCACACCTCTGGAGAAGCTAGGAAACAAGGAGGACTCTAAGAGAGATATACATGGTCCCCTGGAAATGGGGAAAGGGACACAATCTCCTGAGCTAATTGAGAGCATGGATAGAGGGGTGAGGGAGTTAGGAGAAAGAGAACAGGAGAAGAGGAGGGGAGGAGAGGACATGAGAGAGCAAGAAGATCAAGTCAGGGGAAGAATAGAGAAGGGCAAAAAAAGGAGATACCATAATAGAGGGAGTCATTATAGGTTTAAAGAGAAATCTGGCACTAGGGAAATGTCTAGAGATCTATAAGGTTGAACCCAACTAACAATCTAAGCAATAGTGGAGAGGCTATCTTAAATGCTCTTCCCCAATAATGAGATTGATGACTACTTTATATACCATCCTAGAGCCTTCATCCAGTAGGTGATTGAAGCAGAAGCAGACACCCACAGCTAAACACTGAGCTGAACTCTGGAATCCAGTTCCAGAGCAGGAGGAGTGATAAGCAAAGAGGTCAAGACCAGGCTGGTGAAACCCATAGAAAACCTGACCTGAGCAAGGGGGAGCTCATGGACCCCAGGCTGATAGCTGGGAAACCAGCAGAGGACTGATCCAGACCCCCTCAATGTGGATGTCACTTTGGAGTTCTGGTTAATCTATGGGGCCCCTAGTAATGTATCAGTATTTACCCCTAGTACACGAATGGACTTTGGGAGCCCACTCCACAAAGAGGGATACTCTCTCAGCCTAGACAAGGGGGAGGGTCTATTCCCTGCTCCAAATAATATGACAGACTTTGGTGATCCCCCATGGAAGGCCTCACCCTCCCTGGGGAGCAGAAAGGGGATGGGATAGGGGTTAGTTGGGGGCAGGGGAGGAAGGGAGGGAGAGGGAACTGGGATTGACATGTAAACCAGCTTGCTTCTAATTTAAATTTTAAAAATTACATATAGTAGTTCTGGGGAAAACTTGGTAGAGCGCATGTGAGTGATGGGCATGGCACTGCGCACCTACAGTACCAGCTGCCCAGGGGGCTAAGGTTAGAAGGAGGCAAATTCAACTGCCATGCTGGGCAACTTAGTGTGACTTTATATCAAGGTAAAATGTACTAAAAGGGAGGAGGACACATGTCTGTGGAGAGTACTTGCCTAACATGTGTGAGGTCCTGGTCTTCATCGAAGTACTACCTTTCTAAGTCAATGTCACAATATTCCATTACATGAACATACCACATTTTATTTGCCAGTTCATGTGTCATTAGACAGTGGTTTCTGCCTTTGGTCTATCCTGCCAAATGCTGCTGTTACAAACATAAGTGCACTGATTCTAGTTTGAACCCCCACCTTTGATCTTTTGGTTATGTTCCTGGAAATGGAATGGCTGGATTTCATTTATGAAATGAATTATTAATGTGCTTCTATGTCTAACTTGTTGAGAAAGCATCATACCGTCAGCATGGGGTGTTGTTTATTAAATATCTTCTTATCTTTAATTATGTCTGTGTGTGTATGCACACATGAATGCAGGTATCCTTGCGGCCAGAGGCCCTGATTCTTCTGAAGCTGGATTTACTTACAGTTGTGGACCATGTGGGTATGGTGGTTTAAATGAGAATCCCCACCACAGGCTTATAGATTAGAATACTTGGTCACCAGGGAGTGGCACTATTTGAAAAGATTAGGAGTGTTTGTTCTACTGGAACAGGACATTTAGTGGAGAAGCCACATCTGCCTTTTCTGTTCCTGAATCCCCAACACTTAAAGCAATATCGGACAGCTCTTATAAAGGAAAACATTTAATTGGGGTGGCTTGCTTATAGTTTCAGAGATTCAGTTCATTATGACCATGGTGGTGACCATGGTGGTATGCAGCAGATATGATGCTGGCTACATCTTGGTCAGGAGGCAACACTCAGTGGACTCAGACACTATGCAGTATCTTGAGCAAAGGAAACCTCAAAGCCCGCCCCCACAGTGACACACTTTCTCCAATAACGCCATATCCACTCCAACAAAGCCATACCTCCTAATAGTGCCACTCCCTGTGAGAGTATTGGGTAGGGCAATCACATTCAAACTACCACAGGTGCCCAATAAAGACTCAAAAAGCTCTTAGGTGAATGAAGAAAGTAGATCCGTGAGCACTGTCAATGTTCCTTCCTTTTACATCTTGTTTTCCTTAAATAGACTATGAATTCCTGGAGGGCAAATAAAGGTCTCATTCAGCAGTGTAAGCCCAGCACTTGGCACATTCAACGAACTCAGTTATTGTACTGAATAAACTCCCCACCAGTTGTAGTTTGATTTCTTGGGCTGAGCTTGACGCTAATGAAATTTAATAGGAGAAACAAAGGACCCTGGGTTTTCAGTAGTCAAAGAAAAAAGGTCAGTGAAACCCACAGGACAGTTACAATCCCTCCCTGGCCTCTTTGTCTCTTTTCCTCTTGGTTTTGGGTATCTAGAATTTCTAGAGTCAAGAAAGACACCCAGCTGGAAAACCTGTTCAATTATATCATCTGCCTCTGGGAGTTAAATATGCTGTCTGAATTAGACTGAAAAAATCTAATTTGTACCTGCAGTTCAGATAAATTATAATTTCTAATCCCTTGTCTACTTAAAATTTTCAGATTAGTATTCCTTGGCTTAAAATTTGATTTTTAAATGATTCTCAAACTACATTGTGTGGTTATGTACACCTCATAATGTTTCTCACCCTATCTAATGTGTGATAAGTTATATCTGACTAAGTGCAATGGTAATGGACTGCTTAATGAAGATGGAAAACACAAATAAAAATGTCCAATGGTACCACACACAATTTCCACGACTCTTTTCCTGACAGGTTTCCTTTACAAATCTAGAAAGTATTTTTTTTAAATACTAGCAAGGTTTGAGGCAAGGTGAACCAGAAGAACCTCCTAGAATTCTGGCATAGGCAAGGACCAAAAGCCTGCCAGGCCACATGCAGAGACACCTATCATCCAGCAACCTTCACCATCCTCCAGCCATTCCCTCCCTAAGTACCACCAGCTTCTATACAGTTTCTGCTTCCATATTCTGATACCTGGACCATCTTCAGACAGGTAGTGTTGGTTCTTCAGCATTTGGTTATGGAACCCAATCTCCCTTCAATTCTACATCTTCCTGCATTCAGAATCTTTCAAAGGCTTGCTCACTGCCAGGACTGTGCCTCTCTTGGTAACTGTCCAGTACAGCAATGAGTTGTGAAGTGTCATGTGATAGCCATCCCAGTATATCAATGATTTTGAAGGGTCACATGATAACCATGCAGAACAGCAATGATTTGTGAAGGGTCACATGATATCCATCCCAGTACAGCTATGATTTGTGAAGGGACTTTCCTCACTTAGGAAATCCTATCTGATGTCTGGGTGTGATAAACTGTGTGAGTTTCGCCTATCTAAAGGAAACTCTGGTTTACAAAATTTGCAAATAGGTCAACAGAAAGATAGTATATCATGGGAAACTCCAGACCTGCCTGCAAACCACACCCCCAAATTACCAAATCATCAACTGGCAATGTAATACTTTTTCGTTAAAAATAGCTTGCCATGGCTACAAGATCAACTCAAGAAAATCAGTAGCCCTACTATATACAGATGATAAAAGGGCTGAAAAAGAAATCAGAGAAACATCACCCTTTACAATTGCCACAAACAACATAAAATACCTTGGGGTAACGCTAACCAAACAAGTGAAAGACCTGTATCATAAGAACTTTGAATCTTTAAAGAAAGAAATTAAAGAAGCCCTCAGAAAATGGAAAGATCTCCCATGCTCTTGGATAGGTAGGATCAATGTAGTAAAAATGGCAATGCTGCCAAAAGCAATCTACAGAGTCAATGCAATCCCCATTAAAATCCCAGCACAATTCTTCACAGACCTTGAAAGAACAATAATCAATTTTGTATGGAAAAACAAAAGACCCAGGATAGCCAAAACAACCCTGTTCAACAAGGCAACGTCCAGAGGCATCACCATCCCTGACCTCAAGCTCTATTATAGAGCTATAGTCCTGAAAACAGCTTGGTATTGGCACAAAAATAGACAGGTAGACCAATGGAATTGAATTGAAAACCCGGGTATTAACCCACACACATACGAACATTTGATCTTTGACAAAGAAGCTAAAAATATACAATGGAATAAAGAAAGCATCTTCAACAAATGGTGCTGGCATAACTGGAGGCTGGCATGTAGAAGACTGCACAAAACTTAAGTCCAAATGGATCAAAGACCTCAACATAAATCCAGCCACACTGAACCTCTTAGAAGAGAAAGTGGGTGGTACCCTTGAACGAATTGGTACAGGAGACAGCTTCCTGAACATAACACCAGTAGCACAGACAGTGAGATCAACAATTAATAAATGGGACCTCCTGAAACTGAGAAGCTTCTGTAAGGCAAAGGACACAGTCAGCAAGACAAAAAGGCAGCCCACAGAATGGGAAAAAAATATTCACTAATCCCACATCTGACAGAAGGTTGATCTCCAAAATTTACAAAGAACTCAAGAAGCAAGTCTCCAAAACACCAAAGGACCCAATTAAAAAGTGGGCTGCAGAACTAAATAGAGAGTTTTCAATAGAGGAGTCTAAAATGGCTGAGAGGCACTTGAGAAAGTGCTCAACATCCTTAGCCATCCGGGAAATGCAAATCAAAACAACTCTGAGATACCATCTCACTCCTGTCAGAATGGCTAAAATCAAAAACACCAATGACAATTTATACTGGAGAGGATGTGGTGAAAGGGGGACACTCCTCCATTGCTGGTGGGAGTGCCAACTGGTTCAGCCACTTTGGAAATCAGTATGCAGATTCCTCAGAAAAATGGGAATAAACCTACCACAAGACCCAGCAACTCCACTCTTAGGCATATATCCAAAAGATGCCCATTCATACAACAAAGATGTCTGTTCCACTATGTTCATAGCAGCTTTATTTGTAATAGCCAGAACTTGGAAGCAACCTAGATGTCCCTCAACCGAAGAGTGGATAGAGAAAATGTGGTACATCTACACAATGGAGTACTATTCAGCAGAAAAAAAATAATGGAATCATGAGATTCGCAGGCAAATGGATGACACTAGAAGAAACCATCCTGAGTGAGGTAACCCAGTCACAAAAAGAGAAACATGGCATGTACTCTCTCATATATGGATTTTAGACATAGATCTGGGGAGTGCCAGCCTACAATCCTATGGCCAGAGAGTCTGGGAAACAGAAACTTCTGATCGAAGAAGAGGCAGACTCCCTTGGTTAAGTACTGAGCTGAACTCAAGAAAGCCAGTAACAGAGAGGGAGGACTGATGATCAAAGAGATTAAGACTGGGCTGGTTTAATCCCCAGAAACAGCTGACCAGACAAAGGTTAACTCTTGAATCCCAGGCATCAGCCTGGGAATCCAGCATGGGACTGATCAAGACCCCCTGAATCTGGGTGTCAGTGAGGAGGCCTAGGGAATCTATTGAGCCTTGGGCAGCAGATCAGTACCCATCCCAAGTATACACACGGACTTTGGACTCCCATAGAACAATGTGAGGTGCACTCTCACCCTGAACTCTTGGGGAAGGGTCTAGGCCCTGCCCTATATGAAATGACAGACTATGGACACCCCCATGGAGGGCCTCACCCTCCCTAGGGGAATGAGGGAATAACAGGGGGGGTTTGGGGGGAGGGCACGGGAGGAGGGGAGGGAAAGGGAGAGGGACCTGGAACTGACTTGTGAAGCAACCTTGTTTCTTATCTAAATTTAAACTGGAAAATAAAAAAAAAAATAGCCATGATGAGCTGACCCTAACCTACCCCTGTCTTTCCATACTGCTACTGGTTACCAGCTATCCTTGAGCAAAGTTTATCTAATGTGAAGGTCAGGAAAGGTGGCCAGGACTCTGCTGTGTAGGCTGGGCTACTCTGTGTGCCAGGACTCAAATAGTTTATAATCTCAGGACTGGGACAGAAACACCTGGAATGTCATAGAGGAATCGATAAGTACCATCCTCATGCGCTATCACAGCTAGAGTCTGACAGATATTCAGACCCAAAAGTGAAATGTGAAGCACAGAATGGCATCAGAATGCTTGCATGTCCAGGGTACCTGATTCATGTGTGTTGATTGGATGTACAGATAGATACATCCATCCGTAGTGTGTATATATAGAGATGCATAGAGGTATAGATAAAGAAGTAAGTAGATGGATAGATGAATGGATGAACGAATGGGAAAATAGACAGGCAGGAAAACAGAAGAAGTGGATCAACTAGCTTGGTGACAGGATTGGTTTATATCTAGGTCCTCATAACCAAGCCTTTATTTGCAATGGCTGTCATCGATATCACTTTCATGGTATGGATACTCCCACCATGGCCAGCTTCAAGCTATTATTGGATACAAAGATGAGGAGAAGTGTAGTAACACACCAGCAGAAAGATTGGATGGGTGGGTGAACAGATGGTATACTAACTAGTTACTTTCCTGTTGCTGTGATACAACACCATTATCCAATTTGACTTATGTTTACTTTGGCTTAAGGTTTAAGAGAAATAAGAGGCCACCATGGCAGAGAGGCATGGCAGCAAGTGGTAGGCATGGCAACAGGAGCAGTAAGGTAAAAGAAAGAACTGAACATAGAACAATGCTACTCTCAAAGGCCACTTCATTCACATATCCTAAACCTCCCTAAATAGTACCTACCTAAATAACTGGTGATCAAGTGTTCAAATATCTGAGCCTATGGAAGACAGTTTTAATTTAAACCACAATGGATGGATGGATGGATGGATAGATGGATGGATGGATGGATGGATGGATGCACAGACGGATGGACAGATGGATGGACAGATGGATCTACTCATCTTCATCCTGTCTAGGAACCTACTGGTCATTGTCCCCAGCTATTCACTAACACCCCAGAACATACTGCCTAGAAACTAATGTGGGAGAGTTTGGAGAGAGGGCTCTTCACTTCTTCCTTGAGTTACGTCGTTGGTAAGGTGAACATGCTTCCACTGAATTGGAGATATGCTCTTTTACTGGTCATTGTCTTCAAGTGGGTGCCGGGTGCCTAGCGATCAAATCAACTAAGCAGGCCAGCCCTGAACCAAATGAACTCCTAGTCTCCTCCCACTTTCTTTCTTGTCTGGGTCCTTTCTTCTCCAAGGGTTGCTCTTCTCCTTCCCTGAGGCTACTTTAGTAAAGGTAGAGCAGCTTTGTCCCACAAAGGAGATCTCACCACTAAACCCCTTCGTAGAGTAATGCAATCCCATTTAAAATGTATCTTATTTTAAATGTTTATGTGCGTGTCTATGTGTGGATATGTGCATGAGTACGGGTGCCTATAGACAAGAGGCACTGGATCCTCTGGAGCTAGAGTTATAGACAGTTGTGAGCTTCCCGGTGTGCATTGTGGGAACTTAGCTCAGATCCTCTACCATGACACTAAGCACCCTTAAGTGCTGGTCCATCTCTCCAGCCCTATGCTAACATTAGAAAGGCATCATAAGAGAAGCCTTACACAGAGTGAATGATTTTATCCTCTTTTTAGCATGTATCTGAATTTAGGGGCATGGGGCAGACCAAGGTAAGATTCTGGAATAACTGGCTCCCATAGCAGTGCTATTGGTGTCTCTTCTTTCCATCAGGTGGTTGTCACTCAGTCTGACTGTAGAGCCTGCCTAGTACCAGGAAAAGATGTGAGAGGCAGGAAAGGGAAGGAGGCCTGGGTCTTCACCACTTTGGGGACTGTCATCATGCCCACTTCACCTCTCCAAGGGAATCCTTGCTAGATAAGTGGATGGGTGGACAGGGCCAGAAACAGTTCAAGAGAGTCAGAGTCAGAACAACATTTTTGTTGTTCTGGGGTTTGGTTTGGTTTTGTTGATGCAGGGTCTCATAATCCAGACTGGCCCCGAATTTGCTGAGTAGCCTAACCTCTGATCCCCCAGCTTCCACATCCCCAGTCCTGAGACTACAGGTATGTACCACACACTCAGTTTATGTACCACTAGAGATCAAACTCAGGGCTTCAGATCATATGCGTGCTAGGCAAGTGCTCTATTAACTGAGCCACACCCCCAATCTCAAAGTCCATTGCATTTTCTGAAGTCAAAACCAAAGTTGGCAACATCCACGTAAGAGAAACGTCTGTGGCTGTGAGTAATTCTTCTGAATTGATGCTAAGTCACAATTCTTCCCCTTCTGTTCTTCTAAGACTATTAGATCATGTCCCAGCTGCTCTCACATCCAGTGACCGTGGTTTATTTTCACAATTCTCTGTTCCTCATCGGGGCAGAGTGGGACACACACTTCCGGGTAAAGCCCTGTCTCACAGCAAAGAACTATCTCTTCTAGGCAGACACAAGTACTGGGTGCTTCCTGTTTCTCCACCACTGCCCATCCCAGCCTGAGGAAGGAAAGCCAGCCCCTCATGCCAGTGGCCAGCCCGGCAGTCTCTTGCTGCCTGCTCCATGAGCCAATATTTTTTGCTTCCTTCAAGCTGCCTCACAGGATTTGTTGTTGAATTTGCTGTGATCTCAGCACCATGTGCCGCCAACAAGTATGAGACAGGGATAAATATTTCACTGACATAAAGTTGGCTCATAGCTCAGTCCACGTCATTAGAGTTCAGCCAGAGCTTTTATTAGGATTGTTTGGTCCCTGAAGGTATCTCATTTGCCAAGTTGAAGAACTGACCCACTTATCTTCAGAAGTTAAGAAGCTGTGATTCTTGGAGACACCCTTGAGTACCCAGCTGGGCTGTATCCCAAGAATAACCTTGACTTCAAAGAAACACAGGAAGTTGGATCAGTTTGCCTGTGGATCTCTTCTGGGTTTCTGATTTTTCTCTCCCACTCATTAAAATGACAAGACAGAATGCTGTTTGTCTCGTGTATGCTGTGCAATAGCACTTAATAGATCTTGAAGCAGTAATGCTAAATGAATGTAATTAAAATACCAGATATAGTGGTAAAATATGATTTTTAATGACTAGGGTGTAATCAAAAGCAGAATATTGGAAACCCTATGACACAGAGCAGAGCCAAGGTGTTAAACAAGGGAACAGGCACATATGCATTAAGAACTCTATCAGGAAGAGACCCACATATGTACTCCTTGTCCCATTTACTATCTTCTTCTGTTGGCATTACTTGAGTATCACTTAGGAACGAGCAGAATTTCTGCTTTTAAGGTGAATTAGGGTATAGGAGAGCCAAGAGCATCCCCAAACTCAGAGATTGGCTCAAAGGACACACAGCTTGGCATGGAGTTGTATTCCAAGCTAAATAGTTTAGATTAAAACTAATTATGGTTAGTTTTTTAAATTTAAATTAGAAGCAAGATTGTTTTACATGTCAATCCTAGTTCTCTCTCCCCCCTCCTCCCCTGCCCCCTACCAACCCCCTATTCCATCTTTTTGCTCCTCAGGGAAAGTGAGGCCTTCCATGGGGGAATCTTCAAAGTCTGTCATATCATTTGGAGCAGGGACTAGGCCCTCTCCATCGTGTCTATGCTGAAAGAGTATCCCTCTCTGTGGAGTGTGCTCCCAAAGTTCATTCATATACTAGGGATGAACACTGATCCACTATTAGAGGCCCCAAAGATTGTCCAGGCCTCCTAACTGACACCTACTTTCAGGAGGTCTGGGTCGTCCTATGATGGTTTTCCAGGTATCAGTTCGGTTCAGGTGTTTCTGTGGGTTTCTCTAGCCTGGTCTTGATTCCTTTGCTCATGACTCCTTCCTCTTTGAAACTGGATTCCAGGAGTTCAGCTCAATGTTTAGCTATGGGTGTCTGATTCTGCTTCCATCACCTACTGGATGAAGGCTCTAGGATGTCACTTAAGGTAGTCATCAATCCCATTATCAGGGAAGGGCATTTAAGGTAGCCTCTCCACTACTGTTTAGATTGTTAGTTGGTCAACCTTATAGATCTCTAGACATTTCCCTAGTGCCAGATTTCTCTTTAAACCTATAATGACTCCCTCTATTATGATACCACTTTTCTTGCTCTCCTCTATTTTTCACCAACTCAATATTCCTGCTCCCTCCTGTCTTCCTGCCCCCTCCTCTACTACCCCTCTCTTTCTCCTAACTCCCTCTCCTTACCCGCATACTTCCAATTAGCTCAGGAGATCTTGTCCCTTTCCCCATTTCCAGAGGACCATGTATGTCCCTCTTTGGGTTCTCCTTGTTTCCTAGCTTCTCTGATGGTGTGGATTGTAAACTGTGTTCTATGTCTAGAATCCATATGTAAATGAGTACATACTGGTGGGAGATGTAATTCTGTAAATCTGTCTCTTATTGGTTGTTGAATAAAGCACTGTTGGTCAATAGAGAAGCAAGATAGGTGGGACTAGGAGTCAAGGAGGATTCTGGGAAAGAAGGCAGAGTCAGTCATGATGTAGCCTCCAGAGGAGTAAGAGGTCCAGACCCCTTTCTCCAGTAAGAGAAATACTTAGATTAACAATTATGGGTTAAATACTTAAGTCAGAGCTAGCCAGTAAGAAACAAGCAAATGGCCAACAGCTTTATAATTAATATAGCCTCCTGTGTGTTCATTTGGGACTGATGCGGCTCTGGAACCAGGCTGGCATGAAGACTACACTCTACAACATACAATGTTTGTCTTCTTGTGACTGGGTTACCTCACTCAGGATGATTTCTTCTAATCCATCTATTTGCCTGAAAATTTCAAGATTCCATTTTTTTTCCTAGAGTAGTACTCCATTGTGTAAATGTACCACATTTTCTCTATCTATTCTTCAGTTGAGGGGCATCTAGGTTGCTTCCAGGTTCTGACTATTACAAATAATGATGTTATGAACAAGGTTAAACAGATATCTTTGCTGTATTAATGTGCATCTTTGGGTATATGCCTAAGAGTGGAATACCTGGATCTTGTGGTAGACTGACTCCCATTTTCCTGAGGAACTGCCATACTGATTTCCAAAGTGGCTGTATGAGTTGGCACTCCCACCAGGAGTGGAGGAGTGTTCCCCTTTCATCATATCCTCTCCAGCATAAACTGTCATTGGTGTTTTTGATTTTAGCCGTTCTGACAGGACTAAGATGGTATCTCAGAGTTCTTTTGATTGCATTTTCCTAATGGCTAAGGATCTTGAGAACTTTCTTATATATCTTTCAGCCATTTTAGATTCCTCTATTGAGAATTCTTTTAGTTCTGTACCCCACTTTTTAATTGGATTATTTAGTGTTTTGGTGACTAGATTCTTGAGTTCTTTCTATATTTTGGAAATCATCCCTCTGTCAGATGTGGGATTGGTGACTATCTTTTCCCATTCTGTGGGCTGCCATTTTGTCTTGTTGACTATGTCTTTTGCCTTACAGAAGCTTCTCAGTTTCAGGAGGTCCCATTTATTAATTGTCTATCTCAGTGTCTGTGCTACTGGTATTATGTTCAGGAAGCAATCTCCTATACCAATTCGTTCAAGGGTACCCACCCACTTTCTCTTCTAAAAGGTTCAGTGTGACTGGATTTATGTTGAGGTCTTTGATCCATTTGGACTTAAGTTTTGTGCATGGTGATAAACATGGATTGATCCGCATTCTTCTACATGCCAGCCTCCAGTTATGCCAGCACCATTTGTTGAAGATGCTTTCTTTTTCCATTGTATAATTTTAGCTTCTTTGTCAAAAATCAGATGTTCATAGGTGTGTGGGTTAATATCAGGGTGTTCAATTCGATTCCATTGGTCTACCTGTCTATTTTTGTTTCAATACCACGCTGTTTTCAAGGCTATAGCTCTATAATAGAGTTTGAAATCAGGGATGGTGATGCCTCTGGAAGTTCCTTTATTGTACAGAGTTGTTTTGGATATACTGGGTCTTTTGTTTTCCCATAGAAAGTTGATTATTGTTCTTTCAAGGGCTGTGAAGAATTATGCTGGGATTTTGATGGGGATTGCATTGAATCTGTAGATTGCTTTTGACAAGATTGCCATTTTTACTATGTTGAGCCTACCTATCCAAGAGCATGGGAGATCTTTCCATTTTTTGGTATCTTCTTTCATTTCTTTCTTTAAATACCCAATGTTCTTGCTATATGGGTCTCCCACTTATTTGGTTAGCATTACCCCAAGATATTTTATGTTGCTTGTGGCTATTGTAAAGGGTGATGTTTCTCTGATTTCCCTCTCAGTCCATTTATCATCTGTATATAATAGGGCTAGTGATTTATTTTAGTTACTCTTCCATCCTGTCATTTTACTGAAGGTGTTTATCAGCTGTAGTAGTTCCCATGTAGAATTTTTCAGATCACTTAATGTTAACTATCATATCATCTGCAAATAGTGAAAGTTTGACTTCTTCCTTTCCAATTTTTATCCCTTTGATCTCCTTTGGTTGTCTTATTGCTCTAGCTAGAACTTCAAGTACAATATTGAAGAGATATGAAGAGAGTGGACAGTCTTGTCTTGTTACTGACTTTAGAGGAATTGCCTTGAGTTTCTCACCATTTAGTTTGATGTTGGCTATTGGTTGGCTGTATATAGCTTTTATTATGTTCAGGTATGCTCCTGTGATTCCTGATCTCTCCAGGACCTTTATCATGAAGGTGTGTTGAATTTTGTCACAGGCTTTTTCAGCATCAAGTGAGATGATCATGTGGTGTTTCTTTTGCAGTTTGTTTATATGTTGTATTGCATTGATAGATTTCATATGTTGAACCATCCCTGCATCCCTGGGATGAAGCCTACTTGATCATAGTGGATGATTTTTCTGATATGTTCTTGGATTCAATTTGCTAGAATTTTATTATTTTTGCATGAGAGATATTGGTCTTTAGTTCTCTTTCTTAGTTGTGTCCTTGTGTGGCTTGTGTACCAAGGTAATTGTAGCCTCATAAAAAGAGTTTGGAAATGAACCTTCTGCTTTTATTGTGTGGAACATTTTTAGAAGTATTGGAATTAGCTCTTCTTTGAATTTCTGGTAGAATTCTGCACTGAAGCAGTCTGGGCCTGGGCTTTTTTTGGTTGGGAGACTTTTTATGACTGCTTCTATTTCATTAGGGGTTACAGGATTGTTTAAAGTGCTTATATGTACTTGGTTTAATTTTGGTAAATGATATCTATCCAGAAAATTGTCCATTTTCTTTAAATTTTTGAATTTTGTGGAGTACAGGTTTTCAAAGAATGACCTGAATATTCTCTGGATTTCTTCAGTGTCCGTTGTTATGTCTCCCTTTTCATTTCTGATTTTGTTAATTTGCATGTTCTCTCTCTGCCTTTTGGTTACTTTGGATAAAGGTTTGTCTATCTTGTCGATTTTCTCAAAGAACCAACTCTTTATTACATTAATTCTTTGTATTGTTTTCTTTGTTTGGACTTTATTAATTTCATCCTTCAATTTGATTATTTCCTAGCATCTACTCCTCAGGGGTGAGTTTGCTTTTTTTTTTGTTCTAGAGCTTTTAGTTGTGATATTAATTCTCTAGTGTGACTATTCTCCAGGTTCTTCATATGAGCAGTTAGTGCTATGACCTTTCTTCTTAGTACTGCTTTCAAAGTGTCCCATGGGTTTGGGTATGTTGTGTCTTCATTTTCATTGAATTCTAGAAAGTCTTAATTTCTTTATTTCTTCCTTGACCCCAGGGATGGTGCAATTTTGCATTGTTCAATTTCCATGAGTTTGTAGGTTTTCTGCTATTTGTGTTTTTGTTGAATTCTAAGTTTAAAGCATGGTGGCCTGATAAGATACAAGGGGTTATTCCAATTTTTTGTACTTGTTGGGATTTTCTATGTTGCCAAGTATGTGGTCGATTTTAGAGAAGGTCCCATGTGGTGTGGAGAAGAAGGTATATTCTTTTGTGTTTGGATGGAATGTTCTTTGGATGTCTGTTAAACCCAATTGGGTAATAACTTTTGTTAGTTCCTTTGTTAGGTTCCTGTCTGGTGGTCCTGTCTAGTGGTGAGAGTGGGGTGTTGAAGTCTCCCACTATAACTGTCTGAGGTCTCGTGTGTGATTTTAATTTTAGTAATGTTTCTTTTACGAACGTGGGTGCCTTTGTATTTGGGGTATAGATGTTCAGAATTGAGACTTCTGCTTGGTGATTTTTTCTTGTGGTGAATATGGAATGATCTTCTTCCTCTCTTATGATTGATTTTAGTGTGAAGTCTAATTTGTTAGATATTAGTATAGCTACACCAGCTTGTTTCTTGGGCTCATTTGATTGTAAAACCTTATCCCAACCCTTTACTCTGAGGTAATGTCTGTCTTTGAAGTTGAGGTGCGTTTCTTATATGCAGCAGAAGGATAGATTATGTCTTTATATCCATTCTGTTAGCCTGTGTCTTTTTTTAGATGATTTAAGACCATTAATATTGAGGGAAATTAAGGATCACTGAGTGTTAATTCCTGTTTGTTTTGGATTTCTTCTTGTTGGTGGTATTATGTATGGGTTTACCCTGCTTTTTCTTTTGGCTGTTGGTAAAGTGGGATTATCTATTGCCTGTGTTTTTATGAGTGTAGTTAACTTATTTATGTTGGAGTTTTCCTTCCAGAACTTTCTGTAGTGCTGGATTAGTGGATATGTATTGTTTAAATTTGGTTTTGTCATGCAATATCTTCTTTTCTCCATCTATAGTATACTGGGTATAGTAGTCTGGGCTGACATCTGTGGTCTCTTATTGTTGGTAGAACATCTATCCAGGACCTTCTGGCTTTCAGAGTTTCCATGGAGAAGTCAGGTGTAACTCTGATTGGTTTGCCTTTATATGTTACCTGGCATTTTTCCTTAACTGCTCTTAATATTCTTTCTTTATTCAGTATGTTTGGTGTTTTGATTATTATGTGGTGAGAGGACTTATTTTGTGGTCCAATCTATTTGGTGTTCTGTAATCTTCTTGTACTTCCATTAACATGTCTTTGTTTATATTGGGAACGTTTTCTTCTATGATATTGTTGAATATGTTTTCTGCACCTTTGAGTTGGGTTTCTTCACCTTCATCTATACCTGATTCTTAGGTTTGGTCTTTTCATGGTGTCCCATATTTCCTGGATATTTTTTGTTAGGGATTTGTTGGACTTGAGATTTTCTTTGATCAATGAATCTTTTTCCCCTGAGATTCTCTCTTTCAACTCTTGTATTCTGTTGGTTATGTTTGCATCTGTGGTACCTGCCCAGCTTTTCTGTTTCTAGCATTTCCTCAGTTTGTGTTTTCTTTGTTGTCTTTATTTCAGTTTTCAGGTCTTGAACTGTTTGAATTGTTTCCTTCATCTGTTTGATTGGTTTTTTGTTTGTTTGTTTTGTTTTGTTTTTCTTGACTTTTTTGCTTTATTTAAGAGATTTTTTGATTTCTTGCATTTTTTGGTTTGTTTTTCCTTCCATTTTTTAAAGGATTTTCTCATATCCTCTTTGAGGGCCTCTATTATTTTTCCTTAATTTGCTTTTAAGGTCATTCTCTTCTGCTTTATCTGCATTGGGATGTTCAGGTCTTGCTGCTGTAGAGTCCCTAGACTCTGGTGGCATCATATTGGTTTTTCTATTTGAATGTGTTTTTATATTGTCATCTTCCCATCCCTTCTTCCAGTGGGTACAGGTGGGGTCTCTTCCTCTCCTGGTGGGTATGAGTCCTAGGTTCCCTTCTTGTGGGTGCAAGCAGGTTCAGTAATCTGATGGGTCTCACAATGGGTGCAGACGTGTCTGAGACACTCCCTATCTTGGTGGGTAGAGGGGGGACTAGACCCTCAATGTCAGCAGACTTTGGATTGCTTGGACCTACCAGCAGTCCCCTGGACAGGAGATCCCAAATAGGGCAAGTGGGAGTCAGGCATGAGACAGGGGCCCTCACTCACCTCTCCCTTAAATGGTGTTGGGACTAGCACAACAATGTCATCAGACTCTGGATTGCTGGGGGCAAGTCTGTATGCTTAGTTTTTAATGTTAAAAAAACCCAAGATCCAGAAAAATACCTAAACTCAAGTTGCAAGCAGAACCTTATTGTGATTTTTCTTCACTCCCCCCCCCAGAATAAATGAAGGAAGATCTCTCCCGTTATATCTAACAAAACAAAGAATTGATGGTATATAGTAAATTATAATTTTAGCAACTGAAATCCCCTTCAGAGCATATCGAAGGTCAAATTGTTAACTGCTCACAAATTAACTTGGTCATCTTTTATTGACTGAGATTTGTACTCACCATCTTGGTCTTTTTACCAGTACAAGTGGCTCTGGGTCCACAGTTGGCCAATGACCCAAGTTACCCAAGTCACATGCTTGGCATTAATAGCCCAAATCCAAGGAGATGTGTTGCTGTCTCAATGGATTTCTTAGCCAACCAGAAAAGTCAAGGTCTATTGGACCTCAAAAGAACATAGTGGTTACTGTGATTTGCCTTAAGAACTGAAGAGTAGCTGTCTGTTAGGCTTCAGGAGGGGGGATTCATCTTGGGGCACTGCTTTCGTTTAGTGGAGGAGTCCATTGAATGGGCATGTCTTGCTTCTCTGAGCCAAGAAGAAGCAGCAACATCTTCTCTTAGACAAGGTGACCTGGGGAGAAAGGGACTTTATTTCTAAGCTCAAAGCTGTTGGGCCCAATTGAGAACTAGGCTTTAAGTGTCTGTGTCTTAGTGACTGTTCTGTTGCTATGAAGAGACACTGTGACCAAGGTTGCCTGTAGAAGAAACAATAAATTGGGGGCTTGTTTACAATTTCAGGGTGTTATTTCATTGCCAACATGGTGGGAAGCATGGTGGCAAGTAGAAGGCGTGGTCCTAGAGCAGTAGCTGAGAATTTACATCCTGATCTTCATGCAGGAGGTAGAGAGAGAGAGGGGGTGAGACATGAGCTTTTGAAACTTCACAACCCACCCACAGTGACTTACCTCCTCCAATAAGTTTACAGCTCCTAATCCTTCCCAAGCAGTCCACTAAATGGAAATCAAGTATTAAAACATGTAAGCCTATGGGGGGCTGTTCTATTCAAACTACTGTATTCTACTCCTTGGGCCCCATAGACTTGTAGCCATACCATAATGAGTCCAACTTCAAAAGCCCTCACAGTCTCAACACTGTTTGAAAGTCTGCTGAGACTCAAAGCAATCTCTTAATCCTCTGTAAAATAAAAAAGATCACATACTTCTAGCATAAAATGGCCCAAAAACATACATTATTACTCCAAGGGCATAGTGAGGATATACTGGGTCAAAAGAAGATTGAAACCCCCAGCAGAGCAAACCCCAAATTCTGTCTCTTTGTCCGATGTTACAGTGTGATGCTTAAGAGCTTATTATATGGTTTTTCATATCACCCATCCCCTCCAGCTTTGTTGACTGCAACACACTTCTCTTTCACGGGATGGTTCATCCTTTCACAGCTCTCTTTGGTGGTATTCCCATGTTCTGGCATCTCCAACATCTTGAGGTTTCCAACACAATCCAGGCTTCACTTTCATAGCTTCATGCAATGGCTTTTCCAGGCTTCCATGCAGGGACTGTCTTGCCACATGCCTGGCCTCAGCCTCCTTCTTAACCACAGAGGAAGTTCCCACAGCCCCTTTATACCTCTGTCTTTCTTGATAAAGTCAGATGGTTTCCTTTGTTGATAAGCACTGCTTTTTACAAGTTGGATGCTTAGCTGAGAGAGATCTAACCCTAAGGGCACACCTTCCTTTATTCCATTTCTCCTTAAGCCTTTCCTTACATTCTCATCTCTTTGCACAAATACTTGGCTCCAACAGTACAACCCCTGATGTTCTTTTTCTCCTCAAATTATACATGTTGTACTTTTCTCCTCACCTGCTCCTATACATTGCAGGTCTGCATGAGAATGTTCATTAATAACATGTGACACAGTCAATATTAAGTTGTCTTAAAAATTTCCTATGTCATTGGCATTAGTCCAAAATTCTTCAATTACCCTCTGAGAAATTATTTGGACAAGGGCAGAAAGCAGTCACATTTCCTGCCAAAATTATCACAAGAATGGTCTCCACCCCAGCTGCTATTACTCTTTCTCAGAAACCTCATGAGCTAGGCTACTTTCCTCTAGCAATAGTCTCCCATGCTCCTTCTAGAATGGCCCATTGAGCCCTTTTCTAACCTCATTCAACCATCTTCTTAATCCAACATTCTGCCAACAGAATTTTCAGGTCTGTCACAGCAATACCCTGGTTCCAAGTTCTGTCGTAGTTACTGTTTGCATTGTTGTGAAGAGAACCCACGACTGAGGCAGCCTGGAGAAGAAGCATTTAACTGGGGGCTTGCTTCAAGTTTCAGAGGGTTAGTCCACAATCACTGTGGGGGGAGCATAGCAGCAGGCAGGTGTTGGAGCAGTAGCCGAGAGCTTACATCACTACTCAGGTGATGAAGACTGATGATTAGGAGCTCAGGTTCCACAACAGCCTTCATCACTTGAGCAGTGTAGAGAGGCACATTTCAAAATAAGAGAAGCAGCTGAGTGTGGGCATCTTTAGATGAAACTGACTGCGGTTGTATGAATGAGAACGGCCCCACAGGCTCGCATGGTTGAATGTTTGGTTCCCAGTTGGCAGACTGTTTGGTAAGGACTGGGAGTGTGGCCTTGTTGGAGGAGGTGACTACTCTCCAAGAGTTTCCATACTACTCATTCTGTTTTCCATGCACATAACTGTAGCCCTTCATCAAGGGACCACTAAGGCAAAGGCATCATTCTGGAAGGGAAGTCACCAGGAGTCATGGAGGGCAGTGGGTCACAGCCAGCCACTAGTGAAATGGCACATGAAGGACAAGGGAAACAATTTAGAGAAATATCCAAGGCCAAAGGGTAAAGAGTAACCTAGAGAAGGAAGTGGGAGATGACCTCACAGGTTCATGGGACTATTTAGTCAGTGCTTTCAGAGTCTCATACAACTCAAACAGGCCTCAAGTTTGCTGACTAATCAATCTTGAACTTCTAATTTTCCAGCTTCTACCTCCAGAGAGCTTGGATGACAGGCATGAACCATCATACCCAAGTCATGAGGTGCTTGGGATTGAACACAGGACTTCAGGTCTACTAGGCAAGTATTCTACCAATGAAATACATCTAGTTATAATTTTACTCCTTTTAAAAAAGAGTTTGAACTATCTATAAGGTAGGATCAATGTCTGTTCTTATAGATTTTAAATTATAGTGGCATAAATAAAACAATTCTATTTTTTTCTCTTAAGAGGCATAAGCAGTCCAAGGTGGTGTAGTTTGCCCTATGGCAATGGCTCCCTACAATACCCAAGTACACTACAGGCTGCCACAGTAATGGCTAAATATTGAAGAAATTTGAAGAAAACACTGAGGTGCTTGACAGTTGCCAGATGCTGAGGGGACTACTTCTGTGGGCAGCTTGGAGTTTAAGTTTTAGATTTTATGATCTTCTTTTTCATGGTACTTCAAACATGTGCAGAGTTGGTTTTGATGGATACCCTGGCAAGATGAACGCAAACAACCTATGGTCTCAGAAGTTGTGCAATACTCAACAGGTACCAACCCACTCATAAGTGATGTGGTTATTGAAGAAGGGATATGAGTATTTTTCTTTCAATTTATTAGTTTTCCAATAGTTTTGAAGTAATTAGTATATTTTAAAAAGCATTTTGGGTACAACTACTTAAAAAACAGAATTTTTATGCATTGCTTTTTGGCCTGGAGGCAATGCGAAAAAGTCTCATTACAGATACTCACTGCGCTGTGAAAAAGGAACATCTGAGAACTTCTGCCCCTGGGCACTGGCACCAGAAACCAAGTTCTTCTTAATCTTTCTGCCCAGTTTCATTAGGGAACTTCTTTCTTAAAAAATGCCCCTGCTTCTATGAAAAGGGACAGGGAACAGTACACTCTCCCATTTACAGATACAACTTAGAAGAGGGACTCATCACATGTGTTCACAATCCAATGGCCAGAGTATTGCCAGATGTCCATGCATAACTACAAAGGAGCCATGGGAGTTCAAATTGTGTCCTCAAGGGCCACATGCCCAGAGAATTCTTGGGGGAGTTTATGAACATGCACAAAGGGGTCAACTTATAGCCCTACCACAGACCGTATGAACAGAAAGCAATGACTCCCGTTGCTTACTGATACTTGGTACTGTGGGCAAGAATACAGTAAACCTTGCTTGAAACTGAGAGCGACAACAGGTCCAGCTGGGAGCAGGAGCATTGGCAATCCCAACAAGGAGGGCATGCAGGATGCTGGGACCTGGGATTGGGTACCAGAGAACACTGGAGCATGAAGGAATTTATCTGCTTTTCCTTTGTTTCCTGCAATTCAGTAGTTGTTGACAGTTTTCAGCCTGTGGAAGATAAAAATATTAATTTGCCCTTGGAGCATAACCTTTTGTTCTGGTTAAATGATAGTCTCTATTCCAGAGGGATAAAAAGATAAATTAATAATAGATTGTCTCTCCTCAACTTGGCCAGGGATTATTTATTTGTACTCTACTTACTTACACGCCAATTCTTATTTTTACTGAAAAGATTCAAAATTGTTAAACAATATTGAGTGAACTACAACACCCAAAACAAAAGAGCATGGCAGGGAAGGGAAGGATTTCTCAGATACAGTCAACTCTGAGAATCAAGACTCACTAGATCCCCAGCTTGCCTGCTTCACCAGAAGTTGGAGACCCATGGGGGCATCCTGTCAACCTATGAGGCTAAAATTCTGCTGTCTGAAGATGAGAGTAAAGGAATAAAATGTCTCTCCAGAAGTTGAGAGATTTGAAATTCGTCATTAATCTTAAAGGAAACTCAGCTCTTTCCTCAGCAAGTGCCCCTTTCTCTACTGTCTGTGACACACACTTGTCTCGCAGCCTGCCTTTGCTTCTCTGTATAAGATCTGTACTGCCTTGGCTTACCCGGCTTCAAGACTGGCTTCCCAAACAGGTGACAAGGACAAGCTATGCCCCCAGGACCATCTCTGTCCTTATTCCTCCAGATCATTATCTCATGACAGTGTACTTATAAATATTTCATGGTAAAGATTTAGTCAGTGCATAAAGGATATTACAATGTAGGAGAAACATTTAAAACCTGACACTATTTTTTAGCCATTGCCAGAGTCCATTGGAGAGGAAAACCAAATATATGCAATGCACACTCCTGTTCCCCATCCTGCTTCCTGTCTTGAGGGTTGATCTCCATTTTTCTCCTCGAAAGGGAGCATGGGGCATATCTCCCCTTCAGAAGACTCATGTCCTGCCTTGAGGGTTAGACCTCCATTAGACCTTAAGAACACATCTGTATGCGACACAGGCTTGTTCACTGTGCCTCATGAGAGGCAGGAAGTGGCATCCAGCTCACCAAGTGCCCAGCTAGAAGCTTCCTTAAAGTTTTCTCTGCTCCTGCTCCAGTAGCCAGGTTACTGCATGGGCCATTCATCTTCCTTGTCTTTACCAATTCCACATAAATCAGGCAAGGCAGTCCCAGCCTCAAGGCATCTAACTCCTAGGAAACCCTTGTCTATGTATTCAAGTACTCAAAGGCCAGAAGGCCAGACCAATTGCATAGCTTTCAACACACCCTACCAACCTAGCATGCTACACAACAGAGTCCTCTTGATACCCTAGTGATCCACTTAGTCATCCCAACCAGAAGTAGGAAGTTTGTCAGATGTATACATCATAATAATATATTTCTGTCCTTCTTTTTACATTTTATCCACGAGCAAATAGCAAAGGATTGAGGCACAGGATCCAAGGTATGTGTTGGTCCAAAACATTCAGTCTAAAAACCACCAAGGCATTCCACTGGGCTACCCTGGATAGGCCTCCAAGCGCTGGCTTTGGTTGTCTTCCAAGACCACCCATCAATGTGAGGCCAGGCTCTTCATCTCCGCTGTCCTGGTGGTTAGTGTTGGAACAGGCACACGCCTCCCAGTTTGAAAGAAGAGACACATCTCTCCACATGCCACACACTAGCAACTATGCCACTCTCAATTCACAAACAGGAGAGCCCTTTACTGTTGCATCTATTTCTGAGTTCACAACCATCCCCAGGCCTTTGGCAAATAGAAATCTGGCCTGTTACTAACCTTGTCAAACAGCAAGGCCATGGATTCCAATGTCCATGCTCTAACTATATAAAGCCTCATTAAAATGTTTTTACTTTGTGTCAGATTATGTTTTTAGGTGAGGTATTGGTCTCTGTGTGCATGTTAGGATGACACACAGATTTATGGTCCTTCCGGATCCAGGATAACCGAACAGTTAGTAGAAGCTCTCTCTAGCAATAACAAGCCCAGGAGCCCAGAACGTCTCTGATCTTGACAACCTAGGACTTTGTTTCCCATCTGTGATGAATCAGCAGCATCGGTCTTTGGCAGTAACATGATGGCTGACTGGAGCACCCAGCATGGACCAAAGACCTGAAGTTTGACCCTTGACCCTTGTAGTAAGCTCTCTGGCTTCTCCATACTGGCACAGGCAAAGGACCCATATGGAAGGAACGGGACTCTGGACCTTCTGTTCTGAGCTCCTAAGCTTTCAAGTAGCATATTCCAAGTCAACCAAAGGAACTGCATTCCTTACATGACTGAGCTAATAGGACCTATAGTTCTATGTAATTTATTCTGTTTAGCCAACAAATGCCAGGAAGTTAAGTAATATTTTGGTTCCCATGTTATACACAAGAAAAGCTATGCTCTGGTAAAAGTACTTATCTAATGCTGCTCAGGGAAAGCAAGTCCTGGGCTCAGATTTGCTGACCCAAAAGCCCATGCTTCTTGTGCCATAGCCATAGCTATTTGGTTTGGCTTGGTTTCTGCAGGACAGGGTTTCTCTTTGTAGCCCTGACTATCCTGGAACTCACTAAGTAGACCAGGCTGGCATTGAATTCAGAGATCTGCCTGCCTCTGTCTCCTTAAAGGTGCGCACCACCACCATCCAGCTCTTTTGGGGCCCTTAACAGGTAATGAGTTTCATCACAGCACAGCTTTTTCATATGGTAAGCACTGGGTTGTGCCAACCCTGAGATCTTCCAGCAGTAAAAGGAAGGCCAGCGGTAGATCTGGCTCCTGAAATGAGTCCCTAAGTAGGTACACAATAATGTCACTTGGTGTTGATCAAGTTCTCATCTGTATGCTCAACCTCTGTGGTGGTAACAAGAAGACAATGAGGAAACCCAGTTTCTATGATATGTCACCATCTTGTGACAAAGGCATAATGATGAACAATGCGAGGCAGCACAAAATAAGGGACCAATGGCATAGGACTGTGTGACTTATCTGTAGCTGTAATAGAACACCATGACCAAGGCAACTTATTGATAGGGGATGTCCTTCTGTATATATGCTTCTCTTATTGGTTGATGAATAAAACACTGTTTGGCCAATGGAGGCAGGAAAATAGGCAGGACTAGGAAATGAGGAGAATTCTGGAAAAGGTAGGCAGAGAGAGGTGCCATAGAGAGACACCACATACAGACTGTGAAGATAGGACATGCTGGGCATTCTCTAGTAAGCCAAGACTATGTTGAAATGGGTTAATAATTAAGTCAGAGGTAGCCAATAAAAAGCACTAGCCACCCATCAACAGTTTTATAATTAATATAGCGTCCACATGTTTATTTGGGGCTGAAGGGCGGTGGGACCTGGCAGAAAGAAAAACCCCAGCAACAACTTACAGCAAAAAAAAGTTTATGTGGGCTTACATTTCCAGAGGGTTCATAGCAGCAGGCAGGCAGGCAGAGCAGAGAACTGAGAACTTGCATACTTTACCACAAGCACAAAGCAGAGAGGGCAGACTAGAAGTGGGGAGAGCTACATAATCTCAAAGCCCATCCCCCAAGGATGTACTTCCTCTATCAAGATCTAGACCTCCCCAAATAGCCACCAGCTAGGGACAAGTGCTGAGATACCCATGTACCCATGCTGGTAAGACACAGTTCGCATTGAAACCACAGCACTTTCTATAACTCTCATAGAAGTTAGGAAGGAGGAGAGTGTGGCTTGTGCCCACACAGCAAAAGCTTTATAAAGAACAGATTTGACCCTGTTTAAACTCTCAAGAATGAGTGGGATATAAGGAGACTACATACTCACAAACCCCTCCTGAAATGAATTACTGTAGATGTCTTTCAAAGCCAGTGATAATGAGTTGTGTATTGAGCTTTGATTTTTTTCTTTTCCTTTTTCCACATTCCAAACAGATTCTGTATTTAGACAAAAAGTATATAAACAGAAAAATTTTAAAACATATTGTCACTGAAAGTATCCCAGTCAATGCTCAAGGGATTTTCCAAGATTTCCAGTGAGTGCTTTATCAGGGGTCACAGTTGGTCTAGGATACAGTCATCTGTCACCATCTGAGAGGTAGTTCAGAAATATAAGAAAGGAAAAAGGATCAAGAGCCATGGCTCTAACAAGAGCAAACTAGAATCTGTCACTTTTTCTCTGAGTTTTCCTGTGTATTACAAAGTTCTCCACCTCCCACTTCTAGGCATTCTCTGATGGAACAGCTGAACCAGGATACAGAGACCTGCTTCAGTATCCAACCTGAATATGTTGCCACTCAGGTCCCAAAATGACACTCTGCCAATGGCTGGAGGTAACCACTGGGGAGCTCAGTAGCAGCTGGAGAGGAGTACAGATGTACCCCAACACAGCGAGTGTAGCACCTCTAGATGGGAACACACTCTGGCAAGGAAATGTTTTGCAAAAGTGCAACTATTAGCTGGGCAGACATCAGGATCAATAAGACAGCTCCCTCCCCCTGTGAGGCCTTTGATAAGGGGCATCATTATACGAAGGCTCCGCCTGCACAGGAGATCCAGGAAACTGTAAGGGGTGAACTTGCTAGCCTTTGCTCTGCTGGCTGTTGGTTGGTGCTAAATTCCAAGGTCCAGTGCCCAAAACAAAGGAGGAAAAGGGAGACCTGTCAGAGAATACAGGAAGAGTGACAGGAAGAAGTCAGGCACAGGCCCCCAACCACTCCCAACTGAAACCCAAACTTGGTCATACTTTTCATTTTTTTTCCAGATTTTTCAAACACCCCCTTTCAGCAGTATGTTGCTTTGGAATATTCAGCCTCAGAGCAATAACAACCCCAACTAAATTCCTAAAATACTCATTCCCTTTCTAGACAATTACGTCCTAACTTGGTCTGCCACCACAGCTAGTTTCTTCCTTTTTTCTGATCTTTCCCACACAGTGAAACCAAATTCATCTTCTAAATATAACTTGGCAAATAACAGTATTTATAAAGTATTTGTTCATGTTACCACGTGACACCGAGTGAACCCAGGGGACTAATGTATAACTCAACAGTGTACCACAGGTTGACCGGATGGACTCTTTCATCTGGTTTCCCACAAGACTGTTGCCCTCACCGTCTGTTTGTGTGTGGGGGTCAGACTTACCCCTCTCAGTCTTTTTAATGTCAGTTCATCCTCAGCATTTCCATCCAGTCTGGTCTTCTCCAGCAGACCCACCTATATTACTCTTTCCAGTGTGTAAGCATTTTGGGCTAGATGGGGATGGAATAGGAGTGGGTCAGGTATTTTGGCACTCAGGAGTCACAGAATACTGAGTGTTACACAGCTCAGGTGGAAAGGTATCCTGGAACTTGGGAGCCACAGGATACTGAGTGTTACACAGCTCAGGTGGAAAGTTTCCTGGAACTTGGGAGCCACAGGATACTGAGTGTTACACAGCTCAGGTGGAAAGTTTCCTGGAGCTCGGGAGTCAAGGACCACCACAGGTTGCAGTAAACTTAGCACTTAGCTGCTTACAGGCCAGTCTCAGGGAAAGGCTTCCCCAGTGTATCAGCTCCCCTCCCGCAGGACAGGGTCTTCCAGCTGGGGATATTCGCCTAGTGTAGCAGTTTTGCTCAGCAGGAGGTTTCTACACTTGCAAGCAAGTAAGCAGCATTCTCCCGTGGCTTTTTGTTTTGTTGTTTTGTTTTAGTTTGGTTTGGTTTTTCAAGACAGGGTTTCTCTGTGTAGCCTTGGCTGTCCTGGAACTCGCTCTGTAGACCAGGCCGGCCTCGAACTCACAGAGTCCCACCTGCCTCTGCCTCCCAAGTACTGGGATCAAAGGCGTGCGCCACCACCAGCCAGCTCTTCCGTGGCTTTTGTTTCAGTTCCTGCATCCAGGTTCCTGCCTAAGTTCCTACTCTGACTTTCGTCAATGATGGACTGTTGACCTGCAAGTGTAAGTTAAAATAAAACCCCTTCCTATCCAGGATTCTTTTAGTCATAGTTTTTATCACAGCACTGGAAACCAAACTAAAATAATCACTGTCACTGTTCCTTCAAAAGTTTCCCCAAAACAGAGGTTGAAATATCTAAACTATCTATTACTAGGACATGCAAATTGATTCTTTTTCCCCAGGAAACAGCCCAAGTTTCTGTCCAGGGAAGGAATGACTCTGATGAACTGAGCCATGATATCAGACCTGCTCCTAACTCTTCCTGGATTTGTCTTTGATAGAGTGTTACTTAGATGCTTTCAATGAATGTCTTTGGGGAAAGCAATAAAAAAAAAGGCCATCTTGTTCAGTTATTCACTTGGAATTTCTGCATAAATCTCTTTATGTTCCTCTGGAAGTGATACAGAAACTAGTTGAAGTCTTACTATGATTTGAAAGTGAAGGACATACATGAGTATTCTCAGCACACACACACACACACACACACACACACACACACAAACACACACTCCCAATTTTTAGCTAAATAGAACATAACTAGCAATCAAATTAATAAACTAATTTAAGATCAGAACTGTTTGGGGCTATGGAACTCAGAATAATGCAAGTAAGGATCAAATTGTGAAAAGAAAGTACCTAACCCCCCCCCAAAAAAAACCCAAAAACCCTAGAGAAGGAGAAACATTTCCTTCAGAAAAGCTAATACAGTCCATAAATTTCATACTAAAAAAATAAAGTGCCACCACAGCACACTTTTCAAGGCACTCTGCTAAATGCCACAAGGCCACAAGAGAGTACATAAGCCACAGTGTAAGCTGGAGGATGGGAGGGAAGTGACAGAGGCCCTGCTTGCTACGGCAGGCCTTCACAAAGCTGCTCTGTAACTGGATTTTATTGGCCAGTTTTACAAGCCCCATCGGTCCAGGGCCTGACTCAGAATTCTCTCCCCTTTCTCCCTTTATTTCCTCAAAAACTCTTACTATGCTTCAGCCACTGTAACCTAAACCAGGCTGTATGTGTTTACTGGGGCTTGTTTGTGAAATGCAAGCACCTATCTTATTCCCAAGGGAAATAGACTTCTTTCCTTTGGTTCTTTAAGCAACTAATGTTGCTTTTTCAAGAAGACAAGGTTCTTGAGAGGGAAAAGATACACTTCGCCACCACAGCCTCCCAGGACCTTTCTGGGAGCATCGTTCTCTTGGGAACTCAGGAGGATGCTCTCCCTTTGGGGATTGACTTCTTTTTCCACTCGCCAGCACCCACAGCGCTGTAGCTCATGTGACTCAGAAAAGCCTCCCGCAAGTCCCTTATTCTCCACTCCCACTTTCTAGACTCTTATCTTACCTTAAGTTGACCGGCTGCAAATGAGCCAGAGACCAGATTCAAAGATGGGTGAAGGAGGGAGTGAAGAAAAGAAAAATGAGTTGGTTCCTTATTTCTATATTCATCTTGCCACTTAACTACTTTGACAAAACGTGGCCTAAATGTATCTGGTGTCGTTCCAGGATGTGTTAGAAGTTGCAGAAAGTGTACGAACTTGCTGAGCTCCACCACCACCAGTCACCTGCACAGAAAGTTGGCCTTGCAGGTTTCCTGAAGTGCTATCTTCTCTGGTGTCTCGCTTCTGAAGGTGGTTAGCACCAATTTCTGTTCTTTCTTCTCTCTCTCTCTCTCTCTCTCTCTCTCTCTCTCTCTCTCTCTCTCTCTCTCTCTCTCTCTCTCTCTCTCTCTCATTGCTTGTTTTTTTGTTATTGTTTTTTATGACAGGGCTTCCCTCTGTAGCCCTGGCCATCCTGGGACCAGCCCTGTAGACCAGGCTGGCCTCTAGTTTAGACAGCTGCTTGCCTCTGCCTCCTGAGTGCTGTGATTAAAGGTGTGTGCCATCAAGCCTGACTTACCTCCAGTTTCTTATCTTGATGCCCCAAGGGCATCATGATCCTAGCTCTATCTTTTTAAATCCTCATCTTTGCTACTTTTCCAATTGATCCTTCTCAAACCATGCCACTTGTGCTCTTGGCGGTATGGACAGATGTACAGAACACAGGAATATTCAGGCCCCAAATAAACTGCTTCTTTCCAAAGTATCAGAATTATATAAGGTGGTGGGGGATGTTTTCTTAGCAGCATTTAAACCATTTATATGTTAATATAAACACTGATATATTATGAAATAGAATGTAATACACATGTACATATGTGAGACTGTGTCAGATAAAGTGTAGGTCATCTCTTCGGGGTGAAAGTTCAGTTTTAGGGTCCAGGGAGAGATGGCTTAGTAGCTAAACTGTTTTCCTGGCAAGAGTTCAGATCCCCAGAACCCATGTGACTGCCAGGTAGGAAGCCTGCATGTGTAACCCCAGCCTCAGAAGGCTGAGACAGGGTACCCCAGAGCAAGCTGGCCAGCAAGACTAGCTATATCTGCAAGCCCCAGTTTTGGTTGAGAGACCTTGTCAATGAATACCACGGATTATTGCTAACATCAACCCTGGGTTTCCCACACACAGTGTTCACACACACATACACACAAACACACACACACACACAGAGAGAGAGAGAGAGAGAGAGAGAGAGAGAGAGAGAGAGAGAGAGAGAGAGAATAGAAAAAACAAAACAAAACAAGAAGACAGGTCAGTTTGAGCCAGGGCTACTGCTACCTACACTTCCAGTGATGGAGGACTTCAGTACAGAATTTGAGAAGTATGCATTTACTACTTGGGGTTGTAGCTCTCTTTTGGTGGTCAAAGGTCAACAGTAGCAGCAACAAATGAGAAGTTAGGGAGTTAACTACTGTTGATTGAGGGCTCCTTGACATCAGAGCCTGTGGTTGTGAGATGCCTTTAGCCCTTTCTTCATATTCCTATCTATCACAAACTAGTTGCTATTGCTCCGGATCTCAAGTCTGTGTTCCAGGAAAAGCCTCCTATCACTTTTTTATTAGGCAAAGTGCACGTCTTCTCCAAGGCCCTAATGTTGTAATTTTTAAAAAGCAGTTCAAGTGAGACAGACACCATGCAACAGGGTTCAAGCAGAGGTTTTTTTGTTTGTTTGTTTGTTTGTTTTTGTTTTTGTTTTTTTTTAAAGAAAAGGGTTGTAAATGGGGAAAGGGAGAAAAGACCAGCTTCTGGGGACAGGAGCAGCAGGAGAGAGATGAGAGAGGAAAGAGAGGCGGCGGCGGGGTCGGGAGACAGACAGAGGGGGACAGACAGACAGACAGACAAATAGACAAAGAGAAAGAGACAGGGAGGGAGGGAGGGAGGAATGGGAGGTGGGCAGGGCCCTTTAAAAAGGGAACATAGTGAATGTGCACAGGTGGTGCTCTTAGTGGCAGCAGCTGAGGATGTATCCTGCTAGAACTCCAAAGGCAGGCCAGTGTAAATGCCTAAGTACTAACACCTAGGATACCAATAATTAATTCTCACTGACCATAGCTGGTACGTGGTCACTTCTAGTGACAAGGAGATGATCACAAATCAGTCAATCACCTAGGGCTGAGCAAATAGTCCCACACCCCAAACCATCTCCACTTAAAAAAAAATCCCAGAGTCCTGTTAACAAAAGGAAAGGACTAGATCTTGGGAAAAGGCTATAGCATCACCTTTCCTGTTCACCAGCTTGGTCAATCCTCCAGCGGACACACAAAACAATTGCTTGTCATTTGTGGGGGAGCAAAGCCGTGGTGTGGTGCAGCAATACAGTCTCCAGGGAGGGCCCTCCCACCCCTGGGAAACAGCAGAAGCAGAGGAACAATCCTTCCTTCCAAGCTCAGAGCCAGCTCAGAGAGTGGCCAAGGCAGCTGTCCATCAGAGCAAAACCCATTTCCCAACACTCACAAAATAAGAACATCTCCACCCAGTCCAACAGTTTGCTTTCATTAGCCCTTATTCATACTGAAAGCAGAACTGAGAATGGCCTCTAACCACATTCTCAACAATCGTCTAGACAGTTATTTTGGAACAGGTAAAAATCCCTTGTAAATGGCCAAAGCTAGGCCCACATATCCCAGATTCAAGCTCGCTGTATTTTTCCTACTGACACTGTCACAGAGGCAGCCGAACAGCTTGCAGGCTGCTCTGACTCCCCACCCAAGGGACTGGGAGGGGCTCCATGGTTCTCCAGGGCTGCCTCTTTCCCTCCCTTCTTTATAGAAGAGGCACAAATAGGGCCAAGAAAAGAAATACTTGCCCTGAAGAATTAAAACCCAGGAGACCTCATCCACCTCAAAAACAATAAAGGAATCGGGAGAGGTCCAAGACCTATACACAGGGGTGTGTTTCTGACATTTCTGAGTCATTTCTTAACACTTTGGGGAAAAAAGGCTTGGATATTTAAAACTCTTTTTGTGGCTGGGGAGCTGGAAAGATTACATGTGTAAACCATAGATTTTTAACCTTTTTGTACTATGACCCCGTGTAATTAAAATGGTTGAACACTGTAAGGAATGCTCTTTCAGGCTCAGGTTTTATGTCCCCCAGAAGTCCCTTAAGAAAGAGCTTTGTGAGGAAGGATGAACATTCTTTTATATCCTTCACACCTTGAAGGTTCAGAAGATTATACTTTCAGGGATCATTTCTATAGCTTGTTACCTTGAAGGAGCAGAATCCTTTCCTATAACACTTTTAGGGACTGGCCTTTGTGTTGTCTGAGAATTTCTTGGGTCTGGCAACAGGCTGGTCAATATTTACTGAAGACAAACTCTGCAACTGTGCTCAGCCTTGTGGAGGAAACAATGTGGGTCTCTGAGAAATTGTGAGCCTCCCAAGCCACTGCAGACGTAGTAAAATCTCATGCTAAGGGCTGTGTCTCTCAGATCTATGATTGGTTCAGACAGGGTCAGCCTGTGGTCACTTGGCTTCCTGTAGTTGGACACATCGTGGCAGTGGGGGTGTGGGTTGGAGGTTGGCTGTTCATGTCATCACAGTCAGGACGCAGAATATGAGCAGAAAGTGGCTAGGGATAAGAGTCCCCCAAGGACTCCCCACCAGTGACCTTGCTTCTTCCAGCCAGTTCATACTTCCCAAAGTTCCCAGAGACTCCCAAAAGACCAGCACCAGCTGGAGACTAATATTCATGTCCAAACAATAATGATTGGTTACTACTTTAATCAAGATAATGGCAGAACAATGCCTCTTGACTTTCAAGGTTAGGTCATGCAAGGTGTCACATTGACTGCGTTCACTGGGACACCCATTTCTAGAGCCTGGAGTCACCATACAAGCATAGCTCTCTTAGGCAGCTACCTTATGAGGAAGCCACATGAATAGCCCACGTGAAGGCTCCATAGTTACAAACTGAAAATGAACCCAGGAATCTCAGCACCGACCTCCAGTTGTTTCCAGATCTTGAACACCACAGTTGTCTCTAGCCATTTGTTTTCCGAGATGAAGTCCCAGACCTCGTGGAGCTGTTCCACACCATACACGCTTTCCTTCATCTCTCACACACAGGATTCACCTGATATAAGAAGCACCTGCTGTTTCCCAGTTCTCAGTTGAAGATGGATTTTGTAGGGAGGTAAATAATGGATTGAAGTTTGACAGGCATCATGAACAGTACAGTTGCATTTTTAAAAGGATGCCGGTGTGGCTTGCATGGGAACAGTCTAGCAGATGGGGGCGATTAGCAGAGGGCAGTGATTAATGTTCTTTACATCTTCCTTTGTTTCCCGAACTCTTTACAGTGAGTTTATATCACTAAAGTAAACAGGAAGAAATGGAAGCTGCTTGAAGAAGGTGGTCACACTCAAATATGGTGCTTGTGATTCCAGCTGCAAGCACTGAGGGTCTTGGAATAATGGGTGAGATTTGCTTGAAAAGGAGGTTGTCTGGGATCAAGAGCTCAGGCCGCCACCCCTTTGGACCGGGAAGTGGGCAGTGTCTACGTGGCAGCATAGGGAGGGGAGGAGGTAGAAGGACAATGGAGGAGGTAGAGGTGACCACTGAAGGACATCTTCCCCTGGACAAGCCAAGGCACTAGCCTGCACCCCCACTTGGTTAATGGCAGTCTTCTGCACCACAGAGTTGGTTGTGTGAGCTGCTGATGTCATCTCCAGTGGCTAGCAAAGACGTTGACATTAAGTGTGTCACTAGAGCACATCTTTTTTCTCCAGTTGCGGTCCTGCCAAGACCTTGAGCATAAACCTTACTGTGGCAAAGGAGGCCTTGGCCCTCGTGATGGACACACTTTGGAAACAGAAGGAGACCAGGGACATGTGAAAAGGGCAAAACTGAAAAGGCCAAACCTTGTGACTTGCACAGAAAAAAAAATGTGTTTGAATGGGGCCAAGGCTGAGTTCAGCATTATAGGAATGGTTTCTATGGAATCTTTGAAAGCCAGTAGCACATAAGTGAGGAAGTCCCTTGTTAAACAAAGTAAAAGTTCCTAGCCATGGGTCCAATGCTTCCCCAGAAGCAGTAGCTGCCCACTTCCACAGAGCATTCAAAGCCGGAACCAGGCACAGTGGGCACAGTGGGCAGGAGACCCAGAGACCAGGCAGGAAGTGGGTGCCAGTGCTCTGAGCCACACTGAATGCAGGTGAGATCTTTCTGAGTGTCTTCCGGGACACTGTCACTCCAGTTCTTTAACACATCACTCAGCCATGTCTGCTGAGCAAACCTGATGCTTGCTTGAAGTTTACTACTTACCTGGGTTTCATTTTTAAAGGCTGTAAGACAAGGAGTGAAATCATAATTCCTTCCAGCTAATGCCTGTATTCTTCCTACCACAAAATGAACCATCAACTCTCAAACACCTTTAAAGCATACACAATGCCTGGTTCCGGTCCCTCTACTTCAACTTCCCGTGTGCTCAGTCTAATAATTTCCTTCGTGTTGCAAAACATCTCACCAGCCTTTCCTGGGCTACCAAAAACCATGACTCGACATATTTCATGTTGACTCTCACCTCCAGTACCTGAGGTTCTGAGCACACCTTTCTACACACACAGACACACACACACTCACACACACACACACACACACACACACACACACACACACTGACTATTCCAAATGACCATGATTAACCCCATAAGTAAAGTTATCTTTACTCCCAAGCTAGCAAAGATTGGTTGTAACAGCACAAATTTGATAAATCTAATACAGAAGTGTGAGGTTGACCCATGGCATCTCAATTCCTAGAAAAGGGGAGGATGAGAGAAGCAGACTGTGGTGGGTTCCAGCAAGGGCTGTGGGGAGTGTCACCAATGAACTTCAGTGGTCTCTGGGATGAAGACCACAGGAAAGCCCTTTCCAGAAGCGGCAACAGATGTGGACCATTTCTGCTCTGTAGCAAGACCAGGTTAGGAGGAAAAGGCAGCTGTCGGCCAACACGTCTTTCCTTCCTCCACAGCATGTCTTTCCTTCCTCCTTCACAATAATGAGTCACTAGCTGGGTTAGGCGGTTGTGGGGGTCATTTCCAAGTATCTCTCCTCCTAGGTCTAGCCATGTGTGTGGTCCTCAGTGGCAGGTGCGAGGAAATATCTCAATTTATGCCTAACCTTTAAACCTCCCAATGTACCCTAAACCACTCACGTTTGCTGTTTAATTTTAATGGTAATTGGGTGGCTTCTCTGATGAGTAAAATCTCAAACAGTCATGGGTTGTATGAAGTTAAAAGTATAAAGCTGCTCTTTGCCCTACTTGACCACAACTTCCCCAGTCCACTGCTGACAAATTTGAGGCTCTACAGTTTCAAACATAACCACCGAGGCCCCTTTTAAAGAGATTTATAAAGTTTTAGATATACAAGATGATGTGTCTTAGAAACATGTTATAGAGCATTAGCATAGACATCTACAGATGTGAAAATATATACTTTTTCTTCTTAAAAATTCTTTTCTAGTATTCCAATTTTTACATATAGCCCGTTTTTTACCAACAAATGCTGTGAAATTATAAATAACATTGATCTATGTGGTGGTGGCGCCCACCTTTACTCCCAGCAGAGGCAGGTGGGTCTCTGTGAGTTCAAGGCTAGCCTGGTCTACAGAGTGAGTTCCAGGGCAGCCAGGGCTACACAGAAAAACCCTGTCTTGAAAAACAAAAACAAGCAAACAAAAAGAAAGAAAGAAAGAAAGAAAGAAAGAAAGAAAGAAAGAAAACAAACATTGAAATACACATCATTTATGACTATCTTTGTCCTAACAACTCTTGTTTTTAACAAAATAGCCTAGAGAAATATCAATGTGAGTATTCAAGGGGTTTGTAAATTTAAATTATGTGTTGAAGTTTGAAATAAAATAAATTGATAACTTATAAAAATTTCTATTCCTATAAACAGTATATAACTTCACTTCCACAGCTGTCAAAACTCTGTGTGTAGTGTGTGCATGCATGCGTGTGTGTGTGTGTGTGTGTGTGTGTGTGTGTGTGTTATATACATGTGTGGATGCATATACGCAGTTATGCTAGCCTGTGTGGGTATGTGTGGAGGTTAATGGTTGATGTCCAAATATCTTCCTTTCATTTCAGCTAGGCGGGGTGGCCAGTGAGTCTTCACGTCAACACTGGGGTGCAGGTGTGCACCACTCTATGCTCACCTTTTTGACATGGTCCTGAGGAGACAAGCTCAGGTCTTCATGCATTTGCAGAAAACACACCACTGAGCTCTCTTCCCAGTTCTGTGTCCCATCTTTTGATACTGAGACATGACTCTGTCATCTACAGATGCTAGATCATGTGACAGTTAATTGTCACTTTGATAGCACCTAGACTCACTTGGGAGACAGGTCTCTAGGCATGCATGTAGGAAGTTACCTTGATTGTTTACATGGTGTGGGAAGACCCTGTTTATAGTTGGAATGTAGAAAAACTGGGTTGAATTTATTTCATCACAGTTTTTTTCCATCACAACAATTGCAGAACACTACAGTTCAGAACATGATTATAGATAAGGTGATCATATCATTTTTTGTAAAAGTATGAATTCAAAGAATTGAAATCTGCTTATCTGCCGTATTTTGCATAAACCCAAGTTACATTATCATTTATTTCTCGGTCAGGAATGGTTAGTCTTACCACATAGCACGCTCTTTATTTTTCAGCACATAAACACAATGTGGAACTCTGAGGATGAAGACACGGGTGCCCCTTCTGGAAAGGAATTATTTCAATATGCCCCTGCACACTGACCCTGCAGCTACAGGAACCAGAGTGTCTGTGCATCCAGGCTTCTTAGTAAAAGATGAGAAAGTCTCTATACGGTCAAAATGCCTAAAGCAAGATAAAAGGTAATTCATTGTGGCAGTCTTACGTAGAACTTCTAGATCCAAGATGGTATTTCTTACATTAACTGCAAAGGCCTAAAGAACTTGTGCTAAAGGGGGTATGGAGGCACAAGTGTGCCTCTGTGTACACAGAGAATCTCTACAGACAGCCTAGAGCCACTGTAGAGGAACTTGGAGGACACCAGTCAGGAAGAGACTTTCTTTCTGCGGTGTTTCATGCTCTGAATTTCCTATCACCTGAAGGCATTGCACTAATAATCTTGTAGGCCCGGAGAATAATGAGAAACAGTATTATTCAGTACAAAGCGATTGCATGATGGAGATCAGAACTAACTCCCAAGTGCCATATGTTTGACATGGCAGCCTTTAAACTTTTTCTGCTCCTGATCCCTTCTGCAGGATGATGAGGATGTTTTCTTTATTTATGTTTCTCTTACTTGTTGATGAATAAAACACTGTGGCCAATGAGGCAGGAAGTATAGGCAGGGCAAGGAGACGAGGAGAATTTTGGGAAGTGTAGGCAGACAGCAGATGCCATGTGAGACTGGGAAGGTAGGACATGCTGGACCCTTCCCCAGTAAGATAAGACCACATGGAAATACTTAGATTAATAGAAATGGGTTAATAATTAAGACAGAGCTAGCCAATAAAGAAGCCCCAGTCACCTGCCAACAGCTTCATAATTAATATAGCGTCTGTGTGTTTATTTGGGGTTCAAGGGCTGTGGGACCAGGTGGGTCAAAGAGCCTCACATTACAGCAAGACAGACTTCTGGAAGAATTACTGCATGTAGGACAATGATGTTTCCCCCACGTGGTCCAGCAAATACCGACTCCTGTGACCAGGCAATGTTACATGATGAGAGACAGGTTGCATGGAGCTGAGGTTGCCAAGTGAGTGAGTTTGGAGTTGGTTGTTCATCCTAGATTATCCAAGTAGATCAAACCGAATCACCAAGGAAGAAGGCAGAGGAAGAGGCCAAGACCAGAGGGATACCTTTCAAGATGTAGCTCACCTGCTTTCGCTGGCTTTGGAGATGGAAGGTGGCAATAAGCCAAGCTGGGAAATGAAGGAGACTCATTTTCCCACGATCCTGTAGTATGAGGGTAGCCTGACCAATGACTTCATTTTAGTCCAGTGCGACCTATTCCTGACTTCTGGTCTCTAAAACTAGAAAGCAATGTGTTTATGGTATTTTAATCCATGGAACATGTAGTAATTTGCTACAACAGTAAAAAAAGCTAATATTCTGTACCAAAAATTAGTCATCTATACAAGTAAAAATGTGGAAAAATGTATGCTTTCAATAATAAGAAAATAGAAAGTGATAAATGTCATATATGAGTAAACATGTATTCAGTAGATACTTCGTTTTTAAATTTGTGGAATATTGATGAGAAAACATGAAACTAGAAACCAATCATATATGCAAATATATCATGTACATAATCACACACACAGAATCTGCTAATCAATCAATTTTGCTTCAGAAAAGATGAGCCCCTCAAGTTCATCTTGGTTCTATAAAAGGGTAACACACACACAAAATCAAATCCACACAGGATCATGGGAAACTGATCCTGGAGGGATGGCTCTAGGGTTATAGCTACCTCTACTTGGACTGAAAAGATAAAGGGTCAGGTAGGGTCACCATTCCGAGGACACACATTGGACAAGGAACAGAGATGAGGTGTCTCCCGTTTCCACCACCTCTTCTATAGTCACCGCAGCGTGTTCGCCAGCATGTAAGTCTACTACATTTTTTCCTGCCTCCATGTTTATAACACACTTCAAAGGAAACCCAGGGAAAATATGGAAGAACACATCCACCATTAAGAACAAAGGCTCTGAGGTTACACATTAAAGCTGCCTTGACCTCACTTCTTCCTACCCTGACCTCCTGTAAATCACCTCATTCTTAGTACCCTGCGTGGAGAATGACATCCTCCTCCCCCCAAAGGGTGCCTGAGGACTGAGAGGCATTGGAAGCCATGTACTCAGCAGGGGTGTGCTGTGGTGTGTGTGTGTGTGTGTGTGTGTGTGTGTGTGTGTGTAAACAAAATAGCCTAACACCAGAATGACTGCTTTTACCTCACTTTCCTGTACTTACTAAGTATAATATACCAAAAAATGGTCTGGAGGGATGAACATCAGTTAAGAGCACTCACTGACTTCTCTTCCAGAGGCCCTGGGATAAATTTCCAGCACCCACATGACAGCTAACAACTGTCTCAAACTCTAAGACCCTAACACAGATATACATGTAGGCAAAATACCAATGCAAATAAAATAAAAGTAAATAAAGTATTAAAAACAAAACTCCCTCTAGAACAAACAGTTTCTTTACTTAACCCCTCCAAGTAAAATAATCATGATCTGATGAAAAGCTTAAATTTTAAAACTCACTGCTGAGGCAGAGGCAAGCGATCTCTGTGAGTTTGAGGCCAGCCTGGTCTACAGAGTGAGTTCCAGGACAGTCAAGGCTACACAGAGAGAAAGCTTGTCTAAGAAACAAACAAACAAACAAAAACAACAAAAAATAAAAAATAAAACAACTCATTGCCCCTGTCAGTCTTATATCAGCTTCCTGCTAAGAGGACTAATAAAGATGGACAATTCCCACGTTAGAGTCAGGAGTGCAAAGGCTCTGAGGGTTTTTGCTCTTAAACCATTAATACATCTGCACAGTAGATATAACTGTCACTCTGTTGCACTGAAAAGCACTGTGAAGGCTTGACAATAAGATGGTACCCCAAAAGTTCTGGGGTAAAAAAGGAAACATTTATAATCAAAGGGGTGATGAAGAATAGCCATCTTCAGTGAATTTGGTCGGCTAGCTTGACCCTTGGGTGGTGTCATCTGAGCAAGCTCACCCTTAGTGATAGCTGCAGTTTACAGCTTGCTCCTTTTAGGAACATTAATTTCCCTGAAGGAATCTGTTTGACAGTTTGTCACTCAATGCCCAGTGTCTCTTTGGAATTGGCAGCTGTGGATTCTGGTGGCAAATATAAGTCTTGCGTTGTTTTCATTGTTCCTTACTGCACGGGGGAACCAGCTTCGTTCGGAGTGTCGCACGGTGGTAAGCAGAGTTTACAATGACCACCACCCTTTTCAGCCGGTTGTAAAACTTGTATACTGTCTGTCCAGGTCTTGTTTCAAGTCCTCAGTGAATCTGTAGTCCGACAGCACATCCATCAGCTAATGGCAGTGGTGCACACTGGACTTCAGCTGAGTTATTTGCTCACTTTCTACATTAAACTACCAGTTTCTGGTTTTCGTTTGCTTTTTGTTTTGTTTTGTTTTCTCTTCTCCCTAGAGAAGAGCCAAACACATGACCTTTTAGGGTCATCAGCATAAAGCTCAATAGGAAGTCATTGTATTTCTATTCTCAAATTCTACACACAAGAGTAAAGGAAGTAAGACCATTAATTTAGTGGCATTAGAGATAAAGATCAAGCAGGAAATGACTTTTCAGATGATGTCATCCAGAGCTGAGTAGGAGGCAAAGCAGGTGGGGCACGTCCTTTGTCCGATCTATCACAGATCTGCCCCAGCCTTCAGAGTGAAAGACGCCGTGGTGGAGATAATGAAATTATAAGTCACCTTGACACAGGTTGCTGTGCTGTGTGACTCTGATTAAGACTCTGCTTCACACTGCCAGCAAGAAGGAATGGGGGAGGGAAGAGAGAGGAGAAGGAAGAACTTTTTAGTAACATGAACTTCAACTGTAGATGTGGATATTTCCAAGCTTTTTATGCTCTGAATAAATAAGCGTGTGGTGTTTTATCGTTCTATGTGGGGAGAGGAGGCTTTTTCTTCATGATATTTGGTAGAATTTTTTTGAAACAAGTTCTTAGACTATAGCCCAGACTGGCTTGAGGCTCACAGTTCTCCATCCTCCTTCCTCAGCCTCATGGGTGCTTAAGCTCCGAGCATGTGAGTCACTGCCACTCTGGGTACCATCTTTTTGCCATTGTTCCTAACTCAAGGTCCGTTTATTGAAGGATGGACCCAAAATCACTAAGTAGCCAGGGTTGACCTTGAACTTCTGATCCTCCCTCCCACCTCTTACCTCTTAGGTACCTGAGTTACAGGCATGCACCAACAGGACCAGCTCAATTTTAATATGGCTAAAGGAGACATTCAGTGTAAATCAGTGGGTGCCTTTAGGTGTTAGCACAGGAGGAAAGCCAATTAGAGCTCAAATTCTAGTTTGTGACTGGACAGTTATGGAGCCTTCTTCATCTGCAAAATAGGTCAATTAGTATGCAACTGGCAATGTTTGGGTGAGTAATACACAGACATGGACATGTCTAACAAAGATGGCACTCTATTGCTTACATTAACTTCCTCCCATAACTGCTTAGAAGAGAGCATTTTAAACAGTTTTAAAGGTGGTGTATACATAACACACAATTCTTACTATCTCACTCTTTAAGTCTGCAGCTAAGTAACAGTAAGTGAATTTATGCTATTGTGCAATCAGCACCCAGCCCCTTGCAAAACTGAAACCACAAAGATCTCTGCCCATCAACAACTCACTCCCATTCTCCCGTCCTCCAGCCCCAGCGGCTATTAGCTTAACTTTCTGTGCTGATAGATTTGACCCGTCTCACTACCTTAGGTTGCCAGCTGAAACTGCATGACTAGCTTATTTAAGATAGTCTATTTTTGAGACTACTCTTTGAGGTTTGATAAAGTTTTGTTCTCGGACAAAAGTTCAGGTTACTATGGTTTATATTGCATAATCATCTAATTATTTCCTTAAGCACATAGACATTTCCAGAATAAAGGTGGCCCACCGTAACCGGACAGTACACAGCTACAATGGATGGATTCTTATACAAATATAATCATCAGCTCTTAATCACTTGCTGTGAACTAGCACTTGTGTCTTAGCCCTTTTCATGATTTATAAGTTCCTGGATGGCAGAGACTGCCTATAATGAATAAGGTGTATGTTAAATATGAATGTACAAGTTGGTAAATTAAAAAAATCAATGGACTCAAATCCCAGTATGTATTGCTAGCCAAAATATTATCATAAAATATCCCCTATCCTTGATTCTGTACGTCTTTATTCATGGGATGTTAGTTCTCATACCATGTGGACTTTATAAATGTTAACTTAAGCAAAGCACAGTCCTTTGAAAGACAGCTGACTTTCGGGTCCTGGATACATCTGTGCTCCATTAGCTTTTAGGGAAATGGATGCGTCATATTTTATTAGTTTTCATATTCTGGGGTACTAAATTACTTTTGACAGTACAACTGACAATGAGTCAATGCATTGACATGTTCAGGCTGAAGGGTGACAGGAATAGGACTTGCATATAGTGGGTAAAACTCTAGATCTTCATGAAGGCAACTGTAAATTTTGTGCAAATCTTCTACAATTCTGCGGGCTCATTCCTAGTTAATTTATTTTTACAGAGATCATCATACAAACATTCAAAGATGTGTGATAATGGTAAACTGAGCAATGTCACCCCCAGAGATGCTTACATCCTAAATCTGAGAACTTGTGAATCTGTTACATTCATGGCAGGAAGCAACAGAGGCTGCATAAACATAAGGGTTGCCAACCGGCTTACCTCACTAAGAGCCTCCTAGATTATACCTGATGAGCCCAATGTAGCCCAAAGCGTCTTCTGAAGTGAACAAGGATGACAGAAGGGACTGTGTCACAGTGATTCAAAATAGGAAAGACTCAATCAGCTTGGGCTGTCAAGATGGAAGAGGTTTGGTGTCAAGAAATGAAGGCAGCATGATGATGCTACAGATGCAGAAAGAGACTGTCTTTTGTAGTCTCCAAAGAGGAGTACAATTTTGTTGACACCTTGACCTCCATGATATCTATTCCGGACTTGTGACATCCAGAACAATAAAGTAATGCATTTCTGTTTAAGTAATCAAATTTGTGATAATTTGTTAGAGCAATGAGTAAGCCTGTTCCCTGAAGCATCACGTGTAACAACAAAAACAACTGTATTCGTTGGTTTTCTATTGTCGTACAAAGACTTGGGGCTAGGTGTTTTGTAAGGGAACAGTTTTAGAGAGTGAATTTACAAGTTTGGACCACCCAGTCTGCTCAGCTGCTGGTGAGGCACTGATGATAAACAGCATCAGGATGGCAGGAGCATGTGTAGAAGAGATCACGTGGTGAAAGCAGAGAAAGCGTTAGAGCCAGACTCACTCTCTTCATAACAACTGCTCTCATGGAAACCAGCTGCTCTCAAGAACTACAGTATCCCTTTTCAGAGATGGTACCCCCAATAACTTACCCACCTTCTACCAGACCTTATCTCTTACAGGTTCCACCGCTTTCAACACCACCACAGTGAGGACCAAGTCTCCAACACACTCAAGTCACATCTGAACCATGGCAGTGGCCAGAACACCCACCCTCAGGAGCCTGGTAAAGCGTTGTGCTGTGACAATGGATGCTGGGGATCTACACTTTGCCCAAGAGAGGGGATAACTCTTCTTGCCAATCAATTTGACCCAGAAGGGAGGGAAAGGAAGAGGACCACTGAGCTTTTAAGCCATTCTTCTGGGAACTACATGACAAATCAAACCTAACAGTGAAACTGTGGAACTTCTGATTTCATTCCTACAATAAAGCAACATGCCAGGCACTGTGCTAAACACTAGAAAATAAAGAGCAAACAAGCTACATGAGTGGAGGGGAAGAAAACAGGGAAGAGATTACATGAAGTGCAACCAATGTCAAAGCAGAGTAAAAGCACCCGGAACAAGGGAGGGGACACCTAACCAGGCAAGGCTGGGAAGACGGGACAGGGATAGCAGCCAATGGGAGGTAATGCCTGAACCCAGTCCCAAAGGAGGAGCAGGATCCAGCCAGACAAAGAGGACTTGGAGGTCGGTACAGTAGAGGAAACACATTACAAAAGGCCAGCTGGCATGAGGTCTAATGTGGCGAATTGGGTGGGGCCGTGCATGGAGACCAGGACACTCTACAAAGCTGCATGAGGGACCTGTACATAATTAACTCTGTAAAACTTCCCGACCCTCAGTCTTCCACCTTCATAATAGCAGAAGCACAGAACTTCCCATCTGAGGATGATTAGGAGAACTTTCCAGGGTCTTGAATCCCGAAAGAATATGATCCAACTTCTGGATATCTGTCTTCCTGGCTATGTCAACTCTCCCCCAAAGTCCCCACTTCTCAGCCAGGGAATATGAAATTTCTAGAATACAAAAACCCCAAATGCATTAAAGAAAGAGAAACATTTTGTGATGCATCAAAGTCATTCATAGCTAACAAATTCCCTCCTCTAACCATGAACACAAACTGTAATACATAATAGTGCTATTCAGAACAGATCATAGACTAGACCAAATGAACACACAGCATACTCCAGACCTTATGTCCTGGTCATGGAGTGGAGAGTTAAGTTTATATAACGAATGTTTTCTTCTTCTAATCCCTTATCTGACTGACTGACTGTAAGGCCTCACCCAGATAGAACTTTTGAGCTATAGAGAATGAGAAACCTAAACAGTTTGTGGGGCCTGGGCCTGGATCTACTCATATTCATTTAAGAAAAGTGAAGTTGTGTTTGGAATTATTTGTGAGCTTTTTACAGTACACTGATGCCTGAGCCCACCCTCAAGATACTGCCTTGGTTGATCTAGGCATAGCCATATTTTTTAAAGACTTTGTATTATTTTTAATTATGTATATAAGCACATGTGTCTGTGCACATGAATGTACATGTCTGTGGAAGATAGGACACTTCAGATCCCTCTCGAGCAGCAGTTACCGGCAGTTGTGAGCTGCCCAATTTTGGGTTCTAGAGACTGAATTCCCGTCCTCTACAAGATCAAGCAGTGTTCCACCTTAACCGCTGAGCAATCTCTCCGTCCCAACAAAATAGTGATTTAAAGGTTCCAGGTGATGTTGATGTAAAACCTGGTTCCAAAATGACCATATCCAGAAGACACAAGAAAAGAGTCGGTAGTTTTGCTAGCCCATTTGCAGGTAAGTGATGGTAAAAAATAGAAGATCCAAAAGAACAATGAAAAGTGCAAGGAATCCCACAAAGGTTCATTTGGAGGAAACAGGCAGCCTGATAAGAAAGCAAACAGCTGAAGCCTTGATACTATAAAAAGCTGGGAAACCAATGTCTGGGCACTGGGCAGTGGTAAAGAACCCAAGAGAATCCTTAGTCTGTCCAAGATGGCTAACTAAGTTTGCAATGTCAAGTGACAGCATCCTTATCAGGCAATTATGAAGTCCTCAGAGTCGATGAACAGGCCTGGACTGGGAATGGAGATCCCAGGAGTGACCAGAGTTTGGCATCTATGACACCTAGACAGACTCAATTTCACCCAGAGGCAAGGTTCTCAGGAAACTCAATCAAAAACTGAAAATAGATGTGACACCTGGAGACTTGGAAGGCAGTTTTCTGGGTCAGGGTATTATAGTTGGAGACAGTAGTGAGGTAAGCCTAGAACTTATAAATAAGATCATCATCTAAGAGCTGACTTATAAAGGCAGGACCTAAGAGATCCTATCTAAGGGAATAAATGGCTCACTGGGCAAGGCAGTCAATAAATCAACAAAGGTTGGTGGTTACCAGTGATTACTCAGAAGACAGGAACTGTGCCCCAGCTTGCCAAGGAAGTGGGGACATGGTACCTAGGGATTCAACCCAACTCTGCCCTCAGCTTCCCCTGTTACACACTTGGTATGGGCTACCCCCACATTTGGAGGATCACAAAGCTTTCTGCCCAGTCTCTTCATTTTTGCCTTCGTTCTCAGGCTCGGTGGCTGTTGTTCCTGTCACACAAGACAAATTCTAACCTTTTCCACTGAACTCTCTAGGGCTTCCTTCTTATTCAGAGGAAATGCACAGATCCTACTGACAGCTACTGCCCTCCCTGCTCATTCCTCCCGTCTAGGCTAATCTTCCACTCAACCCTGCAAGACCACCCCACCTCACCCACCCTTCCTCACATAGCCACGCAGAACCCCATGCCCTGCCATCCTTCAGTCATGCTAGGTATGCTCCTGCCCCAGGCCCTTTGCTTCTTCAACATCCTGCCTCTGGCTATCCACGTGGCTCCCTGAATCCTTCATTCAAGTTGTAACTCCTTTCCTGACCAGCTCATAACAAAATCATCCCTCTACTCATCCTCTGTCTCTTGCCAATTCATATTTTCCCTGTAATGCTTGCCCTCTTCTGAATATTACCATTTATTTCACTAACAAATTTCTCCTCACTCTCCATACACTAGGATGTACAGACTGGTGAGCTCTGTTCACTGTAGCATTGCCAATGCCCATGACAGCGCCTATAACACAACAGGCAGTCAACTGTGTTGAATGAACGAAGCACTTTCATCAACCCATGTCCAGGATATCTCTACTATGTGAATAGATGCCTTCATAAGTATTTGAAACCAATTTACTTAAATGTGTGGTCCACTGGGGTAAAGGTCCTTGATGAAATGATGGTTTCCCAAAGGGCTTGTCTACAGCAGAGAACATGTAGGTATTTTATATTAAGTTGTTTATAATAATAAATATAATATAATAAGTAAAACAAGCATTCTGGCAAGTGACTGTTTTTCACTGCATTTAGGGGTTTCCACTTCAGCAGCTCTGATGATGATTTGCCAGGATCCCCTCAGAGGCTGGCTTCCCTTCTCATTCCTAAAGCATTTCCTCAGTTCTACACGGCAGCAGCTTAGCAGACAAGGATTTGACAGTCAGAACCCAACACCCATTCATTAACAGCTCAAAAGGGTGTGATGTGTGAGAAATCCACCACACTGCAGGCTCACAAATCTGCATCGGCAGGCTGGTGCACAGGCAGGGCCCTGCAGAACAAAGCGCCTCTGTGGCCAGCCAGCCCGCCATCCTCCTGGAAGCCGAACAGAGGTCTGTCTTTGTGAAAGATGGCCTTCACAGCAACTGCTGGTGCTGGCAATGCTGGTGCACAAGGCTCAAATGCCGCCATTTCATTTGTTTCCTAAAGTGCCATTTAGTATCATTCACCAACCTGGGGAGTCACTTGGGTTTTCTGTGATTAAGGCTGCCCGTGTCTACATTTACTGGCTCATATACAGCTGGGATCTTAGGCAAGTGCAAGACAGGGACAGGGAAGAGGCTTGTCCTCAAGAGTTCTCTGTCATGTTGCATAGTATCGCTAGGTGTGTTCATGGAAAGTAAACAAGTGAAGATTGCTTTGTAAGCCATGGAAATCAGGTGGCCCGTGTTCAAATCTCAGCTCCATCTCTTTCTAGACTGCTTTTCTAGGGGTGACAATAAGCCCCAGCTTCCTTGATCACCAAATTGTTTATTAGGAAGAGTTCTATATGTCAAATGAGGATGTAATGGCAGGAAAGAGAATCATGCCTACATACAGGTGGTAAGAAAGAGAAATGTTGTGCCTGAGTCTACTGGGAACTATTTGCTAAATGCCATCATAAAAGTGTTAATGCAAAGAAGAGGCTGAGCACTGAGGAGAGTGACATGATGATGAAGGTAGTGTAGAGAAGGGGCTGGGCACTGAAGAGAGAGAGCATCATGATGATAAAGGTGGTGTAGAGAAGGGGCTGGACACTGAAGAGAGAGAGCATCATGATGATGAAGGTGGTGTACAGAAGGGGCTGGACACTGAAGAGAGAGAGCATCATGATGATGAAGGTGGTGTAGAGAAGGGGCTGGACACTGAAGAGAGAGAGCATCATGATGATGAAGGTGGTGTAGAGAAAGGGCCGAGAACTCAGAGAGCATCATGATGATGAAGGTGGTGTACAGAAGGGGCTGGGCACTGAAGAGAGAGAGCATCATGATGATGAAGGTGGTGTACAGAAGGGGCTGGGCACTGAAGAGAGAGAGCATCATGATGATGAAGGTGGTGTACAGAAGGGGCTGGGCACTGAGGAGGGCGTCATGAAAGGATCCACAGGATAGGAGCCAGGAGAGAATTCGATTAGAAAGACAAGTGGATAGCTCACAGTATATAAAACATTGGGCTGTGGCTTGACCACAGCTGTCTTCACAGTCTACAGTCCAGTTACTCTGCATGTGGTTGGGTCTCAACAAGGGGCAACACAGCAAAAGATTAGCTTCTAGGTCTCAAAGGCGTTGGCCTTGGGCTGTAGCTCCATCCACCTCCTTGATATCCCTCTTAAAATTTGCCAGTCCCTCTGTTAACTTCAAATCTTCCAGCTAGTTTTGAATACCACAGAGTCAATCATTTAAACACAAAAGGTCCAACTGAGCATACAATGAACAGTCTCCCGTCTTTGCCCCAAGGTCAAACCGAGCACACAATGAACAGTCTCCCGTCTTTGCCCCAAGTCCTCAGCTCCAGTAGCAAACACTATAACCTCATCACCAACTTGGGGGCATTTATGAAATAATCTGCACAGATAGAAGCCATTTGTTTTACTCACTGTAGTAGCATGTGGGATACTGTTCTGCCTCTTATTTTTCTTGGGAAATTCTATATTGGCATACAGGTTCCCTCTTATTTGAGACAGGATTTCATTATGTAACCCCAGATGTCCTGGTGCACTGCAGACCAGGCTAGCCTGGAATTTAGCAATCCCTCAGTCTCTGCCTCTTGATTACAGAGTTGTGCCATCATCCTCTTTTTAAAATGACTGAGACCTACATAGGTTTTGGTACTTTAGGTACTGTGGAAGTACATCATGGGATCAATGTCAACGTCTCTAAAAAGGTCAAACTTTCCGTGGATTCTAGACTGACATCCATTAACATCTCAAGAAGCCCCTTTGCTCTGGAATCCAAGGTCTTACTTTCCTAAAAGCCTGTGATTTATCCAAACAAACATGGAGTTAAGACCATAAGGCTGAGATTGTACATGTTAGCACCTAGCCACTCCAACTGGCTTGGAAGAGAAGTCCCAGATGGGCCAGGTGTTAGTATTCGACTATACTTCAATTTTTAAAAAAGGATTTCTTTTCCCCAGGGGACCATTTTAAGTAAAAAACAATTTTCTAAAAGTTGGGATGGACAAAAGTAGAGCAAATATGTAGTCTGATCTATGCTAACACTGAATGCAAGGGCACGTTGCTTCCAAAGTGACACCAAGGCATCAAGAACTCAGCTCCCCAGAGAAAAGCACTGACCATCCACATGTCTGTGTTGATGAGGTTAGTCAGGTACTGACACTGAGCAAGCTGCTCCATTGGCTTTCAAGTTCATATTGTAAGACACAGAAGAGCAACTCAATGGGGCCACTATTGATTTAGCAAATCAAAACAGAATTTTGAATTGCCTTCCATTCTTCTTTCCCAGCTAGACCTATGAGACAACTTCCTAAATACACTGGCACTCAGTTCTTAGAAAGTTGGAGCTGGACACCACCTCCCTGCATCAGTTCAGTGGGTTTGAGAGTTGTAGGCATCAGGTTTGCAGGATTCAGACATTACAGCACATGGTTGTCATTGAAGAAGCTCGTTCAAAGATTGTCCATGGAAATTTCGAAAATATTTCATAGTTTTGAGTAAGTTTTCGATTTTGTTCTGAGACATACATTCACAGCTATCCTGGGCACACAAGTTCTATAGGGTGCCGTTCAGACCCTATACCTACTAGCTCAAGGTCATGTGATGTTCATCACCTAATGCTGGAATCAATTATCCCTTCCCTTGTTTGTTTGGAGGACAACTGCAAAATGACTAAGGACTTTGCTTGGTGGTCTTAACCAATAGGTTCCCAATGCCATAAATACTAAAGAGCACAAGGCAAGGATGGGTTGGCCAACTGTCTGAGGCCATATGGGGTATGGGGAACCTGTTGACCCAGGCCTCTGGCTCCAAAGTGTCATTCTTCTGATGTGCTGGCTCAGCTTACACAGACGCCTGCCAACCCAGCAACTATGAGGACCTGAGAGTCATTTCCTGGAGTGAATGAAAAATGTGAGGCACAGGGAAAACACAACCACTTCAACCTCAGAGACCGTATCTGAGAGGACTAGCAAGTCACAAAGCAATAGAACATCCTCTCTTGAGAGGTCCAAGCCCCGTTAAGGGTAACTTCACAGGGACAGCTAGTATTGTCGTTGATATGTGACTCGAATACTTTACCAGTGAGGATTCACTGTCATCCTCTCCAGCAGAAAAGGAGTAGAGCAGATTCTAGATGTTTCTTCTGCATTTTTAATGTCATGGTCAAAGAATGCCGGAGAGCTTAGGAGGTTTAGAGAATGTTAAAAAGCAGAGAAACATCACCCATTGAAACCAGTCAAAAAGGAATGGCTTGAACCAGAGCCCAGGACAAGTGTCAGCAGTGGCATCCTTGTTTATGTGACCTCAGGAGAGGCCTTGCTCGGGTTTGAACACACACAAACGGGATGGATGGGCTCTTCCTCGGACATTTGCCATGAGTACCATCAGATGCAGCTCTCAGGGAGAGAGCAGCCAGTCATTTCCTCCCTTCCTTTGCAGGCCTTAAGAAAGGCAGGCTGGGGTGGCCAGGGATGGCAGTCCCCAAAGGAACACGTGTAATCTCCAGGGGCTGGGACTGGCCAGGTCCCCTGCACATTGTTATGTGGCTTGGGTAAGTCTGAGTTTGCCCCTTTCTGGTAACTAGTGGAGACAGTTTGTAAGGACTTTACTTCAACACCTGTATGCTTGGTGTTGGACCCAAGTTAACTATCATCTCAAAGATCTCGGTTTACTGACAATACTCAGTGAGACCCCCTGAATGGCGTATGGCTTGAAGTTAATCCAACTAGAGTTCCATGGACAGTCCAGGCACAAGCACAGCTGAAAGCGGAGGACAATGGAGAGCACGTGCTTCAGGGTCTCTGTGTCTCGTTTGTGAATGCTTCCTTGACGAATGGAGAAGAAAACACATCCTATTCAAGTTGAGAATGAAGCAACCTTTGTTTATTTTTTGAAAGACAGTCGCATCTGATCTGCATTACTCATAACATTCTAAAGTAAACAGTGTCCAACATTTCTCATCTAAAAATAAATAATACCCCGGCTGACAACACCTGTGGCATGAAAGGCTCAGTCAGGTCTTGTTAGGAATAAATGCAAGACCTTCAAAGTACCAGGGAAGCCTGGGAAATTCTAATCGCTGCACTGTTCTAGCCAATGTGCTTTGTTTCGTGTTTCACTTTCTGATGTGTTTCCCCATCCTGGGTATGAACTGTACCTTCAGATATAATTGCCTAGAAAACTATGCATATATAACCAGTCTGGCTGCACCATGGCTACAGCCCAGAAACAACTCACTGCCTGCAAGTAAAATAGTTAAGACCAGGCTCAAGGGAGCACACCCTTGTGTCATCCATAATTACACATCAGAATTTCTAATTCTAGAAATAAAGACAAATGGTGGCTTGAAGGGCATGACAGTTTATTTAAAAAACAAAAACAACAACGACAAAAAAAGAAAATGGTACCACACTGATCATGGTGACCAGCATACACACAATGGCTTTTCTCTTGGGTAGTAACATTGCAGTATTTGTAGATACTGAAATGTTTCAATAGGACCAAGAACGTTAGAGAAGAAGGATCTTGGATGAAAATGGACACTCGTAACTCTGGTGCTTTCACCCACAGAATTCATTTAAAGTCCCATGAATCAGTGACATTATGCTATGTGGTTAGGAAGGACAAAAGTTCCCTTAGAAGGAGGCAGCATGAACTTACACTTCTTTGTACTTTAATCTTTAGTTTTTATAATTTAAGCTATGTCCACCCTGGCTGAAGCACAATCATACAAGACACCTCAGGTAATTTCCTTGCTACTATTGCACAAGTTTAGTAATTTTACTCAAAAAAAAAAAAATCAAACCACCATCAAAACAAAAAGGCAAAAAAATGTGACTTTCAAATCATTTGAAAAGCAGAGAGCTTGCTTATTCAATACCAACTCAAACTTAAATTAAATGCTATCATTATAACCTCCAAACTTCTGGAATAAAATTAATTTTTAAATATATATGGGCTTTCTTTATCTAACTGTACTTTGCAACCAACAAGAGGAAGTTGCTTTTTAAGAGAACGTGGCTTTTGGCGACAGTCCCACGTGTCTGTAGTAAAGACAATACCACATGATGCCAAGTCCAGCTCTAAGTTCTGAAGTATAAGAATTTGACCAAACACCAAAATTATCATAATCTATTCTTAAAAATCCAACCCAAATGTCATTACTTCGTAGAGAGTAAATGCGCTGTTGAGTAGCTATCCCAGTAGCCTTTTGATTTTTGACCTTTCTGCAAGCTGACCCTTTCATGTAACTGTGGCTCATCCTCTGTACTCCCATGACACCGCTTCAGTACCAGGGCTTCTGGGGTAGCGTTACGTGTAGTTCACAGGGACAGTAGATACAGGTGCTTTTACATCTGTAAACTCAAAAATCACATTATTTAGCTCAGCAACTACAAAAAAAACATTGAGATTTAGGCATGTCAAGCCAGAATCTCTTTGTGCTTTTTAAACGAAGCTGCTTTTGAATCTTTTATTTGGTATTTATAGTCATTTGTAGTTCCCTTATAACAATAAAAGGCTATATTTAAAATAATTTTTAAGGTTAAATGTTCTGAGGGGGGCTTTATCAATACTTAATTTCTAAAAACACAGTATAAATCAGTATTTTTTTGTCTTCAGTACTGGAATAGAAGAAATTATTTCTGGTCCCTCCTTAAATCAACCAACACTTCTCATCGAGTAGAACACTGAAATTTACAGACATCCCTGAAATTTTTTGATTACGTAAACGAGTGAATCACAGTGGAGTCTCATTTAGTTAACAGTGTAGATCCATTTAAAAACAAAACCAAAAGCTGAAAATTAAAGAAAAATTTCAAGCTAAAAAAACAAAAAAGAGAAGAAAAGGACAGAAGGAAGCCCTCCCAAGAACTAAGAGCAAGTGTGTTGTCTGTCACTCACTGTTTCTATACTTTATCCCCAACTGATCGGATTCCTCCTTCTCCATGCGCTAAGGGCATCTGCTGAAATCCTCACGCCAGTCTGCGTCTGCAGAACCCTTGGGTTGAGAGGCCATGCTATGACCAGTGTGAAGGGAATACGGTGCACTGCCTTTTTCCCTATGAGACTTCATATCCAGAGATGGCACACAGTCTCCCCCCTCTGTAACTGCCAGCATCTCACCAGGCGATGCTTCCTGTGCAAAGTGATGGCCACTGATTCTCCCACCTGCCCCAAGAAACATGAGGTTTTCATCAGTTTGTCACCAATGCACCGGCCTTTCACTCTTTCCATCAGAAAAGTAGGGGCTTAAACAGCGGTGGGACAGAAATGAAAACAACCAGTCTAAAGGCACAAAGTCGCATAGCTGCTCTAGTTGGAGTTTGTAAACAGAGAATAGGTTGAATTTAGGTGATCTCGATCTGTGAGAATAAAAAGGCATCCACAGCAGGCTTTATCCAGCCAGCTTCTTTGAGACTCTTCATGGGTTCTGAGGTCTACAAAGTATACACTAATATACCCATACTTCAAAAAGCAATAAGGCAAATAGTATAATCATTATCCAAAAGTTACAATGGTAGTGTAGGCATACATAGTATAATTTAGTTACAAAGTGTGGTACTGTTTCTGCTACATAACCATATTAACTGTTTCTTTCCTACATAATTATATAGCCAGCTGGGGTTCAGTTGTTCAGTTGAACACAAAACCATCCTTGTACCACCACCTATAGTTGGCAATAGCTCTTTGAAAGCAGTTTTTATTCTGCTGTAGAAATTAGCCTTGGACTGAAAACAAGTACGCAGTCCCATGTCCAGACACTAGACGCTGTCGTATTTGTGAAGCGCTTCTTCCAACTTCTGGGTCACTTTTTGGAAAAATATTATTTGTTGTTGTAAAAAATGCTGCATCTGTGATTTGAAGTCTCTCACTCGAATTTGATGGAAGTGATGGATCTCGGCCAACGTGGCGAAAGAAATAGTGTTACAGCGGTCTTGGATGCCGTCGGCTTTTTGGACCTCCATCTTTCCTTCTTCCACATGTCGCCTACTCTCCTTTACTTTGGTAAGAGCTCCTGTGGTCAAAGAGAATAACAATTAAAATACAAAGACAACTAATAATAAAATGCACACACATTCCGATGTCACAGCCAAGTAAGCAGGTCAGTCCAACTCAAGCTGGCTCTGGAAATGAAGCCACTGGGGAGTGGCTGTGAAGTGTCGCCAGTGCACAGGTCAGGGTACCTAAGCCCAGGCCAGGTTCACCCAGACACTGTGCCTGACAACACAGGGTGATGTACTCATGTGTGCCTCCTCTGACAGCACCTTCTCCCGGGAGACCACACCTCGGACACCGGCATCTCCAGATGTCAGGGGCAGAGGGTTTTATGTTTGCTCTGATGACTGCTTCAGAAGGTCATCAAAACTACCACAACTTTCTATCTAGAAACTTTCTCCAAAATGCTGCAGGGTGGGGGGCCTGGTATCAGGCATTTTGGCTGGTGCCACACAAGAGTGGACTCTCCCCCCAGAAACACATGCCACACAGAAGGCTGGAGTGGCAGGAAATGAAGGTATCCATTAGTTCCCAGGGCTAAACAACGTCGAGACTCACATGGCCTGGATACATTTTAGTGGTTTAATGGAGATGTCCAAAGGCATCTAGAACCCATGGGAAATGAAAAACCACCAGCAGCAAATTTCATGCAGAGAAATGCATGCCTGTGGAGGAACGTACGTACCCACACGTTTTTCATGTATTCTTTCTAAATGAGATCTTTCACTGAAATGGGCAGAGTCCCAGAGCAGAGGGGCATCACACAACAGGGCAGACATCCATGCCTGCATCATTCTGCCATGCCATGGGCATCATTCCACCCTGCCACTGAGAAGGATGCTCTGTGGGCATAGAGTCAGCTAGGTCCCCCAGGCAATGCATGGATTCAAGACTACCCCTGCCCAACTAAAAGAAGGATCAAACCTTTGCCCTTTCTCCTAGCCTGGCAGCACCAGAAAGTATTAGTATTTGCCTGCTCCACATTATTGTTTGTTTGTTTGTTTGTTTTTTGAGACAGGGTCACAAAGTTCCTAGCTGGCTCAGAACGTCCTTTGTAGCCTGGGGGAGGGGTGAGCATGAACTCAGAGATAGGTCTGCCTCTGTCTCCTGAATGCTGGAATTAAACATATGTATATTGCTTAGCCCTGTCTGCTTTATATTAAAAAGACTGCACCTAGTCACGTGTTTTTTGAAATATAGTCTTTGTTATTTTTGTACAGGCTTCCCATTTACATACAGAAAGAAAGATGAAAAGACCAGGAACAATGAGAGGCAACACTCTAGAAAGAAAAATATTTCAAGAAACAACCAAAAATATAAAAACCCATGTTTTAAAATGGCAGAAAGAGAAGAGAGGGAGGTCTTGGTGATTTGACTGTTTTTTCATTTCATTTCAATCCAAGGTACCTCTGGAAGCTGTAGTCTAGGGTTCAAACACAAGGGGCAAGCTTCCTGCGTCTCTACGCACATGGCTTCTCATCATGCAGTGTTCAACAGCTGCTGTCTCACTGTAATGTTCCTCTGGCTCTTCAGTGGTGGTCCAGGAGGGCACTGATGCCCCCTTAGCTGAAGTCTAAGGAACTATGCGCAGCTACAACTTTTAAGGCTTCCAAGTGTGCCTGTTAAAGGGGCCAAGGAAAAATTCAAGACCGAGTTTTCTCCCACATGTGACTCTAGGTGGTAACAGGGTCCATGTAAGGGCTTTAATTCATTTAAGGAATATCAATGGAGAGCCTAACATGCTTAGCATGGTGGCTTAGTGGAACAGGTAGAATCAAATATGTGTATTCTGGCCCCCAACCTCTTGAGCTCACCAGGAAGCCATGTAGCAACCACACTCAGGACAGATATACCATCCAGACCCAGTGAAACAAAACCATGAAGTACAGAATTCTGTATGCGAGTTAGATGCGCCTGCCCAAAGGTTAACATGAATTATGTTGTGACAGAAAATGCTGCAAGGGCCAGCTAAAAGGTCATATGCTGTGCTAAGGGTAGCAGGGGTATAGGAAGTAGACAGATTAGAAACAAACAGAGAGCAAATGGTCACTGTCAAAACCAGTCCTGATATATGCTAGGCACCATGCACACAGCCTCTAACCTTGTCACAGCTTACAGCAGATAACACTCTTACTTGAAGAATAGAGAAATTAGAATTGCTCGCCATGTGAGCCTGAAAGTCACCAGGTAACCCTGTAAGAGACTGAGCGGGATCTGAGAGTCTAACTGATTTCTTTTCCTTTCTTTCTTTCTTTCTTTCTTTCTTTCTTTCTTTCTTTCTTTCTTTCTTTCTTTTTTAAATTTATTTTTCAGTTTAAATTTAGATAAGAAACAAGGTTGCTTCACAAGTCAGTTCCAGGTCCCTCTCCCTTTCCTTCCCCTACTCCCGTGCCCTCCCCCCAGCCCCCCCATTATCCCCTCATTTCCCCAGGGAGGGTGAGGCCCTCCTTGGGGGTGTTCATAGTCTGTCATTTCATACAGGGCAGGGCCTAGACTCTCCCCCAAGAGTTCAGGGTGAGAGTGCACCTCACAATGTTGGATGGGAATCCAAAGTCCGTGTGTATACTCGGGATGAGTACTGATCTGCTGCCCAAGGCTCAATAACTGATTTCAAAGCAAACTCCACAACTACGCAGAAAAGGAGGAGGCACCTGAACAGGCTAGAAAAGTAGGCTTAGAGGAGCCTGTCCTGCCTGCAGAGCCAGCCAAGGCTTTCCTGGCCACACTGCAATCTCCGTTCTCACTTTCCTCACAGCAGCCGCGCGTGCATGCGTGCGTGCGTGCGTGTGTGTGTGTGTGTGTGTGTGTGTGTGTGTGTGTTTTATTGTCACATGATTATCTCACAGAACTTGGAGCAAGGTTAGAAGCTAGAGATTACCATCAGGTGAAGCCACACCCAGCTTTGTGAGGATGCCGAGTCAGCATCCTCAGGCTTACTCAGCAAGCACTCTAACATCTATCTGCACCCCCCCACACACACACACTTTGTTTTACTGTGTAATTCAAAAGGCATTCTCAAGGTGCAAAGGAAACTACTTGTTCATGTTTGAAAAATTTCCTTTTACTAACCTAATTCAATTTACTAATTGAATTTGCAAAACCTTTTGTACTTAAAGATGTATCTTACTATAAATATTGAAAAAGTACACACTGCAGTGTTTGAAAATCTAAAGACAAACTCAGACTAAGGAGGAAATTCCCTACTTTTGTTTTTCCTTTTCTTTTTTCTCCATCTACTTAGATGCTATGGAAGATGGTATAAAATTGACAACTCCCACCCAAAATACTACCACACAGCCGTTTTAGGAATGTATGAGTTTATCTGACCAGTAAAATGGAACATTTTGGCAAAAAACAAATCACTCTTGTAAATTAAAGAGGACAGGACAGAGCATTCGGAAGATGAATGCCCAGAGCCAATTGCACTTGGACTTCAGTGTGACCCACTTAACGGAACTTGTTTGCTGGCATAGTCTGTTAAGACTGCAACAAGCAGAGATGAGCAGGAGGTGTGTCTGGGAAAACGTATTTCCTGTGCAAGAGCTCAAATCATTTGCTGAGGCAACAGACTCCACAAGCCTGAAACAGTTAAGAACGTATAAACAGCACTCGAAGGTACCGAATGGCATAGAATGTGCAAACGAAAAGACTACTGTGCAGTCAAGGGTGCTCCCGTGTCCACCATGACAGCTGAGACAGGACTGTAAATTCCAGCTACCTGGGCTACGTAGTAAGACTCTGTCCCAAACTGCACTGCTCTATCACTTGCAATTAGAGCAAAATCTTTTTAAATAACCCCTTTTAAATGAGATAAAAGTAACTTGATTTCTCCTGGAACTACTTTCAAGAGAAAGCAAGATGACTAAAAATAAAACAAACTGGCAGCAATAAACTGAAAAACTAAACGAAAGAAAACCACCAGCATTCTATAACACACCTCCGCACGGGACCAGCAGCCAGGCTCCACCTGCCGAGTTCAAAATCATAACTTCAGGGGCATCCACATCTGATGCAACAGAAAGTTTCTTTTTCAAAAAAAATTCCTTTTTCTTCTTTGCACAAGAAAGTTGCTAGAATTTTTTATTTCACAACCTCTAACAAATAAACAGGGAGTTGGTGTGTTTTCTGTCCTAGGAACAAGGTTAATTATTACAAAAGCTAATCTTTTACTCAGACTGAGAGTGACTAGAACACAGACTTAAAGAATCAAAGCCACACAGGGACAGTGAGCGACTGCTGAGGGTCCAGGAGCTTCACCCTGCCCACATCCACTCACTGAACTCTGCCTTCTGAGCTCTCACCAGAGCAAATAAAAACCAAGTTTCCCGACAGCAATGCTCTAACAACCTTCAGCAGGAAGTAACTAGTGTTACCAAGGCTGGAACGTGGGTTTTGTTACAAATTGCTCATCCCACAGCTGACAGACTGAAGCTGGAAATTATCTGTGCAGTTCCCTACACTTCGCCCGGCTCGCGCTTAACATACTAACTGTCAAAAGAAAAGCAGTGTTTGCACAATTTCCAGTCATACCTAGCATTTGAGAGTGAGTTGCTGGAGAGGGAAACCGGGGCAGTCTCAGATCCAGGCTTGCTCCTTCTCACTTTTAGAACACTCTGCAGGGCTTCAGGGACAACTGCAGAGGTGCACACAATGCAGACAGCTGCAGTGCCCAGCAGAGCAAGGCAGCCAGCCCCAGGGCACAGGAAATAAAAGCTAAAAACAATGCCCAGAACAGAATACAAAGGGACCGCACATTTCCATCAGAGAATCAATGGGGAGACAGGAGAAGGCTTTAGGAGCTCTACTTCTTAAGTGGTTCATTTAGGGGGACCAAGGCCCTCACAAATGCATTATTGCCACGTTGCTTTCAAAACCAAAAGCAGACAAAAGAATGGTGGAAGAAATTGCGTGGCTAAGGTCTAAGAGAGCACTATAAACAAAAATTTCAAATGCCCTTGGTTAGGGTGACGGTTTCTAAATGAAAGAGAGGAACATAAAGGTCAGATTTTTAAAAATGGCATGTGAACAGTTCTCAAAGCACAGACAGACAAGATACACTTGAAATAATTCTTAGTCATCGGAAAACATAAATCCTAAGTATAGTGAGATTCCATCTCACCACAGTCAGAATTAATGTCATCAAGTTAAAAAAAGAACAAAAAACAACAAAGCAAGAAAAAAGCAAATACTGGGAGCACTTGGTGTCTGGAAGCAGTTTATAGTGTTAGTGGGAATGTAAATTAACAAAAAGAACTACCACAATTCACAGGCAGCACTTCTGCATGTAGATCAAAGGAACGTTAAGGCAGCATGCACCAGACACCTTCTTCCCATAATTATTACTGTATTAATCACATCAGCCAAATTCTGCAGTCAGCCTAAAGACAATGGTGCAGGTAAACAGAATGGAATATTACTCTGCCATAACCAAGTACAAATGGGGACTGCAGAGACAGCTCAGTGAGGCGCTCAATCCCTGGCACCCACCAACTCTTGTACTCTTGTACTCTTGTACATGTCTTACACACTGCTGGGCCAGAGGGGCAGAAGCAGGAGGCCTCTGGGGCCAATTCTGGGGCTTGCTGGCTGATCAGTGTAGCCAAATTTGTGAGCTCATCTCAATCTCGATTTGACTGCGCTAACAGCAATCGGAGTGCTTACTTTAAAGGGGTCAGCTACAGAGCAGGGTGTGTTCTTCCAAGTATGGGAACTCTCAAGGCTCAGAGCACTTGCTTCTTACAGGAAGGTGGTGCAAAACCTCCTGCGTCACCCACAGGAAACGGGCTCCCAGCATGTACTCCAAGCACAGGAAGGGGTCTGAAGGGAGGAGATCACTTAGGCAACATCCTCTAAAGGCAGAAGTACCACAGGCTGTCCCAGAGTACGAGCAGGGCCTCTGGCACATTCTAACGGTTCCTTCCTATGAGAGGCTCTGTGGGGTTGGGGGGGGTACAACACGGCATATTAAAAAGCTACATATTGAGAGGGAGGTTTCTGGTGGGTACTTGGTTGATATATTAAGTTAGTTTGGCAAATTATCTGGAATCCTCAACAGGACCAAAAGTTCACCTGGCTAATAATTTATTTCTAAGGCAGCAGCAGGAGCCCTGAGGTCGAGTGTCCACAGACACATGACCAAACCCACCCGATCACTCCTGGCCTGACAGACTCTGAGGAAGGTGAGCTCAGGCCCAGGCCAGCAGAGCACAGCTGGTGTCAATTTTCCTTGTTTAGCTGAAGCTGAAAGGTGCTTGGGTCTATGGTATAGTTCTAAAAGCTTCCAAGTAAGAGGCTGTTACTTGTCCAAAATGTCCCAGGCAGGGCTCTTTGATTCCAAAGCCCCCATTCCCACTGTGGGCCAGCCTGGCCCTTTCCACTTTTGGACTACACAGGTGTCTGCAGGAGACCGCTAACAGCTTCGTGGGCATTCACAGACTAGATTTGAGCATGCAAGCTCACACCTGTATCCCAGCACTCGAAGAAGCCACCGAGAGCTCAAGGACACCTGAGCAATATAGTGAATTCCAGACCTGTCTGGGCTATAGAGACCAACTACTCTTGAAAACCAAATCCTTCGCTTTCCACATTTTGAGAGTTAAGAGGAACTAAACCAATGTTTTTATTGGGTTGTTATGAACATAATCTCCTAAACTCCAGACTCTAACTGCAAAATTCCACAAGGTTCATTCTCAAACCGACTCCCATCGACCCACCTCTGGAAGGAACTTTGTGTCAGTTTCCAATTCTAGAATCAGCTGCACAGACACCCAAGGTCCCTATTCACTTCTGCCCGTGTCCTACCTTTGTGGGTGTTACCAGGGTAAGCACTCTGTAAACTCTGACAATCCTCTCTGGCTGAAAAGATCAAAGCCAGAGAGAACCACATCTTTGCTTATAATTCACACACACTCCTTTCTGAGGAGCTATCCATGTTTGCAATGAATACGAATTAACAAAGTTCATTAATATTGTTAAAGACTCAAATTTTATAAATGAACAACGGTCAAGGAATCAGCACCATTTGACAGAGTGCCATGCTATTTATGTACCATGTCATGAAATTATTTCCCTCCGTAAAAAGTGATGCTTACCAAGCATTTCCACGCCACCCTTTGAAGAGACCACAGGAGTGCTGCAGCTCGGGTCCTAGCCCAGTGACAAGCCACGACCATCTGAACTAAGTCAACAAGTGTCCTAGCCCCTGCCTGTGCCTCATGTTCTGCTCCACAGGGACAGACAACTTCCCTGGCAAACTGACCCAGCAAAAGCAGCAGGAAAAGCCCAGCTTCCCCGGCTATACACTGCCTCACGAGTGGACAAATCTTTTCGATAAGTTGCTGGGGCTGGCGCAGGGTTCTGTCTTTATGCCCTCACCCCGATTTTCTCTCTGCACCTCAGCTCTGCCTTCCCATCCTCATCCAAATATCTTCTCAGTCGGTTTTGTCCCTCTAAAGTCATTTACACAAAAGCCTAGTCACTAAGCAACAGGGATCCAAAGGCTATGTTTTTTTCCCTTGAAAGAAAGAAGGGGAGTGGTGGTAAAGACTCATTTGATTTTGGTCTTCCTATGGACCCTCTCAAAACACAGAGGCCCTGGTGTTAAGAGACAAGGCAGAGAGCACAGGGACAGTAGTCTGAATGGGTGGCCAGTTTATTTACATTTCCTTGTACTGCCAATGTTGAAAGAAAATGCTAATTTGGTCAAGGTGACCTACTTCCTTCTCCTCCCTTTACGGATCCCCCTGCAGCCCTCCTCCCTTCCAGCCACCTCTCCCTGTCCCTTTCTTTCCTCCCTTTGGGTCTCTACCCACTTGATGGGCTTTCCCCTCTGTCCCAGTATTTACTTACTTGCCCTACAAGTAAATGCTTCTAAAACAAGGGCCAATCAATATCCACCCAACAAAGGTGGATGGCCACTGGGAGAGTCACACAGGGCACCATGGGCACCTGTCCTATGGTACCCCTCTGCAGGTTGCATGCTTTTCTTCTCAAACCCCAACAGGAAAGGTTGCAGGCGAAGCTTTAGGAATGAATGATAGTACCAGTGACAGCTGCCTGCTTATGAACCTGTGACTGGGCTCTGCCCAGTATGGGCTCCCTGCCCACATCTCCCGTAGGAACATCCCAAAAGGCCTCAAGAATTCCATTCATTCAAGTCATCCTAGCTTTTGAGCACACTTGTGAACTCTACCAGGTACAAATATTGAGTCAGTGAAAACAAGCATTTTGTTTACCTGTTTCTGTGTTTAAGACACAGTCCACTAAGCAGCCCTGACTACCCTTGAATTCACAATCCCCTAAACTCAGCCTCTCAAGGTTCCAGAATTACAAAACCTGGTCCCAAACAACTTTTTTGAAAGGCTTAAAAGCCAGCAAAGCCAAATACTACCAAATTTCAAAGGTAAATTACTTTGAGTTTACTTTCAACTCATAACTACACTAAATGACAAGAAGTCTGGAGCCTTTTTTTTTTTTAAAGCGAGTTGAGACAAGAAGAGTGACAGATAACCCTGGCTGCTTGTTAAGGGGGAAAAAATCCAAGCTCATTTTGGTCCTAAAACTAAAGCTGCTTGTTCGTGGTAAAAGCCTTGCTATCCCCTGAAGAACCAGCCAGTGCAGCTTTACTCCAGTCACCTAAGGTCCACCGGCAGATCGACCTCACGGACAAGAGCACCAAGGTAACGCCCACTCACCAAACTCATGTTCAGTTTGCCTTGCTCCCCAAAATGAAGCCTCAAGTCGTGTGTCTCTTGCAGCTTATTTGCTAAAAACAAAATGTTTGTGGCTGGAATTTCATAAAGGTTCTTAGGATGCTTCAACTCCCAAGAAACCCGGATGGGGATTAACTCAATGGGGAGCCGCACTCAGCAAGCAGAGCTCTGAGGTTGATCCCCAGAACCAAGGAGGGGTTTAAAATCTGGGTGACATTCTGTAAACACCATACACTTTAACTTTACAAGAGTATGTGTGAGGTGACAATGACAGGCGGCCTATCTCAGCAAACACAAATGAAGACTTTAAAATCTGAGCATAAAAGAAAGAACAAAACAAGGATTACTTCCTTTCGTAAATATTTTCTGGCCATAAAATCCCACCAAGCAGTGTCAGCAAGCTGCCTGCCAGCACTTGCATTTAGCAGCCCTTCACAACCAAGCCCAGGTCACACCAGAGAGACAGAATACAAGACCTAGAAAATACCAAGCTTAAAGACACACTCAAAATGCAAGTCTTGAAGTGAAGAAAGAGATGGTCTCTGGCCACTGAGACGGCCCATGCTGTTATCTGTATTGGTTAAGAGTATCCCATTGTGACTATAAAGGCACCACGCACACACACACACACTCATACACACACACACACACTCACGCACACATGCACGCATGCACTCCTGGAAGGCCCTGCTGGCCCTTGTCAAGAGCTGTATCATTTACGTTGCCAGGCCTCAAGAGGAGGGGCTTTTCCGTTGATTTATTTTAGCCAGAGCCTCCCCTTATCTTTGCAGATCAAAATAAACTGAAGTTTGTCCTTTAATTAAAACATCGAAAGTAGCCATAGTGGTGCATGCCTGTGATCCCAGAGCTTAGGCTGAGGCAGGAAGATATCCATCCATAAATTCGAGGCACACATGGGCTACTCATGGGAACCTGCCTGAGAACACAAAACAAAGCCTGGAGAGCAGGGTTTCCCACGATTCCTTTCGGCCTCCCTCCTGTCTTCTTATCCCACTCCTCCTCTCCGCCAGCCTGTATATTTCTTTTGCTGGCCTCACCATTTCCTATCACCCAAACTCAACACCTAGGGTGACACTGAGCTTTTCCAGACACCCAGCACTCCCCTATTGCCAATCTAGCTGGCAGGCGGCTCAGGTTCGCCTCTCCTTTTCAAAGTCACACAGCTGTCCTACCCAACAAGTCTCATCTCTGCAGAGCTTTCTAAAGTCAGGCCTACAGTCAACACCAACGAGTATGTGGGAACCCCAGGCTTCAACTTCCGGCTCAGTTCCTGCCTATAAAGCATCAAGAACAGAGAAGTGCCTACCTTAAAGGCTCCCATGGGGTTTAAAGGGATATACTGTATATAAACACATGAAAGTGCCATGCCTGGTACATGATAAAAGCCTTCAGAATACACTAGTGACTTTGAAAATGATTAAGATGCCACTGTTTGGTTGGAAAACCTTTACCAGTGGCCCACTGCTGACAGGATTTATTTCCTAGCAAGTATTCTTGAGATGAGGCACACCTGTCTCAAGATGGAAGATGAGTTCAAATCCTGCCCCGGCTTGTCAGCTGTGTGACCTAGGACACACCCACCTTCTCAGCCTTGGTTGTGAGGATCACTGTCAGGAGATGATTGATACCCTCTTGGGAGAAGTTATCTAACTGTACTGAATTGAAGGGCTTTGCCCCAATCCTTATTCGCCAGGAGACAGTCTTTGCACATGTGATTAGTGAGCTGATGTCAGATGTGAGGCTACACTGGACAGAGCAGGCACGAAAAGAAGGGAGCACTGAGTCAGACAGCTGGCCAGACACACACAGGCAAAGTCACGCCACAATGGGTACAGACTGGAGTGACCACCTGGTGACAAGCTACTCTGAGACAGGCCAGCAACCAGGAATGGAAGAGGTCTCCGTGGAGGAGCAACAGTTCTGCCAACACCTTCATTTTAGACAGCCAGTCTGCAGAACTGTAATGTTACACCCTGCTGCTGCTTAAGTCACCCAGATTGCGATGGCCTGGTAAAGCAAGCAGTCCCAGGAAACAAATACAGGCGATAATACCAATGGCTAAGAGCATTAACCTGTGACCCCATAAGAGACAGGTGTGAAGCACTTGTTCAAAGAACTATGATGTCATGCTCACCAGTACGCCTGGAATAGTGAAAGCCACACAGCAAACTCAATAACCAGCAGCAACCACCGCTTGTATCTCCATTCCACTAGCATGCTTGTCCTTTAACAAGAGGCTCCGCACACATTTTCTTTGAGGGCGAGACAGTAAATATTTTAGGCTTTGTGGATCAACAGGCAAGACTAGGGTTATTACCCAGGCCCTTAGAGGACCACTGAAAACATAAACACCATCCTTAGCTCAAGCGCTGTCAACAGAGCCTTTGTACACCTGCCATGGGCTGTGGCTTGCAGACCTCTGCTTGAAGATATCTCCCAAGACCTCTCACTGCGCGGCTCACAGTTCATGATCTGCAGGTCCTTTTGTTTCTTCTCCACTTATGCAGACACAAGTGTCTCACTCCTTTTCTACATCCCATGACCCTGCCTCAGTAATTTCAAAAGCTCCCACACCACACGCCTGTCCGTCGAAAGTGCTAATTTGTCCTCATTAATACCACCTTCTATAACAGTCCCTCCACCACCCAACAGCAGCAGTAACCCAGAAGCATACCATAAGCACTTTTTGACAACCACTAATGTCCAGACAGTATGCATCTGACGTCCAAGTTCAACAGATTGGTGCGGGGAAGGCTGATTCTGAGAGGCAGCTTGGACTGATTTTTTGCATATACAGTTCCTCTGGTCTGGGAAGTTCCCTCCCCACTAAGAAATTTACAATTGCTTTCAAAACTCATCTTAGAACGAAACGACACAATTATGGATACCTTCTCCTGATCGTCCATCAGTGTTATGCCATGACTATGTGTCACACTGCATTCACTCGATTCAGATTCCTTCATAGACGTCTGTGCTGGAACCAGCTTGTGCTATTGTGTGCCTATCACACCAACCCTAAGCCATACCCAAGACCAAGTGGGTACTTAGCATCCACGGTCTTCCAAAAGTCAACTGTGAATCTTTCAAAGCAGAAACAAGCACCCACCACCCAAGCCTGTCATGCAAACTGACATCCCTCTCCATCTTCTGTCTCATACACTTATGTGAGTGAGGTGAGTTTGCCTTGTCTGGATCCTCTGTGCACACATCCTACCCCACAGAACTGCAACTGCCGGGAGGTACCATCTGCTCAGCATCCGAGCTCCAGGAATCAAGTCCATCTGCAATGTCAATGCATATACTTAGGTCCATGTGACCCAGATTAACAGGAAGGACCCCAGAAAAGCGCTAGTACTAAAACCTACCATAAAACACCTGTGTGTTTGTGAACTCTATCTCCACATGTTCAAACAACAAGCAGTTCAAAGAAATACCATGAGGTACATATTCATTTTTCTCCCTCCAGTGAATTCTGGAAAGTCACTCCATAACCACATAAGTCTAAGAATTTAAATCCACTTATATATTAATGACTTCATAAAATATATGCAGTTTCTATCTTTAGATGGAAAAATAAAAACATTCTGTAAATCACATAAGACATCTCTCTCCAAGTCAGCCAAGCAGTTTACCAATGAGTTCCTGATTCATTAATGCAAAAAACATGGATTAGCACTTACTACAAACATATTTGAGTGTAGCTATATAATGCAGGATCACAAAGGAGGCAGCAAACACCAACCAACAACCAAGCTCTGCAGAGGATGACAGCTTAGGAAAGGATGTGTTCTGGACAGAAGGCTCAAAGCCCTAGGTCCAGGTCAGAGGTTTGGCTGCTGCCTGTGCTTGTGATGGAGAGATGCAGACCCCAGTGCAGGAGCCCACTGCATCTACCAGGCTTAAGAAGCCCCACCTTGTCAGCCCCAAACCTGCAGACTGAACCTTCAACACAGATCTCCCCGAGGGGTGGAACCCCTCCTGATCACCTCTATTCCTCTCCCTGGTCTAGACTACCCCTCCTACTGTTTTCCTGTTTGTACCTGCTCCAACCTCCAAGCCATTCTTTTTCTCCGCACAACTGGGAAATGTCCAAAATGGATGTCATTCCTTCACTCAAAACCCTTCAACAACTTTCATCTCAACGGAACATGTGACACGTTCTGACAATGGCCTACAAAGCCGTGCCAATTGCTCTTCTGTGATGACCTCTCCCACTAGGATGTCCTAAGACCCAACCTTTGACCCCCTGCCTGTTCTTCTGCCTCCCTAATCCACAGCCACCCAGGGCCAGGTTACAGATGAACCCTCTACCTGAACAGTCTTGTACTCTATACCTGCTCTAATGACTTGCTTCCCTCCATGGTGCTAACTGACCCCACCTTCTGTCTCTGTGCTCCACCCCTACCTGTCCCCCCTTCCCCACTCCACCTCTGCACACAAGTCATGCATATCTGCTGTACATTATGGCTTGCTGTGTTTATCTTTCCTTGCGTCTCCACCCTGCCAGAATGAAAGCTACACAAGGGTGATAATCATTTGGGTCACTGATGTAATGTTGGCAGCGCTTAGGCTATGGTGTCTATTTAAATATTTATGTAATAAAAATCAAGTTTATTTTTTAGAGGGTCCTATGAATAAACTTAGTGACTTTGCCTTTCTCCCAATTGCCATCATCCAACCCACTAAATAATGCATGGGGAAACAAAAATCAAATCACATCATGAGTTACAAAGTTCTAAGAAAAAGAGTAGAATTGGTATGTTGGTTAAAAGCATTCCCACTGAAGTTTAATCAGATTACATACCTACTGTGATGGCTAATTTTGGTTGTCAATTTGATCGAAGGCATTTGTGACATACACCTTTGGGAATGTCTGTGAGGGGCTGACAAGGAAGAGGCTGGGTGGGGTCTCACACTGCAGAGAGGAAGAGGGGGAAAGCCTGGGAGGAGTCCCTCCTGTACACTCCAGTCACCATGGAGCCACCTGCTCTGTTTCTTCTCTCCCAGGGTGGGCATGCCACTTTCAAACCAAAGCAAACCCATTGTCCTGTAAGCTGCTCTCCAGCGGATATTTGGGTCATAACACCAACAGTAAACTAACTTGATTTTCTCTTCTTTCGGGAAAGGAGGCTGTGTTTAGAGTTCAAAATGAAGCTCACTTTGCAGGCAGAAGAAAAACAGCATTCCAACCGACTGCTTTTGCAGCCCCATTCAGTACATCCCTCATTTAGGTCCTAGAACTGGCCCCAGATGTTCACCATAAGGCAGCTTCAGAACAATGGGACTCCCCCGCTCCACCCCAGGCAGCCAGGGGGCCAGGTACTTTCCTTCTAGAAACATCTAATGAATTAAGCCAGGGATACATGTTTACTGATCTGAACTGAATGTACAAAACACTGAAAGCAGCCCAGAACAATGTCTAAATGTTTACTGCATTCTTGAGTTGTTTTACGTTCAATATGAAACAATAATAATGTTATCTAACAAAATAAAAATCATCGAAGCACAGTCATATCTAGGAAATCCAGAGAACTTCATCTTTACAGATGAGGAGAATGATGCTCAGAAATGTTGAAGCAACCTGTCCAGGCACAAAATTAATCTGTCATGGGAGAAAGAAGGCTGACAAGAGAAAATTTACATAAACTATCTAATGTGAACAATATACTAGTCGCTCCAGGTAATACCTCTAGGTATTCCTCTGATGCCAGTAATGACTTCTGGCATTCAATATAGGGTAGCCTGATTAAAACAGCATACCCCAGGTTGGAGCAATGGTTTCCCCAGCTTTTGAACTTGTGCCTGCAATTCTGGTGGTCACAGGCTGCTGGGAGGGACGAATACTCACTAGGACCATGTTTCAGTGAAGATTGATTCTCATTTAAAAGCATCTCCTGTTCTCAAAGACAAACATTTAGTGAGCAGCTACTAAGCACTATAATCCTCTGGGTGACCCACTTCGCACTGCGGATCAGGGAGGTTCCAACTGTTCAGAGGTATCCTATTCACCCATGTACCAGCCCAGCAGGCTCCACACTGGTCAAGGATGAGCCTGGTGCCACAGCCATGAAGCTGCACAGGAAACTTCTTGACCCACCCACCCAACCGCCCTTGTGCCACGGGAACACTAAGAGCATGCCCCCTTCCCATTATCCTCCTGGCTCTCAGCAACCTGGCACACCACCATGCTTCCACAGAAGGATGACCACCCTTTATCACTGGTCCAGAACTCACTGAGGATCAAAGAGTGCTGTCTGTGCCTCCAGTAAAATCTAATCTGTGCTGTCTAAACACCAGCTGCCAGATGGTTCCCTATATGTCGTCTGGATGCAAGCTCATTAAACACAGCTCAGCTACCAGACTACTTTATTGGTGATGATTGTGTATCATGGTTTCAGAGATGATACAATCCAATTTAATAGTAAACTCTGGTTTAAAAATACTAGAAATAATACAGCAGGTTTTCAGAGAGCCACCAAAAAAAGGAACCTAAGTGTGAGGGAAGTTTCCCGTTTCCTAGTCAATCACAGAATTTCTCGTGCTTGGAAACCTTAAAGCGATCATTTCCCAACAAGAAGGGAAGTCCAGTGAAGTCCAGGGGTACAACCAGTTCCTGGTGGGACTGGAAGGAATGAAAGTCCCCTGCCTCCTCTCAGTTCTGCTGTGACTGCAGAACTGTCTAGGCTCCCCAGCCCAGTAGAGCAGACAGGACTGAAGGGCTCAGTGTCTAGAATCCACTGGCAGGGAGACGGAGAAGCATCCATCTAGCTGCCTGAACAGGACACTCATGGACCAGTCACATTTGGGTTCTAACCCAGCAACTGACTCTACTCAAAGACCCCAGAGGTTACTTCAATGCCACTAAGAAAAGTGCAAACTGGGACAAATATTACATCTAGAAATGGAGTCAACAACTAAGATAGGGATAGGAGAGGTGAGAAACGCTCCAACTGAGTTAAAACAGAAATGCTTGGCCTCCATTTCTGGCCCAGGGGTTTCAAAAGGATGAACTTACAACAGCCTGTCTCCTTAGCTCTTTCTTTTTATTCCTGGCACCACCTTCTTCAAGCTATTTTTAGCACAGGAGAACAGGGCACCCTGAATGAAAGCCGGGGCAGCAAGGCCTCACCTTGCCTGCCCTGCTGGGACTCTGGCTATCTTTAATTAATGCCTGAGGGACACAAGACCAACCCTCCTCAGGGTGGCAAGAGGCTGCACAATGGTGAAATTCTACCCAGTAACTTCTAGCCATCAGGCCTCAGGTCCTGGGGCTGTTTTTTGTTGAAAAGGCAGTGCCATCTGGACCACTTAGAGAGCAAAGAGACAGAGTTTGCACTATTAAGTCAAGAGCACAGAAACCGGCCTGTCTATTTATCTAGACAGGGCACAAATGCAGTTTCACCAAGAGACATTTCTGACATTGTTGAAAGTTCTACTGAACTGCACTACCTAGTAGGCTGTGACTTAGACACCCCTTTGCTAAGATTCTCCCCCAAGTGAGCCATCTTTCGGTGTGGAATGTGGTCTGAGACCTTTCCTTCGGGAAGCAGAGACTGCCCTGTGTGGCTCCCTCCAGCCCTCTAGTCCACAGTTGTTAGCCGAGAAGAAAACAGGGGATCTCATCGTTTTGCTGTTATGGTTTTTCCCTGCTGTAACCCTCGAGAGATAAATGTAATAAAACTTTGGAACCATGAGTTGCAGCCATCCAGATGTGGCTTTATTGAGTCAGAGACGCTAATCATATCTTTGGACACCAAACTGAACGTGCTGTGAATCCCGTAACTCCTCTCCCACACACTGCTTCAAAGTCACTGGGCTTCAGCGCTATCACAGGACACTGCAGGCAGGAATGACAGACAGAGAAGATAAAACGCTACCACCCAGGGAAACAAAACCAGAGCCACAGGGTTTCCAGGTCAGTGACAGACCTGGCATGCACACTGCCGGCAAAGGGTCTGGAGAGCTGAATGGAAGGACTCCTGGTAAGTCATGCAAAATATGACTGAGACCTGAGCACACTCCAGCTCTCTATCCAGCGTTACCACAGACTACTGTGACCCCTCCTCCTCACTCCACTCCATTAAACTAAGTAGGCCTATTTATCTAAGAGTCCATTAGTTGATTTAAAAACACAATTCTCGAATGATCTTTTAGCTGATGGAACCATATGGCTCTCTTCACTTTTGCTCAGAGTACTAAACTAAAACCTTTATTAGCCTAAGCAAAAGCCAGCCTACCACACTGAAGACTATGCACTCTCATTCTGCCGTGGTCCCCACCAGGATGGCTCAGATTCCCACAGGAGACCAGGGTGTGTGAGACATGGCAGCGGGCAGTTAATAAGGCTCACAGGGCGACTGACCAGAGAGATTGCAACAGGGATCCTGCAGAACCTGTTTCCCCTCCCACTTTTTATCAATTAAGCTTACAAGTAATCATTGCCACAAAATTACCAAACCAAAAGAAAACTACCAGGAAACACACACACACACACACACACACACACACACACACACACACACACACACACACACACGGAAAGGTAACTAATTTTGGGGAATCTTGGGAACAAAGTTACTGAAGTTACAGCCAACCTGGCAGTGCTATCAATGGGACTCTGACCCTTGATGGACATGTCTGTGTCTATTGCCCAACCTTCTGGTCACACATCATCTAAGGAACTGAGGTTTCCATCAGATTTAATTATTTACCAAGCAAGTAAAAATATCCAAGCCAAGAAAAACTGTCTTTCCTTTCAATAATGAGCTCCAGAGGTGAGACAATTGTTTTTGAATGTCTTGACTATAAAATGTCTTCCTAAATTTGAGATAGAAACTTTGGATCACCTACAGCAAAAGGCTGGAAAGCCTCTTGAGTTTTTGTTTGTTCTTTCTGCAGTCGCTATTCTCAAGTCAGCTGAACCCTCTGATGAGGTCATACTTTGAGACCTTAGATGGGGAAAAAAAAAACAACTTAAGCAGTAAACAGACTCTCAATGCTCAGACAGCAACTACACAGCTGAGGGAGGGTCAGATGACCTTTGCATGAAAGTCCCCACCCATGCTCAGAAAGCATACCCAGGCTGGGAGGGAGAGGGTGGGAAAGACTTTAATCTCCTCTACACTTCCAATACTAGCATGCTTAAGAGATCCTGGTGGTGAGCAAACATTGGTCCTATGCACGGGATGCTACAGCTTTAAGTGCCAATATCCTAAAGACAGTCATCTCAAGCTCCCTGTGCATGACCCACCAAGGTGACAGCAGAAAAACTTCACAATCAGTGGGCTCCCGACGTAATGCTTACAGATGTTTACCCTCTAGAACTGTTTAAGCCACATAAAAAGACATCCGTTTTGAAAAGGGCAGATTTCCAGGTCCCAAGCAACAGGAGACAATCCAAGTTTTATGATTTAGAAAAAAACCCCTCAGCGACTGACTGACTGACTGGCTAGAGAACTGCACATTCAAGCAGTCTGTGGGACAAACACAGCTTTTCTGATTCGAAGTTTCCACACCAGAGCACACCAAAGGCCCGAATGACAGTAAAACCTTGAATGAACCCACCCAGAGGTGGAGCACGCAAACCTGCCTGCCCCCACCAGGTGCCTGAACTTGGTTCCACCCTCCTTCAATTACTGTCAACATTCTGTACAAACCCACAGAAATTCGTCAGTAGGCAGACAGCATGTGATCCTAGTGAAGTAACACAATGGAATTTAAAAGGTAAGATCTTGTATTAAAGACTCAAAATGTCACTTTCCCTAGCACCAGCCGGGAAGGTGATTCATAACAACTTAAAAATGAAACATAAAGAATGCAGATGTGAATTCAATTCAGGCCAGCAGCAATATTATTGCTCAAAGAGCTAGTTCAAGTTTAGACTGTATTTATGAATTGCTAATTGCCAAGAAAGTTGCTATTCACTAAGGAAATATGCACAGTACTGTGCTTAGCAGTAGCAAGAATGGACTCAAGACCTTTGAACTTTCCCATCCCCCCACCCTATTAAGAGTCAGAGGCCTTGTCACACTGGGAAGGGGAAGGAAAGGGCAGAAAGGAAGGAGGTGTCGAGGAGACTGATGTCCCCAAATGTCTGAAGACCTGACACAGTGAGGAACAGATTTTTTCTGCTTGCTTTCAGCGAACCAGAAAAGAGAATCAAGAAAGAAGAACTTAGCTGAACACAAGAAAGAACAAGACCAGGGATGTTCACAACCGCTCTGCCCACCCCCTCCCCCAAGCCGGGACGTGACCGAGTCACCCCACCCAAGGCCAAACCTGGCTATCCATGTAGTCTTCTACCAGCCCAGATGCTACAGGAGGTGCTGCCTGCTGCCACCTCCCCCACCCTGAACCTCCAGGGGCAAGGCCACATTCCTAAGAGCAACACCTCCCCATCTCTCTGTCAATAGAGTCATTATATCGGAGGGCCAGCTAGTGAGGAACCTCAGGTCAGGCAGGCATGAATGCTGCGGTTGACAAAAAATAATTTGCAAAGTCAGTGCTTGCACAAAAGTCAGTAACACCACCAACTACTAAAAGGCACACTCTGACACTAGGGTAGCTAATTCGCTGCCCTCAGACACCATATTCCTTATTTTCATCCCAACTGGTTCCCTACGTCAATTTCCCAAAGGACAGCCCAAATGTCAGCAGGCTGATAAATTCCAAACTCAGAGAGAGGAGAGCTGGGTTCCAGAAGGCAGAGAACCTTAGGGCATTTCACAAGAGGCTGGCACAGGAAGCTGCTGTGCTGCCCCGGCTTTGTGAACAGGGTTGGCTGACTCCCGGCCACAGCGGGAACTGAGGGGAAAGCCAGACTCACCTTTATTCCCAGGCATCCATTATCCCTATTGTTCCCCTATCTCTGCCAGCACTGCAGTGTTCAAAGAGATGCCTAGCCTGCTTTAGGTCCCCTGCTAATTCTGCCCCAGTCCACAAGATTACAGACAGAGCAGCTGATTTCCCTGCCTATTCAAACTCTCAAATGACAACTACAGGGAGTAGCTTCCCTGACTACAAGGAGCAATCTAGCAAGCCACTGGACACTCTCTAAGGAAAGTCCCAACAGTCCATAGCCCTAGGGGTCGCCAGACATGGAGAATGCACCGGAACCTCAAACCAGAGAGTGATAGACCAATCACAGTCATTGCTTTCATCCTGAACGAAATATCCCGCGCCACCAGCTCTACAGGCCAGGCGTTACCTTTCTGAACGTGGATGATGTCTGGGAAGTTGGCCAGGTGCCCCTGATACAGTGCTAACAGGTCCATGACTGGGTCCAGGTCCTGCCTGGGCTGCTCAGCGAAGAGTTCGCCGATGGCGTCGTAGGCATCTCCGGTGAAGGCGATGGCCTGGTTCAGACCCACTGAGAAGGCCTGCTGGTCCAGTTCAAAGGCTTGGCTGAGGCCTCGGAAGGACTGGCCCACCTTCTGATACTCCTTCTTGAAGCCAGTCACCTGCTTGCGCGCAAACTCGTTGGCAGTGTGGTTGAGCTGCAACGCGCTGTCGTCCATCTTCTTGGTGAAGGACTTGAAGCCATCGATCTTGCTCTCCACCTCCTGCAGATCCAGGGCAGCGGCAGGGGGTGTGCTCAGAGTGAGGAAGAAGTTGGCACCCACCATCTCATCCTTCTCAGCCTTTCGCTTACCCTGCTTCCAGGCCTTCTCGTCCGTGCTGCTGGGGCAGGTCAGAAAATGCTGGAAGACATCGCACTGCGCCAGCACCGGGTGGCTGGCCATGTGATTCATCCACCAGATCAGGCCCTTCCTGCGTTTGGAAATGAAGTCCTCCTCGAAGCGCCCGGTGGCCTGCTTCTCGGGCAGGTGGGGCACCGAGATGACCGGGAACTTCTCGGCCAGGCGCGCGTACAGCCAGTCGAAGTGCTTATAGCGCCTGTGCACGGGCACCTGGGTGTGCGTGGGCACCAGCTTGTAAGAGATGTAGCTCTTCATGCCCTTGAACTTGGTCTGCTTGGTGGGGTCGTCGATGGTGCACTGGAAAGGGTAGGGGTTCTCCTGCCACTCGGGGCCGTAGGGCCCCAGCACCACGCACAGCTTGTCCCCATCCTTCACGAAGCCCGACGCCTCGCCCAGCACGAAGGCCTCCCCGCCCGACTTGACGAAGGTGGAGAAACGATTGAGGTTGCGGCTCACCGTGGCCGAGCTCTTGGCTCCAGACGCTGGATGCTGCGGAGGCGCCGAGCCGCCTCGTGAGCCCAGCGACAGGTCGGAGCGTGTGGACAGGCGGTAGCGACCAGCCGCGCCGCCGCCAGCCGACGACGAGCCGTCCAGGTCCGGGTACGCGCCGCTGCCCAGCGCGCCCGGCTCGTCGGCCACCGTGGAGCTGTCGTCCCACTCGTCGTCCCAGTCATCGTCGCTGCCCTGGCTGGCCTGGTAGCCGCCGCCGTACAGCTGCTGCTGCGGCGACGGCTGCAGAGCGCCCCCGCCGTACGGGAAGCCGGCGCCCGACGGCTGGAAGGACCCCGGCGGCGCCTGCGGCTGCAGCAGCGGCTGGAAGGCGGCGGGCGGAGCGACAGGCAGAGGTTCGAAGCCACCGGGCGGCACGTTGGCATAGCGGGCCGGGACCCCGGGGCCGCCGTCCGCCGGAGGGCCGGGCTCGGGCGCGCGGATCACCTGCACGTACGAGGCCGGGAAGAGGCCCCGATCGCCGCGGCTGTTGACCCCTTCGAGCCAGCCCTCGATGTCCTGCTCGCTGCACAGGCTCAACACCTCGTGCTCCCGCAGAGAAATCTCTCCCGGGTTCTCCGACCTGAAGTCATAGAGTGCCCGGGCGCGCAGCGCCATGGTCCCGAGCCCGGAGCCCCGAGCCCGGGCCGGCTCGAGGGCCCCGCGGTCAGCACCCGCGCCCCTGTGCGCCCAGGGGAGCTCTGAGGCCAGGGCACGGTCCGCTCCCCTCTCCGCTCGCGCCCTCCGCGCAGCTCCGCTCTGCTCGCGGCCAGGACTGCCGCTCAGGGCCGCCGGCGGCGGCTGGGGGCGGGGCCCGGGCCTCCCACGTCCCCAGCGGAGCTAATCCATTGCCGAGGGCCTCGTCCCAGACAAGAGCAAGCGATAGCCGAGCAGCCGCGCCGGCGCCGACTCCGCGGCCGCCGCCGCCCCCTCGTGGCGGCTGTGGAAAAGTGGCGCGCTTGGGTTGACCACGCGGCGAATGGATTTGTTTTTGTTTTCTTTTCAGAAGTGAATTCTCTGAAGTTGTTTCGTTTTTTTTTTTTTTTTTTTTTTTAGCCAAAAAGCACCTATTAGAAAGTGAGTATTTGAGCCGGGCGGTGGTGGCACACGCCTTTAATCCCAGCGAAGGCAGGCGGATCTCTGTGAGTTCGAGGCTGGGCTGGACCGACAGCTTCGAAAACAATACAGAGAAACCCTGTCTCGTAAAAACCAAGAAAAAAAAAAAAAAGAAAGTGAGTATTTATATCCACGATAGCCGTTCCCTCTCTGACGGTTCGGAGAGAATGTTCCTAAGATGGCTTAGTCCCACGAGTGTAAAAAAGGCTTTCACACGAAGATGAGCTTTTGCACTGATAAGGATGTCCTTGCCAGGGGTGTATTCACTGCAGGTACAGCCCCTTTCCCTCCTGTACCCTCTGATCTTGTTGGCAAGGAGAGGCGACGGGAAGGTCCTTGTTTGACGAGAGGCAAGTGTGGTGTAGGGAGAGAGGAGTTGTAAAGTTTGCAGGAGGTGTGCAGAGAGCTACCCATGTTCACTAATGAGAGCTCGGCTTCGGAGCCAGGCTGCAGGTGACATTCCCTGCTCGGTGACCTTGAGCGAGTCCCTTGCATTGCTCTTGACTCCTAGAGTTGTGTGGATTCAGTGACAACGTCATCCTTACCTTAGAGGTGAAGGAAACGATGTGTGCGATAAGCACAGTGCAGTTGTTTGCTTTACAGTCATTGTTATCTGGGGAAGCACAATTTCCGAAAGAGAATAAGGGTCCTAAAATTGCAGTTACAGGTGTGATACACAATAGGGAAGGTCCCTATGTTCACACCTTTACATTTCCTCCTCGGTCACTGACCAGTCCTCTCAATAAATTTATAGATCAAAGCTCACTTCCTGAGATTTTAATCAGCCCCAGTCTCCTATAGTAGCATTGTTTCATATCTTTTCCTTCAATACATAATTTGCCCAAGGCTTACTTTCCCATACTGTCCTTACTGTGTCTAGCCCCGACCTTTGAGGAAAACCCTAATTGGGGCTCTCCAGTCACACGTCATTCATCTGACCCTTTCTATGACAACCTGGCTATCTGATCTGGGTATCCTAAGCACTGTGGTAATCCAAGCTTCCTGTTATAAGCCCTAACCAGTACACCAGACTCCCACTGTGCCTCCTAAGGAAAGCCTTAACTCAATCTCAGGAGGTAATTCTGAAGTGCAGCCTTTTCGGGGTGTGACAGTTCTCATGGAACAATCATTGGGATTCTACTTCATCACTTGGCATGACCAGAAACATGACACTAACCAAACAGCTTCTATTATGTAGGAACTCGAGAGATGTTCATCTATGATGTTCCAGACAAAACACAATAGTCACTCCACTACTCAGTAGAAAACTTTAGATTCAAGAGTTAGTTGCCCAACTTCAGGCTTATCTTGGGTTCAATAATAGTTCCAGGAGTCTACATGAAGCTCTTGAACAACTGTGGAAGCAATAGCTAAGGACCTCCAGGGTGTTGAGTCTATTGATAACCCAAGTGCACACACATCTGTGAGAGCTCAGTGTGTGAGAGCAAGGTTAAGGACTTTATGCTTCAGTCAGAAGGGTTTGGGAGAGATGCTAACAAACTGTCATGGCCCTTTGCCCTGTGGTCAGAATGGTAGGAAATACTCTACCACTAGTGGGTCATGGACATGGAGGAATTATGCTTAATTAATAACTTATTCACCCAGGGGGGTGAATAGAACAATGCATTTATAAAACATATGCCTAGAAAACAGTTTCTTAAACTGCAGGTTAAAATCCCATACAGAGGCCACTTAACTGAATGTGAGGTCATGAAAAAATTAGCAACAGTGAAAATTTCCCAAACAGGCAACAAACAGAGATAATTAATTCAGATTCAAATACATAATGGATCTGAAGAGCTTCTAGCTGCACTCAGCCTGGTCCTTGTTCAACCTCACTGCAGCCTTGGTTTGAAGACACAGTTAACACACTTTGCAGGATGCCTGCCTGCCATCAGACATGCAATGCCAGTAAATACTACTCATGTGTCCTAGCGGTGATTTAAGACCATTGCATATTATGAGCAGTGGTGTTTTCAGTGCGCATATACAGTTCTTTGCTCTTATAGGACCATAATAGAGAAGAAAGCAGCTTCCCGCTGTGCTTCCTCACCATGTATGTGTCAGACTGCCTTTAGACTGTGTTCCAGTGATTTTACAACTGCTGTTTAAATTGCTGACCTGAGTTTATAAACGTTTGTTAAATGACTTTGGCTTGGGATTAGGATGGAACTGCTAACAATTTGTGAAATGATCTTCTGCCATTTTTGTACCAAATATGACATTCAGAAGAATTATAGAAACAAATGTCAATCAACTCTGCAAAACATTAAAGATGCTGTGCCTTCCCGTAGCAAACATTCATCCAAGATGAATTCTTATTTAAAAACAAACAGGCACCCCTATCTTATTAGAATGCAACCTTTGCCTTTAATTCATGGTAAATTTATACACATGGAAAATAATTGTGTGAAATACTTGATTTATTACCAGTAAATGATTTTATAATGATTATATATAGCTATTTATCTAAGGTTATATACATTTTTCATGAATAAAAAGGTCATAAGTGGGAAGAGGTTGAGAAGCCCTCCTCTAGAGCAGTGGTTCTCAACCTTCCTAATGCTGCGACCCTTTAATACAGTCCTCGTGGTGGCCCCCCAGCCATAAAATTATTCACAACTGTAATTTTGCTAATGCTATGAAGCATAATGTAAATCTTCTATTCAGGATATCAATCCACAGGTTAAGAACCACTTCCCTAGAAAATAGAACATAATTTATAATTTAGTTCATGTAGTCGTCACTGTAGCTGTCAACAATTTCTATTTCCTTATTTTTTTATGTTTAGAATTCCTTAAGGGACATTAGATTGGTTCGAAATACCTGTATTTTCTCACTTTCTACAGTGGCTGGAGGGACCCAAAGTGCCTGGCTCTTGGCTGCCTCTTCCACTGGGGAGGCCACACTGGTTTCTTTACTCTTCTTGGGACTGCCCCTGCTTTTGCCTTTGCTGTTCTCTTGCTTGGACGCCGCCTACACTAGAGGTCCACCATGCTGCACCTTTTCCTCACTCAGAATCAGCCTAGCTCTACCAAGCCTCCTCTCTCTCTCTCTCTCTCTCTCTCTCTCTCTCTCTCTCTCTCTCTCTCTCTCTCTCTCTCTCTCTCACTTTGAAGCCCCCAAGAAGTGTGATGGAGAACACCTGTGTGCCTAGGTCCCTGAATCTCCACTCCCAACCCTACTTTGTGAGAGAATGCCTTCGTTGGGTTAAGCCACTGAACTAGCAGTGTTGGTTTCTTGAGCCAGCTGGCATTAATTATAGGACTAACACAGTCTCCCTCCCTCTGTCACACCATCCATAGCCCCATTTCACTTTCTTTGTACACTTACTATCTAATATCAACACATCTGTACATTTTAATTATCTCCCCTAGTACAATGGAAACCACTTCAGGCAGTGGTGATATTCCAGACACCAAGGGCACAGCAATGAACAGAACAGAGTAAGCGCCCAGTAAATATTTGTTTAATGAATGAATGAGAAAATGTCCACTTGCTTCCTCCTCCAATGATGTCAGCTCTGAGAAGTGACTCTTACTGTGTCTGGGTCCTCCTGGTTTGGTCCCTGCTGCATCCGGCTCAAACTAAATGTTGCAAAGGGCAACTGAACAATACTTCTCATCAAGTCAACGGACTCAACACTGACTCATCCACCCAGAACACCACTGCAAAATTTCTGAGATTACTGGAAATGCCATTGAATTGGCTGACTGGGTCATTATTTTTTCTGTAGCACTGTATTTATATAATTACCCGAAACCATGCATATAATATGTCAAGCATTACACAAATGATTGTATAAGCACCTCCGCCTGCATTGTGTTAGTCCCTGCTGTTTTAACAGCCATTCCTCCAGGCTCAGAGCTGACACTGTTGTCAACCACAGACTGGGTGCTTGGCCAAGGCGTGTGGTTGGTGAGTGCCTAGGAGCTACTCAGCTCTCTTGAGAACTTCCATTCCCTGAGTCATGGCCTGTGCTTTGCTGGTTTCCCAAAATTACTACTATTATTAAAATGGATGGCCACTACTAGAAACTGTGTCTGAGGTCTACTAGAAGGCTTAGATCAAGGAGCAGAGCCAGGTAGAAGGAAGGCCACCGACTGTGTCCCTGGGTCTGCTTGGTGACACCTGGGATTAGAACTTCACTGGGACCAATTTTTTAAAAATCATGTTTCTTCACTACAATATATGCCCTGAATACTAAATTACTCATCAGGTGGATAAATAAATGGATGAAGTTTTCCAACCCTTACTCCTCAAAAACAGAAATTAAAAAATCCACTTCAGAGCCGGGTATGGTTGTACCTACCTTTGATCCCAGCACTCAGGAGGCAGAGGCAACCAGAACCCTGTGAATTCCAGGCAGGCTTGGTCTACATTGCAAGTTCCAGGACAGCCAGTACTACACAGAAAGACTGTCTCAAACAGAAAAATAAAAGGATCCTCAGGGGCTGGAGAGGCGCCTTTGGGGTTTAATAGTATTGGCTGCTCTTTCAGAGGACCTAGGTTCAATTCCCAGCACCCACATGACAACTGTCTGTAACTTCAGTTCTCTAGGATCTGATGCTCTCTTCTGGCCTCTGTGGTCACCAGGCATGAAAGAGATGCACAGATATACATGAAAGCAAAATATTCTTATGCATAAAATAAAACTTAAAACTTTTAAAATCCCCTTCCTTGGGTCAAGATTTAATGAAATAGTCACTTTCTGCGACTATGAATAATAGTAAAGGGAAGGCCAGATTTTTATTAATGTCAGCTCTAAGACTGAATGGTTTATTCCTAAGCTGAAGCTGGAGTGTTCACCTGGATGGATTTCCCATCACACTTGGATTCTATAATATTCATTTCCTTTGCAGCAGTATTTACAGTTGAGAACACACAATTCTCTAAAAGTTTATCCACCACTGTTGGAGGAATTCTTCATTTTCATGCCTGGGCCCCCTTCATACACCGTTCATTTCTGCTCCAAAATGAAATCAAGGACCCAAATGCTTCTTTGTCTTCAGACATGTGTTTCACTAAAGCCATGTGGTCACATGACTGATGAGTGCGTTCTTTTGGATATAGTTCCTCACTTCCCATTTATCTGTTTGTTGTCTTTTGAATTGGGACTTCAGTTTTCTTTCCGCTGTTAACATACTCACAGTTCTATGGTATAGAAGGAAATGGTCCACATTTCTTTTCAATGGGAAATCACCAACTGTTAAACCAAGACCTGAATCTGGCTTAGTGTTTAGTTTGATCAACATGTTTCTACCCTGACATACAGTGATTTGACCAGAGCTTGTGTGTGTGCATGCGCACGTGTGTGTGTGTGTGTGTGTGTGTGTGTGTGTGTGTGGTTGTCTTGTTCTTGTTGTTGTTGATTTTTTTTCTTTATGTTTGTTTTTTAAGACAGGCTCTTATGTAACCCAGAACGACCTCAAGTTTCTCATCCTCCTGCCTCTACCTCTCAGTGCTGGGTTACAGACATGCACTTCTATGTATTACCAGTGCTGGGTTACAGACATAAACCTCTATGTATGGCCAGTGCTGGATTACAGGCATGCACCTTTATGTATGACTAGTCTTAGGCTTTTTTGTTGTGCAAAGAAACATGCATCCAGCAGAAATGGTCCTTTGCATTTTGAACATTGTCCTGATCTGCCTGTGGTGCTGGGCAGCAGCAGGGAGTCACGGTGCTTAGTCAGTCAGTGGTCACAAGGAGAAACTACCCAGCCTGTACTCTAAGGTGTTCCATGGGAGATAGACACTAAGTACATTTCCAATCTATGATTATTTTAGTTACCCCCAGCATATGTGGAGCATCATCTGTGTTGGATTTTGTTGCAAAGTACAGTTCCAATTTCCTAAGCTAAAGGGACATCAGAAGATGTAGCCACACCAAGCCAGCATCTTTGCATAGTTGTTATTAGCTTGCCTCTGTACCTGGGTTCTGGTCTCTCTAGAGAAGTAGTCTCCACTTATCCTCAGTGTCTTACTCTTACCTTATCTTTCATCTCTGCTCTGTACACAACTTCCCATAGCATCACCATGGATAAAGAGCACTCATCCCCACAGCATTACCAAGGATAAAGAACACTCATCCCGGCTGGGCATTGGTGGCGCACACCTTTAATCCCAGCACTCAGAAGGCAAAGGCAGGCAAATCTCTGTGAATTCGAGGCCAGCCTGGTCTACAGAGCGAGTTCCAGGACAGGCTCCAAAACAACACAGAGAAACCCTGTCTTGAAAAACCAAAAAAACACTCATTCCCATCCCCACAGCATCACCATGAGTACTTCACGTATGTCTCTGGCACAGTCCTCTTCTGAGCTTCACTCTTACGTCCAAACATCTTCCAAATACCTCTCCCAGGACATCTTTCCTGTCTTTTACAGATAAGGATGTCCTGGAATAAGAATATGGTACATGCTTCATCCTTCAGAGTGCTGGTGAGTGAAACTTGTGTGGCAACCATGTGCTGTAGATGCAGGAAATTCAGAGACTTGGCCAACCAGGAAGGGGGAGGGATGTAGTCAGGGAAAGCCTTCTGAAGCAACAAATCTGTCTGATTTGAATAATGTGGGCTATAGAGGGAGGGGGAAGAGGAAGAGATGAGGATGTCATCCATTCCTTGAGGGTTGATGCAAGTTACAGTCTCAAGGCCCATTTATTGCTCTTCTGTTTATTGCAGCAGGATTTGCAGCAGTGTCTGCTATGTGTCTTGCAATGCTAGAAGCAACTGTGGCAGGAACAGTCTCTGTACTGATGGACTTAGAATCCGGAAGAGTCTGGGCCATCAGTGGATCAAAGAGGTCATTGATGACATGAGGTGTGTGTGGGAAGAGAAGCAGGTTCAACTAAGGTAAGGGGATAGAGCTGGGGATAGAGCTGGAGGTGCCTGCGGGACACCATGGAGAAAATATTCACTAGGCAGTTGTATGAAAAGGTCTGGAATCCATGAGATGGGAGTACACATTGAGTTAGAAGTCACCAGTTCATAGCTGGAAACTGAACACATGAGGGTGATAATTGTCAGTGAATGAGCACACAGACAAGAGAGAACAGCAGACCCAGGCCAGGAACACCTTGGAATTTCTCCTTTCCCCTTGCATGCCGGGGAGATCCAAGGAATTTTGCTAGATGTTCACACTATGTTCATCTAAACCCAAGACAACTGTGGCCTCAAGAGAGATACAGACATTCCTCTCAACCACTAAGCAAGCAATTAATTATGCAACAGCAGATGCCAGACAGCTGTGTCTATAATTTAATTTTGTGTGGACACTACCACCCTGGAGGGGTCATGAGATCCTCCATCTTGAAAGCTCTATCTCAAGACTGCTCCCCACAAACTTTAGGCTGTGACCTGTGTTTTGTTTGTTTGCTTGTTTGTTTGTTTGTTGTGTTTCTTCCAATCAAAGCCAGGGCACTCTGTGTGTCTGCTTAGCTTTTTAAGTACCTGGCCCTGGGTGGGGGACTGGAGGGAGGCTGGTGGAGGGACAAGGGAGGAAGTGTGGGAGAGGGAACTGGGATTGATTCATTCATGTTTCTAATTTAAATAAAAACATATATTGAGAAAAAAAAGAAAGAACCTGGCCCGTACTTTTGACCAGCTTTAAATCAAGGCACCCATACCTCCCTATTAGGGGAGGAGCATGAATTTTTTTTCAAGAGGCTCGCATGACCTGCCCAAGTCTAGAGGTCAGGGCTGAAAGTCCAGCCCTGTGATCAAGCTGAGGTCTTTCAGGGTCCAGTCCCCATCCTAATGCTGCCTAGGGACTTGGAGCCCTCAGGCCCCTTATAAGCATAGACAGACAGTCACTTTGAAGAGTCCAGGGATCTTAGACACTGTATTTCAAGAAAGTGGAGACAACTGGACACGTAGTTCACTGGAACACACGTGGAAGGCAAGAGAACTAAGAATTCCAAGGAGGAGAAAGAAGAAGGTGGTCACATGGCCAGAAGACAACGAGCGTTGACTTGGACTTGGTCTAACCCAGACCTGACACTGCAGGGTTTCCTTCTTTATGGCAGCGTGCAGTAACACCTTCCCCCAAGATTCAAATTGTAACTTTAGCCCGTGCCAGTCCTTCATCTCCGAACTGTATACTGAATTTGATATCTGTCCCCATCCCTTTCACCTCCACCTGGGACCAGGCTGCCTCTCTAACAATAACTGATTGCCATGGCTTACCTTCCCGTTAGCCATGCTGGCCATCTCAGCCATTCCCTTGCCAGCCTCAATGCCTGTCAAGACTTGAGACTTGTGTGCACGCTCTTTCCTCCCTGCTCACAGCATCTGTCTTGCGTCATTGCCTACCCAAAACTGCAGGTCATCTTGCAAGATACTGCTCCTCTTCCCAGAGGCCCCTCTGGGTCACTGTAGAACAGTCTGTCCCTTCCTGGAGTTCTCTATGCACTCCATACGTACTTGTTTGTGGCATCTGTAACACTATGATGTAAGCACTTATTATAGTCTAAACACATTTACATGGACTTCAGCTAAGAAAAATCCAGGAATTTGAAGAAATAGTATTTTACAGATCAATACAGGTACCAGTGACTTCCCCTCTCCTCCTCCCCTCCTTTACTGTGTCTTATTATGTAACTCAGGCTGGCCTTGAGTTCATGATCTAACTGCCTTGCCTTCTGTGCAGGGCTATAAGTATGTGCCCCCATGATGCCTGAATAGCACAGGTATGTCATAAATGTGGGCATTATCCAAATATAGAAGAACAGAAGGAGATGTTTAGGGATAATTCGTGTCTGACTGTGGGAGTTCAAAGAATCTTCTGTTCTCATTCTTTAGAAAAGGAAAAAAGTCATTAGTCAAGTTCAAAGGTGGGAGGTCATACATAGAAGAACACAAAAGAAGGGAAGGCGAGGAGGGGAAGCAAAGGAGATGGGGGGAGGGAGGGAGGGCGGCCTGTCTCAGGAGAAGCTCCTCCTGCAACTCTCCCTCTTGCTAAGGACCCCAGTGGCTCTCCCAAGAGGACTATGTTGCTTGCTTTCGGTATGACTATTAATGAAGCCTCTGTCTTATTAATACAACAGTGTCGCATTCATCTACCTTTACCTGGAGGTCAAAAACCGCACAAGAATTTAAATTCAAAGGCATAAATGAGAAAAGCAAATTAACCCGGTAGTGAAAGGTTGGCTTCCACAGGGTGTACTGCCAGCCCCACTAATACTTGAATTTCACACAAAGAGTGTCTTTAAGACCAGGGAATGATTTGGAAATATTTTAAATAAGCCATTGATTCAGATGTCCGTGTGTGCTCTGCAGAGGGATAGGAAGTGATAAGAAAATCTTTGAGGACCAAGAGTTCACCCCCATCTAAAAGGGGACTCTGGGACTAAGCCTCTAACCCTAGATAACATGCATGAATATGGAGCTTGTGTTGTCGTGTGGTTTGGTTTTTCTGAGAAGCAAGACTTGTCAGTAAAAAAGTCCTGATTTTGAAAAACAACACACAAGTCAAACAGCAGGCACCCAATGGCAGGATTTACTTCCTGGCTTTGAGTGGGCAGCTCCCATTCTGCATGCCCGAGTTATCTCTTCTCTGCTCTCATCCTGACTGGGGAAAGCAGATCTAAGATCTACCTGGTACTGTTGTGTGGCATGTGCTGTATTTCTGGCAATGTTCAAAGAATTAATTCCCAGGAATTTGAGCCACAGAGGGCTGAAATCTGGAAGAAGGATGCTGGCTTCCTGAGAAGGTGTGCCAGGGACTGTCCCTGAACAGTAGTGACCCACACCCTCCCCTGGAGAAAAGCTCTGTTGTCTATGACACAAACTCACCCACTCCCTGTCATAGCAGGAAAAGGTAGGCTGTTTGCGATTGAACATTTTCCATCTTGTTTTACACATATTGGCCAAAGAAAGAGTGCATGCTTCTAGAAACCAGAGGGGCAGGACTTTTCAGTGGCATGGATAGCATGGAGGTCAACAAATCTCACACAGCTTTTCAAACTAATTCAAAAATATACTTCAGATTAATTCTGGGTCACACACACCACTGAATATCATATAAAAAATTAAAATTCACATAAACAAAAATTTAAAATAAAACAGCTGATTTTCTATTTTGCAAATATTATGACTATATTCTTCAGTAAAGAATCCTTTTGAAATACAAGACAAATATGTAAAAAGGTCCTTTAAATAGTTACTTCTATATAAACATATTGTTATGTAAAATAACAGCACCGACTCTGGAAATCAGTCCACAGCTAAATCATTAAGCAAATTTAAGAATCCCTTCTGTATTGCCTCACTGTCCTTGTTATCAAAATCTGGGAGTCCATAAAATAGATGCACCTGTGATCAGCAGACGTCTGTGTAGTTTAGACCTCCGAAGCTCTGGGAGTGTAAAGGCTTGGATGAAGCAATTGTTGAGAAACACCCTGAAAATGTCAACGAGTCACAGAGTCTGACCTTCAGTTTATCTTCAACTGTGTCTAAGGAGAACCTAGTATATGAGAGGAAAAGACTTTCCCACCGGGCCAGGTCAGGGAAAATTATTGCTTACATGCATCCGTCTTTCCACCTCACTTAATCCGGTCTAGAAACTCCCTCACAGACATGCCCAAGATGCTCGCATTCTAGGTGATTCTGCAGACGGTCAGATTGATGAGATTAACCATCACTCTCTCCTTTGTCTAAAAGAGGCATATTATACATTGTCCCGGAATTTGCTTTTTAAATTTATGATAGGTTTTACTAGTTCCATGTCAGCATACGGTGTAGGAGAAGAACGATAATTTTCTTTTACTCCCCAAGAGTGCCAACTCTCAGGGAGCTTTGTGCTGAAAGCAGCGAGAGAAAATGAACAGGTTTTCTGATCTGTGTACTTCCTATGCTCATGGATGACAGCCCACAGAAATGAGGACGTGTGTAGAGTAGACCTGAGATGCTTTGACACCAAGGTTAAACAGCATTTGCTGAAACAAAGGACGGGCTGTGTGGAGATGGCTCTGACGGCACAGGATGAAGGGTCACTGATGACGAATCTAGTAACTTCACGGTCTGTCACCAAGACCTCCTTTACAGAAAGACACTCACCAGGATTTATCAAAACTGTAGTATGTTCCTATGAATGGACATTTCTATCAACTTGAGTCAGCTATTATTCTGAGCCATGGCAACAGGCTGCAACAAAACCTATGCAAGCCTTGCTTCCCAGGTTTCCCGTAACAGTTCCAGTATCTGGGCCCCTTGTAGATCTGTTTGTCAGTCATCTCGCTGCCTCTTATCCATGGCATCTGTTTGCCAGCCATCTTGTTGCCTCTTATTCATGGCTTTATAACCTGGCTACTGTAGGGAAGCTCAGACTTGCAGAAATCGAATCTTCTGGAACCACCAATAATACACAAATTAACAGACAAGGCATACAATTTCACTAACAAAAAGCAGAGCATGGTGGTGTATGCCTGTAATCGCAGCTACTGGGAGGCTAAAGCAAGAGAATCTTGAGTGTGAGGCTAGCCTGAGCCTGAACAACACAGCCACACCCAGGCTCAAACAAAACAAAATACACTCACAGGCACACTCACAAGTACAAACACACGAGCGCCATATAAAATATGAAACTTGAGGAGCCCAAAGGTTGATGAGATCTCCTGGATGTGCTGCTAATCTCTAGGCTATCTCAACCTTCCTGTCTGCTCCCATTGCCTTCTTAACAAAGCATGTGCATTACATCATTCAAGTGGCGTGATGATTTCTGCTTTCCTGGCTGAAACCTGACCGATGCGCACATCTTCTCAAAGCCATAATCACGGTGTTTCTACAAGGCGAATCCCACACGACTGATACCGCACAGCATGGGTGGGGCATCCTGTGAACTGCTCCTATCTTAAAAAGAACTTTGAAAAGTCTCCTGCCTTTCCTGCTTCTCATCACAGAGTCTCCAAAGGGCCCCTAAGCCATCTACTGCTTTACTTAGCTATCTGGGCAGCAAGCCCTTTCAGAAGTGCGCTCTGCTATGAGCTCAGAGTTTCGTACAGTGGGAGGCATCTGGGCTCAGCTACATCCTGAGCTTGGGGTTTTCTAAGAGGTCAGCTGGATGGTGTGGCCATCTACAGGCCTGAATGAGAGGAAGCAGCTTCTGCTTCTGAACTCGTTCAGTGCTGACAGAACTGTCCCTTGAGGCTAGCGCACCAAGCTCCCCATTTTCCTGCTGGCTGTTGTTTTGGGGCCCCTGTCATCTTGAAGAAGCTATCCGTAGTTCCTTGTTGCATGGCCCTCCCGTAACATGGCATCTTCAAAGCCAGAAAGAAAGTCTTTCCACCCAGTTAAGGCAGTGCTTTATGGCAAAGTATGACCAATAGGGTGATATCAGATCATATTTGCTACTGTCTTACAGTTTAGAAGCAAGTTGCAGGGGGGCAGGATTATACACAGACATGGCTCACTGGGGCTGCTGAATTGTGTCTACCATACTACCTATAAGGTGACCAGATGGCTATCGAATGCACAAAGCCTCCTGTCCAAACACAGGTGATTCTTTTCAAGATACTTGGCAGACTAAGTTTTAGGAATAAGAAGAGCACAGAGTCTTCTAGCAAGTCATCGCTAGAAGTATTGACAGGATGTTTCAGGCTGAAGCAGGATAGAGACTCACAGAAACCTGGAGCAGACAGGGAACAGCCCTCCCTTGAAGGCACAGTTGGTCAGAAATGAGCGAACTGCACACAGAGGGTCTGTCAAGGATCAGAGGGGTTGGAACTATGGACACGGCACACGCAAGAGTTAAAGTAAGTGTTCCGGTTTTATAACAGGAGGTCTTCCTCCTCTCTGCTTCACACACCTAGCTGGCTTCAAAGGGACCTTCCATCCTGGGAAGGTGAAGAGAATGGCGAGAAGCAGCCTTGATTCACCCCGTTCGGCAATGTCAGTGTGTTGAGGGCAGAAGCCACGTTTAGCTTCTTCTCTCCAGTGTTCTTCGTTAAACTTCCTAGCTGCGTCCAAGTTCTCCGTTCCTGTTCTCTTTGAAGTGGTTGGCTGGGGACTTGACATTGTGCAGACCAGCTAAATTCCACAGCTTCAGGAGGTCCATATTCCCACCTCAGCTTCAGTTCCTCTTTTTCCTCTTCAACACACACACACACACACACACACACACACACACACACACACACACACACACGACCCAGGGAGTTTTATACTTTGAAGTTTCGGCTTTCCAATACAGATGAAATCTCCAATTCACATCTCCAGTCCTGGTTGGAAATAAAGGATGAAAGAACCGTATTCTGATTTTCTGCCATGCCCCTTTCCATCGGTGGCCTAGCTAAGGCCAAGTTCCAGTTTTACTCTACTATCCCTTCATGTTTTGCTGTCTAGTCTATGAAACAGGAAGCGACAGAGTCTTCCTTGAAATACATCAGCAAGTAACACAGAATCATGAGAGTCTGGTCATTCTTTTCTTTACATCCAAACTCCTGGATGTTTGGTTTGTATGTTTTGTTTTTAGACACAGTCACACTATGTAGCTCAAACTGACTTGAAACTCACGACCCTCCTGCCTCTGCCTCCCACGTTAGGATTGCATGTGTGTGACATTGGACCTGCCTTAGTGTGTCTAGCTTTTCCAACCTTCCATCAACCAGACTCCCTCAAAGATATGCTCAGAGATGCATCTCCCAGGTGACTGTGGAAGCTGTCAAGTTGACACTCAGTATCAGCCACCATGTGACACTGAGCAAATTGCTGCTCTCTGTGTCTCAGTATCATCAGCTGCAACAGGGAGGAAACCGGGTTGTTGGGGTTTTGTTGTTGCTGTTGTTGTTTTGTTTTTGAGACAGGGTTTCACTGTGTAGTCCAAGCTGTCCTAGAATTCACTATGTAGACCAGGCTGGACCTGAACTCATAGAGATCTGCCTGCCTCTGCCCTCTGAATGTTGGGATTAAAGGCATGCGCCACCACCGTCTGGCCAATAGGATTGTCTTAAAGAGTAAATATATACCCCCACAAACCCACAGTACACAAAAATTCTACACATATACACACAAATATCACACACATACCACACAACTATACACCACATACCCAAATACACCCTCCCCACCCCACAGCATATATATACCACACTCATAACCCGCCCCCACCACACAATGTGCCTATAGCATTCTTGGTAATTAGGTTACGCAATTTGAAAAATAGATGTTGAGAAATTATTCACCAATTTTACTGTCATAGCTTAGTTATGACACCATATCTCATCAATAGGACTAGGAGTTACTCATTTTGACCAGTGCTTTATATTTTATTATAATTATATATTACTATAAATTATTGTAAATCTTAGAGAACTATCCTGTTCTAACTTTTCCCTCCTTCTCCCTAGCCAAATTCTATCATACTCTTCAAGAACCAACTGAAGTATACAAGTCACTCTCAGACTGAGTTCTGGCCAGGTAGAGAGCCATAACCACCACTGGCAGGTGGAACTCAAGTTACTCTCCTTATTATTGACAGAGTTGAAGTGTAGGCTTTCTACAGAGTGAGGGACAAACCCACCTAGTGACACTGCAAAAGGCTTTGTCTTCTCTTCATGGGACACTTTCATTAAAGTCTGTCCACTGCGAGTACATCATCCTGCTGCTCTAGAAAAACAAGAGCAGAGAGAGGGTAAGCCGGAAGACTGTAAGGAATGTTTTCTTCCTAAAAACCAGCACCTAGGGCAGGACCCATTCCTGCGTGGACTCTTCCCACTTACACTGTAACCTCTTGAATCAATAGTATAGAAGGCCCTAAGAGTCTCTCAGTGATTAGCTCCTGGTCTAATCACCTTGCTAGGTGCTCTATGACGCCCCTGGTATTGACACTGCTGCTTTGTACTGATGAACATGACCCACACTGTCAGTAAACGCTAACGCTGGGATTCAAGTCCAGCCTGGCGTCAGAATGTCTGCCTTCGGACACCACTTCATACTGATGGAATTTTAAGATGAAGAGGAGACTGTAAGGAGCAGAAGCTGGGTGCAAACCAGCCCCATGACGTCCAGTTAAGGGAAGTGCTATAGGTAACAGCTAGAGCATAGACAGTGTCATTAGAGACAGTCCCGTGACAAGTCCTTTTTGGAGGGAGGGGACAGGGTCTCGCAGTGTAAACCAGGCGGATCTTGGCTTCTCAGCCTCCTGCCTCAGCCCCCCAGGTGCCAGGAGGACAGGAATACATGATTGTGTCGGACACTGCGACTCTCAGAGATCAGACATGCTGTGAGGGGACAGTGGGACTGCACGTGGACAGAAAGAAGTCCTTCCGTGTCACTCACAGCACGCTGAAATCTTTCCCAAGCAGTGCAGATTGGCCTCAGGACCTCCCACAGCTAGCGAGTGCCGTCTGCTCAACAATGCCCCGTTTTCACTTTTTAGATTGAGTGTGTCTCACGAAGCTGCCCAGGCTGGCCTTGAATTAGCATGTCTCCCCGTCTCAGTATTCAGAATACTTAGGAAGAATCATCAGACCTGGTTGAAGTATTTTTGCCATGGAAAACCCAATCACTTGTGCAGTGATAGTCACAGTGGCCCATGTTTGTTTGGCAAAAGGTGTTTGAGGCTTTGTTCCTGAAGTTGTTTATGTAAATGTTTATATAATGAAAAGATAAGATAAACTTCATTGTTTTATGGGATAATGCAAAGGTATCCAAACCCTGTATAGATATTAATATTTGGTTTCATGACTTTACATTTAATTTTTTTTATTAATTTTAGTCAGAATTCCCTACAAGAAATTGTTTTTTTTTTATTACAGTCTCTGAGTTGTTTCACCTGTTTTCCACTAGAGGGCACTATGTCTTCTTTTATCTTTGAACCAAGCCCCAAGGGCCCTGTTTCCTAAAGGAGGGAGAGACCAGGTCTGCAAGGCTGTTGCTCCCTCCTGCAAGCCCATCATCCTAAGCATCTAAAGTTGAAAATTTCTAGTTAATGCCATGGGTGTTCTGAATGTGAGGTGACTGTCACTGATTCGGGGTTTCCTGTGAGTCAGGGTCTTATTCTGTGAGTCACTCCCAGTTCAGAGGTGTCACTCAGGAAAACACGCCTCCCTGCCATTGCACAGCCACCAGACTGTGAGGCTAGAGTCAGGTGCAGAAGAGAAAGGGCAGTTTTTGATGACGCCAGTTCACTGATTGCCTGCCTCATGGGAGACTCGATTTTTCATAAGACGTTTGTGTGGAGGTTCAGGTTGATGACAGGAGACCAAAAGGACTCAAAGATAAATAATAGCAGCAACACTAAATGTAGTTTCTAGAAGAGCAGCTGTCTGAGGTTGTCCTCTAACCTAATTTGTCCCCACCACTTTACATGAGTGTAATTAGTGGGATCATTTAAGGGCCAGTATGACAGTGTATGTAATAAAAGCTGTGCTTCTGACTTAGATCTTATACCAAGATATACATGAATATGCTTAGGAAAGGGTCTTTTTTTTTTTCTCCATGCGGCATCTATGGGTCTTGACAGTGTGGCTTATGGCGTGAAGTGCTAGGATAATGTTCTATTTTCCCACGGATGCCTTCAGCAGTAACAGGTGTTCAATTTATCCCACAGTTGAAACTGATCAGTCACGCACTGCCATCAATCTTAGTCAATCTCCGTGTGGCTCGCTATCTGCCCATGCTTACTGAGATCACCATGAACTTAGAGTAACCATAACAAACTCTGGATGATAAATATGTTGCTGATATTTCCATGAGAAGATGCAGGTGAAGAGTCAGCCCTGACCACGCCATTGACAGGTAGAAAGGGCATCTAGATTCACTGTACATGAAACACATCCTACCCTTCCCCCAAAACCCTACTTAAATCTTAATCTTGAAAGAGATGGGTAAAGGACCTTTTCAGAGGTGATTGTTTCGGATACACGACTAGAACTACAGTCTACCTCCAACTTCCAGGCAATTTCTTTCCCAATGCTATTAAATGTAAATGCAGGAAGAAGCCATTCATTTTCTTTCGGAATCTGAGAGGAAGAAAGTGCATTAGAGTTCATGTAGCCTGAATATCTCATACACCCATTTCAACTGAATCAGACTGGACACTTCCCATCCAGAATGGTGGTTCTCAACCTATGGGTCAGAAATCCCCGGTGGTCAAATGACCCGTATGACCCTTTCATAGGTGTCACATATCAGATATCCTGCATATCAGATATTTACATTATGATTCATAACAGTAGCAAAATGACAGTTATGGAGTAGCAACAAAATAATTTTATGGTTGGGGGTCAACACAACACGGAGAACTGTTTTAAGGGTCACAGCATTAGGAAGGCTTAGAACCACTGCTCTGGAAGCTGCCATCAAGTATTGTGATTTCCCTTGTCTTCTGGGATCTTGGAGCAGCTGTTGTTCCTTGAAAGAGCCCGCTAATGAATATTTAGCTTCTTAGTTATGACTTTATTCTAATGGCAATTAAGTTAGCTAATTCTATTAACTCAGAAGCATCTATGAGATCAATCGCACACAAGAATCTTAGCATTTGCCGGGAGAATGGGCCATCGCCGTGCAGGGCAGTCCTCCCCGGGTATCAGTGAATGAGGCAAGAATGTGTACAAATGGAAGGCTGATGGGATGCTGGGCCCTTCGCTGGCCTAGTAGGGTCTCAGGGTCCTCTCCTGGACAGCCTGCGTACCCACAAGCCTTCATTCTGATAAGGTTATAATATGAAGTAGCATTATTCTGGGGAACTCTTATCTCTGTGAAGTGATAGCCCAAAGTGAATTCTTATTTACTGACAAGCATAGAGCATAGTACATAAAAACATGAGAAGGCAAAGGAGCTTGTGCATGGCTTCAATCCCAGCACTGGGAAGGCAGAGGCTGGCAGATCTCTGAGTTTGAGGACATTCAGTCTACAAAGCAAATTCCAGAACAGCCAAGCTCAGGAATTGAAAGCAGAAAGCTGGTGAAGATGTAATTGAACAGGAGGGCATGTTTTAGCCCTAGTAAGCAGCAGACTTTGGCAGCTTTGGTCATGTGGTTCTGGCTTTAGAGTCAAGGGTAGAAGAAAGGTATTATGGAATCTCCTTCCACAACTAGAGGCCATTGTGAGAAGCTGGAAGTTGGAGACTGAATTGCCTCAGAGAACCCAAGATGTTCCAGATGCCAGAACCATGGGATGCACGCTGAGGAGAGCTGCTAACAGTGAGTGGAACCAGCCCAAGAGAAAGAAGTGCGTTGTAGTCAATAAAGATGAAAGGAGTTGGAGATCTAGAGAGCATTTTGACATCAGACATGGAGATGCAGAATTTGCCCAGCTGGGTTTTGGTCTTGCTTTGGTCCAATATTTCCTCACTATTCTCCCTTCCCTACATTTTGGAATGATAATGTAAATCCTGTGTTGTTATATGTTGAAAGAATGTGATCCGGTTTTTTAAATTTTTATTTTATAGGGGATTACAGTTAAGAGATTGCATGACTCTCAGACTAGACTTTCAGCTTTGGACTTTTAAACATTGTTGAGACTGTGGTAGACTGGGAACCTTTGAAGTTGGACTGAATGCGTTTTTGCTTTATGATATGACTACAGCTTTTGGGAGTCAGGGAGTGGAATGTGATGGTTTGAAAGAAAATGGACCCCAAAGGGAGTGGCAGTATTAGGAGGTGTGGCTTTGTTGGAGTGGGTGTGACCTTGTTGGAAGAAGTGTATCACTGTGGAGGTGGGTTTGAGGTCTTATATATGCTCAAGCCACATTCAGTGTCTCAGTTCACTTCTGGCTGCCTTTGTATCAGGATGAGGAATTCACCAGCACCATGTCTGCCTACAGACTGTCCCGCTCCCAGCTGCCATGCTCCCCGATGCCATGCTCCCCACCATGATAATACACTGAGCCTGTGAAACTGTAGGCTGCCACCACAGTTAAATGTTTCCCTTAATAAGAGCTGCTGTGGTCATGGTGTCTCTTCACAGCCACAGAACACTGACTAAGACAGGGCTTGAACTAGACTTGGCAATGGACAAGGAAGTGAGTCAGCAGACATGTTACTTTAGCACATTTGCTTGTGCTGATTTCCTCCGGCCTCCACTTCCCATCCTTAACAAGAATGAACACTTTCATTTTGGAGCAAAGAGACCGTCTTTCACTCTAGTACACATTTGTAATGTCAGTTTTCCTACAGCAACATGCAGGGTGGAGCCAGGGGAAACCTGGGACTCTGGTGACCAAGTGAGCCTGGTTATGCCACAGTGGACAACAAAGAGACCCTGTCTCAAACAAGAGAAATGACAAAGGCCAACACTCAAAGTTATTCTCTAACCACCCCCCAACACACACTCAAGTGAGGAAGCAAGGGAGAGAAATCAGAGAGAAACACACAGAGAGACATACAGAGACACACAGACACACAGAGACATACAGAGACACACAGAGACACACAGAGACATACAGAGAGACATAGAGACACACAGAGACATACAGAGACACACAGAGACACACAGACACACACAGAGACACACAGAGACACACAGAGACACATAGAGACATACAGAGACACACAGAGACACATAGAGACACACAGAGACACACAGAGACACACAGAGACATACAGAGACACATAGAGACATACAGAGACACACAGAGACATACAGAGACACATAGAGACATACAGAGACACACAGAGACACACAGAGACATACAGAGACACACAGAGACACACAGAGACATACAGAGACATACAGAGACATACAGAGACACACAGAGACACAGAGACACACAGAGACATACAGAGACATACAGAGACACACAGAGACACAGAGACACACAGAGACACACAGAGACATACAGAGACATACAGAGACACATAGAGACACATAGAGACACACAGAGACATACAGAGACATACAGAGACACATAGAGACATACAGAGACACACAGAGACACAGAGACACACAGAGACATACAGAGACACACAGACACACACAGAGACACAGAGACACATAGAGACATACAGAGACATAGAGACACACAGAGACACACAGAGACACACAGAGACACACAGAGACATACAGAGACACACAGAGACATACAGAGACACACAGAGACACACACAGAGACATACAGAGACACACAGAGAAAGACAGACAGACTCTCTCTCTCACACATACACAAAGGGGGAGAGAGAGAGAGAGAGAGAGAGAGAGAGAGAGAGAGAGAGAGAGAGAGAGAGGAGGTCGGTTCTTCTATTATCTGTTGTTTTTCAAGTGTCCTTATTTCAAAATGACATGTTTTGGATAACATGTTCTTGACTGTAACATGTTCTTGACTCTTTAAGCTGGAGTAAATATGAATAAATGAAATAAATTTTGTTTCTTTGAGGTGACTGTAGCTTCACATGGGTTTGGAATAAAAAGAAATCCCCCTTTCCCTTTTACCCAGTTGCTCCTACGGACAGCATTTTGCAATGTTATATTGCAACCCTACAACTAGGATAATGACTTTGATGCAGCCAATAGCCACAAATATCATAGAAAGCAATGCTGACTCAGACTGGTGGTTTCCGTAGTGAGGATCTTTCAGGGGCACCAAGGACATTTATGGGCAAAGACAGTAGGAATTTTTCTACCATGCATACTGACTGGTTTTGTGTGTCGTGTCAACCCAACACAAGCTAGAGTTATCAGAGAGGAAGGAGCCTCAGTTGAAGAAATGCCTCCATGAGATCCAGCTCTAAAGCATTTTCTCAATTAGTGATCAATGGGAGGAGGACCAACCCATGGTGGGTGGTGCCACCCCTGGGCTGCTGGTCCTGGGTTCTGTAAGAAAGCAGGCTGAGCAAACCATGCAAAGCAAGTCAGCAGGCAGGACTCCTCCACGGCCTCTGCATCAGCTCCTGCCCCCAGGTTCCTGCCCTGCTTGAGTTCCTGTCCCAACTTCCTCTAATGATGAACTATGATCTGGAATTGTCAGACAAATAAACCTTTCCTCCTCAACTTAATTTTTGGTCATGGTGTTTCACTGCGACAATAGAAACCCTAACTAAGATATACCACCCTTACTACTCAGTACTATACATGCAATGTACATTTCAGTCCTATCATGGAGTATTTAAGATTACTAGAAGGGAGATCACCTGTGGGCGTATCTCATTCTTACCTGTGGAACCTTTCACCCCCAGCCCCCTGTACCCTACTTTCTGTCTTGGGAGGCTAGCCTGTTTGCATGGCACAAACCTCAGCTTTCTTATATCCCGAAGGCCATGGCTCCTGATGCCAAGAATTCTCCATTAAGTTTTCTCTCTCCAAGTACTTGCTCACACCTTCAGGCCTGGGTATGTTAATTCCATGTTGGTACCCCTCAATCCTGACCTCAGTTCTCAAGAATTGTTGACCAGGCTTCTGCCGCTCCACCAAATGATGCCAGTTTTCCCCCTAGAACCCAGCTGATACCTTCAATAAACATGGGCCGATCACTCCCCCTGACCACTCTGCATCTCTCCCTTGACTTCAGAGAAACTCTTCTTTGGTGTTCTTCTCACAAATGGAAAAGGAAGTAAAAAAATAAAACCCAGAGACATCAACAATGAATCCAACTCTTAGGAAAGATGAGAGAACTTTGGAGTAAGGCTCAATGCTTCTCAAACTCAGATGTCGACCTTGCTAGTTTCTGAGGCATCTTTGCTGAGACCAGAGGAACCTCAATCTAAGAACTGCAGGGAGAAAGCTGGCCAGGTGGCCCCAACTACCTCTGGGAATAAAAAGTTACTCTTCCAGCTTTGGCTAACACAGCCTGGACACTGCCTTCAGCTGTTCTCCTTGGAGTTGCCATGACTGAAGGGACAGCCTCCGTGGCTTCTTCAAGGGCACCCTGCACCCAGTGACAATTCAGTGAATCTGATAGAAGGGCCTGACGTCCTCAGACCAATGGGCCAGCTTTAATTCATTATCAAATACCGCATGACAAATGACAATGGAACTAGTCCCTTAGAACAATGAACGTGCATTAATTTTCAGTGCCACAGGTCAAGGTTCTGTCTTGGGGCTTCTTTTTGTTTGTTTGTTTTTTGAGATAGGGTTTCTCTGTGTAACAACCTTAGCTGTCCTAGAACTTGCTTTGTAAACCAGGCTGGCCTTGAACTCACAGAGATCCACCTGCCTTTGCCTCCTGAGTGCTGGGATTAAAGGTGTGCGTCACCACCACCCGGCTTGTCACGGGGCTCCACACATGAGGCTGTCACACAATTCCAGAGCCTAGGGACTTAACACCCTTTGCTGGTCAGTCTTCTTGCTACCCGGACCTCTTTACAAGCTTGCTAACTTTATGGCAGTAATTTCCCAGGGGAAAAAAATCCCATTTTCCAAGGAGAGTGGGCTTCCTTACTGATTTCTGCCCAGCGTTATAATTTCCTGGGGGTCATTTTTAGTTGTTACAATAGCTACTGCTACCTAGTAAGCACAACAGCTTCCTGTCTGTAAGAGTCAAACATTTTAACTTTAGCTTTAAGCCACTTTATGGCTCCCCCCCTCTCCTCCCCACCCCTGCAGCAGATATGTGGTCTGGCTGACAAACGTGTCTTCCCACCACATCTCCTGCTGGTAACAGCCACGGGGGAGAGAATGGAAGAGGGCCTTGTGAGGCTGAGATTGTTGTACTCAGCGTGGACAGCTGACAGTGGACGGCGCCATCTGACGGCAGATTTGCTTCTGAGTGGAAAGTTCCTGGTGAGAGAGAATTCCTCCTGGCCTGCAAGCTCAGGTCCTGACCTGTCAGCCTGATGTCCACATCTTTGGATGTGAACCACATTTTTGCTTAATGCTGTCACATTCTGACACAAGGTCAAAGCCCCACATGTGGCCTGCTCACATTCAACTCCCAGGACATTCAGCTTTATGTAGCCTTCATATTCCAACCCCCTTGGAAGCTACGATTTAGTGGGCAGACCCCACCCCTGCCCCACCGGGCAGTCCCCCGTGCGTGCCATCTATCCGCTGGGTACTTTCTCTCCGCTCTGATAGTGTGGGAGCTATATTACTATTCAGACAGGAGTGGCGTGGGAGAGACCCATGGGTCTGAGGACAAGAAGCAGTGAGACCCAGCTTCTGCTCTTGTTTGTGGGATCAAACCGTCTCAGGTGAGTATCTGAGTGACGTTTCCATCTCCAGGGTCTCACTCTAGGTCCCCCCAGTCACACAGCGGCTGCAGTTAACTTTCTAAAACCCAAAGCTCATCACAACACAACTTTGCTGATGGTTCTCCCACGGCCCCATTTCCTCAGCAATTCAGGAAGCAGTGATTGGAAGGCAGGCTGATGAGGGAGCTGGAGTCTAAGCCTGCAGGACCTGGATTCGGACTGAACTACTCAGGTTGCATTTTTATATCTACTGTGTTCTTACGTCAGCAACATCGCTCCTTTAAAAAAACAAATCCCTAAGCACCTGCTGTCTACAAGGAAGCCAGGATGCATTGACAGCTACGGCAGTCAGGGTCTCAGACCTTAGGCTGCAGAGCTAGTTGGCTAGACTAGCAAAGGTGTCACAGTCGTGTACCCTCAGCCCAGGCAGGATGACAGGGCTTTTCTTTCTGCACACACAAGGTAGGGTTTTTCAGCGGCACCTGAATCCCTATGATGAACATACTTTTCTAAAACCATGAAACAAATGCCTTAGGATCAAAAAGCACATTGTTCCCATTTCATCACAACAGCAAGCAGAGTGCTCAGACACTGTGAGTGCTCAGACATGGGGAGTACTCAGACAAAGGGAGTGCTCAGACACTGTGAGTGCTCAGACATGGGGAGTACTCAGACAAAGGGAGTGCTCAGACACAGGGAGTGCTCAGACATGCTGAGTGCTCAGAAGTAGCAGTTGCTGAATGAGAGCCAAAAAAGAATGGGTTTTAGCTTGAGTTTCTACATAGCCACTTACAAGATTCTTGGATTCCCTACTCCCTTCATTTCTTAATAATGTCTCAGTTCCACGATTTGCCTCAGAATGAATTGGGACAGAGTTTTTCAGGTTTCTAGAGTGGTCGTACAGACCTATCACTGATGCTTCTGCAAGCAAGACTATTCCCTCGGGAAAGCAAAAAGACAACTAATCCAGTCTCTCTGTGGCTTCTGGAAATGAAATGAATCTGTGGTCATTGGTGGCTGCCTTAGCAGAGTCACACTGTACAGTATTCTAGCATGGCCTTTACCAAGGACACTGGTGTGCCCAAAGACCAGCTGGAGATAAAAGAAGAAGGAGCTTTTACTGGAACAGTGAGGGTGAGTGGGGGTGGAGTCTGTGTATGGTCCAGCCTGATCCCTCCTCACTTCTATGGTAAATTTTTGGCAAGACCATGAGTGAGGAGTCCAGATAGGTCTCATCTGGGATAGAATCCTTCAACCCTGCCCTTGAAAGCTGTAGTGTGTTTCCCAGAAGTCTTGCTTCTAATTCCTCAAGGTCTCCTCCTATTCTGTCAGCTATTCTGCAGCAGACTATGCCATAAGCCATGATTTTTACCCAGTTCATACCCTTCAGTTGTAAAACTTTTCCACCCCCCCACAAAGTGGAGAATACACACAAGTTTAAGAGCATATGGAGTTTATGATTTACTTGATTTTTACCATTTACTTTAAAATGTCTTTTACTCACCCTCTTTGTCTTGTTGCTTGTTTGGGTAGTTAGGGTCTTGCTAGTCATTGACTAGGACCCATTTGCTTTCTTTGATTTTTCATTCTCCTCCAACCATTGCTAGTTGAAAAGCAATAGCAGCATAGCAAGCAGTTCTGACCCCAGATGTTCTTTCCTCCATGTCCCTACCCATAGATGGTCTCCCAAATTATGTGTTACATCAGGTCACCAGCCACCCTCACTGGTGTGGGACAGGGGACTTTCTAGCCAGCACAGCGTTGTTGGTCACAGCTATCTGGAATAACAGGGGACTCTAGAACAGAAAACCAAGGAGTGGATGCTGGAGAGAAAGTGGGGGGGGGATGGATTGGCAAGTACACAGGATAAAAGGAGCCACTCAGAGAAGAAGAAAATATCAGAAAAAAATCAGGAATGTATTGGCATGTACACAGGATAAAAGGAGCCTTTCAGAGAAGAAGAAAATATCAGAAAAAATCAAAGTAAGAGAGCCAGAGCCCTGGACAAATGAAGCCTTGGGGACCTAGTTTGAAACATCCGAGAATGATCTTGGACAGAGCCAATGTGTCAGGATAAACAGGAGGAGAAGAAGCACTTGTGCTGGCCTGACGAGAGGTAGGTAGGAGAGCAACTGGAAGCATCCTTCTGTGTGAGGCTATTTCTTTTCTTTTAGGAGACTGCTTCTCTGTCCTGGAGTATCTATAGAAGCATAGTCTCATATAACATCTGGAGAAAGGTTAAAAAGAATTGCTTGCATTGAAGTACTCTTTGCCTTCAACTACAGTGCCGTCATCTCTAGAAGATTGCCAGACCAGCCTCTATTCAGCCTGCTTCTTCAGTGAAACTCCACATGGCTGTGTCCTACAGCTAACCTGTAGCTAATGAAGGAGAACATGACTTACAGAGTCCCACTCAAGTATTTTGCTGTGACTGTCCCCCGTGCTTTATTTGGCTTCCCTTCTTCATCTACATGCCATCAAGGAAGGATATGAGTTATTCTTTGTTCGGCAAAAGATGGACTTGATTGGCCTTTTTCAGTCAGTACAGCTGTAAGGTAAGTAGGTGTAAATGTGGTTGGCCCCTTCGGAAACTCATGCTGAAATCTGATCGCCACTGGGGTGCCCTTGGAAGGTGGAACCTTGAAGAGGTGACTGGGTCATCAGGAGGGATGAACAGCTTTTTAAGATGAATGGAAGCCGCAGAAAGCCCTCGATAGCACTTTGATCGACTAACTAATCTTCAGACCCAAAGGCAGAAATAAACTTCTTTCTGTTGTAAATTACCCTGTCGCAAGGATTCTATTACAGCAACAGAAAACAGGCTAAGACAGACTCTGGAAGTGATGACGGTTGTGTTCCACGTTTGTAGGTCAGCTCTAACAGTCAAATCCTGTGTTGTTGTAGAGCATTGATGCTTTCACAGCCCTATACCCAGTTGATTCATTATGGGACTAGGACCCTGCATGATAGCCACTGTCTCTTTAGGAAGATTTCCTTATTTTGTCCTCATCCCCTAGACCAAGTTGTTCTATGGACTTCATAACAAAGGAGCTATTTCAAATCTTCCATCAAATTAAAAAAAAAAAACAGTAAACTAGCTTTATCTCATTCAATAGCAACAGAAAAATGAAGGCACACTGAATTTTTCCCACTTTGAAATGTTTATTTTGAGAAATGGTAGATGCTGACCTTGGAGAGAAAATACAAGAATATGGAGAAACCAGACCCTGCAAGGATCAGTGTTAAGAGGGACAGGAGATTCCAGCCAGAAGCTTGGAGAGCAGAACAACAATGCATGTGTCACAAAGTGCCATGATGGGCAGTCCATCGATCCAAAGCCACAGAGGCAGACAAGGGCCACTCCCATCTCAGTGTGTTGGTGGGAGAGGAGCACACAGCAGCCTGCTCTGGAGGAGAGGGCAGACAACTACTTCTCTCTTGATGAGCTGGGGTCCAAGAACCTGTCAGCATCTTTACCCCGCCTCTCTGTACTGCATTGGAAATAACGAGAGCTGGAGTTACATCGGCGTTCCCAAAGACCTTTTACGTTGAGTCTGGAGGTGGTTCACCTTGCTACTGTGAATCTGCCAGACTTTCTTCAAATATGAGTGTGATAACAAAAGCAATGCACTATTTTGTCCTAAAGACCTGTTCTAGAAGTGAGAAAAGTTTGCTGACTCTGCAGCAGGGACAAAAGTTAAGTCTTAAATATCTCAAAGGCACTTCCGCGCTCTATTTTAAGAGGTGGCAACTGAGAAGGGACAGCTACTTTTAGCCATGACTGCTACAGCAGGGGTAGAGCCTTTGCGAGAAGGATGGATTTATCACAGATAGACTTACTTCCACTTTCATTCTGTCAATTGCTACATCTCACAGGAAAATTCAGCCCTCAGGAAGATCTGTGCTGTTCTGACACTTGGCAAGGATATATCATACAGAAAAAGAGAAAATAAACGACATAGACACCTTTGAAACCCACATAAACAACTCTGTCGACCCAAACAGGACAGAAGCAGAAAGCAGCAGGTGGGCCTTGTGCTACAGTTTACAACAGGGATGCTTACAAAGGGCCCAAGTGTTAAGGGCGTGGCTCCCATGGCAGGGATTCATTGGAAAGTGATGAAAAGTTTACCAAGAGGGGTCTCAAAGGAGGTTTTTGGTCACTGGGGGACGTCCTTGGAGAAGATAGTTGGAAGCTGTCCCTTGTTCTCTTTCATACCTGCCTGTGAGGGGAACAGTGTTCTTCACTGTGTGTTGGAGCCGTGATGTGGGCCTTGGGCCAGCCCAAAGCAATGCTGCCAACCAGCTACCGAGTGAAACCTCCAAAGCTGTGAGTCAAACCGAAGAATCTGTTCTCTTGCCAAATTGATTTGCTCAGGCCATTTGTTAACGCTGTGTGCTGCCTACTAACTTCTTTCCAGGTGGAAATGATCAGGGCCAAAGGGAGTTTGGATTTCGCATAATAAAGAAATACAGAATTCCTGGGACAGAAGTCCTGCTTACTGTGTGACACAGGAAGCAGTGGTACATGGAGCCCTTTCTGCTCAGGGAATGAGACGTCCCTCTAGGTTCTCTAAGAAGAAAGAAAAAGTCACCGTGCCCCATGCTTGTTTGATGACAAGCATGTTTGATGTTGGCAAAGGCAAGGTTTCTAAAATCCCTCCATGAAAAACCAGGGCAAAAGCAGCAGCACAAACTCAGTGAGGGAAAGCTACTTTGTAGTTGAAGAGAAGACAAAATAAACCTAAACCACAAGTTTCCTAAGCACTCAAAGAAACTTAATGCTGGGAAAATCAGAAACATCCATGCTTGGAACTTGATATTCTTCAGTTGGAATTTACGTGTGGAAGGATCTGATACAAACTTTGAAAACGGTCCTGTGTAGGATGCTCAAGGAATTATGTAAGGGGATAAGTTCGTTTAAAAAGAAGACACTTTGAAACAAGTGACACAATTAAGGATAGGTGGGTAGAGAAAAGAACCCCTAATTATTAACTCACAGGCATGGGAAAGCACATGAAAGAAACGTCATGAGCTTTAACACAACAGGAATGAGACTTGGCTTCTTTCTGTACACTGCTTCCCACAGTTTGAAGGTGTCAAGTCCAGAATCCAGGTGCTGTCACTGTGATGCAATTAAGGGGCGGGTGTTTAAGAAGAGACCAGACCATGAGGCTGCTTCCTCATACAAGGGCCGGGCAGCGGCTTGCAGTATCTTCCCCCCTGCCTTCCACCGTATGAGGACACACTAAGACCCACGCCAGATGCCATGCCTTGGCCTTGTACTACCCAACATCCAAAACTGTGAGAGCTCAATTTCTGTTCTTCATAAATTGCCCAGCCTCAGTTATTCTGTGATGGCATCAGAAATGGGCTGATAACTGGACAGGCAAAATTTTAAGTTTTACTATGCCCAGAGTTGTTGAGAATTTAGAAAACACTATATAATTACGAATATATTTATAAAATAAGTACAGTAAGCAGGAAGAACACAAAAGTTATAGTCATACTCAGGGTAAGGAAATATTAGATGCCTTTGGTATTTGCCTTAAAAATTATATTAACCTATAAATTATCAGGAAATATTCATTTTAATATCTTGAAGATCAGTAGAAAACAAAACTAGGGCTTAAACAGAAACTGAAAAATAAGTAAAGCATCATAAACATAGACACAAAGGGAGAAATCTAAATATTTAATTCTCATAAGTAAATAGTTTAAATTCATCCACCATAGAACAGATTACTAGGTTATGTTTTTAAGTCAGTCATATGGTGCTGCTTCTGAGACACTCAAACAAACAAACAAACACACACACACACACACAGGCTGGGGTCATGTGGGGTCTAGTGCAATGCCTCCTTAGCATGTGGAAGCTACTAAAAAACCACACAATCACACTGAATGTATGGCAAAAATATACAGAGGCAATAATATGCTAGAAAGTGGTATTTCACTTAAAATAGATTAAAGCTAAAAGCTTCTAAAAGGAAGCAGGCTTCCATAACAATTTAAGAAATAGTCCAATACAGAGAAATTATTAATTTTTAACTTGCAATTATATACTTTTATCACAAGTTACACAAATTTATGAACACAACAACATAATCTGGAAATACATGAAAAAAGTTGGATCCCAAATTTTTTTAAAGCTGGAAAATTGCCTTTTCATAGTGACTTTAATATGCCAATCTATGTTTTTACTAACCACCAAGAAAAAGAAAACATGAAAAACATAGAACATCTGACTGACAGATCACAAAGAATGGTGTCATGGGGACTACTGTCTCTCGCCATACTGGATACCTCGTCTTTGTCCTTCAGGCTGAGAAGCACCCATTATCGAGATGGTGTTTGTGTGCACACAGTACGTTGAACACACAGGAAATATAACCACCAGACACATGGAGCCATCTAATTTTTTCAGATTTAAAACACTGCCTCTGCTATTTTGTGGGAACACCTAGCTGTCTAGTCAGCTAAGACAAACTTTTCTGTCCAAACGTAGTATGTGAGAATCCAACCTGCTACTGCATTCCTGTATGTGCAGACTCAGACTGAGACAGGAAAAGGAAAGAAAGGGTATAACTTATAAATTAATACCACAAACGAATATTTTAATCTTCTTTCCACCCAGTACTTAGAAGCTGCTAAAGAGAACAATGGCTATTAGTGAAAATTAGATTTTTGTTAAGGTTAAAGACTTTTTTAAATCCAAGATTGTACCTCATTTGTTTTGACATGCTAAGTTCTACCAACAGCAGTTTTCATATCATTGATAAGAACATTAATAAGAACATTTCAGATCAAATAGGAATCCTGCTCCACTGAATTTCTAAACATAATTTATTCTCTATGGCTGTTTACTTTTGAGATTGTCCATACAGATCCTAGTTACGTATTTAAACACACAGGTCTTCCACATATGAGGCTTCCCACCCCCTGTCCCCTGATCAAGGCCACTTTCCTGTCTCATGTCTAAAATTTCCACAAGAAAGGTCAAGGCCATGAAGTGTTTTGGCACCATTTGCTGAAAATATCCTTCTGAAGCAAGATAGTAGACTGCAGGGTTTGTTTGTTTGTTTGTTTGTTTGTTTGTTGTTGTTTTTGTCTACTGATAAGTCTGATTGGAATAGCAGTGAGTCAAGCAGCATTGGGTCTCAAAGGGCATCCGTGGAATTCTATTTGAATTCCTACTGTTTTCTAAAGGTACATTCTCGAGCAGCTTCCTGGGTGCAAACATAACCTTCTACTTCTCCTCTTCCTTTGGCTTATCATATGAAGAGTCATGCAAACCAGGTTCCCACCAGAGACAGAATTTTTTTCTCAAGACAATTTAAGGAGCACACTGTCTGTGAAAGAGTGGAATTAACAAAGGATGGAGTAGTCCCCTAGACAAGAAGGTTCTAGAGAAGACCACACCTTCTGCTGAAGCAGTGTCATAACCCCAGAGCCCCATAAGACTGGGAATAGCCCTGGGGAGTCTGTTCTGCTTGGAGACACTGGTCCTGAAGAAGTCTGTCTGCTACCCTGTGGAAGTGATTAGCAAAAGCAAGCCCTGAACTTGTTCTCCTGGAACCAGCTACATTCCCTCTGTTCCTTGGTGGGTGCCTCTCATTGGGTGAAACCAATCGGAAACCAGAATAGTGTAGCCTTCATCAAAGAGGGGCTAGGAAATACAGAGAGTAGGTTTGGGTTGATGGCAGTGGGGACAGCGATCAATGCAATCAGGTGTCAGATTTCACGTGAGGATAATTCTAATTTTGCCAAAAATGATAAGGGAACATGAACTAGATGTTTAAAGTAACTGTCTCATGGTGGCTGACAACAAACCATTTTATTTTTCAGTGTTTGGAAACCTAAAATGGCCATGTATGCCTTTGATTTTTTGTTAGGAAGAAAAAGTGCTAAAAGGACAATTTGTTGAATTTTCATTTTTGAAGGGAAAAAAAATCCTCCTGGGGAGAAGGAAGGTGTCATTTAGAGGCAAACCAAGGCCAGATGAAAGGCCTCGGGCTGTTGGTTGTGTGACTCCTCTGATGGCAGCAATGTTTGGTGGGGATCAGATGTGCCCCACTTCCTATCCTTTCCGAAGATCTGGAAACCCACTCACACCTGATAGCGTTGTTGTGCCACAATGCTGATCTGTGAGATTCAATTTCTCAAGCAATAACGTCTCCTCCTAGACTTCACATCCCAAATGTCAGCCATGGACATGAACGTCATGTAAACAGTCAACTCCCAAATCCCTTCAGGGTTATAAAAAAACAGTAGCAAATGTCATTCTCAGAGTTTGAGTTCTGATTTTTTACTCACTTCCTGTCTTCCCTGTTTTAACTTGACTCCAGAGGAGGTAAGATGGAGGAGCACAGCAGCCATGTTGGAGTTACCTACACGGGGGTCGTCCACACTGAGTTCTTCTATTCTTAGCGCTAGCCTGGGGCTCCTCGTCAGCCCACTCTCAGTGCCTCGTGAAGCTGCCGCTTCCTCCACAGAAGTGTTTAGAGTGGACAGGATGAGATAGCAAATATTTGAAATGCCTATGAGCAGCTGTGGAAGGCCAGCTTCCCAAAGTTGGAATTCTTAACCGCTACCAGATCAGTCTTGAGCCAAGGCAGCCGTGTGGGAGAACAGAGGAGGCACTCATCTAGTCGTGACAAGCATGCGCTGTGTGAACTCAGCTGGCTGCGTGAGCTCCGATGTCCTCACTGGCTGCAAGGCTATTTAAAACTTTGGAGCAGCAGACAGCAGATGGGTGACACTTGCTATCTCTGCTTCAAAATAGCGAGAATTAAGACTTAATGAATTCAGCAGTTCAATGTTTCAGTTTCCTACAGCTAACTTATGAGACAATATACACTGTAGGTTAACAAAACAAAAAACAGAAAAACAAAACACACACACACACACACACACACACACATGCAATTTACACTTTCTGCCAGCCAGGAAAACTCCTGGAAGGATTCAGTTTAGCTTTGAAAAACTGGTGAGGTCTAGATTGGAACTTTTAAAAACTAAGATACCTGAAAATTCCCCCTGATGTTTGGGGGAGGGCACCACATTCTAACAGTCTGACTCTATAGTTACAAGGGTCCTCTTTAATTAAAATAGCCAGAGATAAAAGCTCCTCTCTGAAGGGGCCCCCACCTCTTTTCAGCAATACAGAAACTTTTCATGAAATGAGTAAGAATAGAATCTCTTTGCTGAACATGGCTGCTTTGCCATGGATCATACAGGCTGCCTCCCTGGAATGTTAGACTCCCCAAGAACAATGTTGGGTCCTCCCTAGTACCAAATTATAGTCTGCTAGTTCTCTGGTGATTTCGTTGTAAAGGTAGCGTCATTCAGAACTAAAAACAAACAAACAAAAAAAAAAACACACACACACATTCGAAAGCTTTCCTTCCTGACTACCAATAAGAAAGACAACCTCCACATACCAGGAACTGTGGATACGTTTTTAATCCTCATAAAAGTTACAGTAAGCCATCTCAAAAGTTAAACATTCCCGGGGGTCGCTGGCTTTCATCTTCCTCCTGTGGTGTGAACAAGAACCGATAAGGTTTTACTTGGTCACTAGCGGATCCTTTACCTCCACCACCAAGATTCCATCGTGACAGAGGATGGCAGACAAATCTTTGGTTTCGACGCCATCTGGCAGTTTGTACTGTCTGGTGAAACTCCGGGATATAAACCCATGCTCGTCCATTCTGGTTCCATGCTGCGCTTTGATCAGCAGCCAGCCCTCGAAGGTCTGGATGATGATATCCTCGGGCAGGAACTGGACCACATCCAGGAGGATCTGGAAGCGGCATTTGCTTTCTTCAGGTGGCGTTGAGGTGGAGGCTGAGTCCTCTGCAAGAGCTGGCGGGGTGCCTCTGGCTTTCCTCAGGTCCTCGATGGTCGGTCCGGGCAGTGCATATAGAGCATGATCCAGTCTGCAGTCTTCCAAACCACGAGCTTCAAACTCCTCCTGATAACGCACTGGGGTCTCTATGAGGTGCCTCAAGATGATTTTTGCCATAGCAGAGGCAACTCTGGCGTTGAACAGCGTCCTTTTCGTGAGTGTCCAGCTGCTGGTGGTGCCCGATTCCCAGTCCCAGCAGCTTCGTTTATAGCTCTGTCCAGACAGCCGTTTAATTGGGCCTGAATCAGACCAGCACACTCACGCTCGTCTTTTCACACGCACTGACAATGAATGGCTATTTATAGCCGCCTCTCTGAGTTGCATTTAGCTCACAGCCTACACAAGCCAGCCAGGCACGGATTGCTCTTACACGCCCCGTTAGCCTTGGCAGCCCTGTCTGCCTTGCTTACCCTAAGACACAAAGTGGGAACCAGAAGCAGCGCTTGAAGATTTCTAGGTGCCACCTCCCCATGAACCAAGAAGTGTGCGGTCATCTCCCCACCAGCTGGTTGGGCCTCTCCTTTGCCTGCAAATCTCAAGAAGAGGGAGAAGATTCTAGTTGTGTTTTATGAGAAACACACACACACACACACACACACACACACACACCATCAATTTCAAACAGCCAGTGAACTCTACACCCTTTTCATGTATCTCTCCTTTTAGTCTTTCGTGCTTAAGGGACATCTGAGCCATGTCATTCGGTTTTTGTACATTTGACTCAGCAAGAATGAGACAAGATAACTGGAAGAGTGTGAAACTTCTCAGAGGTGGACAGAGGAGCTCAGGACTGAATCTTAGTGTTAAAAATAGTCATAGCAGCGAGAAGAATGTCAACACTTTCAACTATTGCATATATAACTTCAGAAAACCAGTGATTAATCTAGTCAGCACCTAGCTATTGAATGGGAAAGATAAACCACGTCATTTCTCAACTAAAGAACGAGGCAGCTGCTGTGAAAGATCTTCAGGTTAAATAAAAAGAAAGCCTGGGTGCTGGTCGAATGTTCTGTGCTGCGCTGAAGTCCATCCCTGTCTCACAGCCCCACTCTCGATTGCAGGTTATACTCAAGGCTCCTGGTTTTGTAGCCCTGTGATTGACTACCAATCACTCCACACTTGGCCAAGTCAAAGGCAGTCGAAGTTTGTTGTCTGTGTCATTGTTATTTTCCTCAAGCTCTCCAACAATTGACATCTGGCAGTAGGAACAAAGGACAACTAGCTGTTGACTTGTTTGTTCTTACCTACCTTATAGAACTTTGTTTCCCCTCAACAGAAGTCAAATTACTCTCAGGGAGTAGGCAAAAACTATCGATTTTATGGAAAGAGAGAGAAGGGGAGGACAGGGATATAGATGGAAAGAGAGTAGATAAAATCTCAGATACTGTATAATTATACAATGGTTGGTGGTTCTATAGAGTCATGGGACACAAAGAGACATATATGTATCTGTGGCATTACATTTTCCTGGGGGAGATGGAAGGGAACTAGGGTGGGAAATAACCAGAGATATCCCTAGAGGTGGGACACTGGCCCATTAATTAAAAGAGGAGAAACACCGTGTAGTCTCCTTTGCTAATTGCTTACAAATCTTCCATGGGAGATGCCAATAGCAGTTAGACTTGGAGTCTGAGAAAGTTCTCTAGAAAGAGCCATGCAATGGCATATTTGGGTCAAGAGAGAGGATCATGTTTACAGAAGACAAGGGCATCTGCACAAACATATGCAGACTTTAAAATGAGAAGGAGTGAATTTAGGATAGAGAGGCTAGCAGGGTCAGAGCGGGAAGCCTAATGCTTGGTTAGTTGTTTAAGGAGTTGACTAAAATTCTTGTTCTAAAGAAAAAGAAATCTTCACATTTTGACAATCAAAAGACCAGTTGAATTATTTTTTTTTCAAATGAAATTTAGACTCTGGCCTAGAATAAAGGAGTTAAATCTGTGCTTTGTTTACCTTTCTGGTCACATCTATAAGAAATATGCTTGCCACCATGGCCCACTGAGGACATGCATGCATCTGGTATAGATCATTCAGCCTTACTGCACAGAAACCATCTATCTGATGATGGCACTTTTAATGCCCCCAAATTGATTTCACCACCCCAGATTGGTCACAAGTGATAGTTAAAAACAACAACAGCAACACCTACTTAAATGTCTACAGTATCGACCAAGGTAGAGACAAAAATGTAAGTTTCTCCTGTGTATGATTTAATGCTTGATCTGATCTTCTGTCTGTGGCTGTGCGTGACTTTGAGCTGGCGCAGGAGGAAGAGAGTCCAGTGGAGAGAAGCATGGCTCAGTCAACTGCTTAGGGGTGAGAAGACAGGAACCAGGCTCAGTGGTGAAGCAGATATATATATTAAACCATAGTCTGTCAGGATCTACTCATTGCCTTCAGGTTACAGACTCAGACAGCTCGGGTGAGGAGAGACAGGTAGAACCAGCCAGGGGCTAGCATCTGCTTTGTTTGGCTTTAATAAGACATCTTTAAGAAAGCAGGCTATTGGTCTGTTTGAAAGAACCAAATAGCAAGAGGTCCTGTTGCACCTTTGTAGATGGTGTGTCTATCTGATCCCTACATGGGCAATACTCAATTTCAGATATTTCTTTTAAACCCAATAGTTTCAGCATTCATCCTCAAGCTTCCCTTCAGTAAGAATCTATTCCACGATAAAACCCAGTGTCAACTAAGCCTTATGGGAGTTAGGAAGGTACTCTACAGATCTGAGCAAAGAGCTCTTATTCATGATTCTGGCGGGGCGTAAAACTAAGTTTCTGGGATGAATAGTTTAGTGAAACCCAGATGGCATGTAACTGAGTAAATTCCGAATTTCTGGACACAGAAGAGTGCTTTTGACTGTGTCACTGAATATTCAGTGCAGCATGTCTACACTCATCCAATGAGACCAGTATGAAGCACATGTCATGGAGCATATGTCTCGAGTCCATTTTAACATCACTCTATGAAGAAACAGCTTCTAACATGTCATATGCTCCTTTGAACGTCTATGCATTTTTTAAAATGTGGCATGACATGTTAATTTCAGACTGGAAAGAAACAGATCTTTTCAGGGCACGAACTGAACTATGAAACCAAATCCAGATTTAGCTGATCTGGTGGTCTAACTCTGAGGAAGGGGTTCTTTTTTTTTTAATGTCGTGACTGCCCTCTGGTGGCAGAGACTGGAATCTTGTGAACAGAAGATTGATTCTTGAGAAATAACTGGAACTCCAAACAAGGAATTCTTCCTTTTGCCTTCTGACTACATTTTCCAAAGAAGTGTTTGCATGTACTGACTTTTTTATGACTTATATTATATGGTAGTGGGAGAAAATATGGAATGGGAAAAGTTCAAGGATACATTTTGAACTCTTGCTTTCTGATTGAAATATACTAGGCTTAATATATGTGTGTTCCACATAAATGTACCCAAAAAGTCATCGAAACTGTGTGACTAAGGAAAACACTTAAGGAACATAGAGACTTCTGGGATCATTTTTATTCTGTCCTTTACCTGAGTCAATGTCAAGTAAGAATCCCTTTGAGGCCTGCCTTCTTTCTTGCTTGTAAAATAGGAAAATGCACCTTTTAGAATTTCAATGATGTTAAAAGATAGTCAAATGCATAAACTAGAACTCTATGCACAGTAAATGTGCAAGAAGAGCTGGACATTTTGGTATTCAGAATCTAATATTATTGAAAAAGATCAAGGTCCTTTGGAGAAAAGATTATTTCATACATATCCATTTTTCAACTCAGTGGCTGCACTGTCATGTTTTTTAAAACATTAATCGAGGCCTTAGAAACTGATAGATGTTACTGGATAACTTTATAAACCATAATATCTAGAGCTGGGTTAGGCCAGGCCAGGCCGGAGGGAGGAGGTTACTAAGGAGTCACTATTTCAGCAGAACGGTCTTTATCAGCAGGATCAAATGGTTCACCAAATTCCTTCCACACATGTTCAGAAGCCCTTTGGTGTTGGTAGCATGATGCTTAAGTGTCCCGGCCACTGGTCTTGAGGAGCTCAAGCCTGCTTTTTCAACCCTGAGGGAAATTCCAAAGAAATACTCATTACAGCTTGCTCACAAGTTGTTCTCTGGAATTTATGAGTTCTGTCTTCCACAACAGAGTTCAGCTCAGAGGTCAGATAAGAACTGGCAGGTTAAAGAAAGTTTGGAGTTGGAGACAGTGAGGGAGAGAGAAGAGCCAGTGACCCGAGGGGACAGAGACAGCAGCAGCCTGGGATCTCAGTTGGCAAATAAAATACTGCAAAGGGCTGGATTGGGTTTATAAGGCTCCTTTGAGCAAAGGACACAGTCAACAAGACAAAATGGCAGCTCACAGAATGGGAGATCTTCACCAACCTCACATCTGACAGAGGACTGATTTCCAAAATATACAAAAAACTCAAGAAGCTAGTCATCGAAACACCAATAACCCAAGTTGTGGGGCCATATGTCACTGACTGGTGTCTTTGGGGCTTCAATCAGGACCAGCCAAACATTCTGGGTCCATTTCTGAGTGAGGGGGTGTGGATGAAGGAAGGCTAACCATAGACATTAAAGGAAAGATGGAGACATAGGATAATATCAGGAGGGCAGTTTCAGTTCATACTGAATGTGCCCAGTTTATTCATGCATCAATCTTAAGTAACCAACCAAAGGTGGAGACAATGGCAGGAGACTTCTATTATCATGTATAAAGGACAAGTAGTAACTACACCCCTTAATCCTAAAGACACTCTGTAGCTGCTGCATGACTACTTGGCCATCAGGTGCATATATCACCTAGACTTCAGGATGAGTGTAAACTTGCCTGGGCCTAGGTCTATTATTATTTAGATAGGAACTACCTAGGCTAGGACATCCAGCAGCCATTAAGCTAGTATCTTAAAGACAACAGGAGTCCAGGTTCTCTGAACTCATGGCAGGATGGAATAGATTTCTAATACACGGGACAAGCAAGAAAGAGATACCTTAATAGAGGGAGCCATTATAGGTTTAAAGAGAAATCTAACACTAGGGAAATGTCCAGAGATCTACAAGGATGACCCCAACTAAGAGCCTAAGCAATAATGGAGAGACTACCTTAAATGCCCTTCCCCTATAATAAGAGCACTGAGCCGAACTCCTGGAATCCAGTTATAGAGAGGGAGGAGTGATGAGCAAAGGGGTCAAGACCAGTCTGAGGAAATGCACTGAAACAGTTGACCTGAACAAGGGGGAGCTCATGGTCCCCAGGCTGACAGCTGGGGAACCAGCATAGGAGTGAACCAGGCCCCCTGAACGTGGGTGACAGTTAGAAGGCCTGGGAAGTCTATGGGGCCTCTGGTAGTGTATGGATGAATTTTGGGAGCCTATTCCCCATAGAGGGATACTCTCTCAGCCTAGACACATGGGGTAGGGCCTAGGCCATACCCCAAATGATGTGACAAACTTTGATGATCCCCCATGGAAGGCCTCAACCTCCCTGGGGAGCAGAAGGGAGGATGTAATGGGGGGTTGGTAGGGGACATGGGAAGATGGGAGGGAGAGGGAATTGGGATTGATATATAAAATAAAATTGCTTCTTTTTAAAAATCTAGTGGGACAAAAAAGAGGAAGAAGGAAGACCATCTCTCTGTTGTCGATTCCTGCAGCCTGCCCAGTAGGTTTCTTCTTTGTGGCCTGTTTCCCAGACACTCCTTTGAACATCTCAAGACCTTCTCCAGCACTGATTTCTGGCACTAGTCTGCAGGATTCTGGGGTAAGATACAAGAAGCTAATTAGGTAGGGAAGAAATTTGTCCTCAGGATGCTGGAGGGGAGCTTTCCCATCATTTCTCTTTTCCATACCAGGAAGACTTTCCTTGTTGCCTCCTTATTAAGATTTGGGCATGTCCCAGCAAGGCTCAGAAGCTGGGGTCTTGGTCACCAGCGAGTGGTGCTATTTTAAGAGTTTCTGAGAACTTCAGAAGATGGCACACAGCTGGAAGAAGTAGACCATTAGGAACAGATACAGAGGGTAATCTCCTTGGTCCTTTGCTGTCCTTCTGTTTCCTGTCCAGCAAGTGAAGAACAGCTCCCTCCTCCACAAGTTCCTGCTATGGGAAAATTCTGCATCGTAAGGAGCTCAGAAACAGGGATCCAAATGGCTAAGCCCTCTGAAGCTATGCTCCCAAATAAATTGTTCCTCTTTTAACCAACTTGCCTAGGTGATTTAGAACTGGAATCCCAAGACATGTCCTTTTTGCATTTCATTTTAGACATATATCTTAATACCTCACAGCATGCCATGTGAAGGTCAAGGCAGAGTAGGCCTCTTTCTGTCTGCCTGGCTCTTTCTCCTTTAGAGGATTTGGGAAGATGATACAGACTCATGGAGAAGAATTGTCTTAGAACTGGGAACTCCCTATAAGCAGAAAAATTGCTAAGATTCAATTCCCAAGCTGTTGCTGGCTTGCCAGTGCATCTTGGAAAATAACACACATCATTTGGATACAGCTTATATCTAAAGCTATTCTGAGTAGATTTCAGTTAGCCTAGAGAAGCAAACACAGGCAGTCCCTGACATGTGATGGTTTGACTTGCACACGCAGTCAGTAAAAACCACACTTCATATTTTGAATTTGCATATTTTTCCTGCTCTAGTGATAGGCAAAGCAACATCATTCTTTCCGATCTTAGGCAGACACGAAATCATGAGGAGTAGTGAATAGACAGAGCTGGCCTCGCCGCCCTCCGAGCTTGCAAAAACATCTCGATATTATCCAGAAAGGCATTTGTTCTGTGTTGCTGTTCCAGGTATATGCAGCTGAGATAAGATGTAGGGCCATCTTGGCACTAGCTGCATTCTGGGAGACCCCCAGAGTGTGTCAGCTGGATTCCCAGAAGGAAATATGGCATCTTCAAACTGAGAGATTAGGAAAGTTCCAAAAATAAGCTACATATAGTAGCAGGAACAACTTGGGAACATAGGAATAATGCAGTTCTTTCAGGGATCATGAGAACAGAGAGCCATTAGCTCTTAGGCCTGGAGAATGCAGTAGGAGCTGTGACCCCCAGTGGAGAGTCCTCACACCCTGGCAAGAGACTATAGTCTCCAACTGCATTTTCTGTCTCCTGCCAATTCCACCAGGAAGCAAGCCAGGGACTCATTGAAGCAGCCTGTGTGGCCAGTCTCCCTGAGCCTGTGGTGGTTTAAAAGAAAATGGCTCCTAAAGGAAGTGGCACTCTTAGGAAGTGTGGCCTTGATGGAGGAAGTACGTCACTGTTGGGGCGGGCTTTGAGGTTTCCTATGCTTGGGATAATTCCCAGTCAGTCGACTTCCTGTTGCCTGCAAGATGTACAACTCTCTGCTATTCCTCCAGCACCATGTCTGCCTACACACCACCATGCTCTGCGCCATGATGGTAACAGACAAGCTCTGAAACTGTAAGTGAGCACCCCTCTCCTGCCCCAGTCAAATGTTTTCCTTACAAGGGTTGCTATGGTCATGGTGTCTTTTCATAGCAATAAAAACTCGAACTGAACCAGAAGTTGGTACCGGGGATTGGTTTTTTCTGTGGTAGGCCTGATCACGTGCCCACGTGTTTGTTTTTAGGAATTTGGACTTTGGTAAGCAGTAGAATGCTTTAAGCACTGCTTAATGGGCAACGGAAAACCCAGGTGCTGAGAGTTATTTGAACTGTGCGGGGTTCACTCAAGAGGTATCAGAGGAAAAGAACTTTACTGTGTTTCCTAGAGATGTTCTTGTGATATTTTGGAGAAGAAAGTGGATGCTTTTTGCCCTTGTCCAAAGAGTTTGCCTAAGGCTAAAGTGAAGAGTTTTAGATTAATTCAGTTTACAAAAGAAATCTGAAAACAACCTAGTATAGACTGTGTCATGTGAATGTTTATTAGTGGTAATTCTAAGGAAGATTTATAATGAAAAGGAGCAAGTTGAGCAGGGTAAATTACAAAAAGTAAATTTTGAGGAGAAAAAGTACGAGGAAGTGAAATGAATCTAAATCCTGTGTTCAAGGAAGTAAACAGATTAAGAAATGGAAAAAAAGGGAGTGGCGACCTCATGATCCCACCCAGGTAAGTTTCCTACTTGTGGAAAGAAACTAAAGAAAAGCTTAGAGCTGGATGTGTCGGGGCACACCTTTAATTCTAGCACTGGGAAGGCAGAAGCTGTCAGATCTCTGAGTCTGAGACCTTCCTGGCCTACAGACCAAGTTTCAGGATAGCCAAGCTTGGGCAGTGAGAAACAGAAAGCTGGTGAAGATGTAATTGAATGAGGGATTATTGAAGGTTTTCAAGGGCTAGACTTAAACACCTCCCTTCGTGGGTGCGCGCGCACGCGCGCGCGCACACACACACACACACACACACACGCGGTTCAAAGGAGACTCTACAATAAGTTGACAAGGTAGGATGTGAAGTGGAAAAGAATTCTCCACTATGTACTTTTCCACATCAGTTACTTTATTCTTCCAGAAAAATCTCTCTCATCCCACAAGGTTTCCAGTTTATATACACATACAGACACAATTAGCAAATCTCTGGCAATAGCTAGGATACCCGGCAAGCATCTCTCAGGGCCTGAGAGGAGGTGTGGCTGGGAAACACCCAGGCATACCTGAAAGGGGTCAATAGCGGAAGGGGATGGGATTTCTAAGAGAGGGAAGGGAGTTTGTGTATTAACTACATTTGTGTGGTTAGTTAAGCTAAAAGTTAATAAATGTAAAAAGGGGGAAGGAAAATGTGGCAGCACTGTGCACTTTCTAAGCATTTCCAATTCCACAGGCTGGGAATACAACCTTGTGATAACCATGGCAACCAGTGTAGCTGCGAGAGGAAAATGGGTGGCATTTGATCCGCATTAGCATTTTCACCAAATGTTAGCTGATTAAAGAGGACCTCTCAGTCCTAGAGATTACATCTACAGTGGTTAGATCAAAAACTACGCCTATGTAGTGTAAAATCTGGAGGCTGATGGAGCACTTTTCCCACTGACACCAAGTGAGAAGGAATTCCTTTCTGCAGGTCTGGTTAAGTGATCCATAGCGGTTTCCTGTGTCTCTAGGGGTAAAGGCACAAATAGGTAATTTCCTATATTAAGATCTTGTGTCAATAAAACTGAGGTGAAGGTAAGTACAGAATATTAATAGCTTGTTAAAAGGGTAGAGTAGGGGCCAGTAGGTTGCACTCTCCTAAGAAGGCTGTTAGAGAAATCAGGGGCCCAGTTACGCTTATCAAGAAGGCAGACATGCTGTATCTTCTTCCCAGTGCCTGTCCTATGAGACTCTGAATATGGCCTATTTGCAAGGCTCCTCTCCTTTCCAAGTGTCCTGACATAAAAGATAATTGTGGGGGGCTAGCTTCTAAGTTTATATAGACTGGACTATGAAAACAAAGATTTCTTGCTTATGTGAATACTTTCACACCAGGGCCCCACGGTGTGGGGGGTTAGGTCATCCAATATAATGATTCATGAAGGAATTATGCCCAATAGTTGATTGATATACTGCTGGGGATCTTTGGGGAGTCCCACTAGGGAAAAAAGAGTGCTATCCCTTCACAGGTGTTTACAGAAGTGACATCAACTCTTCAAAAGGCAAATATTCCCATTGCCTTGCACTCTGGGTATCCTCCATCGGAATGTGTGATGCTGGAGTGGGTCAGCCTTGTGATTTTGTTAGCTGAATTCTCACTGTTTAACCCTGTGACCTGTAGCAAGAGGCTATGTTCCAGCCCCAGTAAGCAGCAGAACTTGGTCGTTTCAGCCATGTGATTCCGGGTTTAGAGTTAATGATAGAATAATATCATTATGGAATAAAGCAGCTGAGGACACGCAAGTGTCAGGGATGTCCCTAATTAGAGGCCTAGTAGAGAGATCAGTGCATGAAGCTGTGAAGTTGAAGACTGGGAACCCGGATGTTGGGGATGCCAGAGCTGTGGGATACCTGCAGAGGAGAGCTGCTAATGGGGAGCGGAACCAGCCAGAGAGAAAGAAGTGTGTTGCAGTCAACACATGGAGTTGGGGATCTAAAGAGTGTTTTGACATTAGACATGGAGATGCAGAGTTTGGAATTTGTTCATCTGGTTTTTGGTCTTGCTTTTGTCCAGTATTTCCTTGATATGCTCCCTTCCCTGTGTTTTAGAATGGGAATGTATATCCTGTGTGTTGTGGAATATTAGTTTAAGATGTGTTACATTATTTATGCTGTGGAATATTTGCTTAATGACACAAATACGTGTTGCACCTTTTCATGTCACATTTGTTTAACTCTGTAAAGCTGTGTTACTTTGCCTGCCTAAAATGTCTGACTGGTCTAATAAAGAGCTGAATGGCCAATAGCTAGGCAGGAGAGAGAAGCAGGCTGGGTTGGTGGGAAGATAGAAGGAGAAATCTAGTGAAGAAAGATGAATGAGAAAAGGAGGAGAGGGGGCTGGGGAGATGGCTCAGGGGTTAAGAGCACTAACTGTTCTTCCAGAGGACCTGAGCTCAATTCCCAGCAACCACATAGTGGCTCACAACCATCTGTAATGGGATCTGGTGCCCTCTTCTGGCATGCACTGTAACATGATAAATAAATCTTAAAAAAAAAATAAAAAAAAAATAAAAGGAGGATACTAGAAGCCAACCACCCAGCCACACAGCCAGCCACAGAGTAAAAAGGAAAGAAAGACAGATATGCAGAATAAAGAAAGGTAAAAAGCCCACAGGCAAAATGCAGTTAAAGGAAGATGTGATAACTTAAGTTAGAAAAGCTGACTAGAAACAGGCCAACACATCTGCATGGTCCTAACTCCAGCTCAATATCTGTGTCACAGAAATCTTAGTTAAATCAGTGACTGTCTGTGGTTATGTGTGAGAACTGAAAGGGAAGGCGTAAAATCTACAGAGAGAGAGAGAGAAAGAGAGAGGGAAGTGTGTGTGTGTGTGTGTGTGTGTGTTAGAGAGAGAGAGAGACAGAGAGAGACAGAGACAGAGACAGATAGAAAGGCAGTCACAGAGACATACACAGAGACGATTGCTTTTTTATCCATGAATTCCACATAATGCTATTAGCAAATTTCCTTTTTCTTTCTTTCTTTTTTACTTGTTTTTGTCACAAGGATATAATCTATTTTTGACAGCATCTCAAAAAGTGTGGGGGTGAATTGGGACTATATAGTCATCATCCAAATTCTACTCTGTACATAGCATCACCAATATGTAACCCCAGCACAACAGCATCTACATCACTAAGTCTAAGAGAGCTGGAAAAACACAGAGAAAATTCCCCCAAGGCAAGTGGAGGAAGGGACCTGAGGGAGGAGAGTCCACACTAATTGAGATAATCTTCTTATAGTGTGGAAAAGAACGGAAACTTACTCTGGTAACCTTAAAAAGAAAGGAAACAAAAAGAAAGGTAACAGTACAGCTCTGGAGCTATTAAAAATAAGTTTTGAGAAGTGTGCTTCGCTGACTCTGTGAGAGAAACAGAAGGTAGAATGGAGTTGTCTGTTTGCTGAGCTCTAGTATTCAAATATATTTCATGTTTCTTATTTGTTTATTATCGAACACCTATCTGAAGTTATCTATAAGGAAGCAACATTGTAACACAAATCTGAAAGACTCATCTTTCAAAAGCTCAGATAAACTAGGTGTGGTGGCCTGAACCTGTAATCCCAGGGACTTGGGGTGCCGATACCGGAGGGATGAGGACTTCAGACGAGCGTGAACTGCTCTGTGAAACCAATAAATAATAAATACATAAACTTTAGATGACTACAAGAAACAGACTAATGATAAAAAGGTTAGAGAATGACACTCAGGATGACATTTATGACTTGAGCAGTGCATTTTTAGTAAAAAAATAAAAAGTATTAGCTAGATACAAGAGAAATTTTTACCCACTAAGTAAAGCATTGGAGCAAAGAGAAAACAGATCCTTTTTTAAAAGAACAGATGGGTCTGGAGACAGAGCTCAACCATTAAAAACTTTTGCTGGACCACTAGATTCTGCCAACTAAAAATCTAAGGATCACCAGACAATGCCACCTGATGCCTATACAAAAGCGTCTCCGATCTTGCTGTGATCCCCTTTCTGGTGTGGCCAATTATGTATTTTAAACTTGCCTTGACTTATGACTTTGCTTTGCAAAGCTGTAATATTTCATGAAACTGCTTTCATATTGAACATAGAATTTGGGGTAACCTAATTAAGTTTAGAATAAACTACTTATTAATAGAAAAGCTGAGTTCCATTTCTAGCACCCACCTTGAGTGACTCTCAACCCTCTCTAACTCCAACTCAGCAGTCCTTTTTGGCTTCCATGGGTACACGCATATATATACTTTTAGTTACACACACACACACACACACACACCCCTACATAAATAAGAATTGTTAAAAGAAACGGAAATTCCTTGAAAATGAGGCTCAGTTAGAAATGGAAAGGAACAACATAGTATGTAAATAGCCACAGTCTATCAAGAAAACTACAGTCAGACTTAATGGCACAGACTAACGCAGCAAGACTAATGTGGGGTTGAGGCCACTGGGGGCTACATAGTGAGTACTAGAACAACCTGGTCTACAGAGTAAGAGCTGCCTCAAAAATTATGGGAGGAAGATAGAATCCAGTATCAATGTCAACAGGAAAGTATCTCAAGCCATAGTTATGAAGACTACACATCTGGAATGGTTTGAATAAGAATGGCTACCATCGGTTGATATATGTAAATGCTTAGGGAGTGGCACTATTTGAAAGAATTAGGAAGGATGGCCTTGTTGGAGGAAGTGTGTCACTGGGGTCGGCCCTGGGGTTTCAAAAGCCCAAGGCAGACCCAGTGCCTTTCTTCCTGCTGCCTGTAGATCTGAATGCAGAACTCTGAGCTCCTTCTCCAGCACCATGTCTCCTGACATTCTGCCATGCTTCCCCGACTTGCTGACAATGGACAGAACCTCTGAAACTGTAAGCCATCCCCAATTAAATGCTTTCCTTGATAATAGATGCTGTGGCTATAGTGTCTCCTCACAGCAATAGATCATTGACTAAGACAACATCTTAAGCATGTGCAAGGAGTGCAACCCATTTCAAAGAACCCCTGCAAAGATTATGTAGGCTGCACAGTCATGAGGTAAGCGCTCCTCTATGCACTCCATGTCAAGTCCCTCCAGCCTTACAACTGGAGTTCACAGTTCAGCCACCATCATCCAGCCCTCAGGACTCTGTTAGACTTTCATCTCAGTTGGCTCTGCCTGAAGGGGTCCTCATTATCCAGATGGCTCCCAAGGGTCAGAGGCTGTTAGTATTCACATCCTTGTAACACTCTGCCACAGTGAATAGAACCGATCTTCACAACCAAAGACAATGCAAAGATGATGGTCTCTGGCTTCTAAAGAGTTCACTTTTCCCATTTACTTCCAGCTGTCACTCTCAGGGAGGCTGGCTACTGTTTTCAAGGGGACATCATGCAGCCTTGTACAGAGACTGAAGGGAAGAGGGACGGGGTCTTCAGCTGGAAAGGAACTGTCTGTAGAGAAGAACTTCAGCCCCAGCTAAGCTTCCGCACAACCACTGCCCTAATAATGCCTACACTGGGTTTCATTTTTGGGTTTTTGTTTTGTTTGTTTGTTTTTCTGATGCAGGGTATAAACTCAGGGCCTGACATGTGCTGAAACAAGCTCTAACCTTGTCCTATGTAACATCCGCACTATACCTTCCTGAAAGCCCTAAAGCCAGAGTCACACACCACACACACACACACACACACACACACACACACACCCTCTACTGAATTTTCTGAGGCCCAGAAACTGCATGATGTGGTGTTTATCATCGTTTTAAGCAGCTAAGTTTAGGGATGATTTAATACATAGTAAAAGATAACGAACACAGACACTGGGTCCCTGAGATGGGGAAGTGGCTTTGGGATAAGGCAAACACCAGAGGTTAAAAGGGTTTTTGAGATGCACACTCCTGAAAATGTAAACTAATAGGCCTTGAACACATAGTAGGCTAGCACGAAGTTGAGAACCTTTAAGAACACTTCCAGTGAGGGACTTAGAGAGAAGTGAGGAACTCTCTAGTTGGAAGCCCCAGGGAAAGAGAGTGCTGTTGTGTGGCAGCAGAAAATTTAGCAATGCTGACTCCTTCAAGAGTGAGGAATTAAAAAGAAAAAGAGTGAGCAAGTTAAAAATATTCTTAGTGCATTGGATGTTATTTTAGACAACAGGGCCTCTAAAAGACAGTCTAGAGTCTTCCTATCACTGCACATTGTGTATGAGGCTAAGGATGTTCTTCAGATGAAGCAGAACTGTTTCAAGAAGCTATATTCCAGGAACTATGCATAAGGACTCTTACCCACCTTGACTTGATTCAGTTAGCAAGGTGTTGGCCAGCTAGTATTACAATTGGATAAAACTTTAGAGGCCTTGGCATAACCACGACACCAGAGATCATGTTTCTAAACACTGAGGCAGGCAACTATAGGTGTAACTTACAAACTTGGGATTCTGCTTAGCTTACTCAACAAAGCACTTAGCAGCTCAGAGCCCCATTCCCATTAGGCTGCACGCACCTGCTAATAAAGCAATTGGCTCCCAACAGCTTCCTAGAAACATTAGTAATTTTTCTTTTATGATAAAACTGGAATTTGGGGCAGTGGTGATGGGCAATGTCCTTCTGTATGCTGTGAATATATATGTTTCTCTTATTGGTTGATGAATAAAGCTGTTTGGGCCAATGAACAGTCAGGATGTAGCCAGGCAGGAAATATAGGTGGGGGCTACCAGACTAGGAAAGCACTGAGAAGAGGAAAGGAGAGGGTGAGTTGCCAGCGAGATGCAGAGAAAGCAAGAGACTCAGGCATCGCTGGTAAGCCAAGATCATATGGAGATACACAGATAAATAGAAATGGATTAGCAATTAAGAGAGAGCTAGCCAGTAAGAAGTCTGAACCATCAGCCAAACAGTTTGTAATTAATATAAGCCTCTGTGTGTTTATCTGGGACTGAACTGCTGCAGGATCAGGTGGGAAAGAAACTTCCATCTACACAGTGGGTTGATCTATCCTGGACTAGTTTGGAATATGTGCTCAGTAAAGCAAACTGTCCTTTAAGTGAAATTTTAGGGGAAATTATTTACAACCTATGCACAAGTAGCCATGGATAGGATAAAAATCAGATGCATCATGGGAAAAGGTATGGACAGTGAGCAAAGGCTTAACATAACTCAAACTTGTCACAAGAACAGAAAGCCACCCACACTCCTCTAGCATCCAAACTCTCCTCCCATAAAGAAAGCCCCAGATATAACCTGAGGCTCTTGAGTAAATCTTACTGAGAGCCCTCTGCTTTCTTGAAGTGTAATTATTCTGTACCTTTGCTTTGCTCCTGTATAAAATCTGTTGCTACTTCATCATGTTGTGTGTGGTTCTTCAGGTCTTTGCATAAGATGCCCAGAGTCTGGAAACACCAGCACAGTCAGAGATCACCGGTGACTTCATCACAAATGCCAATGAGAAAAGGCAAAAACTGAGTCTCCAAGTTAACCTTCATTTAGAATTTAAGAAAGGATGTTGAGAAAGAATTTGGTTAACATCCTAGAAAAACTTTGATCTCCTTTGTCCAGGAGGCTCACAGGAGAGGACAAAGGCATCAACGGAGATCTCAGTTTGGTCCCTCTGGTTTAGTAGAGAAGGTTTGCCACATTCTGAGACTGGTGATGTCTTGCCTCTGTTATCTTCCCCATTCACTGATGTCTGGACTCAGGCACATCTTGAGAGTCTGTAACTGACAGCATTAACCGTGAACTCCTCCAGAGTAGCACCTGGGCTAGCAAGCTAACTCAAAACAAACAATCCATTAACAGCATATGCTTGCTAAGCCATTAGCAACTTGCATGGGCAGGTTCCTTTTTACAATATAGAATTCAAAAGTGTCTGCATCCTTATTCCATACCAATTGGGGGTGGGGGTGTGTATGAACGAATTCTGTTGCGGTTAAGGAGGGAATCTCTGAGGACAGAGAACATTCCATGGAAACACAATCACCTTCACCTCCTGGCACCCATGCCCTGTGTTCTACTCTCTTATACTGGACAGGGCTGCCTCTAGAGCCCATAGGATACCATAGAAATGAAGGTGCAGAGCTTTCAAGGTAGCATACGACGTAATGTGAACTCTTCCCAGCTCCCCCTCCCTCAGATTCCTCATAGAGGAAGACTGGTAGTACAGAGTGACACCTATCATCCTGGGGAGAGGAAATGAGCCCCCCATACACACACAATCAGAAGAATGTAAACAAATGACCTTGGACAGGGATGGTCCAGTTTCCAGAGGCCCACAGCAAGGTATCTCAGTAAGTGCCAGTCACAGACAAAATAAGGCTGTGTTTCAGAAAATAAGTTTCTGGATTAGTTCCCAGAAAGAACTGCTCTCAAAACTTCATCTAGCACTGCCAAGTTCAGGAGGATGCAGTGTCAGAGGTCCAGGCTAGACTGTCCTCAGAAGGAGGGGACTGTCATCCACTCTTCCAGCACTAATACGTGACCTATGCAGGGTCTTGGACTCTTTGTACTTCAGTTTATATACCTATGGGCTAATATTTCATGGTAATTTTTTCTTACTTTCTAGACTACTGACATCCTACTCTGTGGAGCAAAGTCCAGACCCAACCAAGGACACAGCATCAGCATTAATCTTCTTGAAGATTAAATAGACTGACCCACGCATACCACTGGACACACAGTAAGAACAGAATAAATGTAAACTATAATTTAAAACAGTTTTGTGGCATCATCAAATGACCATTTCTATACCATTTCTCCTTAGCACTGTAATGTCATAAAAGACCCTTGAAGTGAGGAAGTTCAAGGTTGTTCTCACAGACATAGGGAATTTAAGTCCAGCCTGGGATAAATACATTTCCTCAGGAAAAAAAAGTAGCATTCACGCCTAATTCAATGAATATTTGATGTTTTACCCACTTTACTGTGGAGCGGTGACATTGGTGGATATTTTACTTAGAATTCATTTATAATGCCTGCATTAAGCACAATGAATGCCCCACGGTTGTGAGTGGCTGCTGATACACTGTCTTTCCCTTCTGTCTCCCTTATGGCCCTTCCTCCTGTATCTAGGCTGAGAGAGTATCCCTCCATAGGGAATGGGCTCCAAAAAGCCAGTTCATGCATTAGGGTTAAATACTGCTTCCATTGCCCGTGGCCCCATAGACTTCCCAAACCCCACAACTGACACCCATTGTCAGGGGGTCTGGTTCCCCTAGTTCCAGACACCTATGAACACCTGATTTTTGTCAAAGAAGCTAAAATCATACAATGGAAAAGAAGAAAGCATCTTCAACAAAGGGTGATGGCATAACTGGATGCTGATATGTAGGAGACTGCAGATAGATCCATGTCTATCACCATGCACAAATGGATCTTTCCAAAGGTCCAAATAGATCAAAGATTCAACATAAATCCAGCCACACCGAACCTCTTAGAAGAGAAAGTGGGAGGTACCGTTGAAAGCATTGGCACAGGAGACCACTGACTGAACATAACACCAGTATCACAGATACTGAGAACAACAATTAATAAATGGTACCTCCTGAAACTGAGGAGCTTCTAAAAGGCAAAGGAAATTGAACCTAGGTCCTTTGCAAGAATAGGTTCTCTTAATGGCTATCTATCCAGCCCTCCACCCCCACCCCTTCTCGACTCATCTAGAAACGTCTTCCCTTTATTTCTGTTAGGCAAATCATTCATGAGATCTGGGTTGTCTCTACCATTCACAGCACAATCAGAAAGCGCGAGTAACAACTGTACCCCCTGCTTGTGTCACTCAAACAGCATTTCTCTCCACAGAAAACGCAAATCTGTAATTTTTTTCTTTCCAAAGGCCCAATGACATTTCCCGGGACATTGAGAGATGGGCTTCTCTTTAGTGGAAGCAGAATCCTGAGCTTCCTATTAATGCCATCGTGGTTCTGGGTCCTGAATCTCAACACTGAAGATTCAGCAAGTGTTCTCTGTGGAGATTATAAACTCTCATGTGCGACAGGAACTTGCTTCTCTTCCTGCCTTGTAGACCACCAGCCGTGGCTTGGTGTAGAAAGCGTTTCATTTCAAAACTCGGAAAGATTAGCCTGTTAGGTGCTTTTGCCATGCACAGCATTGGAAAACACATGTTTGTGGTTCATAGAAGGAAATGCCACTCACAAGTCAACTTCACCTCAGGTTTTGAAGCCTGCTGCTTCTTCCCAGACGGAGGGCATGGCTCTGAGTAACGCAAGAGAACCCACACACCAGGATCCATCTGCCACCAGAGACAGACAAGTACCCTGACTTCCTCCTCACCAAGGGGGACAATTCTGAGATGTCCCCTCAAAGGTTGTCAGGATTAGACCTTAGTTATCCACAGTAGTAACCTACGCTGTCTGACTCACTTTTCAGTCACACTACCATATTTCCTGGCATTATCTCGCAAATAAATAACCTGCATCCACATCTTTATATGGAATTAGCTTTGGGGTGGGCACATCATGATCTGAGGTTGTATTTCAGAAGTTGTACAGGCAGTCTCATGGACCTCCTGTGATTATGACCTCTGAAATGTTAAGAGTCAGCGTTAACTGGCCTTTCTAACTGGAAAATTCCTAGGCCATTGCCCCAGTCCCTGCACAGACCAGGAAAAACTGGTAGATTGCAGAGAGTGGGCTACAGCAGAGTACTGGAAAAATGTGGAAAGGCTTAGAAAATACTGACGAAGGGAGGGCAGCTATTAAGTACACCTGGGCTAGGCAGGCGAGCTCTCTGGGAGTCTGTGTAGGCCAAGGAGGCTAGGTTTTGATGTCCTTGTTGGCAACTTCAATCTGGCTGACACAAGTTCATAGAAATTGCTTAAGATCAGTGGGACATAGAGAAAGAGCATGGAGCGTGGATAAACGAAAAGGAAAGCCAGACTTTTGCAAACCTGCTGCAGAAGGCAGAACAGGAAGATGGACACACAGAAAATGTCTGAGAAACCCAGCCATGCTGAACCAAACTTGAAGAAACCACTTTGAGACACTGTAGAACATCAATCACCCTGTCCAAGAGAACAGGCCATGAACTTACTAAAGCAATTTGAGGGATCCAAGATAGGAAGGCCAGTTTGGAGGCCTGCAGGAAAGCAGTTTGCTATTTTCATCCCAGAAGCTAAAGCTATCAGTGGAAGGAACTGACAAAGATAAAGCTCAGGAAGCTGAAAATACCCATAACTGACTGAGGTCCCATTGGAGCTAAGGAAGAAGGGGACAAAAACAGACCCAGGGTTGAATATTCTGCCACCAGAGCAAACCCATCTTCAGGGTTTGAGAAAAATCAGCTCTGATCTCTGTTAACCACTGGCTTCAAGGAACCTGAGCAAATAGAACTGATCTAGGAGAGAAATGAAGGCTTTCAGCAGATGGGGTTACAAGTCCACTTAGAGTGGCTAAGAGGTTGCTGCTCCATGAACTGGAGCCTGGCAGTTCAGAAGGGACATCATCCTATCTTAAAAGAGGAAAACACCAGCATTTGGTCCAGTAGATGCAGTCATCATAGTTCTACCTTAATGATTGCTGAGAGGAAGACCATCAGAAGAGGAAATAACTGCTGCTGTCCACGTGACTAAAATGCTAAGATCTAGTAGGTGCGGAGAATACCCGGGTGAGGCCAACACACAAGCCGCCTGATAAATTTTCGGTTAGCTTCCCAAATAGAAACCCACAGGTTTGTCTTTACACTACAGGGGCCCGTGAGTGGCACACATAGCTTCCCTTTGCTGACCTGATTATATCAACAACACTGCGGGTGCCCTTGCTTCCATCTGGATCCAGCCAACGTGTGGCTCTGAGAGGAGGTCAGAGAAGGAGATAGCTGGGGGATGCAGGTAACTGGCTTCCCTGGGTTCCCCTAAAAGGCCATTCCAGACACACAAAGGATCATTACTTCTCAAAGAGGCCTAGAAGAGGCTGGAAGAACTCCATGGCCTTCTTTTCTTGTCCCTTTATCTAGTAGCCCCTGAATGACAACTGTTGCTGTCAGACACAGATTTTTTTTTCCTCTAGCCCTGTAGTTTCCTAAGACCCCACCCTTTGAATAACCCACCTGAATATGCCATCTCTTTCCTGTTATGCATTTGGTGCACTGGTAGTGACTGGAGAAGGGTTGAGCCAGCCAGCTGGGCGCAGTAGGAGGAGAATGAGAGTAGCTCCGTATTATTCACAATTTACAGATCTTAGGAAGAGCTGGTACTCAATACATGTCAAGTTCAAGGATCAAAACAAAGATCTAGACAGGGCCCAAAGTAGTTGCTCTGAAAAGCTTTTCCACATGACCAGGTAGATGCTAAGACTAAGGTCCAAAGGATGTACAAGTCGGGCTGGTGATGAGAGTAAAGGTTCAATCCATCCACAGGGCCAGTGGTTGGCAATGAATCTGCTGCTCATTTGGAGCCAACAAAAAGTGTTACAGTCCTACATCATATTCCCAGAAGTCCCTTAGCCTCAGGGGGCACCTGTGAAGGACCCAGTGCAAAAATCAAAGGTCAACTCCAGTAGGTGATCGGCAGGCGGAGAGACTGAGAAATTCCTTTAGAAGCCACTGTCACTCACATGGCTTTTAGAGTCTGTGAGCAGTAAAGTCAGGAACCTTGGGAATCCAGCTAGCAAGTCACACAGTGAGAAAGGCTAGTAGTTCAGCTAGAAGGAAAGCGGGCCCACTTAGAGACCAATCATTCATTTGCGGTCAAAGAAAAGACTCACAGTTTGAGGGGAACACACACCAGGTAGAATAAAGTCTTCTGCTGAGACAGCACAGCGGGGAGGGAAGGCTGAACTGGGGCTGGCTGAAGGGCTGTCTGTATACCAAGTCCTTCCCTGTTCCACCAGCCAGCTTCCAAATAATGACACGGAGACTTCTTATTAATTATGAAAACTTGACCTACGGCTTAGGCTTGTTTATAACTAGCTCCTATAACTTAAAGTAACCCATTTCTGTTAGTCTATATTTTGTCACATACTGTCCATTCTGCTTCTCCCATGCCCCCTGATATCTCTGTCCTTCTTATTTCCAGAGTCCTCTCTGTCCCTGAAAGTCCCACCTATACCTCCTGCCTAGCTATTGACCATTCAGCTCTGTATTACACCAATCACAGCAACACACCTTCACACAGTGTCCCCACGGTGTATTCTAAAGCATAATTTGCAGAAAGTAGGAGACTCCAAGAGACATTTTGTAATACAGGGATCCACAGGAGAGAAACAAGGACAGTGGTGGGTCTGCCTGGCATCAGGTGCCAGCCTAGGCTCACAGACAGACTAGGTTTGGACTCCATGAAGACAGCATCACTGCTCCGAATAAGACTGAAGACAGTCATTTCTGTTTGTATTTGGAAGCTCTCTCTATCTAAGACCCAGAGCCTGGGCAGGCAACAGCATCTAGGGGGTGACACATGACCAATGAACAAAATTGTGGCACCCTTCCCCCATGGGGGTCTGTTGACCTGCTTGTGACTAGGAGTTTCTAGCAAAACACTTCTCGTCCCCTCCTTCCAGTAAGGCCTGCATGCAAGTTCCTGTTTTCTGTCCATCCTTATTGTCTAAATACAATTCCTGTTTTTGGCCCACCCTTTTGCCAGAGGGGCCTGGGAATGTAAGCTTCTGACCTTGGTGGTTTTCCACCATGCCTGCCATTGGTATATAAGGCTCCACTCTTGTTAAAATAAATGCCATTCTCCTTGCAAGAATGAGCTGCTGTCTTTGTCTTCATTTACATCCCTAGCTCTTTGCCTTGGATTGTTGTGAAGTATTGTAGTGCTGTAAAACCGCAAACACCGGCTCGCTACACAAAATGTCCCAGAGGCCTTATTAAGCAAATAAGACACTACCCAAGGCTCTAGGAAGATGTGGATAGATGAGATTTGTAGAAGATAAAATCCCCACCCTAACCCAGCAAGCCAGTAAGACTTATAAACCAACAAATACTAAGCAGAAACACTAATACAACCTGTTCCCATAGACTGGTAGGCATTGGCATGATAGATAAGGAAAGAGTAGTTTGGTTTTATACCATTCAAAATATGAACAAGGATAGAAAATAATTGGGAAGAAAGGCATGATGGGAAAGATATACTCCTAATTATTAATTTCAATCCTTTTAAGACCACACTGATAGAGGTCAAAGACAGAGACAAGATCTAAAGGAAAGGCCCCCAGTGCGCTGCTCAGAAGGTGTGGGATTGGCCTCCTCGGTTCTCATTAGAACACCATTACATCTTCACAAGCGCAAGCTCTAGCTTCCAGGTGGCGATGAAGCTCTAGCTTCTAGGCTGTGATCTTCTGTGAGCACAAAAAGGGTGAAAATGAATACTCCAATCATTTGCTACTTTGTAATTGCCAGGAACAAAAAAGCTTGTTTCTCAAAACACTTCACTGTCAGTTCCTAACAGGATGGCTGACCAGCCTATCAGAAGTTGGCCACCACCTTGCTGTCTTCTAATTATATCCTGTGTTATGGTTTCTTGTTTCCATCACACTTCAGTTGGGTGTCTGTGAGGAAAGAATGCCTTCCCATGGCCTAAAAATAATGGGCAGTAGCAACTGCAGCTACTGCTTGTTATGTTCTAGCAAACTAGGAAGCTTTGAGTTTTACTCTAGTCTTCACAATGACCCTAAGGACTATACTCAGGGCTGTTTCCCAGCGTAGAAAGCTGAGGCTCAGAGAGCTTATGTTGCAGCTTGTAGATGAAGAGTTGGGATGTTAAGCATGGAGCCCTTGAATCCAGGCCTAGAACCATGGAGCTACAATGCAGAAGTGGTTGTTTGCCTCCACATAGATTAGAGAACTAGGTTCCAAAGCCTACAGTGGAGAGAAAAATCCAAGTATCATGCATATGTATCCCATGGAAACTTTTGGAAGCAAAATTGGGGCAAAGTTATGTTTAAAATGAATGAACAAACCCAGTTTATGTATGGTAAGAGATGATGTTGAATCTTTCAGAAGAGCTTTCATCATCAAAACAGCTTTCACCATAACAAAACTGATTTTGTCCATGCATTTGAAACTGACATTCTCCCATATTTTATTTCTAAAGATTTCCATGAAACATCTTTTTCTCTATTATCACAACACTTCCAGGCATAGTCCATAATCTTCCATAAGCTGAGTAGTGGTATGGAGGTCAAACAGCATCCCAGGAAAGAAGTAGCCAGTAGGGTAAATGCCAGTTATGGCTTGTTATTCCCAATGCAAATACAGTTGAAGGTCATTTCACTGGGTTTTGTTTTGAACAAAATGTATTTATTGCCTAGTTTAGCATATAGTATGAACTATTGAGTGAGTCACATCACTCAAGGGAAGATCACATAAAGAAATACAGGAAACTGTTTAAACATACAGTACGGAAAGGAGTGTGCTCTGAGATGCAGGAGACAGCTAAACAAACTCTTCCTTGTCCTGTTGGTTTTTGACTTAACAAAAAAGTTATTAAAAAGAATAAGAAATAAATAATAGAATTTTCTATAAATTAAAATGTAATAAAACTCCAATTATTATTATGAGTAAACACTTCCTAGTGATAACATTGATTTTTTTCAGAGTTAAATGCAAACTTAGAAGCATCAGTTGTGATGGAAGAGGAAAAAGACCCTTGCTATGAAGTGTCCTGTTTTGCATTTCAGAAATCCAACCTACTTTCTCCCTGTTCCTCTTTAATCCCCTAACCTGCCCCCAACTTCACCCCCACAGAAGCCTCTAACTTCCCTCCACCTGTACCAATCTCCCTGCCTCGAGGAGGTCAAAACGAACTGAGGATGTGTTAAAGTCCAAATCTTTCCATTTCATTTACATGAATAAATTTACAACAAATCATTTTTAAAGAACAAGCAATCACATTTCAAGCGTTTAAACCAGAAATACTAATCAGATTCTTAGCAACAAGAACAGATGGTCTCTGGTGACATAAGCGAAGCCATAGAGGGGCACCTGCTTACTTCCACACGAGCAACCAGGGAGCCTTGACTTTGCTCTTCTGGAAGTTGATGAGGAGACTTCAGATAGACACTGAAAGGAATTATTTCCTGTATGAGACTCAGTGTAAGCTCAGCAGAGGCACTTGGTGGCACCAGCTCTCACGGCAGTACCTACACAAAACATGTCTTTCAGTTCTTGAGGTCCCTGAAGGGATCACAGCGTTCGGACACAGCAATTACTTGCAGAACAAATTGGCCTGCCACTAATGGCAGAGCCTGAAGGACAGTCTGAGGAGAAAACAACACGGATCCACAACTGACAGTTGATCTCTGATGGCTTTAGAAGTGCTGGACCTGAGGAGTGCTCTTAACAGGAATTATGCAACTGAGAAGGGGATTTTGCTATTTCTGTGGTTTGCAAGATGAGGATTAAGGCCACCACAAAAACTTTTAGACAAAAGGTCTGCAAGGACAATGATGATAAGTTTTCAAAGCCAGCACATGTTATATCTGACACACATACACACACACACACACACACACACACACACCAAAAGAATATAGGTTTTTACATAGCATAATCTTGAGGTTTGGTGTATAAACTACACCAAGAATATTCTGAACATATATCAAGGCTACCAATACTACATGATAAATAGTAACAAGAGGGTTTAGGCATATGGCTCAGAGAGGAAAATGCCCATGTAAAATGTAAAAGCTGAACGTTGTTGCATGTCTGCAGCTATAGCACTAGGGTTGTGAGCATGGAGACAGACAGGCACTGGAGTTCAGGGCTTGCCTAAGCAATTAGTGAGTTCTTGACTCAATGTGACACTCTGCCTCAAAAAATAAAAGGGGGAGATCCATACAGGAGGACACATGATGTCACCCTCTGACCTACACACACACACACACACACACACACACACACACACACACACACACGCGCGCGCGCGCACACGCACACACACACGAACACACCTATTAAAGCAAGCTTTGGTGAGTCCTTAATATCTGTATATTATAGTTCTTAGCCTCAGTAGGTTTAGCATGGACCCCAATTAAAACCGTTGGCCAGGAAGGTGCTAATCTCAAAGGAGACTGAGATCAGGTTTTAAGTAAAAGACACAATGATCGTTACTCGGGGCATAGGGTTGTTGACTACCATCATCAAAGAATTAGCTCCGTTCAGATTAATAAGGAACCAGAGCCAATTCATATTATTTCAGTGTTCCCCTGAGGCTTAATCATGTGAGGGCATTGAAAAATCTCCAAGGAATTCTCATGAAGCACAACATTTCTGGAGTATTGCATTGATAACATTTTACCATTTTAGTAGAATTTATCTACATAAATGTAATTAAAAGGACAGAACATAATCATTTTCTTGAAAAAGATGAATAAACATAAAACTAAAAAATCCAAGCACTATTCATAGTCCTTAACTATAATAACGAAGCCAAACTCACCCTTGCTTTTGCATTCTAAAATAAACACAAAATTAACTTTCCTCCTGAGGGCCACATTAGAGATCCACAGAGCTACCACTAGAGGGCACCATAAACAGACTACAGAACAAATCCCCTAGACCTTGACTCTCTGGCACAGCCTTTGTCTTACTGAGTTTTAAAAAGTTAATGACAAAAGAAGATACTTATCTTTGAGACTTGGTTGACTTCTTCCCCTATATCTAGTTTCCACAACATCTTCATCAATATGACTTGGGGCATTTCCACTAGGGTGCCAAGTAACTTTAGGAGGTTCCGCCTGAGTAACACCCAACCAGACACTTCGATTCATGTTTCGTTTACTGTAAAAGCTTTTCAGATATTTTACGATGCAGCACCAAATTATAGAATGACGTGTGATCATCCTGAGATTTAGCAAGGGGATACATACATTTGTTTTGGTTTTCTTAAGAAACACATATGGAAGCTGAGGAAATGGTTCAGTAGATTACAGTTTGCTCTGTTAAGTATGACGACTTGAGTTTGAATCCCCAACAACCATATTTTAAAAAAAGAAACCGATGAAAGGTGTGGTGGTGCACGCCTTTAATCCCAGCACTCTAGAGAAAGAAGCAGGTGAATCTCTGTGAGTTCAAGGCCAGTCTGATCTACAAAGCAAGTTCCAAGACAGCCAGGACTGCACAGTAAAGCCCTGTCTCAAAACAAAACAAAACAAAAACAAGCAAACAAAAACAAAAATGGCATGGTTATGCATGTAAACCCAACATTGGGGGTGAGGGGCAGAAAGGTAGATCTCAGAAAATTTCTGGAGAGCTGCCCAGCTGAAACACCAAGCTTCAAGTTCAGGGTGAGACCCTGTCTAAAAGGAACTGGGTGAATAGTGACAGCTGGTGATAGCCAGTGTCTTTTGGCGTCTGCACGCGCGCGCGCGCGCGCGCACACACACACACACACACACACACACACAGTTTCCATCAAAAGGTCCTGTATATATGAAGATGTAAGTAAACTTGAAAAGAGAAACCCTGAACTAAGACTGTCACAGAAGGGGTTCTCTGCTCAAAAACAACCACCTGGTGGAGTGTTTCACAAGATTTAGCCAGCAATGTATACAGGGGCCACTACAGCTGTCATTCAAGGTGGGGCGAGCTACATCTTGAGCTCACTCACACACACACACACACACACACACACACACACACACACACACAATCAATCATTCAATCAATCATATTGTGGAGCAGGTTAACCCCTTTTAAAATATCTCCTAGGTCCAGCCATTCCTTTCTTCCCTACTTTTAGCAAGTTCAGAAGAAACCACTATTGAGAGCTGGTATGTGTCCTTCACACCCTTACATGGAAGGGCCTCCATTCACCTTACAGTCATCTCTCTATGTCTGAGGATTAGCATCATGGATTTAAGAAAAGATGGAAATCAGTCAAAGAAAAGCTCAGCTATACTAAGGAGGTATAGGCCTTTTTCTTGTTACTCTCTGAACAATGTGGGATGAAAACTTTTTTTTTTCTTTTTGGATTTTCGAGACAGGGTTTCTCTGTATCATTTTGGAGGCTGCCCTGGAACTCGATCTGTATACCAGGCTACCCTCGAACTCACAGAGATCCACCTGCCTCTGCCTCCCAAGTGCTGGGAATAAAGGTGTGTGCCACCAATGCCAAACTGGGATGAAAACTATTTACATAATATTTTAAATGTATGTGGTACTATAAGTAACCTAGAGACAGCCTAAAATATACGGGAGGATATGTGTGGGTTATATGCAAATCAAATATGTAGATTATATGCAAATATATTTTGTAAGAAGAGATTTGAGCATCCACAAAAGGTCACTGCAAAGGTTCCTAGAACTAACTCCCCGTGGATACCAAGACATAAATGTGTAGTCTATTGTAGTCCAAGAGGCACTCTTTCTTTTCTTCTATTTAGATTGTTTACTTTATCCCTTCCACTGGACTGAAAAATTATACTTTCTTCCTATTCTTTTAGTACTTTATTTTCAGGCCAATATATATATATGTATATGTATATATTCATTTAAATTCCTCAGGATCTTTTAATATGATCTCCCCTGTTCCCATCTTTGATGCATCTATTATTGCATTGCCTTCACCCCCTCTCCTTTTAACATTATTATCTCCCAGCACTCATAGAAATTTCATTCCAAAGTTTCTAGTGTTGGTAGTGAGAGGAGCATTTCTCTTCCACAGCTCCCTTCACTATGTTGCTGGAAGTCCATAAGTAACTTCCTGGTCTTTCTTTTAATCCAGCTGAATATCATTAACCCTTTGGGTTTTTTTTTTTTGCAAAACATGTTTAGTGTTTTGTATATTCCGGTCTTTCTACCTTCCATGAATACTGCCCTACAGTCTACCTTCACTGAATTGGAAACAAATGTCATGCCTGTAATGATTTGAATAGGAATGGCCAGTATGGACTCATATATTTGAATGCTTGGTACCTACTTGGTAGAACTGTTTTGGGAAGGATTAGGAGGTGTGGTTTTGTTGGAGGGGTGTGTCACTGGGGGTGGGTTTTGAGGTTTCAAAAGCCTATGCTAGGCTCAGGCGTGCTCTCTCTCTCTCTCTCTCTCTCTCTCTCTCTCTCTCTCTCTCTCTCTCTCTCTCTCTCTCTCTCTCTCTGCCTTCAGCTTTCAGATGACATATAAGCTCCAGTGCCTGCCTGCCCGCCGCCAGTGTCCCATCATATTTTCTCTAGCCTTGAGTCCTCTAATACAGAACAAGCTTTCCTCCCCTTGTCCATCAAATCCTCTGTGTTTATTTCTTCACTGTGATTTTTATTATATCGTGGGCAACTCCTCCTCTTTTCCTCCATCCAAACACTGCGTTTCCTAATTCTATCCAGGCATAAATTTGTGAGAGTCTCATGCCAGCTACTCCATATCTATCCTTATTGATTGAAGCTCCTGAAGTCTGTTTCACAGTTTAACATTGATTATGTATACTCTTACGCCTTGCATTAAATGATCACATCCCCTGTATTGGGAAGCAGCATTTGTCATTTATTGGTGCTTTCATTCAGATGACAGATATAGTAAGCTTTAAATTTGAGTTCAAAATAAAAACACTTTAAAGGATAAATACAAAGCACCTGTAGTATTTGTAGAATTTTTTTTCTGGGTTGGCTTTATGAGTGGCTTTCAGGTGTCTCTTATGTCTTCCTATCACTTTTATAGTCTTTCACATATCTGAGGACAGTGAGTGTGCAAGTCTCTGTGTGTCATACATTGCAGACAAATGCAAAGACACAGGGCACAAAAACTATCCAACCCACTCACACGCACACGTCGGGTATGGTACAATCTGGACACAGCTGTCTGGGTTTGCACCTCTATTCAAGCAGTTACCAGCCATGTGGCTATATTATCTTGGCAAGCTCTTCTCAGAGCCTTAGTTTGCTGTTTACAGAATCACAAGTGGAACCGCATTCTCTAAGACGATTCATTGGAGAGGAGAAAATAAGTAGATGTGTGGGTCTTGAGTTACTGCACTTGAAACAGCATATGGCAGTCTGTTGACCTGGATAGCACACTTCAGAAGGGAGACACCCACTCCTCACACAATTGGTTATGGGGCCTCCAAGCCAGAAGACTGGAAAAGCCCTGGCTCCACCTTGGCATGATCAGGACCTGGAATTCAATAGCAGTAGGATGGGGTGGCGTTTTGCCTGCCTCACTAGCCGGTCGGCTTAGGATGGGTGACTGAGGTTAGTGCCTACCCTTCTGTGGGCAAGACTAGAAGGCTGAAACCGAAGTCACCGGCAGAGCCATCAGCTCGACATCCACACCTGGGAAAACCCCAGCTCCTGTAAGGAGAGGACTCAGGATATCTGGGTTGGAATCTCAGGGCAGCCACCTGTTAGCAAGGCAAGCCTGCCTTTCAGGTTGTTTTCCATGAAACTTGGCAGGCAGCCGACTCTTCTCTGGAGGTCAACGTGCAGGGAATACTTTTTTTTTTTTAGACCAATTAACACTTAACTTTCTTCATCATTGACACAGGAATGATAACAGTCCCTGCCCTTGTTTGGGTGGTGTGAGTTTAATTGTTTATATAGAATATGCATGGAAGAGAGCCCAGTGTATATGAAATGCACAGTATTAATCTCTTGTATGTGAGCACATGATTTTAACACAAGCACATTTTAGGTGATACCATCCTACATGGAATACAGGTAACTAGAATTTCCAGAAATGTTCATCTTTATTAGCCCACCTGCTGATACAGATATTTTGAATCTTGTCTTGTACTGCATATCTTCTTATTGGCCTCCCTGTCTGGCTTCTGCACTCTGCTTTTTTTTTTCTAATATAGTCTTCTTCTTTTCCCTGGCCCCCGATGTTTGAATTCTCTGTACTCTTGCTATTTTGTCAGAAAGTCAAGGACCACTTGGTGGCTACCCTCACTTAAAGGCACCCCAGATCTCTGGGAGACTTCAGCTCTCCCCATCATAAGACTTCTTGATAACTCTAGAGTGAATCTCCTTGTGTGACAACCCTTTAAGTGTGTGTGTGTGTGTGTGTGTGTGTGTGTGTGACAGAGAGAGAGAGAGAGAGGGAGGGAGAGAGAGAGAGAGAGAGAGAGAGAGAGAGGGAGGGAGGGAGAGAGAGAGAGATTTCACATCAAAAGACATTACATTCTCCTCCTCCCCCCTTCCCATTTTCCGATGGCCATTGGACCACCTGGTTTTCTGTGTCAGCCTGATGGAAGCTGGAGTCATGAGAGAGGAAGGAGCCTCAGTTGAGGAAATGGCTCCGTGAGATCCAGCTGTAAGGCATTTTCTCAATTAGTGATCAATTGGGGAAGGCCCAGGCCATGGTGGGTGGTGCCACCCCCGGAGTGCTGGTCCTGGGCTCTGTAAGAAAGCAGGCTGAGCAAGCCATGGGGAGCAAGCCAGGAGCAGCACTCTTCCACAGCCTCTGCATCAGCTCCTGCCTCCAGGATCCTGCCCTGCTTGAATTCTTGTTGGGGGAAGTCCTGTGCATTTGTCAATAAAGCACTGTCTGGCCAATAGGGAATCAAGATAGGTGGGACTAGGAGTCCAGGAGAACTCTGGGAAGGAGAAACAGAGGAGAGTCGAGAAGTAACACCATGGGGTAGGAAGCCCGGAAACGTCTCCGGTAAGAGAAATACATAGATTAACAATTATGGGGTAATTACTTAAGTCAGAGCTAGCCAGGAAGAAACAAGCAAGGCCAACAGCTTCATAATTAATATAGTCTCCTGTGTGTTTATTTGGGACTGATGCGGCTCTAGAACCAGGACGGCGGGAAGGCTTCTCTCAAAGAAAAAGGCTTCTCTTAACAAGTTCCTGTTCTGACTTCCTTTAGTGATAAACAGCAATGAGAAGTGTACGCTGAATTTTATCCTCAACTTGCTTTTTGGCCATGGTATTCTGTCATAGCAATAGTGATGTTTGAGACTTCACCCAGACTCAACCACCTAATAAAACTATTTTTACTCCCTCTAGTCTCTCCATTTTCTCTCTCTTCCAGAATCTAGCTTTGAGTATCACTATTATAACAGTGGCTTAACTTAATAAACAAAACAATGCCCCACACAGATCTACCCACCATCCAACTTGATCCAGAAAATTTCCTCATGAAGATTGTCTTTCTGGGTGATTCTGGGTTGAGACCACTTGATGGTTAAAGCTAAACAGCCCGTACATCTCCTCTCAGTTGGTATAAAAACCATTTGTATGCCTGAATCCCCAAAGGTGGTCTTTTTGGGGGGAGGGAGGGAATGGCTGAGGACAGCATCATCTTTCTAGGGTGCCAGCATTTGAATAAATCTAATATCTTTCCTGTCACCCTCAATCCCCATGTATTCATTTCCCATGCATTGACTCTTAAGTAAAAAGTAGATGGATTTAAGTCTGGTAACAAAGAGAAATCACAGAGTGTTTTATGGGCATTATAAGGCACATAGCAGGTGCTCAGGAATAAGACAAAACACCTTTGCCATTGTCTCAATTAGGGTTTCTATTTCTGTGAAGAGACACCACGACCATGGCAAAGGAAAACATTTAACTGAGGAGGCAGCTTACAGTTTTCGTCTGTTATAATCATGGCGGGGAGCATGGCAGTGGGCAGTAGACATGGTGCTGGAGAAGGAGCTGCTACAGTTGATATGCAGGCAACAGGAAGTAGACTAAGGTACTGGGCAGTGTCTTGAGCTTACATCAGACTTCAAAGTCCGCCTCCACAGTGACACACTTCCTCTAACAAGGCCACACCTCCTAATAGTGCCACTCCCTTTTGGGGGCCTTTTCTTTCAAACCATCACAGCCATCAAGGAATTTATAGCATATGTATTACAACAACGTTCGTAATACATCTTTATCTTTAATGTCTATGGGATCTGAGTACACATATCTTCTTTTTTTCATTTCTTTTTTTATTTAGTCTGTCTTGAGGTGTATCAATTTTATTGATATTTTAAGAGAAACAGCTTTGATTTTGCTAATTTCATCTACTGATTACCTGTTTCCCATTATTATTTCATTTCTGCTCTTTCAGAAGTTATTTCTTTTACTCACTTGGGGTTTGAATTGTTCCTTTTTATGAATGGGTATGAATTATTCATATTAGTGAGGTTCAGACTGATGCTTCTACACATTCATATAGCCTGCACCAACCTATTCTTCATCCTCATCCTCCAGTTCCCCACATCCTCCCCACATCCTGCCATTCACATCCAGCCATTGCTACTCTATGCTTGGTTGACTTTTAAAGCTTAAATATATGAGGTACTTAAATTAAAAGTTAAATTACGTTAAAAGCTCTTCTAGTTTTCTTGGACTGACTCCTGTACTATTTATTGATAACCTTCTTTATCCCTTGTGGCTCAGGTACTGGTCTTAGGGAAAAAGGACAAAAGCTACATCTTCATGTGCAACAAAATTGAAGTCTGAATGTGTAAAGCTGGCATTGGTAAAGAAAAAAGTCCAATATGCTTGTCTCTATATTGATTTTGTATATGTATTTCATTTAACTGCTGAGCCATTTCAAAACAAATGTGAGACATCATGACACTTTATCCTTTAATACTCTAGCATGCATTTTAAAAAACACCTAAAGCCATTCATTCTCTGATAATTACAACACTATTATCACACCTAACAATTAGTGATAATTCTCTAATCCACTCTAAATACCCAGTTGTGCTTTTAGTCTCTGCTTGCTTTCCATCCTTAGATCCTCATCAGCGCCTCTCTGTTTGGGTTCAGATCCCTGAGAGACTGGCTTCTACAGCCTGCTTCAACCAGGCTTCCACTCAAGGTCAACCAATGCTAGGTGACAATGATGCACACTGACAAGAATAAGAGGGACTGGGAGTAATTGGGGTGTTTCTTCTTTTCCTCTCCTCGCCCCAAGTTAGTGACATGCTCTTGGCTGTGTCTACCACTCTATCTCTTGGTAGGCAACACCCTACTCAGCAACTGCTCCGAGTTCATCACTCTCCCTAGCTTGCTCCTTCAGGTCTCAGAGGGACTGGCAGTGGCTTCTCTGCCAAACCATGGATTTGTCAGCAACTTACTGCTTCGTTTTGTCCTGCCCATGCCTCTCAACAGTCTCTTCAAGAAATGATTTAGGGCTGAGTTCATTTAAGTTTGACATCTGTTCCCTACGAAGACCCTGACTCATATTTCATCAATTCATATTTAAACAGTCACATTTACCTGTTTTTTTGTTTGTTTGGTTTTGGTTTTTCGAGACAGGGTTTCTATGTCTAGCTTTGGAGCTTATCCTGGCACTCGCTCTGTAGACCAGGCTGGCCTTGAACTCATAGAGATCCACCTGCCTTTGCCTCCTGAGTGCTGGGATTAAAGGCGTGTGCCACCAACGCTGATGTGTGGTTTTAGCGTTCTTTTTTTTTTTTTTTTTTTTTTTTACCAAAATCCAATCAAGGACCTTGTGTTGGATTTGTTTCTGCCTCTTTAGTGTCTTTTTTGTTTTGGTTTGGTTTTTCAAGATAGGGTTTCTCTGTATTGTTTTGGAGGCTGTCCTGGAACTCCCTCTGTAGACGAGGCTAGCTTCGAACTCACAGAGATCCGCCTACCTCTGCCTCCCCAGTGCTGGAATTAAAGGTGTGCACCACCAACACCCGGCTCCTCTTTAGTGCCTTAATCAAGACTCTCCCCTTCTCTCTGACCAGTGGCCTCTTTTTATACCAATTGTCTGACAGAAGAAACACATGCTGAATTCGTCCAGTTTTTTCCTCATAGTGTCACTTAATTTGCTCTTCTCTTTGTGTCAACTTTAACTTGAATCTAGTCAAATCTTTAGATCTAACCCACATTTTAGCCCTGGTAACCAGAATATGGGTCATTTCATACAATTTATAAACTATTATCACAGGAGTCTCATCGTATTAGTAATAGTTGGATCATTAGAAATTTCAATTACTAAAAGAGAATAGCCATGCTTTCCCATTGTGATTGTAAAAGAGCCTCCACCTGCTATTCACAAGCAATCTGTAAAGGTTGTGCATTGATGGAATGCAGATCTCTGGTTCTCTGTGCTCTGCCTGGCTATCTTAACATCCGTTATTTATCCTGGCCTACACTGACTGTTTCATGCAAACATATTGTTTTCTGTTTCTATCATTACATCTTCTTGTATTAGGTAGCATCCCTTTGTATGTAAGTGCTTTGCTTTAAAAACAGAAGCTATTTGTCTTTCCTAATTAGAATTGCTGCAATAAAAGCAGGATAAAACCTCAACTCTCTCTGAACATTCAGTTTCTCTCTCTGAAATTAGGGAATCATTGCAATGCTAAAAACTATTCCGAACTTCATTAATGAGGTCTGACAATTCTATGCAATTAAGCTTAATTGGTTATCAGGGAAACTGAGTGCTACACCTTCTGATACACAATGAATTCAGCATGGCCTGCCTTTTCTACTTTTAATTATTACTGCAGCAGTGTCCTGGACAACCCTATTAGTACAGCCTAGCACTAATAGAAATGGACCCTGGGTAGCACAAACTGTAGGCAGAAAAACCATTATCGGCAGCGGGTAATTATACCACAATTAGATTGTGCATCTCCTAGGAGTACTCCAAATGCACTCTAAGGCTATGTCTCTTTCTGTGTGGTAGCTGTTAGTTTCACAAATCTTGGATTGTGAGATTCTGGGTGCTAAGCTCCATTGTTCTGCTGCTTTCTCAATATGTATTCTGAAATAAGCCATTCTGATCCCTTAAGTGCATCTGTCTGGAAGAAATAATGGATTTCTAAAAGCTAAGTGGCTAGACTTCTGGATTCTGTTTGGGTGTTTATATGCGACCACTTGTTATCCTTAAGCGCCCTTTTGGAAGTCTTGGTCACTTGATGCTTGCCATCCCAGGTGTCTGCTATAGGTAGCTACTGCCATTTGCCCACTGTCCTGTGGAGATGATGTCCTGCTAGTCAGGATGCGGAACCTCTGTATGGCCTTAGTGCTTCTCTACAGATGCCTTTCAGCTGCTATTCCTCACTTGCAAACACTACACCAGACAGAGAAAAGCAGCTGGAAAGAAAGGCAGAGAGTGTAGCCACTCAGCAATTAACTAAATCATTCTCCAACAGGATTGACCATAATTACCTAAAATTCCTAACATCCCCTCATCATTACAAATAAAGCTTCCCTATACAGGTGATGAAACATTTACGGCTATTGAGAAAATACACAATGATTCATAGGTGCCTCTAGGCTAGAGGATATATAAACAATTGCACTATGGTCCGTCTGGTTATTGGAGTATTTGTTCTCAGAGCTGTTTCTTGTCTTCCTGTGTCTACTCCTCCGCATTTGCAGGATCTGTCCCCTGCAAGCCACATTCCCAGCATGTTCATTTTCTATTGAGGCATGACAAATTACTACAGACTTAGTGCCTTAAAATGGCATTTATTATAGTTCTGTAGTTCAGAAATGGGAGTGTGGGGTGCTGATTCTCTGCCCAGGACCTCATGAAGCCATGCTGAGTGTCAGCAGGCATCTCGTTTGAGGGTACCTGGTAAGAATCCACTTCCTAACTCATTTGAATCAATGGCATCATTAAGTTCCTGATGGTTAAAGAACTCACATCCCTTCCCTTGCTGGCCAGAAGTGGGAGATTAGGCATGGTCCAGTTGCTGACCGGAGCATTTTCTGCAAGAGAAGCACAACCCCAGCTTCAAGTGGAGGAGAGGCTAAGCACTTTGGGCCAGTAGGTAACACCATGGCTAGCTATGGAGTCCTTTCTGGACCCTAAACCCAGAGCACCAACGACACCAATCACACCAATCATGTGATCTGCCAGCCCTGTGACATGAGCTCTTCATTGTGACAGAATCTAAGCCACAGAGTGACAAACTGTGGCCTGTGGACCAAATGTGGCAGGTAACTGTTTTTAGAACAGTCTCATAAGCTAAAAGGTCTTTAACAGTTCTCGTTTTTTAAGACAATTTTTATTATTTTTAATTACTTGCATGTGTGTATGTGCACAGGTATGTGTGAGAACCATTGAAGGCCTGAGGTGTTGTATTTCCTGGAGATAGAGTTAGAGGCAATTGTGAAGTGTGCCTGCTGGGAACCTACAAAAGTAATATACTCTTCTAGCCAGGCTGTGGTGCACACCTTTAATCCCAGCGCTTGGGAGACAGTGGCACGCGGGTCTCTGTGAGCTCCAGGTCTGGTTTACAGAGCGAGTTCCAGGACATCCAGGACTGTTACAGAGAGAAACCTTGTTTCAGAGAAACAAATAGTAATATGAACTGTAAACTACTGAGACAACTCCTTAGCCAGGTTCTAACTTTTCTAATGGCTACATTTTAAATGGCTTACACATGCCTTTGCAATATCATGTTTTGATGCTTAGGTGGCACAGGCTCAAATATGTACTACATGACTCTCTATAAGAAAAAATAGTGGAATTCTGAATTCTGTGCAAAGCAACTTTGTGTCAGCTCAGTCAGAAGAGAGGTAGATTTAGAAGGGAGGGTTGGGAGCACTTGATGATGAAGCAGGGAAGAGATAGGTGACACCCAACAGAGAAAATGCAAACTGGGAAACTTGATAGCAGGGCCATCCTGAAAAGTAAAATTGCCATTCAAAAGACCGGAGCATAATATAATTTTATGTCTTTGTATAACTCATAATAAAAAAACCTCTTGTTTTAATTTACATATCATTTGGTTACTAATAAAGTTGGGTTTCTTTTCATATGCTAATTTGAAGAATTGCAAATGAATGCTACAAATAAAATGAACAGATTTCTGAAACAGGGAAGAAGCAAAAATAGTTAATATCCATAAAACTATCTAAAAAATGGAAAATATACTAAAATTCACAACAAAATAGGAGCAAATGTTTACTTTTAAATTAGTTATTAAAATCCCAAACCAAGGCACATTTAAAACGTTACTTCTGAGTCTATGACTTCATGACTGGGCATTCTCAAACATCAAGGGTGAGTTCCCAGTGCTTGATACCAGTTCACCCACTGCTGGCTTGTTCAAACTGATAGTAATGTCCTCAAGAAGACACAAAAGGACATATTTTACAGAGGAAAAATGACATTTATAAAACTAAGCTTTATATTTTCAGTATGGATATTTCACCCTCAGTCAAGAATGAAACCCTCTGTGGAGGTTTGAATGAGAATGGCCCCTAGAGGCTAATATGTTTGAATGCTTGGTTCCCAATTGATGGAACTATCTGGGAAGGATTAGGAGGTGTGGCCTTTGGTGGAGAAGATGTGTCACTGTGGTGGGCTTTGAGGTTTCAAAAGTGTATGCCATTCCTGGTTATCTCTCTCTCTGTCTTGTGCTTGTGGATGAAGACAGAAGCTCTCAGCTACTGCTCTGATGCCATGCCTGCCTGCCTGCCTGCCTGCCTGCCTGCCACCATGCTCCTTGTCAAGATGGTATGGACTCTAACCAACCGGCCAAAACCATAAAATCCTAAATAAACTATTTCTTCTGGAAGTTGCCTTGGTCGTGGTGTTGTAGCACAGCAGTAGAAAAGTAACTAAGACATCCTCTTTAACGACCAAATTAGGATCCCTCCATACTCCATCCCGCCTCTAATAGGTGCTCCATTTGTACAGTTGGCTCTGTCTTCTACAACAGGACTTTGATAAATGAGCTGGAAGTTTTTGTGAGTGAGAGCAAGAACAATGTCAGGACCTAAAGAGCTCCCATCAAAAGCACACTGACCCTGAATGGAGAAGGCCCCAACTGGCAAAGTGGAGATGGCCTGTGGGAAAAGAAATCAGAGCTTACCACATGGAGACACACAGGAAGCCAAGAGTTCATAACCATACTTAAAACAATTAACACTCCCCACCTGAGCCACCCACTACGCCATTTTTTTTACTACCAAAATGAATAAAAGGATCAAGGTTGTCTTAGGAATTTTTATTGCTGTGAAGAGACACCATGACCATGAGAATTCTTATGAAGAAACATTTAATTGGGAGGGCTCACTTGCATTTTCAGAGGTTCATTCCATTGTCATCATGACAGGAAGCATGGTGACATATAGGCAGATGTGATGTTGGAGATGAGAGTCCTACATCTTGCAGGCAACAGGAAGTTGATTGACTGTCACTCTGAGTGAAGCTCGAGAAAAGAGATCTCAAAGCCTGTCCCCACTGTGACACACTTTCTCCAACAAGACCACACCCACTTCAACAAGGACACACCTCCTAATAGTGCTACTCCCTTTGGGGGCCATTCTCTTTCAAACAACCACAGAGGCTTCAACTTCTCTGAAAAAAACAAAAAACTATGTTTCAACTTACTCAAAATCTGGACAGCATCAAACATTTCCACCCAACACGTATAGAATGACAGACTTAGAAATTTTAAAAAGTCACCATTTGGTCATTTCAATGAGATAACAGACCTAGCAGATGGTCAATAAATCATTATAATATCTACCACTGTTTATATGGAACCACCCCTGATACATACATCAATCCTAACATCACTAAAATTGATAGACCTTGTCAATGTACTTCATGATATGATGCTACAGGGATGGTAAAATTCCAGTTATACATCATTCTTACCAATAAAATTGATGAGCTTAAACAAGCTTTGGGTGTTCACAAACAGCTTATAGGAAATGTTGAGAATAGAAAACTCCTTAAAATGTCACATAAGAAGCAAGCAGCCAAACTCTGAATGTGGAATTTTCTGGGATACAAAGGATAAATAAATTGTATTTTAAAATGTAAGTGGGTGCAGACTGAAAGATGCAGCAGCTATAACAACCAAATGCTGCGTTCAGTCCTTACTTGGGTCTCAATTTGAAAGACAAATGTAGGCGTAAAAAGCATCTGGGGTGATGATAAATTTTAACATACATTAAGTATTATAGGAAACAGGAACCCACTGTTAACTCTTTTGGGTACAATCATGACGTGTGTGTGTGTGTGTGTGTGTGCCGTCCTTACCTACTATAAATGCTCTACTTAATTTCCCTGGTCCTCTTCAGAAGACACATGGGCTTCAGAACAGGCTGGCCCAATCTAAACCAGCCTTTGATCCCCTTGATGGTGTGAGCCACACAAGTGACAGGTAAACTGGGGGATAACCACTGAGCTGCAAATTTTTGTTGGTGAATACACAAATACATTCTATCCCGGGGGATTCCACATTCAGAGTTTGGCTGCTTGTTTCTTATATGGCATTTTAAGTTCTTCTATTCCCAACAGTTCCTATAAACCGGTGTGAGCACTCAAAGCTCATCAATTTTACTGTTCAGAATAATTTCTAACAGGAATAACCATCCTTGTGGCATTGTATCATTGTCAGTTGAGGTGATGTCTGGAGAGGCTCTTTTGCACTTAGGGAAGGGCTTGTAAACACATTTATACACCATCAGAAAATACTATGTATGCAATGAAGAAGCAATTGTTGAAACCACGAAGCTGGTCACCAAATTTTCCATTCTATTAAACTATCTGGTGAAACTGTGAGTACAGATGAAAATGCTTTGTGGATGTGTGACTGTGTACTCAGACCCTGGATCAGATTTGTCACACCAATGCAAATGTTCTCTATTGACAAAGAAAGGCTAAGCCCCTCGTATCAGGCTTTTTCATTTTGGCCACCAACCAGCTCCCACGTCGTGACACAGGGACTTATTATTAGTTTTGAATGTTGGGCCTAGCTAATGTACAGTTCTTGCCAGCTCTTTTAACTTAACCTACTTCTCTTTACCTACATTTTGCCTCCGGGCTCTTTGCATTTTCTTCTTCTCTTACTGTCTCTATGTCTGTCTGGTTGACAGCTGCCTGGCTTCTGGCCCTGGACATGTTCCTTGTTCTCTTCTTCTTTTTCTCTTGTTCCTTCTTCACTTTCTGAGTCTAGATTTCTCCTCCTATTTATTCTTTCTGCCTGCCCGCCCAGCCTATCCTTTCTCCTGCCTACCTATTGGCCATTCAACTTTTTATTACACCAATCAGGTGCTTCAGGCAGGCAAGGCAAAGCAGATGATTAACACACACCCTTGCATTATTAAACAAATGTAGCATAAACAAATGTAACACATCTTTACATAGTTAAGGTATTCCACAACACCCCTCCCCCCAAGTAAGGCTTTTAGGCAAGCTGTCATGCTGTTGGAGATTCAGCTATGCTAATGTTTTCTTTTGCTCTTTGACTTTTTATTCCCAAATTGCAAAGTTTAGAACACCAACTCCACTTCTCGCCTAAACCCTATGAAATTCACTATATTGTCAATTCCAAGATTTGTTGTTGTTGTATTGTTGTTGCTAGTTTGGTTTTTTAGGAATGTGTATGTCATAGTAAAATTCACTGTGCACCAAATTCAAGGGTATTTGTTTTCCACTTACTAGAAACTTGATATAGAAGTAACTACTAAAATTTCTGTGGGGCTGGGAAATAATTCAGTTCATAAAGTGTCTGGAATACAAGTATGAAATTCTGAGTTTAGATTAACCAGAATCCACATTAAAACAAAAGAAAACAAAACAATCAACAAACAAGACTGATGTGTGGCCTGCATCTATAGCTCCAGTATTGGGGATGGGGGTGAGTGGAGACTGGGGGATTCCCTGAAGCTCATTAGCCAGTCAGTCTAGTTGAGCCAATGAGCTTCAAGTTCAATGAGAGACCCTGCTCTTTCAAAATTAAAGGTGGAGAGCAATTGAGGAAAGATGTTTGATATCCACCTGTGGCCTCCACAAGCAGGTGCATAAGCACACACACACACCAGTAAGTTCATATACCACATACACACAAACACAGCATACATTACAAATAAATAAATAACAAATTGGTGAATTAATTTATCTGCAATGTCATGTTTTTTAAATTTTTGACAAATGGGACTACCCCCTATATAAAGAACTTCTAAAGCTGTGTACATAAAACACCCAATATGTTGTTATCCAGCATGTGGGAGGGGCTGAAAAATTAGTAGCTATTATTGCCCATAGACAAGCTTCTGTTGTCTGTCTGTTGCTGTTGAGCCAAACAATCACAAAGAAACCAGGTCAACCAGTCTACAGGTATTTTGACACTAACACTCAGTGGCTCTCTTACTGTCATTTCTGTCCTGCCAAGCCTCAGAGACACAAGTCTCTCTTTGTTCTCTCCCACTGTTTGTAGGCTGAAGCCCAAGTGAGTATTTGTCTCCCAAGCCATGAACCTGGTTATTACAGATGGTTCAGAAAACCATGAGATCCTTGCAGCAGCAAAGTTGGTTATGGCCTAGTAAACTGCAACGAGGTCCTATGAGACTTGCTGTGGCTTTTCCAGGTACCTTGTCAATTTGTGATAAACCATGGCCTGATAGCTCTTCTCAAAGAACTTAAAACTTTAGAGAGTCATTCAAGGCCTCCATTATCACTCACATCACTCCAGGACCCCCTCATTGCTTCTGGTTTCAGAAGTTTGGTCAAAGGAAACCTTGCACAGAATTCTGTCCACAGCAGAGTCTGGGGAAACAGATGGAAAGGAACTGCACCAGACACTCAAGAGCCAGTTGGCCTGTGTTCAACATGGCTGTCTCATGGACATTTTTAGCAGAACTTGAGTTTGAAAGCACAGCACTAAACTGAAAGCAGAGCTCTATCTTCATGAGAGCTCTCCTGAGGGTTGGTGACTTAATGTAAAGAGAGACAGTCTTCAAAAGACCAGAAATGTTTACCTCAGTGGGAATGTACATAAACTGCATGTATTCAGGAGGCCAAGGCCAGAAGATGCATTTTAAAAGCATAAAAGGAGAAATTTGCATACATTACCTGGATACAAAGTTCTCTGATCATGGAGGCCCCAGCTGGAGTTTGCTTCAGGTCATGGCTGGAGGTGCCATTGCTATACAGGGCACCTTTCTGGATTGTTGCATCCTGAAAGAATGCTAAAGGAATTTTGTTACATATAACTGGGTGTACATAGGAAACTTTCAAAACACAGGGTGCGTGTAGAGAGAGAAATCTCTGATGCTCCTTGAGAAAGTCCTGAAAAAGTCATTATCTTAGAGAGACCTAAAAAATTTCCAGGTTTTCCTGGAATTTGGGGACTCCCTTTGCATTTGCCAGATGATCCTGGAGAAATCAGGGTTCCTTCTTGAGGTTGTTAGTTTTGTTAATAAAAGAATTTAAAAATAGATTCAAACAGAAGGTTTGATGGCAACTTTATTAGAGTTTAAAAGAACACTCTAAAGTAGGAAAGTTGTGAATTTCAATAGCTACCCAGAGTGAGAAGGGAGAGGAGGGGAGGAGAGAGGAAGGGAAAGGAGAGGGACATTTCATTGTGTTACCAGTATAGAGATCACAACATGGCAGCAGGTAGCCCATGGTATGGAAGGTGATTTAGAGAAAAATAAGGAAGCCCAAGGAACCAGGGAAAGCATATGTAGGTTCTGGTCCTCATCTAAATAAAAGAGATGGGGAAACAAAGAAAAAGATAGCGTCAGTCCTGACTCAAAGTGGACAGAACCAACCCACCTCATGGTGACTTGACTTGTAAAGATTGGGCTATCAGATAGAAATTCTGGGAAAGAAAAGTACAGTATTTCACTACAGGAAAGGTTATTCTACCTATCCCCTTAGCACAGCTTAAGGTTAACCTATCTTCCTAGAAGGTCCATTGGCCAGTGATTGACATGGTCCATCTAGAGTATTAGGTTTCCATCCAGGTCAGAGGCTCTATTCTTTTGACCTGAGTTCTATTTCCTTAATGGGCCTTTAAAGGCGTTCATCTAACACTGGCTCCAGTTTTGTCTGAGTCCCTACACAAAACTATTGTACTTTGATATCTTCCGTTTTTACAGGGAAGGAAGCCTGGAGTTTCTCTGGGATGTTCCGGGGACTCATGTCTCATCTCTCCTCTTTGGCAGGTAAGGATCTGACTAGCCCTCTTGCTGTACACACTTTCTCATTCTGTCTCCCCTGGCTGAAGGTATTCCAAGATGGCATCCAGGCTCAGTCTGTGCACAACATCCAGTGACATGATTTGGGAAGAAGAAAAGGAGGAATGATCAGTGGCTTCTGCAAGTCAGAGAAAGAAATAAAGAGAGGAAAGATGCTCAAGTAGGAAGGAACTGGAACCCAGCACCTACCATGTTACATGTTGACATGACTGGCACTCATTTCCAAACTTTGCAAAGATAGAGAGGTTCTTTAAAAATATTTTGAAAGGGCCGGGCGGTGGTGGCGCACGCCTTTAATCCCAGCACTCGGGAGGCAGAGGCAGGTGGATCTCTGTGAGTTCAAGACCAAGCCTGGTCTACCGAGTGAGTTCCAGGACAGGCTCCAAAATAATACAGAGAAATCCTGTCTCGAAAAACCAAATATATATATATATATATATATATATATATATATATATATATATTCTAAAAGGATTCCATTTTGGAGAAGTTAGGACCCTCTGGGACATTTGTTTCCCACAAGAGCATTAACTCGGCCAGTCTTTTGTGTTATCTAGATTTTATTCAACTTGTCTTTGTCTGTTCATATTTTTTTCAAGCAGAGGTGATCACAGAGGCATGTACTGCTAAGGGATGGAGCAATAGCACCCTGTGTGATGTCCATGCAGAAGTACCTGCTGCCTGCAGAGCTTTCTTCCCAGACAGTGTAGCATGCCCATGGAATGTTCTAATAGAGAAGACAGATCTCCAATTGTTTCCAACAAACTGCTTCCAGACCTTGCCCACAGCCTAGACAACAAGCTCTTACATGTTCTAGAAAGGAAGGCTCTGGATGCTTAAGGGTAGCCTGTTTTCCAAAGGAGGAGAAGAAAAACAGATGTAAGTTTGAAATATAATAGATACATAATCAATTGGAGGTGAGAGGACGCTCCTTCACTGGAGATATAGACAGGATGATCAATTATGCTCACTGTGAGCATGCACTGTTAGGGGAGAATGGCGGAGACTGCTTAAAAACTCATTGGCTTTTACTGCCATTCAAAACAAGAGTAAGAAGCAAAGCAATGTCACAATGGACAGAAGAGCTTTGAGAACCAGAACAGACAAATAGAAGTTATACATGACACTTGCTATTCTGAAGTTCTGGAGCTATCCTGGGTGTCTTAAAAATAATTTCACACACACACACACACCTTAAAATAATTACCACTAGCCTTCTAGGTCCTAAATGAATTAATAAATAGAATAAAAAATTACTTAAAATTTGGGTAAAGTTTAAGAATATTCATGTTCCTAACACCAGCCCAATTTAAAAGTTTTATTTGATGCTTAACTGGGATTGTTTCTAAGTTAGATTCACAAAAGTTTTCAAGTTTATTTGCTTAGATAAAATGGTCTAAAATAAAGAGAAGTATTAATATTAACTATTTGGAAAGTTGCTAGACTTAAGTTTTACTTCTAGCTGAAAGATAACTCTAGAAAGAAAAAGAAGGTCCCTCAAGGATGTGTCCCAAAAATATGGACATCAGCTATTATTTATCCAAACGAGTTTGGATAGTGTGTGGTATAAGTACTCTAAATGCATTTGAAGTACATATTAATTATCTGTGATTGCATTAAAAACTTACTCCAGAATTTAAGAGCTTAAAACAACCATTATCTCACATAGTCTATAGGGTCAAGAATCCAGGAATGGCTTAGGTAGATGCTGGTGACTCATGAGATTATTGCCAGCTGTCACTTGAGGCTGAAGTCTTTGGAAGTGTCAGCGGGAGCCAAAGAATCTGCTCCCAAACCTGCTCACATGGCCCTTGACAAAGTGACCAGAGTGAGATGGAAACTGGTGTCTTGGAAATGACACAGTGTCTCTTCCTGTCTTCCTTTAATGCAGATGAGTTCTGGTGCAGTGTGGGAGGGAACAACACCAGTGTGTAAGGACAGGAGAAGGACATGTTATAGACTGGCAGCCAGAGTGTACCCTTGGGGGCTCTAGGACCTGTGTCTCTCCCACGTATAAAATGCATTCACTGCACTCTAATACTGCTAAGATTCCTATTTTATAACAGCATCAGCTCAAGCATCAGAGTCTTGTCATTTTAATTATGTCCGGTTACACACAGGATTCCTCAGACACAGTTCCTTGAGTAGGATACTAGTCATTTTTTTCATCGCTGTGGCAAATACCTGATAAAACCAACATAAAGAAATGACTTACATTGATTCATTGTGGTGGGGATATGGTGGTATGCTGGGAGGCAGCTAGCCACACTGCAAGGGAGGAGAGCAATGAACCCTGGTGTTCAGCTGAGCACCCCCATCTTATTTAGTCTAGAATCCCAGCCCATGGAATGGTACCTCCCACATTTAGGGTAAACTCCTTCACAGATGTGCCCACAAGTTCGTCACTAGGTGATTCTAGGCACTGTCACATGGACAACCCAAAGGAACCATCACAAGAACAGTTCCCATCAATTAAAAAAAAACAGCAACAACAAAACTGGAAAAAGAAACATACATACACTATATAGTATCAGACCAGGAACAGGTTAAACATCCCATATGTTAGTATTCCAAAGGACATAAACTAGAGGTACACAGAAGTTCGTGGAGCAGCTCTCAGCCTACCAGGATATGCTGAATTGCCTTCAGACTCAGTCCTGTCCTGGATTATCCCATGCCTCCTGACTATACCTTCCAAGTTATCCTCCCTTTCTCTCGAAATTTAGTATATGGACACAGAAAATTGTTTCTCAGCTTTTGGTTCAATAGGGACAGGATAGGTACAAAGTCCTTTTGCCTGTCTCTATCCCTTTGAGTCCTTACTAGAAAGCTATTTGATGATTTTTAAATGCTTTTCATTTAAAATGTTTTTTAAGCTCTTGTGAATCGCCTGTGAGTTGTATCTGATGGATTCCATTAGACAAAAGTCACACATACATGTCTGCAAGATATTTAATCACTTTCTTGTGATTCATGATTCTGTGAAATATTCTTAGTCTTCTTATAGCCCCTATTTTGAGAGGATCTATGAATCATAGCCTTAAAAACATTAAAGGGTATGGAGGTCCATAGAAGTGGCTCCATCCCATCTTAACTTAAGGTCAGAAAGTCCGAGTCTATTTTTGCTCCTTCAAGGTTAAACAGCAGGGTGTTTGGCCTAAGGTGTGGCTAATGGGTGTTTTACCTAAGCAACAGGATATTTAGTTTAGGGTGTGGTTGCTTCATGTTTTGGGTATTAAGAAAGTAATTACATTTGTTTGTTCTTTGTATTATGGTAAGGAAGTATTTTGCCTTCCCCCTTTTGATTGAGGTATATAAGAACTTTGAGTAATAAACTTGGGGCAGATCCCAGTATTCACTGGATGCCCTTCCAACTCTATTTTTCTTTTCTTTTCTTTTTTGAGACAGGGTTTCTCTGTGTAACAGCTTTAGCTGTCCTAGAACCAGCTTTGTAGACCAGGCTGGCCTTGAACTCACAGAGATCTGCCTGCCTCTGCTTCCCAAGTGCTGGGATTAAAGGTGGGCACCACCACTGCCCTATCTCCTGTTTCTTGTCTATTTCTTTCCTGAATCCACACTCCCCTTCTCAGGAACATATGGACTCGTCAGCAGGAGTGGACAAAGGGGCTCCTAGGTCTGAATGGTGAGTCTCCAACCAAGATTTGTATAGTAAAGGCTTAGTACTCAGGGTGGTGGTGGATGGTGGTATTAGTAGGTAGTAGAAACTTTATGAGGCTAAAGATCTTTAGCTCATTGGAGGCTTCCTTGTTTCTATTCTGTGGACATCCAATTATCTGTCTGTTCCTAACATTCTCCCACCATTGCCAACTGCCATGAAGTGAAGCAGTCAATGAGCCTTGCTGAGCCTGCCGTCCCTACCCTATTTGGAATTTGCGCCTTCAAAACTGTAAGCTAAATATATCATTTTTCTTTTTATAAGTTAGCTGCCTTGACTATTTCTCTGTAGTAATGCAAAGCTAATACAATAGTCTTTTGTGTGGTTAAAGTGGCACTCTTTAGGCATTACTTTTGATGGTTTTGAGATCATAGCAAAGAATTTATAGTTGTTCCCTCAGCTTCAACTTTGGGCCATGTTTCCATGACAGTGCCCTAGATTTGACCTTTACTTTTAAGGAATTTTTAAATGGTTTGCTATCTCTAGAAGCTGAGACTCTTCAAGTCCTAACTCCTCTCTAGTTAGCAATTCTTTCCTCAGCTTATCTCTCTCCTCTTGCATTTTATAAAGGGCTAAAGGGAGCCAGATGGTTCCTTCAACAGGCTGTCTCGAAATCTCCTTAGCTGGATCACCCAGTTCTTTATTTACATGCTCTGCTCTGCACATCACTACACACGACGACGACGATGCTTTAAGATCTCTGGCTCTACCTCACAGGATTCAAAGACCTGTTTCCAACACAGTTTTTCTCACTTTATTTTAAACCTCCACCAGAACATGACTATGGCCCTTAAATTCTCCCCAGCTGCCTCCTTTGCCTAGTTCCAAATTCATGACTACATTTTACCTAATCCTTATGGTTGTCTATTGCAATATTACAAAGCACCCCAAAATCTGGTCTATTAGAATAATGAACACTTATTATCTCACACAATTCCAGAGGAACAGGAATCTAGGAATAGCTTGGTTGAGATTTTTGGGCTCAGGGTCTCTTATGAGGCTTCAGTCAACTATAAGCCAGGGCTGAGTGGGGCTGAAGGTTCCATTTTTAGTCTTAAAGGGCTGTTGGCAAAATGACTTCCATATAGGAACACAGAGTACACAGCAGGGAGAGAGAGAGAGAGAGAGAGAGAGAGAGAGAGAGAGAGAGAGAGAGAGAGAGAGAGAACACATAACATCCTTATAATCTGATCTCAGAAGCTGCATAGTGTTACATCTGCAATATTGTATCAGTCATACAGATGAAATCATAAAAAATGGGGATGGAGTGAATACCTGAAGTTGAGATTATTAGGGAATAATTTTGGAGGGTATCACAGGGTTAAATGTCTCTCTTACCAGAGCCCATTGAAAAGCAGCTGCAATGCAAGAATGAAGCAAAGAAATAAAAATCTTAACTTTTCTGTTATTGAAAAAGCTAACTGGGGGAGGCTTGGATATGGACACAAATGGTATCAATACTTGACCTCAGAATTAGAACTGTTACCTAGATAAGAAAGTAGAAGACAATTATTTTTTTATCTCCTCCAGAGTTTATCACATAGACAGCATGTGTGTGACTGGAGAATCTACTTGGTGTGACTAGGATAATCTACAAGAGTAGTGACAAGTCAGAATGAGCACTGAGAAACAACATCGGTGTGCCTCTCTCCTCCTTCTTCCAGACAGGAGAACTGGGAGGGAAAAATCTACTGTAACTCTCTCCGTTCTCCAGAAGATCACCCCAGGTGTAACGAACGTGGTTCTCAAAGTTGAACATGTCCAGTGCTGGATCCCATCTCTCAGAGATCTGTATTCCTTTACAAGTTCATAGGAAATGCTGACATAGCTGCTCTGAGAACCCTAGTTTAACATTAGCCTGACACCCACAGTGCCATTTCTTACTTGCAATCCCGTTAGTCTTTGTAACAATATAAGGCCGGCTCCTCAATTTTCTGCAATTGGGCCAGGTTTCCATCCTCCTTGCCATGGAGAACCAATTTTCCAACAGGTCTGGCTCCAAAATCTGTGCTCTTCCTTCTGCAGCAGGTTGTCATCAATTATTAAGAACACAGCATTAGTAGGAAGCTGAGACTAAACGGTAATTTTCTAGAACTATTTCCTGCCAGCTCCACCTCTGATCTTCTTATCCTGTGGTCGCAAACCCAGCCTGCTCCATTTCACTTTGCAAAGCAGATTGTAAGGCTGGGGAAATAGCTGAGCTAGTGAAGCGCTTCTGTGTAAGCCCAAAGACCTGGGTTTGATCCCCAGTGCCCACAAACAAAGCTGACCGTGGTGGAGACAGATACAGGAGGAGACCCAGAGCTTGCCGGCCAGCCAGCCTAGCCAAAATGGGGAACCCAAGACTGACCCCACACCTCCACAGAGGGAGCCCTCCAAGGACCACTGCCCTGAAGGAGCGTTTGTTTTCAGTTCCCTGAAATTCTTGTCTTGGTCCCTTCAGACGCAGAGGCTGCACGCACCCTCAGAGTTCCACACTATCCATGTGGTTTCCCGCTCCTTGCTCCTTGTTCACACCTTTGTAAATAATACTCCCCTCTTGCATATGCTCATTGGATTTGCTGTTTCCCATGACCCTTTGTGAGCATTTCTATGAGCACAGTTAGGAGTTTCGCTTTCCTCAATCCAACCCGGTGACTTAGCTTAGGTCCTGGCCTTCTTCCTAGAACTAGGTAAGTCCATGGACTTCCTGGTGCTATCCAGATGGTAGCCCTCCACCAGCACTCTTGGTTTAAAGGTGCAAAACACCCGCTCCTGGCCCCGTATGTTTACTTTGTAGGTACACCAGATGGCAGGAGAACGTGGAAGGTGCTGCTGGCAGAATTCCTGTCATCAAAAATTCGTGCTGTATTTTAGAACCCCACAATTTTCTCCCTGACACCAGCCATTTATTCTGACAACAGGTAAATCATTCCTGAAAGGAAAACAGAGGTAAAATTGTCAGTCAAGGACTTTTGTGCTAAATGAGTTCCAGCTGTTTCCTCTTTTAGCAGCCAGCTGCAAGCCAGGTTTGCAAAAGAAAATGGGAAATCTACCTAGATTCAAGAATAGTGGTGCTCAAGGTGTGTGGGGAGGATGGTTCTGGCTTCTGGACAGCATCTTGGAAACTGGGGGAGAAGGTGGATCTTGAACTGTGGATCAAGGACCAGGGATACTTGTCAGCCTGTGAAGGAAGAGATGACCCCAAGCAACAGAGAATAACCCCTAAGGAACTTTAACATCCCAAGACCATTTATGTTGCCAAAAACCTGTTTATAATTATCTAGGCATAGGGGAGGCAGCGAGGGAATGAACACTTGCGTATGTAGAGCATTATTGTTCACTGACATTCCCATCAAACTCAATTGCCACATACATTGATGCAATTGCAGTATATGCCTTGTTGTTTTGTCTAAGTTTTACTGATTTGTGGAAACACTATTCTCAGTCTATATGAGTAGCTGTAACATTTAAGGCAATTCTATGAAAGTATTGAGTGCTTGACAGTCAACTGTATTATATGTTAGTCCCAAAATGTTGTATTCTTTTGTGATGGTGGTGGTGGCTTTTACAACAGTGTCTATGATGACTTCCAACTCACTATCTAGCAGAGGTTGGCCTTGAACTTGTATCTCTACTCCAAGTGCTGAGATTACAGGCATGTACCATCACTGTTACCCTGTGGAATTGCATTCTACTGCACATATGAACTCCATAAAGAAAATATCCCTACACACAATATTAAAGTCCGACAATATAGTAATAATAATATATACATATATGCAAATAAAACAGTTGAAATACTTCTTTTTAGAGCCTGGAAAGACAGTCCATTTGCTAATGTGCTTGCCATTCAAGTATAAGGGCATGAGTTTGGATCCCTAGGGCCCATGTAAGAAGCTGGGCATAGTGGTGCACACCTATAATCCCAGTGCTGGGGAGGCAGAGCCAGGAGCATCCCTGAAGCTCCCTAACTAGCCAGTTTAACCAGTCAGTGAGATGCCAGTTTAGTGAAGGCCCTGTCTCAAAGAAGAAAATAGCAAAGAAAAGTGGAGACTAAGGAAGATGATTGACATTGACCTCAGTCTGCACACCTCTTACAACTCCTCCTACATCTATGTGTACCCACATATAACCTTATCTCTCTCTCTCTCTCTCTCTCTCTCTCTCTCTCTCTCTCTCTCTCTCTCTCTCTCACACACACACACACACACACACACACACACACACACACACACACCTTTCCAGAATAGTCCAAGTTACACGGCAAAGTGTATACTTGGTTTGAAGGTGTAAAACACCCCCTTCTGGCCCCAGGCTTGCTTTGTAGGTAGACAAATGGCAGAAAAACTTGGAAGGTGCTGCTGGCAGAATTCCTGTCATCAAAATTCGTGCTGTATTTTGGAACCCCGCAATTTCATGCCTCATACCAGCCATTTACTCTAACAGCTTTAACAGTAATAAAAGCCTAATGGACACTGTGTGTGACTCTACTCCTTTCCCAGCCTCCTTCTTACCTGTGTCTCAGCCCTCAACGTTTCTCCTGCCACTCCCATCCCCATCCTTCTGCTTTCCTCAGGATCTAATGCATCCAATGACATCTAACGATCTACAGTGGTGATGGCACTTGCCTGTTTGTTACTCCTGCAGACCCTTGGAGCTTGTATCCTTTCTTACATGCCTGCCCCACAATAGTTTGTCAGTGCTTTGTTGCTTAGCAACACTGACCCATTGTTTACTGTTCCAATGAAGAGTCAAAGAGATCAGGTGCATTTTCCACATAGCCTTGGCCCATTTTTCTGTTGCTGTATTCAGTACCACTGATTGGGTAAATTATTTTTTAAAAATGGGAGGAGTGTATTTTGGCTTCTACTTCATGACCAGTCTTGAGGGACTGTCCCTGGAGATGACATTATTTTTAATTTTCTTTTATATTTATTTATAATACTCATGGGGTGGATGCACCACGGGACATGTGTGGAGATCAGAGGACAACTTGTGGAAGTCAGTTCTCCCCTTCTGCTATGTGTGTCCTAGGGTTTGAGTCCCAGATTAACAGGCTTGGCTGCAAGCTCCTCCACCTACTGAGCCATCTCATTGGCCATGGTGATGACATTCTTACTGGATAAGACCTACAACATTGTGGGTGTTTCGTGGAAAGACAGGAAACGTGAAGGATTTAGTTATACTGGCTTTTATATTGACTTACTACTAAGATAATGTATTAACTTGTAGATTCATTAATTCACTAATTGTATGAATAGATTAGTCCAATCGTGGAAGCAGAAACTTAAGTCACTTCTTTTTTTAAATTTGTGTATTTATTTGTTTTTTAATTATGTGCACATATGTGGGGGTGCACATAATTGTGCTCATGGAAGCCAGAAGAGAGTGTTGGGATACCCTGGAGCTGCAGTTACAGGCAATTGTGAGACACCTGACTTAGATGCTAGGGACCAAACCCTGGTCCTTTGTGAGACCAGTATATACTCTTTACCATTGAGCTGTTTCTCAAGGCTCCACAAACACCTCTTCAAAATCCCATTTGGTTTTAATACATCATGATGGGAACTAGATTTCAACCTGAGTTTCAGAGGGGGCAAACCATCTTCAAACCATACATAGCTTTCCTGGTCCCCATTGACCATCATTTGATGCAAGTTCCATGATTTTTTTAACCTTCTCCTTGAGTCCTAAACCTAAGTCTCATCTATCAACTTGACCTCCAGTGAGTTTGGATAAGGTGTTTAACCAAATCTAAGTCATTTGTTTCACTGCCCTGTTAGAGGTTCTTAAATGTTAGCACTCAGAGCCTTCCCTTGGGAGATTCTAATTTAGAGGTCTGAGGTACAGGAGAATTCTAACATCACCAATTTCCCAAGAGCTGCTGGTCTGGAGACAGTAGCTGTTGACTAGGAACATGTTTCAGTCACTGTTACCCCAACTCCAGGCACTTGTCTTCAATGATAACTCTCTGATCATGAAGTTTAAAACATTAGTCTCAAGCTGGGAGTAGTGGCACACACTTTTAGTCCCAGCACTCAGAAGGCAGAGGAAGGTAGATTTCTAGTTCAAGGCCACCTTGGACTACAGAGCAAGTTCCAGGGCTACACAGAGAAACACTGTGCATTAGTCATGGTTCTCTAGAATCACAAAACTTACAGAATGAATCTCTCTCTCTCCCTCTCTCTCTCTCTCTCTCTCTCTCTCTCTTTATCTCTAGAGACAGGGTATGATGGGAGGGAGGGAGGGAGGAAAAGAGAGAGAGGGGGAGAGAGAGAGAGAGAGAGATTATTTATTGGAAATGACTTAGAGGCTGCAGTCCAACAATTGCTAACTGTGAATGGGAAATCCAATAATTTAGTAGTTGTTCAGTCCCACGAGGCTGGATGTCTCAACTGGCTTTCTGTATATGCTGGAATCCTGAAGAAGTAGGCTCCAATGCCAGTGAAGGAATGGATATACTGACAAGGTGAGGGCAAGCAGATGGAGAATGAGTGACCCCTTCCTTCTTCCGTGTCCTTATATAGACTTTCCAGCAGAAGGTGTGGCCCAGATTAAAGCAGTGGCTTCCTGCTTCAAGATAGGGATTAAAGTTATGTGTCATCCAACCTCAAGATCTGGATCACAAGTGTGCCCTCCATTTATGGACGGTAGTTCATTTCAGATATAGTCAAATTGCCAACCAAAAATAGCCACCATGTGCTGTCTTGAAAAGCCAAAACAAAAAACAAAATAGAAACAATTACTTTCTGTCATAAAATTTGCAGCTATCGGGACTTAGATAGGATCAGTAGTACCAATGGTTTCCTGAACATATCCCAGACTCCTCAAGGCAAACCTGGTTCTGCCTTTTGAGTTAGGTGTCCCTCTGGAATAGCCAAGTTGAGACCTAGTAAGAAATAGAACTCTCTAGACCTCAGATACCACTCATCATTATGTAGGTCTATGTGCACAGAGATACCACATCTTACCTCTGACTGAAAGGGGACTTCTAAATTCTAGACAACTTAATGAGACCCAGTCTTCAAGTAAAAAGTAAAAAGAGGGCTAAAGATACAGCTCAGTGGTAGAAAACTTGCCTAGCATGCATGAGGTCCTGGATTCCTTCTTTAGTGGAAGTTACAAGCTTAACTCTGAAAACTCTTTAGGCATCTACTTCCCAAAACATTTATTATTTAGCTCACATATTTGCCCGACAGCCACAAACTTTCTCAAATTTTACATTTTTTTTTAGAATTTACATTTATTTGTATCTGTTGTGTGTGGGAGCAAGTGCGGGTCATCACACATGTGTGAGAGACATATGCACATGACATGGGAGTCCATTCTCTTTCTACCGTGTAGGTCCTGGGATAAACTCAAATCATCTGGCTTGGTGGCAAATGCCTTCATCTTCTTTTACCCACTGAGCCATCTTGCCAATCCTTGAAATGCAATATTTTAATCAGTTCACCTTCCCTGTCTCCCTCCTTCCTTCCTTCTTTCCTCTCCTTCCTTCCCTACTCCCTTCCCTCCACTGAGGACCGAATCTAGGTCCTCATACATGCTAAGCAACTGTGCTTATATCCCCAGACCTCTTACGTTTTAAGACTTGATCTCATTGAGTTGTCTTGATTGGCTCAGGCAGACCTTGAGTTTTCAATCTTCTTGCCTTGTTCTCTCAAGAGGATGGGCTCTTTCTTTTTAAAGTAAGTATTTTACTATGGCCTGGCACAGTGATACACAACACCTTTAAACCCAGTGTTCTGCAGCAGAGATAGGCAGATTCTCTGTGAGTTGGAGGTTAACCTGGTCTACACGGAGAATTTCAGGTCAAAGTGAAGTAAGTGCTTTTTAAAACGATTGGTCATATAACTCCCACTCTGGCCAGATTTACCTAAGCAGCTACCTCTCCCCCACCTCCACCCCTGCCCATACACCTCCTATATGTCCATTTCCTGTCTAGTTTCAAACCACCATAGGGAAAAGATATTTATAAGAAAGTAATGTTTTTGAAAAAGGAACTAATGCTTCCTGCCCCATCTCTGTGTGGCTAGTATAGGGCAAGCTTATATTGCCACAGGATTTCTGATCCACAGGACAGCAGGGACAGAGTGTAGAGACCCATCCAGGTGGAAGGGCACATGGTAAGGGATCAGTAACATCAGGTCAGTGAAGAGAGAGGAGCCAGGTGGGATTTCCAGGACACACGGCACCCAAAACTTCCTCGTTCTTCCTCACCATGGACTGCGGCCAGAATGGGACTTAGGAAATATGTGAATATTAGAGTTTCCTGTGCAGCTGAGTTTGGAACTGGGACTCATATCCACCAGACATGAAAACTCAATCACTATGTTATATTGTCCAGTAAAATTTATAGAGTTCCTAGAGTTTGTGGTTTCCTGTTCTTAATCCCCCCAATCTTATCATTAGGTATTCTTTGGGGACCAGTCAAGAAGCCTTTTGCTTCTTGGCAAAACATTTTGAGCATCTAAAATCTCCATTTAATGATTACCTGTGGAGTCACACTGCTTGAGAAATTGTTTCAGATGAACTGTAGCCTCTGTGCACCCCAATCCCATGTTCCTCTCCCAAAGCTAAAATAACCAGGAACATCGTGCCTTTTCTTCAAATGAGAAAGAAGCCCCTGTAGATAGTGATACACTATCTACATTGCCCATTTTAAGATTGACATAAATAACACAGTGCTTATCACCCTAATTTACTTTTCACTCATCACTATGTTGAGGCATAGCGATATTGACACAGCCAGTTCCAATTCTTTGACCTGTAAGACAGTACCAAAGCTTGCTTACCATTTTTCCAATTGATTGCAGAATGATTTTCAGTATTTCATTTTTAGAAGGAACAATTCAATGGCTACTTTTATAAATATCAACTTTCAAGCATGTACAAAGCCTTACCTAGGATTCATGCTAAAATAATATGGCTAGACTGTAGGCTAAGGAGATCTCCAGCCTGCCTGCATGCTGTCAAGCTGCCTTTGAAGTGGTTATGCCAGTTGCACGTCCATTAACAGTGTTTGAGTGTTTCCATTCGTCCATTGTCTTGCCAATGCGTTGTACTTGTTTTTATACTTTCTGATAACCTTTTGAGTTTGAATGTTATATTATTTTTAAATTTTATTTGCCTGTTTACTAGAGACGCTGGGCATCTTTTTATATGCTTGGTGAAAAATAGATATCTTCTGTGAAGAGCTGTTTAGCAGTGTTTGGGTTTTTATCTTTTGGTCTTATTGTTTTGTAAGAGTCCTCATGTTTTTTATTAACTGTGGTTTGGGAATATATTTTCCGAGTCTATACTTTCTCTTTATTTTTGCTATTTTAATACATAAAAGTTTTTAGTTTTGTGTAGGCAAAATTTAGGCTTTCCTATTTGTGTTTTTTATGTTATTTCAACGACTTAAGAGATAGCAAATATGTCTAAAAGTTCTACCTTTCACATTTATATCTGCAGCCATCTTGGAAGTGATTTGTGTGAGGTACAGGTTGTTGTAATAGAGCTCTTTCCTCCTGGCTAGTGACACTGGCTATCACAGAGCATGAAGTCATGGCAACAAGATAAGCAAAGTGATACAGTGAGAGCTAGGTTATAGTAAAAGCAGTGAGACTGTTAACATGCTCTCATAAAAGGAAGAGGCTATCACCAGAACCCTACTCCATTCTAACTCCACTGGAATATGTAAGGTGGAAAGCTGACTTGGGGGAATAGGACTCATGGATGAAGCCTTTATGGGTCATCACCCTTGTTAGAGTGGGAGCATTCAATCAGTCACCCATTCCAGAAAATAACCTCAATAAATCCATTGGCTCTCTAAGCTGGACTTGGATGGAATCACTTCTCTGGCTTTTTGCTACCCTGTATCAGGTAACTATGCCTTCTTTCTATCTCCACAGTAAAAGTCCCACAACAGACTCTCATTTCTTCTTGTGAACAGACATCAGCATTTTCTTAGTGAGATTTACTTGCTTGTGAAATCATCTGTCACATAAGATGTACTACAAAGCATGGCATTGAGTTATGACTCTCTGTGTGTGATGGTAATTACAACATGTAAAGTGATAGCCCACAATGTCTTCTTCATGATCTCCAGCAGTGTGGATGCATAGTTCCTTTGTTCTCCCATGGAAATAGTACAATTAGTCAAGGTTCACAAAAAACAAACAAACAAACAAAAACCCAAATATATACCCTGTGATTAATCAAACTAACTTTTAAAAATCAAATATATTTTTAGAAACCAAACAAAAACAATTTCATTCACCCTGTGTCATTCGTACCTAAAAGAAATACACATTTGCTTGAGACCCTAAAAGTCCTAGAACAAATGTTCTGATACTCCCTGGAACCATTTCTGTGGTAGCTTTGAGATAAAATGCCTTGGCCAGAAACTTTATTTTTCTAATCCCAGGGAAGATACAAACTCAGCAATAGTGTGTTGCTCCAAATGTCCAAATGGGCTGTCCAAGGACCTCCCACGGAGAGCTCCATAAATTTACAGCTTGGGTTACTCAGTGAGGTCACCCCATGCGGGTTAGTGGGCAGATGGCCAAACTTTGATAAAAGGCTGTAATCAGATTCCAAAACAAGTACGTACACACACACACACACACACACACACACACACACACACACACACACACACACACAGCCTTTTCATTGTTTCTAGTTTAACCTTGTGATTTATAACAATCTGGAAAAACTCCAAAGAGGACTATATCAGCTCAACCTAGAATAATGTTTCCAAATAATTGCTTCAAGTGTGTTTCAGGGAACTTCTATAATTTTTTTTTACCCATATGTAATTTTCTATTACAACAAGATTAAATAACAAGTACTTTATTTAATTTAAATTTAGCATAAGTCACAAGGAAATATAAACTAGGAGAGAATTTAGTCCAGTAATAGCTCCCAACCTTGACTGTACTATTATCTGTAGCCTTAAAACTATCTATTTCACTTAGTGGACTTCCTAGGGGAGGCCTTACCCTCTGTGTGGAGCAGATGGGAGGAGGGGGGGAGTAGGGGCACCAGGAAGAGAGGAGGGAGGGGGAACTGAGATTGGAATGTAAAAAGTAAATTAATAAAAAAAGATTTAAAAATGTATCTATTTCAGATTGACAAGGTGGTTCAGCAGGAAAAGGCCTTGCCATCAGGCCTGACTACTTGTTTGGTCTTCAGGAGCCATATGGAATAAGGAGAGACTCAATTCCCAAAAGTTGTCCTCCATCTCACCAACACATTCTGTGGCACGAATGCACCTATCTCCACACATACAAAATAAATAAATCAGTAAGGTCATAAAAATATCAATGCCAAATCTGCAAACCAAATAAATAATATTGGGCTGATGGGCCTAAGTCAGTGTTTTCCAATGGTCCCTGAGTGATTTCACTATACAGCTAAAATTGACAACTCAATGGTCTAATTCAAACATTTAGTAGATTGGGAAAGCGAGATTTGGAGAGCTTAAGTGACTTTTCATTATGTTTTTAAACTTGCCCTATTCTATATGATAGCCATTCTCAACATGTAGCTGTTAAAATTTAAATGTGTTCAAATCAAATAAATTTAGATTTGAGTTTCTGACCCATATTTCCCAAGTACTCAGTAATCCACATGTAGCTACTGGCTACCTTATTAAACAGAAAGGATGCATAGGTATCTGTCAAAACAGTACGTTCCCTTAGGTATTGCTTTAAGAGAAGAGAGGTAATTTTATATGTGTTCATAAGCATCTTTCTTTTTCTTTTCTTTTCTTTTTTTTCTTTTTTTTTTTTTGAGACAGGGTTTGTCTATATAGCCTTGGCTATCCTGGAACTCGCTTTGTAGAACAGGTTGGCCTCCAACTCACAGAGATCCACCTGCCTTTCCCTCCTGAGTGCTGGGACTAAAGGCATGTGCCACCACTTCTTCCATAAACATCTTTCTTTGAAGTGTGGCAAAGCGTTGTCTTATGCCTTGCTAAAGATTTCTATGTAAGCATTAATCAATTTCAAATTACAAGCTATTATTCCACAATGTTTAGTATAACACAGTATTTTTAAAGCAAGAGTATCTCACCAGTAGCATGGAGCTCAATAAAGCACCTAATACCGTAATAAAGATGAAAGCTTCATAGGCCATCATAGATGCCACTCAAATCCACATCAATCCACCTCTACCCCAAAACCCATGGATAATAATCCAAAAGAACCTGTTTCTTTGACTGATGAGCAAAGCATATTGGAAGAAATGGGAAAGTTACAATTCCCACTGAGGGTCTGTTAGACCCAAAGCCAGTTCACAAGTGTGTCCAGACACAGCCTTGACCCCAAGAGTGCATACAGGAAAGTGGTAGAGGGTAAAACCTTCTCCTGTGGATAAAAAACAAGGAGGAACCAAGAGAAACTAAGTTTTCTCATCCTTAGTATAATAAGATTTATCACCAGCATTATCATGTTTTTAAATGAGAGAACAGATTTTTGTCCCTTAGAATACCCTGGTCTCTTAGAATAAACATGCCCAGGACAACAGAGTTCCTGGAGCAGGTGCTGGTGCTGGCAGGATTTCTGGTGAGTTGGTAGAATTTTGGCAGTGCAACTATCTTAAAAAATTTGCTAGCTTTGTTTTTTTCAGTTGTGTTATGAAATTGAAATTTAATACCACTGTTTCTTGTGAATACATTGTTCCTTGTCATGTGGCTCAGTGTTTCCCATTCCCAAGTGTATTACATCAAGTCATGAGCTAAACATGCCTAAGATTAAACTAGAGGAAGTCAGTTAGCCAATAGCGTAAGAAGCCAATCTTAGAGAGATTACAGCGTCCCAAGCATTTTACAGAGATTGCATCATTTAATTCCCACAACTCACAATGAGTTAAGTACTAATATTATTCTTTTACAGATCCTAAATGATTTAGTTAAGGTCACACAGCTAATAAGTGGTAGAATTGAACTTTGAACCCAGGCAGTAGAGCTTTTAAAGGAAGCATTTTACTGTTTTCACCATGGACTTAATAAAAAGATCATACTTCATCTTTCAAGATCAGAGACACAGGAATGGACTGGTCATCTGGGCAGGGAAAAAAACTCTCCCTAGTAACAAGATGTGGATGTGGGCTTGGATAGCTGGGATTCCAAGATTTAAGACTGTTTTGTCAAAGAATGGACTTCTAGTCAATTTGACACTGATCTTTCCTGTTCTCTGGCAACAGTAGTAGTTGCAAAAACCAGAGACTAGGAAAGAGAAGGGGAGGACATAAAACAAAACAGCAGTAGCTGTAGGTGCTCCTCCACTGGTTATGCAATATGCCCCAGTGTCTGGGCTCTGGGAAGACTGCGGGGGAGGTAAGGTTTCCTGCCCCAAGGTAGGGGGCCTTAGATGGAGAGATACCTGCATTAATTAGATCGTTATATAAAACACCACCTTTCTTCAGGCCATATTCTCTTTGGTAACCTTTACAAATCTCAGCGTGTTTCCACATTTCATTTACAAATGCAAACAAGAAACCCAGTCAGCTCCAACATTACTAGCATCCCAGCTGGCACAACCCAAATTATTTTCTCACCCAGGCAGCAGCCTGAGGTTGTTATCAGTATCAGAATGCTCTTTGGGTCATTTTATAGCCACTCTGTTTCTTTGCTCACTGAACCACAGACTAATGCAACTTTCCCAAGTAGTCCTGTGTAAAGACAGCCCTTCGAACTTGCTTCTACAAAGCCTCAAGAGTTTTATTTTTATTTTTTCAAAGTGAGGCTTGGATGGGCTTGAAGAGATGACTCCAGATGTTAAAAGTGCTCGCTGCCCTTGCGCAGGACCAGAGCTCAGCTCTCAGCACCCACATTAAGAGGCTCACAACTTGCTGCAATTCCAACTCCAACTCCAGGGGATATGACTCCCAGCCTCTACAGGTACCCACACACATACACGTACCTACAAACAGACATTCATACAGACATATAAATAAAAAAGAAATAGACTTAAAAATGCTTTTAGAGGAGTTTGAGGTTCACCTCAGAGCTGAGTTCCAATCACGCCTCTCTACTGTCAAGATCTCATACAGAGCAATCTATCCATTACTAGTGTCACCCGAAGCCCAGCCGTCCCGTGAGTATTCCCCGTTGGTGTTGTGCATTCCATTGGAGGTAGACAAATGTATAGTGAGTGACATGAAGCCACCATTTTAACATTATTCAATTAGTTATCTTTAAATAGTATTGTCTTGAGTTTTCACATCATGATTTTAAAATATTCTTTATTTCTCAGAGAAGTTTTCGATTCAAATATTCAGATCAAATCTGAGAAGAAACCACAGAGTCACCACATATACCCTTCCTTCCTCCACACACACACAGCCTCTCCTATCATCAGGATCCTATACCAGAATACATTGGTTTCAATCAATGACCCCTCACCGACCAATCCTTGTCATCCAAAGTCCACAGGTTACAACAGAGATTGGTCTTTGTGGTGTTCATTCTATGGACTTTGAAAAGATGTTTAATGGCATGTACTCATCAGTATAGTATTATTCAGAATCATTTTGCTGCCCTAAAATTTCTGTGCTCTGTCTACTTCTCTCTCCCTCCTGCTCTGGCAATTGGCAACCACTGAATATATTATGGTCTCCATAGCCTTGCCTTGTCTGGAATATCAGAAAGCTGAGCTCATACAGTACATATAGTACATATCATAAAGTACATAGCTTTCCAGATGGACTTCTATTGTGTAGTAATATGCATTAAAGATTTAATTTTAAGATTCCAATTTCTTTTTATGCTTCATACCTCTTTTTTTCTTTTCAGAGACAAGGTCTCATGGATCCCAGGTTTGCTTAAGTTGGATATGTTGTCAAGGATGTCAATGAACTTCAGAACTTCTTGCCTCCACCTCCAAAGTGCTGAAATTTCAGGCACAATAGGTTTTATGTTATTCTGGGAATTGAAGCCAAGACTTTATACATGCTAGGCAAGCACTCTTTCAACGGAGTTACACCCCCAGCCAGCTCATTTACTGTGACCCCTGAATAATATCACATTGTCTGGATATACCACAGTTTATTTATCCATTCATCTACTGTGGAGCAGCTGTTGTGAAAAACTTTATGTGTGCATAAATTATCATTGTGTTTGGTTACATATGAAGAGTTTGATTGTGGATAATTTGCCCATAATTTTTAGCTCATTTACATTAGGTATATATCATTTACATTTTTTGATTAAATCTTCTTGTGTACATACAAACTCATGGCTGATTATGACAGTATATTGTGTGTTTCCCATCACAGAATATGAATATGGGTAATTTATAAAGAATAGAGTTATTTCACAGATTGTGAAGATGGGGGTGGGGGGTGGGAAGGGGTTCTAAGATGAAGTCACCATTGGACTGTTCCTCTCAGGTTCCAATATGGCACCTTGTAGCTGCATCCTCCAGAAGGCTGTTCTTACATGGGAGAAGAACAAAGAACCCCATGTGGCCCATTAAATTCATTAATGAAGGCAGAGTGATCAGAACCCAAAGACCTTCTAAAGCACTACACCTGAAGAAGCGGTTGCACTGTGGATGTAAGTTGCTGACACATAAATTTTGGAGGAGACAAACACATTCAAACCATAACAGGTAGTGTGTATACTCGGTCCTGAGAGTCCCTGCTTGTTTTTGCTAGATAATTCATGGATTGTCTCATTGTTTCTGGAAAGCTAATAGACTGTGAATTCACTACAAGTGCCTTTGTGCTGGGACTGACAGTGAGTGACAGCAGACAAGGTTGGGGCCCTGAGACACTCCTCAGGCAGCCAGCCTAAGAGCCAGAAATCTGCAGTTGCCTTGGCAACAGCTGAAGTTTCCTGTCATGGACTGAAAAGCACGATGTCTCTTCATTTGTGAAAAGTCTATTTTACGCTCTCAATCTGCCTGCAGCATAAATATGCCAGGAATGAGACCCTCAGGACTGGGTTTCCTTCTTCTGGTTTTGAAATACAGATTTAAAACTCATAGTAAGAGGTGAAAAGGAGGCCTTCCCTCCCTCCCTCCCTCCATCCCTCCCTCCTTTCCTCCCCCTTTCTCTCTCTCACACACACACACCCCTACTGCTATCAGGCACAAATATTTTATGCAGCCAGAATTCATAGTCTTGAGGTTCTAGACAATTGTATATTAGACACAACAATTGCTTTAGGTTATCACTGAGAGAAAGAATTCAGTGATTGTTTTTCAGAGATTCCCCATGTCATTTGTTGCATTTTTAGATTCTAACAATGTATTGAGTAGATGAAAAATCGAAATATCCTTAATAATCACATATTCGACAGTACTCACTCTCACTATATCTTAAGCATTGCTGAAAGAACTCTGCACATTCTCCAAACGCAACTTTGCTCTCATCTAAATGACTTAGGAAGCCCCCCAGCCTTGTATGGACAATAGACACTCCTCTCCTCTCAACCTCCTCTAATTGATGCTTCTGTTTGAGCCCAAAGGGCTGCAATTTCCTTGATTGTCTCTTCCTCAGAATTCCCCAGACTACTGCTTATCCCAAAAGCCTAAATTTCTGCCTGTGCCAGCTACAGGTATGTAAATAACATTTAAGCTTTCTTCCCTCCTTTGAAGAGTTAAGTACTGAGGCCCTAACAAACATCCACCAGGTTTTATTTTAGAACTAAGAGAGTAACTGAATTCCCTAAAGCAACAAGCTTCTCATATATCTACTCTACCTTGAAATCACGAGGGGGGGGGGCACCACCCAAGTGGATGATATACTCCGGCAAGGAAAGTTTGGCGGGAAGACAGAGGAGAACATTTATGTGGATGTTCTAAGTGAATCCAGCAGTTTCAACAGTCACGCCATGAAAGCAGATCTGCTCCTAGTGCCCTTTGGTAGCAAGAGGGAAACTATGAAGACAAACAGGACAGATTTTACGTGGCTTCCCCTTTGCCACAACAGGATAGCAGGAGGCCTAGTGTTGTAACATCGAAGTGTTCCAGTTGCAGTGAGCAGGCGACAGTGAAGCAGGGTAAGTGTCCTGAGAAACATGTGGCCGCATCTAAGGCAGTTTCTGTTCACTCGACTCACCTGCCTCCCATCTGGGTCTGAGGCAATCATGCTGCCTCTTGTGGGGATCTTAAACACTCTCAGTGCTCTGTAAATGATTCAGTATCCTAGAAGGTCCTGCACTGAGAATTAGTACAGAAAACTGACTCCTTATCCTAAAGAACTTCCAGGATGGCTATTGACATACTTGGATTTCAATACACACACTATGACAGGAGGTTGAATTCTCAGAAGGGCTATCTAATTCATGGGAGAAGAAACATCACAAACTAACATTCAGAGTTAGATTAAAAGAATTAGAAATGAGTGCTGTGCTTGGGAGGCAGAGGCAGGCGGATCTCTGTGAGTTCGAGGCCAGCCCGGTCTACAGAGCAAGTTCTAGGACAGCCTCCAAAACAATACAGAGAAACCCTGTCTCGAAAAACCAAAACCAAAAACACAAAAAAGAAAAAGAAATGAGTGCTGTGCTGTGCTGTGGAATAATCCTTTTGTACACTGTGAATATGTGTTTAATAAAAGGCCAACTGACCAGTAGCTAGGGAGGAAGAAGCTAGGTGTGAGAGCCAGACTGAGAGAACACGGGGATGAATAAGGGTGGAGTTGCCAGCCAGATGCAGAGGAAACAGGATGTGTAGAAAATGAGGTAACAAACCCTGAGCCACGTTGAGATAGCTAGTTAGTAACAAGCCTAAGCTATCAGCCAAACATTTATAATTAATAATAATAAGTCTCTATATGGTTATTGGGGAGTCAATGGTCAGGGGTTGGGGGAATGCCTATAAATGAGGAATATTATAAAGAAAATCAAGAGAGGCACTCTACATCCCCCTCTTTACAAAAGATTTGGCAATGGCACAGAGACCATGAGGTAGTCCTCAGGGAATATAAACTTATCAAATTCTTTTTTTTTTTTTTTTTTTTTTTTTTTGGTTTTTCGAGACAGGGTTTCTCTGTGGCTTTGGAGGCTGTCCTGGAACTCACTTTGTAGACCAGGCTGGCCTCGAACTCACAGAGATCCGCCTGCCTCTGCCTCCCGAGTGCTGGGATTAAAGGCGTGCGCCACCAACGCCCGGCACTTATCAAATTCTTAATAGAGCAGAAATGTCGACCAACAGAGGTAGAACTGAGTTAATGGAATAGACTTTGACTTAGCACAAAACTAAGAGGGAGAAATCAACGCATCAGAAGATCAGACAGGAAATAAAATGGAGTTGTTGCAAAACATATGTAGAATATTAGCTGTGTCTACAAACAATGAATTTGAATTTAAGAATGTATCCTTTAAATTTAAAGGTGCAGCTTTAAAGGTACAGTGTTTGTCCCTTATGCTATATACTTAGATTTGTATGTATGTATAAGATATCCACATTATTTATAAAGAATCTACGAACATGAAGACATGAAGTCACTTCCTGTCAGGTGCCAGAGCCCTGTGATTTAGAAACTTGGAATCACAAGTCTTGATTAAGATTTTAATCCATCCAGACACCCTCCCACCGAACCTGGGTGACAGAGAGAAGGCCTTGGCAATCTGTGAGTCCTTGGAGAGGGGAGCAGTATTTATTCCTAGCACACAGAAGGACTCTGGGAACCCATACCATGTGGAGGGATGCTCTCTCAGCCTGGACACATGGAAAAGAACCTGGCCCCTTCCTGGGATGATGTGACAGACTCTAAAAATCCCTCATGGACCTCTGGGGAGTGGAGGAGGGATGGAATGGGGGTGAGGAGTTGGGAGGATTGGGGGTGAGGGAGGAGGGGAGGAAGAGGGAACTGAAAGTAATATGCATAAAAAGTTAAATAAAAATATATTAAAAATAAAGATAAAATAGACAATCAAAAAAGATTTTAATCCATCTGGACATGATTTTGTGGTTTGTGTGCATTTGATGTGTTTTTAGAGGGAGGGAACTATACCTGTCATTATTATGTCGTATATATACCCTTCCTTCACACATACACAGCCTCTCCTATCATCAGGATCCTATACCATAATACATTATTTACAATCAATGACTCCTCACAGGAGTCCAGTGCTTGAAAAAATACATGCCCAACACTTACCTATAGTGACCACCAGTTCTGCCTACAAAATAATATGCCAGGCACAGCCAGGCTTGAACACCAAGTACATTCTTTGGGCTGGGAACCTTGGGTATTCCTGACTTGATGTTACCCAGGACAGGGGAAGGATGCCAAACTCACTGGGAACAGCAGTAAAGTCTGCTAGAATTTTTAGATACTGGGTTACATGTAGTCCTAAAAATCTTGTAGTTGTAGTTCCCCACACACATATTCTAAAGTGGGGGGAAATTAAATTTCAAATAGCTTCTCCAAGATTGCTTGTGGGATGTTTGTACACTGTGTGAAGATGTATTGCTGTGATTGGTATAATAAAATGCTCATTGGCCAACAGCTAGGCAGGAGAGAATGGGCGGGACTTCCAGGGGAGAGGAGAAAAACTAGGAAGAGGAATCTAGGCACACGACTTGGATCATGCAGAATGTGCCTTTCTAAGAGGAAAGTTCACTGAGCCATGCAGCAGAATGTAGATTAATAGAAACAGGCTAATTAAGTTCTAAGAACTAGTTAGAAAAAGCCTAAGCTAAGGCCAACTTTTCATAATTAATAATAAGTTTCCCAAATGGACTTTGGGAGTCCACTCCACATAAAAGGATACTCTCTCAACCTAGACACAAGGGGGGAGGGCCTAGGCCCTACTCCAAATGATGTGACAGACTTTGAAGATCCCCCATGGAAGGCCTCACCCTTCCATGAGCAGGAGCAGAAAGGGGGTTGGTGTGGGGCAGGGGAGGAAAGGAGGGAGAGGGAACTGGGATTGACATGTAAAACAAACTTATTTCTAATTTAAATAAAAAATAATAAGTTTTTCTGTTATTTGCAGGCTGACAGTTCAACAAAGTTTGATGAGAAAGCTTGCTATAATCGCTAGTTGTTATTCATTTCTTTATAGGTTTGACTCTGAAACCCAGATAAATAAATAAGTAAACAAACAAACAAACCCAGGGTATTTTCTATCGAGAAGGAAATATGTTGACTTCTTGAGGAACCTGATAGATACCGCTAAGTGGAAATTTAATGTTGATTCTTTCTTTTTTTTCTTTCTTTCTTTCTTCATTTATTTGAGTAGTTCTAACTCTTAAAGGTTTGGTAAGTGAGAAAACCAAGTTACATACCTTTTCTGTTTTCTTAACCTGCTAAATTAGGTATAATGGAAAGAAATATGACCCTGCCCTATGGGGACCCTGTTAGCACATATCTCCCCATGCCACATAGCTCCAAATACTTGGCACCTTCCCCGAACACCACACCAGAAAAACAGGATGTAAAATATCAGAAAATCTCTTCAAAACTTTGCCACACAAAAGTGGTCTTCCCTTGCCAGCCAGAACCTTCTCTCCAGGCCATCTGCAGAGCTCCCAGCAGCCAGCCTACCAGGAAGCCTCAGTCACCTGGGTCTCACGTATGACTTGGAACAGGCTTCTCAAGGTTCCATTAGCAGTATTTTGCTTTTAATTTTTTTTTTTTACTCTACCCACAAATTGCTCATCAGCAGTAAGAAATGGCCCATGGTGAGACTACAAATGTTACAAGATTCTAAACATCACAGAGTGGCACTTTTTGGCAAGAAAAACCCTGAGCTAATTGAGGAGAGAAAAATGAAAGCTCAATTAGCTAGAGAAAGGGGGGGAATCAATGCGGGGCTTTTGCTGATAGACGAGAAAGACGTGATGTGGACGTGCACTGAAAAGTACTGGCAGGCTAGGGTTACGTAAATAAGGTTAAAGACAGAGAGGGGGTTTGGAGAAAGACAACTTCAATTCCTGAAATTACGTTTACTGGCTTATCTCGTGTGTAGGCACATGCATGGTACACGGTGTGCGTATGGAGGTCAGAAGACAATGTGCGGGAGCTAGTCCTCTCCTTCCACCATGTGGGGCCCAGGGAGTGAATCTGGGTTATCAGGCCTGGTGGTGTCTTTATCCACTGAGCCATCTTTCTGACCCCAAAGAGGACTTGAAGAGCCCACCTCCATTCACTTTCATTGTTTTCATTCAGTGTGACTGTTTTCTAAATAAGACTCTTAAATTATATATGGGGACCCAGTTATAGCAAAGAGCTCTGCATGTTGTATGGTCCCAAATATTCGGTTCTCCTTTGTTGCACACCATACCAGCAAACCAGAAAGTGAAATATTAGAAAAATCTCTTCAAAACTCCTTGCATATATAGCATACATACACACATATGTATGTATATAAATCTTTCAATATATAAGTAATATAGTAGAGGAACATAGAGAATATTCCATTTGAGATCTAGTTGGAGGAGTGTGTGTGTATCTGTAAGTCTGAATTTCATGACTTCCATGGACCCTCATGGGAGAACAGTCGTCAGATGTACCCATGTCCTGAGAATGGTACACTTTCTGCTTGAGAGGGGATGGTATATTCATGACAAGATCTTTTGTGACTTGCTTTCATCACTTAAAAATTTTTCACATCAGATCAACTCCAATTTAATGAAAAAAAGAGACAATTCAAGAATTGGAATACCTAGAGGCAGGAGCAATCTTGGAATCAGGCTACTGGCCTATATTTTCACATTTTACCAAAATGCCTGCCTACCTTACTACACAAAACAGCAAATGAGAGAATGCGGTATAAAAGCGCTTGGGATGGTCTCTCAATCTAGACATCTACTGTACTGGCAGAACTTAACATTTTGGAATGCAGGAGGGCTCGAACTTTCTGGGGGACACTGGCACAGTAGCAGCTACCTACCTGCTACTCGAAGCCCATGGTGGCTGTGCCTGGATCACAGCATGCTCCTAGAGCAGCATGCTGAGGCCAGCATGAATAAAAAGGATCTTTCTTTCTGGGTATTTCTTCCTAAAGATAAGACATTCATGCTCTAGTCGCCAATAGTGCCTCTCCTTACTGATGTGCAGATAAAGACGGTGGGTGTTTCTGTCCTTCCTCTCTCCTGTCTTGCTGTTGAAAGCCCTTTCCTCTCCATTTGAAGTGACTTCCATGACACTTAAAAATCTAGTGCCCTCCCTGCCCCATCCATGTTTCTCTTTTTTATTTAAAAAACTAGGACATTTTATGAAGCATAGAACATATGGCTAGATAGGTCATGGGCCCCAGGAGAAAATCAACTACTATTATTCTGCTAAATGGATATAGCAATAAAATGTCTGCTAATAACTTACTGCTATGCCAGTAGATGAGCTGTCACTCAGCCCTCACTCGAGAATCTTCATTTAGCAGTAGACGGGAATTAACATGGAGACCTACAACTGCTCAGTACACAGAGAATAAGAGACTTCGGGGTGTTCAGTCACGAATGTCTCCCCTCAATGCTCGGAAATCTATGCAGAAGAGGTGGCAGAAAGAAAGAGCCAGAGTGTGAATGACGTCCAGGAAATAGTGTTTTCCAAACACAACGGGGCAGTGGTACAAACAGATTCACAGTGGTGGTGACAGTATGCACAGGACCTAAGCAAACTCAGATCAGAGAATACTCACGGGATGGAGGGGGAGGGGTGAACAATGCTTCACCCCTGCCTGAGGAGTTGTTGGCATTTTACTGCTGCTGGGAGAGGGGATGCTGTGGGATATTTGGTCGTTCTGTGAAACCTGTGACTATATTAATAATATCGACCTAGGATCAGAGAGTGCAGCCAGCACCTACTTGACAGGAACTAGCCATAGAGTACACAGGAGCCAGGAAAAATGGATAGTGATGCACAGGAAGGAGTAGGAAGGGACTTGGAGAATGGAATTTGGCAAGTTTTTTTTGTTTTGTTTTGTTGTGGTTTTGGTTTTTGGTTTGGGAGCTGGAGAGATGCTCCCTTGCTGGGTCTTGACCAAAAACAAAGGTCAGCTGGTTGTTTCTCAGCCTCTCTGAGCTAGCAGGTTTCACCCCAACATCGGACTCCCAGGTCTATAGATAGAACAATAGAGACTTAGTCAAAAACTTCATTTGGCAGCAGTGGCAGAGCAGGTTCCAGAAGGACCAGAAATTCCTCCAGGCCTTGATCTGAATGAAGGGGCAGGGGTGCTGGCTGTATGATAGTGGGACTGCAGACAGTAGTTAAAATATCAGTAGATTCAGGTACAGGCACCAAACAGTTGGAAAAACAAGGGGAAACAGTGGCGCAACACTACATTGACCACACTCCAGGGCAGGTCCCACTCCCTGGACTTAAGTTTTTTAAAGTGACAGACAGAGAGTTGGGGAGGTAGAGAGGAGGGGGAAATCTGGGAGGGGTGGATGAATATGATCAAAATACATTGTATAAAATCCTCAAAGAATTAATAAAAATATTCTCAAATGAGGACGTTTTACAAATAATTGCATATGGGGAAACTAGAAAGAGTTTGATTATAAAACACATCCTGAAAGTTCATACTTTGTTTGGTCCTTGAGCTGTGATGCTATTTTGAAGGATATGGAACCTTTAGGAGGTAGGATTCTTGATGAAAGCAAGTCACTAGGATTGAGCTTTTGCAGCCTAACAGTCCAACTTGTATTTGGCCTTTCTCTGCTTCCTCTTGTTGCCATGTGACCAAACTGTATCCTGGCACTTTTACCATCATCATAGCATAAGCTGTGCTTGCCTCCGAGTGGTGGACAGCCATGGTGGACTGAAATTTCTCTTAAACTATGGGACAAAATAAACTTTTACTCCCTTAAGTTGTGTCACTACAGCATTTTGGTCACAGTGCTACAAAAGTAAGGAATATACACAGGTTAATGCTGAGGATAAGAACAGACTCAAGAAGATCTTAGATTTATATACCAGGCTGGTCACTAGAATGTACAACACACAATAATTTTGTGAAACCAACAAATAAAACAAGAGCAAGTAACAGTAAATAATGAATGGGAAGGAGGATCTAATGTTTTAGTTATCAGATGCAATTACCTAGTTTGCACAAGTGTACAAAAATTATTCAAATGGGAGAAAAGTCAACAGAATTAGGATGTATATATTTATTGGAGGATGTTACATGACTTAGGAGAACAAAAAAATTAAGAAAAAAATTGAATCTAAAATTTTCTTTTTATATTCAATAAAATTGGTAGATATTTAGCTAGATAGACTGAAAAATGGAGAAGACTCATTACTAAAATCAGAAAGGAAACAGATTTTAATACCTACTCTATAGAACTAAGAATAATTTTAAGGGTGCTGTGTACAGCCATACTTCAACAAATTGGACAACTTATTAAATCGACCCATTTCCAGAGAGACTAAACCTATTAACACAAAATCAGATGGAACTCATGCCTTATACTTTAAACTGGGCCAAGGACCTGTGGCTGGGTAGGCCATAGGCCCTAAGGGAGAACCTACTACCATCACCCTGCTAAGTGGACATTGTATTAAACTGTCCCCTAAGTACTTATCTTTACACACAGATCAGTGCATCTGTCAACCTTCATTACAGAAGATTCATTTTGCAGTAGATAGCAATACAGATACCTCCAACTAGTTAAAGTACAGAGAATAAAAGTCTCTGAAGTTCTCCCCTTAAATAGTCTTACCATTAGCTGAGGAACTATTGCAACTGGTGAATGCTGGGAAGGCAGGGTCAGTTTGTTTAGATGTGGTCCCTGATAGACTGTACATGTTCCAGGGAATGGGCCTACATCCATGCACATACTGAAAACACTAAGTGAACTCAGTATTTAAAAGAGACTCTGTGGACCAGACATGATAGCACACACCTTTAATCTCAGCATTCAGAAGGCAGAGGCAGGCATATCTCAGAGTCTGGGGCCAGCTCAGTCTCACACAGTAAGCTTTAGGTCAGCCAGAATGACACAGAGAGAGAACCTACTTCAAAAACAAAACAAAACAAACAGCAATATTGAAGGAGAGTATATGAAGTTGGTAGGGAGAAATGGTGATGATGGGTGATGAGAGAAGTTGGAGGGGAGGGGTAGAGATGATTCTGATGAGAACATTATATTCATGTATTAAATCCTCAAAAAATTTTAAAAATAAATAGAAAATGTAACCATTCCTATAGCTAGTAAGGATACTGAATAAGTAATAAATTAATATCTCAACAAAGAAAGCCCCAGAGCTTATGGGCTTACTGATATTTTCTACCAAAATAATTAATCAGCTAATAGCAATCAGAGAGTAATTCATTACTCTTTCTGTGAGGCTACCTGTCTTACTTTTCTGTTTGTAGAACATCTATCCAGGACCTTCCGGATTTCAGAGTTTCCATGGAGAAGTCAGGTATGATTCTGATCGGTTTGCCTTTATATGTTACTTGACCTTTTGCTTTTGCTGCTTTTATTATTCTTTCTTTATTCTGTATGTTTGGGGTTTTGATTAGTACGTGGTGAGGGAACTTTTTCTTGTGGTCCACTCTATTTGGTGTTCTGTAGGCTTCTTGTACTTTCACCGGCATGTCTTTCTTTAGGTTGGGAAAGTTTTTTTCTATGATTTTGCTGAATATGTTTTCTGCACCTTTGAGTTGGGTTTCTTCCCCTTCTTCTATTCCTATTATTCTTAGATTTGGCCTTTTCATGGTTTCCCATATTTCCTGGATATTTTGTGTTGGGGATTTGTTGGACTTAAGATTTTCTTTAGTTGATGAATCTATTTCTCCTAGTGAGTCTTCAACACCTGAGATTCTATCTTCCAACTCTTGTATTCCGTTGGTTATGCTTGCATCTGTAGTTCCTGATTGTTTACTCACCTTTTCCAATTCCAGCATTCCTTCAGACTGTGTTTTTTATTATCTCTATTTCAGCTTTCAAATCTTGCACTGTTTGGATTATTTCTTGCAATGTTTGTTTTGCCTTTTCTTCCATTTCTTTAAAGGATTTTCTCATTTCCTCTTTTAGGCTCTCTATCATCTTCATGAAGTTGTTTTTAAGGTTATTTTATTCTGCTTCATCTGTGTTAGGATGTTAGGGTCTTGTTGGTACACAGTCCCTAGACTCTGGTGGTGTCATGTTGGTTTTTCTGTTGTTGAATGTGTTCTTATATTGTCGTCTTCCCATCCATTCTTCCAGTGGGTACAGGTGAGGTCTCTTCCTTTCCTGGTGGGTATGGTCCACAGTTCTCTTCTGGTGGATGCAACCAGGTCCAATACTCTGATGAGTCTCATGGTGGGTGCAGGTGGGTCTGAGGCACTCCCTCTCCTCTATCCTCAGTGGGGGCAGGAGTATACTGGCACTCTCAGTAGACTCTTGGTTGCTTGATCCTCTAGGGGGTGAGTCATCCTGGCTGCAGTCCCCAGACCAGGAGGTCTCAGAAAGGACAAGAGGAAGGAAGTCCATTCTCAGTGGGCTCCTGGTTGCTTGGTCCTTCCAGGGGCGAGTCGTGACCTGGCTGCAGTCCTCAGGTCAAGAGATCCCGGAAAGGCCCCAGTAGCTCTTATAACCTGTTTCTCTTCATTTACATTTTGCCTTGGGGCTTTTTACCTTTCTTTAATTCTGTATGTCCTACTTTCCTGCTTCCTCTGTGTCTGTCTGACTGGCCCTGAGCATCTCCCTCTCTTTCTCCCTATTTCTCTCTCAAGTCTAGATTCCTCCTCCTACTTATTCTTTCTACCTGCCAGCCCCTCCATTTCCTCTTCTGCCTAGTTACTGGCCATTCAACTTTTTATTACACTTTAAGTGCCTTAGGCAGCCAAGGTAAAAAGCAACACATCTTTACCTATTTAAACAAATACAGCATAAAGAAACAAACAAAAAGCCATGCCTTCACATAGTTAAACAAATACGACACACCTTTACATAGTTAAATAATAATTCTGCAGTGCAAACACATGTAACACATCTTTACATAGTTAAACTAATATTGTATTCCACAACATACAGGACATCCTGTGGTTCATGACTTAGTGAGATTTGCAAATTTCTCAGTGCAAGGTCTGGCACATGCTGACTTATAAGCACGTGCCTGTTTACAGTAACAACCCAATACTGGCTTTGTGAATACTGAAGAAAACAAAATAACAGATTTTTTATTTGTATTTATATTTAGTATAAACCTATCATGTGTAAGTTCTACCTCTTGCTTTTACTCTGCTAATCACATTTTCTGCATCCTTTTGGGTTTTCTTTGAGAAAAGAAGTGAAAATGAAATTTAGATCTAGGGCCTTAATACCTTGTAGATTATATTTAACAAGCAAAAGGTAGGTGACGGAAGCAACTAATAGAACTATTGCTGTTTCTTTTTAAGACACTGTGCTGAGTTGTTGGATTTCTGTTGTTCTTGCTGTTGTTTTCATGTAGGAAGAGAAATTCTGTTGAATCCACTGAATCCCAATATCACTCTTACAATCATGTTTAAGATTCAGTAGTGGGATCTTTGACCATTCCAAAGAGAAGGAAGCACAAGCAGATCCCCTCATAGATGGGCTCATGCAGTATATGAGATGACATCCTGTGGGTTCAAGCCCTAGTTGTGAGGTCTGCAGGGAAGAAAGGTGACTTGCAGGAAAAACAGAGCAAGAGGCAGACACCAGAAATGTGTTCTCAATCTGCAAGAAAGTATCTGAGTGAAAGGCGTAGTGACTTCTCAAGTGGGCGTAGTGACTTCTCAAGTCCTCACTTACCTTGTCTGTAAAAGGAAAATAAAGTACCTTGCCTCAGTCCTGTGTTGGGGCTGATTAATAATTAAGACTCTGTCTATTGAACTCCAGTCTAAGCAGAGAACCAAGAGTGAGTGAGTGAGTGGATTTTGAACCCTTCAGAGCCACAAGGAAAGAGTCAAGATGTATTTACTAATGTCTTTACTTACCAATATTTTATTGTTGTTGTTGTGAACATAAGACATTCCTTTCTTTCTTTTTTTGATTTGGTTTTTCGAGACAGGGTTTCTCTGTGTGGTCCTGGCTCTGGAACTAGCTCTGCGGACCAAGCTGGTCTCCAACTCATGGAGGTCCACCTGCCTCTGCCTTCCAAGTGCTGGGACTAAAGGCAGGCACCACCATCCAGCAAGACTTATTTCTTTAAACCCTGGTGTGTTCCCGAGGTTCTTTGCTGGGTTCCATCTCTAGCTTTTTCTAGATCCAGGTTTGACATTTGAGGCACATGGGAAGATCATGGCAGGTTTGCATGTTCATGAAGTTCCTTGCGACTCCACAGTTGGGATTACCTACTGCAGAGCCCATGTGTCCAGCCACTGTGGAGTTCTTCACAGCTCTGGGGCTCCAACACTCCGAGGCCCTGAAGAAGTGGTGCAGGGTGGCAGGTTGTTTCACTCATTGTTGGTTGTCTCATTCTCCTGCGCAGCTCTCAACTCATCACTTGCAGAAGAGATTTGAGGTTTTTGTTTGTTTCTTTGAAGGAGTGGTATTGCAGGGGCGAAGAGAGAAAAATTAATTATGTAGGCTATCACAGGTTACATTCTACAACTGTATTGCACATTTTCTAATCTCTTAATCTCACAGGTCTTTTCCCTTTCCTCAGCTTTAATTTTAACATTTAATTATCTCCGTCTTCATTACTTACCTTGTTGCTGACACAAAATGCCTGACAAATACAACTTAAGGAATAGTTCACTTGGGTTTTCAGTTTGAGGATCCTGCCCATCAAGGCAGGAAAGGTGTGTTGGCACGAGCTTCAGGTGCCTGTCACATTATAGGTCAGGGAGCAGAGATAAAGAAATGTTGGCACTCAGCTGGCTTTCTCATTTTCATCTAGTCTGGCATTTAGGATGTGTCTTTCCACCTCAGTTGACCTTCTCAAGAAATCATCCCTCACTGGGGTGCCCAAGGGTCTGTTTCATAGTGACCTCATTTACTATGTGTCTGTGAGCATGCAAGTGCCCTTACACACAGAGGACAACTTACAGGAGTCAGTTCTCTCCCTCCACCAAGTAACCTTTGCCTCCTGACTCATCTTGCCAGCCTGTTCATGGTGATTCTAAGTCCTATCAAGATAGTCACAATTAACTGTCATAATCCCTAACTTCTGGATCCTTTTGGGGTGAAGTCGGTGTTCCACATATCCTCCTAGGAAATTTTACAGTTAATCATAGATTAGGCAATTTGTAGGAGGTCATCAACGTAATAAAGAACATAGTTAAACCAGCTCCAGGCTTCCAGGAAGCTTTTCAACTGTTCCTTCAGATATGATTCCTTTCACAGTTTCAAAAACGACATGTATTGGTACTTTGTCAGCCTGTGGCAGGGCCTCAGGGCAAATCCTTTCTGAAAAGGAGAGGCTGCTTGGAGAGAGCTGCTGGCAAATTTTCATACTTAAACCAGGGGTTGGCAACCTTTTTCAATAAAGGTTCTAAGGGTAAATATTCCTGTCTTCGTGGGTCAGTGATCTCTGTTGTAGACCACTCAATGTGCCACAGTGAGAAAGCAGTGTGACAACAGTACATAAACAAATAGGCTTGGTTTGTGCCTTGTGTTGCTACTTTCCATCTCTGACCTAGGCTTTGGTGCAATTAGGATCAATCACTCTCTTATATAATGCTTTTAAAAGCATTAGTAAGGCCAGCTATCGGTGGCACACACCTTTAATCCCAGCACTAGGGAAGCAGAGGCAGGCAGATCTCTGTGAGTTCGAGGCCAGCCTGGTCTACAAAGAGAGTTCCAGGACAGACTCCAAAACAATACAGAGAAACCCTGTCTTGAAAAATGAAAAAAAAAAAGCATTATTAAAAAAATATTTGAGTCTGACATGGTGGTGTACACCTGTAACCCAGCTCACGGGAGGCAGAGGCAGGTGGATATCTGTGAGTTGAAGGCCAGTCTGATCTACAAGGCAAGTTCCAGTATTGTGGGGAGCTGCCCCCACATTCTCCGTTACAAGGTGGCGCCGACATCCGTTGTCAGTTGGAGTAAACAACCTTGGTGCGCACGTGCCTGCTACTTTTCCATCCCTTACTCTCTGCCTCTCCCGTGGTGTCATATGGGCTGACAAGCAGGAGCCAGTCAGGAGATGACACGTCCGAGGCGGGGACTGCTGAGCTATATAAAGGTTGGGCTTTTTGCTCCCTGGGTCTCCGCTCTGTAAGCTTATGCTCTTACATAAAGCAGAACGCATTAAAGCTGTTCTGCAGAAGGATCCTAAGTGTGCCGCGTCGTTCTTGCTGGCGAGACGGTAGCGCGGGACACAGTATAGCCAAGTATAAATGGAAGGTTTTTTCTTACCCACCAGTTCCCAAATAGACACTCTGAGGCTTGATTTTAATTATAATTGTTTGACCAACAGCTCAGGCACATTACTGACTAGGTGTCACAATTAAATTAACCTATTTAACTTATATTTTACCATGATGTTTGTGACTTGTTACCTCACATCTTATTTCTCCGGTGGCTACAAGACATCTCCCTGACTCTGCCTTCTTTTTCTCTGTCTCTCTCCTGCCTGCCTCTATTCTGCCTGGCCATGGCCAAATCAGCTGTATTCATCATTCAATAAAAGCAACACATATTCTCAGCATATAGAACGACATCCCACATCAGCCAAAGTTTGAGCCTGATTTTCTTAGACAACCAGGGAGTTAAAATTTCTTTCAGGATATATTCATCCTAGTATTTCCAAAAAGCCATTCTAACATTAACGGCACAAATACATGGAACAATGCTGATTGAAGTAGCATGAACTTATGAATGATTAGTGTATATAATTCACTGTACAGGTAGGAAAGCAGATAAAGTCTTGAACCTCCTATCTGAAAGAAAGGGATGGAAGAGTTTGTAAGACCAGAGACCGAGGAGGGTTGTATTTGAGAAAGTGGTATTTCTTTATATAAGAATACACATATAACTGACATATATCCTGATAACGTCTTTCATCTTAGTCATAGTACAGCGAGTTTGTTTTGCCTGAAAGATATGGCAAGGCTCATTGTTTTAAAAAAAAATCAAGCATAACAATGAGAAATTGTCTTCTTTTCCTAGTTTCAGGCAAATGCCTTTTCAAAATGTTGTTCTTCTATATCTTCTTGTTATTGGCTGGGAGATGCTAAGCCCTCTAGCTTTGCTATGGTCTCCCCCTTGATGCTGGCTCACCAACTGTCAGTCTGTGTCAAAACAGAGCACAGATGGTGCCCACAGATTAACACTGTTCTGGGGGGTGAGCAGGGTTCTGGGGAGTAGAATACTAAGATGGTGTGGAAAGAGTAGAACATTAACATGTGGGGTGGCAGTGAAATGGTGTCCAGCAGTCATAAAAAATGGGCACTCTCAGAGGAAACAGTAGTTCTCAGTCATGGGTCAGGCAGGATTTGACAGTTGTCAACTTAATACCTGTTTCTCTCCATAGCTCAGAAGTCAGTTTGCCAGCACCTCTGTCTGGGACAATTTCAGGTAAGAATTAGTATGCAGAGGAGTTCACATAAGATCTGCAAGAAAGTATGTTTTGAGGCTGTGTGGATGGGACACTGTGACAGACAGATGCAAATGTTGGTGGTGGGCTCTGTTGGTTTTCCCTACTCTGCCTTCACCTCATTTATTCTTTCAGGGTTGATGCTGCTCAACTCAGCCTCCAGTACAGCTTTGGGCAAATGATGACAGTTTCTACAGATGTCTTTGTAATCTATATATGAGTTCCACTCATTCACCAAGCAACCAGGATGTGGCAGCTTTTCTGTGGAGTCTGCCTTGTTTAGAAACCCTGGTGTCACATGAACTAGTCATGACACCATCATTTCTCCAACCCTCAGACTCTGGTGGAAACCTTTTCAGGCCAGAGCTGCCCACATTTTGTCTAAGAAAAGGTAACATCTTTTGTTTTGATAAGTCAATTTTTGGCAGTAGTCCTCTTTTCCTGACTGGTCTTCAAGCACTCAGCCTTACAGGGAAGGAAGCAGAGAATCTGACTCTACTCCATTCGATAGATCTTTCCATTTACTGAACGTAGAGACCTCCTAGTGCTGACCCTCCAGGTCAGCTACCAGTGTGGAGAATTGGTTTAGGGTAAGGAGAGAGCCTATAGGGAAAGGAAACATCTCTAGCCCAACTTCTAAGAAAACCAGTGAAATTACAACTTCATGGGTTAGAGAGATGGCTCAGCAGCTAAGCACATTTTCTGATCTCCCAGAGGACCAGAATTCATATCCTAGCATGTAAGTTAGGCATCTCACAACTGCCTGTAACTTCAGTTCCAGGGAATCCGACAGCTTCTATTAATCTCCACAGGCACCCACATATGGCAAGTGGGCCTGAGCGTGCGCGCGCACGCACACACACACACACACACACACTATCTGAAAAATAAATGTTAGCCCTACAGATGAAAACATATGATTCCTTCCTTCTAGATGGTGTATGAGCTGTAGTTGCTGCTCTCTGCTCCCTTCCCCTGCAATGATGTCTATGGAAATATGTGTTGACATGGAAGAGCACCCACATGAAAGCTCCCTGAAGAGCTGAAGACAGGTGCACTGTCTGATTGGCATAGCCATTCCCTTCCTAGCTTCCCTCCCACAGCCTTCTGGATGTTCTGAGAGAACTGCAGTTCCTATCTGATCCTTCAACCTAAGGGAGGTAGCCTGTCTCTTGCAAGCCCTGATTCTGTTTTTCTGAAGCTTCTACTCATCTTTGTAATTGTCTCTCCTAAACTCTCCTCTTTACCCTGTACTATTATTTATGTTTCCCACCAAGAATCTGCCTGACTGAGTGTGTTTGCTGAGTGTGAAATGAGTCTAAGAATAAGCTGCTAGCAGTTGTATAAAGTAATTCATTCAATAAGTGAAAATCAGTTTTCAAAGCAGAGGTCTAAGATAATTGCCTAAACATCCACTCATACTTCACAAAAGATTCTCTACTCAGTACAGTGGGCACTCAAAGCTTACAATGACTTTTTTGTTATTGTTGCTATTTTTTATAACACACTTAGGGGAATCTGTTTGCTTGACTCTGATTGGTAGGTATTCTTCCTTTAAATATTTACAAATATTTTATTGTATGTTTAAATTTATGTTTGGGAAAGTTCATAACAAATGTAAACTAAGGACTGTGGCTGAAGGCCATCCTTAATCAAAGATTCTACCTATAGAGGTCTACCAGAAAGCCTGAGAATTGTGAGGCTTATTGTTGAGTTACTTAGTCATGTGCAGAGACAGGAAAGAAATAAACACAAAGAAAGCAGAATAACCAGCAGAATGGAGAAAATCAACACCAATGTGGGCAAGTCCCAATCCAACATTTGACTCTGTCTGGAAACAACCTTGTTGTCTGCTTCTCAGATGAAGTAAGTTATTTCTGTATCCATGATTATATTTTCCTACCATAATTGTTTATGAGCTGCTTTGCCATCATTATCCATTCCTATTTTATTAGCCTTTTAGTTCAATGTCAGTTTTTCAATATCCAAAAGAATGTTGCACTTCCTTGCATCTTTAAGTTCCTGATCAAATTTTCCACAAATAAATGCTTGATAGGGAGAAGGCACAGATCAGAAGGATTTTCATATTCTAACGTTTCAGATAGATTTCCAGTGAGCCAGCTTAACAGGAATGCAGATGATCGCATCCTGTTCTTGCATGGCTACTGGGTCAACAAGGAGTATTTGTTTTTGTCCTTCATAAGAAATAAATGGCAATTCAAATTCTTATGTTTCAGGCAGTCAGGTTTCTTCACTTGTGTTTACCAACCCTGTGATTTTCCTTCTTTGCCATTGCTGGGGATCTAAAGACTTTATGCTTGCATGGTGTCTTAGTGGTCTATTATTGTGAAGAGACGCCATGAGCATGACAACTTTTTTCCCCTCAATATATGTTTTTATTTAGATTAGAAACGTGAATGCTTCACATGTCAATCCCAGCTCCCTCTCCCACCCCTCCTCCCTTGTCCCTCCACCAGTCCTCCCAGCCCTCCACCCACCATGACAACTCTTACACAGGACAAAAACATGGATCTGGAGAAGTAGTTGAGAGTCCTTACATCTCTACATGCAGGTAACAGGAAGTGGTCTAAGCATCGAATATCGTTATAACACTGAGTGTGGCCTGAGCATATATGAGACCTCAAAGCCTGCCTCTACAGCGACACACTTTCTCCAACAAGGTCACACCTACTCCAACAAGACCATACCCTCTAATAGTACCACTTCCTTTAGGGGCCATTTTCTTTCAAATCACCACACATGACAGCTCTTCTAAAAGAAAGTATTTAATTGGAGCTTGCTCATATTCAGGTTTAGTTCATTATCATCATGGTGGGAAGCATGGTGGCATGCAGGCAGACAGGGTGCTGGAAAGGTAGATGAGAGTCTACATCCAGATGGGCAGGCAGTAAGAAAAGAGAGAGATGCTAGGCCTAGCTTGAGCCAGTGACATACTTCCTCCAACCAGGCCACACCTACTTCAATAAGGCCATATCTCCTAATAGTGCCACTGCCTTGTGACCAAGCATTCAAATCTATGAGCATATGGGGACCATTCCTATTTAAATCACCACACACAGCAGGCACTTTATCCACCTATCCACCTTCCCAGCCTCCAAGTAAGTATTTAGACCTGTTGCATTTGCTAATGTCTAACACTTGGATGTTTTTTGTTGGGCTAGAATCCCGACAGAAATGATTTCCTGTGATCTCTCTTACAATCCATATCTATCATATAATTTTACTCATCACAAACGTGGAAACACAAGGTTCGAAAGAGTTGAGTAACATCATCAGGGAGAGTGAGTTACTGTAGAAGATGCTAAGGCTGCTGCCTCAACATTGCCCCTTCCCCTTCTGGTGCTTTTGCTCTCCCGAGACTGAGAACTAATGCCTATCCTTTTCCCTACCCCAAAGAAACATAAGAAACATCATCAAAGAGAGCCTGTCCTAACACTGTGATGGCCTATAATGAAACACTAACTGGTAGAAAGTGATAAGAAAAAGCCTAAACAGGAAGATGAGGACACTCCAGGATGGACACTATCCATGTCCTAGATTTTCAGCAGGATTGGGCCATGGCTAGACATCAGCCTATCAGTTTCAGTATCTTCAGCCTTAATTTAGCTAACTGTAACCTGAGGAGTACTGCCCTAGCCAATCACAGCAGCCTAGCTTTAGTCAATCACAGGTTGTCAACAGATACAACTCTGTCCAGGCAAAGCAATGTCTCATCATGCCATACTCAGAATAAAGCAAATGCCCAATTGTAACCAATTAGACTACTTTTGGAAGCTACTTCCTTCTCTGTTTATAAATACTCCTGCCCACATTGCAGGGTGGAGCCCTCTGAACTTCTGATTCTGGGTGTTGTGGGAGGAATCACTCACTTACTTTTTGCCTGACTAAAACATCTAATTTAATTTATTCAAAGTTTTTATTTCAGAAAGCTGAAACCTTACTTTCTGTGTCCCAGGCTTCCCTAGGTACTCCTAGAGAGGGCTTTTTCAATATATTTCTTGTATAAGACTCCTCCTCTCAGTCAGCATTCAGTCTATTCTAACTGGCATTTGGGACATTTCACGTTCAAGTGTAAGCCATCAGACTCCAGACTCTGCCTATGCAGTTAGCAGAGAGCACTCCAGTCCTAACAGGCAAGCTGGGACATCATCATCAACACTTCATTTTCTTCCAACTTGTTGTTTAACTTTAATTTTGATACTTTCCATAGGGGTGTACTAAGCATATGGAGATAAATATATCTTTTCCATTGCAATTCATCTTGGGCTTTAAGCTGTGTATTAATTTCTGACTGTATGTATTAATTATTTAAAAGGCCAGTTGAATGCTTGTATCACAATTAGCCTAACACTATTTTCCAAGTCGATCAACTTAGCAGCTTGAAACACTCTATTATCACATTTTTAATGTATCTACTCTTAAGTTTGACTTTTAAATTTCTATTTTATACTGATTTCTATAGTGCTATGACAGTTCCAAAATTAATGTCTTCTTTGAAGGGACTCTGCCTAGACCCAAGCAAAGAGAGTTTGGCTCTGGCAGATCTTGCTCTTCTCCACCATTTCCTCTGCCTTCTGTAAAACATTAGATTACATTCTTAAAGCTAGCCATCAAGGTCTATTCCCTTATTTGGCCACTCCCTCCTCCTGAGGCTGACTATCAAAGTCTAGCTATCAAAGTATTGAAGTCTAGCAATCAAAAGTCCCCTTTGGCTCACCTAATTAACATGCCCAATTAAAATTAAACACCTCATCCTAACATTGGGTTTCCCCTTTTACCTTTAAACTGACATTTTCCTATGGGCCATGTATGTCTGTTCACTTTTTATCTAGAGGCAGTCCTTTGCCCCTTCTCTGGGTCAAATACCCACCCCCACTCCTCTCTTTCCTTCTCCTTCTCCTCATCCTCTATTTCCTGGCTTTGTCTGTATTCCCTACTCTTTATCCCTTTGGGGTAAATAAATCTCCTTTGTGCTGAGAACTTGGTCTTGGAGTGTCCTGAGCTTATACTGATCCTTTCATTCTTTTTTTAAAAAATACTTTATTTAATTTTATTTTATGTGCATTGGTATGAAGGTATCAGATCCACTGGAACTGGAGTTATAAACCGTTGTGAGCTGTCATGTGGATGCTGGGAATTGAACCTGGGTCCTCTGGATGAGCAGTCAGTGCTCTTAACCACTGAGTCATCTCTCCAGCCCCTCATCCTTTCATTCTTATTAAAGTAATATAGGATACTACTATATATTATTATGTTATATTATAGTAACATATTACTGTATTGTTCCATTTATATTCCAGATATAACTTTGGAATTTATGCAATTAAAAAATAGTATACAAAGAATTCATTGTATACTTCTGATATATATATATACACACATATATATATATAATGCTTCCATTTAAATTATACAAAAATACCTTGGACAAATTATTTAGGATTTTATTATTCCATTTTTAAAAGTGTAAGGCTATGTAAATGCGTTGCTCAGACCCAACTGTATTAAAACAAGAAAGAATTGGCATGTTGCAATAATGAAGAATGAATTAAAAAGCACAGGTTCTGCCTCAGTTAAATGAAGTACTTTTTTATTTTCAGTAATGTTGCAGTTTGAATATTCTTTAGATCCTAAACGTATTCTTAGATTTTATTCTTTTATCCTTTCACATCAGAATCTAATCTTCATTTAATAATATTCTTTTAAATTTCTTTTTCATCCCGACCGGTTTCCCCTCTTCTCCTCTCAGTCCCTCCTCCCACCTCCCTTCTGCTCTGTATCCCCTCCTCCTCTCCAGAAATGGGCAGGGCTCCCATGGATATCAACCTAACATGGCACATCAAGTTGCAGTTACACCAGGCACCTCCACACCTATTAAAGCTGGATAAGGCAACCTGGTACGAGGGAAAGGTTCTCAAAAACCAGCAAAAGAGTCAGAGACAGTGCTGTTCCCACTGTTTTGAATCCCATAAGAAGACCAAGTTACCTAACCATAACATATATGCACAGTCCCGTGCAGGCTCCCTGGTTGTTGGTTGAGTCTCTGTGAACCCCCACGAGCTCATGTTAGTTGATTCTGAGTTTTCTTGTGATGTCCTTGACAAGCCTTCCCCCCCCTCTTCTGCAGGATTCCCTGGGCTCTGCCTAATGTTTGCCTGTGGATCTCTGCATCTGCTTCCTTCAATTGCTAGATGAAGTCTCTCTGATGACAACTGGGCTAGGGACTGATCTATGAGTACAGAAGAATTTCACTAGGAATAATTTCATTGGCCTTCCCCCCCCAGTCCTGTTTGATTCGATACTAGGTATCTGGGTTATCCAGCTTCTGGATTCTGGCCATACAGGCAGTGTTGGGGTAGGCTCCCTCTTGTGGCATGGGTCTCAAGCTGGACCAGTCACTGGCTGGCCACTCCCACAATTTCTGTGCCACCTTTACCTCAGCACATCTTGTAGACAAGGCAAACTGTAGGTGGAAGGTTTTGTAGCTGGGTTGGTATCCCAATCCCTCCACTGGAAGTCTTGCCTGGTTATAGGAGATGGCCAATTCAGGCTCCTTATCCTCCATTGCTAGGAGTCTTATCTAGGGTCATCCTTACAGATTCCTGGGAGTTTTCACTGTACTAGGTTTCTAGCTGATCCTTAAGATGCCCTGCTGTAAAGAGAAGCTTTTTCCTTGAGAGAAGCCTTCCCGCCAGCCTGGTTCTAGAGCCGCATCAGTCCCAAATAAACACACATGAGGCTTTATTAATTATGAAACTGTTGGCCTTACTGGCTAGCTCTGAGTTAAGTAATTACCCCATAATTGTTAATCTAAGTATTTCTCTTACCAGAGAATAGTTCCGGGCTTCCTACCCCATGGCGTTACATCTTGACTCTCTGTGTTTCTCCTTCCCAGAGTCCTCCTGGACTCCTAGTCCCACCTATCTAGATCCCTATTGGCCAGCAGTGCTTTACTGACATAGGACTTACACATCACCCTGCAATTCCGTTTGTCTCTCACAGTACTCTCTCCCTCCATCCTCCCCCATCTGAACTGATCCCTCCTGTTCATATCTCCATCCCTGAGCCCCAACCACACCTGTCCACCAGTAATGTCTATTCTATTTCCCCTTTGAGCCATCCTTGTTACCTAGCCTCTCTTGGTCTGTGGATTGTAACATGGTTATAGCTAATAACTACTTATAAGTGAGGACATACTATGTTTGTCTTTCTGGTTCTGGGTTATCTCACTTGGGCTGATTTTTTTATATTTCCATCTATTTGTCTGCAAATTTTGTGATGTTATTTTTTTTAACAGTTGAGTAATACTCCCTTGTGTAAATGTACCACGTTTTCTTTATCCATTCTTCAGTTGAGGGGCATCTAGGTTGTTTCCAGGTTCTGGCTATTATGAATAAAGCTGCTATGAACATAGTTGAGTAAGTGTCCTTGTGGTATGATTGAGTGTCCTTTGGGTATATGCCCAAGAGTGGTATATTTGGGTCTTGAGGTAGATTGATTCCCAATTTCCTGAGATATTGCTATGTTGATTTTCAAAGTGGCTGTAAAGTTTGTACTCTCACCAGCAGGGGAAGATTGTTCTTGTTCCACCTCTTCTCCGGCATAAGCTGTCATCAGCAAGAAAATCAGAGTTGTTTTGATTCGCATTTCTCTGATAGCTAAGGATGTTGAGCATTTATTTCAGTGTTTCTCAGCCATTTGAGATTCCTCTATTGAGAATTCTCTATTTAGATCTGTACCCATATTTTTAATTGGATTATTTGTTTGTTTTTTGATGTCTAGTTTCTTGAGTTCTTTATATATTTTGGAGATCAGCCCTCTGTCAGATGTGGAGACTGTGAAGATCATCTCCCAGTCTGTAGGCTGCCATTTTGTCCTATTGATGATGTTCTTTGCATTGCAAGTAGCTTTTCAGTTTCATAAGGTCCCATTTATTGTTGATTTTAGTGCTTGTTCTATTGGTGTTCTGTCGAGGGAATTTTCTCCTGTGTCAGTGTGTTCAAGGCTATTCCCCACTTTCTCTCCTATCAGGTTTAGTGTATCTGGCTTTATGCTGAGTTTTTTATCTACTTGGACTTGAGTTTTGTGTAGGATGATAGATATGAATCTATTTGTATTCTCCTACATTCAACATCCAGTTAGACCAGCACCATTTGTTGAAGATGTTTTTTTTTTCTACTCTATAATTTTGGCTTCTTTTTCAAAACCAGGTGTCATGGGTGTATGAATTTATGTTTGAGTCTGTTTCTATTCCATTGATCAGCCTGTCTGTTTTTATGTCAGTATCATGCAGTTTGTTTTTTGATTTGTTTTATTTGTTTGTTTTATTATAGCTCTGTAGTGGAATTTGAAATCAGGGATGGTGATACTTGCAAAAGTTCTTTTATTATACAGGATTGTTTTAACTATTCTGGGTTTTCTGTTTTTACATATGATTTTATTCTTTTTTTCCGAGACAGGGTTTCTCTGTAGCATTGGAGCTGTCCTGGAACTATCTCTGTAGACCAGGCTGACCTGGAACTCAGAGATCCACCTGCCTTTGCCTCCTGAATGCTGGAATTTAAGGTGTTCACCACCCCTACCCAGCTGGCTTTATTTTTGTTTATAGTTACAGGAACAACTGATTTTTGATGGTTATTCTATTATGTAGAAGAACTACTGATTATTTTGTGAGATTGGATAAGTATGTGTCATGTCAATTCAACTATTATTAGTAAATAATTTTCAAGTGGGTTGTTCTTTTAAATTAATAAACGTATTTCCATTATATTTCCAGTTGCCACGTAAATTTACAGAAAGTTTTGAAACTAAGTATAATGATCCCATGAGGCTCCAAATGATGATGTAACGATAAGCGACACACTTACTGAAAGTAAAACTAAGTATTTATTGTAGAAATTACTCACAAGATACCAAACAAGTAACCCAGATGAGCCAAGTAGTCGTGTCCCTGTCGTCCGCCCCCCCCCCACCGCTGCCGAACCGGAAGCCGAACTCTGGGAAAAGAGACCAAGACTTCCTGTGTGCTGTCTTTTATGCCTTCCCCCATAACGCACCCTAGCCATGCTAAAAAGTGGGCCTGGCTAGTGACATAGTTCACCGCCTACGTACGTACGTATATGTCTTTCGTCTGGCCGTATACGTCTTTAGTCATGTCTAAAGTGGGTGTGGTTAGCGGTGTGGTAAACCGTCCTTTTATTACCTCATCTGTATGCGCCTCTAGTAAGTCACATGGTTAATGGTGGCATACAGGCTTCCTCCTACAATCCTCTAGTTAAGAAGCCCTGGAATGAGGCCGGCCGTTGGTGGCGCACGCCTTTAATCCCAGCACTCGGGAGGCAGAGGCAGGTGGATCACTGTGAGTTCAAGACCAGCCTGGTCTACCGAGTGAGTTCCAGGACAGCCTCCAAAGCCACAGAGAAACCCTGTCTCGAAAAACCAAAAAAAAAAAAAAAAAAAAAAAAAAGAAGATCTACAAGGACGACATCAACTAACAATCTAAGCAATAGTGGAGAGGCTACCTTAAATGCCTTCCCCTGATAATGAGATTGAGGACTACCTTATACGCCATCCTAGAGCCTTCATCCAGTGGTTGATGGAAGCAGAGGCAGAGATCAACAGCTAAACATTAAACTGAACTCCTGAAATCCAGTTTCAGAGAGGGAGGAGTAAGGAGCAAAGGGATCAAGACCAGGCTGGTGAAACACTCAGAAACAGCTGACCTGAGCAAGGGAGAGCTCATGGACTCCAGATAGCTGTGAAACCAGCATAGGACTGTTCCAGAACCCCTGAACGTGGTGTCAGTGAGGAAGCCTCAGCAATCTATGGGGCCTCTGGTAGTAGATCAGTATTTATCCCTAGCAAAAGAATGAACTTTGAGAGCCCACTCCACATAGAGAGATACTCTCCCAGCCTAGACACACAGGGAAGGGCCTAGGTCCTGACCCAAATGATGTGACAGACTTTCAAGATCCCCCATGGAAGGCCTCACCCTCCCTGAGGAGCAGAAAAAGGATGGGATAGGGGGCTGGGGGGGGAGGAAGGAAGAAGGGGAGGAGGGGAGGGAGAGGGAACTGGAATTGACATGTAAAACAAGCTTGTTTCTAATTTAAATAAAAAATGTGAAAGAAAAGAAGTCCTGGGATCTCTGAAGAGTCATCTGGAGGTAGCAGTGCTAGCCTGACCTTAAATGTTACACATTCATATGTATGTCGACTGGCTTCTATTTGGATTGACCAGTCAAACAGAGCAGATGTTTAAATTGCTGAGTTTTGAACATCAACTGTATTTCCACCTACAGATTGGCTCTCACTCAAATATGCAATTCATATTGAGTGTTCTCAGGTTTGGAAGGGGGAGATGGGAGGTGGAGCTGGGCTTTAAGAACCTAGCAGAACCAAGGACCTGAAGGTTACTCATTATGTTTCCTATTTATTCTTGTTTCTGAGGACTGAGAAGCAGTTTTTCCTCCCACAAAGAAAAACTAGTACATCTCTGGCTCCATCTATGACGATATCCAAGCCTATAATGTGTCAACTTGGCTCTCTGACCCCAATTTTAAAGGAATTCCGAGTAAAGTCTATAAAGCGACATGGTGCTTTCATAAAACACCACTTCTCTGTCTGCGTGCATATGATATCCCCCAACAAACAAAAATTTGGACCAGTGATAAGTATAAGATGGGTAGACTCCTTCACCCCATTTGATAACCACACTAAACAGCTACTTTTACAATGAGATTTTGCCACCTCAGATATCTAAAATTAGCTAGTCAAATCAATTTTCAAAGCCATTATCTCATTCTGATAGTCTATATTCTGAAGTTTTAAGTTAAAAAACAAAATGAGAGCTGGGAATGGTGGAGGAAACTTTAATCCCAGCACTCGTGATGCTGAGGCAGAATTTTAAGTTTGAGACAAGCCTGGGTTGCACAGTGAGACCCTGTCTCAAAAACATATCCAAAAGACAAAAGGCCCCTTGCTGTTTCTCTGGCCTTACTTCCTTCATTTTACTTATTGCTGCTTGCCAATGGGACTCTTTCTGCTATTCAAGCTCATACTCCTAAAGATTAGGAGTTGTAGAATTACTGTTTGCCTCTGTCTGAAGCACCCTGCATTCCAGATCTTTGCATGACTGGCTCCACCAGCCTCAAAGGTCACCTTAGGGAGACCTTCTGTAATTGTACAACTTGAAGTCATCTCCATGATATTTATTGTGCTCATAATACTGATCAATATCTACGTCATAAAGTATGTCATTCGTTTTCTTAATATCTAGATAAGCTTCCATTAATAGGTCAGCCCAGCTAGAAGCTACATGATGTAGAACTATACACTCAAAGTGCTCAGGAATAGCCATCCACAGCTGATTAAGTAGGTCAACTCCATCATCAAAAACTTGGAATTAGAGTTTTCTGCTCTACCATCTTCACAACGTTATCCTTATGACTTCCCATGGTTTCCAGACAGTTACAGAAGCTGTGCAGATTCTAAAGTAGATGGGAAGAGTGGCGAGTGCACATGTAAGGAAAAGAATATTCCAAGACATAGGAATACTTTCACCAAACTTGCAATGGCCAGCTTCAAGGAAGACTGAGAAAGCAAGTGTCTGCTATCCTTAGGTTCAAACCAGCATTAAAATGATCTCAGTTGTAAGGTATACAGGAAAACAAGGCTTTAAAAAGAAAGGCAAAAAGCAGTCTTTTACAAGGTCTGTCTCTAGGCTCTTATTTGCAAAATGCAAATCTCCAAAAGCAGATGTCCAGAGGTGTACAGCCAGTACAACCCCTGTACTCACCAGCTAAAGCAGCTTATACTTTCCCTCTGTTGCTTAAGCTACTTTGTACTTTATTACACTATTTGCAATCAGCACCACCCTAACTGATAACCGACACAATCTGATAAACTAATGTAATTCAGCTAATGTTTAAGTATGGCTTACAAGTACGATGTGTCTATCATAAGGAGGGAATAGCAGGCAAAGCACACGAGGCCTGTAATATTTGCAGGAGCCTGTGCAAGTTGATTTTTAATTTACAGTTAAGTGAAAATAATGGAATCTTTTTTATTTTCCAGTTTAAATTTAGATAAGAAACGAGGTTGCTTCACAAGTCAGTTTCAGGTCCCTCTCCCTTTCCCTCCCCTCCTCCCGTGCCCTCCCCCCAACTCCCCCCCCCCCGTTATCCCCTCATTCCCCCAGGGAGGGTGAGGCCCTCCATGGGGGTGTCCATAGTCTGATAGAAAATAATGGAATCTTAATGATATGATCTGGATTACATTTTATCTTTATTTCAACACCATTGAAAAACAGTTTTTGTATTTTATGGAGGAAGATGCCCCCTCCCACACACAAAGTGTCTGAGGGCTTCTGAAATCATACAACAGTCAAGTTTACACAAGGACTGAGAGATTTCATGGGAAGTCTACCTAGGGCCCTTTGAAGGTGAGGAACTAAAGGACTTCACCAGTGGAGAGGAATTCAGGAAAGGTCCATCAGGCTGGTTTGTTGTTGGTTCTTCCCCTTTGCCCTCCTTCTCCTCCTCCTCCATTTCAGAAACAGAACTTGCCAGGCTAATCAAAGGAGTCCTGGAATCTCAACTGCACTAGATGATTGTGGGAACCTAAAGAGTTGAAAAGAATGGTAATGTGGAGAGATGGGCCACAGAGGGAAAGGGAAAGGAGGGGAGGAGATAAGAACGGACAAGAAGGTTACTGTAATTTCTGTGTATGGGTGATGGCCTTGATTACAAGTTCTACAGGGATATTTTAGCTGTGGGCTATGCCTACTATTCTAGGATCCCAACACTTTCCCAACTTTTGAAGTGAGCTCTCAGACTTGTGCTTATAGTAGTCTGCCATCAACATCTGGGTTAGATTGTGTTCCATTGTAAGTTAGTGTCTTGTGTCTTTATTATAATATCAGGGTCCATTATGAGGCCAAATTAAAGAGGGAAGTAAAAAGAAAAAGAGAGAAGAAGCCTCATCAGAGATCCCAAGTCCTGAGTATTTTGCTCACAAGAGAGTCTGGCTATTCACAATAAAGCCAGGACTACATAGACAGATTCTTTCTCAAGAAAGAAAATACAAAAATAAATCTTTATTGTCCCTGTTTTCCAGGAGTGTTAAAAATTCAATGCTGTGTGTCTTCTTGGCATTTGTGGTAAGCAATGGCACTCTCAGCAGTGACCACTCTGTATGGAAGACGCTAGCAAGCACTGCTTTCCCAACAGTGATTTTGTAGTTCATCTCTTTGTTTCTAATTTTGAAATAATTCCTGCACCTTTGTTCGAAGTCCCCTTAGTTTCCTCATACAACTGCTCACCCAGTGTGGTGATCCATCCACATTGTTTTCCCAACCCTCAAAATAAAAACTGAGCTCCAAACTGTTTTGGACTTCATTTTTATTATTAAATATCACCTATGGAAAAGTGCATAAAACAAACATATAGTGTGATGAATAGTTACAACATGAACACTTGTACAGTTGCCAGTGTTTGGGAAACAGAACACTCTGGAGCCCCCTGTACATCACACAGTTTTCCAGGTATTAGAAATATTCATTAGAAAACTCAAGAAGCTCTCTATCCTTTTTAATTTTAGCATCCATGCCCATTTCAACCTAACTGACTCAACACATTTTCATGTACACTGCTTGTATCATTTTGTTCTTTCTTCTAATTCAGTTCAGCTTGGTTTTCTCTAGGAAGAGTTGTGGTCTATCAACTATTGCTTCTACGCTAATTGGTTAATTCTGCCCCCCAGTGAGTAGTTATTAATATAACTCTCCTCTTCCTGCTACACTGATTTACTGAAGAGGAAATGGGATGTGCCTTGGCCCAGAGTCACATTTAGGCAATTTAATTAGTCAACAGAGGCATCCATGAGTGAAAATAAATAGGAGTAGAGCTCCGGAATATATATGACACCCTCTCACTGTGTGCCAACCCCTCTTTTGGTGCTTATTATTCCCTCTGCCTTATTTCACTTATCCTACAAATTCTAGACCAGGGTCCAAATCCCAGCTTAATCTTTCTTTTAACAGTTTGGATATGTTGATTAAGATTTATTAAATTTATTATTGTGTGTATATGACATGAACAATGTGTCATGTCCAAGAAAATATTGACAAAATCAAAGTTACAAAGCTGTTTGCTATGTTTTTATCCAAGAATTTTATAATTTTATGTTTTATATTTAGAGCTTTGATTCATCTTCAGTTAGTTCTGACATGTAGTATTTAAGTAAGGGTCCAATTTGACTCTTTGGTTTGTGGATATCTAGTTTTCCCAGTACCATTTGTTGAAAAAATTATGCTTTTCTTGTAAAACAGTCTTGGCAGTGTATGTCAAAAACTGCTTGTCCATGTATGTATATATAAGAGTTTATTTCTGGCCTTGCTGTTCTATTCCACTCATATATATGTCTTTGTTTTTATCAGTACCATATTATTTTAACAACTGAGGGGCTGGAGAAATAGCCCAGCAGCTAAGAGAGTTTGCTGCACACCTGTGTGGATCAAGGTTTGGATCCAAGCAGCCACACAGCAAGCCAGAGCTAAACGTCTGAACTGTAAGCCAGCCCCAATCAAATGTTTTCCTTTATAAGAGTTGCTGTAGTCAAAAGTCTCTTCCCAGAAATAAAATCCTAACTAAGACAACTTCTTACTGTTTTGACTTATTGTGACTTCTAGAATTGTCCTGATCCAATGTCTCAGCACCTTTTGGGAAGCTAAAGAAGTGGAGTGAAAGTCAGTTTGCTGTAGCAGTTGGATGCCTGCTTGGGCCAAACACTGTACTATTTAAGATAATTAAAAACAGAAGCCTATAAAGTATCTGCAGCTGTATTACTTTAATGACTCCAAACTTGGCTAACTATTTTGCTATTTTTAAAGTCAGTCATTTTTTCCATGCCTACATTCTGTTTGCCATCATATGTACGTGGCAAGAATTTTTCCATAGCTTTAAAAATAGAATATAACATTAAGCCAAGTTTCTCCTTTACAATTATTGCTGTGACTACTTCAGTCTATGAGATTTTTCTTTGTTCCCTCCCATTATGCTTCAGACTTTTGTTCTTTCAGATAAACGTGCCAAGAGTGATGATAGTTAAGACTTTCGATCAAAGTGGTGGGAACTAGTAAGTGTCTTAGTTGCTTTTTCTTAGTGGTAAAGATTGTGACTGAAAGCAATTTGGCTTACAAATTACAGTCCATCATCAAGGGAAGCCAAGCCTGGAGTCAGGAACTAAGCCGAGATCACAGAGGAACACTGCTTACTGCTTGCTCCCTATGGCTTGCTCAGCTTGTTTTCTTATGTAACTCAAGACCACCTGGTCAGAGGAGGCACTACTCACAGTGCAATGACCCTACCCCAACATCAGTCACTAACCAAGAAAATGTGCCCTTTCTCAAATTTGCCTACAGGTCAATCTGATGGAGGCAATTACTCAATTGAGACCTCTTCTTCCCAAATATCCCAAGGTTTATGTCAAGTTGACAAAACAACAACCAGAATACAGTCATCCTTTTGTTTCCTAGGATTGTATTTAGGCTTAGCGTGGGTTGCTTTTAAAATTACCTCCGCTACAAAACATGTAGGATGAGAGGACTAGAATTAAGTGGAATCACCCATCTTAGAATAAAATAGGCTCCCACACACCAGGCAGTGGTTTTTCGGAAGAAGTCAAAGTGCTGAGGACACAGGAGCAAGGATCATGGAGGGCTTTTCTCAAGAGGAGGAACTAGACCATAGTACCGGATGCCAAGAAACGGAGTGATCTAAATCCCATTCCCAGCAGAAATTTGCTCTTCCTGGAGAATGATCTGTTTATTGCTAATAATTCAGAAAACACAAACATGCTCAAAAGTTTTAAATTAAAAATCCTAACCCATATGCTGGCAAGATAGCTCAGAAGGTAAAGGCACTGTACCTGATGGGAAATGCTGGTGACCTGAGTTCCATTTCTGGAACCCACAGAAAGGTGGAATGAGAGAACTAGCTCCACAAAGTTCTGACAAGCACAATGAATCTTACTCCCTGACCCATCATGTACACACACACACACACACACACACACACACACACACACACACACTTTTGTTTTAAAAAAACTCTCACTTAAAAAATACAGTAAAACATTGTATTTTTGAGCATATCAATTTCTCTTAATTTTTTGCAGAAAAAATGAATATTATATGAACAAAGAGAGGATGGAAGATTTGATTGGAAGAATTCAAGGTCTAAGAAATGTATAATAATTATTGTTCTACAGTCCATGGTCTCTTTGGAGTAGACTCATGGAAGACATATGACATATGGACCTGCCTCACTAGCTTAATGCTCCAAATATAAACCCAAGGTTCTATAGTTGGACATCATATCACAGAAAAATAATTCTACCAGGACAATAGTGGGAGTCCTGGTCCTGTCTTGTCTCACCAATTCCAGTTCTGTTTCTCTCAGTGTGAGATTCTAAGGGCTCAAAGAAAACAGTACCCACTCTCCATTCAATGGACATCCACTGTTTATTAAGCAAGCACCTGCAGGCACTGGCCAAACCAGAGTCTCCTCCAGGTCAGACAGTGTAAATGTGGCCCAAAGCAACTGATACTTCCAGAAAAAAACACTGAGTTCACACTTGATATGCTAGACATGGCAGGGTGTCTAAAGGAATCAACCAAGGCAGAAACTTCATTGCATTGTGACTTCAAGTTCCCTTGGGACTTAGAGAAGGCACAGAGCATGTTGATGGTATGTATAGTTATGAAGTGAGTCTAACACCTTCATCCTCATGATCTGTACTTTAAGAGAGACTCACTGAGATGTTCTGTTGCTAGGAAATCCTTTTCCAATGACTGAAGCATGAAGAGCTGTAGGGGAAGGAAATGGGACAGAAGAGAGCTAACAACTTGCCCCTTCAAGAAGGGAAGAAATTGATAGATGGTGACCTTAGGAACACAAGCTTAAAGACTTAAGGCCTTCTTTAAATACTCCAACCCCTATTTATGACAGGGCTTCGCTGTCATGGGCAGTGAGGAAGCTACAATTGTATAAGCAAGAATGCTAGGTGCCTGTGGCTACAGAGTCTTTCCTTTTGACCTGGACCTAAAACCTCATGGAGATTCTCTATAACTGGTTGACCAAAGAAGAAAACAGGTAATGCTGCATGGTTTCCTATCACTACACAAATTTTGGTAACTACAGCACTGTATCTGGGTGATCATTTCATCTATAGCAGTGATTCTCAACCTTCCTAATGCTGCGACCCTTTAATACAGTCCCTCAGGGTCTAGTGACTCCCAACTATAAAGTTATTTTGTTGCTACTTCATAACTAATTTTTCTGTTATGAATAGCAATGTTAAATATCTTGTATTTTTAGATTGTCTTAGGCAATCCCTGTGGAAGGGTTATCCAAGTCCCAAAGGGTTCACAACCCATATATTGAGAACCGCTGATCTGGAATTCAAGATAGCTCAAGATTTATACTGATTATGAGAAAGAGCTAACAGTTTGGGGGCTAATCAGGGACTGAAAAGGAACATAACAGGAAGGTTGTATCTGGGAAACCAGAATGTGACTCGTCAGCAGTGTCATAAGAAGGTGTTTCTGTCTTATGTCAATACTTCCCCAGGAGCAAGATCAGGAAAGGATTTTAATCATTAGGTGGACACACTGGACCTGTTCTGTAGGTGATGGCCAGCCTTTTCCCAGCCAGCCTTTCCCTCAGCCAATGATCACACAAGGATGAAGTTAATGTATGGGTTCACAACATGTGTTCCTTTTTTTTTTTTTTTACCACATCTAGCCAGACTAAGGCTGCACTGGAGTGCCAAACCTTGGAGCAGTACAAACCAACACTGAACTCCAAATGTGGCACCATTCCTTGAGGGAAGGTGTGAGGACAAGGGGAGTAGCTAGTCACAGGATTCCAGATTGATTACATTGAGCAATGTTCATCACAGAAGTAACAGTACTTTGTTCTCAGTGAACTAAATCTCCAACTTAAATGAGGCTTTCCCCTTATCTCTCAATGCTGGTGTCAAAACTACTACCTGAATTTGTATGCAGTGTGTTTACTGTATTTTACAAAGCATTGCTCTGGAAAAGAAGCTAATTTTACAGCAGACAAGGCATAGCAATGGACTCAGGACTTTGGAATTTATCCTGTCCCATGACTGCTAAAGCAAATGACCTGAAAGAATGATGAACCAGCCTTTGAAAAGTTATGGCACCAGCTCCATAGCAACACCTAGTAGGCCCCCAAAACATGCTCTAGGATGTGATATACGGTGTAAGTCAGGTTGTACTTTCCTTCATAGCTAGAACTTTTGGAATCAAGATTGAAATAGAAATGGCTCTTCTTACTGATATTTTCAGTGACATAGAGCAAAAGTTTGCTTTCTAACCTCAGAACTTCAGGTTCTATTGTTTGAGAATTCTTAACTCCTCAAAGGAAGAATGCTTCTACCAAGAGACACAGGAAAAAAAAATCACTAATTTGGAAGCTGAGATTGCAATGTGACCACTTTGTATTATTCATGTAGTAAGTCAACATGCAAAAATGTTAGTTACTGCCTGGGATGACAATGCAGATGTCAGGTGGAATTCAGGTAATTTGTTTCTACAAAATGAGAGAAAGGGGGTGCCTCTGAAATGTAGATTTAGGCATCCCAATATTCTTCTAGACAGAGCTGCTTCTCCCCAAAACATAGGTTGAAATCCTAATCCTCTGTAATATGACCTCAGGGTCTTTGTTGATGTAACCAAATTCAAATGAGATCATAAACAATTAAGGTGGGCCCTGGTCCAGCGTGGTTGGTGTTGTAAGCAGAGATAGAAGGAATATGGGCATGTGACAACTGGTATTGCTGCTCTCATCAAGGAAGTCTGGGGATTTCTGAAAATTGCCCAAAGCTAAGAGAGAGGGCTGGGATAGTGTGTTCACCCTCCTTACTTCAAAAACAGAGTCAAACCTGACGATATTTTTATTGTAGACTGCAGTCCTCCTGCATGATGAGGGAATAGATTTCTGTTATTTAAAGATACTCAGTACTGGTCATTTGTGTCAGTCTAAGGAAAATTTATATAAATGGACAGAGTTATATGAATATATTCTTAATAGCAACATTAGGAAAAAACTACAAAACTCAATCTAGAGCAGGTTGCCAAATGTTCAAATCCTCAAGAAATATGAAGTGCTTGTGTCTCTATAATAGACAAGGATCCAGAGCAAGATTTGAGTGCTTGTTGAGGGTAAAAAGAATATAGACTACTTAAAGCTACATAATCAATTGTAAAAACAGGGTGCCTATATGTATTTGTGCTTTCTTTTGGTGCATGCACAATTTTGATCCTTTTCCTTTGTTCCCTACTCACAGTAGTAATGAAATTTATATCTCTGTATCAATTGTATTAACAGGGAGTATGACTCAGCCAAAAGAGAAATGAACATGATTCAATATGAACAAAGGGATTTTTCTCTGGGGAAAGCGATAAGGCATTTTTACCATGTGGTGTGGCGGGAATGGTAGAAGCATGATATTGCTAAGGTCTTCAGTTAGATGGTAAGTGTGGATGAGGAAGAATGTGTAGACAGCAACTATGAAGGGACAGACTGAGATGGCTTTGAATGGTTAGATTTCCTGTGCCGGAAGAAGCCTTCCTCTTCTAAACTCCCATCTGTGTTTCTGAGCTGGCATTTGCAATGAGAAAATTCTGAAGAGTTTAGAGAGCAGGAATAATGCTATAGTCAAGTTACTGTACACCCTGAGTGCTGACAGAAAATACCACATTGTGCCTTTTAGTCGGCTCACCTTGTACAAATAAAGCAATGTTTATGTCCCTGGTATTACCAGATTCCAAGCTCTTCAAATCCTAAGCCAAAAGTAGGTGTACTTTGGTGGTAAGATATGCAAACCTCTGCAAATCAAGGATGAAGATGGTAGGGAACAGATATATAGTCCAGTTTATCTCTAGAGATTCCAGCTCATTCTCAGGAGTTCAAGTTTACCTTTGTTTTCCTTCCCATCTACTGGTTTAACTCAATCAGTGGATTTGAGCTCAGAAGCTGAGGCACAGCACAATACTATACACAACTTGTATAATCTCCCTTTAGATCCACATTATAGGTAATCTTACTCTTGTAACAAATTCCCATTTCTACTTCCTCAAAGCAGTGCATATCCTGTTATGAACGCTTGTCCACATCCATAATTTGCATATCCTTTATTGACTTTGTGGTTTCCTTTACATTTTTTGTTATTTCACAATATCTAATAACATTTAAATATCTTCCATCTAGACAAAGTGTTCAGGCACACAGTTACATACCTAAACCCTTACAAAGAACGTGTGCCCATATAAAATGAAGCTTCATGAAGTTACCTGTCCTTTTGGAATGTCTGATTATACCCGATCATCACATCACTGCATACTCCACAGAGAATGGGTTTTAGTAGAAAACAGGAGGTTGTTCTGGTTTGGTAGAGATTTAAAGAAGAGACTGCTTAACTAGCCATGGGACTGGACAGTGGAGTCAAGAGAATGGGAAAGCCCATAGGACTGCCCAGAGAAGAATCCATTATCACCTCCATGCATGAAGGGACAAAGGAAAAAGCAAGTATCACCATAAATCCACTGAGAACTAAATCTCTGAGAGGGTGCTACCAACAAGAACATTGATGCAGAGTAGCTATTGCTACACTTACACAGCAGACTAGGACTATAGGGGAGGTAAAAACCCAACTGTTCTTCAATTCCCACCTTGTCTCCAACTGACATTTCCCATAGCAGGGGATCTGGGTGACAGTAAATATGCTTAGTCAGAGAGTGGAATTAGGAATGACCATCTGAGAGTAAAAAATTAAGAAAAGGTATTTATGGCTCATCATGAACAAATGACTTACAGCAATTCCCACAGTGCTATGGCTGCCAGAGGAGGGTGGAATATGGCAGCTTATTCCTCAGGCAGCATAGCTGGAGCAGTTCATTTGCACCATCTACAGTGTCTTTTGAGAGTACTGTCCTGTCTCCACATGGGTAAAATAGTTCAACCTTCATTCCTTCAAAGGAACTGAAATCTAATACAACTGGCTAGTGGGGAAGGATGTAAGTTGTTTCCTTCAGTCCTTTCCTGCTGCATATGATCTTCCCAAAACAGAAGTGAACAGGCAGTACTTCTAAACACTAATTAAATGAATTAGCCCCTGTGGAATATAATATACCGTAACACCAGTTAATTTATTAAGGTAAAATATGCAAGAAAGTCCAAAGGATGGTGAGAGATGTTAAGCATCTTTAACAATTCTAAAGCTGGCCCTCTCCCAAGGCTCATCTGACTCATGTACTGCCTTCATATCAGCCCTTGTCAGTCCTTCAGGTGGCTCTAATTACAATGGAGGAGCTGTCCCTTGTCAGCCATTCCCTTGCAATTCTCAGAAGTCCTAAACTGTCCCTTTTAATTCTCAATTTCTGACATGGTGATTTGAGAATTACCAATGACAAAGGGCAAGGTAAGTCTCCCAGGTCCCTCTGCATTCTGAAAGCATGTCACCTTCCACTTACCTACTTCTTCCTACCTCAGCTAGACAGGGTATGACAAGGATGTGAGCAGCAGCATCTTCAGAGCGCTAGAGACATCTGCGCCTCCCTCCCTAATCTAAACCCTCACCTCCTTTTTCTAGGTTTATCATCCACACCCAGAACCTCACTTATTCATTCTTGCATAGGCCTCAATGTCTTTTTTTAAAAAAATTATTTTGACTTGAGTCTCACTATGTACCCCAGGCTGGCCTCAAAGTTGTGATCCTCTTGTCTTCACATTCCTAATACAAGGCTTACAGGAGCCTAGGAGCTCCTCAGCATTTTTTTTTTAAGTTTAAATTTAGATTAGAAACAAGGTTGCTTCACAAGTCAGTTCCAGGTCCCTCTCCCTTTCCTTCCCCTCCTCCTGTGCCCTCCCCCTACCCTCCCATTATCCCCTCATTTCCCCAGGCAGGGTGAGGCCCTCCATGGGGGTGTCCATAGTCTGTCATTTCATATAGGGCAGGGCCTAGACCCTCCCCCAAGAGTTCAGGGTGAGAGTGCATCTCACATTGTTGGATGGGAGTCCAAAGTCCGTGTGTATACTCGGGATGAGTACTGATCTACTGCCCAAGGCTCAATAGATTCCCTAGGCCTCCTCACTGACACCCAGATTCAGGGGGTCTTGATCAGTCCCATGCTGGATTCCCAGGCTGATGCCTGGGATTCAAGAGTTAACCTTTGTCAGGTCAGCTGTTTCTGGGGGTTAAACCAGCCCAGTCTTAATCCCTTTGGTCATCAGTCCTCCCTCTCTGTTACTGGCTTTCTTGGGTTCAGCTCAGTGCTTAGCCATGGGAGTCTGCCTCTTCTTCCATCAGCCACTGAATGAAGTTTCTGTTTTCCAGACTCTCTGGCCATGGGATTGTAGGCTGGCACTCCCCAGATCTATGTCTAAAATCCATATATGAGAGAGTACATGCCATGTTACCTCACTCAGGATGGTTTCTTTTAGTGTCATCCATTTGCCTGTAAATCTCAGGATTCCACTTTTTTCTGCTGAATAGTACTCCATTATGTAAATATACCACATTTTCTCTATCCACTCTTCGGTTGAGGGGCATCTAGGTTGCTTCCAAGTTCTGGCTATTACAAATAATGCTGCTATGAACATAGTGGAATAGACATCCTTGTTGTATGAATGGGCATCTTTTGGATATATGCTCCTCAGCATTTTCAATTGGTTTTCTGCCACTAGACTACTCTTCTTCAACTTTCTACCCTACATCCTAGGAACCAATATCATTTTATAGTATGCCCTAAGGAAATGGTAATGGCTTTGTCAGAACTGAATTTCCTTAACCACATCATTCAAAATCCTTGTTACCCAGCCACATCTTAGTTGGACAGGAGCTTTTCACCAGATGTTACCACAATGGATAGGCTGCTCTTAAAGCATAAAAGTACTCCTGCCTTCACCAGCCACTTGACTATCCCACCCCTTCCTCTGAACCAAGTCCTTTATTTCAAAGCCTTGTACGTCTCATTTCTTTCTGAGTTTGGAATGCCAGTCTCAACAGCCTAACCCTTAATTAACCTACAACGAGCCAAGTAATCCTTTACAACTATGGGTGAGAAAATTACTTTTAGTGCTTGCTATGTGACAGGCACATATATCCTAAGAGCTTTGTGGCTTTATATGTTCATTAATTTAACTCAAATAATTCTACACCGGCAAATTCTCTCTCTCTCTCTCTCTCTCTCTCTCTCTCTCTCTCTCTCTCTCTCTCTCTCTCTCTCTGTCTCTCTCTCTCATAATTTTAGTCAGCATACAATGGGTTTCATCATGACATTTCATTACACTTGAAGAAATTAGGCATGGACATAATTCTTCACCCTCAAACAACTAACCCATCAAAGATGGAATATGAATTTTAACTTAGAATTTGTCTCCAGACCTATTTGGTGAAATCCTAGGCCAATGAGAGATCTGTCCCAAAGAAAAGCTGGAAGGCACCTGAGGAACTGCACCAGGGTTAGCCTTGCGGCTGTCCTCTGACCTCTGCTTGCACAAGTATTCATACACATGCATACTTGGATGTGACACATCCCTTATCTCCAAAAGTCAGGCTAATTACCATTTCACTCTACATCCCAAATGAACAGGGGTTGGCATTTTGTGGCCTGTTTCAAACCAGAGCATTCAATGTGTGAGACATATTAATATTTGACTATTCTACTTTCTTTTAGTTAGATGGTGCTGTAGATGGTGCAAATTTTGTGAGGGTTATATGATTGAGAACTTACAAGTTCACATGAAACTTCACACCTATAGTTCGGTCAGAAGCAACTTCTGAGCAGACAAATATGTAGGTGGGAGAAGTAGTTTATCCCCCAAGGGACTGTCCCAGCTTTGGGCCACTCAATAGACCGTCTATACAGTATTTTATTCCTTGAGACTGATTTAACTGATTTAATTTTGTACTTGTGAAGCAAAGGAGCATAATGAGTCCTTCTGAGATAGGGTTATCAGAAACATCTGTTAATTTATTAAACGCATACAGTCTGATTGTCCCCTAAGAAAGCAGGATCCTGTGCATCTGTGACAGATGTCTGCTCCCTTCTTGGGGAATGCATCCATAACTTGAGGGCTGGAACTTAGTTTAGATTAAACCTGCAACTTTAACCAAGTTGCACTTAACACTATTTCTCTTTTCAGTGCAAAAGATGTTTCGTTTTTTTTTTCAACACTTGGCTTATCACTTTGCTATGATATATAATGGTATTCTCCCCTTGTTCCATGATTCAGAAGTGTTCATTTCTGTTTAGAATCCATGACAAAAAGTACCATTTATTTTTAATCTGTGCTGCACTAAACATAAAGGACTTGGAAACTTCAGTGTCTCAGATGGGTCAAAAGGAAAAGAAAGACTTAAGGAGATGCAGGCATTGCAATTTGATTCTCTATTTACCCACTACCCTATTACTGTGAAATATAAATACCCCTAAAAGTGGCCAGATATATCAGTAATAGGATGAGTTATTTTTGGTAGTGACTTTCCTGTATTCTAACAGACTCATGTTTTCACATGTGACCTTTGTATTCTTGTAATTACTAGACATTTTAAAAAATAATTTATCATGTTTTAGGAGGGTGGCATGTCAAATCACTTTCATAAAATGAGATTTGCATCCTGAGAACTAAGGTGTTTGCTATTACTTTGTGCTGTGAAATGCTCCATGCACTTGTAACTGTAACTGACATCTCCCTACATACTCAACAGCAGTTGCCTTTTCCTGAAAGACTTAAACAAAGAAGCAGAACCCCATGACTGCCCCTACCCGTCACAGCCAACTATCTACTGACTGTCAGTTACTTCTTAAAAGAGCAGTAACAGAGGCAGTGAAATTTAAATATCTTATTGTAGGAGGAAGTCTGATGCTGCCATTAAACATGTGACTTACTAGAGGCGCATACAGATGAGGTAATAAAAGGGCGGTTTACCACACCGCTAACCACACCCACTTTAGGCAGGACTAAAGACGTATACGGCTGGACGTAAAGACGTATACATACGTAGGCGGAACTACGTCACTAGCCAAGCCCACTTTTGGGCATGGCTAGGGCGTTACGAGGAAGGCATAAAAGACAGCGCACAGGAAGTCTCGCTCTCTTTTCCTGGAGTTCGGCTTCCGGTCCAGTCGCTAGCGGAGATCTGCTGGGCTTCTCGGGGTTTGGTATCTTGTGAGTAATTTTCTATATAAAATACTTAGCCTTATTTTCAGTAATTGTGTGTCGCGTATCGTTACAGCGTCCGTAAAGCCAACAGTTTGGTGTCGGAGCGGGATTGGAATCGGGACCCAGGGCTTCTCTCGTCCCGACCAGGCACACGTGGACTCTCCTTTCGCTAAGTTCCTCACCACTTCGCTCGGCAAGGCACAATTCCTGCCGCCAGGAACCAGCACCTACTACCTGCCGGTAAGGTCAGGCGGAATTCCAAGACTTCTCTTGCGGCCACGTGCTGTTTTACTGGCGGCCTGCTGACTCCGGCCACGTGCTCTTTCGCTGGCAGCCTGTTGATTTCGGCCTGAATTACTCCATTGGTAACAAACGTAACTGCTTTATACAATGTCAACAGCTAACACTATGATGCAGGATGTTAAGAATTTTCTTGTTTTTTGTATGGATGGGATTTTAGAAAGGGTTGAGGACCTACCTGAAAGGTGCTTCCTACCCATGATGGTGATTATTAGCTTCATAATCAATATAATTTTGTTAATGAAATGGCTCAAAAATAGGAATAAACTTATACAGGTCATACAGTCATCGCAGGATAGTTTTGAAATCTTAATACAAAGGATTCAGGAAATGCAAAATTCATTGCAGGAGAGTAAGAAAGGGTTGGTAGAAAATATTCAGGATATTAAAAATGATAATGTAGGTCTGACGAACAGGTTTAAAGAGACGGAACACAAAATTGAATTATTTTCAGGAAAAATGTGTTCCATAGATAGAATTGAAAAATTGGAACATAATGTGGAAACATTTAACGACAAACACGGTTCCATGTTTGATGATTTCACTAGCAAATTACAAAGACTGGAACATAAAATTGAAATGCTAGCAGAAAAGAATTGTTCCATGTCTGAGAGCAATGGTAAACTAACTGATAGAATATCATTTGTTGAAGGCAGTTTACATGCTATTGAGGTACTTGCTAAGGATGAGAATATTAGAAATTTGGAATCACATGTAAATGATGAATGTAAGAAAATGAAAGATTCCATGACATCCTTAGAAAATCATTTGTCCCAAGAACTTCAAGAGCTCAGAGAAACAATGATGAATAGACTGCAGGATTTAGAAGACGCTCAATCTGATACTTCAGAATCAGAAATACAGGCAACAGGTCAGGACAGGAGTTTCCCAAAGCTTCTCAAATGCCGGAATGATTTCCCTAAGGTTGCTATGCGTTCCCCTATGGTTTTTCCAGTATCTGTATCAGAAAAACCAGCAACGAAAAAACAATCAAATGGTCCCATTGCTTATCACTGGGAGCCTATACAGATGAAGGATCTAAAAAATATTAAGGAGGCCATTGTCATGTATGGTCTTCATTCTCCCTTTGTCAGAGAGCTCCTAACCTCATGGGCTACTGTAAATAAAGTAACCCCAAAAGACTGGGCCCAATTAGCCTCTGCAGTGCTCGAAAATTCTTGCCAAATTCAATGGAGAGCTTTGTGGAGGCAAGAAGCAAAAGCAATTGAGATTCAGGAATTGCAGAACGGTCATGAAGTACCCCAAGACAAGATTCTTGGGGAGGGTCCTTACGCTGACACGCAGGTTCAATCTGCATATGACGAGCACATGTTGTCTTTGTGCCGTACAGCTGCGTTAAATGCCTTGGATAAGGTTTGTGAAACAGGAGAGATAATGCAACCCTACACCAAGGTATTACAGGGCCCAAGGGAAAGGTTCACTGAATTTTTAGAGAGATTATCCAGAGCAGTAGAGGTACAGGTAGCGAACCCAGAATCCAGGCGTCTTCTTATAGAATCTTTGGCGTATGAGAACGCGAATCCTCAATGCAGGCAGGTAATTTGGCCATTAAAAATAAGATCAGCGCCATTGGAGGAATGGGTTCTGCATACAGCGAACCTGGAATGTAAAAGTCAGGATACAGGAGCTTGGGTAGGTGAAGCTATTTCTACAGGTTTGAGGAGGCACCAGGATGCCAAATACCCTACCTGTGATGATATAGAGGCATGGGTAGGGAAGGCAATCTCAAAGAATTTAAATAGGCGTAAAGATGCAAAATGCTTTAACTGTGGTAGAATAGGACATCTTAGTAGGAACTGTAGACAACGCATTCCTAGAAATAATGCTTTTACCAGGAATGTATCAAACAGAAGGCCTAAGCCTCCTGGTCTATGCAGGAGGTGTGGGAAGGGGCGCCATTGGACTGATGAATGCTTTTCCACAATAGACAGACAAGGTAGATCTTTACAGCAGGGAAACGGGCTTCCGGGGCTCCATGGAGCCCCGAAGAGGAAGATTATCCGGTCATTCCCAGTGACAGTGGAGGACAGCCTCTCCCAGGACAATTAGAAGATCCACTGCCCATTGTAAATAATACGGCACTGGATAATACATTAGCTCCAGAGGATGAATCAATTACATCAGGAGGAGATACAAAACATATATTTTGGCAAACTTCTATACAATATCATAGACCCAAACTTCCGGTTAAGGTAAATAATAGGGTGATTTACGGATTACTGGACACCGGAAGTGACGTCACTATCCTTAATCAGCAGTCCTGGCCACAAAACTGGGCTTTAAAAGAGGTTAATGTTCAATTCTTGGGGATTGGAACCCTATCTGAAGTTAAACAGAGCGTTAGATGGATTGACTTTATTGGGCCAGAAGGACAGAGAGGAAGGTTAAAGCCATACGTTGCAGATATTGCTATAAACCTCTGGGGTCGTGATCTACTCCAGCAATGGAATACGCAGATTAAAATTCCTCCTGTATCAGCTAGGAATTATAGACAAGCTCTTAGTGGTAGTAAGAATATAGTAAGACAGTACAGAAAACAGATGCCAAATGTACAGGCTGTGCAGAAGCAAGATGCTAGTGCCAAACCTACAGAGCAACCAAAAGCTCTACCATTAAAATGGCTGACAGATGAACCCGTCTGGGTGGGTCAATGGCCTATGACATCTGAGAAGTTAGAGGCTTTGGAGAAGTTAGTTCAGGAACAGCTAGATGCTGGACATATTGAGGAATCAACTAGTGCGTGGAATTCGCCTGTTTTTGTTGTCAAGAAGAAGTCTGGTAAGTGGAGAATGGTTACTGATCTTAGAGCCATCAACAAGGTAATTCAGCCTATGGGGTCTCTACAACCTGGGATGCCGTTACCTTCTCTAATTCCTAAGGATTGGCCAATTATAGTTATAGACTTAAAAGATTGTTTCTTCACCATACCGTTACAAGAAAATGACAGAGAAAAGTTCGCCTTCACAGTACCTACCTATAATAATTCCCGTCCGGTACAGAGATTCCAGTGGAAGGTACTACCTCAAGGTATGTTAAACAGTCCAACTTTGTGTCAATATTTTGTGAATAAACCTCTAGAAATAATTCGTAAAAAATTTCCACATTCGTTAATATATCATTATATGGATGACATATTATTGTCTGATTCAAATAAGGATACTTTGGAAAAGATGTTTGAGGCAGTAAAGGAAATTTTGCCTCGCTGGGGATTACAAATTGCCCCAGAAAAAATACAAAGAGGAGATTCTATTAACTATTTAGGTTATAAAATAGATGCTCAGAAAATTAGACCACAGAAAGTACAGATCAGAAGAGATCGTTACCGGACTCTTAATGATCTTCAAAAACTATTAGGAGAAATCTCTCAATTACAGACGATTATTGGTGTAGAAGGGCATGATTTACAACACCTGAAAATGGCTTTAAAAGGAGATAAAGACCTAAACAGCCCACGAGTACTATCAGCTGAGGCTGAAAAAGAATTAGAATGGGTAGAAAAGAGAATATTAGAAGCACATGTGGACCGTGTGGATCCAAATCTGGACTGTATTCTGGTTATTTTACCATCTAGAGAATACCCCTCAGGAATATTAATGCAGAGGGACGACATCATTCTAGAATGGGTATTTCTGCCACATAAACAAAATAAAAAATTGAAAACATATATAGAAAAGATATCTGATTTGATATTAAAAGGTAAATTAAGGCTTCGTCAACTGACTGGGAAAGACCCAGCTGAAATTATTGTACCGTTAACGAATGAGGAAATTTCCTCCTTATGGAAGGATAATGAGTATTGGCAAATAGCTTGCAGTGACTTTTTGGGAAGTATTAGTAATAACTATCCCAAAACAGAGAGAATCAAATTCATAAAGAAAACAATTTGGATTCTTCCACGTATCGTGAGGCAAACACCTATTTCTGGAGTTCTTACCTTCTACACGGATGCAAACAAATCAGGTAAGGCAGGGTATAAATCAGGAAATATAAGTAAAGTAGTTCAAAGCCCTTACAACTCCGTACAAAAGGCAGAGTTATATGCCATTCTCATGGTACTTAAAGACTTTACAGAGCCTCTCAATATAGTCACGGATTCTCAGTATGCAGAAAGAGTTGTCCTGCACATTGAGACTGCAGAATTTGTTCCTGATAATACAGAATTAACCTCATTGTTTTTACAATTGCAGGAAATCATCAGAAACAGGACTCATCCTATATATATAACACACATCAGATCCCATACAGGTCTGCCAGGTCCTCTGGCACAAGGCAATGATGAAATTGATCGTTTATTAGTAGGTAATGTGTTGGAAGCTTCAGAATTTCATAAGAAACACCATGTTAACAGCAAAGGTTTAAAGAAGGATTTTTCTATCACCTGGCAACAAGCCAGAGAAATAGTAAGAAATTGTCCCAGTTGCTCATTGTACAATCAAACTCCATTACCAGCAGGTTGTAATCCTAAAGGTGTTCACAGAAATGAACTTTTGCAAATGGATGTATTTCACTTCCCAGAATTTGGCAGTTTGAAATATGTACACCATACTATAGACACGTTCTCAGGCTTCCAATGGGCTACTGCCCTCAGCTCTGAAAAAGCTGACTCTGTTATTACACACCTCTTAGAGGTAATGGCTGTTATGGGTATACCTAAAACAATAAAAACTGACAATGGTCCAGCATATGTCTCCAGTAAATTGGAACAATTCTTCAAATATTATAATATAAAACATGTAACTGGTATACCTTACAATCCCACAGGACAAGCAATAATTGAAAGGTCTAACCGAACCTTAAAAGAGATGCTTCATAAACAGCCAGGGAAAACAAAGACACCTAGACACAGGTTACACAATGCTTTACTAACGTTGAATTTTCTTAATGCTGATGAAAAAGGACAAACTGCTGCAGAAAGACACTGGACTACAGAGAAGACTTCTGAACTGAACCAACCGGTGTATTTTAAGGATGTTATGACATCAGTCTGGAAACCAGGATATGTGTTACGTTGGGGAAGGGGTTATGCTTTTGTTTCCACAGGAGAAGAAAAGATTTGGGTTCCATCAAAATTAATTAAAATTCGATCAGAACAGAAAACATCTCAGGAGGAGGAAGATAACAGCCCATCTACAAATTCATAGTCCACAATGGGTAAAGTGACCTCCTAAAAGGAAAGAGAAGTGCTTTGTTTTTGTCCTCACAGGTAAACTCAGCAAAGAATACTGGACACATGGATTCCTGTAGAAGAATGAATAGCTACCCTGAGGACCATCAAACACACACTGTGTGGTATCAAAGTCTAAATCTCTCTATATTGCTTTTTCATAGTACACCTTTATCTTTATTTCTTCACATACCTCAGTTCCCATTCATTTAACTGAAACTGGCTTTGGAGTTGGATTGGCTCTCCTACTCTAAACCCAAGCATATTATTTAAATACAATTCAGAATTTCTGTATTATATCAAAGAGCCATTGATATAAGACAGAAGAAATAAAATGAGGGACTGTTATCTATGGATTTCTTTTTCTGAACAGTCTAATTTCCTCCAGGTTTTCCATCTTCCCTATTGTCACCTCTTTTGTATGCTTACATATGAAAGTTAAAATATTTCTTTGTTAACAGTAATGTTCGAGTTTTCCAGAGAACAAGGGATTTCCTGACAGCAATCTTCAACTGCTTCCGAAAGAGAATGAGGATCCACTTCCTTGACTTCACCTGATTCGACTGGAGGCATCTGAATTGCCCCACATCATTGACTCCACCTGACAAGCACTATCCTGAAACTGGCTTGAAACTACATCACTCGACACAACTCCAGACCAAGGAACAGAAATAGCACATCTTCTACAATCTGACCAGAGCTTCAAGATAAGAGCTTCAATCAACACTAGAACCTCAGTCAGGAACTTCAATCAAGCAGCTCCTGCCATACTGAGACTGTCTGATCTACTCAGATTTTGTTATACTAACATTTTCTTTTCACAGGTCCCCATGAGATTATCATCGTCCCATCTCAGCAGGAAGTAGTTTTGAGAATTCCACGCCCCCTCTCCCTACTATTGATATTATAAGTTTACACCTGTTAGTGTTAGTTTTCCATTATTTTAGAGTTGGGATTGGAAGGAGGTGTTCATATTTGGGTGTTTCTTTAAGATAAGTTTAGGTTTAGATAGAATAGATGTTTGATACATTTTGTTCATGGACACAAGTTAGTTGTCCTTTTTTAGACTAAAAGGGGAATTGTAGGAGGAAGTCTGATGCTGCCATTAAACATGTGACTTACTAGAGGCGCATACAGATGAGGTAATAAAAGGGCGGTTTACCACACCGCTAACCACACCCACTTTAGGCAGGACTAAAGACGTATACGGCTGGACGTAAAGACGTATACATACGTAGGCGGAACTACGTCACTAGCCAAGCCCACTTTTGGGCATGGCTAGGGGCGTTACGGGGGAAGGCATAAAAGACAGCGCACAGGAAGTCTCGCTCTCTTTTCCTGGAGTTCGGCTTCCGGTCCAGTCGCTAGCGGAGATCTGCTGGGCTTCTCGGGGTTTGGTATCTTGTGAGTAATTTTCTATATAAAATACTTAGCCTTATTTTCAGTAATTGTGTGTCGCGTATCGTTACAGCGTCCGTAAAGCCAACATCTTACTTTTAATATGAGCTGCACATAGTCTTAAGAGTACTATAATTTCTTTTTCTTGGTGTTTAGCTTATTGCCATTTATAGCAGAAAACAAATTGATTATCTTATAGTAAAAAAAACATTTAAACCTGCTATGTCATTTCTATATTTTCTATCCCTCCAGTTTTCTTACTGAAGTATATCACATTTGGGCTATAGTATCTTTATCAATGGTATAACCTGGCATCTAGATAATTCCCTTAGTGGGTAGTACTTCAAGATGAAGTGCCAAATGGATAACTAATTGGGACGTGATGTCTCATGAAATACAGAATGTCAAATACCTATAGCACATGATATGTTATGATATATACAGTTGATTGCTGGTAATCCTATGTATTACATCTCTCCAAGATAGATGAAAATGCTGCTTTTGATACACACATAAGGTGTTTCATGTTCCTTATACCTTTTTCTATTAAGCATTTTAACATTAACATTGTAAAAAAAAAAAACATGTTCACCAAAACAGGACATTTTGGGAGTATATCTTCTTCAGTTCTTGGACTAGTAACTGACAGGTTGCTAAAGGGGTATGATGACTTCAAATATCCCTGACTAATTACTGACATCCAAGTCAGGCTGGATAAGAAACAACAACACCTTAAGGGACTTTGTGAAACTATGAAAAGCAAAACCACTAAGTACAACCAACACTTTTCTCGAACATTTCTACTTCAAAAGTCTGATCACAAACTGCCTGATACTTGAATAAGCAATGGACTGCTTAGATGATGGGCTTACCATTTTATACCTATTATTAAGCAAGATCACAACTGAAGATGACCAGAAGCCATGGAACAAATCTAAGAAGCGCCAAATAAACTTCAGTAAAGGAACTTGCCATACATACAGCACACTTCATCACCTATTCCATTTTTTCAAAATACCATCCATATGTTGTGCTCTCCACCATCAGACTTACATGAACATGGTAAATAACTTACTTGATTCAAGGCTATGATGAAAATGATGAAACAAGTTTTTTTCCCTTGAAACTGAAGACAACTGTGATCTCTACAGTCTTCGCCAAATTGTTTACATGGACAGGGTTTTTCTCTTATTAGTTACTTTTCATTTCCTGATGTCAAGATGATATATAAAGATTTTCAGATATTTACAGGGCTAGAGACATGGCCAAGCATAAACTGAATTCATAATATTAGTGAATCAGATGCTCTACAACTTTGTATCAAGCAACAATACCTGTTTTCTTCCCTTCCCTTCTTTTTAAATATGTCCTAAAGGTTGAAGCCTGATAGAAAAAGCAATTTTTTCCTTGGCAAATTCAAAGCATCACTTATAACCTGATATTTTGTATGTGGCTTAGAAAATTTAATCTGAGAGTCTAGACATTATCAAAGCAATATGTTACACAAAATATTTATACAGATAAATGAATTAGTTTCCAGAGTAGTTCTTCTAATACAGCTACATCCTACAACAATTTATCATACATTTCCTTCTACATAATGAAAGGTCTACCTAATTCATGTTCTCAATATATACAATTCTACTGACAAGGTACAGTAGTTCTTCATTTCTGTCCTTTGTCATTGGTAGAAAGACACTCTTGTGCCCACTGGGAGATACCATTTTAAAAATCCACCTTTAGAAGGGGCTGGAGAGATGGTTCAGAGGTTAAGAGCACTGGCTGCTCTTCCAGTGGTCCTGAGTTCAATTCCCAGCAAGCACATGGTGGCTCAGAGCCATCCCTAATGAGATATAGCACTCTCTTCTGACATGCAAGCAGAATGTTGTATACATAATAAATAAATAAAATCTTTTAAAAATCCACCTTTGGAAGACAGGTAGAGCTATACAGATAGGACTTGCAAAGTTAGCCCACAGACAAATGCAAAAGTTGAAAGAGTTGATGGTCAGCTGCTCCTTTGGGTTGCTAAAGAGAGTCCCTTACTGATGCAGTTGACTTACATGATGGCACAAAATATAGAACTTTGGGGGACACAAAGCTGGCATGCAATTACTACTGCTCATTTACACATGCTGTTAATTCTATTTTGGGTCATACTGATAAAAGTCCAAGGAAATCCACAGCACCCACCTGACCTTTTTATTGTTCTTAATCCTTGATTTTTTTCTCATTTTATCAACATTTTGATGGCTATATAATGGTTCTAACGTTGGGTCAATTTCCTAAGGTTCTAAGTGTTAATATCTAGATTCATCTACAACTCCAGGATAACTCAGAACCACATGAAATGTCCCACCACTACCAACCACACACTCTCCAATAGTGTTTTCAGTGCAAAGAAACAGACTCACCTCCAAGTGGTCCATGTATTTAATCTTCACAACCTTGAGGAATTAACCTATATGCTATATCCATTTAAAAGATGAAAAAACTGAATCTCAGATTCTCAAACTCATACAGAGTAAGGCATAAAATAGGCATTAAGTACTTTCTTAACTAGTGAATAGGTATCTAGGGAGTTAGTGGTTCAAGGCTTCATGCTTTCCCAGCAATTTCCTGTATCCTTACTATGACCCTGCCATCTGTGCCTGCATGGTGTGCTTAACTTCTCTCAGTCAGAAGGCTTCTTTGTAATGCTGATTTGAGAGGCTTTTCTCCAGACAGGAATCTATGATGACGGTGGGATAGTTTTCATGCATTTGGTGCTGTTGAGGAAATGAGTGTCAGAGAAGAGAGATGTATTTCTATCAAAATACATCAGTGAATCTCCTTTGGTATATATTCACTCAGCGGGCACCTTATAGGACCACCTAAACTTGGATGTGTTCTTCACCATGCTTATTTCATCATGGCCTCTATATATTACCTTTGCACACCATGGCTGACTGATGGTGTGTGCTGTGCCCAATGGTTCAAGACCCCAAAGCAAAAGAAATGCTGGGAATTTTACTAAAGATGAAGACTCTTGATTGTGTGGCAGGGGGAAATTTTCAACTGGGAGAACCAGCCAGAGATTCTTTTTTTTCCTCAATATATGTTTTTATTTAAATTAGAAACATGAATGCTTCACATGTCAATCCCAGCTCCCTCTCCCACCCCTCCTCCCCTGTCCCTCCACAAGGCCCCCCCACCCCCAGCCCAATCCCCACATCATTCTCCAGGGAGAGTGAGGCCCTCCTTGGGGGGATCTCCAGAGTCTGTCATTTCATCCAGGGCAGGACTTAGGCCCTTCCCCATGTGCCCAGGCTGAGAGAGCATCCCTCTATTTGGAATGGATTCCCAAAGATCATTCATACACCATGGTAAACACTGATCTACTACCCAAGGCCCCAGAGATTTCTGAGGCTTCCTCACTGGCACTGCATTCATGGAGTTGGATCAGTCCCCTGTTGCCTCTCAGCCATAAGTCTGGGGTTCAAGAGCTCCCCCTTGTCTGGTCAGCTTTGTGGGCTTCACCAGCACAGTCCTGACCCCTTTGCTCATCACTCCTCCCTCTCTGTCACTGGGTTCCAGGGGTTCAGTTCAGTGCTTAGCTGTGGGTATCTGTCTCTGCTTCCATCAGACACTGGATGAAGGTTCTAAGATCAGCCAGAGATTCTTAAATTGGTAGAGCTCAGTATTTTAAATTTAAGGGTTTCTCGCCAGCCAGGGACACCATGGGCAATGCTGACAGGTATCAAAGTAGAAGATACATGTTATACACAGCGGATTGACTTCCTGTTGGAGGACAGGAAAGGAAGTGGCAGGAGGAGAAAAAAAGACATGAATCAGGAGAAGTACCCTGCACAGACCTGTGATTACAGCAGAGGGTTTCTCCTGTTGAATAGTGGTATTTGCTGAATCTCATTCTTAAAATGCTATGACCACGGTATATTGGCAGGATTTCAGGCATTTGGTGAACAAATGTATCAAAATGGTTGAGACGATCAGCAACAATTAGCATTTTCACAGTACTGCCGTGCATCACATTTGGACTTTAAAGGACTTTCTTTTCACAGGCTTAGGTTAATAAGATAACTCTTCAGAATATGTGGATCTTCTCCAGTCCCAACCACCAGCTTATTTTTGCATGAAGTAACATTTCAGTCAACATCTGAGCATGTGCCAGGTATTGAAGCAGGTTCCGAAACTACGTAATACAAGGAGACACTGTTTTTCTTTCAAGGAACTCAGACTAGTGGGAAAGGGAATAAGATCAGCAGCAGTATCCAACAATTACATAATGCTTGCCATGTGCCAGGCACCATTCTAAGTGTATGCTGTTATTAGTCTTAATAACTCCATGAAGTGGGTAAGAAGCTAATATAAAAGTAACATGCCTGAGGTCACAGAACTAGAAAGGGATAATACCAATGTACAAACCCAGACAGACTGACAATAACATCTATGTTCTCATTCACTCTCTCTGTCCCCCCCGCCCCTCCCCCCACATTTGAAGCAATTTTATTATACTGCCATTTGCCTTTGACAAACTCAAGTTACTGTGATATGGCCATGCAGAACGATCATTTTTACACTGAGACTTGCATCCGTCCTATACAGATTTTCCTCTTCAGGCTGTTCTGGAGTGATGGAGACACAACTGCCTAGTGGCCAACTGACTGCTCACTGAACAATGGTAGTCATGGGTGCAGGAAGCCCAGGTCACAAGTAGGGAGGGCAGGCTGTTCTGTCCTTCAGCACTCACTACTATACCACTGACCCATCTGTGGAGGAAACACTTTTTTCTTTTCCATTCTGTGACTTCTCAATGCCCTTGATCAGGTTTGGGTATCAGGGTTATTGAAGTTCTTGGAGATGATGTGACATATGTGTCTTTTCTGTATTCTGCAAAAGTTTCAAGTTTGAGCTGGCAGGTGTTGTCCCATGCCTGTAATCATCCCAGCACTCGGGAGGCAGAGGCGGGTGAATCTCTGTGAGTTCGAGGCCAGGCTGGTCTACAGAGTGAGTTCCAGGACAACCAGAGTTGTTACACAGAGAAGCCCTGTCTCAAAAAAAAAGTTTCAAGTTTGAACATTTTTGAGGAATTCTGTGTGGAATTTGACAGTGAACATGCCACACATAGTTCTTCCACAGAAGAATTTAAAATGTGTTTCTTTAATGGTAGTTCATTCCTAAGTCTTTTGGCTTCTTTTAGGTTCTTTCAGTCTAGGAATAGTTTTCACTTCTCAAGTTTGCTAGAATGTAAGTTCCTTCAATAAGAAGTGCTTATCATTGGTTAATATTTTTCTTATCTGTCTTTACCAAAGACTAAAATCTGGGATGAAGGGTCCTACCACCTTAACATCTCAATAAACAATAGGCATTTAATAAGCTTGTGAAATGAATGAACCTTTATTAACCTGTCCAGAGTAGCTACATGCCTGTCTTCCTTTGTAGACTGTGGTTCTCATGCTCACAGGATCAGCTATACAAGCATTCAAGAGTCCATTATTTGCTGATTGTTGACATTCCCTCATAAAAGGTGGTGTGGTTGGTCACTGGATCCTACCCTGAAATTCCATCTGCTTCCCAAGCTATATGCATGCCACCCTTCCCTAACAACATAGCTCTGGTCTCAAGGGATTTTAGAGTACATAAACTGAGGGAAGTTAATTGAAGAGGTGCTCCATCTGCATGACTATGGGTAAGCCATTACCCATGTAAGGTGAAGCCATTTTGGGTCACCTATACTTTTGCCAGTGACTCCTGGTAAAGACTAAACCAAGGCCTTGTACATGCTCCTTAGGTATTAATAAACTCTGCTCATTACTTTGTATTTGATGTAAGTTACTTTCTCTGCATAAGATCAACATGGTGGACCACAACATGGCTTCCTAATATACTTGTATCTTATATTAGTTTCTTCTCTGTTGCTGTAATAAAACACTGAGCAAAAGCAACTTAGGTAGCAAATGAGTTTATTTGCATAAACTTCCAGATGATACTCCACCATGGAGGGAAGACAAAGCAGGAACCCAAAGCAGGAACTGAAGCAGAGATCACGGAGGTCTGCTAATGGCTTACTGTACTGACTTGTTCTCCAGGGCTCACTCAGCTTGCTTTTTAACATTTTTTTTTATTTTTTGAAATTAGAATTACATCATTTCTTCTCTTCCCTTTCATCTCTCCAGTCCTTCCCATTTAACCTACCTTGTCCTCAAATTCATGACCTCTATATCTTTGTTGTTACCCACACACATGGGTGTGTGAGTATAAATATGATATTCCTAAAGAACTTACGGAGCTTGCTTTTTTAAAAAAAATACAACCCAGGACCATCTGCCCAGGTGTGGCACTGCTCATAATGGGCTGGACTCTCCTACATCAATCATTAATCAAGAAAATGCCCAAGAATTATTAATCAAAAAATTCTCCATGGATTTGCCTATAGGCCGGTCAGATGGATGTATTTTCTTATTTGAGGTTCTTCTTCCCAGGTAACCCTGGTTGTGCCAAGTTCACACACACACACACACACACACACACACACACACACACACACACACACACACACACACACAAACTAGCCAGCCACTTTATATGACAAAAGCAACCTGGTAGATGTGATTACATTTCTTGGCAGGGAGAAATTAATTTTTTAAATAATTTATCTTTATTTTATGTACATTTCTGTTTTTACCTGTATGTATGTCTATGTTAGAGTTTCAGATCTTAGAGTTACAGACAGTTGTTAGCTGCTGTGTGTGGGTGCTGGGGATTGAACCCTGGTCCTCTGGTAGAACAGTCAGTGCTCTTAACCACTGAGCCATTACTCCAGCCCCAGGGGGAAATTACCTTTAGACGTGAGTCTAAATGCAATTAAGTGGAGACTAGACTATAGAAGAACAGGTGAAATGTGACCAGAAAGGCAGAGACAAGAGTGAAGTGATACTGCCGAAAGTAAGGGGATGCTGGCATCCCCAGAAGCTGAAACTTTCTTAGTGCAGTTCCACATTGAAAGGGATCTTAGGATTGCTTCCTGTTTTACCTAACTTGACCCTTTTGCAATAATCAAGTAGGTTTTCTTTCATTACATTTAGCTTGGCAACTGAAGTTAGGCATTGGGGGCAGCTAATCACTCTAGCCTGTCTATTGTATGACTAATTCAGGAATTGCAAATGGGCACACTGACATCTCAGAGAAAATAGTCTTTGTTCTTGACAATTGCAGGCAAGAATAACACCTCATCATTAGGTTATCACAATTAGATACCCGTTATTTGACTAAATCTGCACCCATGAGAAGGTACCCATCAGTCTGAGATCACCGCTCTCCTATTTATAACCTGCCTGCAAATGAGTTTCCCAGCTAGATGGCTCTTTAGGGATAAGAATCCCCACCTTCTCTGACCAGCTAGCTCATTGTAATAAAGCTCTTCATTGCCAATTTGCTTCTCAACTGACTGGTTTCCATATGCAGTAGGCAGAGTGACTGGTCTGCATGGAAGCATTGGGATAAAGAGTTGTGTATAGTTTTATAAGCAAATTCTCACTGCAATATTTAAAATTGCTGTCACAGAGGATTTGTTAACATAGAACACTTATAAAATAGAACCTTATATAACCATTAAATATTTATGCAGCATTTCCTGACCCAGTGAAGTTCAAAGTTACTGTGCATGATACAGAACTACTAAAGGCAGTTTTCATCCCTAAGTTATATGTTAAGCAAATGAATAACAAAGAGTAGATGGAAATAGCCATTCTTGGTTTTCCTGGATAGTAAAGTTTAGAAGACCAGGATGTAAAAATACATTTGCTTATGTTGCCTAAGAGTGAAACTTTAATAGCAGCAACAACAAAAATTTCCCCTAAATTTGGCTTACCTGCAATCTTTATGGGCTTGTAGAGTGTAGATGGTCAAAGAATTTCTCCTTGATTTTAAACAGCAGCAGCAGCAGCAGCAATGGAGCCATGGGCTCTCACATCCTGTAATGCAACCTGATTTCTTTTGCATCTGGAAGAGAGCCATTGTTTTTAACTGAAAGAAGGCAGGACTAAACATGAATGAGATCATGCCTCTTTGAGGACTGAAGTCTGATAACTGGCATACAGTAGGGTGAGTTGAATAAATGCACCCTAAATCTCTTCATTTCTTTCAAAATGTGACTAAGGAGCTTGCTACTTGAACACCCACCCCATCAGCTACAAACACTGCTTTATGTAGTGGCTTGTGCTCAAACCATCACAATGAAGTTAGTCTTTCCCCTCTTTTCTGTGGTACTTACTATGTTTCCATCTCAGAAGACACCTAATTGAAAAATTATGCTCTATATGGAGGGTTTTTTTTGGCATGGATTTTTCCAAAATGCAAAACAGGATTTTAAAAATCCCATGAGACAGGCTGGGTGTTGTTGGGCATGCCTTTAATCCCAGCACTCAGGAGGCAGAGGCAGGCGGATCTCTGTGAGTTCTGGGCCAGCCTGATCTATAGAGCTAGCTCCAGGACAGCCAGGGTTACACAGAGAAACCCTGTCTCGAAAAACAAAAACAAACAAAAAATCCCATGAGACTGAACATGAAGTTTTCACAGATGACAGTTATAGCAATGCAGATTAAGGTAGAATGGGTCATCAGAATTTTTCTGTAGACATATCCTTCCATGTCCCTGAGTTGGGTTCATTTATTGATTCTGATTCCTAGCAGCTTCAAAAACTACTATCAATCCTGCTTATCTTTTCCTGTTTAGCTGTTAAAGGAAAGGCACAAGCCAATTGCTCCCAAGTGCTTATTTTTTGCAGAGTTATCATCAGGCTTCTTGTGATTTTGCATAATCACTAAGATAATGGATAGAAACTCGTCTCCTTGCTAATCCAACATCTTTATCTCATTTGGGATATACTGGTTCATAGAGAGAAAGAAAACAAAAATAAGAAAAAAAACCAACCATTGTTCCTTGACTGGATTACTTTTGCTAGATAGATCTTTGAAAGGCTTTTGATTTCTGTAGTTTCAACCAGCTATGGTAAAGACTAGGTTTATGGAAGTCTTTTACATTAGAATCCAGGTCAAAAAAATCTTTGTAAACTTACATGTGATTGAGTTAACAGAATGCCAAGGGAAAAAAATTCAAAATTGGATCTAGACTCCCTAGTCCTTGAGTCGATTTAAAACAGAACAGAACACCCCTCCTTTCAATAAGTTATTACTTACACACACATACCTTGGAAATTAGATCAATAAAGGCAAGCCCCGAAGGTGTGTGTGTGTGTGTGTGTGTTTATACACTCAAAATCCTCTAATTACCCTGAAAATCCTCTAGCTGTAGGAGTTCCCATTTTGTATATGAGGAAACAGGTTCAGAGATTAGATAGTGCTTCCAGTCACATGGCTCAAGAGCTGGGAGCAGAAGGGGCTACACACCCTTCCTGGTTATGTGTGTTTAGGATGAATTCTATGGTTTTCTATAATTAATTACGTGGTTTCTATAACAGAAATATTTTCACTGCCCTGAGGTAAACTGGCAGGGTTATTACTTGAGGGTACACAAAAAGGGTCAAATGATAGGGTTTCTCTGTGTAGGTGACTGTCCTGGAACTCACTCTGTAGCCTAGGTGGCCTGAACTCAGAGATCTGCCTGCCTCTGTTTCCTCAGTGCTGCGATTAAAGGCGTGTCCCACCACTACGGGTGAGATTCTATTCTAAACATTGCAGCAAATGTTTACTTATGCACACTTTTAATATTCACTTTTGTAATGAGTTATACTTTACTTCTTTTCATACCCAACTTCAAAGGTCATGCTTATCTTGTCTCATTTTTGCCTTGACTGAGTATATGCCCTTTATAGCCTGAATCTTGGGGGGGGGGATTCAGCATTGATTGTTATCTTTACTTCTTGTTTGACTCAGGCTTCACCCAATTCCAAGTTATTTAGCTGGAAACTGACAAGTCTCAAGTGCTGTGTTAGACGTGTTTTTCCCTGTCAGAATAAGATAAGGGTCACAAATAGTATTGTTTGGGTCCTTTAGAGGGCAGTCACAATCTCATTGCTGTTTCTTTGTTGTTGTTGTTGTTGTTTTGTTTTTGTTTGTTTTGGTTTTTCGAGACAGGGTTTCTCTGTATTATTTCCTGTAGAGGGCAGCCATAATCTCATTGCTGTTTCTTTTTTTGTTGTTGTTATTGTTGTTGTTTTGTTTTTGTTTGTTTTGGTTATTCGAGACAGGGTTTCTCTGTATTGTTTTGGAGGCTGTGTCCTGGAACTCACTCCGTGTGCTCGCCTCGAACTCAGAGATCCGCCTGCCTCTGCCTCCCGAGTGCGGGGATTAAAAAGGTGTGTGCCACCAACGCCTGGTTTATGTATCCAGTGTTCTGCCTGCATGTCAGAAGAGGATACCAGATTTTGTTACTGAAGGTTGTGAGCCACCAGGTGGTTGCTGGAAATTGAACACAGGACCTCTGGAAGAGCAGCCAGTGCTCTTAACCTCTGAGCCATCTCTCCAGCTCGTTTTATTCAGGAGCATTGGATATTGGTCAATGTTACTGGACTTAAAAGTATGAAAAGAAACGATGGGCTATCTCCTCCAGTGTTTGGGGTGAACAACTTACTCCGGAGGCTGCCTAGGGTTCTAAGAATGCCTCGGGGCTCCTTACCCTGGGTTATGCTAGTGCAGAGCGGCAGGAAGATCACATTCAAATTGCCTGCCTTAGCAGACGCTTTGCATGAGCATCTCCCCTTTCCCCCGCCCAGCTAGCCTGTTTAGAAGGCAAACGCCCTTCTAACCCGCAAGCCCTTGGTGCTTCCAAGCCACAGAAAAGCGCTCAGGGGAGAGAAAGTAAGTTTCGGTGACCACCACGCCTCACCGCCCCGAGCGGGTTTCTTACGAAGGGGTGGGGCGCGGACACGGCCGCCCCTCAGCCTTAGTTTCGGAGCTTCGCAGGGTCTCCAGCCGATTGCAGGCCGAAGGAGGCTCGCTCCGCCACCGCGCGTTTCCCGGCCACCGGCGGCAGGCCGGCGCTTCCGCTCGCCGCCCCTCCCCCTGCACACAGGAACCAGCAACCTCCAGGCTCCCGCGCTTCACTGCTGCCATCCACCGGGGGCCTGCTTTTTTATAGGCGCTTCGACCAATGAGCGCGCTCCTTTCCTTCTGCCCGCCCTCGCTGCCAATCGGCGCTCCCCTGGTGTAATCTTCGGCTCCTCGGCTGCTCTCGGCGATTTTCGCTGTTGCTGGCTTTTTCAGAAGCTGCTCGCTTGCAGCCCGAGACGCTGCTTTTTTTTTCCGGGTCCCGAGCCATTCCGGATGCTTTAGGCTGCCGGATGTCTGATCTCCGGATAACTGAGGCGTTTCTGTACATGGATTATCTGGTAGGTGCGGGGCGCGGGTGGCGTGTCGCCTCTCGGATCTCGCGGTGGCCCGTGGCCCCCCGCCTGGAGCTGCAGCCTCTCGGCTGGCTTTCTTTCTTTAGGAGGGGATGCCTTGGGCTGCTTTCTCCCCGGGCTGGCTCTGAGGGGCGGCGTCGGGGGAGGCCGGGTTGACAGGTAGAGGCACGGCGGGGATCGGCGGGGCTGCGAGCAGTGAGGCCAAGCGCCGCGCGCCTCTCCATGCTCCCGGAGCAAGACTTTCTTTCCGGGGAAGCTGGAGTTTTCCGCTCTCCCCTTAGCAGAACTCCAGGTACTATTAAAGAGCCATAAGCAGAATGGTTCGCTAAGTGCCAGGCAGGTCCGGTCATTTGGTTGTTATTAGATCTCTAAAGGAATGACCTGGGTCGCGGTGGGATTTTAAAAACACATTACCAGAAAGTAGACTGGACTAAACCACATTGCAACTGGACTAAACCACATTGCAACTCAGGACTGGGCAGGGACAGGCATTGCCCCACGGCTCCGGTTGTGGTGCACGCTGCTCTTGCTTTGTGCACGGCTTGGAAGCCGGTTTGCAGTCAGCCCTGTGCTGGGAAGTTTAGGTGGGAAAAGTTTTTAGCACAGCTCAGGAACGGAACACTTGTACGTGCTTCTGGAATTGTGCAAGCAGCCTTGTGTTTTTGTTCCAGAAATTGTATTTCTACAGAGCAGCCTGTTTGTGGTCAAGCGGGTCCTCTTTGACATGAGCTGTGTTCGATCCCATACAATTACTGCATTGATGGTGTGAAGCCGAACCGCTATTGTCATGCAGAGCAGAAGTAGAGGGTTAGAAGCATTGGCCCTCCTGTCATCTTGTAGGACACATGGCTTTCCACTGCAGACTGGCCTGGCAGAGATTTGCCAGTGCCTTCTAGGAATTGCACTTCAGGCTGTCCGAGAAAGCCCGAGTGCTTTCGAGATCAAGAAGAGGGCTGGCTGCCTTGTTAATGTTACCTGTGTATGAGGGTTTATTTAGATATGCAGGAATATATGTTTCTGCCAAAGCTTCGTAGTTTGACGAACTCACTGGCAAGGATGGAGATCAGTTAATGCATGTGCTTGAGAACAAGCCGAAATCAGATTCTGAGTTGAAATTTAGTTTTGCTCTTTACATATTTATAGTGGTAACTTCTATCTTGCTGTAACCAGTTTAAGTGGTTTGTCTTTAAAAGTACAGAGTGCACGCCTTTAATACCAGCACTCCAAATACAGAGACAGGTGGATTTCTGTGAGTCCCAGGCCAGCAAGTAGCAGGACAGGCTCCAGAGCTACAAGAAACGCTCTCTGGAAAAAACAAAATAAACAAACAAACAAATAAATAAATAAGGTATCTTGTAGGCTGATGATTCTCAAATATGTTCAGAAGACTACTTTCAAAATTAAACGATTGATTGAGCTTGTCCCACAGTGTCTGTCTCTTGCAATGTGCCCCAAATAAAAGCCAGTTTGTTGAGGAAAATTTCCAAATAAGAAGAAAATATAGGCTATATCACTTGTACTGCTGGAAGCTAATTTTGGATACTTAACTAAGTAGTGCTTCAGAGAGGAATTCGGGGGGGGGTTCTCATCATTTTCTCATATTTGTTAAGGCTGTTTTAGAACCGCATCACATAACTGTCTTTGAGGTGCCAGGTGCACTAAAGATCTGAGGGAAAACAGTGTTAAAGATTACTGTACACAGTATAAAGGCGGTCTGGGCGGTGATGGCGCACGCCTTTAATCCCAGCACTCAAGAGGCAGAGGCGGGTGGATCTCTGTGAGTTCCAGACCAGCCTGGTCTACAGAGCAAGTTCCAGGTCAGGCTCCAAAAGCCACACAGAGAAACCCTGTATCAAAAAACCAAAATAAATAAATAAACAAATTACTCAGGCAAACCTCTATCTAGACTTAGATTCAGGATAGGAATATTTGTGGGCATAAGGTTTGACTGAGAGTTTAGGTCACAGACACTGGGCCCTGGCTTTGACTTGGCTTGTGTGTTCTCGCTGCTGTAAAGTCATTGTTTTGCCACTTTCACTATGCTTTCAAAACTTCCCAAGGGCAGTGAAACAATCTCATGAAAGCCATTGGCAGAGAACAAAATCCTAAAGGAAACAGTTCAGATTTTATGAGTGTGTTACGGATTGCTGTGAAAACACTGGAGAAAGTCCTTCACTAAATGGATTGAAGGGAAAACAAAACAAAGACCAGCTACCGAGGTCGCGTTTTAGCTGGTCAACTCCCAGAGACAAGGGCAAGCTACATCACTCCTCTCTGCCCATCATCAGGTGGACTTGTTTGCTCGTGTATAATATTTGCAGGGTGTTTATTTTAAAACCCCATTTCTGAAAAATACAGGATCAATTTCTTTGATTGTGCCTGGGATCCTATTTGTAAAGTAAATCGATCCCTAAGTTCTTTTGCTTACTTTCCAGGAGGAAAAAAAATGTTTCTTTCATTCCAAGTTGGATTGTAGGTTTTGCCGAGTGAACTAGAGTAAGTGCTCTTTCCTTGATCTTGACAGGAATAATGGTGTGCGTCCTCCTTTCTTCTCTTTAAACAGTACTCTTCCTTTTTGTTGTTGTATTGGAGAGAAAAGCTGTGTGTGGAGGTATTGTCCATTGTTCTTTATTTGGTATCACCACTTAATTGTTCTTATTTGGAGATAAGTCCAAAGGAAGGAAGAAAAAGATAGTGTGTGTGTGTGTGTGTGTGTGTGTGTGTGTGTGTATGTGTATGTGTCGTGCGCTATTTTGACAGCTCCTAATAGGATTCAGAGGATAAGATGAATGAAGGGAACTCTCTGATCTTAGAGGTTGCAGTTAATTTATTGAATGTTCTCAAAGGTGACAGCTGAGGTGAAGGCCTTGTCTTAACGTTTAAGGCAGGTTGTATTACTCTTGGTTCAGGGAAAGAGTGATAACTTGCAAATCCTAAATAATTACATGTTACACCTGGTACTGGCCTGGCTTTGTGCCTGGCGTGAAGTTAGAGCCTAGGATTACGTGTTGGTTGAATGGATGTGAGGTGGGAGGGAGAATTCTGTTCTCTTTTCTGGCTTCTAAACTCAGACAAGATAATATCTGTTTGAATTAGGTATTTTGATTTTTGGAATGCAGAATGTGTCCTTTACACTTAAGATTATCCAGATAGAATTTGTTTAGCAATTTACACATAAAAGCCTTATCTTTTCTAGATAATGCGGGTGTCAGCTGAGAAGCTTGCATCTCTTTTCCTTTTCTCTTGAGGGACTTGATGTGTCCTGTTCTAACTAGACAGGAGAATGGGTCAGGATTTAGCTGTCACCAACAGGCTGCATACCTGTCTGCCTCTGATGGGTTAAGGCAGTGATTAGAGCTTTGTAAAGAGAAAGAATAGGATAGAATAAGTTATTATAAGAGTAGGATTATTTATTATTATAATTATTGAATATTATTATTATAAGAATAGGAAAGAATAAGAGACTATTATAACTTCTATTCTTCCAATATTCTTACAATGAGAGAATGATACATTATGAATTTCTTTCCTGGAAGGGTAGACAGGGTCAATGTCTACATTTCAATTCAAAATGTTCTTGCCTTGTATGTTAATTGATGTGGATTCCACCTTTCCCCTTTTGACCACCAACAACAGTAAAGTTCATTATTCTTCGTAGAATACTAGTGATGATGAAAAGAGATAGTGGAGGTAAATGTATTTATAAACAGTACATTGGTTTTCAGATAAAAATGTTAGCACATTGTGATTATGTTGCTGATGCTGTACTTCCTATAGAATGACTTATTTAATAGTAAGGGTTGGGTTGCATTTTAAACTAGTTTCAATATATTAAAGAATTGTGAGGGTATTTATGAAGTAAGAAGTGTTAAGGCTTTTGAGGGTCATTTAATACCGCTAAAAGGTAAAGCCACATTCTGATATTTGTAAGGTTTATTTTTATTATATGTACATATATGTGCACATATATGTGTATATATGTATATATATATAATATAAATAAATGAATGTTTGCCTGCAAGTGTGTCTGTGTACCACATGTATGCAGTGTTTACAGAGGCCAGAAGAGGGCATCAAATCCCCTGGACCTAGAGTGATAGACAATTGTGGTCTGCCATGTGGAACCCAGGTTTTCTGCATGATCCATCTCTCCAGCCCTCTCATATGTTCTTTAGCCCATTCAACTAATACTTATGCAACCCCTGTTTGTACATGTTCCTGGAAGTCACAGAGAATGAATTACAATGTTCTCCTTGGTTGCAAGGCTGCAAGGCTCTTGGGAGAGGTGGAAGTGGTCTATGGAGATAAGACAGGCTCTGACACACTCTTCTGCTTTCTAGTGCATTCCTCTTGCATATGCTTCTCTGTTTTGTTATAAAATGAAACAGAAAACTAGACTCGCAAATGTGTCAAATATGCTAGATTGGTCTTAGGTGCTGTGCTGCCTTTTGTTCACCGCATTTGTCTCTTATGCTTGGGATTTAGTAAGGTTAACTTAGATTTCTTCTTTGTATTCACTGATGAACTTGGCCTACTTTCTTGGTCACAGGCTATATGTGCCCAATGAGGGTACACACACACACACACACACACACACACACACACACACACACACACACACACACTCTTCCTCAGATTCACACAGCTAGCAAGTGAGTGAGCTGACCTTGTGATTTTAGGGCCCCTTCTTCACCTCTCTGCTTCCAAGCCATTCTTTTTTTTTGCCATTTTTTAAAAATTGAGTTATACATTTCTTCCTCTTTCCCCTTCCCTCCTCCCCTCTCCCCTTCCCTCCTCCCCCTGCCCCCCATGATCCCAATTTACTCAGGAGATCTTGTCTTTTTCCCCTTTCTAGACAGATCCATGTATGTCTGTCTCAGGGTCCTCTTTGTTACCTAGATTCTCTGGGGTTGTCAAGCCATTCTCTCTAACATAGGGCAGGAATCCAGGTACTTGGTGTTAAAAGCTGATGGAATACAGTTGGACATTTACATGTTTCATGCTTCATGTAAACACAAGGAACCTTTATGGAGATGGTTGACTGGAAGGTGTTGTGTGCACAGCCTTCTGCCCCACAATGCATTTCCTCTGATCACTAAGGTCGTCTTCAAACTCTAAAGTTTCATCAACAGCTACAGATGGGCTTTGAAGTATTAGCATGGTCACTTTCCGGGCCATCTCTACCTTCTACTGCTCTGGTGCCTCTTTGCTCCTTTCGCCAGCACTCCAGGTCTACTTGTTCTGTCTGTTGTATGCCTTTACCAAGTACAGCCTAGGGGACGAGGCTGACCAGCAGACATGAGGCCTCAGGTGGGCTACGACCTTCAGCAGAGGACTTTAACTTTAAGGGGTTTGTTAAGACACCTGAAGAGAATGAAAGATACCTAATTTTTAGTGAGGGTATGATAACTATCCCTGAGATTTTTCATAAATACTTCATAATGATGAAGTAGTATTTGGATAGGTTTCCATTACTATAAGGATGTACCAGAGTCACGTTTTATTTTTATAGAGGTTTTTTTGACTCATGTTTCTGCACATCCAAGGTCAGGGTCCACTTCTACTGACAACCTTCTTATTGGGAAAGTTCTGGTATTCGGTAGAGCTTTACCTCAAGAGACAGGGGATGTCTTGCCTATGTTTGTATAGTCTTTCTCCTTTTCATAACATCACTAGGATTCAATCATGGGGCCTCCACTCTAGCGATCTGGTCATGTCCTCAAAGTTCCATCTACAGAAACCAGAGAATTTCATTCAACCTTTAAAATTTTTTAAAATTTATTTAATTAGTATGTATATAGTGTTTTGCCTGAATGTATGCCTTCACTCCAGAAGAAGACACCATATCTCATTATAGATGGCTGTGAGCCACCATGTGGTTGCTGGGATTGAACTCAGGACCTCCAGAAGAACAGCCAGTGAGTGCTCTTAACCTCTGTGCTATCTCTCCAGCCCCTGAATTTCTAACCTTTTAACACCATTAATACATCTTTGGGAATTAAACTCTTGCACGAATTGGAGGTAGAGGCAGGAACAAGCTGTTGGAGCCTGCAGCTACTTTTAGTTATGATGTGGCATCTCCCCAAAATGCTTCAGAAGCCTAAGGAGCTGTGTTCTGGTGGATCTCCATTACTATCTTGATAGTCTTGATTTTGAGCAAGGTATTTTCATTTTGTGTTGATTCCCCCAAATTCTGTTGCTGTTCCTGACTTCTTGAGCTGGAATAGAGATACTTCTAGAATCTGAGCTGTACCCTGCATCCATGCCAGTTCCCTCACTGTCTTAATCCTTCTATCATTGAATTCTAGCCTGGTAAAGTAGAGGGCTATGCACCAAGTGTAGTCACAGGGTTACTTTCATCATCTAATGTAATCAAGCCATGATCCTGTTCATCCAGATACTGCTTACAACAGATTTATAAAGAGGAAACTTGAGGCTCTGAAAGGTTGAGTATTTGCTGGGGTTGTGCATTCAGTAGAGAGGGCCCGGTATGGCATTTAGGTCTAGCTTGTTAGATGCCAAGCCTGAGCTTGTAAACATTGTTCGATAAAGCTTAGCTAGCACAGTGAATTATTATGGGGGAGGTACCCAGATACAGTGCTGGAAATTGAAGGGAAATTGATTGCTGCTGTCACTTGCTTTCCTGAGAGGCCCTCTGGGAACTCCAAGGACTTGTGTGGGTGTGCCTTGAGGCAAACACCTGCTCATACCTGTTCCCTTTTGCATAAACATTGGCCTCTGTTCTTTGACTCATGGCCCAACACACCCACATGATTTTGAGTGACTGGCCACTTGAAAGGTTGAATTTGTAGGACAAGCTCCTCTGGTTTCATTGAAAATTGGTTTGCCAGGAACTAGTCTGACCACTGGCCTGCTTCTCCTTGGGCTGAGGACCTTTTCTGGGTTTTGAGGGATTCCTGTGAGTTCTTTGTCTGACAGGACAGTTGCTGATTTTACCTCTAACTCTTGGGGAAGAGCATGTGAGTGTAGAGCTACTTGGGGGCCATTGACTGTAGCATGGACAGTCTTACTGGTTCCAGCCAGCCTGGTCATGAAGTCAGGAGGGAAAAGGAAGGAAGGGAATGTAGCAAGCTTTCTTGTCTTTCTTGACTATCTTTGGATCCCCAGCTTACAAATAATAACCCAGAGACTTCTTTTTAATTATGAAAGCTTGGCCTAAAGCTTAGGCTTGTACCTAACTAGCTCTTTTAACTTAAGTAACCCATCTATATTAATCTATGTCCTGTCACATGGCATTACCTCTCTTCCACCTTGAACCTCTTGTTTGCTCTCTGTGTCTCCTGGCATCTCTGCCTTTCTTCTTCCCAGAGTCCTCTCTGTCACCAGAAGTCCCACCTAACCTCTTCCTAACTATTGTCCAGTCAGCTTTTTATTACACCAGTCACAACAACGCATTTCACACAGGGTACTAACATCCCACAACATGGGAACAATCTTTTGCGACCTTACTGCTTTGATTCAACAGGTGTTAATAGTTTGCATTTTAACTTCAAAGCTTCAGTGCTTTTTAAAACGAGACAGGCAAAAAAAAAAAAAAAAAAAAAAAAAAAAAAGGGAACTTCAGGCCACAACTCACACTCTTTCCACACCTTATTGTCATTGGTAAGACAATTGTCCAGAAGTTAGTGGGTCTCATTCTCATGCCTCTTTAGGACAAAACAGGTGGATGCTTAAATTGTGGAATATTTTCTATGTTAAAGTTAATGTTTGCTTTGGGTTTTGAAGTTACTTTTCTGATCACTTTAACCATGAGCTGAATGTAGGTGTCAGAGCTGAGATGATTTTGATAACATGCTTATTATTAAAGTAAAAGCTTAGAGAAAGACACAGCAAAGCACAATGGGGGAGATCAGTAACCTACCAACCCACAGATAGACAGCTGACATGCACTTTAGTGTGTTGTCATGTAGTCTATATATAGACCCATGTAGACAATCATCCTGGACTTACAATGGGAAAAAAAAACCCCTGTTTTATACAACTGTACTTACAAATTATTCAGTTCAAATAATTTCTCTTCTGCAGTGTGGAATTTCTGCATTATACCAGTGAATGGTAATTTACTCACTGGCCTCCTTTCCTTAAGATAACATGTTTCCTCTAGTTTTGGCTAATGTCATGACCACTGTCAATGTTAGCCCGTGTATTCTAGTTTCATTTCAGTTGCCGCCATTAAAACACACCAACCGAGGCAACTTAGGGGGAAGGGGCTCACTTCAGCTTAGAGTTTCAGGCTGTGGTCTGTGTTGAGGGGAAGTCAGGGCAGGAGCTCCAACAGCTAGTCAGTCAGTCATGTCACATCCACAGTCAGTAGCAGAGAGAAATGAGTGTCCCTTGCTGTCCACTGCTTTCCTTCTGCCAGCATTCACTCTTACGTGGTTCAGGCACAGCCGGTGAGATGGTGCTGCCCAGAGAGGGCTAGGCTCCATTAATCCCCTGTAGATGCACCCACAAGGCAAGCTGATGTAGATACTTCCCCGCACTGAGTCTCTCTTTCCAAAGGATCCCAGCACGTGTCTAGCTGACAGTGAAAACTAGCCAGCATGTCATGTAAACACTAGATTGTAAAGAGTAGGTGTACGATACTGTCGTGAGTCTTACTACAGAGGGGGCGCCAGTGCCAAAGACGCTTGGGAAGTTATCAGAGCCGAACAGGTTCCTTTATGTTCAGCCAATAAATAGCCGACCGTGCATGCTAATGTGAGTGGTAAAATCTCTAAAAGGGAAATTGTTACAGGCAGTGCTCTTTCTTACTCCTTTGAGAGCAATTGCACTTCATGATCAGATCCTAAAAGTAAGATTTCTTGGGTCAAAAGCTACCCACATTTTAAGGTTCTTGATATTGATCAAATAATTTAATATTTGTAGTAATGTACTTAGAATTGTTTCTGAACACAGCCAGTCACTTTTAGTTATGATTAAGTATTGAAGTGAAGTTGATGGTGGTGATGCTAATTACTACTGATTGGAGATTACTCTGTGCCAGAAGATTCTGTCTGTTCTTTCAACTGCCTTGTGAGAGTTGTAGGAGCTGTTACTTCTCCATCTGTCTGTCTGTCCATCTCTTTCTCCGTCTCTTTAAAATGGTTGAGGAACCAAAGTTCTAGAAGAGTTTTGCAGTCATGACTGTCTTAGTTGCTGAAAGATTGGTGATAACTTAACCTATCTGTATTTTTGTTAGAGAATAAAGCCGAGTTTGAAGTCTACCCTATATGTTTCATCTGTAACCTGCTTAACATGAAGTATTTCTCAAATCTCAATTTATGGCAAATCATAAATTACTTTATATATTTTAGGAAATTATATCTCCAGATTTTTGTGGATATTTGATTAGCTTTCCCATTTGAAATGATACTAACTGCTGATACCTCTTAAAATGTAATTATAAGGCAGAATTAAAAGATGATAGGCAGGTCCTCAGGTTTGCATGTATATTTTTATTATGTAATTATTTCTAAAACTGCAAATATTAGGGGCCTGGTCTAATAGAAGTCACTGTGGGTTACCAAGTTCTCATTAACAAAGGTTAGATGCATTAGAGCCTTTGTGATAATTTGTATGAGAAAAAACATGGTCAATATATTGGAAAATGGGTTTACAGCTTATTTTATTTTTTCTGTTATTTTATGTACTTCCTTAAATAGTGATGTTTGCTTCCATTGTAATTCTATGATTTATATGACTATAAAATTGCCTTTGCATGCTTTATTATTTATTTACTCAATTTACTTTTGTTTATAAGCCCTTTATTTTCTGGTGCTCTTAGGCACTGTGTGTGTGTATCAAAGACATTGACTTCCCTTCAAGTTGCTTAAGAACTCTTGGGTAATGAAAACTAAGTAATTGCCTTTTGGGTTAGCATCATCTAGTTAGAGGAAAATATAGGAGCTGAACAAATAATAGAAATAAGGGAAACTGAAAGAGCATAGAAAAGGGGAACTCAGCCTAGACTTGGGGAGTGCTTTCTGGAGGGATTATTTTTAATGTGCAATGGTGAAGTTGAATAGGGTTGGTCCACTGACAGGCATGGCCAGGGCCAGGCAGGGAGCAGCTGTGTGGAGCCTTGGGGGTGAGTAGCATCATGACTTCAAGGCACCTGTGTGACTGGGGCAGGGTTTGGAGCAATGACTTCACCCAAAGCTGCAGGATCCAGCTAGTAGTTATAATCTAGAAACCTTCAAGGATTGTTTAGAGTGACAGGTTAGGCCTGGTTGTGAAAGATGAGGAAAGGAGAGTGGCCTACAGAGAGACTAGTTAGGAAGATGCCACCCGATACAGGACTGAGATAGAATTCAGTCAGGTGACAGCAGAAAATAGAGGCCATTTAAATAGATAAGGATTGTTTAAGAATTGCAGAGATTTTGTAATTAGATATAGAATATGAGAAGAGATCTCATAGGTAGCCTTGCATTTGGGGTAACATTGTTTTGGTTATTTATTTCAGAAAAACAAATGACCTTGAAGCACAGTAACTGTTTTGCTCGTGAATCTGTTGGTTGACCAGATTCAATGGAGGAGTTAGCCTTACTCAGATTTCCCATGGGGTGTAATCAGGTGGTAGCTGGGTTCATCTCAAAGCTTTTTCATACACACATTTAGCATCTGGCCTGGGAATGTTGTAGTGACTGGGTGGTCTCTGACTGTGTGTCTTTCTATGTGATTGCTCTGGGCAGTCTGACTTCTTGTGTGGAACTTGAAGACTTGCAGAGCTTGTCGCGTCTGCTGCGCGGCCTGTGTCCGAGAACGTGCGGAGGGTGTCGGGGATTGACAACACAGAGACTCGTTCAACGATGTAAAGAAAACTTTAAGCAGGCCCCAAAAAGGTTCAAGAAAACTTCCTAAGAAAGGCTCCCACCAGAGAAGCTTCTGCTCTCCCCTCTCCCCTGGCTGGTTCTGCTCTGACCCCAGAAACTGATCTGGGCGTGGCAGAAGAGGTGGTTAGTCTTTGGACAAGGTCGAGGTCAGGGTGGTTTCTGTGGGCAGGCCTTTTCCAGGAACTTAATGCCCCCAGGCATTGTATTGTTTTTAGTAAACATGTTTTTAGTAAACATTGTCTTACAGCTGCCTACTCCCAGGCAGAAGGGGAAGTGGGTCTCTGCTCAAGGTCTGGTGTTCCCACAGAGCTAACATACCAAGAGAAACTGGCAGGCTCCACCTGGCTTTTTCTCATCTGTCCTAGTGTTATTATCTAGCATCCTTTCTGCTGTTCTGTTCACCGTGACACTCACTGAGGTTTAAAGATGAGAGAGATTTCTTAGTGGGAAGACAGTCAAGAATTTATGGGCATGTTTGAAAACTATCGCAAGCATTGAGGTGACTAATGGGACCACATACTGTTATAAGGAACAGGGAAGAACAGGTTGGGAAATAAAGTGGAATTGATTTCTGAGTAATTGGGTTTGCGGTTCTTGTGTAAAATCTAAACTGGATTTTAAGTAGTAGATGGGAACCTAGAGGTGAGGTCAGTTGATGAGGTTAAAAGTAATGTGGAATGGGTCTAGGACGATGGCATAGGTGGTAAATAAAATGCCTGCCATGCAAGCATGATTCTGGGTTTGGAGCCCTAGCATCCATGCAAAAAGCTGGGTGCTGCTACAGGGCATGCACGTGCAATCCCATTACTGGGGAGACAGACACAGGAGGGTCCCTAGGGCGTGCACCTCCAGCTGCAGTGAGAGACCTTGTCTCAAAAGCAAGTTGGAAAACAATTGAGGAATTCACTTGACATTGATCACTGGCCTCTGCATGAACGGGAGCACACACACACACACACACACACACACACACACACACACACACACACATTCTCATTTGCATATACATGAACATATACACACAACACACACACATACAACAACGCACAAAGAGAAGAAATGCCTGACAATGGTCACTTACTGTACTGCAGCTGTACCATAGTATGCTGTTAACACTGTGTGGGAAGTATAGCACCATGCCATTTTGTGTTGTTTATTGTCATCACTTTAGAGACTAGAGAAATTGGTGTCATGGTTAAGATGTGATGGACACAGAATTCGAACCTAGGTCTGGTTAATGTTTGAGTCTATGTCCCCCACCACTTACACTGTTCTTAGGGCTACCTTAGACACATATACATTTGATACACTGCACAAGTTGCTGCTCAACTTGCTGTGGTCCCTGTTGTGAATGGGCACAGAAGTTGCCACTGGGTTAACCGTGGCTCTGGATTGGGTCTCTTTTTCCAAGGACAAATTACATTGTGTCTCAGTGAAGACATAGGCTGCAGCTTATTAGTATCACCAGAGTTTGGTACAGGTGTACACAGGACAATGTACCATGAACAAATGGTTGGAGTGAGTGGTTGCCTAAGGAATGGCTAAGGGCACTGATTATGGAACCATACTGAGTGCATTAGTAGTCTAGTTTTATACCTCAGCCCCTATGTAGCCTTTATGCCTCAGTTTCCTTCTATGCAAAATGGGTATAATGGAATCCACTTTATAATGGGGTATGTTCACACACACTGTATGATCCTTCCATCTGAAATCAGCTGTATATGTGATTGTAAGCACTGTATCTCTTAGTGATGCTGAAGATGTCTTAAGTTTGTGCAAATATATTACTTAGTGCTTGCATAATGAAAAAGTCACACGAAGGTGTGTTTTCTCAGAATGTATTGTTACAGTGCATGTTCAGCTGTGTGTGTGTGTAACTTAAAAGAATATGACACTACTAAGTACTATGCAAGCATTTTCTATGATTGAATTTAGACTTAATATAAAACAAGGACATGTACTGTGCATTCTTCCTGACAGTCTGGTCTCTGAGCTGCATCAGTCCCAAATGAACATGCAGGATGCTATATTAATTATGAAGCTGTTGGCCATTTGTTATGGTTTCTTAATGGCTAGTTCTGACTTAATTATGAACCCATAATTACTAATATATATTTTTATAAGGTACTGAGGATGCAGCCTTATGCATCCTCTCTTCCCGGGATCACATGGTGACTCTCCACTCTTTACTACATTTCCCAGAACCCTCTCGATTCCTAGTTCCACCTATCTTGCTTCCCTATTGGCCAACAGTGCTTTATTTATCAACCAATAAGACAAACATATACACAGAAGGACTTCCCCCATCAAGGACATATGTTACTGTCATCACCAAACAGTTGTACTTGAGTTTCTATTCTGCCTTCCATGCCAACTTTTCAATACTCTCCTTGTTTCCACCTACTAAGCATAGTGCAGAGTAATTGGGTTAAAGATACTGGAGCCCTTCATTGTTGTCTTAAGTGGTAGCTATTGCTGACCTACAAGGGTGAGAGGTCCTGGCTTGGCATATGGTGGCCCACATCTGTCCTCAGGCCAGTTCTGAGGAGCGATTTTGTAAGTGTGGGCAAGTGAGAGGTCTCTCTTCAGCCTGAGTGGGCACTGCAACTTTCCTGTGGAATTGTGTGGTTGTTCAGAACTCTCAGCTCCTCTTCAGTTGGAATCAAACGGTTTTAAAGTCAAGCTTCCGCTTTTGGGAATTTGAAAAGCTGTGATTTATTGGCTATTTGTTTATTCTTTCTTCTTCTTTTCTTCTTCTTCTTCTTCTTTTTTTTTGGTTTTTACGAGACAGGGTTTCTCTGTATTGTTTTGGAGGCTGTCGGTCCAGCCTGGCCTCGAACTCACAGAGATCTGCCTGCCTCTGCCTCCCGAGTGCTGGGATTAAAGGCGTGTGCCACCACCGCCTGGCTATTCTTTCTTCTTTTATGAAGATTTCCTGAGCAGTTGCCTGCTGTGGAAGAAGGAACATTGGCTGATTTATGGCAGAATGCCAGTATTCTTTATCATTTTGAATGCTTCCTGAATTTGACTACTGATTTTTCCAAATCACCTTGCTAGATGTAGGAAACCTCTGGTGATTATTGGACCACATTCTCTTTATTTCATTTTGTGTAGAAATACTGTTTTCTGTGTTGTTCATGAGTCTTTTTTTTTTTTTTTTGAGACATGGTTTCTCTGTGTAACAGCCCTAGCTGTTCTGGAACCAGCTCTGTAGCCCAGGCTGGCCTCAAACTCACAGAGATCCACCTGGCTCTGCCTCCTGAGTGCCGAGTTAAAGGCCATGTGTCACCCTTCCCTCTCCGAGCTTGTTCTTGAGTCTTATTTCCTCTCTGTGACATACCCCTCCTCCATATGTTGTTGGCTTAAGAGGGATTTTGTTTTGCTAAGTGATATTTTAATCATTATTTATCTGTTTGAAATGAAACATAGTATCTTAAAAAGACATTTTAAAGATTGGCTCACCTATCTGGAAACACTGCTGGGTTTATTGTATTTCTGTTTCAGGGCCGCTAATGTCCTGGCCCTGGGCAAGCAGTAGGATGGCCTTTGCAGCCAGAAGCACAGACCCTCTTTGTCATTTCTAGGGACATGGGCCACCATTTTCTGCAGCTTGAATGTATAGGATGGGTTATTGGGTTATTGATGTTTCCTTTTCATCCAGATATACCTGTTGGGGGATAATGCTTAACTATATAGGTCATCTTTGGAAATATTTATAGGCAAATATTTTCCATGTTTACTGTCCTATTAATAATTGTGTGAGCCTAACATTTCATTTTGAATAGTGTCTACACGGGTACAGGCCCAAGCACATGTATACACTATACATACACATTAACACATATACATACAGGAGTGTAACAGACCAACTGATTGGATTCCTCTGTTTTAAGTTAGTCCTTTTTTGTTATTCACATCCAGACTGTGTGGGGGTTCATCACCTGGGAAAAGATGATTTGTCCTAGTGCAGTGCGTGATATTAAAATAACATAATAAAAAAGAAAAATAACAGAACAAACAAACAAAAACACAACATTCTAAAAGTGAATGTGAGAAAGGAGATGAAAGTTAACAAGGGTTTTTGTTTTGCTAAATGACTTTTTAATCTTTGTTTGTTAGCCTAAAGTGAAACATAGTAACTTCAAGTTATTCATTACAAGCTTAGAGGACTCCTGTGCTGAAATACCCGGCTACAGCCTGGAAAAGATCTGCTAGTTTTTAAAAATGTTCTGTGAAGAAGAGGGATACCAGGTTAGTTTTGGGAGAAGAAAAGTACTAAACTCCCCTCCTCTCAACCCCTTGTGCTTCATGCCTGACTTCTTTTTCAACAAATACGTATTTGAGAGCTTACTGTTTGGCCAAAACTCGGCTAATACAGCTACTAAGACCAAGCTGCTTCCATTGAATGCCTTATATTTCTTTGTGGTGGAAAAATCCCAGATTATAGGATAACATATGGTGGATACACTTCTCCTTGAAAAGGGGTCAGCTAGTAAATTTGTAGGTTTAGGAGTCAAAAGTTCTGTCTTAGTTATTGCGTTCCATCATTGTAGGGCTAAGCAGCCATGAATACTAAATGTGGATGTGGCTATGCTTTAATAAAATTTTCTTGGCAAAAACAGACAGCAGACTAGATTTGGTTTGCAGATAGTATTTTCCTAATCACTGAACTAATAGAAGAGAAGGCATATTGGAGCATATTTTTCATTGAATTTTAGTTTCTGTACTTTGAGAGTACACACACATACACACACAATATGCACACACATACATTTATACTAATATATATATATGTATGTCATGACTTATTCAAAAACTGTGACATAGGCGACGATTTCTGATATTTCTTTTCAGCTGTGAAATTCTTCCTATGCATCTTTGTGCAGGCTTATAAAGCAGTTTTACTATATCATTTTTATTAATCGTATTTCTTCTACTTCCTGAGGAGAAGAGGCTGCTTCAGATGAGCGTAGACACTGACCTGAGGTGTGAATGCCTGCTCTGGGGATGTGCTCATGGGCACATTGCTTCCCTAACATTTGTGAGGCGCTCGGTTCAATACCCAGCTCTGGAAAAGAAAAGAAAACAAAAAAAGCGGTCAGGCTCAGTGGTAGAGTACTTGCCAGATTGTAAGCCTTGAAGCCTAGATATTGAATGTTCATAGTTCATATTCATATGATCTGGTTCAGTGTTTTGTTCTCTTTTTTTTTGGTGTAGTATTAAGAAATAAGTAACCTCAGCACTAGGGAGGCTGAGGCAGAGGCAGGTGGATCTCTGAGCTCAAGGCCAGCCTGGTCTACAAAATGAGTTCCAGAACAGCAAGGGCTATTACACAGAGAAACCCTGTCTCGGAAAAAAAAAATAACAAAATAAATAAATAAAAAAGGAGAGAAAAAGAAAAAACATATTCCAGTAGCAGTTGGCAAATTTTACAGATTTCGAAGTAGTTCCCGGTGCCATTTTAAGTTAATCTTCAGTCATAAGGCAGACTTAGGTTTCACCAAGAGGCCTGCACCCTCCTACTCCCAACCTGCCGCGTTACTCTGGCAGCACAAGTCACTGTGTGGGTGGTTTCCAGCGCCCTGAAGTTTGAAACACAGAACATTTGAATATGTGCTTGTCATCGTTTGAGTCTCTTAAGATAACTAGAATTCATTGTTCATTTTTAAAACCTTTATTGCATATCTCAGTGCCCTTTGCAAGTCCATTTTGGGAACAGTTTGAACCACCTGATGTTCAGACTCAGACCTGGGTGGAAGTCAAGGTCCCGTCATTCAGGCTTGTGTTAGTGCCTCTCAGCTTTTTCCGTCTGACAGAGCCTAGAAATCCTCAAACCATTCTCACTGAGTGCGGGATGGAGTGTTGAAACACCCAGCATGTGATAGATATACCTTTGTAAATGTTATTTTTCCTCCCTCTGTCATGACTTGCAAGATAAGACCAGCCTCTTGAGTCGAATGCAGTGTGCTTGTGTTTGACCTCGGCAGGTCTGGTTATAGGTTTTAACCCTCATCTTAAAGGAGTGCTTGAATAGGAATTCTGTTCTCAGAAATGCTTGTTCATGTGAAAGGAGCGGATTCACAGGGGGCTGTGATTCCATCTTCTGGCCTGAGAATGACAGTGGCTGGTGACAGGTGGAAGGCAGGTAAAGAGGCTTGCTTAAGTGTGTAGGCAGGCAGGCAGGCAGGCAGGCAGGCAGGCAGGCACAGGGCCTTTCATCAGTGGCCTGTACTGTTGTGTATTCATGAGGAACCATGGATGGAAGAAAGGCCATCGATATGCGCCCAGATACAGACACAGAGAAGTGAGGGAGAGACTGCTTCCGCTTGATGCTGAACCTTAGTGGTGGGCTAAGGATGAATTCTTCAGGACTGAGGAAGAAGTGGGAAGGGAGCTGGGCAGGATGCCCAAGGGCAGAAGTAAGCAAGTCCTATAACCCTGAGGCCTGGGATTTACCAAAAACCTCAAGTGATTCCCTGGCAATACTGATTGAGTGACGTTTGTCTTCAGCAAGTCACAAGGCTGTTCAGACACATGGTGGAATCTGTGGGGTCAGAGAGCGGCCCAGAGAACTGGTTCTGAACCCAGACCCGTGTGGGGAGCTTGATAAGAGCCTGCAGATGAGGCTGAGGAAACGTCTTGACTTGAGTTCCAGACTTCAGTAGGAGGTGACGGGCCCTGGCTTGAGGGTGAAGTGGACAAGGCCCAGAAGGGAACTCTCTCTGCTGAGCCCCTGGTGTTTGCTTATGTGATCCAGTTAGATGAGTGATTCTAACCTGATTCCTCTCTTCATGTATGAGGGCCTGTGACTGACAGTCAGATGGGTCACTGTCCCAAGGTCACTCCCAGATCTGTGTTACCTGAAATTCACCTTTCTCCCCCATGGTCAGAAAACCAAGAGAACCCCAGGTTGCTTCATTTATAAGCAAGCAATAACATTTGTGGTTCTTGAAAAAGGTGTTAGATGTATTCTCCCATTATGGAAGATTTTTTTCCCCCTGGTGGTCCAGTAAAGAAGTAGCAGTGTCGTAGAAAGGATTTGAACATCAGACTATAGACACAATAGTTTTCATTCTTAATGAAAAGTTCAACAAAAGTCCCTGCATGACAAGGGTTTTATCAAACAACAACAATAACAAACCCCCCAAAAGCAAACAAAAGACCAAACAGTCCTGAAATTTGTGTTAGTTATGTGAAGAGGAGAGTAGGATAGGAAAATGGAGAATTAAATATTATTGTCTTACTGATCCTGAGAGTACATGGCAAATTGAAGTGACATAAAATATTTGGCAGCATTAAAGATTAAAGCACTGGGTGGTCTTGCATGATGAAATTGTATGTAATATATTTGAGCTTCTTCAGTCTGTGCATAGTGCTTTGTCTATAGTGCTATGAGGTCTGGCCAGAAGTGAATGATTGTTTCGTATCTACTGCCCACCTACTCTCCTCTGGTGTGATGCTTATGGACAGAGGAACAGCAGAACAGAGACCTGCTGCTAAGGGGGTGCTTGCTGTATTAACCTCAGTAGATGCCAGGTTGAGTGTCCAAGGTTGCCAGTGATCAGTAACTGGTGTAAAATGAAGTGTGGCCATTCATGAGGAATAGGAGTGCTCCAGGGCTTGGCCAGCAGCTCTCCTGTGCGTTCAGAGCTTGTCACTTTTGTCTGGGGTAGATGGACTTTCTTCCCTTTGGATCCCCCCTTTTGTCTCTTAATGTTTTAAGTGTCCATGCAGTGGACTAGAAAGTCTCCTATTCCTCTAGTTATGGGTTCAGTATTTCTACTGTGTGCACACTTCTTCCTGCTAGACACTTACTGTGCACTTGTCTGTCCTAAGAATTGTAAATTACTTTTTTGTCCAGAGCTAGAAGAGTAATGACTCTAGGGTTTGGTCTCAGGTATCACTACATACTTAGTATTTACCTGCAAGTGAATGCCACATGACAGGTGCATTGCAAATGCTTCTTTCTGTCCTTTCCTTTTTGTGTGGAATTTTTAGCCCCCAGTCTTAATAGATAGTGAAGGGATATGTTTTCAAGGCAATTGCTACTCATTGTTTTCTTTTGCTAAATTAAAATATTCCTTTCTTTTTTCTCTCTTCTTTAAGATCAGAATTTTAAGAGCTTTTCTTGCCTTCCACAGCAGGTAAGAATATAAGTCCAAAATGTATTTTTCTTTGTGCAGTGCATGGACTTTTTAGTGGTGCCTTGCTAAAATTTGACTTCAGTGAAATCCATGCATTCTAATATGATCTGTGCCTCTGTTAGGTTATTTTTCTGGCTGAGTTTTCATATCTGACATTATGTCTGCTAGGTGGCCTTTCAAGTCTTGGTGAATTTTACAAGAGGTCAGCAATTTCAAGTCCCTGATTCCAGCTGTGGATTTCTTGGGATGTACAAATGCTGCTAGTATGCTAGTAGTCTTGCTACAACTGGTCACCTTAGGGAATATCCGAGGCCAATTTAAGTAGCTTTGGTTATATTTATATATATATATATATATATATATATATATATATATATATATATATTTTCATGTCAATTATCATCCTTTTTCCCAATATAAGAAGCTATGGAATACATACTGGGGAGCAAACCTCCATGCTTTGCAAATGAGATCTAATTTTATTTTGTAATGAGACTTCTTTTAAAAAGTTTTTTTTTCCATGTGAGGAAATAGCTTCCGAGTCTATGACGGGAGTTGTTAAGTAATTCGCTGTTAATGTTTGCAGTGACAGCGCCAACAGAAGGCCAAACCAGTTTTAAAGTGGGTGGTTTTCCCAGTCTCAAGTAGTTGCTGAAGACAGGCAGGTGGACCTTTACTCTGAGGTGCCATCCACACACTTCTACAGAGCTCTCATGTACCTTGGAAGCCGTCTTGACTCTCCACTTGCCTGTCTTTACGCCTTGGTATCTTTGCTTCCAGCCCATCCGTACAGAGATGCTGATGTGAGAAAATGCCTAATCAGTCCACTTTATTTGGAAACAGGTGTCCCAAGTCTGGGCCTTCTTCCAAGGTACTTCTTGCTCACTCCTGCTTTCTTGTTTTACCAGTTTTCCTATCTTATTCTCAGGACTCTGGCCTTGGCTCTGCTAACTTCTTATTATCGTACAAGCAAAATTACAGAAGACAAAATAAAGGAAGGCCATCTCATTTTTATATCAAGATGAAGGACTGCATAGGACATCAAAACTAGAACTGGCCATTATATTAAACATTTAAAAAGTGGCTCTCTTAAAAACACTGGTTTTTCATCCTATGATAGAACTGAAATTATTTTGCAAAATCAGGTTGTTTTTATACTATATGGTAATTACTTTTTTTTTCTGTCATCTTGTTGAAGTTTTTTTTCTCCCATTTTCATGGCTACCTTTTGTGGTAGTTTGGATGTAATTGGCCCACATAATCTCATAGGGAATGGCACTATTAGGAGTGTGGCTTTGTTGAAGTGGGTATGGCCTTATTGGAGGAAGTGTGTCACAGTGGGGATGGGCTTTGAGGTTTCCTGTACTTAAACTACTCCCAGTGTTGTAGTCCACTTCCTGTTGCCTGCAAGATGTAGAACTCTCAGCTGTGGTCACGATGTCTCTTCACAGCAAGACAAACCCTAAGAAACCTGTGGAACTTCTTCTGAAGGAAAACAACCAAAAGATTAAGTAATCATATTAAATTGATTTTCCCTGTTTTTCTTTTTTGCGTACTTTTTAAGTAGACCTATCTTAACATATTTTAACTCATCTGTGATTTGTTTTTGATGATCTGTCTCCCCCTCAACCCCCACACTTTACTTGGCTAAATAGCAAAGAAGATGCGATTGTTTTTGAAATAATGTTCCTTAGTTCTTCCCCTGAACAGTCCTGTTGTAGAATTGTGAATGATGACTTTGAGGCTCCTGGTTCAGAGTTTATCTGGCTATTCTGTCTCCAGTTGGAAATAATCACGTGCGCATCCTCCATTCTAAATGAGCTGTCTTTCGGTCCAGAGATTCACACTGAAAATAGGTCTTTGCAAATGCTCCTAAGTAAGGGAAGAATATGAAGCATAACCATGTTAAATTTACTAACAGTTGCTATTACATGATTGAAGATGCTTGGCTTTTAAGTGCCTCTTTATATCCCCTCTCACTAATTAGAGGGAAGAGGCCAGCTGAGAATACTATTGTTAGGATGAATTTGGAGTCTGAGTGGTGGGCAGCCACTTGGGCTGAGGTAGGCTGTTCAAGGGTTTGGCAGTACTCACAAGGGTAAGAGGTTAGAGAGAGAAGAGAATGAAGTAATGGTGCTGTCCGGGAAACCGTTACTTGAACTATGTTGAGGTTTTCTCAGTAATTTTGGCAGTTGCAGTGGCAGCTGTTGAACTTTAGGGGGTTATAAGGAGGGAGAGGTAGAAAGTAGGCTCTCACCGATTGAAGATGAAACGTCTCCCTAAAAGACAAAACACTTAAGAGTTTGCTGTCAAATGCTGGAGTCCTTTCTTATGGTTTGGGGCTACACTGGCTACTTTTCTGTTCCTGTGATAAAGATATCCCTACAAAACCAATGGTGGTGGCGCACATCTTTAGTCCCAGCACTCGGGAGGCAGAGGCAGGCAGGTCTCTGAGTTCAAGGCCAGCATGGTCTACAGAGTGAGTTCCTGGACAGCCAGGGGTACACAGAGAGACCCTGTCTCAAAAACAAACAAACAAACAAACAAAAAACATGACAAAAACAAGTTAGGGAAGAAAGGGAGTATACTTTGGCTTAAGGTTACCGAGGGATGGAGTTCCTCATGGTGGAGAACGCATGGCAACAGTCAAGGAATGATAACCATAGGAGCAGGCATCTGGCAGATTGTATTTTTATCACACACCAGGAAGCAGAGAGGAGAACAGGAAGTGGAGTTATGCTTTAAACAGTCAAAGCCTGACCCTGTGATATACTTCCTTTAGCAAGGCTCCACCCATCTAATGATTTCACCACCTTCTCAGACACTGCTGCTGGAGACGAAATGTTCAGAATGTACACAAACCTTGGGGTCTGTTTCTCATTCCCACTACACTGGGGCACCTACCTACTTTTTAAATGTTTATTTTCTTTATGTGTATGATCGATCTCTCTCTCTCTGTTTGTGTTACTATAGAGGGCATTGGATCCCCTGGAACTTTCCAAATGGGAAGCTCTGAAGAGTTAAGCCACCTCTCTCGCCTCATAGACTTACTGTTTAAGAAGCAAATATTTCTCTGAAGCAGTTTGGGTTGGGCTGAGATACGCATGCAGAAGTCCTTTAACCAGGTAGAGGTTTTTCCCAGTTCATGCTCAGAGTCTGGACCATAAAGGCACAGCAGCTCCTGTCATTACCATCTTCAGGTTCACTCAACTCTGTGTACTTGTCGTTCTCTTTGTGCCCATTACAAGTCAGGACTGTCACCAGAGAGTAAGTGTCAGCTACAGGGCGCAGAAGTAGGACAGTAGACAAAAAAAGGGCGTGGTGGGGGGGGACTAGAGAGTGATTTTCCTATTCATCTTTCTGTATAGTTCATTTCCAGGATTAGTCATGTGACACCTGCCTCCAAGGAAGGCTAGCAAACAGTCTTTTATTTGGGTGGAATATAACATTTTCAATTGGGAAAAAATGACTCTTTCCAACTTACTGAGAGAGTTATTAAATAACTATTATGTTACAAAGGTGTAGCACTGAATAATTTCCAAAGATAGATGGAAAGAATGGATGTTGGCCAAGTTCATGAGCATTTTCAGCTTCTTGGTTTGAGGAAACCAGTGTCATTGCCCTAGGATAGTTCAGTCATGCATTCATTAAAGATAAGCCTGGTAGTCTTGCAGTTTATGATAATGAAACTTAATATTAAGTGATTGCTAACACTAGATGACCTGCCATTTATTTTAATAATAGTACCAGGGAATGTTTAGAATGTTTTGAAAGTTCTGTTTAGTTAGTAACTTTGTCCAACCAGTTACCATCTCAGTTTGGTTTTGCATTCTGTTATTTCTAATAACTTTTGACTTTCCAATCTTTTTCTTACCAACTTCCTCTCATACTGAATTATGGAAGTCTTTGATAGAATTAGCTTGGAATGACTGGTTGGTCTTTGAATGATGCAGTTTTCAAAGCCATCTTTTTGCCACCATGGGAATCTGGGGAGCCCTCTACCTGCTGTCTTTTTTTTTTTTTTTGGCACAGATGATAAAACCACACATGATGAGATTTGTGGCATTAAAAAGCTATGGAGAGGCATTTACTTGACAACAATAAGCCATGATAGCAGTGTTAAACTGTATAAAACTAGGGTTATTTTGACTATGTACCAATTTAGTATACTAAAATTCTCCAGCTAAAGAAAGGCAGAACATCCAGTATTTGTATTCAGTGTGCACAGTTTGTGGATGGGCATGAGTGTGAGGAGCCTAATCTTGATTTGGGACTGTGCTTTCTACATTGAGTACTTCCTTAGTGTCGTGAGATCAAGGACTTCAGCCTTTCAATCTTGAGCCCATTCAGTGTATTCTCTTTGTACTGGTTTCCTTTCTGTCCATGATTGACAGGCACCTACCATTAATAAAAATTGAATGTTCTAGTTTGTAACTTGACTGGAATGCATATAGAGTTTATGCTATTCTGTAACCTTCCCCTTTACTCTGTATTTCACAATGCAACAACAAGAAACAAAATGAAAAGGGAGATGATTGGGGTTTTGTTGTTGTTATGAGGTTGGGTGAATTGATGATTATCTCACTCCTGTTTCCTCAGGGATATGGGGTGGCATCTCTATGGGTGACTATTCAACTAGTCATTTTAAAAAATCTTAAGATTCAGTGACAAAATGTCTTGGCATTTTCACTTTGAAAGTCAAAGGAGGGGATTCTGAGACTGTAGGCTAGAGATACTATGTTTACTTCTGAGTGTCAAATTATGTTTTAAGTAACTATTTCAGAAGAGTTACCTGAAGGCATTTTGTTTTCTTACCCAGCTTTCACAGAAGATATGTGTGTGTGTGTGTGTGTGTGTGTGTGTGTGTATACAGACATATATATCTGAAGAAAATTATTTAAAAATGAATGGTTCAGAATTCCAAGGAAAAAAATAACTCTGATTGTCTCCAAGTTCCATGAGAACAGTAGCCTGTGTGTCTCTTGTTTGTCTTCGAGTCTTACGTGCAAATGACCCAGCCCTTGGCACATGGCTGGTGCACAGTGTTAAAGTGAACCGCCACCTTTTCTTTTGCTGTTAACTTTACTTCCGGAGAACAGTTATCCCACCCTTTGGTTAGTTGCTTGTCACAGGTGGGTATTTGCCCCCATCGGTGCATCTTTCCCTTGGGAGCTAAATGTGGCCCTTGGTGTTATATGGAATTACTTCTGAGAAGCAAGTTGCAAGTTTGGGCTTGGCATGCAAAAAATGAATTGGAACATTGGGGTGGGTAAAGGGGGAGCTTATTTTGTTTCCATTGTGACCACATATCTGAGATCTTAAAGGAGACAAAAAGTGCTTCTTCTATGGTTTTCTACCTTCTAATGTCCCTTGAACATACAGAAAATGTCTACAGCCAAAGACTTAAGTGTTCAGCACCTGAATCTGTTGGGACATTTCAGATTCAGATCACGATGGGGACCAGCAGAAGGCAGAGAGCCCCTCTGCTTATTGGACATCTATTAAAGTAAGGCAGGGAGGAGAGAGGGTGGGAAGATAGATTCTGGGCTCCTGCGCAGTTCTGAGGAGGTTGTGGCTGGGCAGGCGGGGCTTCCCTGAGCAAAGCTGTGTGTTATAGAAATTCTGTGTTGGTAGGAAAAACCCTGGCTCCAGACCTGCTAGCCTCAGGCACTGGCAGATACACAGGTCAGCACGAACATTGTGGTGAGTCCCACAAGTTGTGGCAGCTGGGAGCTGACAATCAACTGTGCTTCTCGGGAAGGGAAGTCTGAGTGCCACATCTCCATGGCTGCTGCGGTGAGTCAACGCAGCAGAGTGTAAGTCCAAAGATACTAGATGGAAAATTCCAGAAATAAGTTTAAAATTGCATGCTATTCTGAGCAACAAAGTGAATCTTGTGTTGTCTTGCTCTCTCCTCTAGTATACCGATCTCCTTTAGGTCTGGTGTATGTATGCTGTTTACAATCCTTGCTCACTAAGGTCATTTAGTGGCTGTCATTGTTATCAGATCAGCTGTCACAGTATCATATTATTGCTTATGTCCAAGTAATCTTTATTTTAACAGTGGCCCAAAAGGCACAAAGCTAGTGATGTGAGCAGTTTTATCCCAATTTATTTATTCTATTGAGTTATTTTATTTTACTATTTGTTATTAATTGCTTGCTATATCTAATTTACAAATTAAGCTTTGCCATAAGGATGTGTACACAAGATACACTGCAAACAGGATTTGGCATTATCTGAAGTTTCAGGAACTCATTGAGGGTCTAGGGTCTGGGAATACCCGGACTGTCAATAAAAGTAATTTTGTGTATTCATCTGGAAATACCTAGCATTTAGCCTGGGCCTGAGCCCCTGAGGTCTTCATCTCTGTTTACTCAGTGAGCTGTGTGTGGATTCATTTTAAGGCTTCTAGAAGGGAAGTGGCTTGAAATCTGACCCCTAAGGAATTTGTATGCTAAGATTTTTATTATCAGTGTTACAGCATTGGACTTGGGATACTGGAAGGTGCTGAGGTGTAAGTTAGGGTGTGAGGATAGGGTCTTTAGGTCTCCTGCAGGAAGAGACTCCAGGAGTCTTTATCTGTCTCATCGTCTGCCGTGTGAATATTGGCAAAAAATGGCCATCTGCAAGCCAAAGTAGAGTTCTCCCCAGAACCTGACCGTTGTTGTCATCCTGATGTTGGGTTCTGGCCTCCAGTACTGTAAGAAAATTTCTGTTGTGTGAGACACTCTTCTGTGCTAGTGTTGTGTGTGTGGGGGGGATTAGTTGTAGACAAAGACCATATGCCGACAAAACTTTCGTAGTTCCGATGGAAAATAAATTCTAAATTCCAAGTAAAGCAGATAGGAGAGGGACATTTAAAAGTTTGTAGATAAAAACAGGATTATGTGGCCGAGGCTTTTCCTAAATGCTTTTACCATACTGCCAAATGGCATTTAAAATGAAAGAACAAAAAGCCATGTATTTTACATTCAGAATTCTTAATCTGAAGTTAGCAGGTCCAAAATTGAGCATAAATTGAACAGATAGAAGGAATAAAAGTAAATGTGTTGTACAGGATGATGCACTCTGCAACCTTAAGCATTGAAAAGCTCAATGAAGACATTACTCAAAGACAGCAAAGGCCTATGTATATTCTCCACTGTCTCCTCTAAGGCTTGGGATAGATGGTCCATTGTGTAGACACTCCCATATGGAGGATGGGAAAACCTTTAGGTACAGACACATTACCAGTGGTATATTAATAATGGCTTCTAAAACCAGAACAAACAGAAGGTGTGACACAGGGGAGGAAAAAAATGAGCAAAGTGTCTTCCCAACCAGGAGGCTGCCCCAGGAGATAAGTCTTCACTTCCTGTGGGTGTGGCTCAGGAGGCTGCGGTTCTCTTGTATTATCGGGATGTATTACAAAGGGGTTTTGAGTTTCTGGAACAAAAGGAGTCCTGTTGTGTGGATCTAGACTATTTTGGGTATTAAGTAACATTCATATGGTTCTGGTCAGGAAGACAGAAGGGAAGTAAATTTAGGCCAAAAGTTTACAGTACAATTGTGGTTCTGTGATTTTATGAGATCCTGGCAATGTAAAATGGCCAGGCTTAAGAATGTGACTTGCTTTTCTGTGGTCAGGTGTGAATGAACTCTGGGTCACCAGGGAGGGCATTGCTTTGGGCTTGTGGCAAGGGCTCTTCAGGGGCCCTACAACAATTGCTCCCAGACTTAGCTGAGAACTGCAGCCGTCATGGAGCCAGAAGCACACCGTTGTGCATTCTAGCTAGTGCTAACTAGATGTAGCATGAGGATGAAATGATACATTTAGCTTCTGACCTTCCTTCCTGTGGAGTTTGAAACGCCGGCAGTGGGCAGGTGAGGATGAATTGGGCGTTGGTTATTTGAGCACGTCTTAGGAACAGTGCCGGTTAAGACACACAGAAGCTACTGAGCTGATTGCTCGCTTATCATTACTCAACAGCTGTGCAAACTAAAATTCAACCAAATAATGAGCAAGATTCGAATTAAATAACAGCAGGAAAATGTGCATGGGTTATAGATTTGGGTTAGTAATAAGAAGCTTAAAAACTCTTTAAATTCTGGTTTGCCTTTGCAGAATCATTGAATGATGCTTTCTCGGCAAAACTTTCGTACTTCAGGCAAGAAACAGTTTGTAAAAAGGACACTGAGTTTCAAATTGTGATGGAGAATCACTTGGTAGTGAGGGGGGGGGCAGAATGGAAGAGCTGCCTGTTTTATTACAATAAAATGATTAGGGTAAATTTTTACTGTTAGCACTATTGATAATGTTTGCTCATATAAACACTGTTATTAAGGCGCTTACTCTAGTCTGATTCTGTAGGTCTGAAAAAAAGTCCTGCCTGACTTGTCATTTGAAGTATTATGGTATATACTGTGGCATATGAGGACACTATTAGCTTCCTATAGTTGCTATAACAGATTACCACAACCTTTTGGGCTTAATGTAATATAAACTGTATTCTCTTGCATTTTTGATAGAGAGATCCTGAAATGGGTTTTAATGTGATAAGTTCCAGGTGGTTCTAGGAGAATCCGTTCTTTGACATCTTGAGCTTGCTGTGGTCATCTGTGTTCCTTGACTTGTGGGCTTTTCTAGCATTGGCATCCTTCCAACTTTGTTCCTTCTGTGATATCTCTGTGACGGTGACGTCCCTAATTCTCATCTCCCAAGTAACCTTGTGGTTAAACCAGCCCTACTTGAATAATTGAGACTATACATAATCAAGTTTCAATGGCAAAATCCTGCAGAGTTTTGCATATGAGATAGCTATGTGAGTTTGCTCTCTGTTGCTGTGATGAAACACCACAATGAAAAGCAACTTGGAGAGGAAAGGGTTTATTTGGCTTACATGTCCCGGGCAACCCCATCATTGAGGGAAGTCAGAGCAGGAGCCTGGAGGTAGGAACTGGAGTAGAGGCCATGGAAGAGTGCTGCCCACTCACGTGCATTCTTTTGGCTTGCTCAGCTTGCTTTCTTATACAACCCGGACTATCTGTCCAACAGGGCACTGCTGACAGTGGGCTGGACCCTCCAACTTCAGTCTTTTGTTTTTTGAGACAGGGTTTCTTTGTGGCTTTGGAGGCTGTCCTGGAACTAGCTCTTGTAGACCAGGCTGGTCTTGAACTCACAGAGAAATCTGCCTGCCTCTGCCTCCCGAGTGCTGGGATTAAAGGCATGCACCACCACCACCAGCACCCAGCTCCAACATCAATCATTAATCAAGAAAATGTACCACAGACTTCCTATAGGCTAGTCTTATGGAGGCAATTTTTTTTCCAATTGAGGTTCCCTCTTTGAAAATGCCCCTAGCTTGTGTCAAGTTGACAATACGCGGCTCACAATAGCTGGGTGTGGATGATTTGAGATTTGATTGAGGGAACATTGTGCTGCTTACCGTAACACCCATGGGGCAAGTTTAGAGTATCTCAGTGCATTCTGTCCTGGAGGAGGGGATCACTGTAAGCAAACCTGATGTTAGAATTGGATTGTCATTTCACCAAGGTTAAGAATTTGTCATGTGAACTCTAAGTCATGTACATGGGCTCTGCAGATACTTGCTCTAGCAATGTATTCAGAAGTAGATTGAACGTTATGACCACTGTGCAGGAGTTGTATTGATTCTCCCTGTTGACTAAGGGAGATTCAGGCATGAACATGTACTATGAACTCTGTGAGATGCTAAGTTGTCTGTAGTCATGATAAAGGAATGAAAAGCATCAAGATAGAGTAAGGCAGAGATGGGACCAAAAGCAGGATGATGCCTCCTCTGCCAGCCAGGCTCCATCTCCGAAAGACTTCACAACACCACCAAATGGAACCAGGTGCTCAAACACAGCGGCCCGTGAGGGACATGGGGATGTTTCATATTTGAACCTCTGTGTGTGTATGTGTGTGTGTGTGTGTGTGTGTGTATTTGCAATAGACATATTAATTAACACATGTAATTTGTACTGATTCTGACAATTTTGAGGAGTAAGAAAAGGTTGTATGCTTTGAAACCTAGACAATGAGAATTTACATTGATTTCTTTTTTTTTTTTTTTTACCTCTAATAGAATAATGTCTTCAAGTAGAATCTGACTCAGTCGCTGACTTTCCTGGCAGGTGAATTCAAGTCTTAGATTTAATAAACCTGTTAAGAGGCGTCCTCATTCCCATTTATATAGTAAATAGTCACAGTGTGGAATAGAATAAAATAGTCACACTCTGAAATGCATGCAATTTTTGGGAGTGCATTAAAAAAAAGATTTATTGTTTGTTGTATTTTACTCTTTGGTTCTTCAGCTCTTTTTTGGGGGGGCTGCCAGCTCCCAAGTAAACCACACCCATAGGCTCATTCTTAGTTATGAGTGCCTGGCCTTAGCTTGACTTGTTTCTAGATAGCTTTTCTTAAATTAACCTGTCTTTTTCCTCTGGGCTTTTCCGTTTCTATTCCTGTATACCTTTCTTGCTGTGCAGCTGGGTGGCTGGGTGGCTGGGTGGCTGGGTGGCTGGGTGGCTGGGTGGCTGGGTGGCTGTCCCCTGACATCCTCCTCTCCTTGTTCTCTTGCTGCTTCTCTCTGCTTCATTTCTCCTTCTATTTATCCTCTTTCCCTGCCAGCCCCGCCTAGCCTCGCTCCCGTCTTGCTATTGGCCATTCAACTCTTTATTAGAACAATCAGTTGTTTTAGACAGGCAAAGAATCACAGCTTCACAGAGTTAAACAAATGCAGCATAAACAAAAGTCACACACCTGAAAATAATATTCTACCACAAAGATTATCTCTTGAAATTGGATCCCAGGTAAGAATAAGATAGTATCTCTTTGGTTTTTCTGTTTTAATCTGGGGAGTGCACAATGTATCTTTTCCTGTCACTTTCAAGTTTGAACTCTTTCATTCCAATTTCTATCCACTCTGTCATCCCCACCCCCCAGCTGACAGTATAATTTCATGCCAAGAAAGACCCACGTAACCTATTTGCACTGTAGAGCTTTCTGCCAGTCAGATTACTTGATTATATCATAATCTTGGAATTGTTTAGTATGCTTCACTGTAATCTCTGCCAGGAAAGCAGCCATGCTACCATTTTTTTTTTTTTGTGTCTGTGTGACTCCACCCCATCACCACTACAACAGCTAAGGCTCCCATCACCATCACCACTACCTCCTTCTTCCCTCGTCTTCCTTCCCCCTTCAATTCCTAGGTGCTAACCACTGTAGCCCTGGTGTCCTGGAATTTCTATGGAGACCATGCCCACCTCAGTCTCAGAGATTTGCCTGCCTCTGCCTCCCTAGTGCTGGGTGAAAAGTTGATTTAAGTATGGTTTTTCAGAGAAGGCCCTACTGATGTTCCTTACTCATGATGCCCTTACATACTGGAAAACTCATAAATCAACACTGCGTTGGATAATCCAGCTCACCCAGCATCACTGCTGAGCAGCACAGCATGTTGCAGGGTCAGTTATTTCCCTCATGATTGTACGGTTGCTGAGCGCTCTTTCCCGATGCGATGCTCAGCATCTCTGGAGAGGGCTTTATGGCACACGGCTAGGCCAGGACCAACATTTGGAGAATGGTTTCTTCTGGATTTGTAGCACTCACTGTAGAGTCCCCAGATCATTAAACATAGATTCTGCAAGTTGGGGACTGTGCTGGCTTACTGTTACTGACAAATCCCCGTTTTGGCTCACAGTTTGGAAGTCTCCAGTCTGTGACTGGTTGGCTCCATTGCTTTTCGCTTGTGAGGAGGAGGCATATCATGGTAGGAATAAGAAACAGAGCAGAACTGGTCACACCATGACCTAGGGAACGAAGGAACAGAAAAGGGTCAGGTCTCACAGTCCTGTCCCCCGAAGACATAAGGCATTCCTAATAGGTACCATATCTTAATGGTTCCATAATCTCTCAGGAGCCGCAAGTTTTCAAAACATGGGTCAGGGGGTAGAGGGCAGGGGATATTTAAGATCCCAACTAAGCTGACTGTGATTGGGTTAGCAGGTGGGCTGAGGCAGGAGGATTACAAGTTTAAGGCCAAGCTGGGTTACACAGTAAAACCCTGGCTTTGATCTGAATTGAGCAGAAATGGCTAGTGTCCTCATTTTAGGAAGGGGGTGGGGCACGTCATGGAATGACATGTCGGTGATCTAATTTGGTACAGGATTTGGCTTGATACTTTCTGGGGTCTGAATGCTTAAGTATCTCTGATTGCTTTCCAGATAGTTGGCATTTGAAGTAAATTTAAATTTCATCTGGAATGAGTGAGGTTTTTTAACTTATTTTTTTATTATTCTCCTTGATACTTTTGAAGGCCAGCTTAGCTCTTTTACAAGATGTCTTTCATTTAAGATTTATCTGGTAGTTCCTTCATAATTAGACTTTGACTGGAAATTTTAGACAGTAACATTATCTAGGTGCCATTCTGTCCTCAGTGTATCTCATCAGGTACACGATACCTTTAGTTTTTATAGATGGTTGGTGTCTTCATTTCTTTTTTTCTCGCTGTGATAAAATACCCTGGAAAAAGCAACTTAAAGGAGAATGGTTTTATTTGGTTTGCAGTTTGAGGGATACAGTGCATCATGGCTGGCATGACAGTAGGCAGTAGGCAGAAAAGGCATGTTGCTCTGTGGCATCCACAGTCATCAAGCAGAGAATGAATAGAAAATGGGCTTAGAAAGCTGCACGGTCTGCTCCTAGGGACCAACTTTCTCTAGCAAAGCTCTGTCTCCTAAAGGTTTCCATGCCTTCCTAGATAGCACTATCAGCTGGAGACCAGTTGTCCAAACATGTGAGCCTGTGCAACATTTCCCATTCGCACTACATCAGCTAGCTTTGTTTTCTTGTTTTAACTATTGGTCTTTGGGACGAATACTCTTATTTCAATAGAAGAATAATTTTTATCAGTGTCTAAGAATTATATAAGAATGTCACAAGACAGGAAATATTTTCGAAACAAAAAATATGTTTTAGGTTTTAGCCATAGCTAGCTGGTTAATATTGTTACTTTCTTAAGATTTCTAATCCTGTGATAAAACTCAATAACCAAAAGCAACTTGGGGAGAAAAGAAGTCTTTGGATTACACTTCAGCATGGATGGGAGGGGCTCACAAGGCTTTAGCCCTTGCTGAGGAGCTGTTGGCAGCTGATGGCTGCTGGGAGAGGGATTTTTCTTCAGGAGTGTGGCTCCTATATGTTGTGCATTTCCAGTGGATGACTCCAAAGCCATGTACATACAAGTAGCACTAATTGGAATCAGTGGGTTAATAACAAAAAGGACGTGAACTTGTTAGGAGGATGTTTGTTTACATTTATCATGAAATTCTCAAATATATAAAATTGTTTAAAAAATACTGTCTTTTTTATTGACTCCTTGTCTTTTTAAATGATGCAAGTCCCTTTGTGTTTCTGGTTACACTGTGGAAGAGAAATACCTTTAAACAAAATTTACTTCACCATGTCTTAATTCTACTGCAGTTTGAACTACCATTCTTATACAGGTTCAGATGCAAACTGTTGGGAGTTGGGATACTGTAAAACTGATGCTATTAGAATTCATTTTCCCCTATTTTTAATGCATTTATAACTTACGTCTACCTATTATAAGTGTTTTAAAAGCAAAAAAAAAAAAAAGACAAAAGTAAAAATGCAGCACTGTGCTACCAACCCTGTAATGTTTGTCTACCATTTTTCCCATCAGTTGCCAGCAGCATAGTGGAAAATTTGGTATATTGTTACCCTGCTTTCCACCCCTTCCGAGTGAAGTCAACCTGGGTGAGAAGATAAGCCACAGGTTTTACTGCCCTGGGACTCCCTTTGTACCCATTATGTTCACAACCGCTGCTTCTTGTTGCCAGAGTTTGGCCAAAGGAATGCAAATGCCTGCTCATTTCACTGAATTTCGTCATCTGATTTCCTGTCTGAAGTTTTAATATGAAAGGAACACAAACAGAGTTTTTCTCTTTCCTGTATGAGAAAATGAGTGAGTTTAACAAGCAATTGTATAAGCCTGTCAAGCTTTGGGACGTGAGAAACGCTCATTTCAGTGAGATGCCGTGAAGAGAAGCAGTGGGGACTCAGCTCTTTTGCACAAATAGGAAAAATCAGTATTTTATTTTTATCAATATCTTATTTAGGAGATAGAAGAAGGTCATTGTTCATTGTAAGAAGGAAGGGCAAAACTAGCACAATTTAGGCGTGGGACACAGAATGGAAATAGAGTTATTAAAGGAATGAAAACAGTTTAGAATTTGAGATTTTCTTTCCTTTGATGGTCTATATGTATAGGTTCCATGAAAGCAGATTTGATTCAAGTCTTGATTTTTAATTGAATGATGCTGGGCAAAATAGTTTATATCTTAGCTATGACTTTTGAAGAATGCCAAGGTTACACAAAACCCTCACTAAACTCCCCCTTAATACCATCTATTATTTGCCTCTCCCCTCTTCTCCCTCCCCCCCTTTCCATCCTCTTTGTAGTCCTAGCTAACTCATCGTTGTCCTGCCTCAGTTTCCCAAGTGTGCTGAGATGGCAGGTCATCCCCTAATTTGGCTTTCTGTGGTGTATGTTTGGTTGTGAAGGAGCACTGAAGCCAGAAGCTTGAATGTCTGAATCTAAGGAAAGAAAACTGCCGAAGAGAGGTGAGGATGGCCATTTGAGTTTGGGGAGGGGTATGAATGGTTTATATACAGAAAAGTTTGCTTGAAAAATTGATTTCACGAGTAAAGAAGTTAGTAACTTTATCAGACCCTTTAACTTGTACATGAGCGTGTAGAAAGCTTTTATTTTCCCATTGCTTTAGTGAATTTTCAGGAAAATCATATTAACAACATGCACTTTCCCAAATACATTTAGCATATTCGCTGAGCAATTAAACCAGCACATTGTCCTTTGGACACATTAATGTGAAATTCAATTTACTGGAGTTTTATTTCCCTAATTTAGTCACAGAAATAGGAGCAAATAACCTCCTTCCCTTCAGCCAAAGTGGTGGTCATTAGGGAGTATGTGTGCAATGTGGCTGTGTTACCCATATGACAGGTAAGGATGAGCTGTTCTCTTGCCTGTCCCTCGCCCCAAGCTCTTGAGGGTATGTAAAGCACAATCATTCTTGCTTCTAGGCAACTAATTATAACAGACCAAGCTGTAAGGAGCTTTCACCTTGGAGATCCCCCTGTAAACAAGGAGGTAAGCAAGAGAGACTGTAGCTTAGTGACAGTGACAGAGGTAACTCTCAGCTGTGGTAAAGCTGATCTTATAAATGTGAGTTAAAAAGGAACATAATCTAATGAACTTCCAGTAGGGTAGCTAACTACCAGGTCGAATATGGCAGTGCCAGCCAGAGCTCATAGGTAGCAGACAGTCAAGGTCAGTTGCTAATGATGCACAAGTCAGAGATGGACAGAAAGGGACTTCTGTCACTCCTTGCTGGAGGAAGCACATGCACAGTGCATGATCACCATCTTCCTTGTTAGACCAAGGGACCATGCATAGATTCTGTGGGCCCTCCATTGTTTTGGCCCATACTAGCTCAGACAACTAACCAGTCTCACATCAGTTGTCTCAGCTTTTATCCAGTTTTTTCCAGTTTCTGCCATGGCTTACGAAATCCTCTAGACAAGGAAATTCAGTAGCTTTTTTTTTGTGGTGGTTGAAAGAAAATGGCCCCCATAGGGAGTGGCACTTTAAGGAGGTATAGCCTTGTTGAAGTGTGTCACTGAGAAGGTGGACTTTAAGGTCTCATATATGCTCAAGCTACACCCAATGTGGTAGACAGTTTATAAAGCTAGGTTTGTTTGTTTATTTTGAAACAGGGTCACACTGTGTATCTCTAGATGTTCTGAAACTCACTGTGTAGACAAAGCTGGTCTACAACTCACAGAGATCTGCCTGCCTGTGTCTCCAGAGTGCTAGGATTAAAGGCGTGCACCACTATACCCAGCTTAAAAAGTTAGGTTTATTGATGAGAGCATCTGTTAGCAAGGGAGAAAGCATGCTCTCGCTATAGAACATTGTCTAGGCATCCATGTACAGGGTGGATGTGGCTGGCAGTGCTGGGATATCACATCTATCTAATATGAATGTTTACCTACATATATGTCTGTGTCCTACATGTGTGCCTGTTGCCTGAGGATGCCAGAAGAGTGCATTGGAACCACTAGGATTGTAGTTGTGGAAGGTTATGAGCTACCATATGGGTGACAAGAAATGAACCCATATCCTGCAAGAGTAGCCAGTGCTCTTAACAACTGAGCCAGTTCTTCAGCCCTAGTACAAGGCCACTTAACAAGTCAACCATGGTGTTGCCTTCTGACTTGGGAACCCTGCTCTCCCCTGACAGTACATTGTGGCATTCGAGACCAGGATCTGTTAGCCCCTAGCCTTTTCTCAGGAGGAGAGCAGATGAGAAACCGAGGGAGCTTAGTTTTTAGTTGGCTAATGCTATTTGGGAGTACCAAGAAAAGCATAGTGTCTGGTTGTATATGTTATACCCCAGGTTCTGAGATTGGATGGTTCAAAGATTTAGGTCTACTTAATTCAAGATTTAGAGTGCAAATATAGCACAAAAGTTTCAAATGCTCTGGATACATTTCTTCCCTGAGTAGCTCCTCAAGTGTGAAACAAGGGGATTGGACTATGGCATCAAATATATTCTGTAGCTCTGTGGTTGTGTGTTTGGAAGGATGACCCCTCAGTTCTCCTCATCTGACGACAGCTGGGTTTCCTGCTAGTCAGAGCACACTGCCTTCTGGGAAAAGGAACATGCTGTCTGCTTTATAAAGAGCTTTCTCAAGGCTGGACTTGGCTTAACCAGACGTCTCCACTACTGTGTCATTTGTGATTATGTACTTAGGTGGCCTTGCGTGGAACTTCAGGAACTAACTTTTTAGTTAGCTTATTAGGTATTGAAAGTGAGAGACTTTATCAGCTCCACTGAAGTTTAAAGGAAACAGTTTGGAGTTGTGGAATCATTGAATGTCAAAGACAAAACAGGTGGCTAATTATCTGCTTGCGACAATGAAGCCCTTAGATGAGAGTATTACAGGATTGTGATAGAAGGAGCCATTTGAAGAAGATAATGAGTATTTGCCCTCATGTATATCTGTGTAACGTGTGTGTGCTCAGAGGAAGGTACTGGGTCCTCTTAGCTTGCTGAGCCTTCTATGTTGGGGGATATTATTTTCAGGTATGTGACTTTTGTTTATGCTGCATTTATTTAACTCTGAAGCTGTGATTCGTCGCGTGTCTAAAATACCCGATGGCCCTAATAAAGAGCTCAGCGGCCAATGGTGAGCAAGGATAGGTAGGGCTGGCAGGCAGAGAGTACAAATAGAAGGAGAAATAAGGGAAAGGGAAAGCAACGAGAGAACAAGGAGAGGAGGACATCAGGAGCCAGCCACCCGGCCAGCCACAGGCTAAGAGTCAAAGCAGATATACAGAAGAAATGGAAAAGGCCCAGAGGCAAAAGGTTAATTCAAGTTAAGAAAAGCTGGCTAGCAACAAGCCAAGCTAAGGCCAGGCATTCACAACTAGGAATAAGTCTTCATGTGTGATTTATCTGGGAGCTGGGTGGCGGGCCCCTCAAAAGAGTCAAAAAGGCCAAAGAGTAAAACTTGTCACTACACTTCTATCCAGCCCTGAAGACACCAGTTGTGCCCTGTCTAACCTGTGCTTCTTCCCCTTCTGCTTCTACAGAGAAGCATGGCATTTAGCCAAATTCTGGGCAGCTCTGTGGAGCTGTGGGAATAGGTTAGGAAGAAGAAAGGAGAGTAGAGGGCAGGATTCACATTCCAGAGTGGCATTGCAGATGCCCATACTGTGTGTCTTAAAGTACTGTGGCTGAGGGAATGGTCCCGCCAACACTACAGAGCTGAATAAACAATTCTGTCACATGGGAAGCTGGCGAGATTGGGTCCATTTGGGGAAGTGATTTCAGATAGCTGCATGAATTCTAGCACTTCCTGCATTTCCTGTGTGGTTATTTACTGAGTCCCCTGTGCCAATAGAAGAGTGAGCATCCTGAGGGTAGACATTCCTTACTGTGATTTTTGCTTGATGCTGGGTGTCTGCATCCAGTTGAATTGCAGGCAGGGAAAGAGAAAGTGGTCTAATATAAAGCAGTGCTCTGCTTATATGATGATGAAAGGTAATATGGCATATTCTTATTTATTTTACTGTTTGTTAGAGAACATGTTACTTGGTCCTTCTGTAATGCTTGTATTATCTCTGGGATGTGAAAAATACACTTTGACTACATCTAGTAATGTAAGAATCTCAAAAAGAATGGTTGAGTTTTGAATGTCTAAATATTGATGACTCCCTCACTCATGAGCTGTTGAGGTCCTGGATGGATCTCTTCATAACTTACCCCTCTCTTGGTCATTTTTCCACTTACACTCACTTCATGGACTTTCTGCCAGCTTCAGTAAAAGGAAAGAGAAAATGTATGAGATAAGTAAGTCAGCAAATACTGAGTTGTTGTATTCTCCATGCTAGAAAAATGATGTAGGCATAAGCTGCTGCTTTTCTGCTTACTTATGCCAGGGGCATACTTAGAGAAATAAACAGGAGTAGGCGGCAGCACCCAACCCTCAGGTTAAGTTTGTGTGTAGGTGCACATGTGTGTGCAAATGTGTGCGAGGGTGAGTGGTTCTGCCTATCACTTTTATGAGCACCCATGGTGCTCTGCTCCTTGCCTCATGGCCTGATGATGGCTGGGTCATGTCTGAACAGCCCCAGGTACACTCTGTTCCACTTTCTCTGCATGATCATCCAGTTACTAGTGTAGGGCTCTGCCCTGAGCTGAGCGCCCAGAACATAGCTTGGCAGGATTGAGGGTGTCTCTGTTGGCAAATGCGAGTTCATGCAGCTGTCTGGAATGAACACAGCCCTGGCACTCTCCCTTGGACTGGTCTGTGGTTGTTGATATTTTAAATGTGTATTTGCCCTGCAGAGCCCAAGGCAGCCACCACCAGATTATGTCCTTCCCACCCCACCGCTCCACTCACCACAGCTTGCTGGGATGGTGCTTTGGGCCCGTGGTCTCGGTCGTTTCTCAGTAGTGTTATCCCAGTCATTGAATTTAGCAAGAAACTGAGGCCCTGTGTGCTCCCCGGCCCCCATTCCTGTAATTGTGGCTTTCTGAACTGCTTGGGATTTGGGCTCCTGTGATATTGTCACTTTTGTGTTTGGGTTCTGTCCTCAGTTACTATGTTATCCCTCCTCCCCCAGTCCCTGTTACTTCAAGTGACTAGAATATATCTCAGGTTACTTTAGACCTCAGAAACAAAGCAACCTCCCTGACCTTCACCTGCCCTCCTTCTTCCTGCTCCTTCCTTCCAACAGGCTAGTAACTAGCCTTTCCTCAAGGCAGGCCATAAAAACTAAAAATATATCCTCATTTTCTCTCACCTTTCTGTTTTGGAGCTGGCCATAAGGAAGCCTCTGACCTAGCTTATCTAATAGAGGTCACAGGACTCCCATTCCAGAAGAGGTCCTGCCCCTTACCAGGAATGTTCCATGGAGAGTCAAGAATCTGAGCGAGCGGGCTTTCTCTTCAAGGTCCATTAGACTCATACTCTTTTGCCCAGTCAGTAGTGCTGATGCAACCCCATTTGTAATGAGCCCAAAGGGAGGGGCTGGCTAGCTTCCAGAGAACAGGACTCACCAAGGTTCCTCAGCTCTGTCCTCCTTCTCACATGCTGACCTGCATCTTCTCATCTGTATCTTTGCAGCGTTTGTCTTAGTAACCTGCTGAACATCTGTTTTCTAATCCTATGAGCAGCTCTAGAAAGGGATGGTAAGTGTGTATGGTACAGATTTTTGCTTAGGAGTCTAGAAATGATCTGTGCCGTGTATGCAGTGGGAGGTAGTTGTTTCGTTTTGTTTTGTTTTGTTTTGTTTCGTTTTGTTTTTGCCCCCCGAACTGAGGACTGAACCCAGGGTCTTGCTAGCACTCAACCACCGAGCTAAATCCCCAGCGCCGTGTTTCTTCACTGTGTCTGTAGAGCTGCTGCCAGGTTTGGGTTCCGGGCGAGTTCCTACATTCTGAGCTGTTCTAGAGACAGTGTGGGAGTAGTAGTTGAATTTAGGCTTAGGTAGTAATCCAGGAGTTCTTTGGGTGGGCTCTTTTAGAGTGCAGTGTTTATCGACTAATGATTACTCTTTTCTCAACACCTCAATTTTCTCTTTGAAAAATAGAATTGCAAATGGATAAAATAAAAAGCATGATGTCCTTTAATGAGAATCCATGGATAACATGAGATGGGTTGATTGCTAAAGTTCTTTATCTACTACAAGCAACAGTGGGACCAATTTAGCACATATCTACAACACAGCTCCCACATCTCTGATATGTATGTTTTGCAAATACAAGGTGTTACTGTTATGACAGTAAATACTGTAAGTCAGTACTCCTGTGTTTATACACAGCTCTGCAAAAAAAAAAAAAAAACCCACAGGAGAGACGAAACCACCAATTGTGGCCTGCAAACAAGTACCTATTACTTCCTTGCTGGTGGCATTTGCCTTCTGTGGGCTTGGAAAGGGCACAGGTGTGTTTTACCACCAGGAAATCAGTATCTCCTCTGATAAGCAACCATGTATATACTTATTGTGGGTTATTTCTTGCCCACATTTTTTGGGAGGAATTTTAAAATTTGAAAGTTGTAAATAATTCTAGTCAAAATGAATCCAACTCTGTACCTGCTAGTTTGTGTTGAACTTGGTTCTGCATTCCGTATGGTCACTGACACTAACATTGAATCATAGTCCCTTATAATGTATATCCTACAAGCATGATTTACTCTTCAAATAGCAATTGCCAGTAGAGGGCAATCTAGGTAATTTGTGTGACTTGGCCAGAAGCCCAGTGCCACCTGCCAGTGCTGAGTTAACTGTGGCTGTCATGTTGCCTCTGTTCCCTGCTGCTGCATCTGTTTATCAAGAATTAAGGTATAATTGCCCTAGAGCAGGGCAAAGATTTCAGAATAGACAATTATTTATTCTAATATAATCAGTTGGTTTTAGGTGTGAAATTGTAGAGCCAAGGGTGTGGACCCTGAGAAATATACTAGCTTATACTTCTTACGTACAAGAGTGACTACCTTTTTCCATATTTCAACTCTAATTATAATAAAACAAAATCACCACTTGAGATACAGTATTATCTTTTTTGCTTTTATGAAGGATTTAATAGGAGTTGAATTAAGGATATGGTGGTGGATTGAGGATTTCATTATCATGCCAATTTAATGGCTTCTTCAGGAAAGTTAGCTGTTATGTCTTTAAAGGTCAGTTAACAACTTGGTTTGCCTTTGATGACTTAGCTTTCATCACAAAGTGACTTTAGTTTGACTGTGACTATGGTCTGTTGAGGTCCAATGTAAGTGTTTAGTTCAAAACAGTAGCTTCTTATAGCTTTTGTTTTATAATCTTAAAAATAACCCTAAATGATATATACTATTAATAGTCTCATTTTATATTTGGCAAACTGAGACACAGCATCTGAGGCTACTGGTTCATAAGTAACAGCATCGGGTGTTGTATGATAGCCTTTTCCAGAGGAGACCCAACACACACAATGTCTATTCACACCAGATACGGAGTCTAAAGTAGACTAAGGTGCAGATACCACCAAAGTCCAACTTGATGAACCAGTGAGTTATATGGTGTTGTTTATAGCAATAAGGGTGAGGAGTTACTTAAAGGAGCAGAAATGACTTGAGAGAGAAGCTATATCACCAAAGCCCTCCCCAGCATGGGTGATATCTCACAAAGGCTGGAAACCTGGGGGTAGGGTGGGGGGGGAGGGGGAGGAACGCAGCCTGCAGATAGTCCAACAGCTTGGAGAATGTCTTCGCCAGGTGGCTCAGTTGGCCTGGTCACTGCTCTTTCTAACCAGCTTTGCTCATGGACAGCGACTCTCAGCAAGCTGTACACCTTGTTACTCTTGGGGACGGAGGGTCCCAGTGAATCTGGTCAGCTTCACGGACTTCCTGAAGCTATTTTGAGTTGTTTACTTCCTGTCTTAAGGAGCTTACCTGAAGGATGGAGTGTTTCATCTCCATCTTGTTGTTTCAGCACCTTGTAAACATCCTGTCGTGAAATATCTGATTCTTTTACTGCCCCTTCCATCCCATATCTTTTTTTTTTTCTTTGCAATTATTTTTTATTGCTTATCTGGGATGTACACTGATCACATTTAACTCTTAGTCTTCCTATATCCGACCCACTCCCCCTGCCTCGACTTACCCCCAAATCCAATTTGTGTTGTCTATATATTCACTTTTGCATTGCCAAATCTCTAGCATCCAGCCATCTAAAGGAAGGGTACAGTAGTATCTTAACATCATATATCTGTTTGGGGGTTCACTTTAATTATAGCTTTGCATTTTATTCTGCTGACATGCATTTTTTATGAAGTGATTTCTGTGTTTGAAATTTTACAGTCCCCTTTTCTTTTGTCCTTTGTGTGTGTGTGTGTGTGTGTGTGTTTTTTTTGAGCCAAAGGTCTCTATGTATCCCTGGCTGTCCTCAGGATATAGGCCAAACTGTCCTGGAACTCAGAGATCCGCCTGCCTCTACCTTCCAAGGGCTAGGATTAAAGGTGTGTGCTATTATGCCTGGCCTGACACACTCATTTTTTTTATGTCCACTTCCATAAATTCTAAAATGAAAGAATAAGAAAAACAAAACTACAAAACAACCATCTGGAGTAGTTTGCAATATACATACAATGATTATATATGTTGATTTGGGTAACCAGTCTTTCCTGGGAACATGGAATCAGAGAATTGGAGGATTGGAATAGAATGGAAAATGTTAAAAGGCTGTGTCCATAATTACCCAAGATGGTTAGTTTTGTTCTGTTCTATACCATAATTGGCCTAAGGTGGTTAGCTTTACCCTTTTCATAAAACTATTATGGGAGGTTTTGTGATTTATAGTCACAGGGCTTACTCTTGTCAAGTTCTCTATGACTTAACTATTAAGATCAGTGAGGAAAAGAAATATAGACCTCAAATTATTGCTCCAGTTCAAATGCACAGCATAGTAACCAAGCTAGAAGAGCAAGAATGCCAGAAGTTATGTAATTGTTTCTGTGGCATCACAGATGTTGAAGAAAATAAACTTCAAATAATTGGATATAAAGTCTTAGAGTAAATCAAAGTCATTGTACCAGAAGGTTCTGTGTAGACAAGCTACATTGCATGTCCCCAAGGTGAAAACTGTAAAGTACATCATGAAGTTGAGTCCCATCCTGTGACTGTTCTGAGGTAGCTGACAAAGAGCTTCATTGTCTGTTTGGGATACAGGATTTCTCTGTTCTCGACATAGACCATCAGTGTTGCATGGGAAGAGAGCTTTGGTCATCTCTGTTTTAACCCAAATGATACTTTTTATTTTTGAAAGGGAATTTGTATATAAATATCCTGTTTTTCTTGGCTGCTTCATCCACCACCCATTTCTCATCACCCACTGTTCCATTTCTTTAGAAACCTGTTAGTGATCTTAAAAGATCACCCAAATTTCAGGAAGTTTTTTTTTTTGTAAACTTATATAAGCAATAACCTCATTGACTTCTTAACCTTACATATGTATTATAATGTGCCATATTTTTAAACAAGCTGATCTTTTATCTCAATTGTGTGATCTACTGTACCTTTAAAATCAACTAGTTTCTCATTCTCTCTCATGACTTGGCAGAGAAGCACCTGTGTCTAAACTGTAGTCTTGGCCTTTGGTATACAGATAGTGTCCTTATTAAAGATTTGCCGATTAAAACTCAGGAAGCTCAGAGACAAAGTTCAAAAGCAATAAGTATATTCCTTCTAAAAAGAAGTTTGCAAGTTTTGACTTAGAAGCTTCTAGGTGCTTTTTTTTTTCACCTAAAAGGCTATGAAGAAATGAACTGAGTTGCACAGAGTGTCTTAATGAGGGAAATATAAGATGCTTCCAAACCCAGTACGTTTAGTAGCAAATCTTTTGCCTGGGGTAGTGTGGAAATCCTTTTCTTGAATGTTAAGTTTCCTTTTCTTGAATGTTAAGTGCATTCATGAGTTTAACTCCATGTTGACTTCATTGTGATGTCTATCCAGGTACTCAGGACAGCCATACCTCTTACTGCTAGGTATGTAACACATAACATTAACTGCATTGTGCTTATAGTGTTGAGTATCATTGAGTAGTTCTAGATTTTATTTATTCGTCAAACAGTTTTATGGGCCCATCTTTTCATACATTACTTTGCAGTCATTACTATGCCTTATGTAAAGTATGTTTAGAAGCCGTGCTGTGTCTGTGTGTCGTCCTTGACATGAATGGCAAACGACTGGTGGCTAGCTGGAGGCAGAGTTTGCAATTCCAGCGTTCAGGGCTGGGGTACAGAGCAGTGTCACATATACAAGGCCCTGGGTTTCATCCCCACAGTGAAAAAAGAGGAGGAGACTAATAAGAGGTTGAGGGCTAGAGTTGTTGATGGAATTGTTTGCTACATAACTCGATGTTGGGGTTTGTAGTTGGAGCTTTGTAATGCTCCTTTGGTGGGTTTAGTGTGCAAAAGAAGTTGGTACCTTAGGACTTTTGAATAGTATGCTACAATATTCTGAATATAAAGTCTGATGCTTTTTCTTGGCTCCTTCCTTCTTCCTTATATTTGGGGGCAGATGTTAACCATTTCAAAATACATTACTGGACAGTTTAAAAGAAACATTAGGGAGGCATGTGCATGCCATAGCGTATGTGTGGAGTCAGCTCTCTTTGTACTTTGGTGTGGGCTCTGGGGCCCAAACTCAGGTTGTAAGGCCTTCAGGGCAAGTAGTTTCCCTCTGAGCCATCTTGACCATGCTAACTGAACCTTTCCTTAAGTCTTGTGGGACTCACAGTATTAGGTTTTTCTTATTCTCTTCAAGCCATGTTTAATAAATAGAAAAAGTGATTTGATTTAATATAGTGCTTTGGTTGAAAACATACTTGAAGCAAAGCTACTAAACAATGTGAGACTAACTTTGAATCCATTTGAGCCTGTTTGTGATTCTAAATCTCTTCAGGACTGACTTGTCCTGGGAGCAGATGCCTGCTAGAGAGGAATTTCCAGTTAGTTCTGCCTGATGTGCACCTGGTTTCCTGACTCTGTCTTCATGTGCCTTCCTTTTGCCACCCCAGCCAGCGCTTTGTCTGTGGTCTTCGTGAGCCCTTCTCCTCGTTTCCCTGTAATTTCCTTTCTTTCTACCGCCATAGACCCTTCCTTTGTGTCCCCTCCACAGCCTTCATGAGCTGTTCTTCCTATGTCAGACTGCAGACTCAGGCCTCCGATGACCTTTAAACTTGGATTTGAAAATCTGGGGTCTTTCCGGTTGACCAGTTCTCTCAGCACTACCCAAACCTGATACATCTACTTATCTGCTCAGCTTGGCCCCTTGCCCAGACCTTGCCCATACTTAGCCCATACTTCATATGCTCCAGAAGATGTAGATGCTTTTCCCAGCCGTTATCTTGTAGAAGATTGTCCCATGCTGTTTAACAGAAACCTATCACTCTGTTCTTGCGTTCTAATGGCTTACAAGCTTTTCTTGGTCGTCTGTCATGCCTTAGGAATTCTGGGTACTTCTTAAAATAACTAGGGAGTTCCTACTTTGCCTCTATAGCTGCTTTTATTTTTATTGTTCAGGGTTTTTTTTTGCAGTTTTTACATTTACATTGCACACATATATTGCATGTGGTTTCCTGTATGAATGTGCCTGCATATTTGTCCATGCACATGTTACAGATCCGTGTTTCAAGGTCGGAGGACAGCCTGTAGGAGAGTTGATTATTTTCTACTGTGTTGGTTCTGAGGATTGAATTCAGGTCATCATACTGAGCGGCAAGTGCCTTTACCTTCTGAACTATCTCCTTCTCTGGCATTATCATCATCATCATCATCATGATGGGGGGGTAGAGACAGGGTTTCACTCTGTAGCCCTGGCTGTCCTATAACTCACCCTGTAGACCAGCTGACCTTGAACAAAGATTTCTCCCTCTACCTCCAAAGTGCTAGGGTTAAAGGCATGTGTCACCACTGCCTAGCACCGCTGCCGCGTCTTCTTCTTCTTCTTCTTCTTCTTCTTCTTCTTCTTCTTCTTCTTCTTCTTCTTCTTCTTCTTCTTCTTCTTCCTCCTCCTCCTCCTCCTCCTCCTCCTCCTCCTCCTCCTCCTCCTCCTCCTCCTCCTCCTCCTCCTCCTCCTCCTCCTCCTCCTCCTCCTCCTCCTCCTCCTCCTCCTCCTCCTCCTCCTCCTCCTCCTCCTCCTCCTCCTCCTCCTTCTTCTTCTTCAATTTTCTAGCCCACATCCTTTTCTGAGAAACTAGAGTTACAGATTCTTTCATTTTTTTTTCATGCATTGCATTTTTTCTGTCTCATCCTGACTTTCCCATCTGTTTGGTAAGATTCAGAGCTGAGCAAGGTAAACTCACGCCTTGAGCTGTTCTGTAGTTGTCTGTCTTGCTACTGGTATGTGCAGGATTCCTTCTTAGAAACCATGCAAACCCTGCCTCCACAAATTTTACCTTCTAGAAGGGAAGATCCCTGATTAGCAAATCAATAAGCACACATAGGGGTATCAGTGGTGATCAGAATTGGGGCACTTAAGAATTAGGAAGAAATTATGGGGTGGGAGTCAGAAAGAAATTAGGCTAAGCGGAGAAAACAACACAAATCCTGAAGCTGAGAGTTTGCTCAGCTGGGGAAACTGTCAAGTGAGGTTGGAGGACAGTGAACTAGGGGGCAAGGGAGAGAGGGGCAGAGTGGAGGACATGGGGGATTGGGACAATGAGGATAGTGTCTTGTCATTATAAGAATTTAGCTTTGATTCTGAGTACGATGGGAAGTGATTGTCTGGCCCTTTGCCCACTTTGTTGAAGCTACTTCCCTTTATTCTGTTAACTGGGGGGTTGTTGAGCATGCGTGATCCTTATGTGGTACTGGAATCAATTGTGCTATTTTGGGGGAGCTGTAATCCTGGAACAGGTCAGTCACAGGAGGGAAGGCACCGATAATTGGAGACGAACTGAGTTCTGGAACAATACAATAGGAAAGGTACTGGATGGGTAAGGACAGAGAGGTTGAGATACTGAAAAGGCAGTAAGGAGGGGGGTGAAATGGAGGCTGGACACCCTTCACAGCAAGTGCCTTTCTCCAAAGCCTACAGAAGTTAGGCTTTATTCTTTGGAGAATTAGGAACTGTACGTAGCATCTGATAGCTAGTGTTTGAAGGATTTTTATTTAGTGGACTATGTAATGTAGCTACTGTTTAGCCAAATAGTTAGGAGGATTCTATTCACCATTTGCTGGTTCCTTTGACTATGACTTAGTTAATCTGAATTTTAATTTTCTTGTTTATACAACAAGGAAACAATGCACCTTTGCCCATAGAAGTGTTGTGGAGATATTCTACACTTGTAGAATACCTCTACAGTGTCTGCCATACAGTAATCTCCTCATGTTTGGTGTCTCACTTTCTCTGTATGTTCTCCACCTCTCATTTTGAGTTTTGAAATAAGAGTAGAAATGGGCTGGGAGCACAGCTGGGTGGTAGAAGCACTTGCTCAGCCTGTATGACTCCCTGGGTTTCGTCTGTAGCACCACATGCGCCCCCAGCCAGAAAACCAAGACCAACAGGAAAAACAAACAAAACAAGGGCTTCTCCCCCAAAAACAACAATAATAAGCCCCTAGAAAAGAGTAAGTGGGAAGGTGTGTGTGTGTATGTGTGTGTGTGTGTGTGTGTGTGTGCGCACACACACACACGCGTGTTTGTGTCTGTCTGTTATTAGGGGTAGATACTAGGTTCCCCCCATTTCCACATGCTAGATGAACACTCTTGCTGATCTATGTCTGTGCACCTCTTTTTGCATCTTATTTTGAGATACCGCCTCATCAAGTTACCTTTGAATTCATGCTCTATCCTGGGATCCTCTTGCTCCAGCCTCCTGAAGTAGCTGGGATCATAGAGCTGCCGCACCAGGCCTAGCTAGAAATGGACTTTAAGGATACATAAGAAGTGAGAGGGATTATTAGAACTGATTTAAAGAAAGAATTGATAGAATTTAGAAAATGACTTCCTGCAGGGCATGGTGGCCCATACTTGTAATCCAGTACTTGTTGGGTGGAGGCAGTTATACAGTGAGTTTGGTCTACATGAGACTCTCTCAAAAAGCTAACTAACTAATTTAAGTAACTAGCTAATACTTTCTAAAAGCATTGTTGCATCATTTTAGAGTGAAATATTTGTGTGTTAAGTATTTAAAAAATGTATGTGAGATGCCTATTTAGAAAATTTATTTTGATGCTTATTTTTCTCCTTCTTATTTAGGGATTTAAGCTTTGTAATTAGTTTCACTGTTGAAATTTCTTGAGTAACTTTTATTCACTTCTGCGGGAGGTTTCCACCATCACTTATGGAATGAGGACTCATATTTTGTTTCTCTTAAAGTGAAAACATTTTAAAATGTGCCTTAGCCTTTTTTGTTTGTTTGATCTGTGTTGTCCAGCTTTGCATGCTAGATCTAAAATAGACAAGCAAAACAATACAGGGTGAGAGGAGAGCCTCTAGTTTGAATGGTCTCCCTTGAACTTTGGGGCGCTTCTCTTAGGACGTTTGAACCACTCTGCTCTAGGAACTGAGGTGTGTTTCTGTAGCCTTGGTGCTTCATGACTGAAATGAAAGGCTGATCTAGTGCCAGGGTCTGGGAGTCACAGCTAGAGATGTTTAAAACTTCATGACTTGAGGCATCTTGATGGACACATTAACTGACTGGTTCCAGACAAATCCTCTTTTATGTTCTGTATTAACTTGCTACCAGTGAACCTTGCTTGACTATTAATATTGGAGAGTTGCTGACTCTCGAGTAGTAAGACTTGTAAATAGGAACGGCATCTGAAGATGAGGCTTTCATGTTTATTAGAAAAGCCTGAATGAATAGATGGGCAAAATACAAAGTGCCAAAAGGGAGAGACACCAGGGATTTTTATTCATGAAAGTTTTTAATTCTGTGGAAATGCTTGTTTCATTCTACTTAGTTGTCATTTAAAGTTCACAGAAAGCATTTTTCAGCATGTCCTGTATATCACGAACTGTGTTAGACTCAAGGTTGATGGAAGAAGTATTTTCTGGGGACAATAAATAACAAACAGTTTCCAGTCAGTGTCGCAATAGCTGAGCTACAGATATGGATAGGGTTGGGGACACCCTGGTCATGTTGATAGGAGAAGGAAGATGGACACTGAGGCCTGGGGATGCTGCCATTGATGGAGCTGAGGGTTCTGAATTAGCCAAGTGGAAATCTTTGGAAAGTTCTTTTTAAAGGGTTGGTATAAGCAAACACAGCCTGCAGCATGGAGGGTGCTATAGGTATTCATCAGTAGGATTTGAATGATAGGAAACAGAGAGGCTAGACACAGCACCTAGACTGAGTGCCTACTCTGGAATTAGACTCCCAGTGTTTATTAAGTAGTATCCACCCCATAGGATTAGTTCCAGTTTAATGTGTATTGTGTCGTGATTAGTCCTTGATAGTAAGTGATAATGTGCACCTTAGCTAAGGTTGCTATTACTTTGGAAGTCTATAAACCTGTCGAAGGCTTATTAGGCAAAGCCTTGCCCTTTAGCTAGACTAGTGTGTCTGCGGAGTGGAGGATGAATTTAAGGGGACCTTCTAGGAGGTGCCTCAGCAGTTTGATATGTTACAGTGAGGATCTGTCCTGGGGCAATGGACAGACTTGAAAGATATCTAAGGGATAAAAGTGATGGAAGGTGTTGAGCAGGGTTTCCCACTTTTGGCTTGATTACAATGGTGGGAGTGAGGAGCTTCGAATTAAAATGCAGAAGATGGGAGGAGAGCCGTGTTTGGGGAAGGGGAGGGTTGGTTTCGAACATGTTATTTTGAGGTGAGTATGTCTTTGTGTAAGGACAACGTTGTAGGAGAATTGGAAGCTTGAGAGGACATCAAGGCTAGAGCAAGAGTTGAGAGTACCAACTTCAAGGGTGTTGGTGAATGGAGCAAGTGGGTAAGTTCATTGGGGGGAGTGTGTAGGGAGATGTACAGATGAGACTCTGGGACCAGTGAAGATTGAGGAGGAGGCTGGGAAAGGGCAGGAAAGAATGAGGACAGGCCAGTGGAGCAGGAGATGGAGAAAGAACACTGAGTAGTCTTCCCTGTAGAAATTCAGTTGGCTAGTAAGCTTTCATGCTTTTGATGTTGGCCATCTGGACACAAAAGTCGTAAGTGATCTTTCTGTAGTGTTAGGTATCAGCCTGCTCAGGATCCATAATAAAATACCACAGACTGAGTAGCTTAAAGAGCAGAAATAGATTTCTCATCATTCTGGAAGCTGGAACTCTGAGATCAGGATGCTAACTTGTTGGGTTCTTAAGTCCCTTGGTGGCAGAGGGTGTGAGTGCTGGGACTGTCCTTTTCCTGTGAGTGGCACTGACCTCATTGTGACAGCATCTATACCCAGTCTTCAAATACAACCTCCCTGGAGGTTAGGGATTCCGTGTGTGTTTGGGGAAGGTTAGTCTAGTACAGAGACGATTACTACAGACTGTCCACTTTTTGAGTCTCCATGGAGGTAAAAATGTCTATTTTGCCATGGCTGCTCATTGTTTTTGTTATCCTCTTTACTTCACAATCCCTGTGTCTGTCTTCGTCCTGTGGGGCTCCTTGACATTCACCACTTCTCATTCTCCATTACTGGAGATGGTCCTGCTGTTATTTGTGGTTTCCCTTTTTATTTTATGCTTTGTGCTATATAAGGTTTTCATATTCATAACTGCTTGTCCTGCCGGACATTGGTCTGTGGATTAGCATGTTGGTAGTAGGTAAAGATGTCATGTGTTTGTCAAGGAGACATTGTAGTCAGATGAATATTTTAGTCATTGACTGTTCATTTTCTGATTACGAAGGAGAATTTACGACTCAATTTAAAAAATAAGAAAGTACTATTGATAGGACCTCTCAACACATACTTTTGTTTTCAGACACTTTTTGGTTTTGTTTTTTCCTCTCCTCCTTTGTGTTTGGGAGTTTCAAAAAGGACATTGCAGAGGAAATGGGATAGTGACGTTTTGTTTGTTTTGAAGTTGTTGAGTTTAGATTGTGTATTCATTTGTGGTGTGTGAATTGCAGGATGTAGTTCTGGGGTCCTCCCTGCCAGCAGACCCCCACATCAAGGTTATTCTGGGAAGTCTTATCCAAAGTTGACTGTAAAATACAGGGCTGACCTTTGTCAAACAGGAAACAGATATAAATAACTATTCAGTCTTAATTCAGTTCAAGCAACTTTCTCACACATACTTTAATAATACATTTTACAAAGTAATTTCCTTTTTAGAAAGAATACTTCAATTCCTTTGTTTCCAGGCCACTTTTAAAAAGAAACTTTCTCACCTTAATGTATAAGTGGCTCTTTCCATCTAACAGTAGGAAAATTACATCTATTAGCATTCAAGTTATAAAATAAATGTTGAAAAATGTTGAAAACATTTTTATGTGAGCTCCTTATCTTGTAGTTTTTTTATGGCTACTGGTTAGGAACTGTTGAGCTAACATGTTTAGCATTTCTCAACTTTTCAGCATTGTACACTCAGCCTCTTTTCACATTTATTTCCTAATGACACCCTCACGGCATGCGAACGCTGCGGGGTAGCTATACCACATGTGTACTTACATGTAGATTTACTGTGTGGGTGTTTATGTACATGCCCGTGCTGTATGTGTAAAGAGAGTAAGTTTTCATTGTTTCCTGAGTAGATGGTGCTTGCCCAGCTGGATGTTGACATGTGAATGAAAGTTGTTACTTAAGAACTTGCTATGGGTGATGGTAAACAAGTGTTCTATCTGCCTCATTTACGTGTGTGCCGGTCCGGTCCTGAAGAGGGAGCAGGTAGCTCCCTGGACTCTGGCTCCATGGTGGTGTTAAAAATAAGTTTGGGCCCACAAAGAAAGAGACCACTACTATAATGGAAGTAAAACGTTGCTCCTGTTCAAGAGGGTGTACCTGTACCGCACACCAAAGCAGAAGAGCCGGAAGTGTGCTTGGGTCTTCATCCTCACCCCGGTGGCGACTGTGTCACCTTTCCTCATTGGCTGAGGTCTAGGGAGAAACAGGCCACCTAGTGGCTGAAATGCAGGAGGGGCCCCTGAGTATTGATAACTTTACCTGGTGGGTTAGGATTTAAACATTTGCATCAATGTTTTTCTGAGGTGGGGAAAATATAAGAAGAAGATCACACAAGTTTTAAAGCTTCTGGTAGGAAAGACTCGTATTTCATGTTTTATTAGAGCGTGCATACTGGGAGTTCCGTGCTGGAACTGGGATGTAGAACATGGAGAAGCCTATGTTGAGCTTGAGCTCGCTTGGGAGGCCCAGGCAGTTTTTGGCAACAGGCTTGAGAGTTAGAAAGCCTGCAGCTCTGTGAAGTATGGTTGTGGAGCAAGCTGTGTGGGGACTCTGTCTTAAAAGTAGTCAGATATTGAGGCTGACTGAAGCATACAAGCTGTTGGAGGGGGATTGTGTGGGTTAGAACAGTGGGTGGGGGGTAGGGGTGGGGGTGGGGGTGGGGGAGAGGGGTAGAACCCAGACTGAGGAACAATAGACTTATTTGTAGAACTTAATTAAGATATTTGTGAAAATATTTTAATTTGGCAAAGAAAAGATATGGGATAAAGTGAGACCTGTTTTGTTTCTAAGTGGTGAGCGTTGAGGTTTACATAGATTTTGTGAATGTATTAAATTTGAATGGGTATAAATTAAGATGATTTAGCTCAGGAAATTCCCAAAGAATCCTACACTTTGTAGGGCACAGCTTCGGTTTGTGGGACATTGTTAAGACTGAAGGGGTCCAGGCCTAGGATTCCTCCATTACACCTCCCCTAGGTGGGTGTAAAAATGAAGTGACAATGCGTGCCCTGTTGTAAACCCTTTTGACCTGTCTCAACACGTGGAGATGCATAGACTACTATGGGAAAGGCCTTCACTGTGACATTGTTTGGAAATGGAGACACGTGTCTCACAACAACAGCGCTCAGGGCCCAGGTACTTCTGGAGACTACAGCACAACCAACATAAGAGCTGGATCCCAGTCACCACACCTTCCTTCTGTTCTTTCGTTAGTTCATCAGCTTTCCTCGTTAATAGAAATGATCTTCACGTTTGGAATTTTATTAATCCATAGAGGCTTTCTGTTCTTATAGTCTGAAGGTCCCACCTTCTGTTCCGGTAATTGACATAACGCAGTCCAGAGTTTCTTTTACATAATTCTTTTTATGTACCACAGAATGCTAGTTACACATAGCAAGTTATTAGTTTCTTTGAATATCACACATTTTTTTTCCTTCTTTTTGAGACACAGTCTCACCTTGTAGTTCAGACTGGCTTTGATATGGAACCGTACTGCCTGAGCCTTCCCATGGCTGGAGTTGTAGGAACTTTAATACCATGCAGTGTTCTTAGCAGTTTCTTTAAAAGGTTTTTTGAGAGGGACTAGATAAAGGGATGAGGTATAGTTTAGGAAGATAGCAAGGGGAAAGATTGGAATGGATACCACATATCTCAGAAAGTAATTATATCTAGGAATAGTATTTTTCTACTGAACTGAACCTGGTTCCATTAGGAAAGATTTGGGATCATTGTTAGGCTTTTCCCTCTATTCATTTTAGATAGTCATAGACTCAAAGTTATAGTCTTAATTATATATATGTATATATATATACATATGTGTGTGTATGTATGTATGTATGTTTATATTCACACCCATATATATACTCATATATACACACATACATACATACATGCATACATACAGATGTATGAGTGAGATGGCTCGGAGGGTAAAGGCGCTTGCCACCAAGCCTTGCTACCTGAATTCCATCCAAAAACCCACTTGACGAAAGAAGAGAGTGAATTCCTCCCAGGATGTCCTCTGATATGTGGCACATGCATATCTATATACACACAGATAATTAGAAAACAAATAAATAAATGTAATTTACAAGGAAAAATCCTTTAAAAGCAAACATGGAAAGCATCAGCAGCACTAATATGTGTAATCAGTGGTGACCATTAACCTTTCCATGATGTTTTTATGGCTGCGTCTTTCATTGTGCAGGGCATCTGTAGGTCCAGGGAAATCATTAATGGGGGAAATGGCAGGGAGGAACCGTGAGTGATGGCAATAGTGTTGCCCTGGACTCAGCTGTGATGGCCTTTCCATCAAATCAGTTTCTGATTAAAGTCCCATTACTCTCTGCAACAGGAAGTTATGCTGCCTCTGCCCTTACAGATTATTTCTTCGCCTGACCTTTATTGTGTTTGATTTTGTAATCTCAACTTTTTTTCTCTCTCTTTCATCTCTTTTTAAACATCTGGGTGTAGATTTCTTCCTATGCTTTAGGGAGTGGCATCAAAAACACATTTATTTTGTTCGGCAGTTCTGCTCCATCCTTCCTTACAGATAAAGACCCTTTCTTTCTGTGTGACGTGAGAATGTAGGGTCTGGGTGTGCTTTCTGTAGTGACATTTGACATGAGAAACTGCATCAAGACTCATTAAGCCTGTGACACGGGTCACGAAGCACATTAGCTTGTCACTTATTTTTAGGCCGACCTGTCAAGTTCCTCAGTACGAACAGTAGCTGTGGGTCGGGCTCTTGTTTCTCTTGCGTATTCTTTTGGGCAGTGTTAAATACTAGAGTTTTCCCTCGTCTGAATGGTCATCTCAGGGAGTTCCTATAAAATGCACAAACACATTCCTGTCACTTCTACCCGGTTCATTGTGTAGTGAGACCCAGAGAGGGAAATGATTTGTCCATGGGAGACGGAAATGTAGACCTAACTGCAGCTCCCTGCTCTTGACTGCTCAAATTCTAATCCACACCATGGGGTCCTTTCTTTGGGCTCCCTTTAAAATTAGGTTCAAATCTCTCACTCACGTGGACTAAGGGGCAGCAGTCTGTGAAATTTTATGTGAAGTTTCTTGATCTTAAATGTTGACAATAAATTTTGAGGAGCTGTAGGGTGGAGGCCCCTGGAACACACAGCTATTATTATTGTTGTTGTTTATTTATGTCAACAGGTTTCACAGGAAGTTTTGTGGCTTTGGAAAACCGGGTGGTAGGGAGACCCATTCATGCGTGCTCTTTGTAGCCACCCTCGGGTTCAGTCCATGACCAGCATTTGTCTTTCTGTGACTTAAGTGTCTTACCTGCTCTCTGTAACCATCCCCAACTTAAAACCCTGCTGCCAGTCACCACGTGTTTTTTGACTTGTTTTCCAGCTTGTTGCTAGCTTTTTTGGGAAACCCATTTTCACGGCAATCTATTGGTGCCTAGACCAGCAAGGCCTTATTTACAACACAGTCTCTGTTTGGGAGGCAAATAAAAAGGCTGTATAGTTTCAGCTTGTCAACTCCAACACATTATGTTTGTACAAATAACAGGCTTTTGAGTTTTCCTGGATATAAGTGTGTTTGCAGTGAGCTTTTGTTTGGGTTTAGCACAGCATTTTCAGGATTTCTTTGGCATGTATCTTCTCAGAAGATATTATCAAGGCACTGTACTGACACTAGTGACAGTTTCACAGGGGTGGCTTGTCATACTTGCAGTGGCCGGCCACCTGTTTTTGTTTTGTTTTGCTTTCTTCCCCCTTCTTTTACAATTTCCATCCTGAGCAGGTAATAAAATCCTGTTATTGTTCATTATACTTGGAGGTATAATATGGAATTAATTAGATGATTGAGAGTTTCTTTGTCTCCTCTATGTGTGTGTGTGTGTATGTGTGTGTGTGTATATATATATGTATACATACATACATATATATATGTTTCTCATAGAAAGAGGCAGTCATTTTTAAGTTGCTATAGTTTGTAGAAGTGTGTGTATCTAGAGCAGTGGTTCTCACAACCGCTTTGGGAATGGCTATCAGATATCCTGCAGATCAAATATTTCCATTACGATTCATAGCAGTAGCAAAACTACAGTTATGGAGCAGCAAGCAAAGCGATGTTATGGCTGGGCATCACCACGCCATGAGCAACTGTATTAAAGGGTCGCAGCGTTAGCAAGGCTGAGAACTGCTGCTCTAGAGGTTTGTCTGTGGGGCTTGAGTTACACAACTGATACGTTGGAAAGCCGTCGCCATGCCTTGTGAGGGTCATAGTCTTCATTTCCCTTGGAACGTTTAAGGGACTCTGCGCTTCAGTTCTGGTGTTGCAACCTCACACTGCAAAGGGGCAAAAGGGTGAGGTAGCGCTTCCAGCACTTCTGACTTCAGAAAAATAAAAACATTGTTATTGGAATTTGGGGGTCCCTTACTGTTACCAGATGATACAAGGGAAATTTGTTTCCCTTTGGGGGGTTCTTAGTCTCATTTATAAAAAGATTTAAGAATGAACTCAAACAGAATCTGAAGGACAATTTTATTAGGATTTAAAGAGAAACCACAGCGTAGGCCAGCTATAAACCTCAGCTGCTGCCCAGGGGAGGTGAACCTAAGGAGAAGGGGGGGAAAAAAAAAACCATGCTGCCTGAGCTAGGAAGGGCCAGAACATGGTGGACAGGCAGCCATGTGGCAGGCAGGGAGACTGTGGGGAAGGGTAATTCGGAAGAGCATTCTGGACTTACTCTGGCTCCAGGGCTAGGCGAGGGGATTCGGGGGAGGGACAGTCCAGGATCTCATTAAGGGTCCACCTGTCTCTTAACGCGGCCGAAGGCAAGCTTCTCTGTAGCGCAGTCTCTGGGTCCCGGGCTTTACTGGCCGGACGGTTTGCCGGGTCAAGCCAGGGAGTTTATTCTCTTGGCCAGGAACCTTTTTACTCAAACAAGATGCTAGAACTGAATGGACCTGCTCCTCCTCCTTGGCAGTCCTAAGATTGTGGGCCTTGCCTGGTTTTGGGAGACAGAACATACGATTAATAACAAAAATCAATGGAAGAAAACCAATGGATTTGAGTTTCAACTTTCGGGATACATATATTGTGCATATTATAAAAAGGACTAAGAGAACCAGAATAATCAAAGAGTTGAACTCATGCTGGGTGGAGTGTCTAAGGGCCAAAGATAGCAATAGGTAAGGGAGCAACTAAAGCGGTCCTTTTCTTAAGTGCCGGGAAGCAAAAGGCATCTGTATGTGTGCACGCACCTGTTGCACCTGTGTGTTTTGCACGTGTGTGCGTGGGGGTGGCCAGAGTGCTCCAGGGCACCCAGGCCCTTTGGGAAGATCTTGTTGGTCTGAGTAGGCGAAGACATTGGTATTAGGGTATTTATCCTGTCTATATGACCTTGGGTGGTCATCATCTTAGTTTCTATGTTCGTGGGGGGCTTATACCTAGTAAAAGACATTAGTAAGAGGCATCTAGATGGAAATGCCTGCCCTCACTGTCCCTCAGCTCTTTAGTGGCTGCAGCCCCCCCCCCTCTCTCCCCAGAACCATGGTGCTCTTCCTGAGACATCTTAGAATGGAATAGTTCTCTGTTTTAGGAAGTGCTCACTGTTCGTTTGAGATGCAGGAGGACAGGCTCAGGACCGCTCACACACCAGGCAAGCATGCACCACTGACTCCTGTTCCCAGCCAGGCTCCCATTGTGTAGCCGAGGGTGTTTGCCTTATAGCTTGTCCACACATGCCTCCATTATATGGGAATCTGACTTAACACAAAGCTACATAATTGCTTATTTTGAGAAGACCCACACTCTAGTTCATTTGAGTCATGACAGAAAGTTGAATTGCATTCTCTACCCCATTTAAAAAGGTAGCAAATTATATAATAATACCATTATCCTGACGTTTACTGGAAGCTTATTATTTGAGAAGCACATAAAAAGCCACTTGATCTTGGGGGGAAAACATGTCAGCTTAATTAACTGTATCCACCAGTGAAGAAATAAAAGACCAAAAGGCTAAGTATAGTACAATTTAGGAGGAATTTTCTTAGGTTAAATTTATTGTCTATGGTGGTGAGTAATGATAGCACTTGGTAGTTTAAACCCACAACCTTGGGGCAGACCATCTTAAGGAGGCTAGAGCTGTCTGGTGTTGGCTCTTCTGTAGGCTTGCTTTTAATAGAAGAGTTAAGACAGCCTCAATTCATTATCGTTAAATAGAGCTATGCTTCATCGCTAGTTCAGACGTCCACGTATCTGGCCGTAGCAGCCACCACATCTGACCAGTCCTTTGAGAAGATTTCCAGTCCTGAGAAAACTTTCCTGGCTAAGGGCCATCTTTCATTTGTTTGCTTGGTTCTGGTCATCCGTAATTGTCAGCAGGGCACGGCCTAGGACCACCTGACAGAAGACACTTCGGTTAAGCAGTTGCCCAAATCACACTGGCGAACCAGACATCAGTGTGGTAGTTGCTGGAAGGTGTCAGGTGGCACCCGCATACCGAACCCTTGCAATGCAATCGCGTTGGGCATTCTGGGAAGGGTAAGAGTAAAGTGTTGTGTGAGTGTACACTACCCAGTGGACCCCTTGTTCTGTGTGCTTGTGTCCTCAGGTGTGTGCCCACAGACATTCCTTCCCCCAAGACAGTTTCTCTGTGTAGCCCTGGCTGTCCCGGAACTAGCTCTGTAGACCAGGCTGGCCTCCGACTCACAGAGATCTGCCTTGCCTCTAGAAGATAACTTTTATTTTGTTATTTTATTTTTTATTTAAATTAGAAACAAGCTTGCTTCACATGTCAATTCCAGCTCCCTCCCCTCGTTGGACTTAGATGGTGCTTCAACTATGCTTTGCATAGTGTTTCTTTGTTTTGTGTCTTTAGATAATAGAGTTAGTTGCTTCTAGATTATATCATATAGAATTCCCAGAATAGCATTAATAAAAGCTCACCCCACGCTGCCCCACCACAATGATTAATTCCATACCTAGCAATAGTTATATGGCTGTCTTTTTTACAGCACACACTGACATACATGACTGGTGTACATTTCCGTCATGGGATTACTGGAGGATGGAACACAGTACCCCAATCTGGACATTAGAAGGACTGCCTTGAATCCTGATTCTGTGCCCCCTTCAGAATTCTGGAAAGGTGGCCCTGGGGCATCTAACCCTGGAGTAGGGGTTAATTTGTGAAGGAAGTTAGAATCCAGGGCTCATGTCTCTCAGAAACCTGTTCAGCCCATGAAATACCTTTGATTTTATTCTTTGCTAGAGCGACCCCATCTGTTTCCCTGAGAGTAATTTGAAAAACATTAACGTTTACTCAGTGATTTTAGTGTTCTTAGAAGTGGCACTTGGTCTGTGAGGTTGGCTTAAGGTGGTATTCTTGAGTAAGAACTGCTAAAGAATACTGAGTTTATAACAGCTTGAGGTGACGAGGTAACCATGACCCCTAGTGCCCAATCCAGTCTTCACTGGGAAACAGGGGAGGTGTGAGGCTCCAAGTTAGCATCCCTGGCTTGTTCCAGAAGTCAAGCTGGAGCCCCCCCCCCCCCCCATTGCTGGACCAGTCTTGGGGAGAATGTTTTCTGGCTCAGAATTTGAAGCTGGCAGTGCTGGGGTCACCTTCAGTGCTCCTGGAGTGCAAAGGGTCCCCCGGCCCTGAGGCTGGGTTTACCTCTAGCCACGGAACTTTGAATGACCACCTTGCTTTCTGTTCCATTCCTGTTCTGTTTTCCAAACTTTGTTAAACTCCAGGATAAGGTAATGACAATGACAGCAAGGATTTAATAGAGAGTGATGATTTGGGAAGAGTACCAGATACATGGTCCCCACCCAGAAGATTATACCGATTTCAGGGCTGGAGAGATGTATTGGCTGTTAAGAGCAGTTGCTTTTCCTGGAGAGGAAGGTTCAGTTCCTAAAACTCACAGATTGGGAAAGTCTGTAACTCCAGTTCCAGGGGATCTCCTGCCCTCTTGTGGCTTCTTTGGGAACTGCATGAACATGCATGTACAGATACACAAAATAAAAATAGATCAGTCTTTCTATAAAAATATTGCCTCCTCTTATGGGGCCCTGAGCAGTGGATCAGTGTTTATCCCTGGAATACAAACAGACATCGTGTGTCTATAGCACAAAGAGGGATGCTCTCTCAGCCTGGACTCTTAGGGGAGTGCCTGGACCCTTCCCTGAGTGAAATGACAGACTCTGGATATCCCCTATGTGGAAGTAAGTGGGGATAGGGTGGGAGGCTGGGGGGAATGGTGAGAGGGTTGCAGGAGGAGGGGAGGGAGAGGGAACTGGGATTGACATGTAAAACAAGCTATTTAAAATTAAAATAAAAAAATTAAAAAAACAAAGATACATAGCTTATATAGATTATATATATGTATATTCAGGGTAGTTACAGCTAGCAAGTAACATAAATTATTTAAATTTAAAAATATTGCCTCCTAAGCTATTACTATTTTATATATATTCTTGTATTCTAGTGATTTTCTTTTATATTTAAAATATAGGTGCAATTAGAATCTATTTAAGACTCAGAAACTCACATCTGAAACATTGCTTTCCTTTCCTTTACTGTTGTTACTGGGCCCCGAGCCCTGGCCCCTCCAGTTGGGTTATAGCACGTGCCCCCCTGCTGGGATGCTGTATTAGTCATTTAGGCAATACTAGCAGTTTCTGACCAAAGAGTTAGGTATGAAGTCTTGGCATAGTTAAGGCAAAATCCTCAGAAGTCCTCCGTTTCTCTAGATCAGCCAATGTGGTCCCTCCAATGGCAGCAGTGTCACACAACCTTCTGAGCCTTCTCCATCCCAGATTCCAACTTGCGTTCTTGACGAATGTGTGCTTTTTCCATTTGCATTATTTACTTTCATGTATTCAAAGAGGCCTTATTAAACTCTATTTTAAATTCCTAGTACTAATCTACAGAAAGCACTCCTTTAACTCAGCTCCCACCTATAGTTTCATATATACCCGTTCTCTCTGTATATCAAGCCACTCATGCCTAAGCTGCCTGCTCATCACTTCAGTCATAATTGTATAGTGTCCTGGTAGCACAGGTACTTTCATCTGTGAAGGAAGTTGGGTGCAGAAAAGGAATACAAGCCACGAATCCCCTTGTACCCTTGTAAGCAAGTGACTCCAAAGTGTGACTGTCACTTTGCTCACGTAGGTTTGACGTCACGAGACAACTATAGCTGTGCTCTCTAGTTGGAGGTCGCTGGTCTTAATATAAATCCTATCAGTAAGGAAGATACTGGGTTTTGGCATGCTTCAGCCATCCTGAGAGCTTTCTGCACACTAAAGTACAGTGTGATTTGCTTGGTGTTCTCCAGATATGTTGGCTGCTGCTTATACCGGCATTGGTTCTCACTTGGATAGGGATTGGGCTGTTTACTGTGTAACCAGGGTAGTCTGTTGAAAGTCTTAAGAGCAAGCTGGGTAGCCCTGCTAGAATTGAGGTACATGAATGCTACTGATCTGTAGTTATGAAAGGCTTTGAAGTGGAGACCTCCATAGTGATGCACTCCTGTGATGGGGGAAGGCCTTCTGTGTATATGTTGTCTTATTGGTTGATAAATAAAGCACTGTTGGCCAATAGGGAAGCAAGATAGGTGGGACTAGGAGTCGAGGAGGATTCTGGGAAATGTAGTCAAGAGTAAGGAGTTGCCTTGTGATCCCGGGAGGAGAGGGTGCACGTCTGGCATTCTTGGTAAGATAAGACCTTATAAAAATATATATTAGTAATTGTGGGTTAATAACTAAGTCAGAGCTAGCCATTAAGAAACAATAGCAAATGGCCAACAGCCTCATAACTAATACAGTGTCTCTTGTGTTGTTTGGGGGCTGCGACAGCCTCGGGACCCAGGTGGCTGGAGGAAGACTATGCGTTACACTACTGTGTCAGGCCGAGTGGGCATGGGTGGCCAGATTTGACTGTGTTTGCACGTGTGCATTCTGCACTGTGCTGACCTAGAGTCTGTTGTTGACGTCCACTCTAGCATTTTCTCACACCCACCCTCAACCCTCTGTCTTTTGGGGTTACTTTTAAATTTTTAGGGCTTTTTTTTATATGTGGAGCCCATTTGTAAGCCTGTTCTTATTTGGGCAACTTATTTGTGGGGCTCTATTCTTATTTCAATATAATTTATTTTCATGTTCTTAAAAATGCATGCCAGCATGATAAAATTTCTGACAGACATTCTGTCTTCATAGATAGAGAGGTTGTGAAGTAATTCCAAGCGAGGGAAGAATGTGTCTTCTGTGGGTAATTGAAAACCATGCACTGAACTATTGCTCTCCTTTCTTCCGTGGCTCACACCTGGAGAGCCAAGTTAAACCTTGGACCAATAGTTAAAGAAGCCCTTTGTACTAGCAGTTCCCCTTATAACAGTTCATTCATTGCTCACTGTCTCTCTAGTTTTAAATTTATTCTGCTTGTTCTCAAAGGGTTATAGCATTTAGACTTTCTTGAGGCAGTTTAGCTGACCGATAAGTTGCAGTGGATTTTGGTAATAAGAAATGAATTTCTAAACCTAAGTCACAGTGGTAGGGTAAGATGAGTTAAGAGATGAAAGAGTTTGAATTGCATAAAGAGAATTTGTTGTAGTGGATACCAGTGAGCACTGTGATTGGAGGGAGACGGTGATGCATTGTGAAGGACCAGTACACTTTCCTAGGAACAGTGGCCCGAGAGAATTGTCTTAGTTCTGCCCGTCTGTGTAAGCTGACCTGAAGATACTGTGTGCTCAGGAAGGAATAATTTTGAAGCATATCTTATTATTATTGTTTTGGTCCTTAAGCTATAGCTGGAAGGACATCGCTCCCTGGTGGCTTCTGTGTGTCAATACTACTGAATATTTAGTTCCCATTGAGCAGAATGGAGCCAGTTCTCACGTGAAGCACCTGTACTTAGTAGACTGCTTCAGTGGAAGCTAGTGTACAGAAATTCCAAGTTCAAGTCTCTATGATAGTATTTTAGCACTTCATAGACTCCAGGAATTGTTTTGTTGTTGGTTTTCAAGACTGGGTTTCTCTGTAGCTTTGGAGACTGTCTTGGAACTTGATCAGTAGACCAGGCTGGCCTTGAACTCAACAGAGATCCACCTGTTTCTGTCTCTTGAATGCTGGGATTAAAGGTGTGCAACACCACTGCCCAGCAGACCCCAGAATTTAAGAGCTAGCATAAGGATATTCTTTGATCTAGGCAGACAATAGGCATTGGACTAGAATAGTAGTCATTGCCTGCTTTTAAGTGTGGCAGGCAGGGTTTCTATGTAACCCAAGTCTGTGTCCTAACTGAGGGAGTAAGACATTGAGTTTCTTTGATAAAGATATTGAAAGACCTTATTCCAAATACCTGTCCTCTGATTTTTAAAATCAAATAGATTGTTTCAATGGTTACTTACACCTCTTGATGCCCTTGTGAATTAAGTTATTTCCAATTCATGAAATGGTGCATTAAAATTTTGCTGTATTTGATTATTTTCAATTAAAAATGCTTATGACATTTAAATAGTATGTTAATCTTTAAACAGTAAAAATCTCCCACTATCTTTTCTGTTCATATGTATCTCCTCATTCAATGAATAAGGAATATGCATGTTTCCATAACTCTGGGTATATGTCTGTGTTCTGAGGACATATTACCCGATAGTCTATAGCTGTTTTTCAATATATTTTAAACATTTCCCATTGTTACTGTGTTTTAAAATGTTACACATAAAGCTGAATATAGTCTTTCACCTGTGTCATTTAGAGAAAGTTTCATAGAATTAAATTCTTTCAACATTAACCTCCAATGTTAATCAAAGCGATACCTCAAGTATTGATTCGAACCTTCCAAGGTCTTTGCAAGTCTTTCGTAGGGCATTGTGTTTTCACAGGTGCAAGTTGAGAGTATGTTTACTATCTGGAAGTTGGACTAATCACTTGGATTTTATCTATTAGAGAATAGTTACTCAATCAATAAAACACAGTTTAGCTGACTATTTGGGATAGCACCTTCCTAATTGTTACAGCCTTTCCTGGCTGTTGTCTTGGCTACAGCTGGAACTAACTAAAGCAGCTGGGTACACCTTGGAGAGATCTTGTTTCTTAATTAAATCATTTGATGTGGGAAGACCCCCTTTTAATCTGGATCTTTTGGGGTGGGAAGACTCACCTTCCGCTGGCAGCCTGTGTGAAGGGCTTGGGAGAAGGAAGCTTGCTCTCTGCCGGCCTGCTCTCACCCTCGCTGGTACATCCATCCCTTCACTGGTAGCAGAGCCGACTTCTTTGGGATTCTGGTGTATACCGACAACCAGATGAGACATCTAGCATCATGGAATGAACAACTACTGGAATCTTGGGCCTTGTATTTGTGGACAGCCATTGTTAGACTAGCTGAACCACAGCCTGTAAGCCATTCTAATAAATTCCACACACACACACGCACGCACGCACACACACACACACACACACACACAGAGAGAGAGAGAGAGAGAGAGAGAGAGAGAGAGAGAGAGAGAGAGAGAGAGAGAGAGAGAGAGAGAGAGGTAGATTCATTCTATAAATTCTGTACCTCTAACCCTGACTAATACAGTAATCATAAGAATTTAAGAAGGGCTTGTTTTGTGGTCAGATGTTCTGTTAGACATTTAATTATCCAGTCATTCCCAGTAAGAGTTAGTTTCAGATTTGCTTAGTTTTTAAGTCACATCCCTGTTTTCACGCTTAATTTTATTATCTGAGCTTTCTTTTTGTGAGGCACTAACTGTAACTGCTAACAATCCAAGTAATTTTGTGTGCTATGAATTTCTGAAGGTCCACTAGAGGGCGCCTTTCACTTCTTTGGTGGCAGGGTGGGGGATGCAAAAAAAGCATAAGTGTATGCTTTTATTTTGATTTTTGGGAGCTAGCTCTGCTAAATCTCAGAGCAGATTCACTACAGTCTTAAACTAAGACATGAGGAGACTGTCGTGTATGGCCATTAAACAGGTAGCCTTGCTAGGGAATGCTGTGGCGTGGGTTGCGGATGGCTGTGGAAGCCTGCTGGGTAGGGTATGATCTCATGTAGCACCGTAAGACTACCTGACACTACAGTTTCAAGGAGCCCTTGTACCACCCAAAGCTAGAGGCCTGTTTTGTGCGTGGGTGCAGTGGGGGTAAAGGAATCAGATGCTAAAACCGGCAGACCTTGGTTAATCCAAGGGGCCCCAAGAAGTATGTGCCTCCAAATAATTCCCACGGAGAAGGCAGTGGGGAAGGGGGAAGGCGTAGGACTGCTAGGTGCCTTTTCCCCAGCAAGTGCTTTCCAGTACCAGCTGTGTGTGTGTGTGTGTGTGTGTGTGTGTGTGTGTGTGTGTGTGTGTGGCAGGGGGCGGGGGCAGAGGTGGATGGGTGGACGGGTGATGATGACTTCCAAACAGCCACTTTGTAGGGCCTTACTTGCAAGTTCTGGCTTTCACTGTGTATCTCCTTGCTGGTCCAGAACTCCTGGAGATCTGCTTTTCCATGCTTCCCGAGTGCTGGGATTAGAGGCATGTGCTACCGTGCCCTGGCTTGTCAGTTCCTTAGTAAACTGAGTTTGTCTGTCTTCCTCTTTGTGGACCTTGCTGAGGAATGGTTTGTCATAGAGTGTCCAAGCTACCCTTTGCCTCCATTACAATGACCACACAAAGGCGTTGGGAAAACACGTGACACAGTGCTCACCTCCCAAGATTTGGATCTGGGTTGGTCTTAGATGGGATCTGACTGTGCTCCAGGAGGTCCTTGGAAACATCCATAGAGAAATAGCCTTAGCTGAATCCTCTGAACCCTGTTTGCATGTAAGAATCTCTCCAACCTCTTAGACATAGCCTTAGCTGAATCCTCTGAACCCTGTTTGCGTGTAAGACTCTCCTCAACCTCTTGGATGTACCACAATTTACACCCCCACCTTAAGATCATAATCAGTTGAAAAGATTAAAACAACAAATTAATTAGATCGGTGATATGTGAAATGTACCCATGGCTGCAGTTGTTCATAATTAAACAAGAAAGGTCCAAATAAGATCGTGGCACCCTACTTTGAAACTATCCATCATATTGTTGTAAAAATTATATTTTGTTATACTAACTCTTCGTAGTTCTCCAATGAAGTAAATTCTGTTTTCTTGCCTGAGATCCCACAGTGCCCTCAGGATTTCCTAGCTTGTTTCCTTCACCCGGGTAGCCACCAGGGGGCAGGAGCAGGCAGTCAGATCCTGTGGAAATTTTCTGAGCGTGCCTGCTTAGCTGGTAGAGAAGAAAACACAAGTTATGAGGAAAGGAAAAGCAAAGTCTTGCCTCGTAGTGTGACTTGAGCTCGTTCTCCATGCCACAGGCTTCGAGGCTCTGAGTCTGGCTTTCTGGGAAGCTCTCACGTGACCAGCACGTTCTAAGGGCGCAGTCTTTATGGTTTTCGGAGTCTGGCTTTCTGGGAAGCTCTCACGTGACCAGCACGTTCTAAGGGTGCGCTCTTTATGGTTTAAGTCTCCAGGAACACGGAGAATGCATAGCTGGTGAATGAGTGCTGGGAAAATGTGGTATGACCACCAAGGTGGCGGGAGCGGGCTTTGTGTCGCAAGGTCAACGATGTTCCCTCCAAACAGGCAGGGGTGTAGCCCCACAGACACCCCCACATGCTTCTCCCAAATAGAAACAAGTTAGTTGAGGGGTGGCGAGCCTCCGTCTTGCTTGTCCACCCCCAGATTCCAAGGCGCCCGCTGGGCAGCACCTGTCCTCAGGCACCTTTCCCTGGGTTCTGTAGTCTCTTGAGTTCCCGCGTTCTGGGCTCTGATGCTCTCCATTTTTCTTTGCCAGCTCTGGGACCCACTTCTTACTTGTGTGTTATGTTAAACTCTCCTCACTAAAGCGGGAGTGGTTTCAGGGTTTGTGACAAGTTTTCCCGGTTAGCGTTTACTCACCCTACGTCTCCTTGGTGAGCTGTCTTTCCAAACTGGCCTTTTCCTTTTCCTCACCTCTTTGGTTGGCGCTGTAGCTGGAATTGCCAGCAGAGAACAGAAAGTTCATGTTACTCAGAGGACTCATCAGGTAGTAGTTTGTGCACATGGCCTGGAACACCCTGTTAATTTATCATCATCATCATCATCATCATGTACAGTGCCTTAGTGTGGCTGCCCACTGCTGTTCACAGGAGACAGCGTTGCCCCGCGGCCTCTGCCAGTCAGTGTGTTTGCGGCAGTCCTAGTTACTGAACTGTTTCGTAGAACTTGGTGGTTCTGTTACAGCTTTAGTTCATCTCGACTGGAGATTAGCAGTGTGTGACATAGAACCTTACAAATGGTGACATCTCAGTGACTGGGAACCAGTCCTCCAGCCTTGAAGTCCTTTCTTCATCTCTTATTGAAAGATTCTCATAAAAGTACCTCAAGATTGCCTGAGGATTAATAAAGGAGAAAGTGAGGAAAACCTATCAGCACACAAAGGTGGCTGTTGGGTTATTCATGGTCCTTCCATCTTGTGGGAGGGTATCTGAGACACACCATTACTCACGAAAGCTGTTGAGTGACCTTGGTTTTGACTGCCTCTTTGCTTTCTTTGTGGATGGGGAGGGATTGAACCTGAACTGCTCAGCCTCCGTGCAGACAGAACCAATGTTCTTCCTGTCATTTGCAAATTGAGCATCCCTAACCCCCAAATCTGGATATGGAATGCTCTAGAATTAACCTTGAGTGTGCTTCAAGTGGTAAACTCTACAAAATGATACCTTCCTTCATATACAAACCAGCTAAGCAAAACTGCTTAGAATTATCCTCAGGCTGGGAGCATATGAAGTAGAATGAATTCTGTGACTAGGTTAGGGTCCCACCCACAGGACATATGTATTAAAATCCCATCTACAAGATATGTCATTTTACACACACAAACCTCTGAAATCAGAAGTGTTTACAGCCCCAAGTATTCTAAATACGGGATACACAGTCTACATATGGTGCAGTTTGTCCAGTTGTTGGCTATGAGTTAAGGAAGATGATTCCAAATCCTTGAAGGTTTCTTCATTTGAGTTCTATGAATTGTGGAATGGCTTCTCTCTGCCTCCACCTTCCCTCCCCATCCCCTTCCCCTTCATCCTTCCCTCCCCTCTCCAACCCTCCCCTCTCCTCTTCTTTCTTGAGGGGAGGGTTGAGACAGGGTTTCTCTGTGTAATAGCCTCGGTTGCCCTGGAACACATAGACCAGGCTGGCCTCAAACTCACAGAGATCCCCCTGCCTCTGCCTCCCTGAGTCCTGGGATTAAAGGCGTGGCCACCACGGCCTGGCTTGGAATGGCTTTTCTTGATGTGGGCTTGATTAACAACTTTTTAAAAAAACAACAAGAGGGCCTTCCTCAAACAGTAAAATACTCCATTTTTATGAAACAATTTTTAACAAATACTCAGCAAAATTACTTTTCTGTTTCTCCTTCCTGGTTTTCTCCTACTTTGCATTTGTGTCCTGGCTCTTCCCCGTTGCTCCAGTTGGCCTTCTGACATTGTCATAGGTGACCTCAGCTTCCAGCTCCACAAGTGCCTGGCCCTTCAATTCCCAGAGTCCCTCTGCTCCCCTCAATCAGCCAATCCAGCTCGTTGAGTGGCCTTGGGCTCCGAGCTGGCCTCACGGTTACAGCCTTCTGTTCCTGGACCTGCTCGTCCTTCCAGGTCCTCTGAACCTGCTTTGTTCTTTATCTAAACCAAGGGGTGGCCATTCTTTACCTGTCCCCTATTTTTGTCCACCCGCCCCATCCCTTCCCCTTGGCCGGTCCTTCAGGGTTAGTTATCGGCTGCTTCTTCACTGGTTGTCTTAGACTCTCTTGCTGACTGTTCAGTCCACTGTTCTATTGCAGCTGCCTCCCTACCTTGTTTCCTTCTACCCAGCCTCTGAAAATCTCCAAGGAAATCCTGCGTCCGTTTAACAAGCACTGGTGGAGCCACCTGCTGGCACCCCAGTGCTCCATGTGAGACCTTGTAGTTTGAACAGTTCACTCTCTTTATAGACCCTATCTTTATAGACCCCCTGTCTGTGATCCCCCATCACCACTGTCCTCTGAACACCTGGCTTTCCAGAAGCCTGGTTCCCAGAGGTTCTCTGGAGACCCACTCTTTAGCCCTGTGTTTCTGTAGCTCCTGGACCAGGTGACGTCCTGTTCTGTTTCCCTGTAACTGCTCTCTGACTTCAGTCAGTGGGACCCTCTTTTCTAGTTGCTAGAGACTCTGCTTCACACCACCCTGCCACATCTGACGCAGTGATGCTTGCTTGCGAGTCTCATGGTTATCAGGAGGCATCTCTGATGAGGACATCCGTCCTTCTTTCTTTTTCATGTGCGTGGATGCGGCCATCTTCAGTCCCCTGACGTCTTCTCAGTCTCCAGTTTTCTGCTAGAGTCTTGAATTTTTAGTTCCCTCAACTTGACAGAGGGACAAAGAATCCAGGAGTGAGCGCCTCTGATTGCCAAAGGACACCCTTTAGGAACCCTAGCTAGGCTAACTTTCATCTTTATCCCAGACACATGAGGCTTTAGAGGAGAGAAGTTAAGCTTGTGAAATTTTAAGAACTTCACCCGCTAATATTGGTCAGTAAACGAGAAGCCGTTTGAATTCTATGCAACTGCCTGCCTGTGTCTTTTCCCACTGGCTCTCGGGCCTAGAGGAAAGAGTAGTGTGGCAGAGCTCTGAGCAGAATTGCCGTTGCGCTTTCTCAAGGCCTGGCTAACGGATCCTACGCGGTAAGTGTGCATACCCGAGGATTAATTCATGATGTGGCCTCTTCCTATAGGTTTGATCTTTTGTTTCATTATTTTTTTCTCTAAAAATATGGGTACACAAAAATCTCAAGAAGTAGGATGTGCTTGTTGATTAAAAACTCAAATAATGAAAGCCCGTTATAAAGTTATAAAATTCTTTCTCTCCCCTCTCCACCACTCCCACTCTCGAGGGGTGGTGACAGCAGTCGCTTTTACACTGAGAGTGTCCAAGTTTGCGATTTCAGTCCCTAGGTCCCTCTTGAGTTTCACAATCCAATCTCTGACTGTTGAGCCCAGATGCTGATTTATTACCATTTATATTTTCCATATCATTGTTTGTATTTACATATTTGAACCGCTTGAAATCCTTTGGGATCCTGGCAGATGGAACCAATCTATAAGCCAGTCAACTAGTTAATCTTTAGTCCACCCATTTTACACGGCCTTTCTGTCTTGCTGGTCCCTCCAAGCTTTCCGCTTTTTTCTTCCCCTAACCCTATTTCCTGTTTGACTCCGGTCTTCTCTTTTGTCCGAGCCCTCTCGCAAGCACACGGCTCCTGTCTCATTGGACCCTTTAGGTTGCAAATTCTCACCTCCGTGCACGGCTGCTGCTGGAGCTCAGCCAGGCTCTCCTCTGACCTGGCCGGTCACCTGGCCCTTCTCCCCCACTGCACTCTGCCAAGACTTCCAAGCCCGAGTGTCCTCAAGTCCCTCCACGCATGGCCACAGACACATTTTTCACCCTAATCCAGTTGGAGCTCCGGCCACATCTGGCTCTGGACCCTGCCCGGACTTAATTCCGGGTTTTCCCTGTGTTCAGCCTCTTCATGCTCCCCGCACCCAAGGCACAATTCTACGCTGCAGCATTCCTCTGGCCTCCTCGTTCTCACAAGGAGAGGCCTTGAGTCCCGTATTCCCGGGTCATGATATCATGATATGTTTTCATGCGGTCATCTTGCCAGGATTGTAGTTTGCACCCCTGCGTCAATTGATGAGAATTTTTTTTCCTGAAAGACTATGTTGCAGGACTTTAAATGCCGTTTAATGGTCCACAGTAAGTTATCAAGTAAATGCGTCTTGAGTTTTTCTTGAAGCATTGATTTGAGAACTTTGGAAGTGTCCTGGAATCCCCAGTTCTCTGCAGTGGTGGTCCATGTTTGGTGTGGCCTATGAGACTCTGGAATTGCAGTAACTTAGTTTCTAAACTATGGCTTGCTGCCTGTGCTTCCTAAATGCTACAAGAGATTTCAGTACCTTTAAAATGTTGAAAATATTTTCCCAAAAGGAGTTTTAATTTTTAAACTTCATTTTCTATATTTTAATAAAATATGTAAATATGTAATATATGAATATATAATATAAATATCATAAATATATAAATAGCTCTCACATGATTTTTTTCTTATGTGGATAGGTATTTTGGTTACATGTATGTCTGTGTAGCAGCACATTCATGCATGCATGGTGCCCTCAGAGGCCAGAAAAGTGCATCAAATCTCTCAGAGCTGGAGTTATAGACCATTGTAAGCTGCCATGTGGGTGCTAGGCATTGAACTCCAGGGTCCTCTGAAAGATCAGCTAATGTTCTTAAACACTGAGCCATCTCTCCAGCCTTTGTGTGATCTTTTAAACTAAGCCATCTGACCACAGACTTTTAACTTTTTAAGCAATGTGTTGAGCACACTAATTTCTTTTTATTGGAAATAGGCAGCTTAAGTTTTTCACTTAATCTTTGAAAATTCCATTTATGTATACAACGTATCTTGGTCATATCCCCTATGACCTTCTCTGCTTCTCCCAGAAACCCGATTACATCTCCCTTTCAACCTTTCTGTTTCCCGACTTCCTTATTTATTTACTTATTATTTTTAATGTCCTAAATCCAGTTAGTGCTGCCCATATATATGTACATGGACTTGGTGTCATCCACTGGGGCACGAGGAACCTATCAGTGGACACACTCAGGAGAAAAATGACTCCTCCAGCAGCCATGGTAGCTCCTCAGGTAGGGGTGGGCCTCAGGAGTCCCTCACCATTCTGTGCTAGAGTTTATAACTGGCTGGATCTTGTAAGATATTGTGTAGGTAACCATAGCTGCTGTAAGTTCATATGTGTACCAGCCATGTTCTATCAAGAGGATAGCATTTCACAGCACCCCTCCCCAGCTGAGACTTATTCTTACACATGAATGCCTGGCCTTAGATCACCAGCTTTTCTTAGTTTAAATTATCCCATCTACCTTTTGCTGCTGGGCTTTTATCTTTATTCTATATACTTTTCTTTACGTCTTACTCCATGGCTTGCTGTGCAGCTGGGTGACTGGACCTGGAGTCCTCCTCTCCTCCTTTAATTGCTCTTCAGTCTTCTATTTTTCTCCTTTTGTTTATTCTCTCTGCTTGGCAACCTTGCCTAGTCCTCTCCTGCCTAGCTATTGGCCATTCAGCTCTTTTTTAGCCCCAATCAGGTGTTTTAAACAGGCAAAGAATCACAGCTTCACAGAGTTAAACAAATGCAACATAAAAGAATGCAGCATATCTTTGCATCTTTAAGCAAATGTTCCATGGCATAAACAAATGTAACATATCTTCAACGAATATTCCACAATACGGGTTGGAGAACAGCACAGATCTATAGATGTAAACTTAAGTATTTAGAAGACAGTTTGACAACATGAACATTTGGATGTGTGAAGAAGCCTTAAGAATTGTAAGCTAATTAGAAATACAGTTGATTTTTCTTTTTCTTCGAAAAGAGAAGTTTGATTAGAGGTACCCCATATTTAGTGCTGCTCCCAGAAGACATGGACTATCAAATGAGAATTTCAGCACTAGGTACAGGTTACTTCCCTACAAGTTACTGATCAGAGAGGCCCCAGAGATACCCAGAACCATACAGGGTATTGCCATTGCTCTTGGTTACCCGCTCTGAGTAGAGGGTAAGGCTGTTGCTGAAGACACCACACACTTTGGTTGCAAGACATAGAAGTCAATCTTGACCTGACCCAGAGACTCATTGCTGACTAGCTTTTATAGTTCTGAAGGTTTTGTACTATACAGATTTCAAAAACAAACAAACAAACAAAAAAGACATCAGTGGTCTTACCTAGTGCTGGGTCATGCATGCTATAATATTGACTTGCCAGGCAAGATATGCTTACTGATGCAATATTGGCAAGACTCTTGGGGGTGGGAGGGAACACCAACACTCTTGATTGTATTTGAGGCAATTTCACAGGAGGGAATTCACGCCCGATACTGTAGACATGGTAGATTGTTTTGCTTTTGTTTTTAATGGTGAGAGGATGGTCTACCGTTTCCATGAAGAGATGATGGGAGACCTTTTGCCATATGGAATCACTGCCTAGTGATAAAAAGGTGTAGAAAGGCCAGTTAACTCCCAAGTGACTTGTCCTCTCTCCTGAATTACACCCAACCCCAAGCTAAATATGCAGACCTGGGGAAGGACATTCCCATGCCTGCACTTGAAACTGTTCCTCCTCTTAGGTAGCCTGGGAGAGTCAGTGGTGGGAATGGAGGAGTTTGCAATCCTACTCCTTGCCTAGCCAGCCATCCCAACCCTCAGCAGCACAGATGTCCCTGAAAGGGTAATGACTTTGCACGCTTGATTAATGAGCACTGTTCTGGTTTGTTGCTGACCCAGTGGTAGCTGAGGCGAGAAGCTCCTGGAATGTGATGATGACTTCATTGGAACACCATAGTGTCCAGATAGGTGGCCCAGATACCTTTTGTTTTATGTCTTGTTTTCCACATGCTGGGATTCAGCCAAACTATTGGCTAAGCCAAGTGCTAACCTGGAGGACCCGCAGGGCGCTTTCTGAGGCATGAGGTCATTTTGTTGCCACCCTTGATTCTTCAATCTCTAGGTGAAGATGATTGGTGGGACTTACGTGAATCATATACAAGGCACTGGCTTAATTTCGCTATCTCTTTAATTTCTTTTTTGTTCAGTGGCCAGCTCGTGTAACTGAGGCTTATCCCTCTGGAGTGTGAGCATCCCTGACGTTCAAGTGAAATGTTTTCTTGTTGTTTTAGAATTCATCATTCATTTTACTTTGGCTCTCTTTACTTTTCATCCTCTAGTATTCCCCTCCCCTCCCTTCCCCTCCCCTCCCCTCCTCTCCCCTCCCCTCCCTCCTTTTCCTTCTTTTCTTTCTCTTTTTCTCTCTCTCCTTCTTCCACGTCTTATGTTTCTGACCAGACATGTTTCCGGGCTCCCATGATTTGTTGCTGTTTGTTTGAAGAGGAGTTCCTGTTCTGAGCTTGATAGAAAGTTTTTATTCTTATGAAATGTGTTTTGTTTCTAGTTTACTCTTTGTATGAAATTAATGCTTAGAACGAGTAGGATTTTACATATATTTTTTTCTTGAACCAGTTCAAGTCTTATTAACTTCATAAAAGATGTGTAAGCATAGATTTCCATGGGGGGGTGTGTATACACCAGCACCTCCAGTGCTTTCTCTATTGTAAACTCTGAAAGAAGGGAAAATAAAAGGCAAGCCCCCAAAGAGCTGAAGGCATGCTCTTAGGCTGATCTGGAATGCAAGTCTGCGTTTCATTTACGGTGGGGCCAGCCGCCTCTGTTGCATCAAGGTACATTTCCCCATCGTCCTGTGCCCTGGACACCTGTTCCAGAAAGCCCCTTGTAAAGCACCCTAAAGCAGCATGACATCATTTCTGCCACCCTGTCTCCTGATGTCCAGGAAATGTACCACAATCCTTGTGAGTATTTTGAGCCTTAACACTACCAAAAGGAGAAAATTAAAAGTGAGCCCAAGATGTTCATATATGCCCAAACTGTGTGATGCAGACTAAAGGTTAAAAGTGGAAATTCTTTTCTCATGTATGGTAAAGCAATCTGGGGGAGGAAATTAAGTTTTTAGTAGAAACAAAGTATTAGGTGGGCGAAGGGGCAGTGTCATGTCCCCGGACTCTCGCTTTAAATTCCAGAGTTTTATTTAGAATTAAAAAGAAAGAATAGACACATCTACTAATCCCACTTTGGATTTATTTATCTCAGCACCAGGACTGCGGCTGTGCTGTGGGTCTTCCTGAGACTCAGGCTGCACGGGCTGGTTTTCCAGTTTGCTGCTCACCAGTAGTTCCCAAAGCTCAACCCAGAATAATAAATTCTGTGTTGTGCGCTGTCTCATCTGGTTGCTCTTGCTGGTCTCAAGGAGAGATTAAATGGTACTTGCTATTTAACCGAGTTAGAAAACAGGTCTGGAAGTAAACAGAACAAGGACACACTGTTCTGACTGTGCTCGCCAGTCTCCCGAGCGCGCGTCCAGGGTTCTGTGAGGCGTGGTGGGAAGGAAGGTGCGGGAAAATGCCTCAGTACTGGGGTCCTGCATAGAGGTTTCCCAGGTAATGAAACCTGTCAAACACCAGCCAGGAAGCCATCAACACTAGCAGATCCCACACCTGGAAAACTGTCCCGTCTCCTTTGGAATCTTCTATTTTCCCATCTTTTGTCTGCGCAGAGGAAAAGTGAATGAAGTTTGTGAGAAAATGGAAATGAAGAAACTGTGTTCATAAGCTGGGTTAGTTTCTAAGCTTATTTTGATCTTGGTGGTAAACTGTTTCGCCTGTCTGCAAGTCACATGTGTACATATGTTAACAGGAACTCTGCAGTGATGTAAAATCTCGAACACATACATATTCAGGCACACATACACACCCGGACATGGCTGTGGTGAGCCAGTGAGCATGCAGCTGGGGTCTCTATGTGGTCATGGGTGCTTCATAAACGGAGGAGATTGGCTTGAAAACCTGTTCCAGAAATGTATTTATTTTCTGTGTTTAAGACTGAGAGTTCTTGTAAGCCTTGGAGTTCAGTGCCGCCTTTCCCTCCAAGATGCAGTAGCTTTTTCGCACTAAGAAGAGATGACGTAAATACAGAAGGACAGATTTTCCCTTTTTTGGTTTAGTCCCTGATTTTACTGTCTGGTCACCCATAGCTTTAAAGGACAGCTAATATGAACAATGAACGTTAGGACCACAAAGTTTCTAATGTGATTATAGTAAAACTACAGTATAAAGTGTTGCCCGTGACTCTTGCTTCTTTCTTTCTCTTTCTTTTTGATGGTGACCATTGTCTTTTCTCATAGATAAACCAGTCCGATATACACTTCATAGATTCAAAACCAAAGCCCAGACTTACAAAAAAGCCCCCAACGAACTTATATGTAATTAATATGTAGTTTACTTAACTAGTTCCCTGCTTCTTTCTTTCGTGGTGATTGTCTTAATTTCTGGTTCTAGTTTTTACAACAGAGAAAGTCCCAGGCATTTTCTGGTTCGCCCCACGTTGTGTACAACACCCCCCACCCAGAGAGGAGCGGTGAATGTGAGACTTGATGTGTTTTACTCTTTCTTTCCTTCTCCCATCCTCTCTGTGGCGGCTGTGCAAAACAGTTTTGTGCAAGCAGACATGACTTAACTCTAGTCCGCACATAGAGAACTATTCAACTTTACTTTTATGGGTTTTGAATACTGCCTCATGTGAGACTGTGACAGCAATAAAGTATGCATGGCCAACCTTATTTTAATAGCGAAAGAGGGCTGCTTTTAATTAATAAGTGGATCTCTTTATGTCTGGGATTTTCAGGTTATTTTGTGGTTCTTTAGAGTTCTTCAATTATGTGGCCTAAAAGGGCTATGTTAGTGGGACTAAATCCCCTTTAAAAATTCTGTCATTTAAATGTTTTCTGTCTGTAATCTCTATTTTCTTCAGATTATTGTTTTTTAAAAAATGCAAAAACCAAAAGGACCCAGCAGTAGGAGTTTTTGTCTAAGGTGTTAACACATATAGCCTATAATTGCAGCATGTATTTTGAGCCATAATGGAATGCAGTACCATGTATTCAGATAGAAGATATGTGTACAGATCTATGATCCTTCAGTTGGGACATCATAGCAGTTCCATTTACAATAAAGAGTCCTCTTGTGGGGCTTGAGAGATGGCTCAGCCGGTAAGAGCACTGACTGGGACCTGGGTTCAATTCCCAGTACCCACGTGGCAGCTCACACTGTCTGTAACTCTTGTTCCAGGGGATCCTACACCCTCATACAGACATACCTACAAGCAAAACACCAATGCATATAAAATAAAAATAAATAAATTTTTAAGTTAAAAAATTGTCTTGTGTTTCCCATTATTGACATCTACTTGTAGCTACTTAAAAATAACCAGTTGAACTCCTAAGAGGCATCCACTGAAGGGTGCAAAGGCTCCTTTAAGCGATGTCATTGTAGTCTTATCTATATGTGTAGATTTTGAGTCAGTTCAGTCAAATCTAGAATGTCATTGTCTTATGACTTCCCCAACATGCTTTCTCCCGGAGGGGTTTGAATGCTGTAGCATGATGCCATAGCCAGACCTGGCCCAAAGGGTACTCTTGATAAAGTGTTCCTGGGTGGCAACTCGGATTGTTTTGATTGATGCACACGCGAACATATCCCCAGGTACTTTTGCAGACTTATGCTGGTTTATGCTGTTTTTCTCAGAAGCGAGATCTGTCTGAGGGACACACTTTTGGCATTGAACAGAATTGTCTGGGCATGATCACTTCCTCAGAACAGCAACCTCTTGGGCTGTTAGCAGTGGGAAATATCTGGATGGTGGGGCATTACGCTCTCACATTTCAAAGCCAGAAAACAAAGTCGTGTTCTGGAATGGTGGTTGGGAAAATCCATTTCTCTTTAAAAGAAAGATAGGAGTTTTCTGGTTTCTCTCTGGCGTCTTTGGTGCTGTTTCCCTTAGGATTCCTTTGGCAAGATGCAGATAAATAGGAGTCTGCCTTTAGACTGGCTGACCCTGTTAGATATTGGCACTGTTGAACAGCAGCCAGTAGATGGCAGTACGGTCCCACTACAGCACTTTTGAAAGCCCTGCAAGTACTGTCTAGCATTTCATTACTGTCTAATTTTGAAAACGCCTGATTAGCTACATTAAGCAATGTTTGGGTGATTTTTTTCCCTTTAAACTTACAGAATTACAACCACAGCCTGAAAGGAAGCCATTATTGGTAGACAACATGATTATCAGTTGCAATTTAGTCCGTGTAATAGGGGAGCAGCACGTAGATGTTTAATTATATTTGTAAAAACAGTCTATATAAATATGTAAAATGGTTAACAAGGATGATTATGATTTCCCAGTTATTTTAGATCAGTATTTTTATCTTAACTCTCCCTAGAGTACCACCTAATCATTATGGTGAGTCATGCAAATGGAATACTTCTTAGTTCTGCTAAGAAAGCTTGGTGTATAATTAACTTGTAGGCTAAGCTAGCTCATATCTGTGTCGTTTATATTTCTTTGGACAAGAGCTGTCCTTGGAAGAAGTGCGTTCCATTCTTGTGTTGGGTTTTTGCAGGTCTCTCAGGAATTCTGTAGTTCAGAGAAACAGACTGCTCTTCTTTCTCTGTGACACAGATTATGTTTTAGTCATGGACTCTGAGGTTTAGGTTGAACATATAATAAAACATTTTCATTTAAATTGGACACTTGTCCATTTGGTTGGCAGTTGGTGTACCAAGAACTTTCCTTATTTTAAGATAGTTTAGGGGAGATTCCATATTGGATAGAACGTTAAAATTGGGAGACTTTTCCCCCTTTTGTTAAAAAACAAACACATTGTGTTATTAATATTACATTTGAAGTATTTTGTGTTAGGAAATACTATGGGAGATGCCTTCCTTGGAAATTGAACTGAATTTTAAGAAAATTCCTGCCTAGCTGTTAATCTTCTGTTCTCTCATTTGTTTACAGAATTCGTAGCTAGCACTATAAAACTATAGACTTGATCTGGCCTTTTCCAAAGTTTCAAGACATTTTAGAAAAAGGAATGCAATGTTGCCTCTGCATATTCTAGCCAGTATACTCTCAGTAGATGAAGCTTCTGCGCGCTGTGAAACAGAAGGGATTCGCCTCAGTTCCCATTTTATGCTGAGTTTATGTGGGTGAATGTATAGTAACTGTGTAAGCTCGAAATTTGCTGCATAAGCCACGGTCCCTGACAGACAAAGCATGTAATTTCTCACCGGTTTTGCTGTGTAACTCACCTCCTGTGGCATGGAGAATGCGTTTTGGCAGTTCATGTTGTCAAATGTGTGTGTTTGTACACATCCATACACTCGTCATGTAGAAACACCTAATATAATGGCTGTAAAATAAAATATGCTGGTAGGAATTTGTGTGACTTAGGCCCAGTGAATGAAACCAGGACTTAGCATATTTATTGTCTCCCAGCAGACAGAGATGAGTATAATAATAGCATGTTTGTTATGTTTATGTTTCCCCCCATCAGGTTTTGATGGGAGATGATGTCAGCCAGTCAGGAAATGCAGGCATCAAACTTGCTGGTGGTACTACTAAGTGGAGTAGCATACTTGGCAGTAACAGCTTCCTTTCTTCCTGGGCAGTTTCCCCACGGAGGTGGTGAGGAGGTAACTAGTCTCTGCCATCTGCAATGGAAAGGTGCTGCTGACCATGTGTTTTAAAGAATACCTTGAAACTGTAAAAGACTAACATTTATGCAATTGCTGTCCACTCAAATATTAATGCTACTTTATACAATTTTGGGATTCTTAGTGTTTGACCCATAACATAGATTTCATAAGGAATGTTCTTCTCCAGCCAGCTCAGGATAAGGATACGCAGGGTGGGGGAGGGGCTTTGTTTCTGTTTTATGCACAGCCAGACTTACTCTTATGTTTGTAATATTTAAAGGAGTTCAATAGGAGGCCCTTGATTCTTTGATGTAAAGCTACAGTCAGTTTAATGAGAAAGATTTTTCATATTGCTTGCAGTATCGAACATTTCCTCCAGTTCAGACCAGTATGATATAATGATCGATTTATACCTTGGATCCCATCTTTTATTTCTCATCCTGAATCCGCCCTCCTCCCTCTGCTGAAACAGGTAATTACAAAGGTCCTCAGATCAATTTTTGTAAAGAGGCACCCTGACGGGTACCATGACTGAAGTGTGACATGAGCCTTTTTCCAATACAATGGGTGGCCTAACATTCCTCTGGAAGCCAAGCTCATTAAATATTCGGTTCCTTCCCCCCCTCTCCCCCTTCACACACTTAGCTTGAGTCTCACTAAGTCTGGGGTTTCTTCACTGAAGACTTAGATTGAATTTTTTATGTGTATGACTTCATGATAGCATTAGCATGTGCTTTGATCCATGTGTGAATGGCGCTGGGTCGGCGCTTATTGCCATATCCAGATGGTGTTACAGGGAACAAACAGTTGTGTTTTAAGATTTCTCAATAGACTGTCTAGACTGGCCGTGCAGCAGACAGATACAGCCACCCATCAAATTAGCGTTTGTCAGATTTATGGTAATGGTTCACCAAAGCCTTCCTGTCATTGACATTAAGATTTACGCCTCCAAAGTTATTTTGTCTTCCACAGAATATAGCTTGTGATTGCTTGGATTAAAAAAAAAAGTTTAAGACAGAAAAGTCTTGGTGAATGTGAGCTGTTTCTGAATGAAAAGAAAAATATAAAAGGAATTAAACAGTGGCTGAAGCTCGGGGTCTGTATTGATTAGGGAAAGGCACCTTCCCGCCACCACCCCCGCCCCCAGTGCAGAGAAGGATGCTCTGCTGTGGCTGGTGTCTCCCATTTGCCCCCGTTGGAAAGAAAAACATGTATGTGGGTGACGGTCGCCAGATTTTGCCCTTTCATGTTGTTACTCCTGAGTAACGTGATCTGCTGTCCCAACGCGGTGGGAATAACCTTTTGACAGGCAGTGTGTCCATTCTCGGTGGAAATGTTTTCCCAAGTCTGCCTAGGCTGTCTTTGATCCTGCCTCCTTCCAGTGTGGGGTCACAGCTACTATGCTCTTCCAAGAGTCACAGGTTTCTTCGAGGAAAGTGAGAGGCACGGGGGCCCAAAATAAATAAATAAATAAATAGGACCCAAACCCTCTGCGGTGTTCAATCATCGAGGCTGCGAAGCTGGGAGGGCACAGACGCCACATGGCGTATTCTGGCCACCTTGGGGAGTGGGGGGTTCTGTAGTTGAATCACAGGGAAAGCCCTGGCACCTTTTCGTCCAGTGCAGTTTGGGGAGTGAGGGTCATCCCATCCTGAACACGCCGAGGCATGTCTGGAAAATGTGTTTCCTTATTATTGTACATTGGTGTAAAATGACGAATGACTAGGAGGGGGGGGGCGGAAGCGGGCGGGGGGCGGGGGGGAATTGATTAAAATTCTGAGACCATGGCGGAGAGTAGGTAGGGAACTGACTTGCTGGTGCTGCAAGTTTCAAAGCAAGTTCTTTCATTTTTCTGAGACCTGGCATTTGGGGAAAGTCATGCTGGTCTGTCAGGGTGGAGACACACAGGGCTGAGCTCTCGAAGATTTCTCATTTCTTTCCCCTGGGCTGTAGCAGTGCAAAGTGGTATTGGTTGCTGGATGCAGGAAAGGCCTGGGACTCCCTGCCAGCCTGCTCGGGTCTTCTTGTGGCTTTTCCTTGCTGCTTCCGTCCTTTTTGACCCTTGCCATGCAGCCACCGTTACTCTAGCCTGTCTTTAGATGCTTGTCATGTGTGCATTGGATTTAACCATGAGCACTTTATCGGCTCTACCAGAGATGCTGTAATTAGTGTTTAAGTTCAGTCTCTGCATTATGTTCCCCTGCAGGACAGTGAAATAATTAATAGCTTTTCAGCTTAGCTTCCGTTCAGCTCTTTAAGTTACATGTCCTAAGTTACATTTTTTTCCTGCACTGATTCCTCTGAATATTAGGATTTAAAATTAGGATTTAACGTCAGCTGCTTTTTTAAATTATTTATTTCAAAAATTTATTTATTTTACATCCCAACTGTGGTTTCCCCTTCCTGCTTTCCTCCCAGCCCCTCCCCCACCTCCCGCTTCATTTGTTTTTTTAACTGAGTTATGACCAATTTATTGGATAGAACGTGATTAACTCTCTTATATGGTTGTAAACTTAGATGGTTTCTCAGAAAAAAAATGGGAGCATTTTGCTGGATACTTGTTTTCTTCCAAACCTGTCCTTTTACCATTTCTCTTCTTTCGTCATTTTTACTTAACCCTGTGTGTCTAGTAGTCTTCATTCCCTTTGCAAAGCATATTTCTTCTGGATGCCCAATGATCTTAAGTGAGTTTTGATGGTCTCGTAGTGCGTTGTTAACAGGGTGACCGTGGGGGGGGGGGCTCCAAAGCACAGCTAATTGACATGCAGCCACCATATCTTCCTAGGGACTCACTGTTGTGCCAGTGGAGAGGGTGCTGAAGATGTCCATCCCGGGGCCAGCTAAAACACTTACCATTTTGGACTTGAAAACTATTTAAAATTCATTGTAAGAAACAGCATAAATTTTACAAGACACATTTATAGTGTTTTTAAAATGTTAACTACCCTTCTTACACGTGCGTTTTGTAGGGAATTGGAGGGGTTGAATGGAATGCTAGTGTTTTTTAGCAAAGTGTGAAAAGTTATTTAAGTAAAATTCTTTTTTCACTTTTAGTTGAAGATTTTCCTCTCTCTGGGACTCCTCTGCAGTGGTCCTGGTTTACTATTTTTAGAAGGGAGTTTTGACAGTGTACTTTATGCCTTGTTTACTTGATCAGATGACATATTTAAAGGAACCACAGGATGTTCCAGCTTTAGGGGACCTTAGAGGGCGTCTAATTTAACAACCTCGTTTTTCTAGTTGTAGAAACAGCAGTATGGATAGGTTAGGTATTTGAAGTTGTCGGGAGTACTATTCCCATCTCTTATTTTCTTTTTACGTGGCTCATGATAGATACTCCGTTAATAGGTGTACGCTCCAGTAAATTCACTTCTGCTTGCTCTGTCTCCATTTGGCTAATTAGTTCAGCACTAAGAAAGCGAATTTCATTTTATGCAGCAGATTATATCCATGAAAAAATATAATGGGGCCCAAGGCTGCAGTGTGTCTAACAATGAGCAATAAAATACTTACACCCTGTGTTGTGTAAATAACTTGAAGGTACCCACAGCCGTCCTCAACAGCCAAGTGTGGCTGTGCTTCTTGGTTCTGAGCAATAATCTCAGATAAGAGGGAGGAGCCTACTTGGGGGTCTGTGAGAAACTTCTGCTCTCTCTAGAAGAGGGACCCATGTAGCTGGCTTACTCGGATTCCCTCTCCTATCTCTCCTTTGCCGTTTCCTCCATCTGAGTATGGTTACGGCATTTAGAGCTGCTAGATAGTTTTCTTACTACCTTGTGAGGTGGGGATGGGGGTGGGGGGCTTCTTTTAAGTGCTGTTGATTTAAAGCAGGGGTTGGCATTATTACTAATTCAGTGATTGGCAGTTTGTAACACATGGGCTGACTAAACGCTTTGCCTGTTTGCTAGACATTGAGTGTGTGTGCTTTTAAGCCAACACAGTTGGGTATTAACTGATACTATACTGCCTCAGATCCTGTATGACTATATGGCCTTGCATGACTGGTGTGTGTGTGTGTGTGTGTGTGTGTGTGTGTGTGTGTGTGTGTGTGTGTGTGCGCGCGTGCGCTCATGCACACAGGAGTGGGGCGCTATATACAATCTCTGTTCTTTACATTTGTTTGTACCTCATTGCAAACACTGTGGAATGAACTTTATGTTACTTGCAGCCTAACACATTCTTAGTGGAATCAACCAGAAATCCAGATCTCTAACACATTTGTGACGTGGCATTTTTAGATTTTGAAATTATTGTCTGATTAAGCAGGGCTGTTCCAGATAAGCATATCCCTTATTTTGGGCTTTGTTTACTCTTTATTTCCTCCCTAATAAGACGAGATGGCTCAGTAGGTAAAGGCACTTGCCACCAATCCTGATGACCTGGATTGGATCCCTGGTGGAAAGAGAGAAGTGACTCCCTCAAATTGTCGTGTGACCTCCACCATGTGTGGAAGGGGAGTACAGGTGCCTGCACTCGCCCACCTACCCTCACACAACTAACGTAATAAAACCAGAGGCAAGCGGATCTCTGTGAGTTCCAGACCAGCCTGGACTATCAAGCGAGTTCCAGCACAGCCTCCAAAGCCACAGAGAAACCCTGTCTCGAAAAACCAAAAAATAAAAAATAAAAAAAAGAGGCCCTTTCAGTAATAGTAAGATGAGAATGTAAAAGTGCTTAAGCATCAGAATGCTATCTAAAACTAACACTGGCTCTTTGGTCTTGGATGACTTCCTGGAGTGTAGGGAAGGAATGGTGTCAGGTCTTTAATCAGTGAGTAGTCTCCTGGTAAATCTTAGAGCCCCGAGGTACCACTTACTCAACACCTTATATGGAGCTGCTGCTGCCCCACCGCCTCCTCCTCCACCTCCTCTTCCTCCTTCTTCTCTTCTTACTCCAGACTTGATGCCCGGTGACCTGTGAGACGGGGAGAAAGTTGGCACAGCACCAGCTCTGCAGCAGCAGGCTGTTCTGTGTGTACTCTGAACCAGTCACTAACCTGACAGGAGCAAAAAGAAAAGAAAACAAACAACCCCCCCAACCCGGAACTGTGCTTCTGATGCAGTAGTATCTAAGGTTATATGGTTTGTCTTTTGAACATAAAGGAAATTTTAGTTTGACTTTGTGCCAAGATACAATACCCCTTTATTTGTGATTACACAGATGACTAAAAAATACTCATTAAAAATGTATATTTTCATTTTTGTTGATTCTATCTGTTTTGCAGATTGTATATAGAATTATTGCAGAGACTCCGGTGGTTGTCAGTTTAATTAACTTCTCTGTCACACTTGCATGTGTAAGGAAAAGAGGTTGGACTATATGCATTTAGAGTCATTTTCAATTGTAAGATGTTTCTACTTGTTTAAAAAAAAACTTCATGGTTGTTGGAAAGCCTTGAGGATTAGCTGGTTCAAACAGCAACAAAACATCCTTTGGAAAATCAAAGTTCCCATGTCCTCATTAGTTCCTCAAAGGGCATTGGAAAATGCCCTTTAATTTTAAGATCTCAGAGGGTTTGCCATATACAAATGTCCTCACCGTGAGAGAAATTATCTGGGGATGGAATATTGTGGGTAAATTTGAGCTTTATGATGACACTTTACAATGCTTTATCTTGATAACCTATTTACAATATATTTTAGCAGAGTTGGCATTTTATTGAAATACCATATTAGTGTCTTCAAGTCACTGTCTTAAGTTACAGATTTCCAAGGATGCATGAGAATTTGTTGCAAAGTGAGGTAGATTCCAGTAAAGTAGATAACACTGTTATCTTCTAGATAGCTACTTCCTAATATATATTACTAGTGTAAACACTCTTGCTTTACTCAGGGGATTATAGTTCATCAGAGAGAGAATCTTATTTTGACTGGAGAATTTTATGGTACTGATGCCTCTGTCACAGAATCTTACTAGATATTTTGAGGCAGATATATTCAGCCATTTCCTACAGGTAAAAAAATTACTACATAACAAAGAAAAGTGCTTCATGAGTTGAGTTTGCTATGCTTGCGTTTTGCCTTTCAGTTCACATGGAAGGCATAAAGGAATAAAAATTTGATACTGTATTCCAGGAAAATATTAGGATGCGAAGAACCAATTACTTGATTTCTACCCCTGTTCCCTTTTATAGTTTTAAGTGATGGTCTCCCAAGCTATTCTGAACACATACTCTAATTAGTACTCTGTCATCTTCTAACTCGCTTTATCTTTGTAATCTGAAGAGAAAAATGTGACTTAAGAAAAAGGTAGCTGTCTTTTTGGAGGGATGAGGTAGTTATGAATTAATAACATAAAATATTACAGAGGCTGCCAGTTTCAAAGGCCCTGGAAGAATGTTGACTTTGCAAATAACTGTTCACAAATTAGTCTTTTTTTACAGCATGTCTGGCCAGTGTCTAGGCACTAAAAATGACTTGAGGTGAATGATTTCTTTTCATTAAATATTCTTTCAAATAAGAAAGACCTCAAACACTCTTCTGAGAAGAATTGTATTACTGTGCTACAGAACATGGGCATGCATATTTTTCTAATGATTTCATAAATATGTAAGTGTATACTGAATTCTGTTCCATAGCTCTTGTCTCCTGTATTATCTAGTAGTTGTTTTTTTTTAATGAGGGCCATATGTCAATATATATTTAAAATGTCAAATAATTTCAGATAACATATAAAATCAACTGTGAATCCCAGTTCTCACTTCCTTCTCTGGCTTTGTCTACCTTCAACTACTTGACTTTTGTTATTGTTGATTGCTGTCCTCCTGGTCAGTGTGCTCTTCTCTGCTTGTTTTCTTTCTAGTGCATCCCCAGCGGTCCCCTGCTTTGGAAGGAAGATTAACTCCCCTTGTCCTCTCCGGTAAAGAGCCTTTCCATCTCCTGCCTTCTTTTCCTCAGATTCCCATGATAGTTAATGCTGCGGATTTGGGTAGATCTGAGTCTCTATGCTTTATTTAAAAACCTTAGCATGGCTGCCATCTGCTCTACTCTGCTCATGTCCCTCATTCTATTTGATTTTCATTGGAGTGAATTGTTGTGATGTTTCGCTATTTACCTAGTTTCTATGTCACTAACTTATTCTCATTTGCTCTGTCCCCCCAGTTATACAAATCTTCTCTTCCTGATGTGATAATCTTGATGTTAGTGACACTTCTTCCAGAGCCCCTGATCCACACCTTTTTGGGCTGATTGCTGCCCTGGGCTGCCTGGCTGTCATCCTTGGAGGCCCCTGAATTTCCATGCAAGAGACCTCTTCTCCTGTGAGGTCCCTGCTGGCGTCCAGGTCGTCTTTCTTCATCACCCCAGGGTGCACTGGAGGTCACGATTTTGAGACCTTTCTTATCAGGCTCTTGATTGATGGCTTAGTTGCTTCAGAGTCCTGGGTTGGGCATTATTTTCCCTCACAATTTCAAAGGCATTTGGGCCATTTGTTTTTACATTTCTAAAGTGGCATCTAGAGGAACCTTCCCAGTTTGTCCTCAAGCCTTTGTCTCTAACTTTCCTGGTGTAGGCAGGATTTTGTTTGTTCCTAACTTTGCTTGGCAACTGTAGTTTTCTGACATTCCGTGCTGTGCGTTGGTATATGGGCCTTTTCCTAGCCAGTCTACTGGGCTCTTTAAGGGGAAACCCTCAAGTTCTGCAAGACTCTCTCAACATTTTCCCTAGCTCTCTTGACTCTCCTATAGCAATCCTTAGTTTTCAGTGCTTTCATTTTCTGCTTTCTGTCAATGTCCTGTTTTCTGGGAGATTCTCCCTGGAAATTTAAGTCTTTTATTTTGTGTCATGATATCCCACTGGTGATTTTCTTCCATGCATGGCATGTATTTTGTTTACTTTGTTTAGAAAATTTTATTTATTTTTGGTTTTTGAGACGGGGAAAGTCTTTATGCATCCGAGTGCTTGCCTGCATGCATGTCCTGTACCATGCTTGCCTGGCACCCTGGGAGGTCAGAAGAGGGTATTAAATATCTCTGGTACTGGAGTTACAGACAGTTGTGAGCCACCATGTGGGTGTTAGGGACTAACCCTGGATCCTCTGCAAGAGCTGCCGGTGCTCTGAATTGCTGGGCTGTCTCTCTGGTACCCATTTACTTACTTTTGAGACAGGGACTCTGGCCCTTGAACTCCTGAACCTCCTACCTCCACCTTCCAAGGGCTAGGATTACAGACTTGTGCCACCATGCTTGTTTTATGGGGGCCTGGGGTTCAGTGTTGGCTTTTTTTGCACACCAGCTGGGCATGTATGTCCAGCCTTCATGTCTCTTACCTTTAGATGAAAGTACATGTATATAAACTTACACACTCTATCTCTGCTTACTCTGAGCTATTATGTTTTCCCCCCCTCTGTTTTTGTCATCTGTTCTTATCAATAGTTTCTCAGATGTCTGGCAATCTTTGTTTGTCTACTTATTTTCAAGGGTATTTGGTCTTTTATTGGATGGGTTCCGAGTAATCAGATTTCTCAGCTGACCAGATACTCCACACACGAGTCTTTCAAGCTGCAGTGTTGTGAAGATGAGTCTTGAAGTCAAGGCTCCGGAGGCCCCTGTGGGTAGGGCTGGGCACTGGGGTACCCTGCATTGTTGTCTCATTTCATTCTTCTTTGTGCCGTGTGCTTTGCCTGTAACTTGTGCCTGAGGAATCCGAGATTGGAGTCTATTGGATCTTTTTCCGGGTAAAGATATGAAGTGTTTGGTGGTTGGGACGTCGCCTGGATCCATAAAGTGGGGAGCAGACCTTAAAGTCTGTTCCCCAATTCAAAGGGTTTTGAGCTAGTCTGTTTTTAGTACTGTGTTCACCTGATTCTGGAACCCGGGTCCACTCCTTGCTGAGCTTCTTGTCCGTCCTGGGGAAGCCATTGCTGGCTCACTTCTCCACCCCTCTTGTTTAGATTCAGAGTCATGTGGTTTGCAGCATCAGATGCTGTGCTGTCTTCTGTGCTCTGTTGTCCAAGTGTGCGCGACATTTCAAAATTGATTCTTAAATGACCTTGGTGCAGTTTCAGGGGCCGGTGGTCAACTTGCCACGTGAATCAGAAGCCCTTCCCTTCTCTTCCTCCCTAAGAAGCAATCTGGTCCAAAGGATAGATGTCGTGTGGGCACTTCCCCACACCAGCAGTCCCGGAGAGGAGCACACACTGTCTCTGGTTAGAGTCTGTTGTAGGAAGGTGTTGTGAGCAGATGCACACTGTCTTATTCTCCTCACGCTTGCACAGGGAACCGGCACATCGCACTCTGAGGAAGTGGGGGTTAAGGCTGTATCGCTGCTGTCAGTGGCTCTAGATCCCCTTCCACATTGGTCATGTGGCATTGGCTTCCTCTTCAGGAAGATGAAGGCATCCTTCTCGAGCATGGGTGATCGGAAACAGAGGTCCAGAGTGTTCAGTCCAGTGCATGGAGCTTCCCTTTCCTTCCATGAAAGTTGAGGCTGATTGGATCGGCTGGGCCATTCTAAACCTAAATATCTGCCACTAATGCATTTTAAATATGGACTGTACTTTTGAGTGGCTTAGTGTTTCACAGTGGATTTGTAGTGTTGTAGCCTATCCTCATGGACCAGAAGATGCTCGGTGTAGGTACATTTCTGTATTGGGTTTGCTGAGCCTTTCTCTTGCTCCCATCCTCCTCCTCACTCATGGCTCCTCCTTGTCCATGCTGGGCTTTTCAATTTCTGCAGCAAATCAAGTCCTTTGGCTCCTCAGGCTAACTGGAGCTCGCCTTATTCTCTGTGTGAGAACTTCTACTTTCAGCTAAGACAGCCCCACCCCAGGCTTCCTATCTAAATCAGGTTTCCTTTGTCAGACATTCTCCCCCAGCTTTGGAAGTACAATTGATAGACAATCTGGCAAACTTCTCCAAGGTTCACAGCACTTTCTCACTGCCAATGTTTAAGTGTAATTTGGTGTGACTTCTTCTCTGGGCCCTAACTTGCATGAGGGCAGGGAGGGTATCTTCATGTTACCTTGCTGTCTCCCTCTTGGGATGAAGGAGCAGCCAATCATCATTGATCAAATGAATGAAGACTATCAGCTCAGGACACAGATTCTGTCAGCAGCTTCTAAGCTGTGGCTGCAAAGGGACCCTGATCATTTTAAGTACTGGAGTTAGTTCTTTACCCCTGTGTGTCTTGTACTTTATAGCCTGTAGGATTAAACAGGTTCAGACTTTGATGATCATCATTCCTGTCATCCGTTCATTCTGTTAGCTCTCTGTTGCTGGGACATAATACCTGAGGAAATTTATTGGGAGGGCGGGGGAAGGGTTTATTCTCATTCATATTTTCAGTGGCTTCTGCTCATGGTCTCTTGGTTCTATTATTTTGGGCTCATGTTGAGATTGGTGTTTGAATTTGAATCCAAAATGTGCCCCCTCCCCCAAGATCACGGTTCGAATGCTTAGTCCCCAGATTATGGTGCTATTTTGATGTTTGTGGAGACCTGAGGAGGCTGGGCCCGAGTGGTGGAAGCGGGTCCCTTGAAGGCTGTACCTGCCCCGGGTTCTAGTCTCTCTTGGCTTGCCAGGGTGCCCTGCGAACAGACCACCTCCTCACACTCACGTGGCCTTGGATGGAATGATCCACGTGCCATGACTTCCCTGCTATGGTGTACCATATTCTCTAACGCCATGAGCCTAAGCAAACCTTGCCCTCTGAAACATTTGTTCGGTTAGGTATTTTGATCCCAGAGGTGTAGAAGTAACTGACACAGTGAGGGATCTGACAGAACACTCCTTCTGAGCTTCGTGGTAGCTGGAAAGCAAAGCAAGCGAGCAAGGGACCAGAGTCTCAGATCCCCTTCAGTGGTGTGTTTTGGGACAGGCCTGTAACTGGTCTGTCAGAAATGAAGACATTCTAAAGGCACACTCTATTTCTCAATCTGACTACCAGGCTGTGGAAACAAAGGCTTACAAAGAAATGGGAATTTCCCCAGGGATCTCTATGTGGGGAGGAGGAAAGGGCACCAGCCGGAGGGGGACCGTGTCTCCCTGAAGGCAATTTCATACATCTCCAACAACTTGTCAGACCATCTGCAAGATGAAACTAAGAGCATGATAATGATGGGTCAGTGGAGGACAGGCCCACATCTTGACCATATCTGCTTAGACCTGCATGCCCTCCACTTGAATTTTGATCTCATTTCAGATCCCAATGGGCTTGAGGTGGCTGCTGGATCTCTTTGTGCCTCTTCCCATTGTGGCCACATTGAATTCATTTCCTTTTTGTACTTTCCATTTTTAGTTTGCCCTTTTCGTTGTCTTATTGGGAATGTGTGAGACTTGACTTGGAGTATGTGTTATGACCTCCATGTTCAACAACGGGTCCAACCCCTACTAGAGCCATCGTGCTGATAGCCTGATGACTAAGCCTTTAGCCACAACTCTTTAAGAGCCTAGCTGGAACTTTCCAAGTCCACTAACTTGACATAGTCTAGGTTACACCAAAGAAGAATGCTAGTGGTGGAGGTAGGAAGGGTGGCCCAAGCCAGTGGGGGAGGCTAGGAGCAGGAGACTAGCTGGTCTGCTCTACTAGATGTGGACAACAGAGGCTGCCTCTCTTCTCCCCCTAGGAAGTGACGACTTTGAGGAAGCTGACAGGGCAGTTTAATATAGCGCTCCTCAGGTAAGTCTAGTTACTGTTTCCAGAGGTACCTTTGACCAGAAGTTCCTAGATAGTGAGGAGGAACATGACTTATCCCTCAGTTCTTCACAGAAAAACATCAGTTAAACATGGTGCCCCCAAATAAGACTTGTTGAACTTTAAACCTACATGCCAAAGTGAGGGCTCTGAGTGCCGAGCTCATAGCAAGTTTGTCAGAAGTACATGAGAATTGACAGCAAGGGTGGACATTAGTATGTGACTGTTCCCGTGTTCTTCCATGAAGAAAGTGCACAAGCCACGCTTACTCCAGCTTCTTAAGTGTCAACAGCTAGAGTTCTGCTTGCCCTAAAACAGGCAAAATGTTGAGAACCTGTGCCTTAATTATAACCATTGATAACAAAACCAAGGAAAACCTTCAGTTTTTAAATCTTTTAATCTGCACAGAAATAGGAGGAAGAAGGTCACAAAACTTGTAATTTTATTACCACTGGCAGCTACTTTGAATGTGTGGATGCAGCGTTGGGTAATTAATTTATCAGAGTTCTAAGAAGACTACAGCTTGAAGTTAGTTTAAATACCAACTAAAAGATTGATAGGAGTTCAGATGTAGGTACTGTAGGTTCTGATGAGCAATTCAGAGCGATACCTGTCGCCAAAAAGCCTTTGCTCACTCTTGACAGTTTGAGGTTAGGTTCCCAGAAGGGTTGAGAGAGAGATAGAGAGAGAAGTGAAAGCACGGGCAGTCCAGAATTCCTGCAAGCCTCCTGTGGGAATCCTGGGATAGAGTGGAATCTGGCCTCGATGATGGTCATGTGTGTCCAGTGTGTGGTTTTGTTTTCTTTTCTCTATCACCGTTAGTAATAGAATTGCCACAATGGGACACTTTGTGGTTTAGTTAATATTTTACAGACATAGATGTTGATTTTTGTCTCTTACAGGGAAAATCACTTATACTTTAGTAGCTAGTTTTTTATCACCCAACTTTGCAGTGTTGTCTAGGTTGGGGATTTTATAGAACTATACTATTAAAAACAAGTACTAAAGTGTGTGGCTGAGGGCTGTGTGAGACTTTACGAATGTGGACCTTAGGAAAACAGAACTCATTGGCTGTCACTGAGTTCATAACATGACTTCCTCCCTGTCCTGAGAAGTTTGTAACCTCTAAATAAGTGAGCTCTTTGAGAATGCAGAGAGGAAGCCTTCTGGGGCTGCGGAGGCTCTGTGCTGTCCTTCCTCACTGGGGACTGCTGAAAATGTCACGTCCACAAACAGTTCCAGGAAGCATTCATTTGTGTACCAAATATCTGATGGTTCCAATGGTTAAAATGATTTTCAGTAGTCAGCATTACCAAGAAACAGAGGCTTGTGTAAGATTACCAAAAACTATAATTTCATGCAGGCAGCTATGTTAATCATAGGATATTTGCTATTATTTCACACTCATTAGGAAATAGGAACAGGATATTATTACAGTTGTTCCATTTGCGCCTTAGGAAAGAATTGGTGTCAGTCAGGAATCTCTTCTAACGGATAAGAAAGGGAGTTTCCGTGCCAGGCAGCGTATTTATGAAGATGCCATTCTTGCCACTCATTCTTCTGCTGTGTCCTTGCAGCTGGTAGGAATGTGATGAGAAGTGAGGTGTTGTTTGCAATAGATTTCAGCTTCTTCTCAGTCTGGCTAGGGATAATTTTCTTTCTAGATGGTTGATATCAAACGCTGAATTGTGTCCTCTGAAGTATGTGTGTGTGAGGGAGGGGAGAAGTGGGGGAAGGAGGGAGGGAGGGAGGGGAGAGAGAGAGAGAGAGAGAGAGAGAGAGAGAGAGAGAGAGAGAGAGAGAGAGAGAGAGAGAGAGAGAATGAGCACCGTCTTGCTCTGCATCTAGGAGTATAAGATGAGCAAGATGAGCCCAGGTGGCAAAGAGAAAACAATCCCCGGTTATTTTCAAGGTATTTGGGAAAGATGTTGGCTGGATATCCGTGGACAACAGAGAACCATCAGAATCCCCGTAGAGCCTGGGAAATTATCCATGTAGGTCCTATCCTTAGAGCAGAAACAGTGGCTTCTCTGAGACTTCTCATATGTTGGTCTCAAATTAGAAATATGTTAAGACTTTTGTTGTTGATTTCGTCCATGAAAGGTGATATTTTGAGTATTAGTTTGAACTTTAGAAACAGGAAAATATCCAGGCATTGTGGCACATACCTTTAATTCCAGCAATCAGAAAGCAGGGACAGGCAAATCTTTCTGAGTTCCAGGCCAGCCTGATCTGTGTAGGGAGTTTGGGCTACTGTGTCAGGGCTACATAGTGAGACCCAAAATCAAAGGTAAATAGATAAACTAAATAAAGGGAAAAAAGAAAATCCCACACCTTCCTTTCCAACTAGTTTAGCAGTAACTTCATGTTAAATGGCCTTATATATCTTAATAGGGGAGGGTCATTTGTTGATTTTCAACATTTCTCTTACATGTGTTTCCTATTGCTTGTGCAACAAACATACTGTCATATTTTTAGTAGGTGAAAGTAGAGCATGTTTATTATTGTTTGGGGAGTGCAAGGTCAACAGTGGGTTCTCACCAGTATAAAATTATAACTGAGTTCCCTTTTGGGGGCTCTAAGGAGAGGGACATCCACTTTGTGCCTTCCCAACATCGAGAGCCTGTCTGAGTCACTGGCCTGTTAGGTGCTTTTCATCTGGAAACCAGCTGCGTCTGTCATTCTCATGGCGTCATCCCTTTGGTTCAGGCCCCTCTGCTTCCCTCTTCCCTGTGGGAAGACTTATGGTTACACGGGGCCCATCTGAGCTAACCCAGGGTCATTTTTTAAAATCTGCGGATTGCCACCCCACTCTTGTACCTCTGGGCCATAGTTGCAGGTTTCAGGAAAGAGAAAAAGGACATGGATTCTCTCTCTCTCTCTCTCTCTCTCTCTCTCTCTCTCTCTCTCTCTCTCTCTCTCTCTCTCTCTCTCTCTCTCTCTCTGTCTCTCTCTCACACACAGAGAGAGAGAGAGAGAGAGAGAGAGAGAGAGAGAGACAGAGAGAGAAAGAGAGACAGAGACAGAGAGAGATTGAGATTGTTCCTTGATTCTCCTATGGTATGGGAGGGTATTCTTTTACTCTTCCTGCCTAAAACAAGTTAACAGTAAGGCTCTTAAAGGATCAAGAATCATTAAATTCAGGCAAAAAAGGGGGGGGGGAAGGGTTGGGTATTCCTTCCTATGACTCTCAAAATGCCCATGTTTTATGCTGTGAGAGTAATCTCTTATTCCCTTGAATTTCTTGACAGTTGCATTTAGCCAACTTGATTTTTATGTATATATGGTTTTAAATGCCTGGCTTGAAGTTTGCCAAGGAGTCTCACTAAAGTCAGGAGATGAGGGAGGGAATTTATGTGATTTGAGGCTACCTTTTAAAGACATATAGAGTCCATAATACTTGTTAAAAAGATTATAAGGATGCCAGGCAGTGGTGGCACATACCTTTAATCCCAGAACTCAGGAGGTAGTGGTAGGTGGATCTCTGTGTGAGTCTGAGGTCAGCCTGTTCTACAGAGTGAGTTCCAAGACAGTCAGGACTACATAGAGAAATCCTGTTTCAAAAAACCAAAACAAACAAAGAAACAAAAGGACCATAAGGAAAGCTTTTTAGCACCATAGCAACAGGTGGTGGGGTCATTGCAAAAGGGTCCTGCTGACAGGGAGACATTGTGTTCAATTCCACATTCAGTATGAACTGGTAAGAGAGTATAACCAGCAAGCAGTGAAGGGGATAAGGGGTAGAAAATTACTAAGTGGATTCTGGCTAGCCAGAGTTCTTGTGGAAGACAGGCCAAGGCAATCTGTCCCAACTGGGGGACTGGCGGAGGCCAAAACATGCCTATCAGAGAAGGCTCTTAAGTGTATTTACCTAGCCCGGCCCATTGCTGAGACTAGACCTTTACAGGGAAGTGCAGTGCGGGCTTGTGCTCAGCAGGGTTCCAAAGCCTGGCTGAGTAGGCAAAGAACCCCTGGCAGCCTCCTAAAGCATGGTGCCTCCTCTTTCCATGGCGGGATGGTAGGTGGGGCATTGGTGATGGGAATGAACTAGGAAGGGTGGAAAGCATACATCTGGGAAACAAACTCAGAATAATGCATGGAGTCCGGGCAAAAGGATGGAGGTGAGTGATACCCACTTCCTGTCTCTGGCAAGCTAATGGCATGAGCTGAGCGTGAACCGAGGCACACTCTAGAGCTGGCAAGCATCACAAATGCTGTAGGTGGTGCCTCTACCAAAGTCACCCCTTGAACCACAAGAAAGTAGTGGAAACAAATGACTGGTGGAGATGATTGGCACTTTCCTGTTAATGCTTATGATATCTAAATAAAACCTCTTGAGTATAGTCATTGAAGAAGTACGGTTTAATTTATTGAGTTACTGTTTTATCCTATCTGTGGTAGATTACAGAGAGATAAATGAGGCTGTATAGGAAGAATTTTGTCAGCAACCCATGATACAAGGAAAAATGTATTCAGGCTTTGAGTGTCTGAATGTGAGGCTGGTGTCACCCTGACCCCTGCTTAACCCTTGGGCAGGTTACAGGTTATCCTTTTTGGAGCTGGATAATTGTATCAACTACTTCTGATGAGGGCTTTTTGTTTTTTCCCCTCTACCCTTTCTTATGTGATATCAAGTACCTCAGTTGGTTTGCAAACACTTGTTTCTCCAGCCTGTTCTTAATGCAAGTCATGGCATAAGCTTGCCTTCTGTGGCGTTTTCATGTCTTGGCTGCCTCTCAAAGCTCCAGGTAAGCAAATTTGGCTGTTGTGTGTCTGATGAAGGCTTGTCATTTTGATACGCCATTATGCTCCGTGTTTCCTAAGCCTTTTAAAATTGCTGAATGTTTTAAATAAGTGAATGAGCTGATGTTGTTTGGACTTGCATCCCCCACCCCAATGTTAAGGTCCTGATTGAATCTTGTTGGTGCAAAGCATCCAGACCTTTTTAATGTATGCACTAGACAGGTTGCTTGTAAGAAATGTAGGCAGGTAAAAGGATTAGTTTTAATTATGCTCAGAGCTAGTGTGATCATGAAGTAGGGGTAGCCCCTCCCGCTTTCCTGGGACACCAGCCTTAAGACATGGACCTGAAAGGCGTGTTAAAAGAACAGTCATTTAGCGTTCCTTCCTTGGCATTGGTGAGATGTTTCTCATTACCTGGAGAACACTGAGACAAGTTCATGCTGTTTTCTTCAATGAATTGCCTGGCTAGTATTTCCTTTCCCTTTTGTCTCATGCTTATAATTCCCGAAGCTCTGTCAGCACATTTTCATGCCGGGTCTTTTAAAGTGAGCCGGAGGTGGGGTAGGATGAACTGTCCTGAGCACACCAACACACAGAACCAGCAAAGAATTCGCCAGCGCAGGACAGGGCATCTTTCAATGGCCTGCCCTTAGGATGTTTTTTTTTTTTTGGAGGGGGGGTCACTCTTTGAGGCACACACTAGGATCAGTTATTGTGGAGTAGGGTGGAAAGAGACCCAGACTTGATCATTTTTAGTTTTGTTTCCTTTCCCTTTTCTTTTTCTTTTAGTTTTTCATAGCAGGGTCTCTCTGTGTAGCCCTGCTGTCCTAGAACTGGCTCTGTAGACCAGGCTGGCCTTGAATTCGAGGTCTGCCTGCCTCTGCCTCCTGAGTGCTGAGATTAGAGGTGTGAGTCACCCCGGCACAGCTTCCTATCCCTTTTCTAGAATTAAAAAAAGAGTATTAAAATAAAAAATGAAGCCTTTTTAATGATATCATTTACTGCAAAAAAAAAGGGGGGGTGCAGCACCGGGCTTATCAACTACATTCTTACATTTTTCCAGTTGATCTCGGTTGAGAATGGAACTTTGTGACCATTTGAAAAGCTCTATAGCTACTTTTCCTTTATAATTCAAACCATAAAATTTCAGCATTTGATACTTCTTTACTTTGTTAGGAAGTATAATTATAAAAAATGTGCTTTGAGATAACTTAATCTTTGGCCTGTTTGAGTTTTTCCTGCCAAAGGTTTCTTTTGAAAATGAGTTATGAAAATGTCTCTTCACTTTATCAAGCTTTAATTTTAAATAATTTTAAAATTGAACAACTATAACTTCAAATACTGAGGCTTCTCTTTCTCTCTCTCTGTTTTTAAATACTACTTAACCCTTACCTACAATTTTATTTTCTGTGTTTTCAGTTACCTGCTTTCAAGGGCATTTGAAAATACTAAACAGGCGACCACCAAAATAGACATTGCGTTAATATTAAGCTGCATGCCGTTCTGGGAAGTTGTAATGAAAACCTTGTGCCGTCCTGCTTCACCTCTCTGAGGATGTGAGTCATTATTTTGTTGGGTAGACTTGGTACTATATATGGCACCCACCTGTTGTTCACTTAGAAGCTACTGGGTTATCAGACCGATTGTCCTAATGGTGTAATGCGTGGGCTCAAGATAACCCTATTTTACTTAATGGTGTGAAGCTGACAATTTATTATCATGTATTCTCATTGTTCTTATGATGTTATTGTTAGTGTCATTTCTGTGTCTCGTGTATAAATTAGACTTTGTTTTAAGTGTGTGTCTAGAGGCATGTAGGGCTCACTGCTGCTCACAGTACAGGCATCTCCTGGGAGTCTTAGAACTTACTGTTTGCAGATAAGAGAGTACTCCTGTGTGTGTTTTAGCTCAGGCAGAGCTGGTGTTGTGTGGTCTTTTGTACAATTATGATGAATTATACATTCAAAATCTGCCAAGTTTTTTCCCTTTATAAGCAGGTGGGGGGATTAGATCATGTGAAAATATAAAGTGTGCTATGACCTAAAATATCCTTAATTTGAGCAATAAGGGGAAATGTAACATGTAGCCGGTGGCGATGTTGAGGGACCCCTGCTTCTCCTAGGGTCCTTAGGCTCTGCCTCAAAATAACATTTTGTTCTCACTGCTGAAAGATGTTCAGACAACTTGGACAGTGCTACTACATTTTCAGTCTAGCACACTTTAGCAGAAAGAAAGAAAACAACAGAGAACGAACAACTCTACCAATACTAAAGAAAACAAGGCCTTTAAACATCATAAAAAGCTAAAAACAAGTGTATGTTTCCTGCAAAAATTAGGCCATCACCAGGAACAGGTATTTCTCCTGCTTGGGGATCAGTATATGGTCATTGATTTTAGTCTCCAGTCCTATCCAGTCATAGGAATTAAAATACAGCAGGGCCGATCATTCTAATGACCTTTTCTTTGCCCCGTCCCCATTGGAAGGAGAGTCTGTAAATCACAAAATACTGCAGCATCACCATGTTTCTGCACATTTCTGTTAAGAATTTTATTAGCTAACCCATAACTCTTACTACAGCTGTGTAAGCAGGTTCATATATAGAGAAAAGAGAACGCGCCCGATCTCATCTGATCTTGGATGATAAGTAGGGTGGGGCCTGGTTAGTACTTAGATGGGAGAAATGAAGTAGCATCAACTATGTGAATTCCAGAATCTTGAATAACAACTAGACGTTTTCTATTATCTCTTACCAAGAAAAAGAGTGTAGTCAGTGGCATGGTATAATAACAATGATAAACAGCACTAGTTGTTGATACAACACTATTGCAAGCATGTTGAATTTTGTTTGAATGATGTTTGAATTACTTTATGAATAATTTAGTTCTTCCAGTAACTATACTATTATTCTCGTTATTGAGATGAGGTGAGGCTCAAGGAACTTAGGAGGTTTGGCAGAGGTGGCTCAGCAAGTGAGTTAAGACCTGGTGAGCAAGCCCAGAAGATTTCTAGGATTTGCCTTGCCTCCTTAGCTTAGCTGTGGCCACATTCTCCTACCCATTGAGGAAGCTTTATTCAGAAAAAACAAACAAACAACAGGACCTTGGTGTTTTTTTCACAGAAGGACTGTTGCTTATAAATCAAGTGCTCTTAGCTGCTAAGCCATAGTAGTAGATATTCCTAATGAATAAAAGTTGGGTTCATTTTCTTTCATATCTCTATTGATGGCTGTCTAAGTCAGGATTTTAGTTTTCTTTTGTTAAATAAGGCCCTATATTTAATATTGGTACACATGTAAATATTGACTACAAGTAGCTTGAGTTTTTAAGAGGACCACCCCACTTATACAGGTGGTTTTTCTTACTTGAAGGGATATAATACTGATAATCAAAACTTTCAAACACACATACACACACACACACACACACACACACACACACACACACACACGACAAGTGAAAGACTTGGACAAGTCATGATTTTTATTTTTTTCTTTCAAAGAATATTTTGTGTTTCATATTAATTTTATAATTATATTTTTGATGATACACTTTGCTCTTGTTCTTATAAAGTATTTTTCAAAGTTGAAGACCAGGAGTATCTTTCTAAACACTCATGGGAATTATGCGTTAGCTAGAAGAGCGGGGATTGGTTGTCATGGAGTCTAGATTGCCCTGGAACTGCCCATGTAACTGAAGATGACCTTGAACTATTGGTCCTCCTGTCTCCACTTCTCCAGTGCTGGAATTGCAGACCCGTACTTACACCCTCTTATACAGACCCTTCTTATATCCTCCCTCCTCTTTTAGTACTGAAATTGAACCTCACTTCAGCTACATTTGGGGTTGTATTTAACTGATTAACTGTGTTTACTTTTATATATTGATTTACCTGTATCCCAAGCACATTGAGTAAAAAAGATTTAGACTGAAACCATGGTGAGTTGAGGGGGGCATTCCACAGCATTTTGGCTCTGATATAATGTAGGTGCTACATTAACAACATGAACTAGGTAAGAAAGTGCAGAGTGTGGTGTGAGTCTGTTATGGGCAGGAGGTAGAAACGTTGGGCCTTTAGACAGGACAATGACACTGTAATTTGGGCAGAAGAAAGGTAAATTCATATTTTTAAAAAAAATATGCATTTCTAGTATCTCAAGTGTTACCTCTGTGTCATTTCCATCTATCAGTAGGGAAAAATTGGGGACACCATATATTTTGTGGGACACTCAGGCCAGCCTTTTGAGATTCTAAGAAGCTTGAGAGGCCACCAGCTATACTTCTTGAGAAGTTCACACAGCTAGGTCACACTGTTATATGAGGTAGGGCAAATAGTTTATTGTATGTAATTAATTTATTAGATATGCTAATGTCAATCTTCTATTTCGCCTTCTAAGCAGTTTTTAATGTGTAAAATCACTGTTAAAAATGCACACTATGAGGACATTCTGTCTTTTTTTTTGTTACCTTTCTGTCTCATCATTTTGTCACAACAGTGTGTGTGTGTGTGTGTGTGTGTGTGTGTGTGTGTGTGTATAGCTAGGTTACATTTTTTTTTAATTGGAGTGGAAATTGGGAACTTTTCATTTTGGTGGCTGGGAAGTGCACCCAGCTGAAACCCATCAACCACTTAGACTCCATGCTTCATTTGAATTGTGCTTCTGGATACAAATCAAGGATGATAACTGTGAGTTTCATAACTTTCTCTAACTTGATTCAAAAATGTTTTGGGGCCAAAATATTTCTGAGACCTTTTCTGCCTTCTGCTGGCAAGGCACTACCAAGGTTATCAAGGTCAAGACTGTGTTCCTGGGTCTCATAAAAACAAAGGAGCAACGAGGAAGGGGTTCATCGTGTCTTGTCTTTGCATGTGCTTATCTAGCAATGATTTATCTGTTCTTGCTCAAGATGAATATTCGCTGGGTCTGTGCCTCTGAAAGTAAAATCTGTTATCTGTTAGGTATTTTAATCTGTCTTAAAAGTGCCAGTATTCTTTCATTGGAGTTACAGGTTTGGAACAATGTAAAATAAATTAGGAAGGGGAACCATGTCTTTGGAGAAGGCTGAGTGGGCAAGAATGGGCCATAGAAAGTCAGAGTTGGAATAATTCCAATGTGGTGACTAAATTTCATTAGTATTTATTACCTTAGTCTCCCAGAGGATACCTAGTTGAAGTGGAAGTTTTCATTTGAGATGTTTTTTTAAATTTGACGTTATTATCCTCCAGGATATTCCATCTCTAAATTATTTAGTTTTTTTAAATACAGTCTTGTTTATTAAGGTAAAACAAGTTAATTCTATAAACATGAGTCTGGATAATTAACACAGATCCATTTGTGTTAATCAGTGGATCAAATATTTATCAAGCATCTAGCATGTCTAGCTATGATATATTTATTGACGCAATTACATTTCTGGCAAAAGAATGAACACTTTATTGTAAAATAATACAGTGTAGTGAATACTAAAGAAATGTTTAACAAGTAGAATCCATTAAAATAGGATGCTTAAGACACCAGCATATATCGTGGTCAGAAGGCGAGAGACCAGATGAGAATGTTGTGAGACAGTTTCTTATGTAATCCAGACTAACCTGTCAGCTAGTAGCCATTTAGTCAAAATGACCTTAACTTCTGATCCTCCTGCTTCTACCTCTTGAATGCCTCCATGCTTAGAGATTTGTCATTTTAGATGATAGTTTGGTTGGTGATGTACTTATTAAAACATAGGAAACACAAGAAGAAGCAACAAGTGGTTGTTATGGTAAGATTGGTAATGAATTTTGGTTTTTGTTAAGAATATATCTACAGATATAGATGTATAGTGGGGAGTTTAAATTCCATTTTAATTTGCTATCTAAAGAGAGATAAAAACTAGACATGGGTTATGGAATTCATCCAAATATTTGAAGCCACGGGAATAGAAGGAATGACCTGGATTAAACTTAAGTGAAAAGTATTAGTGCTACTAAATGCCTACCCCAGTATCTGTCTCTGCCACTGCTTGTTGAGCTGATGAGTTGGCTCTGCTGGTAAAGGTACTTGCTTTGCAAGCCCAATGACATGGGTTCAATCCCAAGAATCCATGGTGCAAGGAGGAAACCAATTCCTAAAAGTTGTCTTCTGACTTCTTTGTGTATGGTGGATAACGTCCTGTCCAGGCTTTTTATATGTCCCCAACACATAAATGAACAAGCAAACAGATAGATAAATGCTCTGAAATGTGTTGTCGTTTTCCATTTTCCCAGACAGGGCAACCTCTGTTGTTTCTAGTCATTGTCTCTGACTTCCAGACTTCATCTTAGTTGGTTACTTCCTCTCTCCTTTGACCTCTGTGAGGTTGTGATCTTGCCACACTGACTGGTTTCTGCTCTTGTGCCTGTCTTGTAAAGGCTGAAGAACTTTCGGCCTAATATTAATTGTCCTGTTCTTTGTCATTTGTATAAACTTTCTAGGTGGACATTATTGAATGTGCTTTAAAAAGATTAAAGGTTCATTCATGGAAAATATGGCTAGAACATAGAATTCTGTCAGCTGCCATCAGAAAGTCTAGATGGAATGTTAAGATGATGCCTTGAGTTTTTATAACTTGCTTTGGGAAAGGGCTCTAACTTCTATGATTTGCTTTGCAAAAGAGAAGCTCCAGCTTCTGCGATTCTCAAAGGTGAGAAAGAAGGATAAGAGAGATCAGAGAGACCTTGTTCTGAGGCTTTTGCTGTCCTTCCATTCCAAGTACTCACCATGCCCAAGTATCATTTTGGTGGGGGGGGGGGTGTTTTTTGACTCCCAGTAAAGTAATTGGTGGGAAGAGGAATAAGGCAGAAGATTTTAGAGGAGCTTGTCCATCTATTGGGAGAGCCTTGGTTTTCATCTTGAATGAGATAAGCATGGAGGACCTGGGGATTTAAGATGAGAAGTGACCTATCATGTTTTGACAAGATTGCTCTGGCTACTGTGTTGTAAATAGACTATAGGAGGTTAGAGTGGAAACGGAAAGCCAGTTGAAAGCTCTTGCAGTAATCAAGCAACAGATGATAGTGGGTTGGACCAGAGTGGTGAGGGTAGAGGTGGTGAGAAGTAGTTGGATTCCGGATCTATTTTGAAGCTGTTGTTGACAGAATTTCCTGATGGATTGGACATGTGGAGGAAAAAAAAAGAATTGCCAAGGAGTATTCTAGTTACTGGCTTCAGAGAGAGAGGAAGGGAGGGAGAGAGAGAGGGGGGAGAGATTGTTGTCAGTGTGAAGGAGGCAACTGTGAGGAGGATAGCATATGAGATAAACTATTCACTTTTCCCCCCACAATTTTAAAAGTTGTGGTAAAATACATAAAATGTACCGTGTTAGCCATTTTAAAAGTGTAGTTCAGTGGCTTTAATTTGATTTGTAATGTTGTGTAGCAATTGCTATCACCCAACTATGCAACATCCCATCTTGTAGCTCTGAAATTCTATGCCAGACACACAGTAATAAATTCTATTCTTGTCTCCTACTTCTTGCAACTATCACTCAATGTTGGCATTGTGGGTTTGTTTCTAGTGCCCCTAAGTACTCCATAGGCAGAGTGGGAGGAACTTCTGTCCTTTTGAAATTGGTTTCTTTCACAGAGCGTTAGGATCTCAGGATTGATAAAGACTAAATAATATTGCCTTGGATGCATAGACTGCAATTTCCTTACTTTTTCAGCTATCAGCTTACAAGGTTTGCTTGCTTCCATGTTTTATCTCTTTCTAACAAGGCTGCAGTAAACATGAAATGTACAAATATATCATTGGGATAGACTCAGAGGTTGCATACTAGGTCATATAGCAATTCTCTCTTCAATTTTCTTAGGAAGTGCTCTGCTGTTTTTCCCGTACTGTATGCTCTACTCCTGCATCCTTGCCAACACTTGTTATTTTTATTTGTTTGTATAACCATAGAATTCTTCGAAGCCCAAACTCAGTATGGTAGTATTAAGAAGGGTGGTCTTTATGAGGGGACTATGATAAACATCTTTTCATTCACTTAAAAACCTTTTATGTATCTTCTTTGGAGAAATGTCTGCTCAGTGTTTGAATGTCTTTTAGGTCCTTAGTTTAATAAAACCTTGTGTATTTTATCCTTTCTGTGTTACCATGATTAGAATTATTTTTTGTTTTGAAAGCAGCATTGTTGAGACTGGAGATATGGCTCTGTGGTGAAGTATTTGCTGTGCACGCATAAGAACCTTAGTTCTAATCACTAGCACCCACTTAAAAGTTAGGTGTTGTAATGCTTGTCTGTACGGCTGGCACAGGAGTGGGGGTGAGCAGAGATAGGTGGCTGCCTGGGCCTCCCTGACCCACCAGTATTGCCAGAATAGGGAGCTCAGGTTAAGTGGGGAACGGACTCAAAAAATAAGGTGAAGAAGCAGTTGGTGAAAACAGGTTGAGTTAGTTTCTAGCTTTCACATTGCTCACATAGGCATACATGGAACACACACAGACACACACACACACACCATTGTTTAGATTTTGCTGTTGAGGTTTAGGAATTCTTTACCTGTCCTGGATATTTATCTCTTACCAGATGAAACTTTGAAAACTTTTTTTGTCCCCATTCCATGATGTGTTAGTTATTGCCACATTGCTGCAAAGGAAGCAGTTTAAGGAAGGAAAGGTACTCAGGGTTAACAGGCCTGTGTAGTCCATTCCTGCAATAGGAATTTGAGGCAGCCGGTGGATAGGCAGGAGGCCAACAGACGAATGCTGCTACTCGTCTCTCTTCCTCCCTTTTATTCGTCTGGCAACTCGAGCCTGCGGAGTAGTGTCACCCACATTCAGGGAGTCTTTCCATCTCATTTAACCTAATCTAGAAGATTTCTCACCAACATCCAGTGATGTGTCTCTATGGTGATTCTAAATCTGGCACACTGACAGATACACACATGACACCTGTTCATATACTATTAAGCTTTCTAAGTTCAGAATGTCTATATTTTTCATTTGCCCCATCTTTGATGTCATGTTTTAGAAATAATTGTCAAATGCAGTCTCATGAATGGTAGTATATATTTTATTCTGAATTCCATAGATTTAGGTCTTACATTTAGGATTCTAACTTAGTTTATAAAGTCAACTTTTCTATGTGGTGTCAAATGGGGAAGGAACATTTTTTTTTACAGGTGACTATACAGTTTTGTTGGAAACACTGTCTTATGTCTATTGAATAGTCTTGATGTCTTGTCCAAAATTACTCAGTCTTTCGTGTCAAGGTCTAATTCTATTCCATTTATTTGTATCTATCTCTATGCCATTATTATACTGTTTTGATTTCTGTAACTTCCTTTACATCCAGAGGTAAAAATTCTCCCCCTTTGGTTTTATTTTGTCTGTGTGGTCCCTTGAGATTTCATATGAATTGATGTTGTAAAAACATCATGGGAAAATTGTATATAAGTTGCATTGATCCTGTAGGATGCTTTGTGGAGGACTGATTGGTTATCAGTGCATGTGAAGTATCTTCATTTATTTTTTATTTAATTTCATTCATTGGTGTTTTGTAGTTTTCATTGTACAAGTCTTTCAATTCTTTGATTTAATCAATTGTTCATTTTATCCCTTATGTGCTACTAGAATTGGAGTTGTTTTGTAATATCTTTTTAAGACTGTCTTTGGCAGAGATGTGCAACTGGATTTTGTTGTCGGCATAATTTGATGCTAATCTGAAGGGTTTCCCACATTTAAGAAATTATCTGCAAGCAGGAAATTTTACTTTCCTTTTTAATCTGGATTCCTTTGTTTTTTGTCTGTTGTTTTGTTTTTGTTGCTGTTGGTTTTTTCTTTGTTTTGTTTTGTAATAAAATTGCTCTGATTATAATTTCCAGTTATGTGTTGAATTGAGGTGGTTAAAAACATGTACTTTTTCTCTGCTTATCTTCTTAAAAGCTTTCAGTCTTTCACCATTTGAGTGTGATGTGTATAATTTTATGTTGATATAGATTCCTTCCATGTTTGTTGAGTATTTTTAAATTACTAAGTGTTATTGAATTTTGCAGTATTGAGTAATATGGATTTTGTTCTTCATTCTGTTAGTGTATGGCATATCACTACATTTTTATAAAATGAACCATCCTAGTATTCCAGATATAAATCCCACTTGTGTGTGTTATATATTACTGAATTTGATTTGCTCTAGTATATTTGAGGTTGTTGTATCAGTGTTCATAATAGGTATATTGCTTTTGTGTGTGTGTGTCTTGCCTGGTTTTGGTATCAAGGTAACACTGATTATAAAAAAGTTTGCATTGTTCTGTCCTCTTCAATTTCTGGAGAAAGTATCAGGATAATTAATATTAGTTCTTCAAGTTTTGGTAGGATTTTCCAGTGAAGCTGGGTTTTATTAAGAGATTTTGACTATTACTTCAATCATTTTACTAACGATAGTCCAATTCAGTGTCTTGTTTCTTCATGAGTTAGTCTTGGCTGTTTTGTATTTCTGGAAACTTGTTCATTTTGTCTGAGTTATACTGTTTCTTGGAATATAATTTTATAGTGCTCTAATCCTTCTCACCTCTGCAGAATAAACAATGATGAATCACTTTCATTTCTGATTAGTAATTGGAATTCCCCACCCTCTCCATAAATCCATCTAGGTGTAAATCTCTCAGTTGTGTTAATTTCCCCGAAGAACCATTTGGTTTCATTGATTCTGCTGCTGTTTTCTATTGTTGAAGCATTCCTCCCTCCACCCCCTTCCTTTCCCTCCTTTTCTTCCTTCCCCTCTGCTGGGCAGCAAGACGTATGTCTTAGTGTGATCATCTCACAGCAAGGAAAAAGTTGGTGCAGAAGCCAAAGAAGACTTCTTATGCAATTTTCAGGGTTGACTTAAGGCAAGGCAGTTTTGTAGAGGGATGTATTTTGATCAGCATGGGAAATTTGTCCATAAAGTTGGTCTTAATGTGTCCTTAGGCCTAGACTAGTAGACAATAAAGTGACAAAAGCCAATGAGCTGTTGAAATAATTTAGGGGAGATGCCAGTGATTCCCCTTTATGAGCCATATTAGGTAATATAGTATTGTGCTCTAGAGCGCCATGTTTAAGGCGGGATATTTCTGATGCAACAAGTTGGAATGTATTCTCTAACGACTGGTGAGTGTGGCAGGAGAAACATGGATTGTGTCTTACTGCCAGAGGCTTTTGAGGAAAAGGAGGAGCTGCACCTTAATGGTAGAGCCCTGTCAAGATGTGTGAGTCCTTGGGTTCAATCCCCAGCATTGCCAAAAGAAGTCTGTTTGAAATTTAGAATTACGCACAGGTATGATGAAGTAAATGATTTCTCATTATTGATACTTTGATAATGAGTTCAAGAAAATATTGTTTTCTTTAAATCAATGTTTTTAATTGATTTTAACTGGAAATTTTAAGTGTTTACATATATAGGTATATACGTGTACATATATATATACACGCACACATATATACACACTTTGTACACACACATATATAAAATTAGGAGAATGAAAAAAAGAGTTACTAAGTTGGGTAAAAGTTTAGTGGGGTTATAAAAATTTAGTGCTTGGAAACATTTTCTGTGTGAAGTTCTTGAAGTGCTTTAAAAATAAAATTGAATGTACTATGTTTAGAAATGTTAGTTAAAATTGTGGAGGGAGTATAACGAAGTTTGTTAATGAGGTTAAATATTAACCAAAGTCCTTGAAAGTGATTGCTGTAATTTGCTAGATTTATGAGTAATGGGATTCATTACTTATTATTCATTCCTCATCCTTTAGGCTAAGGAACAGTTTTTTAAACTTCCAGCTTAAACATCAACTTGCTAAAACAAAGAATCTTTTCCAAACAAGAATGCCATAGCTTTGCATTCTACGTATGCAGCTCCTCACATGTGGGTTTAGATCACCTGGTGTTGTCATGCAATCTCTGACTCCTTATAATGTTGAAGTTATCACTCAGTTTCATGTGCGTGACTAATAATGGGTGTCTGAAATTTATAACCACAGTTTTAATTTCTTTCCCATCCTTCTTCCTACATTCTTTTAAAACCTACCTTCCTTTTTTACTAAAGTCTAAATATCACCTTGATTTAATTTTGGCCATTACCAGGGCTACCCATTAGGTTCTTGTCACAAAACAGTGTTTTCACATTAGCAGTATGCAAAGTATTACAACTGATGACACTATTTTCAAAGGTGTGAACAGGGTACCAAGAATATTCCTTGTCCCTAATGCATCAAGCTTTCTTGTTGGACTAATTTTGGACTGCCAGCCCACAAATAATGACCCGGAAATTTATTATTAATTATGAAAGCTTGGCCTTAGCTTAGGCTTTTTACCAACTAGTTCTTATAAATAACCCATATTTTTAAATATGCATTCTACCACATGGCTTGCTTACCCCTTAGTATGGCACATCCAACTTGCTCTGAGTCTGCTGGTAAAATGGCACACCTAGATTCCTCCTCCTCTTTCCCCGGAAATCCTATCTCTTCTCCCTAATTATTGGCCATTCAGCCCTTTATTAAACCAAGCACAATGATACATCTTCACTCAGTGTAAATAAATATTCTGCAACACCCAAAGGAGCAAAGAGCTGTTTTTGGACCTCTATGATAGAGAGGGCCACTTGGAGGGTCTGCCAGGATAAGTGGTGTGAGGTGATGCTGACTCTAACCCCCTCTCTTACTGACCTTGTAAGAAGAAAGTTGGAGGAACAGCTCAATTTTATTCTCTCCTGTATTTTATTGAATGTAACGAGAAGCCACAGGGCATAAATGCCCACTCATACAGTCTGTGGAGGTTAGCCACCCAGCACTAAAGAAAGGTAGAGACTGGCTGGGTGCCTAAAGTCAGAGTCCAGTGAATCCCACAGTAGGCTGGTCTTCCTGGGACATGCTCTAACTATGGGTCTCCAGCCTTGTGGTAATTCATTTGTTTGTTGCTGTGTTCTTCTGTCCCTTTCCTATGAAAGGGTATTGTTGACCCTTTTTCCTCCTCTCCACTGCTTGTGGTGCCCTCTTTCTGTGTTTATTCAGTAATGGTGCCTCCAGCCACACATTGTGACATCATTGATTTGCTCAAACCACCTCATTCTACTCCCTGGCCCCCATAGGCTTCTATCCTTCACATAATGCAGAAATGCATTAAGTCCAACTTTCAAAGTCCCCATAGTTTGTGATAGTCTCAGAACTGTTTAAAAGTTCAAAGTCTCTTCTGAGACCGTCATGTAATCTCCTGTAAAATCAAAACAAAAAGCAGAGCATGTACTTCCAACATAGAATGACACAGGATACACATTACTATTCCAAAAGAGAGCATCATGTAGAAATATTGGACAAAAGCAAGACAGAAAACCAGCTGGGCAAACTCCAAACTCTGCACCTCCATCTCTGTTGTCAAAATGCTCTTCAGATCTCCAATTCTTTTCATTTCACCCTCAGCATCACTGTCGTCCATGTTTGTACTGTTACGGCCCACTAAGCCTCACTTAAAGTGTTCAACTACTTTTCTAATATAAATCCAAAGTCCTCATTTCTCCAAACAAAGCATAGTTGAGCCTATCACAGCAATACCCTACTCCTGATTCCAACTTCTATCTTTGCTAGGGTTTTATTGCCAAGCCAGCAGTGACCACTGTGTGACCCTTGTTTTTTTGTTTGTTTGTTTGTTTGTTTTGTTGTTGTTGTTTATAGGAATTGTTTAGTCTTCTTACCCATTCTGTGGATTACCAGAATCCTTTTAACATATCATTCTTCTGTGTTTTTTTTCAATCACAAGAAAAATACTTGTGATGATCATACCTCATATTTTATTTAGTTTTATAATTCCCTTGATAGAATGTATGCTTAGACAGTCCCCTGTAGATATGGAGAGCGAGTTGATAATATTTAGCCTTTATTTTACCTGAATAGTCTAATATCTTCATCAATCTACTATAAGATTATCTTACCATCTGTAAGGTATCTGTGCTTGTATGACTTTTGGAGAGTAAAGAGCTAAAAATATCTATGACATAAATGTAAGTCCATTTTCACTTTTTGGGGGGCACGAGCAGATTATATTTTATTGGTATCTGGTTTGGGTAAGAAAATCTGTTGGTGGTTCATAGGTGATCTCAATTGTCTGCCTTAATCTGTGCCCAGCTTTTGTGCGTGATGTCTGATCATAGTCGAAAGTGCCTCTTTAATAAGGCGCACCTTTAAATAACTCAGATTAATGCCAGCTTTTAAAGTGAGAAGTTGTCTTGAACTACCCCTGCTGCCAGCTCAGCTGTGGATCTGAGATCTCCAGCTGTGCCCTCTCTACCTTTTTCATCACCAATAACAGACTTTGCAATCAGAATCTGTCTGGCACGTGTGTTGATGTGTGAGGCGAGATAGCATCCAGCTCACTGTGTTGGCCCTTCAGCACTAGACCACAGCAAACATTTGTCTTCATCAGCAGTTAAAGCAGCACACTTTGAGGATGCACAGGATTGCACATGCCTCTGCCCTCACCCTTGTTGTATGCATCTTCCTTGTAACTGACTTATAGTCAAAGAGTCAGTTTCATAGTCAGGATTGACTAGTATGCTTAAAAATTGCTTTTTAGTTTTCTCTTCCTAGGAAAAGAAAAAAACCTATGCTCTCACATTTTATAATGAGCAATTTTAATTGTCCTATTTCAGCAAACCAAAAGGACTGCCTTTGTTATTAGGCAGCCTTAGTATTTGGTGCTATATCAGCTCTTTGATCAAATGGATGAATAAATAAACCCTAACCATGAATTATATTTAATTATATGTTATGAAAAGAATCCTGATTGGTAATCATAGAAATCATTTTTTTAAAGGAAAACCCTGTTCTAAGTGAAAAAAAAACCTCATTTTAATAATAATGATACCTATTAATTATTGTACATTATGCTTTCATTTGGTAAATAATGCCTTGTATATTACTTCAGTGATCTTATTTCCTAGATTAGGTGATGACCATCAATGAAATAACTTGTCCTGGTGGCTATGAGACCCTTCATTTCAGGATTATCTGACATGCATTTAATCAAAGTGGTATGCTTACTGGGGAACACCTTCCATATGGTGAATTGGATGCTGGGTCAGACATCAAGGTCCAAAGTTGAATTAGTGCCTTCATTCAAGTGTTCAAAATCTAGTAGGAGACGAGGGACAGCAAATGAGCTTGACAGTACAGTAGGTGTTATGATAGTAAAAGAGAAAAGATGCCAATGGAATATAACAGATGCCATTTAAATTAGACTGAGGGTCACAGGAGTTTTAAGAGGTTGGAATGTTGAGCTGAACTTTGAGAAATGCTAGAGAAAGATGGTGGGGACTGACAGGCAGTCTTTAGATGACCAGGAGCCAATTATAGAGTGTGTGGTTTCCATGGGGGTTCAAGTATACAGTGGGAAAATACCAGTATGAAGAATTATTCCTTTTTATAGATTTTTATGATTTATCTTGTATGCATTAGTGTTTTGTCTGCATGTGTGTCTGTGTAAGAGCGTCAGATATTAAAGTTACAAACAGTTGAGCTGCCATGTGGGTGTTGGGAATTGGACCCAAAAAAGTCAGTGCTCTTAACTACTGCGCCATGTTTCTAGCCCCACGAAGAATTATTCTTGTCAGATCTCTTTTATGTGTCAAATCCTGTTTTAAATGATTTACAGACTTATCATGGAACCAGAAATGATGGCCAAGGCCAAATCAAAAAGATTGTTATAAAGAATTTGGATATTACCCTCACAAATGCAGGTGGCCACAGGAATATTTGAAGTCATGGAAAAGGTTTTATGTGTTTTAGAGAGTTCATAGCCTTTTGGAGATGGAAGTGGGCAATACTTGAGGTGACAACATCAGCAGATACCATACTCTCTGTCCTGAGAACAGTGGGAATGCTTTGATCAAAGACCTTAGGAAGTGAGTGGCAGAGGTGGACAGACAGATCTATAGGAATTGATGGCCCACGGATTATGTGGGAATGAGCAAGAGAAAACATTTATCCTGATAAGAACTTCACAATTAAAAAACAAGTTTAATTTATTTTCTTCTTAGGCATTGCAAGCCTTTTGATCTGAAGTTCCATAGCACTCAGAGGACAATGAATATACTTTGTTGAGTTCTTTCCTAGGGATCTTTGGGTGACACTAGTCTATTTGAAGGATGAAAACCCAGGGAGCTTGTTCTCTTTAAATGTTTTCATGACCTGACCTGTTCCAAATGCATAAAATAGAGAAAGATGCCCTTGGTAAGAAATGTTTAAAGTGGTTTTGTGTTTTCAAGATCTACTTTCTGTTGAGAAACATTCTGTTCACTTAATGAGGTTTTCACTCTTAACTAAATTTGTATTTCTTTAGTCTTTAGGAGAAAAGTAGTATATGTTCTAAAACTGATATAGGTGAAGCCCTGATTGGGAGATGTTTGTAAGCATTTATATAAAGCTTGATTTCTGTTACAGACAGCCATGCCTAGGGATTTCATTGCTGTTTTTATTAGATAATTCTGTCATTATAATAGTTTATACTTAAAAATTAGATTTCCTGTCAAACTATTACAAGATAAAAATCCTATATTAAAAATAAGAAACACATGTATTTTCAACTTAGCTTTCTTTTTTAATCTCTTAGTTTCTTTGTTTTTTACTTTAATTCCTCTGATCTGTAAATAGTGTGACAGATCTACAATTCTGGATAGCCAGGAATGTATGAGAATCTTGAATTGGTCTCTTTAAATCTAGTTGTCCCATACATGCCCTAACTTTTAAAACTCACTTTTGGTTAATCTTGAAACACCCGTATCAGGCTAGTGAATACTCCTGATCAAGGATGACGGATGTGCAGACTGGGAGCCACGTGGGCCCCTGGTCTGCTGCCTCTGCGCGGCGGCACTCTCTTCCATTCAGAGGCTCAGATGTCTGCCCCTCTGCAAAGCCGTGAGGCCAATGTCTATAGCTACTAAGCATGAAATCCCCTGCTTCTGTTTGTTTCTTTTGTTGCCACGAGTTAATAGGGACAGAGACAGGAGACAGCCCAGAACAAAGCAGAAATAATGGAGTATTTCACCCCAAAAAAGGAATGTGGATTGAGAAATACAAAGGGTACTGCAAAGACAGACTTAGTGTCCCGAGGCAGTGTGATGTATTGGCCAGAAGCCCCAATCCTGGGACAATTCCGGACCAGGGCCTTCATCTGTGAGCTCCCAGCCTACATGGCCTGAAGGTTTGACCCATCTTCTATGAAAACAGCTTATTGTTTTTCTCACTAGGCTTTTAAAGGGCAGCAGGATTTTTTACCTCAAAAGGTGGATTGCTCTTGCAAGGCAGGGAAGTCTCCCAAGCTGTCTGGTGGTCAAGGGCAACAGTATTCAGTCTGCCTGCTTAGTATTTTTACTGCATTTGGTGCCATTTTGATCTTGTACTCTTCTCACTTATTCACAGGCACTCAGAGGATTCCAAGATTATGGGACTTGTTTGACATTCATTTCTCATCTTACAAATAGAGACTGGCTTAAAGAATGCACGTTCCTCTTCGATCATTGCCCTTGGAATGCATTTCTTTGAGACCTGGGTTTTTCATGCATCTCTGTCCCATAACTCCCTCAATCACCTTTATTTGCCTTTCTTATTAGCTTACTTTATCAAAGCAAAATTTATAAGCATATATATTTTAAGGGCAATAATGGGAAGACCGTTCCGGTGTGGTCTGTTCCACTGTCCAACAGACACATTTCTCTTTATAGAATCAGAAATCTATGTCCAGCAAAAGGGGGTTACGTGAAAGAAACAAACTGACCAAGCCTCGCTCCTCCTTCTCTGTTCCCTAATTTAGAGGGCTAGTGGAGCAAGCACAGGAAGAGATGGGTGGAGATAGGGAGTATCGCATAGCATCGCTGCATCCTTGTCTGGAATGGAAGGTGCGTGAGCAGTGAAGGGGACGGTGCAGGGGAAGAAGGAATGTGAGTTGTGGCTCCTTTGTCAAGCATCTTTCTCTTCAGTCAAGAAGTGAGCTGTTTATCCAGAACTCTCTGACTTCTTCAGAACAACCGAAACATCCCATTATGATGTTCTGGTCCCTGGCTCTGGATGTAACAGCTCCTGAGGACATGAGGTCCACACTCTGGAGGAGCTAAACAGCCCTGACTTGGGCCTAGCCCTGCCACTTAGTAGCACTCAGGTACTTTATCTTACCTGGGTCGCCTTGAGAGAGTGACCTTAAGTTGCTCCTCCACAACGCACTCTCCAATGTGAGAGACCTAAATTTCCAGAGGCCTCGGTTCTGTTCCTGGGAGACAAGCCACCTCACTTCTTTGAGGCCCAGTTTCCTGGTCTTAAAATCATTGAATTAGTTCACACAAATCACTTGCATTTGTGTTCAATGTACTAGCTCACCATCCTCTCCCTCCCTCCCTCCCTCCCTCCCTCCCTCCCTCCCTCCCTCCCTCCCTCCCTCCCTCCCTCCCTCCCTCCCTCCCTCCCTTTCTCCCTCCCTCTCCCTCCCTCCCTCTCTGTCTCTCATATCCAGTCATCCTGATCCTAATGTCTCTCTCCTGCAGAACTTAAGTGGTTCAGACACATCCTGCCACACATTTGGCATTGATTTGTATCTTGTATTAGGTTACATTTTCAAAAGACAGATTTGTATTTGATTGTTGTGAGCATTTCTGAAGCCCCAAGTTCAATCTCCAGCACTGCAAATAAAATAAAGGAAAAAAAGGCATATTTGTAAAATATTTAAATAATTTTAAAAGAAAAAACTTTAGAAATAAAATCCACTTGCTTCTTTCTGATTTTAAACTGGCTACATGAGACACAGAAGTGAATGTTCTCTTGTTTTAAAGTATGGCCTTGACTCAAAGCTGTTTCATGAATCAAACAAGCACTTCTTGGGTGCTGTCTTCAACTTCACCTGCATACACGTGCCTCTCTGTGTGTGTGTGTCTTATAAAAGCCACTAGTTTTTCTTGTTTGTTTGTTTGGTATGGTACAGCCCATATTTAAATAAGGAAGAAACTGTGGCTTGGGCAGTGTCTGTGTGACTAGGGGAAGACCTGAAGCTGACTGAAGAAAAATTTCCAGCAACTATAGAGCTTCAATCAAATTGGAATCGTGCTCCGAATAAAATCTTGTATTCATGGTGAAAACAGAGCATTGATTGAAACAAATGCCATCTCCCACAAGGCTGGGAATTTCATGCCACAGGATGGTAGGAAATCCTGGCAGTGCATGGGGCTAATGCCAGGGCAGGAGGCTTTCCAGCAAGCTTCTCACCCAGAAATATGTGGTGGCGGGACAATTCTCTTGCTGTTTTGATGCCTGGCCACCCTCAGAACCTGTAAAACCAGAATCTTTTAAAACCAGTAATGAGACCAAAAATGGATGTGTCCTTGGGTCTGAGTAAATATTTTTATCAGCTGGTAAATGTAGTCTTACCTGTAGTGCTGGCAGTGTGCATAGCACTGAGGAATGGGGGGTGGGAGGAGGTTGAAGAAGTCCCTCTGAGCAGTACTTTGAGTAGGGGGCTCACCAAATAGACAGAGAAGGGGAGGCCTTTCCACTTGGTGGATAAGATCATAATAGTAAGAAGGCCAAGTGTTCACACTGTTTGAGGGACTAGTGTGTGATTTGGAGGATAGCCAGAGTCTTCATGTGCCAATGAAATGCATAGCTAAATGCAGAATTAGTACTTTGCAGTGCTGTTTGTAATGCAGAGATCCAGCAAGTGCCTACTGTCTTCATTGCACTGCCACATCTCCCAAATGTCTGACACTGTCCCCAACAGAAATGGACACAACTTAAGACCGTCAGTGTCTTGCTATAGAGCCAGTTACCAGACTACAATCCAAGTCCTGAGTTTTCCCTTACAATTTTACTTGTTCTTGATTAATTTATTCTTGATATACGTAGTCTCCTTCTTCCTTTCAAAAAGAAACAAAGCAATAATCGACCCTGTGGGAAAAGGCTGAAAATAGTCTAGGCAAGGGAGACGCTGATGGTGGTAGCCGCCCGAGTGTGATTACAATTCAGACTGCTCTGTTCTTTGTTTCCTGCTTCATGGGGCCTTGGATTTTGTGTGCAGAACTTGGGTTGAGCTAGGGTGGGGATGAGAATATGACGCGGCTGCTCTGCGCTTACAGAAGGGGCTGCAGGCTGAGCTGTGTGTCGGGCTGCCAGACCCTCGCTCAAGGAAGCTAACTAGCAGCCAAGATACCTTAGGAAAATGAGCATCACGATGAACAGTTATTTGTCCGTCTGGCACTTTTCTTAGGAGCTTAAAGCATTGAACTCATGCCTCCTAACATCCTCCTGAAGAAAGGAAGTGGCAGATAGTGTTAAATGTTACTGGTTAATCATGGGGAAGCTGAAGCATGGATAGGTTTATGGGGCTTGAGCAGAGTCACACAATGCCTCAGTGTCTGGCCTGGGAATGAAGCCCGAGTTTGCCGCTCGCTGTCAGGACTGCCGACAGCATTGTGTCTGGCATTGTAGGGCAGTGAAAGGGGCTTACCCTTAACAATGCCAGAACTGCTGTAGGAGACAAACACAATGAACTTTGGTACAGTATAGTCTAGAGGCCAGAGTGAGTAATTTTAAGTAAATTGACTATAAGATGCAAAGCTTCATTAGGTTTTAAAACAAGAAACAAATGACAACTCTGTGCAGTTTTGGGAGCTGACTTAAAAAGCATGAACATTCCTCCCAGATTTGAAATGGCACATACTTAAAAGTTCTGTTTTGTTGGCTCAAAATATAACACTTTCTCTGTTAACCATGACATTTATTTTCAATACATATGTATTCCTAGGGCTCTGGGATTTGTTTTAAACATTTCTTGTAAGAACTGTGAGTCTAGCCTTTCCTTACTAAAATGCTGTATTTCCCCAGGCTGAGTTTGGGGAGGGATGAAGCTTTTCTTTAATTCAGATTGAGTTTGGGTTCCATCAGAATACTTGGAACTACAGAGCTGGGGATTTGGGACAGGGGAGAGGGTGTGCACAGGGAATTGTCATGATGGGTGACATTGCAGGCTGTGTGAGTAGAGCCATGGGAATAGAGCTGACACTACTTGGAAGAACACAAGAGAAAAGAGAGGCAGAATAACATTGTCTTTTATCTCAGAGTGTCTCAGGTTTCCTGACATGAATTAAAAAGTGATGCAGATATTGATGGGCTTGGGTATAAAGTTTATGTGTTTTCTGGATTTTAAAAAGAGCATGAAGATGAAACTGCAAATCTTTGGGACAATGTATGTAGAATGATATTAGCTAATGAGTAATTTAAGCAAGGTTATATAACAGTTGCTCGCATTTTGCTTTTTAAATTACATTTATTTATTTGTAACGGTATGTATGCATGCCATTAGGCTTGGTGGCAAGCACCTTTACTCCCTGAACCATTTGTATGACCTCACACATTTCACTCTGTATTTAATACTTATGGTAATTTGGTCTAGTTTAGGGCACAGGCCTCTAGGAGTTAGTCCTGAGGAACTACATCAGAGGAACTAAGTGAGCCAAGGACTGGTTTCTAGAGCAGAAATGAAGTCCTTCCTTGTTTCCCCAAGCAAAGACCAAGAAGTCTGTCATGGCTGAATGTAGAAAACCCCTCTTAATGTAGACAACTGCTAACCAGGGGCTACCATCAAGGAAATATAAATGCTCACAGGGAGAAATGTTTGTAGGAAAGACTCATCAGAAGACTAAGGGCCCTGTTTTTTTGTGGATAAAGAAGAGTTGTAGACAGTTTGAGCCAGTCTTCATGTGAGTCCAGAAAGTGATGTGTTGGCACGTAGATGGCTGTTTACTGTTGTGGTCGTTAATCTTGTAGGAAAAGGAATAATGGAACTAAAGTCAGGCCAAAGAAGAGCGACTAAGATGAAGGGGTAGGAGGGGTAACCATAGGAAGGCAGACTGAAATAATTAGGACTCCTCAGACTTGAAAAGAAGAGAGGAAATATGATTAGAGTTTAATAAGTCCATGTAGAATATGGATCATAAAATTGTTTACCAGAAGTCAGCAAAAAAAAAAAAAAAAAGAAAGAAAGAAAGAAAGAAAGAAAAAACTCTGAAAAAAACTGGGGGAAATGAACTTGGGGTAAAAAGAATCTTTAGTATACTGAGAAAGTAGATCCTGCATATCAAAACTGGTCTTTGGGAACTTGGGTAACTTCTGACGTTGAAGTGTAAAGTCAAGGGTTTCTCTTATTTTGACACTGTTCTTTTTAAACATAGTCAGCCCAGAGAGCATAGATCAGACATCCTATTAGCCTTTGTGCTTTCTTTTCTCTTTTTTAGGTGAAACTTAAATGTCATTCATTCTCCATCCAACAGTGATTTATTGAGGGTAGCTTCTTTGCTCTGTCCACTGCCAGGCACTGGGGATATGAGACAAAATTGGACACACGTGGTTCCCACAGTCTGGTGGTGAATAAGGAACCGTAATTGTCTGTATGATGAATTCGCAAACATGCTGTGAGAGCTTGACATCAGTTGCTAATGCAGTCTCAGATCAGAGCCGACTGCTCTGAGGAAATGGTGGTTAAGCTGAAACCAAAGAGCTGATGAGTCGGCGAAGCCAGCAGTACAGAAGAGGGAATGCCTCAAGTGACAGATGCTCAGCAAGGCTAGGAAACAGTGGTGGACACGAGGCAGGCAGCATTGGCTGCAACTTGTCTGGATGCACTTATAGAACATGATGAGAGTTTATGCCCATGGGTCGGGGAAGTCACTGAGGAAGATTAAGGTTACAGAATGGCTTTTGTTTTTATGAACAGCCTGTAGAGAACAGAGGACAAGAATAAATATTCCTGGAAGCAGTGGGAGAGTGTTGGTGTCCAGGTGACCAAAGCATAAGCCGAGAGAAGCCAATAGACTCCAGAGCTGTTGTAGAGGTCATATGGACTAGACTTGTTGAGATGTTAGAAACGAGGGAGAGGAATAATCAGGCTTGACTATGAGATCATGAAAGCCAAGCTGGACTCAGACTTTATCTGAGTGAGAGGAATCAACACAAGGTTTTCACAGGTCTTTTCCTGTATGGGTTCAGACAATCAAATGGGAGGAGTCTCCCTCCCTGCCTCCCTTCTTTCCAACTTTAACTTCTTATATGAATAAAAGGTAAATTGAAATGTCAAGCACTTTGTGGATGATAGCCTGTCAGTCAGATCTCTGTCTTTACTCATGAAGTGTGTATGGTTCAGAAACTACATTACAGTTCCTAGAACTCTGAGGTCAGTTATCCTGGACACAAGAGAGTGAAGGCCGAGGAAGGCAAGACTGTAATATGGATTCTTTAGTGATGGAAGGTGACTTGTTTTTTTGAACCGACATTGCAACAGTAAGACTGAGAGCTCGTTAACTCTACACATGCAGGGCAAGGCCCTGAGTTCAATGCCCAGTTGCCTCTGACCCAAATAAAAGTTCTAGAACTGAAGCAGAGTCTTAGGGCTCTTGACTCAGCTTCACTGGTTAGTGTTTTTCCACATTGCTTTATCGCACTCCCCACCAGATGGAGGTGGAGGGAGTAAGAGACTTAGACTGTTTCTGAGCCAGTTAATTGCAGATTTCAAGACCCTTCACCTCCAAGTACTGAAGCATGTGTTTCCGCAGAACAACGACTTTCCCTTACATAATGACAGCACAGTTATTTAATTCAGGAAATTTAACCTTATGCAACACTGTTATCTAATATGCAGTCTATATTCAGTCCTCACTATTGTCCCAATAATGTCATTTATGGCACTTTCTTCCTTCCAATTCAGGATCTAATCTAAGACGTGTTGCAATTCATATTATGTCTTCTGATTCTTCACCAGAAGCGGCTCCTTCGTCCCAGACTTTTGAGACAGTGGTATTTTAAACATACTAGGTTTGGTACAGGGTGCTTCTGAGATCGACTTTCTGTAGTTTCCTCATGGGTAGGTTCAAGTGATGGCACTTGGAGGATGCTGTTCGAACCCTATACCCAGTGCTCCTGCCGTAGCTGGAGGGTGGCAGCATAGGCACAGCTCATGGCTGCTGACAGCAGTGTTGATGGCTTTGCCAAAGTGCTGTGGCCCAGGCGTCTCCACCGGAAGATACCGTATTCCTGCTTACAGTTGATGGGGTATTTAGTTGCACCTTCCTATTTGTATGGTTGTTTTAAATATCACCAAGGTTTGTCTCCATATTTCTCTCTTTCTGTCTCCACAGTGTTTTCGAGCACTTTGCTGCAAGGGACCACCACCTGCGCGCCCTGAATATGATTTGGTTTGCATAGGTCTCACAGGCTCTGGGAAGAGCAGTCTGTTGTCCAAGCTCTGCAGCGAAAGTCCGGACAACGTTGTGTCAACCACAGGTAGATATTGTATTGAGCATCTGTCTCTATTTCCTCCTTGCCTGGTAGTCTTGCCAGTGTCCTCTACACTTACTGTGGCATCTACCGACCCATTCAGTTTGTAACATAATACTTTAGTAGTATGTTTATTTCAACTTGGAATACTCTTGTCTCTTTTTCTGGAGAAATAATTGTCGTGCAGTAGCTAAGTCCTGTATCACTTGTTCTGTTCTTTTCAGTGACAACAGAACAAATTAAGCTCACAAAAATGCTAATGAAAATTAATCCTGGTGTCTGCGGAGTTCTTGTCCTGTAACATAGTGAGTTCTCTTGAGTGCCACAGAGTGCTGTCCTCCCTTGTAGTGTCACTCCAGATGACTGTATCACATGCTTCCTCAACAGCACTAGTGATGTACACTGAACTTCCTCATCTCACCATTTGTCACCTGAAGGATAGACAGTTTGATCTTAGCTTTTTACCATGTTTTATGACTTGAAAAAAATTCTTTTGAGGTTTATTTATTTTTATCTTATGTGCCATATTTTGCCTGCATGTATATCTATACCAAAAGAGGGCATCAGGTCTCCTGGAACTGGAGTTAGAGATGTTTGTTAGGAGTCATGTGGGTTCTGGGACTCTAACCCAGGTTCTCTGGAAGAACATTCACCTATCTTAGCTGCTAAGCCTTCTTTCCAGCTCCAGAGTGGTTTTTTGTTTGCTTGTTTGTTTTTTAAATAAGGAGCTATTTTGCCCCATGCAGTGAACACTGTTAATATCTGAAGATATTTTGACAGTCATAGCTGGATGAGGATGCTTCTGGCTTATATAACCATTATAGTGATGACAGTAAATGCTCTGTGGTTCACAGGACAGTTCCCACAGCAAGGGGTTACCTAACCCCAAATTCTGTCATCAACAGGTTGAGAAGCCCTACCCTAGGCCATCAGCACTCCCCAACTCTTCCTCTTCTGACAATGAGATGAAGAGAGGAGTCTACCTTCAATACAATAATGGAAGAATGGTTGTAGGTTAGAAAAAGAGCAATTAAGGTAGCATTGTTCATCAGGAAAAAGCAAGGCAAGACATTTTCTAGGGAAGATAAAAATGTAGCTCTTTCTGCTCAACTTTTGGACACTTGCCATTAGATACACAGTAACAGTGACTGGGCAGTAGTCTGGACATAGAGTCCACTGGTCAAAAAGGCATTTAAATTCCCATCCAGGACTTATAAAAAAAGGCATTATCAGTTTTCCCTGATGATGGGCAGAGATGGCATGCATCGTAAAGTTTTCCCCCATAGGATTTGAAGCTGATAAGTAAGCCAGACTAGTAAGCAGGGGCAAGGACAGGGTAGGAGAAGAAAGAGAAATCATAGGTATGTGAACTTCGCAGTGTACATCAGGGTAGGTCCTCCTAAAACCGTGTTTCTGCCTGGCTATGTTTCATGGCATGCCAGGTGACAAATAATAAGAGAGAGACTGTGTCGTGACAAACTTTTTGCACCAAATTCAGAAATGTTAGCTTTCTCTGTAGTATAGAGAAACATTGGAGTCTTATGAGCAAGGAAACAACACACTCAGATGTCCATTTGAGAAAGATGAGACTGGTCATGATTCAGGGCGTGAACTGTGAGGAGCACTACTGGAGGCAGAGGCAGTGGATGGTGAGGATGGCACACTTGCAGTGATAAAGGCCTTAGGTGAGGCAAACAAAGAAAAAATGAAGAGTAGAGAGTGGCTAGAACAGTGATTGAGGGAATTGGCAGGGCTTGGTCATCAGTTGGCTTTGGAAGAGGAAGAAGAGCCAACAATGACTCAGTTCCTGGCTTAGCTGATGGGTGGGTGATGAAATCATTCACCAGGGTTTCTTAAGTAGGAAAAATATTGGTGATCAGGGAACTTCACATCAGTTCAGCTCAGGTTTAGCGAAAACTAAGTTAGAAAAGTAAGTGCAGATTTCAAGACCTTTTTAGAGCTTAGAATTATAGATTCAAAAGACAATGGGTCTTAAAGAAATACATATGTATATATACCTTACTGCAGGGTGGGAGAAAGAGGTATCAGTAGTAATTAGTGGTGAATTTGCAGAGGGTGAGCATGGTGCTGGTGTACAGCCACTTTGCCCAGGGCTCCTGGGGAGCTCCCTCCTCACCGCTGCCCATGGCTCCGTAGTCCTTCAGCCAATGCCCACCAACTGCTTCATTCACATGCCTGCCTCACCCCTCAGCTCTTCCTAAGCTACCAAGGGTAGACAGCCCATCTTACTTGATATTGTATAAAAAGAGGTGGGCACAAAGCTTGTACATAGATGTAGGCATTTGTTGAATGAATAAGCTAATGACAATAGATTTTATCTACATAGTGTATTTACCTAAACTACCCTCTGTGAGACTTATAATATCTTTTTGGATAGGTAAGAATCATTTTCTTTTTGTATTCTCTTTTTAAATCACCCAAATAAGGTATAGTGGTATGTTCATTTTAACACTGACACAGAGTAGGATGCCAAGTAAGGTTTTCAAATGAAGTCCAGTGATATCCAAGACCTCAGATTCTGATGTAAGCGTACCCTTAGTGGTTGCTCTGAAAGTTGAAATCTTTTGAGTAATGTGCTATGAAGTTGTATAAACACCATTAGCTTTGTAATTCCTTTCAAGCAAAGTAATTTCCAAAATAAGTGAAAGAGCAACAAAAAGTATCATTTTCTTCACTTATCAGTCATCATCTAGCACTATTTCTAGAAGAGGAGTTTTGAATCACAATGTAAAAATTATCTGTAAATAATTTTGTAATTTATTTGTAAATTATAACATGGCCTATATTTATTTTCATTAAATTATTAAGTAATTTACATTTTCTTTCTACTGGAACCAATCATAACATTTGTGCTAGCTGATTTTCTGATGAATTAGATAGTAAGTTGGCTAATGTTTTGGATATCAAACTTCTATTGAGTTGCAGCTATCTTGAGCTTGGCACAGTGCCTTTTTGGAAGCCTCTTGGAGGTTCTTGCCATCAGGGAGTTTATACTGGGTTTGGAAGATAAATTTTCAAGTAGTAGAATGGTTCACACTTGACTGCTTGTGTATGTCAGGTCCTGTGCTAAGATACTGTGATGTATGTCATACTTGATGGTATAGGCATGAAAATTACACATGATTTCTAGCCTGGGAGATCAAAGCAGGCTTCTGAGTGAATATTATATTTGAAAAGTACCTCACTTGATGGTTAGGATTCTAAGCCATGACTAATGGGACAAGGATATTTGGGATCTAAAACAGATGATTCAGAGAAAGTCTGTCTTACTGGTCAAGGTTCATGGTACAGGGATGTAAGAAGTACTGGAGTCTGGGCTAGAGAATGGAAAAGCTGTTGGACACTTGTACTATGGAGAGATGAGCCAACAGACACAATAATTTGGTGATGGTGAGTTAGGAGCACGTGTGATCAATATTGTAAAGTGGCGGTCATATTGGATGATGGAAAAAGAAAATTCAATAATGACTAAAGTTTCTATCTTGATGTTTAGGGAAAATTGTACAAAGTGGTACAAAAACCATGACAGGCAGTTTTAAAGTAAAAGAAACATGGAAAGGTTGACTTGGGCCATTCCATTTTTGTTATTGTTGTTATTGTTGTTATTAGTGGGACATCTAGTAATGTTTGAAACGTTGGAATAACAGGTTAGAAGGAGTTTTGAGTGACAGGTACAAATCTGGGAGACTCCTGAGATGTGGCTTTGAATGAGGTTGTCTGGAAATAATGAGTAGAAGGAAGGGGCACTAAGCACTAGCTTCATTTCTGAAATCCATTTGTGTATCCAGTATTTTATTGTGTCTGCCACCAAGTTAGGCAGTAGCACTATGCCAGTTAACAAGTCAGACAAACACCCCCACCCTTGAGAACTTATTTTCTTGCGTCTTGTTGTTAAAGAATCTTTTTTGGTTTTTTGAGACGTTTCTCAGTGTAGCTTTTGGGCCTGTCCTGGAACTCACTCTGTAGACCAGGCTGGCCTTGAACTGGCAGAGATCAGCCCTACTTCTGCCTCCTCAGTATTGGGATTAAAGGCATATACCACCACCACCTGGCCCCCTCTTTTAAAAGATTTATTTATTTATTTATTTTATGAATGTGTACAACTTTATGTCAGAAGAGCGCATCAGATCCCACTATAAATGGTTATGAACCACCATGTGATTGCTAAGAATTGAATTCAGGTCTTCTGGAAGAGCAGCCAGTGCTCTTAAGCACTGAGTCATCTCTCCAGCTCCCTTGCTAAAGAATCTTAATCCAGGCATTTCTATATAATATCATATAAGTCAGTTACAACCAAGAAATCAAAACTCAAAAGTCAAGTAGAAAGTCTGAGAAAAGGGTCCTTGATCATGGTAGCAATATGGTAAATAATGATAGTGATAGCACAGTTTTAGTAGACGGTTCGGACAGATGCCACCCAGAAAACAAGGAGGTAGTATGTGAAAAATGGTAATGAGTTATACAGACTAATCATTGGTAGCAATGTGATAAATAATGATAGTGACTGAACAGTTTTAGTAGATTATTAGGATAGCTACCACCCAGAGTATGAGGAAGTAGTATGTGAGAAATGGTAATGAATTATACAGACTAATCATTACTACTTGGCTCATTGTAAGATTACATCAAAACTATTTTTTCAGGATAGAAAAACAAAGAGAAGGTGTTATGGACATTTGTTTCAATAAGGACTGGTTTGTGAGTATTCTTAGAGATATCTGTAGACGTCATCATCTGAGAATAAAGAAAAGTCTGAAGGGTTCAAGGAAGGATAGGAAGAACATGAATGATTAAGGTTTTCTGATTCTCATCCAAATATAATAATCAGAGCTGATTTAACCTCCTAAAACAAATTAAAAACAGTTATCACATGAGAATACGAGGGAGGGGCGACGGAGTTAAAAGCACAACACAGACAAAACTGTTTTCATAGAAAGTATCAGGCAGATTACCCAGTCAGGAAGCAGGCAAAAGAGCAATGAAAAGGGGAACAAGAATAGAAGGAACAAACTGGACATAAGTAGCAAGGTAATATACTCAAACATCACCAACAATAATTAAATGTAAATGACCTAAACTCCTCAATTAAGGCTGAATGGCTGTGACCAAGTTTAAAAGAAAAAAAATGAAAGATTCAACTGAGTATTGACTTATTGGAGCAAATCTTAATTATAAATACAAAGAGTTTGAAGTAAAAAAATAGAAAAATATAGAAGTTCAATAGTATAAAACAAAAAAATTAGGATGATGTCAGGCAATGTAAACTTAAGAGCAAAGAATAATGCAGAGAACAACCAAGTTTATTTCATAGTGATGAAGGGATCATTTTTATCAAAAAAACTGAGGAGTTATGCACCTAACACTGGATCTTCAAAATACACAAAACAAAAAATGATAGAATATCAGAGTGAAGTAAACAAACTCACAGTTAAAATGAGAAATCTCTCTTTCACCAATTGATAGTTATAGGTTGGCTTCAGCCTGGATACAATAGACTTGAACAACACTGTCCACCAATGTGATGTGGTTAACTTTTACATATCTCTCCACCTAACCACCAAAGACATCTATTCTTCCCAAATGCCTTTGAACATGTGCTAAATTAAATAATTATATACTATAGTACAGAAAACAAGTGTCGGTTAGTTTAGATTGACTCCTGTGATAGGAAATATGTTTTCAGACTATAATGGGCATAATCCAGCCCTTAAACATTGTCTACAAAGTTCATTCTGGGGAACCACAAAATGGAGTTGACTGAGGAACTCTCCCTTCTCCTACAAGAATATTACACATGCAAAAATCTTACAGTGTTTTAAGTAAGTTTACATGGTCTCCAGACTATGGGTTGGATATGCCTTCCATTATCATGGAATTGAATTAGAAATCATTAACAAAAACATTGTCAGGAGACAGTTTCCAAATATTTGAAAACTAGCTTGCTTCTAGCTCACCTCTAGAGTAAGAACTCAAAAGAGAAACTCATCTTGTACCAAATGACAACTTATCAGAGTTTGTGATACTCTTTTTGTATTTTTTAAATTTAATTTTTTATTTTACATTTCGATCACAGTTTCCCCTCTTCTAAATAGAAGAAAAGAAACAATAAAGATAAAAGTAAAGACTAATGAAGATAATTAATAATAGAAGGGATAAATAAAACCCAAAACTGGTTTCTATTTTTAAAAGATGAATAAAATTGATATGGCTTAGCTACATGGATCAGGAAGAATTTAAAAAGATATAAATTGCCAGTACTTTACAAATGACAGAAAAATTCACATTATTTAATTATTCAGAGAGTAAGAAGAGAATATTAACACCAGCTTTCTGCCAGTGAGTTTGATAATTTGGATAAAGTGGACACTCTTTTGAAAGACAAATCTCCAGCCATGTTCAAGAAGAAGTAGAGAATCCTGATACAGTCTTTGTCTACTAAAAGAAATTGAAATTATTGTTAAGGAAACTCAAGTTGACATCATTGATGGATACTGCCGAAAATTTTACAGGGATGTGTGTGGGGGGGATGTCAGTTTTCTGTATTTTCTAGACAATTGGAGTGAAAACTTAACATTTCCTTTATAGAACCAGCATTAATCTGATACTAAAGTCAGATAATGACATTACAAAAAAGCTACAGATCATCTCTTATGTACACAGATGCAAAAATTCAAAATAATATCAAATATAACAACATATTAGTAGGATGTTATAAATAAGTTTCAAATCTATCCTAGGAATGAAAAGTTGGTTTTACATGAAAATTTCAGACTGGAGTTAAGTGTATAGCTCAGTAATTGAATTCTTATCTAGCACGTACCAAACCTCAGGTTAAGTTCCCAGTGCCATCAAGAAGAAAATAAATTTAATTTTCAATGTCTGTAAATGAAAAAATCTGAAATCCCTGATGAGATTTAAGATTTCCAACATCAATTTCTGATAAAATTTCTCAACATAGTAAGAAATAGAAATAACAGGCCTATTACAGATACAACTGGCAGTTTGTCATAAGTTACTAATGTAAAAGAAACTATATGTTTGAAGCAATTCCTTACAACATTGTTTATAAGTAAAACTTTAAAGTAATGTAAATACCCTAAAGCAAGGGAGCTTGTTAAGTCAATTTTGAAACCTCAATTGAAATGGTTGAGATTGGCAAATCTATGTTGTCTTCTGTTATAGAAAATGGAAAAATTAAATTCACATTCATTTTTAAAAATTAGGCTATGGAAATATATGCATTTGAATGTAAACTGGGACTGACTATATAAAATAAAAATAATTTGTCTGTTGATGTGGTATGAGGAAATTTTATTGTTCTAAATTATTTCTCTGTTTTATAATGTTTTGAAAATATAAATCAAGTTAAGATGGAATAATTGTTTTTTGATGTTTTGAAAATATAAATCAAGTTAAGATGAAATAATTGTTTTTAACAGTTAAATAGAGGGTCTTTGTTAAGCCTGGGTTTCTTAGGAATTGATAGCAAGCCCTGAGAAGGGCAGGTCCACCCAGTTGCTGCAAAGCAAGCATGCCTGCTTTTTTTCCAGGAAGAAAGGGAATCCAAATTTTATTGGATCGTTAACTTCAACCATCTTTTAGCTTTGACATAATTTTTAAAAGATACTTAAATTGTCAAAACTCAAAGGGCCAAGAAATCCTCCAGAAGGCAGAAGCTGTTGAAAGAGAGAACAAAGCTGGGTAGCTTCTTCTGAGGTCTAAAAACAAAAGCCAGTCCTGTCTGAGTGAGCGCCTTGCCTGTGGACCTACTACGAGTTTGTTAAGAGCAGTTGTTAAGCTGTAGTTTATTTTGGTTTTCTTTGTTTAACCAGAAGAATGGAATCCAAAGGCTTAGAATAATGTATTGATAGAACTCAAGAACTAAGTACTTTGAATTGAAAAAAAAAAAACTGAAAATCTCTTTCAGGATCAATACATACACAGTATTTTTTGCTCTTGAAAAAATGCCAGTGGTCAAAGCTCATGACAATTTGAAAGGAAGACAGAAAAAGTTCCCAGGAAGTTGAATGAAGTGTTTAAAATAACTTCAGTATTAGCCACACATGGGTTAACCAGAAAAACAAGTTAAATAGTAAATTTTGGTATCTGCTAAAGGATTGTACTTTATAAATGCCAGTAGATTAAATTTCCTTTTATGATGTTGAAATCCTATTGAGAAGAATTTTGCTGGATTTTTGTCCAAACATCACAAAGCTGTCATGACATAAATAATGCTTTTGGTCTTGGTCAAGACCACCAGATCTCCGGAATGCTGTTCCCTTCAGTCGCTCTTCAGAGGGATCCAGGAACTCCAGGAGTACACATGAAATATCTGAGTGCATGTGTGCAGGCTTGGGGGAGGGGAGGATCTGGGGTGTAGGCCCAAGTAAAACATTTATGTGTAACACATGATGAATAAAAATAGATTGACCTTTCTCCCCAAACTAGTTTTGTTACAATTCCAGGAATGCTTTCCCCGTACAAAACCTTCAAATCCATTTCCCCTGTATTACAGATTTTGCTAGATTTAAGGATTGCAAGACGTTGACTGAGAGGCTAAGCAAACAATTATTTCCCCAAAGAGTTACCAAGTCATATATTTATTAAAATTTGTGGGGTTAAATCTCAAGGGAGGTTTTAGCCTTGCTAATGTAGCTTAGATAGGCCAGGAAGAAAAGAGTGGACAGCTTAGGCTTCGGCCATCCTCCTATAGAATGGTACCCAGAGAGACCTACCCTTGAGGTCTTCTTCAGCCAAACACTAGAGGCCATTAAGATTTTACTCAGCTGTTAGTTGTATTTCCTCCTTCGTGTTGAACACAAATAAGGCAATCCTAATTTTAGTGGAAATCTTAAAGAGCTCATGTGGGCTGCTCATAGCCTAGTTGTAGTTGAGGATTCAAGGCCAAAGCCATATGGAATTATGACGGGTGAGTCTGAGCACTCAGGAAGTGTCTTGTCACATCAGCACTGATTCTTAGGGAGGCTATTGGAGCACTCCGAGTTGAAGAGTCTGGAGGTTTCATGCTGCAAGGGCCCAGTCAGTTGGAAGTTACTGCTCCCTTCCCAAGTTTCAGGTCTTATTAATAATGTCTATCAAGAAGAGCTTTCTAAACTCATGATATTATTTTTGTTCCAGTAAAAAAGCAATGTTGTTTAGCTATGAAAAAAATTAATGTTGGTTGCTCATGTCAAATTATTAATAGACACAAAGGAAAATAAATGTGTGGGTTTATTAGTCACACATGTTGCCCAGTAAGAGCCAGCATCTCTCACTCAAGAGTAAACACGTCACGTGAATCTACCTGCCTACTGCTGCCTGCAGGAATCAAAGCACTGTATGGCTCTGGTGGCAAGACCTAGGTTCAAGAATTCCATGTAGCACTTAGCTTCACTTTCTTCTTGGGACAGTGTACTTATGGTGTCATTGGGGTTGCCACAACAGGTAACCAGAAGCTGGAGGAAATATTCATTTTTAAAAACCCAGAAAAGTCTTCCCTGATAAAAATCAAGCAGCTAGTAATGGATGGAGCCAAGATTTGAACCCAAACTTTCATACTCTATAATCCATGCTTTTATTGCTTAACACAATCCTTGGAGAGTTTTTGATGGTTTGACTCTACTGATTTTATTAACTCTTCACCTCATCCAACCCACCATAAACAGAAATAACATATAGTGTGGTTTCTTTTTCTTCTTGGTTGGATGCCTGTGAACTGAAAATATTGCTTTACCCTTTTAGTTCTTCTGTTTAGTTTTTGCAAATATTTAGAATAGCCAAAATAGAGAAATACTGTTTCTCTTCCATGGAAAGTTCATTTTTTTTAAATTAATGATCTAGACCTTGCTTTCTGAGCAGCATTTACCATAGCTGAATGTAAGAATGAAATGGAGACCGTAGTATGGGAGACCAAGAATACATATGCAGAATAAATTTAGCTACACATGTTCATCCTGGGAGAAAGCATTTATGAGTATTCTGCAGAAACATTTATATGCCTATAAATAAGGTTACTTGGTTCCTTTACTTAACATGAACAGTTGATACTTTTGCAGTTAATTTATTATTGAGGGACTGCAAGAGTTAAAGATAGTAACAATCTAATTACCTGCCTATTGGATAAATACATGTCTGAAGTTGAAGTTTGCATATGGCTGTGGCCATTTCTGGAAGGGTATTATTTCTCTTTTGAGTCCTTGCCTGTTGTCACCTTTTAAGAATCAAAGCTAATTAAACATTATTGGTGTGCTACATAAGTTTCTTTTTCAAAGTTTGGCCTGCCCTGCTTCTCTGGAAAATCCTTTCTTGAGGGGGTTGTCTTCAATATAACCACTAATAGACAATTGAGCATTTGCAGAGGCCTTTTGTTTCCAGGATTTCACAATCATTGTTGTTTAATCCATAGAATATCCATGTGAGGTAGGTAGATAAACTCAAGCATCCAAATCTCCTACAGGGGAATTTTGGTGCCTGTGGGAGTATTGTGATTGGCACCGACTGTCCCTGATTTCCCAGAGGCCAGACACCTGGAGAGGCTTTGCTACAGGTCCAGGTACACACCAGAATTTTAGCACAGGGGATCTCAAGACTATGAAGTAGATACTGTCGTTCCCATTGTACAAATGAGAAAGTTAGGACTGCAGAGATGGCTCAGTTGATAAAGGCTAGTCTCACAACCAAAAACAAATGAGAAAGCTAAGGCTACCCACATTAGAAGAGCTGGGATGTAAGTCTAGTTCTGTCTGATTCCAAAGTCAGTTCTTCAACTATTATCAAATATTGCTCTAAAAATGGAGTATAAGAATGACTAAGATCAAAAACAAAATTGATAGATAGCCCATGTTGGAGAGGAGGTGGAGTAAGGGGAACACTCCTCCATTGCTGGTGGGTGTGCAAATTTGTACAGCAACTTTGGAAAACAATATGGTAGTATCTCAGAAAATTGGGAATCAATCTACCTCAAGACCCAGCTATACCACTCTTGGGCATATGCCCAAAGGATGCTCAAGCATACCATAATGACACTTGTACAACTGTATTCATAGTAGCCTTATTTGTGATAGTCAGAACCTGGAAACAACCTAGATATCCCCTTTCCCAAAGACTGGATAAAGAAAATGAGGTACATTTTACACAATGGAGTATTACTCAGCTGTTAAAAACAATGATATCATGAAATTTGCAAGCAAAAGGATGGAATGTGAAAAAAAAATCATCCTGAGTGAGGTAACCCAGACCCAGAAAGCAAGCATGGTTTGTACTCACTCATAAGAGGGTATTAACTGTAAAGTATAAAAGATAATCATGATATGGCCCTCAGACCCAAAGAGATTCAGTGACAAGGAGGGCTTAAAGGGGAGTGGGGTGCAAGTTTCTCCCTAGGAAGGGGAAATAGAATAGATTTCATCAGTGGACTGGGGGCAGGAGGAGTTGGGAACAGGAGGGATCAAGTGCGGGATGAGACTGGGAGAAGCAACTGGATTGGGGGTCAGTTGATAGGGGCGAGGTGGAGACCTAGTTCAGTGTAAAGGTCATAGAATCTACGAGAGTAACTGGAGCAAAGACTCCTAGTGATGGGGGACACAGAGCCTGAACCGGCCATCTTCTGTAACTAGGCAAGGCCTCAGCTGGAGGGATTGGAACACAAATTCAGCCACAAAACCTTTGACCTACAGCTAGTCCTACTTACAAAGTGTTCTGGGACCAGAGCCTAGCAGAATCCTCATTAAAGAGACCAGAGAGATGTCATCCAGCAACTGATAGGAGCTGATACAGAGTCCCACAGTCAAACATTGGGCGGAACTCAGGGATTTCTCTCAAGGAGGGGGAGGAAGGTTTGAAGGAACCAGAGGGGTCAGGGACACCATGAACACATGGCCCACAGAATGAATTGCCCAGGACTCATGGGGTCTTGAAGAGATCAGGTGGCCTGTAAGGGTCTGATCTAGGTCCTCTGCAAATACATTATGACCAGTAGCTTGGTGGGATTCCTAACAGAGGAAGCAGGGGGGCTGTCTCTGACCCTTTCACCTGCTTGTGGGACCTTTTTCTTCCTATTAGGATGCCTGGTTCAGCCTTGATGTGATGGTATGTGCCTTGTCTTACTGTAGCTTGTTATGCTGTGTTTGGTTGATGTCCCTGGGAAGTCTGCTGACCCAAGACAGAGGGGGTTGGTAGATCTGGGGGAAAGGGGAGGTGCAGGGGGTGGGGAGAGACTGGGGAGAGGGGAGGGAGGGGAAACTGTGTTCAGGATGTAATATCTAAGATAATAATAAATGGAATGTAATTTATAGCCTAACAAAATGCTGGGAGAACTGGAGAGAAGGCATACAAAAGATAGGTCCTTCTAAAAAGATTCATCCTTTTTATAAGGCAAAGCAATGCCATGTAAATTGTTCTTACCTACAGTATGCCTATTAGAGCTTTTCACTTTCCCTACCACTAATCATAACATCCCAAGTGAATAACATACTGTCTTGACTGGTAGTTTTGTGGGGAAATAAATTTATTTCGTTGTAATTGCTCATGTTAAAACTGTACCCTGAAACTACTAAAAAATTAGTTTTAAAAAATTAAAAGAAGTTTCAATTAAAAAAAACAAAGAAAACAAGCACATGGCAAAAGTACTCAGTTGAAACAAAAGAATCTACTGCAGTTTTCCAGGTCTCCAATCCTCTTTCAAGTCATTGCTAGTCTAGTTTCTTGTGACTTCTTTCAGATATATCCAGTGTTTGTCTTTGTACATTTGTGTTTGCTCATGTGTGTGTGTGTACATACACATATATGTACATTCTCACAAGTTCCAACTAAATCGATTGCCTTCCCTATGAATAATTAAGCCCTAAGTATATTTTTAGTTGTAGAAGTATATTCCTTGAACACAATCAGTGTTTTATGACATTCTCTGTAAAATTATTTGTGTATAAATAATTATTCATAATTTTACTTTTAAAATATAAGTATATATTATTGTGTCCTTAAATGACACACTAACAAATATAAGACAATTCAAATATAAGACAGTTAATATTTAAGTGTTCCAATCACTAGTTCCTGGGCTATATATGAGAAAAAAGTATAATGTATTAAGAACTAGATCCTTAGGCCCCAGTAGATACAATATTTTCTTTGAAATTTCTCATTTTTTTCTGTTTGTCTTCTAATTGATAAAAAGTTGCATAATCATTGTGTGCTAAAGAATAGGGCAGTATTTTGAAGGGAAGGGGATAGTGTTATTTTGGCTATAATATTCAGTGACTTTTCAGAATAGTAGAAGATAATATAAAGCTATTGTGTCTTGGAAATGATGTTTCTGGTATAAATTTGAGCTATGGAGAGTGAGCTTTAGTTTTCCCCAAACACAGGATCTGACTATCTTAAGTGAGTGTCTCAATGTAAAAGTCGAGTTGCTAATTCTTCTCTTTCTGTTTTCCAATTTTAGGTTTTAGTATAAAGGCAGTGCCATTCCAGAATGCCATCTTGAATGTAAAAGAACTTGGAGGTATAACTTTTAAAATCCTCTCTACATCTACCATTGACTTTACAAATTTGCTTTTCATGCATTACATGTAACTAAAATGTGATGATTTATTCCAGGTGATTGATTTTTACTTTTTCCTTAATAGTATATTTTATAGTAATATTTTCATCCCTTTACATATGGATTAGCAGTTGTCCTAGACTTGTAATATAAACTTTGCTTTCTTTTCTGTGAATCAAAGGACTACACACTAGTGCGCTGCTATATCATTGCTTTTACTTATTAATTATTCTAAAAGGAAACCTATGAAAACAATCTAAAAAGTAAATAAAAATGAGCTATATAGGGCCAAGAATTGTGGTTAAGTGTGAATTTCTACAGCAGGTTTGATTGTATTCAGTTTTTTTCGAATGTATTTGTTCCGATAATAAATCTTTGCCAATGGGTTCTTTGCTGGCCAGGCACATTTATTGGATAGGCTGTACCCCAAAGCATACATCAGTCAGCCTTTCATTGCATTCTCTGTCTGGCATTTTTTGGGTTGTGTTTTATGTCAGTCAGGGTCTTAACCCATGCAAATAGATTAACAAAGAAATCAGTCAATTCAGTGAACCTACTAAATTCTCTTAACGGCACAAGAAAATGCCGAGTGCCAGAGTTCAGTATAATATCCATGAGTTTAGTGGCTTAGAAAGTTCTCTTCTGTCTTCTTAATCACTGTGTGATGGTGACCTTACCCTGCTTTTTGTTGTTTTTTTTTTTCTCCTTCTCCGTCAAGGTCATTTCTAATTGTGACTTATTTTTAGTGCTGTGAAATGGAAACACACAGTTGTATGCCATCTTGGTAAAGTTTGCTGCCTTCCGATATTGTTCAACAAGTGCTTACTGGCCTTTCCAGGTGTCCCTCAGTGTGACAGCTAACAGTGACTTTTACAGCACTGATATTGAGCAGCATCTGCAACTGAGCAATTAAACGTTTCTCTTAAGGTGCTTGGTGTTACCATTAAACAATAAAATTCTAGGAACATGAATGTTGATCTTAGCTAGAAAGCTGACAAGCAGTAAAACATAAACTTCCTTGAAATAACTTCTGTGTAAAACATTCTAAAACTGCTTAATAGATTGAGTATTTTAATCATGCTTTGGTTTCTGCTATCCATTCTCCCAGTGACAATATTATTTGTAGGCATTTTACAGTCAGAGATCCTAATATAAAATTAGGAGAATCTATCTGTATGGTTTGAAAATTCTCTTGGTTTTAATTATTAGTCTGGGTTTAAAATAAAAAAAAACTTTCATTGAACATTCACCAGTATAAGAAACTGTTGCGAATTGGCAAGGTATTTATGGTATGTTTATTTGGATGAAATAAGTAGTGGATGTTTCTGAACAGTTAAGAAAAACGAATGCATGACATCAACGTTGGTGGTATATCATTGAAATTGAATGCAGTGAAGGTAAAATTGGAGGACCAGGGCTATGTAGGAGAGGAGCATGGTTTTGTTTCCCTCAAGGAAGTTTATTTTCACTTATAACAAAACTGTGCCCTGGCAATTGAGGAGATGAAAATTATAATGGAGAGAATCCCATAGGGTTAGGTGGTACACTTTAATTCATAACATACTGTAAGGAGGTTGAATAACAGGTATAAGACAGAGCCTTGGGCATTGGAATACTTGGCTAGTTCCAGACTAATAATACTTGGGTTTATGCATGTGTTAGCGGGGAAGAGAAAATTTCTGATCCAACCATAGATTACTTTTTCCTCCCTCAACTTTAACAACCCTCCATATTAGGAAAAAGTAGACCACAGAGTGCAATTTGTGTATTCTATTTCATAGCCTCAGAGGCAGGCAACAGAGGGAGTTGATCTTTGATGGGTTGCCCACTTGCTTATTTATTGAAAACTTAGGGAGTGATGTACTCTGTTTGCCTCACTCTGGAAGAGGCATGTGAAAAGCTGGGCTAGCACATATAAAGAAAATTAGCTTTCCTGGTTTTAAAGTATATTCTAGGCACCAAGGGAATCAACATAAGGTGCTGGGCATTTGGGGAGAATTGTAACAGTGAAATTGAGTTGTCTGGGAACTGCTTGACTAAGTATTCCTAATCTCAGGGGGAAAGAGTTGGGTGTTTCAGGACGGCTTTGGGATGGCAGGTGACCTGCATTCACCAGCGCTAGGTTCCTCAGAGATAGGGTCATTGGAATTCAGTCAGTCTGCCAGTATCAGGAAGATGCTAAATTCGCAAGAGAATCTCAGGAAGGTAGTTGACATAGGCAGGCAGCTGATGCTAGCTAAGGACCAAGTGAAGTATAATGAGGAAAACACAGGCAGTTGTCTTCATCCTAGGTTAGCTTGAGAATGGCATGCCCTGTTCCTCCTCAACAACCTGCAGATCCTTTTTTCTCTACCCTTTCAGAGAATTCCAAGGCTTCTCATCACTCCCCTTCCCAACCTTAAATTAAATGTCTTACTGTTTTAAAATAAAAGGACATAAACTGCTGTCTTCTTTATTTAGTAAGGAGAAATGGCACAAGATGAAATAACAATGATTAATGGAGCCAAGTTTAATGGAAGTCACCTCAGGTCATCTTCATAACAAACTATGTATGCACATAAAACAGATCCCTGCTTTGCATATAGGTGACTGTATCATATATGTAAGATGTGTGTGTGTGTGTGTGTGTATCTCCACACCATATCCATATGCATATGGATACATAGTGCTATTGTTCATTTCTAGTTTGTGATTCTCACATCAGTTCCTTTTTACATAGCATTTTCCCAGTTTACACAATCATTCCACCACATTGTTTCTGGGGCTGAGAATAAGTCTAAGTAAGACACAGGCCCTATAGGTTTAGTGATAGAGGTAATCCTGAATATGCCCATAGGAAATTAATGAAAAATTGGAAAATAATGAAGTGAATGGGGACAAGACAAGTACCAAAGTCACAGAGAAATGATGACATAAAGATAGCAATACTGCCTAACAGTATGATGGGCCAGTTCCATTTTTACTGCTCACAACCTACTTGTCACTGCTGCCAGGCGGCACTGATTGTGCCTGTGGTTTTATTAGCACATAATAATTGTATATCATAATTTCATCATGACATTTGTATACATCTATAAAAATATTTTGATCATATTTACCCTCTTTCCCTCTTGTCTCCTTCCCATTTTTGTTGATTCTCCCTCTTCCCAACCTGCCCCGCCTCCTGTCTCTCCCCCAGTGAGTTTAGGTTGACTACAGGAGCTTGGGTGAGGGGATATTTAGGAGCACTTCGGCCTCTTAGCAGTGGCTACGTAACTGAAGAAAATGTCTCCTCACTTCTGCAGCAGCTATGAACTGCCGGCAGCTCCTCAGGGAGAGCTAGGGCCTGTTGAACCACTCTCCAGTCCACGAGGGCGTGCTGAGTGGGCCAGCCTTTTGCAGATGACTGCAGCTGCTGTAAGTTCATAAACTCAAGGACCATTCGCGCCCAGAAGACAGAGTGCTCTACAGCGCACAGGCTCTTTAGTGCGCGCCTTCATGCCATCTCCTCTTGCACGAGCCTTGGGTGGGATAATAGAGTTCTCTGCCTCAGGGCCGAGTGTTCCATGGCCACCTGTTTTAGAGTGCTCTGACCAGTTATGAGTCTCTAGTAACTGCCACCCAGTGCTCTGACCAAAGCAGACTGAAGCTCAGCAACACTAGTGTATGATCATAAACGTTTGAAGGGCAGAGCAGGCCCGTTTAGCAGAACGACAGTTGAGTGATTATGTCTATCCTTGTGTGAAATCAGGACTCTAGGCTTTCTTCTTCTGTATCTCCCTTCCTGTTCTCTCCCTCAGTCATTCTCACTTATCATTGCAGTTTCATGGAGAAAAGGTACTGTTCGTCTCATGTGCAATGAGACACAGAGACTGTGGCTGACAAAGGGCCCTGTGGGAAGCAGATGTCAGTTAATGGACACATGGATGTTTATGTAGTGTACAGGACATATGAGGCATTTTGCACAGTGCATGCACAAGAGAAAGGACTCCTACACACTGTCTCCTGTCTTTTTTATCATTATCTGTGCCACTGAAAGTCCACATGTGTTGGTATTTTTCCTTAGTGTTGCATTCACTGGACACAATCTTGACAAAACACGAATACTTTGTCTTCACCCTAAAACCTTTAATGAGATAGTATCTCATTATACTGGTTGCTTTCACCATCCATTTTTCTTTTTTTCCTGTCACTCTCATGTTTTGGAGTCTTTCAGACCAAACCCGTGTTCTGAATCCTAACCCTGCAGCCATGCTTCTCCCTTCTTTAACTGCTTCTGTGCTGACTTCTGCATGCCACCACAAATGTTTCATTTTCCTATGTTAGCCACTCAGCAAATCTCTCCAGAGGGATATTACTCTCTGGGCTCCTTTCTAGGGAGCTATGGTGGCTGCAGTTAGCAGGGCTGCGCTGCATAATTCAGATGAGAGACTAGAAGAGAGCCCCTTGTGTCCTGCCTACTTCCTTAAAAGCAAGTATCAGTTTCTACAGGACTAGAGGGAATGGCTGGATTCATGCTTTTCTGATCCTGCCTAGCTAAAGTGAGTGTTGACTCCGACCCCACTAAGGGTTTTCCTAGTCTTATGGAGTTGATTTTATCAGTGTGTTCTTTCACTTGAGAATTCTCACCAAAATTAGTGTAAAACTTCTCTCTTTCAGTTTGAGCTCATTAACCTGCTGCTCTTTTGGAGATACAGTCTCACCTACAGTCCAGGCTGGCTTTGACCTTATGGTCCTTCTGCCTTAGGCTCCTGCATGCTGGGATTTGCAGGCCTCTGATCCCTCTTGCTTTCACTTTTCTGGGTATGTCATAGGGTACTTGTCGGATATTCTGGATGGACAGGTGGGTTATTCTTTCAGTGAGTTTTTCTTCATTGTGTTTGATTCTGGGTCCATCCGTATTCCTGAGTATTTTCTTGTCTATAAAATGTGGTTTACAATAGTTTCTATATCAAGTCCTCTTGTGAGGGCTAAATTAGATGATGCTGGCCTTGCCTGCAGTTAGTATTATGCAAGATTTGTGTTCATTAAAATTATACTCTCACTACTCCCCACCCTCAATTCCCCACCCTACACTAGCCCCCACAAATTAAAACAAACACAAATTAAACTTTCAATGAAACATTTTTCTTCATGGTCTCTAAAATGAACAAATTTCATACTAACTTCTCTCTGCCTTTCTTTTCCACCCCTCCATCTTGCCCTCCCTCTTCCCCTCTCATCCTGCCTCTTTCTCTCTGTCTTTGGCAATATACTGTTTTCTCCCGTTATGTACGGAGAAAGGAAAAGGCCACTGAGAAGGGAGGATGTTCTCTTCTTTCGTTTGGCCACTACCATAGAATGAGCACTCAACACTCCACATTAGCTAATAGTGCTTTTTTTCCTCTTGGATCTCACCACCTTTACTTCTGTTTTTGGGTGTCACCTGAAAACCCTCTTGTCTGTCTTTGTCTCCTAATTGTTCTCTGTTTACCGAGGTAAGTTCAGCATCTGGTGCTTAGCAGAGCCAAAAGCATAGTCTATACATCAATGACATCACCGCCCTGATAGTTTTTCTTTTCAGAAATTTGCAATTCTTAAATCTACAGAGTCTTATGCACTCATGGATGATCTTTTCCCAATTTGGAAATCTCATATAGGAAATGATAGAATACAGAGGTGAAAACTTTATTTCTTAGCAAGTTCGGTTTTTTATTTATTGATAAAGATCCAGATATGATACTATCTCCAACTGAATTTTGGAACCGTGAATGATTTTGCCAAAAGACTTTTTTCCCCCTCTAATACTTTAATGAGTTATGTCTGGATTGTGTTTCCGTTCTCTCCAGGCCACCATCCCCCACCCAGTACCCTCTCTGGCAGCCTTGTCTTCACAGATGACATTCAGAAAGGCAAAGGAGAGCTGACAGGCAGTTAGCTATCTCTACACCGCGGCATTCATGACTGCTAGTTGTCAACCAAATGGGAAAAAAAATCTGTAAAGCTGTTTGTTTTGGGGTGTTTTTTGTGGTCCCTCACCCTGTAAAGAAAAGCAGGCAGCAAGGAGCTCAGGAGAGTAAAGTGCACTTTGTATGTAGTCACCTGCTCGATTAGCCCGAGCAGTTGTGGCTGAAGGATTTTTGAGGCCTGTCCGCTCAGCCATTGTTTTAAGGCCGCACGCATCTTTAGCAGCCGGCTGTTATAGGAAACAGATGCTGCGTGTGTCCTGCTTCCATGTTTGCCTGGAGGAACTGCCCCTCACAGGGGAAGGTGCTGTGTGCTGGCCTGCCAGCTATCTCAGGGCTCTCTTTGTCTGTCCAACTCATTTGCATTTGTTCATTTTCCCAGAAACTGTCCAGGGCAAACTTCTTGACAGGTAACTCAGGGGACACAGCTGCCTGCTTCTTTTAATTTCTTTCTTTGTGTCCAGGGTATTTGATGTCCTTTACCAAAAAAATAAATAAAATAAAATAAACAAGAAGCTTTCTTCTTTGTTTCCCTTTGCTGAAAGTTTTACCCGCACACTCTCTCCCTCTGTTTACCATGCATTACTTCTAAGGCCCTGCCGCACATCTTATGGGGATAAAAGGCCTGGGACATGCTTCCAAATACTATAATTCCTAACTCTTAGGATTATGATAGTGGAGGAGGGGTAAGACAGTGCTAGCAAAGGAGTTGATTTTGCACTAGAAAAAGAAAGAATATCGTCAGAGAGACGTGTAGAGCTTGTGGCCTGAGAGACAGGTGGGAACACTAGAACTCCTTGCTGGTGTCCGAGCAGCATGCCAGTTGACAAAGTTCTGCGTATCTGCAGAGATAGGTGTGTCAGCAAGAAGGCAAGGGACTGTGTCCAAGACAAAAGAAGGTAGTAGCAGAGAAGGAGGCCCAGATAAGACCCTGTCCACAGACGACTGTGGAGCCATCCAGCTAAGGAAACTATAGGGAGCCATACCCAAGAAAAATATACATGTTCTGTATCTGTTACAAAATTGTAAGAAAGAAATGTCACTTAGCAAGGAGTGTTCTCTCAAGACACCCGGCCACTTTATGTCTGAGCCTCTTGCTGTGTTTTGGTATCTGTAAAATGCAAGCTTTAATAAATCACCCCAAGTTTATTTCCCAAGGGATTGGGCTGGAAGGGAAAAATTAAATTGCCTAAAGCTCCTTGGGAAAGATACTTTAAGGATGGACAGTGGTATTTTCTCTAATTCTCTTTTTATAGTTGTAGATCTATTGTAATATGTAGTGTTGAATGATTGGAGCTTCTTGATAGAGCATTGTTTCCTTATCTAAGAAAATAACCAGACCTTTCTTGACTAGGAATAGCCAGTTGACTCCTGGCTCCCTGAGCCATGTACTCTATCACTTAAGCTTGGACTATACTAGGGGAAATGATGTTGGTATAAGGCCAAGTCACTTGGATGGGAGTTAAAAGGCCACAGCTATCTGAATTGGTTGAACAGGATCCCAGGGTGGTGGTGTTCAAGCGTTTTTTACACTTGCTAAGGGAATGCTGAGCCAAACAGTCAGCAGAGCCAAGTAAATGAATCTAGAGGCCCAGAAGTCTATTACTGGCTCATGTAGACCTGACCTTCATTTTTTTTTTCTCCTGGAGGAGTGCCCTAGGAAATTTTAAAAATCTATCTTTTTGGTCATAGTCCAGCGTAGTACTGAACAGTCCACTTCTAAGACTGTATACATAAAGATTATTCTAGAAACTCATTTCCAGGCCTTTTGACCCCTGGCAACAGAGTTCACAAGTGCTTCTGAAGGTTGCACTGTTTCCTACTTTGGGAGGAATGGGTCATTCCACACTTGTAGCTCTACCAACTGTCGTCTCAGAACATTTGTCTTGTGTTCTCAGCTTAGCTTCTTGTCTCTCACAAGGGAGTAGGTATTAGTGTTTCTCCCAGGGGTTACCATAATAACAACCAACTTTCACTGTGTATTTGGTTTCAGTGTGGCGTTGCAGCAACAGCACTGCAAGTCAGGTGACCAGTATTTTCCTCCAACAAAACAAGCCATGGGACATTGGGCAAGTCCTTTAACTTTTCCAAAGCAGTTTTCTTTTCAGTGCTGAGAGCTGATGATGCGGACCGCTGTTTTCCTGTTTGAGTATAACATAGCCCATGCATTTGACCTTGGAACTCACAGTGTCCGCCTTGGCCACCTCAAGCTACTGGAGAATTCTTACAGCACTGGATGCTTGCTTTCCCTTTTATTTCAGTCTCAGTTACTTGTTCTCTCTTTTGTTATGGGAGATATGTAGGTAATTTTATAATTTTTGTGTTGTGTGAGCAGGAGATATGTGTATGCACACACACACGTGCACACACACACACTTTATATGTTATATCCTATAACTGGAGTCAGTACAGGATGCAGTCTAGGTTAAGAAGAAACAAAGTGGAGTTCAGAAAGAAAAAGAATGCAGAAAAGAACATATGGGAGCGAAGTCATGGAGGGAACAATGGGTTCGGTTTGTTGGTGGGATAAGATAGACTTTTAAGCATTGACAGCCATATCATAACAGTATCAGCAGTTTTGAAGCAGAGGGTACTTTTGTTAAATTATTCCTCAAAATGCTAGAATATGATAGCCCTCTTAGAAGGAAAAAGACTTGTTAATATTTAATTCATGTTAGTTAATATCAACAACATACCTAGCCTCAAGAATACAATTCCTGCTGCGCAGATTCATGTTTGTATATATATATACACATGTATACACTAATCCTTCAGCTTATTTTTCCATATGTTTTCATGGGAAAGAGGCATTGCCCATACTGGCTATGTCGGCGTGCAGACTTCCATAGGTTCTTATAATTGTATTGGTATCTTCAACAGGAGAAGAAGTAGTATGCTTTTAATGATACAGCACTGGCCAAATTAATTGAGACTCTGCTGAATAAAACAGATGGTTGACGCTGGTGGTGGCAACATATACTTACTGATTTTTAATTTCCTGAGCTTCAAAGTATTGTAAAAAAGACTCTATTGAAGATGCATCGTCATTTAAATCTTGAAGTTACCAATATTTTTTGACTATCCTTCTGAGAGTTAAGAGTGTGAACAGTTTTGTTATATAAGGTTAGCTATGAATTTTAATACATACATTTAAATAACTTACATGACTAAAAACTGAAAGTCTGAGGTTTTTTTTTTAAGGTCTCTATTTTCTTTCCCTTCCTGCCCAAACCCATGAACACGTGTAAGTGTGTGTGTGTGTGTGTGTGTGTGTGTGTGTGTGTGTGTGCGCGCATACTATTAAACAATGGCAAATCAAATCTATAGCCAAGATAGATTTAACTCTATAACAAAGAAAGGAGCACAAGACAAAGCTTAATGTACAGACAATGGAAACATGGAATACAAATGGAATTCATCAGGATTATTAATCAAAGAGCTCATCAGAGTTATTAATTGGAACTCCACATTTGGAGCCGTGCCTTTATTTTTCTTTTCTCCTTGCACTAAGTGGTGGATAGCAGCTGTGTTTACCCACAAACTGAATCCTTGAATGTGGGTGCTAGACCCAGAAAGGTAGGGCAGTGTCTCAATATATACTAACTGCCAGGTGGGTTAGAAAGCCCACACACACAGGAGACAAGCCACTTGTCTGTCCCCATTAATCACTGAAAACAGACAGTGGTAAACAAAAGAGCTGGCAGACAGACTCTCAAACAAAGATGAGCATGTAATTATGACACACCACAATATGAACAAAGTCAACACCGTAAAGGAAAGATACCCAACCCAAAATGGGAAGAGAATGTTTCAAAGACCTGGAGATAATAGAGTGATCAGAAGATATTCAGAGAGCTATAGAAAGGCTTTGCATTCATGAGAAAGAATGAAACCCAGAACTTGGGAATTTAAATTTGACTTCAAAATTTTAAATGAAAATGTTGACACAACTTACATGTAAGTTACTGAAACTAAAGATTGAGCTAGAGAATTTCCTGAGAATGCCACACAAAATCAATACCTTGAAGGTATGAAGGAGGAAAAGATCTATAGGGAGTAGCAACAGAAGATGGCTGTGTATAAATGAATATTCAGATTTGTGTTCTTAGTACCTAGTAGGAATACAAATAAATGGTTCATAATGAATAATGGCATCATACACACACACAAATTCAAACACATATACATGTGCATACATGTGCATGTATTTATATTTTAAGTGTATGTGTGTGGTGTGTGTCTGTGTGTCATTTCAACATGGATGAAGCTAGGGGCATATAAAGTGAAGGCAGATGGAACCTATTATATTATTACATGGAGTAAATAATAAAAGAAAAACTGGCCGGGCGTTGGTGGCTCACGCCTTTAATCCCAGCACTTGGGAGGCAGAGGCAGGCGGATCTCTGTGAGTTCGAGGCCAGCCTGGTCTACAAGAGCTAGTTCCAGGACAGCCTCCAAAGCCACAGAGAAACCCTGTCTCGAAAAACCAATAAACAAACAAACAAATAAATAAATAAATAAAAGAAAAACTGAAGTTTACCTGAGGATATACATGGCATTATTAAAAATTAGGTGGCATATTCATAAATGGATTTTAAAAACAGTGCAAAGGCTGTATGTTCAACTCATGTTATTACTTAGTGTAAAGAATTACCCCAGAATCAAGTAAATTTTTTTCATGACAACTTTTTTTTAAGAATTGATTTATTTTAAAAGGATTTTTATTTGGTTTACTTTATGTGTATGAGTGTTTTTCTTGCATGTGCTTGTATACCGTATGCATTCCTGTTATCTGTGGAAGTCAGAAGAAGGCATCAGATTTCCTGGAATTACTGATGGTTGTGACCACTATCTGGGTTCTGGGAACCAAGCCTGACTCCTCTGCAAGAGCAACAAGTTCTCTTAATGATAAGTCATCTCTTCAATCCCTAAAGAACGGAATCTTTAAGAAAGGAAATATAAAGAAAACATGATAGATTCAGGGAAAAAATTCAAGAAAGAAAACAAGCAAAAGCTATGCTAAATAAAAAGCATAAATATCACAATAAATATAAATAGCTTAAATTCATTTAAAAATATCATTAAAATGATGTAATATTTAACAAGAAAGTTCAACAAGACATATGGTAAGATAAAAATAAAGGTGTTTAAATGTAATCCTAAAAAATGCCATTGGAAAAATTGTAATTAAAGTAGTGTCAATTCATTTGAACTAGAACAGAAATTATGCAGTAGACTAAAATTATTTCATGCCACTACACTAAGAAAGCCAAATAATCAAAAACATGTAAAATACTCAGCTTCTTAATTTTGAAAGCCAAAACTAAGGAATTTAGAAAAAGAACTAATAGATTTCTAAACAGGAGAGGAATTTAGCCTTGCTTCTTCCACAGACAACTGATCACAAATAAAAAACACTGAAGGATTTGAATAGCAAGTTAATAGATTTGGTCTAATTGATAATTATGCATTTTTATTTTTTATTTGTCTTAAGCAGTATTTACTGAACATTCTGTATGAGGTTCCTCTACTCCTACATCTTCTCAATCGTTTCTTCCTTGAATTTGCCCTTCTCCTTTCCTACTTGTCAAAACTTGGATTTCCCTTTCCAGGATTGTTTGTTTGCTTGTTTTATTTGCAGTCTTTGTCGAGCTTCAGCCTGGTGATAGCCACCTTCCTGGGGCGGATGGATGCCCATAAGAACAGTTGTGCCATTGGCCTTAGCTTGCTACAGCCCTTCAGTATAGATGATGTATCTCTTCCTGTTTACCTGGGCCACTTTGCCAATATGCTGAGCTTTGTAGTTTACTTAAAAAACTGAACTTCGTCATTCCTTCTAATGGGCATAGAGCTAACATTGAGCTCCTATCTCAGTTTTGTGCAAAGAGGGACGATGTAATCTTTCTTTGAATGTGAGAAGGTGCATTGAAATACTGTTTGTGCTTCTTGCTTCAATTGAACGTCACAAAGGTTGCACTCCATTTTGGCAGCTGCCAATCCAGTGATGGCTGCAAAGGGGAAAGGATCTACATGTGATTTCTGGTACTGATACTTATGTATTTGATACTCAAACGTTCTTTTTGAAAAATACATAATTTTACACCAATTATCATATTTGTGCTTCCTAATTGAAATCCATTAAAAGCAAATCGGAAAGAAAACACACAAAACAAAACTTCAAGGTACTCTAACTATGTACCATGAACAAAATTTAAATCTATATTGCTCCACTATTCAATTTAAAACTCAACAGCAACAACAAAAATGCCCCATAAAACTTCCAGTAGAAAACATGAGAAACTCTTTGTGACTTTGGGTTAGGATAAGATTTCTTAGAGTCTTCCTTACATTGAAAGACTTTTGCAATTTGAAAGAGAATGAAAGAGAAGTCATAACTACAGACAAAAGGATTATTTGTAAGGCCTCCTAAGGGACTTGGCTCCAGATGCAAAAAGAACAAGTAAAAGTAAATAATAGAATACACTTCATCCCGATCCTCCCTTACAAAAATGGGTAGCCCCTAGTAGTGGATATGATGCTTAAAGCAGTGCATCTGTGGAATTATCTGTACAAGGTTAAACTAACCTGACAGGGAGATTCAGAACTGGTACTTCTCCTATACTCCCAGTAGAAGTGTCAAGTAACGTGACTTCTGTAATTCCTGAAAAGGCAAGACATATCAATTCTATCATAATCGCAGTGTTCCAAGAATGAAAACAAATGGAGGTGAGGGAAAACAATAGGCTTAAGATGAAAATAGAGCATAAAATCAGTTTTAAAAAATTCTTGTATGTAGATATTCCTAATAACTTCATTTGTTATCCCACAAAACTGGAGACAACTTAAAACAACACTCTTCAGTGGATAGAAAAATTATATGCTAGAATAGTATGATACAATACTATTCAGTAATTAAAGTAATATACCTGCAATAATATAAATGGATCTCAGAATAGTTAAATCTAGTGAAAGAATGCAAAGAAAATGAAATAGTATTGATGCATAGGATAAATGTATACTAAATTCATATATACATGTATATATATATAATAGAAAATGAAAACTAATATTTTATACCCTGATGACTAGTGGATACCTGTGGATAGAGAGAAAGAAGACAAGGATAGAGGTATTAAAAGTCTTAAGAGGTCAGCCGAGCGTTGGTGGCGCACGCTTTTAGTCCCAGCACTTGTGAGGCAGAGGCAGGCGGATCTCTGTGAGTTCGAGGCCAGCCTGGTCTACAGAGCGCGTTCCAGGACAGCCGCCAAAACAATACAGAGAAACCCTGTCTCAAGAAAAACAAAAACAAAAACAGAAAGTCTTAAGAGGTCATCAGAGGTGGCATCATTTTGAAGTGATAGATATATTTATTGTCTGGGTTTAGGGAATGGTGTGACATGCATGCATGCATGCATGCATGCATACATACATACATACATACATACATACATACATACATACATACATGAAACCAAACACTGTGAATTTGTATTTTATTGTTTGTCAGTCATATTACACAAAACTCGAGAAAAAAATGCTGTGTCCCTTAAAATAAAAATAGTTGTAATTATCTCAGGTTAAAAATCGTTGAGCATACATTTCTGGTGTGATCCTGTAGCCTTTCCTAGACACGGCAAGGAAAAGACTGAGAAAAAAATATAGTGATTGCTACATAATCAAATACAACTGTATCATTAGGGCTGCATATTAAGAACTTCAAATGTAAGACGAAGATGTTTCAGGTCTGTTGATTTAATATGCAGTGTTTTTAAAATCTCATTGCTAATAAAAGAAACGAGAATTAATCTGTGTGCAGCAGCATGCAATTAATGAAAAGAAATATGCATGGAAGATTCATTATAAAAAGAGTGAGAAATTTCTCAGCATAGCCCAGTTGTGGTTCATACTATAGTGGTTCTTAAAACCATATTGATGTAGTGTTTTCTTTTCTATTGTGATTTTATGAAAGCTATTTTGCTGATTTTGCCATCGGTAGAATGTAGGTTTCAGAGAAAGTAGTGAGATTGGGGAAAATAATAATAATAGCATTAAGATTTTAAAAAAGCACATTTGAGAGTTTCTGCTTCTAAAGCAATGAAAATAATTGTAGTTTTGAAAACCATTCGTATGCATGTATGTCTCTGTGTGTGAAATATCAGTTTTGGTTGTTTACATTCTCTTGCAATTTCAGCTCATCTCTTTGGGTTGGCCTTAATCATTGATGGTGACTGTTTGCCACAGCAATTGTGGGATGAGTATATTATTAATAAGTTCACAGTTTAGGGCCTAGCAGCAGAGTGCTAACCTCCCCCATTTTCTTCTATGCAGATTTAGATGGTCATTCAACTTCTTTATTAATTAGATTGACTCTGCCTGTTGATATAGATAGAATCCAGAAAGGTAAAAATGAAGAAATATCTTCTTTGGGCCTTTAATTCTCATAGAAAGATGGAAGTTAAGGCTTTCTGATATGGGCAGGTTAACATTTGTCAAATGTGGCTTATCTTTGATGCTGTTACTGTCTTTGTCTATAGTAATCTATCTTGCAAACATGTAAATTATTGTCCATGTAATCTTAATTTGACTAAATGAAAATTCATTTAAGTAGTAGTGATGTTAAGAGCCAAGGTGATTTTGTCTTAAATGAAGAAATACATAAAAGATCTCAATGATTTATACATACCTTTGGACAGACCTAAAATTTTCGAGTCAATTTTCATTCTGTGTATATCAATAAAAAAGTGGTAAGAGGCTTGGTCCATGAATACCTAACAAGAAGACTTCTGGCAGCCTCTGACAGTTCAAAATTGAAATGTAGTCATTCTCCAGCCCCAAATTAATGTTAACACAGCCATTTTCTTATAGTTCCATCAAAAGCTCACCTCCCCCCCCCCACACACACAAAATGAGGGGTTTTTTTTTTGCATATGTGTTAGTATCATTGGTTTGGTTTAACGTTCACTAGGAGATCTTTGCCATAGCATAGCAGAAATAAAATGAATGAAAGACAAAGCACTCAACTCAAGAGCTTCAAGTCCATGAAAAGATTTGGGAAAATATGTTGGCTTACGAGCTGGGAGGAAAGACCCAAATCCAGTCATGTCACTAGTAGATTGTGTGCAGAGAAGTACTAGCCCCGGGTGGAAGGCCCTTCTTCTCTACATAGTAACTGTTACCAGCCTTTGCCATGGTCAGCTCTGGAATCAAGCATGCTGAACAGTGCTCTGCTGCCCTGCGTAGAGTTCAGGGCCACCTTTTGTTCTGTTTTAGGTAGTCGATGATTCTGTGCTTTGAGTTTTGGCACTCCTTCCTATGTCGCTGGTATTTTTGATAGTAAACTCTTGATCTCTTACTGGGAGTCAAGGGATGCTGCTTTGCCCCATTACATAATAGAACCAAGACAGCATACAACTTCCCTCTTGTGGAAGCTTCCCATTCTTTGCTTTCTTTCTCTTTATGGTTGCTAGATATGTTTTCCTTCTGATCACTGGAGAAAAGGAGGAAAACACCAAAGAACTTTCGATGCCACTTCTCCTGGATTCCTTCATTCTGATCTGAAGGAGATTTTATATATAGTATAATGATTTAGGGGTTCTTTATATCAGTTAATGTGTGCCTCACTCTGAACTGGCCTGCTTATCAAGCCCTAAGGCAGTTAAGAAACTATTTATGGGAAGGAATAATATGTGAACTTGAATTTTGTCTTCCAAGGCATTTGTCAGAAATCAATGACCTAGTTCCTTCTCTTTTATATTATGCATGACTCAATAAGGAAACTGCATTTTAAAACAAAGTATGTTATGATTTTTCACTCAGTAGATAGAAGCAAATCCTGTTCCATATGCCCTTATGAAGGAAGCATTGAGTAATACCCAAATTTAAGGATTCTAATGGTTTATACAGTTAGATTGTTTGCATACAGTATATATTTAAAATGAATATCCTGCCAGTGTGATTAAAGGAATTTAGGTTAATAGATGCTGATGGCACTGGGATCTCACCGTCATTAACACCTGTAGATACTGTGTTTTGGGAAACAATTGGTTTAAACCTAGTCTTTCTGCCTTCTGAAATATTACTGAGATCCTATTTTAATAGCACAGGTAAACTTTGTGATATGTTTTGCTAGATAACTTAAAACATTACAAAATAATTGTTGATAATAATTTTTATAAAACATTTCATTTTTTGATGTTTTAGTGTATTTTGTATTTGATTTATAGATGTTTTCCATATATATTTCATTTTATTATTATCTGACATGTCACTCATTATTATCTGATGCATAAATTGAGTTTAAGATTGTTTTGTTTAGAGCCAGGTGGTGATGGTGGTGGTGGTGGTGATGGTGTATCTTTTAATCCCAGCACTTGAGAGGCAGAGGCAGGCAGATGGATCTCTCTGAGTTCAAGACCAGCCTGGTCTACAAAATGAGTTCCAGGACAGCTAGCACTGTTACAGAAAGAAACCCTGTCTTGAAAAAACAAAACAAACAAACAAAAACAAAACAAAAAGAAAGGTTGTCTTACTTAGGCTGAATGTGGTGGCTGAAGCACAGGAGGCAAAGGCAGTTGGATCTTTGTGAGTTTGAGGCCAGTCTGGTCTCCGTAGTAAGTTCTAGGTAAGCCAGACTATGGATCCTCTGGTCCCACTCGTGTCCTGAGTCAGTGATAGTGTGTTTGTCACAGTGGTCCATCCAAGCCATCTTCAAAAGCTGTGTCAGGCAGGTCAGAAGAAAAGACAAAAGAGATGGTCTTATCTAATATCAGTAACTTCAGTATTCAGCATCTATGATCCTTATTCCACTTCCCTTTAAACATTTCTTACTAGTCAAAGTTGTTCGACTAATCCCACCATTACAGCTAACATATAAAACCTTGACTTCACACTGAAGCTCTCTGGACAGAGTCTCTTTGGGTTTTTGTGAAATTACCCCTTTCTGTCATCTAGGACAGTAAGTTTCTGAACAGCAAAAGGAGAGCAAGGAGTATACAAGTTCACGACTCTGGGAACTCTGATACTTTACTTCTTTTCTTGTTCCTTTATGTCCTGTGCTATGGTCAGTACCTCTGGCTTACTGTGTTTTGCTACTTAGGAAGACAGAAGTGGTGAAATGATAACCTTGAATGATGTCGTAGCCTTTAACACTTCTTGTGATTGTTCAGTGAGTTTCTGTCTTCCTTGTTTTTTTCTTGTGACTTTTTTCTCAGATAGACAAGAGCCAGGTCATCATTTTAATGAAAGAACCAATGAGAACTGAAAATACTTCATGACTTGCTTGATTGTGCTCCCCAGAAGGAGAACCCTGGCCAGTACAGAGTGAACCCTCTGAAGGGTAGGGCTTGTCCTCCTTGAATAGCTCCATTGGGACTTTTGTTCAGGGAGTTCAGTGGGGCAGGTCACCAGAGAAAGACACGGGACTCAAGCTCAGGGCCTCCGTGTCCATCATGTGGCCCATGTGCAGACATGTGAAACTCTTTTGGGAACTGGGAAATGCTTGACATGGCTCGTGTAGAGTTTGTCACCTCAAGGTTCTCTGGATTCATCTTTGTTTTTAATGTGCAGTGGGTGCTTTGTACTGTTTGAACATTACTGCTGACCTGGGGGGGGGCTTGACGTGAAAAACAAACTTATAAAGCAATTCTAAATCAAGTTTTAAAACAACAAAACATTTTAATATCTGGAGCTGGAAGGGAAATGCTTGAAGCTGTGCAACTGGCAGGCAGTGTGTAGTGGCTGAAGAGGAGCTGATTCTCGGGCCAGTGCTGGACACAAACTGAACTCACTGAAAGAAACCCAGACAGTCTCTCCTGTCCCGGTTCCCAGTAAAGTCAGAGGGGACAGTCCTGGCAGGGCTATGGATCTGTATGCTGGGATAGATATAAACAGCAAAATTCTCAGCCCCGTGGCTATAAAAAGAAATATTTTTTATGGTGTATTCGTTGTTTCAGAGCAGGCTGTGAGTTGTGTTTAACTTTTAATCCCTATGCACTTCAAAACCAGGGTTCTGTCTGCCTGAGTGCTTAAGTTCTCTCAAATGTTTTCATTGTGTAACGCTTTCTCCAGATTCTTCTTTGAATGTATGTTTTTTCTCCCTCACAATCTGTTAAAGGATCAGTTTGTGTGAATCTTGACACCGTGATTCTGTTTCATGGTTTTAATTTGAATGTGCATTGTTGTAAGGGGAGGGGGCATGTGATGAATGGCACTGTGTTGTTTGTCACAAAAACAGATGATACTTTACAATCTAGGCAAGATGTATCAGAAACTGGGCTTGCGTATATTTTACTGAACCTAAATCACATTTTAGTTCACTTTTGAATTCCGCACATCATTTGAATGCATCCTAATCTTTGAGATGTGTACCTCTAGTGACACAGTATTTAAATGATATTAAATATGGGTTATCGTGTCTTTAATTTGTATTTGTGTGCATGTATACACATATATTCATACCTTCCTGTGTGAACATGCTGAAAATAATACTAAGCTAGCCCAGAAGTCAGTGTGCATATGAGTGTGGGCATTTTTTGCAGGGTTTAGAAGTTCACCCTCTTCTGCTTACATATTTTTATATACTTGTGCTGGCTGGTTTTATTTCAATGTTAGAGTCCTGTTGGAAACAGGAGCCTCTGTTGAGAAAGTTGCCCCGTCATATTGACCTGTAGCCAAGCCTGTGACACATGGTCTTGACTGATGATTGATGTGGGAGGGCCTAGCTCACTGTGGGCATTGGTCTCCTGGGTTGTAGTCCTGTAGGCTGAGAAAGCAATGAGGAACAAGCCAGTAAGCCATAGTTTAATTCCTTCCTGCCTCTGGGTTCCTGCCTTGAGGTCCTGCCCTGACTTCCTTGGATGATAGATGATAAGCTGTAGGTTGAAATACACTTTTTATTCCTCAAGTTGTTTTTGGTCGTGGGATTTTTTCACAGCATTAGAAGCCACAACAAGCACAATTCTTTTACAATTTAATTGATTGTCCTGTCTGCCTTGGGTGCTGCTGTCTGACTGCTGTGAGTCATGTCAGAGGTTTATGGATCCTCTGGTCCCACTCGTGTCCTGAGTCAGTGATAGTGTGCTTGTCACAGTGGTTCATCCAAGCCATCTTCAAAAGCTGTGTCAGGCAGACACAGCTTCAGAGATGAGCCTTAGAGGTTACTTGTCAGGCAGACACAGCTTCAGAGATGAGCCTTAGAGGTTACTTGTCAGGCAGACACAGCTTCAGAGATGAGCCTTAGAGGTTACTTGTCAGGCAGACACAGCTTCAGAGATGAGCCTTAGAGGTTACTTGTCAGGCAGACACAGCTTCAGAGATGAGCCTTAGACGTTACTTGAATTATCTTGTAGTAGTCTACCTTCCAATGATTTAATCTTATAAAATAATCTGAAAATACATGTTAAGTTATCGGTCACTCAAACCCATTGAACCAAATTAAAAAAAATACCTAACTTGGTGCTGTGTTACCTCAAATTGAAGACTGGCATGATAGGGAAGTCAGTGTCCTGGAAACTGTGGGTGAGAGAGAGAGAGAGAGAGAGAGAGAGAGAGAGAGAGAGAGAGAGAGAGAGAGAGAGAGAGAGAGAGACATACAGACAGACAGACAGAGACACAGACAGACAGAGACACAGACAGAGAGCTTACACATGTGGTGCATGTACAAAATGGACACAGTTGTGCCTGTGGAACCACGCTGACAAGTACTTTGTCCCCAGACACTTACTTAGAAATATCCATCTTGCTATTATTCATTCTGAAAGATTTTCTTATCAAATCTAAACATCTCCCATTTCTTTAACTATTTTTCACATGACATGGTCTTCTGGTCTTTTCCTGTGTGGACACACTGTGGTAGACCACAGGGATTATTGAGACTTACTTGTGGTGAAGTTGTGGTGGTTCATCATAATCTGAATTTTTAAGTTCAGGGCAATTTTGACTATCACCAATCTGGTAACATTCCCTTCTCAATGGTCTTATATCATTGCTCAGAGCTGTTTAGTGATGACACCCAGTTTTGCTATCTCTGTATGTAATCTGTCTAGATCTGGAGACTCAAGTTGTACTCAATCTTCAAGCTCCAAATTCCTCTTAGCTCTTTCCTGATTTAAATTTATCCTTTTTTATGGATTTTCTGATTTTCCCCCTTTATCTGGTGGTGGTGGTCGTGTTGGTGGTGGTGATGGTGGTAGTGGTGGTCATCCTCTTCTTCTTCTAGTTCTTCTTCTTCTAGTTCTTCTTCTTCTAGTTCTTCTTCTTCTTCTTCTTCTTCTTCTTCTTCTTCTTCTTCTTCTTCTTCTTCTTCTTCTAGTTCTTCTTCTAGTTCTTCTAGTTCTTCTTCTTCTTCTAGTTCTTCTTCTTGTTCTTCTAGTTCTTCTTCTTGTTCTTCTTGTTCTTCTTGTTCTTCTTCTTCTCCTCCTCCTCCTCCTCCTTCTCCTCCTCCTACTCCTCCTTCTCCTCCTCCTCCTTCTTCTTCCTCTTCCTCTCCTCCTCCTCCTCCTCCTCCCCCCATCTCTCTCTCTCTCTCTCTCTCTCTCTCTCTCTCTCTCTCTCTCTCTCTCTCTCTCTCTCTCTCACACACACACACACACACACACACACACTCACATAGAAAACCTTTATAAAAGTTAAGGTAGGTCATCGTTTTTTTAGTGTTGTGGTCTCTGGGATAACATAGGAGGCACTTCTTGATGAATCACAATCAAATTCAGATGTTTAGATTCATCATTGTCTTCTCTACTTTCTTGCTATGAAATCATCAAATGAGTAAGAAATACATTTATCAGAACCAAAGGTGTTATATCACGTGTCTAATAATACCGTGCTCTGACTAGTGTGACTGTCACTATTATTGCGTTTGCCACCAAGACTGGATACGTCATACTTTTGGCCATCAACCATACTTATATAGGTAAAAGCTTTCATTTCAACAACTTTGCTTCTCTTTGAGGGGGCGTGACCAACCGGACTCTTTATTGATTCTTGTCCTGATTAGACTTATTATTGCTATATTAAAACATCATGACCAAACTCGGAGAGGAAAGGTTTATTTCAGCTTATACTTCCAGGTAATAGTCCATTATTGAGGGATGTAGAGTGTAGTCTTCCTTGCCAGCCGCCTAGGCCCTGCCACAGTTGCAGTCCCCAAATAACACACAGGACACTATATTAATTATGAAGCTGCTGGCCGTTTGCTTGGTTTCTTACTGGCTCACTCTGACTTAAGTATTTAACCCATAATTGTTAAATCTAAGTATTTCTCTTACCAGAGAAAGGGTCCAGACCTCTTACTCCTCTGGTGGCCATATAGTGTCTAACTCTGCCTCTCTTTCCCAGAATCCTCCTTCACTCCTAGTCCCACCTGTCTTGCTTCCTTATTTCCCAACAGTGCTTTATTCAACAACCAATAAGAGAGAAAGATTTATAGAATGACATCTCCCATCAGAGGAGAGTCAGGGCAGGAACTCAAACAGGGCAGGAACCTGGAGGCAGGAGTTGATGCAAAGTACTATGTTTTGGCTTATGCCTCATGGTTTGCTCAGCCTGCTTTCTTATAGAATCCAGGGATGGCTTGTTGACCCTCAATGGGCTGGGTCCTCCCCCATCAATCAATCTTATGGTGGATTTATGGAGGTATTTTCTAAATTGAGGTGCCCTCCTTTCAAATAACTTCAGCCATGTCAAGTTGACATAAAACTAGCCTTGTCATTTTGACACACAAAGACATCATTGTCAATTCATAACCTTTTCTTTTTTTTTCTCCCCAAGATCACACATTAGTATCAACAATATAAATGTTCCAAATTTTAAAAGTCCCACTTTGAACACCTCAGTTTTTTAAAAATCCAAAGTCTTTTAAAATTGAAAGTCTCCCAACTGTGGGCTTCTGTAAAATAAAAAATGAATTAAATGCTTTCTGACCTCAAGAGGAAAGAACAGGGCACAGTCACAGTCTGAATAAAGCAAAACTCCCAAAATGGGAATAACTCAATGTCCAATTATTGGGGATTCACTCGAGTTTTCTGGGCTCCTCCAAAGGAATTGGGTCACTTCTCCAGCTCTGCCCTCTACAGCACAGTTTGTCTTCTAAGTTCAAGTTGGCTTCACTTTGTCTGTTGCTGCTCTTGGGGGTCGTCCATGGCACTGGCATCTCCAAAACTGCTGAAGTCCCTTGTAGGAATTAGTCTTCACTTTTACCAGTAGCCTCTCCTGGGCTCTCTTCAGTGACTCCAACACCCACCACCATGCAGTGCCAAGCCTCAGCTGTTATCCATGATCCCGGCATGCCATCAAAACCAGTATCACCTGGGTGACTCTTAAAGTACCAAGTTTCGCTGCCAAAGCAAGGTACAGCCTTGGCCATTTCTGGAACACAGTTGCTGTGTGCTAACCATGAGGAAACACTTCCCAGTAGACTACACCTCAGTGATGCTGGTTTCTTCTTAATTATAGCTTATTCTTCACTCCTAGCTGACCAGCATTCATTGTCCCAGCAAAGAAAAGATTTTACTTTAGTTTTTTGGGCCTTTTGTTAATCACAGTAGATTCTTCAGCTCCAGCTGACCAGACACCACAGATTTTTCACATAAATGACCCAGTAAAGTCTTTACTTCCCTCTGAAACTTTACAAGCCAGTCTACTGCTCTCAACATTCTTATCTTCCAGGCCCCTACAGAATAACTTACTGAGCTCTCAACACTCTAGTCCAAAGTTCCAAAGTCCTTTCACATTCCTCCAAAAAGCAATATGATCAGGTCTGTCACAACAATACACCACTATCATGGTATCTACTTTTGTCCTAGTTAGGTTCACTCTTACTGTGATGAAACAACATAACTAAGGCAACTCGGGGAAGAAAGTGTTTATTTCAGTTTATATTTCCAGGTTAGTTTTTCGACAAGTGTAGCTTAAGGAAGGAGGATCTTATGTTTGACTCGTGGTTCCATCATTGCAGTGAAGTCATGGTGGCAAGAGCTAGAGGCAACCGATCACATGTGATCCATAGTCAGAAGCAGAGGGTAGGTGGGTGGGGTGGGCCACTGCAGTTGTCATACTGAGCCTGCTGTTTTCTTCCTGTGCATTCTGGGACCCTAGCCCATAGAATGGTACTGCCCACCACTAGTGTGTATCTTTCCACTTCAGTTAACTCTATCTGGAAATTTCTTCACAGACATGCTCAGAGATTAGGCTGCTAGGTGATTCTAGACCCTGCCAATTGACAATCAGTATTAACCATCACATTGACTTCTTAGTATATCCATAATTACTCCTAGTTCATTTGAATTGTTGAGAACTTTTTTAGAATACAGCTTAGGAGACAACATTTTCCCCAAATGATGGCCCACACCTATGAAGACAGCACTAGGATTCTGTGGGCTATTTAAAAAAAAAACTAGGAGGACATGAAAGTGGATATAATCAGCATACATATATACATGTATGAAACTGTCAATGAATAATAATTATTCTAAAAAAATATTCTAAACTATTTACTGGTCACTTACAGGCTACAAGCTCTCTCAGCATATCTTCCATCGTTCCAGGGTACATCTGACATCCAGTTTCTATCTTTGTTTCTCTCAAATTTCATTTGAAAGCTATTTTGAGGTATTTTGCCCAGAAAATCACTTTGTTCCCTTTACATGTACACACAGGCTCTCTTTTTAAGGTACCATATATGTTTGATTTTCTCAGTTGAAATCCCAAGAGTCCCATTCATTAGCCTTGCCTTCAAAACCATGGGCTTGAATTAAAAATAGAGATGACAGTCCATATGTCCCTCAAGTTCTTACTTCATTTCCTAGTCATCAAAGATATTTGTAGATGTCTCAGATCTGAGCTATTACAATTGCAGTTCAATGGATTTTGATTTGGGATTTTATCAATAAGTGCTGTGTGTGTGTGTGTGTGTGTGTGTGTGTGTGTGTGTGTGTGTGTGTGTGTATGTGTGTATGTGTATGTGTATGTGTGTGTAATTTCAGATTCTTTCACGGATAGAATATTGCTCTCAAATAGTAATCAAGCTGTTACACTTCACATCTGAAGGAGTTGTTGTAGACTAAACAAAATTATCTTAATGAGCGATTTTCTAAAAAAGCATTTGCCTTGATTAAAGAACCTAGTTTAGGTACCAAACACCATAATTTAATGCTGTTCCATCTAGACCAATTGTTAGGTTAGTGAGGCAGGTGCTTCTCAGGCTCTCTATCTTCCCTGGCATTTAACCAGTTAAATTAACCAGAAGCATAAAAATAGATCCCGTTTTAATATCTTAAGGAATTTTAATACTAGGAATAGGTTTAAAAGTTTACTTTTTTATCTTAATTTCCTTTCAGTGTAACGACAATAATTTGGTTATGTGTTTAAAGGATCTTATCTTTAGAGCTATATGGAAAAATAAAATTAATGTCTGCACACATCTTCAAAATAATTCAGGAGAGGTTCAGTTGGGCAGGGTTGATGGTTGTCAAGACTGGATGACACTGTTCACCATGCTTTTGGGATGACATCTGCTTATTCACTTTTCCTCACAGCAACAAATGAAGGTGTCAGGGGTATAGCCCATCATTTTGTCTGAGCAACATCAGGAAGATGGTCCTGGCATTAGCGGGGGGCAGATGGTTGGTTTTTCAGTGTTGTGTTTAGTTAAACTGTTGTGCTCTAGTTTCTGCTCTTTGCTGTATTTTCTTGATCTTTTTAGTTTCTTCCTTTCTTGATTTTGTCACAGTTATAACTCTCTGTTTTGCTACTGTCCATGTCCCTCTCTCTAGTGGATTCATTCTTCTCTTCTTCTCCCACAAATGATTTACTACTTCTAATATGCTCTGAGTAGAGAGCCAGGAAATTAAGTGTGATCACAATTTTTTCTCTCTAGGCAAAATTTCTGTGTGGGCCCTGGGGACCTTTCAGTGTATTAGGCAAGTGAGCTTTAAGATGTTAATTTGAGGACACTTCTGTTGCTGCCCCACAACTTCTAGTTTTTCTGGATAGTTGGTGTACCCCCGTGGCTGTTTACATTTGAGGTATAAGAGTAGGATTCATTTTGTTTGCCTGTTTTTCATGCAGTGGTAATGACAATAACATTTAAACACTCACAGAAATGTAACTTCTTCCCCATCTTAGTAATAGTGCAAGAGTCAGAAAAGTAAAGGTGCTTTTAGGGGACATTATGGTGTTAGTCAGAAGTACTTCAAAATCAAAGTCAGATAGAGAGAGGCATAAAAGCAGTACAAACTTGCTGACTTTGCTAACTTGTGAGCAAATAGATCAGGTAGGGCCTTGCCCAATTGGTTTGCCACTGGGTTCCTGATGGCTGGTGTTTTGTGTGATATATAGAAACTACTCAATAAGCATCTTTTAGTTGATATAGTAGACAATAACATAGGTCGTATCACTCTATTTCAGCACACATGAATGTAGTGAAGATGATTTGCTGGTCACCATCGCTGCCCAACTTACCCAGAATGAATCCTAAAGCATATGTGCAGAAAATTGTCAGCATCAGGCAATTATAAAGGGCTGACCATGCAAAACTGGATATACTGTGATACATCTAATTCAGTCAATTTAAGGGATGCACTTTTTCCTCTAGGATAACAATAAACAGACAAGGCAGGTTTGTAAAAAGAAAAGGAAGTCTTGGAGGAAAGTAATGTTTGGGTTGGGATTTGATGTGTTTGCTGGGATTTTCTAGGTAAATCATAATTGAAGCAGAGGATAGTAGCAGGAGTATCCAGAGAGAAGAAAGGAGGGGCAAGTTGTGTGAGCAATGGCTGGTGCACATGCTGGAAGCAGGGGTAGGAGATTAAGAATGACTTGAGATTCATGCCTGAATTGTGGCTGTCAGTTCTCAGCCTGGGAATTTAGGAGCCTCTGTTGGCAGGAAGAGAAATGTATAACAAGAATGAGTTCATTTAAGGACAAGTTGAGTTTAAAATAGCTGGAGCATGTCTAGAAGGGGACATAGTATAGACAATAGATCATTATTTACTTACTTATTTGCATTATTTATTTGTTTCATGAGACAAGGTCTCCTTATTTGCTCTGGCTTTCCTGAAACTCACTGTGTAGACCAAGCTAGCCTCCAACTTACAGTGCTCTTGCCTCTGCCTCCCACGGGCTGGGGTAAAAGGTGTGCACCAGCATGCCTGATGTGACAGTAGAACATTCACACAGTGTTTTAGTAATAGATGGAGCTTAAACAGTAAATAAAGCCACTGAAAAGGTGGATGTGTACAGAGAGAAGAAGGTTGATGAACAGAGGCAGAGCACATCAGCCCAGGTAGTTCTCTTTGGCGATCGATGTGTATGGAGGACAGAGACCACCCCTTTCATGGTCTCACCTGTGGGGGATGGCGCGGCATGTGTGGCACCTGGAAAGTTCTCATAGTGTTTAGTTTTCAGGTGTCACTTTTGAGAGACGCATCAGAGAGTGCAGTGAATTGCATTAGGCAGGGCAAGAAGGAGCTGCTGGTAACTTTCCTCCTGGGGTTCACTAATTAGTCCTCCTGGGGAAGCAGCTCCAGAGCTGTAAGTCATTTGCGCTCATTATCTATTGCTGTTTAAAAGTTTACCCTGAAGTTAGAGAGTAGACATAAATCTCCTCAATAAGTTAAACATAGCAGTACTACAATTACTACCAGTAATCGCACTTTTAGTCAGCAAATTAAAAAATAAAAATTTAAAAACCTGAAAATAGGACCTCAGACAGGCATGGTGGCTCACACATGGTTTTAGCCTTGGAAGACTCGATCACTCTGAGTTTCAGGTTAACCTGGGCTCCAGTGTGAGACCCTGACTCCAGAGAAATAAGCAGTAAATAAAATAAATAGGTAGCTCTGACAAAAACTTTCATGATGGCATATGTATCGTTTTTCATAGCAACTTTATTTAAACATCTTCCATGTCTATCAGCAGTGAATGGAGAAGTAGGATGTGGTACTCAAACAGTAGGATGCCAGTCATCCACAAAGGATCTCTTCCTAAGTTCTCTTGCTGTTGGGAAATTCCGGGTCTTAGATGGTAGCTTTCAAAGCAGTTTGCTTCATGGGAGCTTCTACAGCAAGAAAGCAGTAGATGGATAGCCAGCTGGAAGTGGATGTTATGGGTTTTCATAAACGGAAATGGCATCCCATCACTCTGTCATATTTCCTTTGTTAGAATAAGTGCCTTAGGTCTGCCTGTGCTCAGTGGGAGGAGAGGACAGAAAGGTGTCAATACCAGGACCCCAGCCTTCAGATACCATCTTACAGACCTTATGCCTTGTCCCTCACCATGTCAAGTTTCTGTGACTGGGTAATTTTGTGTTGTGATAGCTAGATGTCCTTCCTGCTAGACCTTTGATACTGTAAACATAAAAATCACTTTGTGTTGCACCACTATGGTATAGAAGTAGTTGCCCTTGACTTCATGAAAATTTTAAGAATATGAATTATTGTCTTAATGCTGTCTAATTTTCTTTAAAATGTTTTCAAGACACATCAAGTTGTGTCTTGAAATCTGCATTGAAATCTGGCCCTTGACCCGAATTTTTCTAAGTAAGGAAGAGATGAAATCTTAGCACTACCCACAGCTAAAGCATAGGAGTAGGGTGAATTGTGTGTGTTTCTCCCTATTCATTTTATGATCAGCCGTTGTTGTAAAGGGGAAGTGTTCAAACTAATAGTAAGCCCATGATTAGTATGTCTAAAGAAAAATCTTCTAAAAGTGGACATTTCCTATGTCAAGCAGATCCTTCATGCCTTCCTTGCCTTTGCTTTCACTCATCTAGAATAAAAAGAGGATGAAAACAGGCCCCTGCCTAATATTACAGCTTTAAGAAAATTCAGTATTGCAGAACTTCACTGGATCCCTAATGCGTGTTTCTTCTCGTACAGTTGTTAATTTTTGTTGTTTGTTTTGTTTGCATCCTCAGGCAGATATATTTGTCAGCTGCCCCAATCTGATAAAGCTTAGATGGCGGGTTTTTAGCATCCTTTAGCAGTGTCTTTCTTTTCTTCTGTGTTCTTCATGGGAAACTGTACTTGAACATGAAGGTCTTGACCTCTGGCAGTTTCAAACTCATTTATCTTCTCTTTGCTACTGTCCTGATTCCTAATCATTTTACACTGTGACACTCTGTTCACATTACCCTCTGTCCTCAGGTGCTCTGTGACACAGACACACTTACATTTAAGCTAATGAAAATTAATTTCATTTTGAGGGTCCTGCTTACCTCTTGAGATAACAGAGTATATTCTACAGCATTAAAGATGAAAGTTGGCAATTACTATTTGATGGCAGGCCCTAGTGTGATGAAATCTCTTCAGCGTTCCATGTGTTCTAATGACTAATCTTATTTTAATGTATAGTAATTGTGTAAAAGAGGAAGTGTGATCAACTTTAGATATGATTTTAGCGCTCCATTCATCCAACTTCAGTTCTAGGGATTACTTGTCTGGAGTTGTCTGGAGTGGGGTGATCCTGTCACTATTTCCCCTTCATTGTGGCAATTTCCAAGCACAAAGGGAAAGCTTCCTTTGAGAAGGAATGGTGGACTACTGCTCTGCTTTGGAAGAGGCAGAATCCAAATAAATGCAGAAGGAAGAGAGGGAAAAGACAAGAGTTATTCTTAGAATATACAAAAGCAAGAAACTGTTTATACTCAAGTCTATGCAGGATGAATCAATTAATATTAATTTATTAATTATAGCTAATAAACATTATTTGCTCTTCACCAGCCTTGGATGAGGCCCCTAGAGCTGCAGATTTGAACTTGATAAACACATATTCTTTTGGTGTCTAACAAAGTTGATAAGAGACAGGTTACCTGGTGAAGGCAGCTACACTTAAAAGCTGTGAGGAAGTGGGTTATATATAGTTGCAAGAATGCCTGAGAAAATGAGACCTCTTTGTGCCTAGGTTTGTGTTTGCTTTTCTGCTATTTTTAATCCAATTATATTTATTTAAAAGTGATCTTTGGCAAGAAAAAAAGGATATCCAGAACATGTGCCCATGAGTAGCAGCCACTGCTTTAATCTGTACTTCCTGTGTTCTCACTGAGGCAGCTATGTGATATTTTGATGAAATGACACAGAATTTTGGCTATGTCAGCACTTCTAACAAAAGGGAAAGAAGAGCATGACAGTAGCATAGTATATATAATATGCATGGTATACTATGTTTCTGCTTTGGAGATAGCAGTGTCTCATGAATGCTACTTTGATTAATTATACTCTTTTCTGTGTTTTTGTTTGGTTTGGTTTAAAATCTAGCAAAAGCTAGCTTTATTACAATACTGAGGTTTTTTCTTTTAGTGGTGAAAAGAAATCTGGACCACAAAGATGGAGGAGGAAACACTGTGGAATAAAAATGACTTGAGGCTCAGGGAGATACAGGCTGTAGGAGAAAGTTACCAGAAGATGAGAAAGGCGTAATTCCAAGTCAGAGCTTGGTTGATTTCATAGCATTGGCTTCTTCAGGGTTAGAAGGACCTGACCGCCATTGCCTATAACTCTCAGCACTTCCTAGCCTTTTACTTCTAGGTCTTGGAACTCAAGTTAGTGCAGTAGTGTGGGAAGTTATAGACTTCAATAGTGACTATATAATGATTTAAAAATAAAAAAGACAGTTAATGTTTATGAACACAACACATTCTAAATGTTATAACGAAAAATTTTCATTTATCTTCATGATCCTATGAGATGAAGTACTTTTCTTATTTTTACTTTTTGGGGGGAAACTGAACCTTGGAATGATTGATTAAGGTCCCTTATGATGCCTTGTGTCAGAGCTTGGCTTTGAGCCCAGGTAGAGAGTCTTGAGAAGCTATGTCTGTTTGTCTTTCCGACATCTTTCTATCCATGAAGACTAGCCTGCTGGAAAGGACTGGGACCACATACCATGCGTGCATCACTTATTTTAATAGGAAAATTATTTATTGAATTGAAAAGTTTTAAAACAGAATTTATCCCTAAACTGAGAGCCATCTGTATTTACACTTTTTTGCAGTGCACATTCACTTAATTAGATCGTTCAGATCATGATGTAAATTAGTGTATGTACACCATTAAATTAAACATTAATGTCACCTCCCTGAAGTCTGTCTAGACTATTCCTTTGACATTCACTATTTTGTGTTTTATGCCTAAACATGATCCTAGCTACACTTCTATAATCAGTCTGCTTAGGGCGACAGGAAGTGTAACCTGGCAAGAAAGCTGAACTTGGCCTTTAAGAATTGAGGTAGTATTTCCAGACAGGGCAGTCAAAAGAGAAAAAGAGAAAGCCTGGGCAGAATCAAGTATAGAGAGAGCATTGTTAACACGTTGGTGATTTTGCCTGAGTAGGCTAGATGGTGATAACATACGAGGTCAGATTGAATTTAGAATGAAATTGCAGTTAGTGTGAAACAAAATTAATATGCTTCTTTTGAGCAATCAGGGCTTACAATCAGACTGTTCTTATTTATCATCTCTTCTACATGAGGTAAGGTACTGCTGGTTTTAAACATTTTCTGTGTTTTATGAATGCGTATTAATCAATAGCCATATACATCTCTTACTAGTATTCTCATAAGATAGGTAAGTTAAAGTTTTTCATACACAGAGAGAGAGAGAGACAGAGACAGAGAGACAGAGAGAGACAGAGACAGAGACAGAGAGACAGAGAGAGAGAGAGAGAGAGAGAGGGAGGGAGAGAGAGAGAGTTGGGGGAGAAATTAAAGCCAGGCCAGATGCAGTTCATTTGCACCTTATGAAATACCTTATTTTCATCAAGTAAGTGACAGCTACCCACCTTCCACTGCAATCAGAAACTTCCTGTTCTGGCTCTTCTAGTTCAGTTGTGTTGGTCAGTGGCAATTTTGAACAACATTCTCCACATACTAGCTTTTTAATCTGGCCATCAGATTTTATTGAATGCTACATAAGTGCTATGCTTTTCATAACACTGGGCTCCAAAATTGGCTGCTAATAAATACTAAGATCTTAGAATGCCCAGTTATGGTTGCCTTGGGACTTGTGAGTGTTCTAGGGAGCCAGCCCTTGCTTTTGCAGGAATACAGAGGCCATCTTTCCAGGAAGCATCCTCACAGCCCTCTCTTCAGTCTCTCTGAGCTGCTACTTAGGTCTCAGGATAGTGTGAAGAATTGCATCCGGAGCCTCCCAAGAGCACAGGGCAGTGCTTGTATGTGAATTGCTCAGCACATGCTGCATTGAGGCTGCATGCATTTAAATATTAGTAGAGTGACGATTTGTTGTGGATCTGTTTAAGGAATATATGTAGTATTAGCAGTTGAAAGTGAGGGATGCCTTGCTGAACTGGAATGTGCTAGAAACGTAAAAGTGAAATAAAAGTAACTGTACTAACAAACCACCACCTTTAGCCAAACAGTGAGTTGTTTCTATGGCATGGAATGACTCAGGGGCAAATTCTACATTCTGCCATTTGAGAACTTTAAGTAGTATTTCATAACAAAATTTGACGCATTGAATAGTGTATCTGTAAAACTTTGTGTTATACATGTTCAATATGAAGATGGACTTAATGCATTAAATAAATTATTAATTGTGCATAAAGTACATTAAATATGTTGAACTTCCCAGTGACTTTCAGTCTACTCTGGAAGATGCTGTATACATTTAGGTGACTGTGCTATATGATGGAAAGTGTTACAAGGAGAACCAAGAACAGTGGGCTTCACCTTTCAGAGATCAAAGAATGGATGAGATTAGATCTAGACCCTGGAGGACACATAGTGGTTTAAATGTGTGAGAGCTCAGAGGAGAATTGACACAATCAGAAGTCATGGCAGAGAGGATAACAGAACTAGAAGCAGCAGGGTGAGAAACTTGGACCTGGTCCAGGGGAACAAGAGCTCGGTTGCATTTGTGGGATGTCTGAGGACAATTCAGGAAAGCAGTGGCAGTGGCAAAATGGAGCCTGGTTGTTGAGAAGCCTAAATGCTTGACATTCGAGGCATTTGACAGTTTTAAGCTGTGTGTTGACACAATTCTAACTACCTTTTTGAAAGAATTAGTGGTTTTCATTAGATCTGCGCCACAGCCCGTTTGAAAGCCATTCTGGGATGGAGATGGAAGGTGATGAGGTGGGAGAGGAGACAGCAGAGTGCAGTGATGTTGCGTGCTCAAGCCTGGCTGTTAGGACTTGACATTGAAGGTGATATTGTAACCTTGTTTTAAATAACAGACACCCAGAGTATGCATTGAAAGAATGGATGGGTTGTGAAGTGGGCAGCTGGTGTGTCAATTATTAGTGATGTTCAAAGCTCTGTTTTATAGGACACAGCCTAAGGATCACCTCCCTTGGGATTTTCAAGGACTAGGCTAGTTTTAGTTTGTTTTCTTTGGGTATATACATTGTAAAAATCTCTCTAGACTTTTAAAATATGTTGGATTCTAGTTTGAACATATGAAGACCGTGGAGATTATGTGATCATTCTATGTTGTTCTTGGTTTTGAAATTTCATTGCCAATTCCATTCTCCCATCTTTGAAAATGAGGATAACGGTAACTTAAAATAAGACTCTTACACCTTCTCAAATAAAACCCCCAAATGCCTAAATCTTGATAGACAAGGAGTGTATATAGTTGTAATGAATGTCTGGGGTCTCAGGCACCTTCATGCCTTTGAAAGTGAGACCTCCAAACCCTTCCCTGGTCTCTGTGTGTCAGTATTTACAAGTTACAAGTTAAGTATGTTAAATTTAGAAACACCTTTAAATTTCTTTAAAAGCAATAATTATAAACTCATTGCATGTTAACAAAAACATTGTTTGAATGGATATTAATATTCAAGAACAAATACATAGATGATGACATATCCATTTTAGTCATAGAAGCAGGCATGATTCTCATACCTGCTTCTGTCATGAATCTATTGTTGTATATAGTTTGGATTGTAGTATGTGGAGAAAATCCAGACTCACATAGGCATGCAGTTCCAGAAGAGGAGGGGTGTCTTTTAATGGCCTTTCTGGATACCTGTTGGTTGTTTGCTGGCACTCCACTGAAATGCATCAACTGGTAGACTCTTGAACGCCAGTTGCCTTGTGGATGCACATCAGTGGGCCTCATCCCCCACATCTGCATCACTGATTTTGTACCAGTGCAGTTGAAGAAAAATCTGTGCAAGGCTTTGTAGCCTCATATGTCGATCTTTGGAAGGTCTTGATTCATTAAGTTCTTTTGGCTTTTCCAAATGCTGACACATTGCATCATAAATATGTTTCTCTTCATGTTACCATCAGTCTCCTCATTGAGAAGCTGTTCAGTGCACAATAGCAGATACAACTCTTCCAAAGCTCTGGCTTTTGCTTGAAGATAAATTTTGTCCTCGACAATGAATAATACCGTTGTTTATTTTCCATGAAGTAACATAAATCGTAGTCTGGATCCATTAAAATTCCAGGTAAAAATGGAAAGGAAAAAAGCAGGTGGTTTAACTTACAACTCCAACAGTTGCACAATTTATCCTTGAAACAGTTGTCTGTGTCAGTGTGTCCTAAGAATTCTTGCTGCATGTTACCCTTTAAGTTATCTGGAATGTGTAAAAAGATGCCTTTGGCTTACTTTAATAAGACTGACAATTTTTGCTTCCTGATTCAGATACTCTTAGACTAAAATGGCTCTTTTTTTTTTTCTTCTCTCTGAAAGCATGTGACAGTCAGGGATGCATGAATACAGGCTACTACCTCAACCTGCATTCATGTTGTCACCCACAGGCAGTTTTACTTATATCAACTTTGCAGAGAATGTGAAAATGTCAACACTGTAAAAACAGCACAATGTCCTAGTCTAGCTATAACCATAGTTTTGGGGTTCTGGGCCTCCTGAACGAACTGAAAGGCTAGACTTTGAGAGCTGCCGCTTAATGTTAGCAAGCATATTAGGAGTCTGTTGTCCTAAGTATGTTTTTACTTTTTTGTCTTGTCTGCTACTGAGCTAACAGTTGGTCAGATGGCCAGAGCTGATGTCTCTCTCTGTACTATTCTTTACATAGTACATAGAAGAAGAAGAGGGCAGAAGCTGTTAGTCTACACAGTTCCTTTAAGCTCTTGTAGCCTTTGGTTTGGTTTGGTTAACTGTTCCTACTCAACATTTTCTCTTGATGGATTTTTAGTAAGTGCAAGTATATTTACTAGTTCATCTTTTTCAAGCTGTGTAGTTAGCCATCTGTTCAGGACTTGGTAGGGTATTTGCTGACTCTTCCAGGTTTGTGAATGCTGAAGGCTTGGCAGATTGAGCCTGGCGGGAGCTCAGGTATGGGTAGGTTTCTAACAGAATTACTAACAGGTAATAATAGTAGACAGGGCCTTTAACATAGACAAGACCGTCCCAGGTCATGTTCCTTAGGGTTGTGTAGTTCTTCAGTTATTGTTACTCTGCCAGACAACAGAACCACATATGTTCTATCTGTACGTGTGCTGTTAGGTTGTGACTGTTGATGTTGATACGATTCAGCATCTCTACACCCATCCCCATTGTCTCCCAGTTTATGATCTTTGAAGTTCCTCCCTGCTTGTTTGGGTATAACATTCTCCTAGTGTTAATTCTTTGTTCATCACAATTGTGGGATCATTTCTTAAACATGCACGCTCAATCACATTGCACGTTTCATTTATCCCACAGTCCTGGAGCTGCTCTCACTCTCTGGGAGACAGTCCCCATGCAGCAAAAGGAGAAAACCATCTTGTCTGCAATCAGAGGGAAAAAAAGTCCTAAATCTGTTATGTCTGTTATCTGTTTGTCCTTGCTGAATTCTTAGTATTTCATCTTTGAAAAGCAGACTAATGGAATGTAAAGGAATCCAAAGAAATTACTAGTCAAAAAGACTGAGGTTATGCTGGGCCCAGTGGCACAATCTTGTAATCCCAGCTATTTAAGTAAACTGAGGCAGGAGGCTCACAACTTCAAGGCTAGTCAGTTTGGGTAACTTAGCAAAACTTTGTGTCAGAAGAAAAGCCTAACAGGCTGGGGTTAGCTCAGTGGTAAATTGCATCCTTGTCATGTGCAAGGCTCTAGGCTTGTTCCCCAATGCACCCTCCCCCCCAAAAAAAGTAAGACTGAAGTTTTATAGATGAGAGGAGAATGAAACAAGTTTGAAGCCATTCTCTACCCATCCCTTCTCTTGCCTTTTGGACATGTCCTTCCTGTGCTGGAAGCTCTGCCTTTACAATATTGCTACTGAGGTTGTTTGTGCACAAGTTTAAAGTTTTCATTAAAACTTAAGACCTATGCCCAGCGGTGGTGGTGCACGCCTTTAATCCAACTTGGGAGGCAGAGGCAGGCGGATCTCTCAGTTTGAGGCCAGCCTGGTCTACAGAGTGAGTTTCAAGACAGGCTCCAACGCTACAGAGAAACAAGCCCCCCCTCCATAAAAAGATGAATAATAGCTTCATAAATATCTCTTTAGACCCTTCCTTGTTGTTTTGTATGGACTAGATACTTTAAAGTATTGATTGGGTTAGTTGGCTGGGAAATGTTTTAGAAGTAGTGCTAGTTGGGGCATATATACATGTGTGTGTGTGTGTGAGAGAGAGAGAGAGAGAGAGAGAGAGAGAGAGAGAGAGAGAGAGAGAGAGAGAGAGAGAGAGAGAGAGAGAGAGAGAGAGAGAGAGAGACCCTTCTTCCAGCCCTTCTACCCACTGTGACTTAAGTGGTAATATAGTTCTTTATTTAGCTCATCACTTCTGGTCAGTGATCACCCTAAATGCAGTGGCATTTAGACCTAAATGTATTTTGAATGTACAGTGTTGGATAAATCTACATGACATTTTTGTGTCTTGGTGTTTGTATTGATAATTTGAAAATGATAGTAGTAGTGATCTCTGGAGCTAGATAGATGGCTTATCAGTTAAGAACGCTTGTTGTTCTTGCAGAGGACCCAGGTTCTGTTCCCAGTACCCACTTGGTTGCTAACCACCTTCTGTAACTCCACTTTTAGGCGGCTTGATGCCCTCTTCCAGCCTCTGCACAGAGAAAACACCCATATACATAAAAATAAGTTTTTAATTTAAAAAGTGTTACCTACCTTATCAGGTTGCCTCTGATGAGTGAATTAATCCTCATTAAACATTTAGACCATCAATAACCATATCAGAACTGGTTATTGATCATTTGCAACCATGGGTTTTCTATGGTTACAGAATTAATGAAAGCATTCTGCATGTTCTCATTGACTTTGTGGAATTAACAGTAGAACAAATCACAGGTATTATTACATGTCTATTGTGTATCTCACATTTTTGTGCTAGTAAAATTTGTAGTAATTTGGGTAGTGACAACCACAGTATTTTGTTATTTTTAAATAGTCATTGCTGGGTAACACTGCTGTCACTTTTGTCTCTCAGACTTATGGATGAATTTCTAGCATATGGATGGTGTCTGGATTTAGCTTGTAACAGATGCTGTTGGTATCATACGCAGATCTCCTTTACTGGGCCAGTGCATCCATCTCCCAGCTGCTGTGGCATTGCCCGCTAATGATGCACACCTGTACCCTTCTCCAGAGGACCACTCTTGGCTGACAGCAACTGCTCCAGCCACATATAAGTCTGAGATTTAGTCCCAGTCCCTTCCAGGTACCCAGGGTTGGCTCGCAGCCAATAACTATATGGAGATATTCTGGCCTCTGAACTGGATATCTTATGTGATTCAGTTCAGGCTAAGAATTCATTGGAGGATCAAGCTGGAGTGAGATATCTGAAGTCAGATCTTTACCAAGTTTCTTCCCCCATCTAGCTGACTCATTTCACCCCTGATTTCTTTCTCTTGGCAGCATTGTTCCTATAGTCACATGTGCTAGAAGGGCCATTTCAGGCTGTGCTGTTAGGGAACCTCACCTCAGATGTGGGTAATCTCAGTTACTGTGCTATTTTATTGGTACCCCTCACTTACACAATGAATTTCACATCTCAGATAATCTAGGGTTTAAATCTCCTTGCTCTTTGTTTTTTGTTTTTTGTTTCAATCCTTTCTAATGTATATCAACACTGGTCATATCCCTCCTGTTTACTTATTTAACCATTTGTCATCAAATGCCCTTGATGCTTATATGTCCCTGGGTTCATCAGTATCTTGTAATGATGACTTATCCTATGTTTTAGTGCTTAATAGATGTTAGCTACCTTCTCACATGTATTTTTAATTTCTGTGCCTTGCTCTAAATGAGCACCTTAATATTGCCGGTACTGTTACTAGAGCCTCTAGAGTTCCTATTTCTCATGGAAAATAGCAGCTGCTCAGTTTTACCAATGATGGGTTGGCTTGACAGGGAAAGCAGAGGCCAGACTGTCTTCTACTTCAGAATACCCTCACCCTGGTGGGAGCTGCTAATATGATATCGTTGAATACAGAGTTGGGAAAAAATATGCATACGCAGCTCTTTCGAATCTATCCTGCATTGTTTAGGTCCCTTATATGTAACAAGTATGTCATACATGGAAGCTAACTGTTCAATGCATTACTAAAACATAGTTATCAATTGGTTAGGATTGGATGATATGCCACAGACTAGTAAATAACTTATCTAATTCTTGTTATATAACTAACTACATCTCTTTTGTTCACTACGGATATATACACAGAGAAGCCCATCATATTCACAAAACAAAGAAATAAAAGGAGTCACTGTGTAATGGGAGTTGCCTATGCCCTTAATGGGCAAACTGTCTACTAACACAATTCAACGAGAAATACCAAGAGTGACAAGACTTGTCTTCTCAAGAGTCTCTTCTTAGCACCTTGTCTCATCGATACCAATAGTGCACTTAATTGCTTTTTCTTTCTCCTCATGAGTAGTAAACCCAAGTGGATTTACACATATATAGAAAGCCAAGATTTTAGTGGTTCACAAATTTCAGTATTTTGACATAAAAAGTTATTATGCTAATAACTCTCTATGTGGAGTTAAACAAGACTGCTCAGTTCTGTCTCAGTCCAATTTCTGTTGCTACAACAAAATACAGACTGGGCAATTTCTAACGAAAAGAAATTTAGTGTAGGTCTGGAGGCAGGGAAGTCCCAGGTTGAAGCTTTGCATCTGGTGAGGGTCGCACTGTGCCTTGATGTGGCAGCAGACGTCAGTGGTCAGAGAAACTGAACAACAAAGTGTGGCTGTCTGTTCTTCCTGTCATAAAGCTATGTCCCATAATGGGGCTTTTCCTTGTATCTCTAGCCTGATTACCTCCAAGTAGCATCAACAGAAAATTAAAGGCCTACATTTCCATCATGTGAACACTTGGGGAGTATTTCTTGCATAGCATTATTCTATTAAAAACTACCACCAAACTTACAGAAATGGGATAGTAAGATGCTGTGTAAATGTGTAGGTCCCATTGCTCTCTGAGTTTGGTTGTCACTCTGTTGGTGGAGAGTGTAGTTCATTTAGGGCTGACAACGTCTAAAAAGATTCTTTTGACTTTAATAAAAGAGGTGTTATCCTGGTTGATTCTCACTTACTTTGCTAGAAAAACATGAAGAACAATTGAAATGTCTGTGTTCTGCTTCACAGCTGTATCTACCTATCAGTATGATGTCTTTGCCAACATGTTTGTGACTTTTAGATTCCTAGTTTACTCTGTACCAGACTTTAACACTCACTTTTGAAAAGATACATTGTTTTCCAGTAGGAATTGCTATTGGGGCATTTTTAAGTGGATGATAACTATTTAAAATAGAAATTTGTTTCCTTTGACAGGAGCTGATAACATCCGGAAATACTGGAGCCGCTACTACCAAGGATCTCAAGGAGTAATATTCGTCTTAGACAGTGCCTCTTCAGAGGACGATTTAGAAACGGCTAGAAATGAGCTTCACTCAGCTCTTCAACACCCACAGTTATGCACTTTACCCTTTTTAATATTGGCCAATCATCAAGACAAGCCGGCAGCTCGCTCAGTACAAGAGGTACGCATGTCTCATTAGTGTTATACTTCCTTCTGCTTGGTTTGTTTGGTCGTTTGTTGAAATGATGCCGCCATGTTGGAATCAAAGAAGACACATAATTATGGACTTGAGGGACATGTGTTTTTACGTGAAATCGTCATTATCATGGGATACAGAATTCTCATTATCGTATTTATATACCTAACCTTGCTTGAAAACCACAAATTCTTTTTTAACCAGAAGACATGCCTGGGTATTTTCTTTTTTATTTTGAAGAGGCAAAGGCCTAGTTAATAACATTTTAATTTCACTCTCTAACTTGATACCTTCTCCGCCACCATTGTCCCTTTAACCAGACATTACATGGTCTCAAATATCAGGTTCTTGCCCCTCTGAAATACTTGCTGTTGGTTGAAAAACCAGTGTCTTTGTCTTGCAAATTCCGTACCACCAAATTAAATATATTTTAATAAGGCTCTACTCTTCCCTTTCCTCACCTAATTGCATTTCTTATCTTGTTTCTTTCCTTTGAAAGTGTGAGCTATTCTGGGCAAACATTATCACTATGAGCCAACTTTGTCGTTTCTAGTACTAATGGAATTGAACCTCCTGTTGTATTCCTTTGCACCTGTACTTTACAGGGTGTATTTTCTCCTCTCCCTCAGAAAATTGTAATGATTGATAGGAATGAATGATGTTAGCCTTCAATCTGAGAAAGTAGATAAGGAAGCAAGAGCATAGTGTGATCTCACTCCAACCTTTCCTCAATTTAGTGTGGACCCATAGCTAATACTTTGTTCTTGTGTCTGGCTTCTCAACAAATTGTTCTAAGTGCACAGGATTAATTAGGGTGATTTATTTTAATTTTACAGTATCAAATGGAGGAGGGCCTATGTATGAATAGTTTTATTTGCTTACAAAAAAAAACAGTGAAACACAGCGATTCATTACTCAGCCTCCTTCAGCATTCAAGACTTACTACTTTGTCACTTTATATGTACTGGAAAATATATTTGATAGTAAGTAAAAAAAAATAACATCCAGGTAGTGATGGCACACGACTTTAATCCCAGAACTCAGAAGTCAGAGGCAGGTAGATCTCTGAGTTTAAAGTCAGCCTGGTCTATAGAATGAGTTCCAAGACAGCCAGGGCTATGCAGAGAAACCCTGTCTCAAAAAACGAACGGGACACACACACACACACACACACACACACACACACACACACACACACACACACACACACACACACACGATGGAGGGGGATGGACAAGACTGGACAGACAAAGACAGACATACACATACAGAGAGAGAGAGAGAGAGAGAGAGAGAGAGAGAGAGAGAGAGAGAGAGAGAGAGAGAGAGAGAGAGAGACGTAGATTGTCACCATGCAGATATCCTGCACTGCACTGAGATTCTGGTGCCTCCTGGGCTTGCTCGTAGCACTCTGGTCCATGCGTTAGTCGTGAGGCTTTCTATCTGTAGAAGGAGTATACACGAATGCAGTGATGACTTGTTACCAGCGCTACATTTGTTTGAGCTATGAGGTGCTTTACTCAAAGAATGTCATTCTCACAGATGATATGGAAGCTAAGTGTTATTATACAATACAGATAGATGATGTCGTTATGTACATGTAAAAGATATGTATGATATGCTAGAATAATGTAGAGATAGATATAAGTACCATCCAAACCTTGAATCACTTGAATTGAGTTAGATGTAGCTGACAGTAACTTTTCTTTAGACTTTTAAAGAAACTTTTTCTTAGACCTCAGATAACCAAGACAAAAATGTTTTTTAAGGATTTATTTTTATTATTTTCAGCTATGGGGCAGAGGGTATGTGAATGTGGGTGCAAATGACCTTGGAGGCTACAGGCATCAGATTCCCTGGGAACCGAACTTGCATCCTCTAGGAGAGTGGTACATGCTCTTAACTACTGGACCATCTCTCCAGCCCCAACAGATACATTCTTTAAACTGAATACGTGACCCACGGCAGCCCTCTCTAGGAGTCAGAGACTCACAATGAATGAAAGAAGCTTCTAGCAATTGATTGCTTCTGAGTAGTCCTTGTGTCTATTAACTGGCTATTTCATCCTTTAAAAAAAAAGCAGAATATTCCTTTGTGATTCAGTAACTGATGTCTGTACATGTGGAATAGCCATAAGTATTATTTGGACACAATCCCAAATTTGTGCATACTAGACTTCATGAGAACTTCATTTTCCTTCCCAGTTGTATCAACTTTAAATTACTTTTCCTGGAATGTTTTACTTGTGAATACAATTTATACAATACCAGTTTGAAGATGTTTTTAGGTAAAGCGCTTTGCCTTGTCGTATCAATATATACCATACAGGTGCATGTTAACAGCATTTACTAGTATTTTCTGGGGAAGGGGGAAATTCCAGGGTAGACCTCAAAGTTTGCATTAGCACAATGAAGTGCTTGCTCACCCTGGTTTCGGTTTGACTGAGAAAAGGGGAGCATCCCATCTTTCTCTTGATGACAAAGAGGCTACTCTATATCGTGTGTTTATATAATGCCCGGTTGAAAGAGTCTCAGGAACGTCTTAAGAATTAAATCAATACCTTATTGTTCACATAAAAACGGAGTTGTGAAACTGAATCTTCCATGTTGAATAAACAATACCCTCAAACTGGTTGGGAACAGCAGGCCTGGGTAGGAAATTAGAAGGCAAACAGAGTCCCATGTTACTTGAACTATGTTTTAGTCATATATTTAGATATAGTTTTAGATATGGTCATCTTTTTGCTAGTCTTCCTTTGGTTAAGACACCGTGTGCCCTGTGTCTTCCAGCTTTACAAATGTTTTGCCTGTCTATGCCTATTAGTTTATGTGTAAGTTGGGATGCTTTTAAGTGTTAAAAAAGATGGTATTTTACCTTGCAAAGTATCTGTGACTTTTAAGGGAGAATTTCTACTCAAAAATCAAGGAAGATTCCTTCAGTTTAACAGGAAACACTAACAATGTGACACAGTTAAGAAAAAGCAGTGTGCACTTAGGCTTGGCGATTCCTATCTTCCTGAAAACTATTGTATTTTATGTTTTCTGTGGGAAATGTGCCAGGATTTGTCCTGTCACTTGAGTAAAATTTAAGAATTTGCTTGTTTGTTAAGATAGCTGTTAACTCAAAAGTGGATGGAAGCCAGTGATACTTGGAGGAGAAAGGTGACTGGTCGCTTGAACTCCAACGAGATAATAATCATCAGGAAGTTAAATATTTTAGTCTTATATGTGCACGTTGCTGTCTGTATGGAGCACAGAATTAAGAAAGGAAGACAATGGTTAAAATTGCTCCATAACCCACAAGTGGGCAGCGTGCCCAGCTATCTGCTGACCTTTGAGAAACAAGTGGGATCTTGTAGGTAGCATATCTTCCCTTCCTCAAGTATACCTACCTGGTCGTGATTTGACCAACTCACCAGAATTTTAAGGTTTTGTATCTTGAGAATTGCTAGTAGAAGCATACATTGTTTTTTAACAAAGTAAGACAAAAACACCATAAGAAAATACTGGGTGAAAGAACACCCTATGAGCTGTTGGAAAGGCCAAGCAATTCTTATACCAGATGTTTGTTGTGTTCACTCTAGGGAGATGTGGTTACTGCAGTTTTCCAGGATATATTCATATCATCTCTTTTTCTCTATGGAAAACATACTAGAAAAAGCTATGCTTATGCCAAGTGGCCCACTTGATAGATTAGGAGAAAATCTGGTCTAATTTAAATGGTAAAGCTATAAAATGAGAACTCTTCAGAGTAAATAGTTTGGCTTTTTATTTGTATTGAATTGTAATTGTATCTAATTTGTTTTACAACTCCCTTTGGAGAGCATACTTCAGTTCTGAAGTTACTAAGTAGATCAGGAGTATTTTATGAGAAGTTAAGTTGATATAATACCCAATAAATGTAATCCTATTTTCCCTCTACACAGTTTCTGACTGCCATTCTTTTACTTCCTGGCTTTTTAAATCTTATTTTCGTTTTTATTGGCTTTACCAGGCCATATAAAATGACCCATTTTGTTAACATGGAACTAACAGTCCTTATTTTTAGCAATTTGATTTGACTTGATGTTTATAGGTTATCCTTATTTCAAAAGTACCTAACTTTTTCAGAAATGCTACATTAAAAATGCATTATTGATTATTTTTATAATTGCAAATATTAATTGAAAAATACAAACACTATGAAACAGGTTTTTGAAGCAGAATTTATAAGGCCCAGTGACTTGATTAGTTTCATGCTTCATTAATTATAGCTTGGAAAAATCCAGGTTCTAAATTAGAGTGTCAATATTACATTTAAAAATTGTGATTACATTGTCTACTAATTTTGATGCAGTGTTATATTTGAAAATAATAGAGTAGGAATGTGAGAGGAGTCTTTACAACTACTTTTGTAAATACCAACTTGGGAATACATGCATTCAGAGTTTCTCAACTCTGTAGGGTTTTCACTTTATAGACAGTATTTGTCTTCTGGAAGAAGGATATGTGTGTTTTACGGTACTTAACCATCACTCTTAATTGTAATTCCAGTTTATATAGTCATGTCATGTCCATTTTTCCCTTTCTTTAATATATGTCAACAAATAATGCACCTCTAGTTTGCATTTTTTATTTAGTCTTGTTATTTCTCAACTATAGGCTTGTCTCGAAATGAGGACAAATCTTTTATTAGAAAATGCCCAGCACTGTGAAATTTACATAAAGCACCTAGTGTGACGGAATGTCATTTTCTGTGTATGGAGGAAAATGTTTTCATTGGGAAGTGTACTATATTTAAAGTCTACAGAGTTCTCCATGTATCTTGACCTGCCTCTTGGCAGCATTTTAGAATGCTTATTTGATTTCACATACAGCAGTGTACATACCTATGGTGTGAGCAGTTTGGAAACTCCCTTATGGGACATATACTTACTCTAAAATGATATAAGAGATAGAGATAATTTTGTCCATTCCTTACAGATGTACTCCACACTGTTACAATTAAATTTTTGGAGATAATGACAGGGCTTTGGAGTCCATTCTCCACTGAATGACTCAGTTATTTCTTAAAAATATTTCTTGACCTATAAGAAAAGCTGAGTTAGCAATCACCTCATTAGTTGCAAAAACATCATCATAAAAAGTACATTTTAAAGAGCAACTTTTAAGCTGAGAGTACTTCAAGTTTCTATATGCATTGCTTGACAAAAGAAGTTAACTCCTTGCTGTCATCATTCTTCCTGGTTACCGGTGATCTACTAGGTAATGAGAGTGTCCCATGTCTACTGCGAGCTAATAAAACCCTGACTCCCTAACAAACCTGTCATTTCAGAAAGGGATATTTTTACCTAGGAAATTATAGATGGGACAGGAAAGAAACATCTTTTGAGCGTATGTTCAAAAAAAAAATCTCTATTTTCTCCCTTTCCTCGGTGTTGGCAAGTCTTCACCTCATGTAAAGCGGGAAACCCTGGGAAGCTCTGCAAAGACTATTTATCGCTGCCCGTGTCCATATACTGCTGTGTCTTGTTCTGCCTTAGCCGGTGCAGAGGCCCCGCACACTTCCGTAGTTCGCCCTTAGCTTCCTGCCTACCTGCCACAGCTTATCCTTCTGCTGCCCCGGTTTGAACCTGTTCTCCCTGCAAACCATAAAGAACCAACTCCCTCCCTGTTCCATGCGGTCCTTGGGCATACCATTTTCTAACTTCTCTGGAATCGAGTGAAGTCCTTGGATCTTATATGCTCTGTGCCTTGTAACTGAATTTCTCTTTCTCCTGCTCAACTTGCCTCTCAGTATCCCCATTTTCTCAGGAAAATTACCTCAAGATTGACATCATATCAGAACATCTTCCTCAGTGGCCGTGGCCACTTACTTAGGTGCGCATTCCTGACACCTGTTAGCAGCCTGGTCTCATTCAGACAATAATATTAAAATGACTTGCCAACACCTGAAATTTGTAAGCCCCTTGAAGGACAGATTATGGCGTGTTTGTGTCTCTGCGCCATGTTGTGGTTTGAAAGAATGGCTACCTCTGGATTCTCTCCCTCATGCCTCCTGCTGGCCCTGTGCTGCCTTCTTTATCCAGATTGCTGGGAGCTATCCTTATTTTTTCCAACTCATCCATTCCCAAACTGGAGGAATACAAAAGCGTTGGGTTTTCCTGGGCTCCAAACCTGCCGTTTGAATTTGCTGAGCACCATATGGGCAGTGAATCCTCAGCACTCTGCCCACGTTAAGGTTTTTACAGCTTGCAAATGATTGATTGTATGTACTTTCACTTGTGTTTGTTTAACAGTGTCCCTTTTTACTGTTTTCTTCCCCAAATCCTCATGGAAAGCAGCACATTTTCTGACCAAATAATAATCTTTTAATTCGTTTTAAAGTAATTATTTTAACCAGGGTAAGCTTGTTTCATTTACAAGTGTCAGGCATTTTTTTTGTTTATATTTCTCATGTGAAGAACAGTACATATGAAATTCTGAGAGAATATAGTTGAGATGGTTTTAAAGTCAGTACAATTTAACGAAAACAATTTTAGTCTTTAATAAAATCATTTCTTCCTTTGGTGAAGCTTTTGAAAAATTATTTTTCATATATATTCATACAGTTTTAACTAAAAATCATAGCTATGAATTAGAGACCTATTTTATGAAACAGTATTTGCTTCTTGTCTTTTCAGAGCAATATGGATTTAAACAATTAAAAAGATAACATTACCCTTCTATCTATATTTTAACTTTGTATTCTGTAAAACTTAGTATTTCATTAATTATTATTCATTAGAGGCAGTAAGTTATTTTTGAGACAGAAATTTATAGTGCCATTTAGAGAGAGCACTTAGTCTTTATTTATTTATTTATTTCATTTGTAAAAGAAAAATCAGTCACAGTCTATAGCTAACAAAGTTAATAAAACATTTGTCGAGTTAAATTAATTTGAAGATAGACACATAGTTAATGTCAGTAAGTTGCTTTGAAGATAAAAAGCACAATAAGCGTTAGTTATTATCATTATGATAATTATTATCATTATTATTATTACATAGTGTCTGCTTAAAAATGCCCTAAGTTTCTCTGGAATGGCTGAGCCTAACGAGAGAGGTTAATATGCTGGGTTTGGTCCAGGACTAAGGATTTGAGTCTTCATACAGTAAAGATTTTTTTCCTTCATTGGATCAAGATGTTTTTGTTCTCCCACCCCACCCCCCAATTTAGAAAACTTCCCTTAGATCTGATAACCTAGGAGTTATTTCTAACAGTTTCCTTCCTTATATAACTTCTTAAAGTATTGTCTAGATGTTTTTAAGAATCTTGAAAGTTCATGATTAATCTCTCTTCTTGTCTCTTATTAACTAGTAACTATTTCTAAGTTGAAAAGAGCTCAAATTGTAATTTTTATTTTAAAAAATAGAGCATGAACCATAGGAATGAATTATGGAAATTTCACTAGTCATTATTTTTTTTAAAAATTAGAGTCTTTCTTTAGGAAGTTGCAAAAATAGCTTTAGCTATAACTATGTAAGTTAATCTCATTGAGCATAACTTCAGGGAACTTCATTAGATTCTTTAGAATGAAAACCTTCAGAATTAAGAACAATCCCTTACAAGATAAATTTCTGACAAGATAACTGGGAAGATCAGCATCAGAAGTCCAGAGAAGAGAAAATACTGAAACGTTGTAGCAGGCACACACAGAAAAGTCAAATGGACTCCCAGCTTCCTAATCAATAAGGCATTAGTGACATGTCTGAAGAAGACATTCCTTAATATTATCGCAAATTAAGTAATAAAAGACCCCAAGAGAATGAAAGAAAAGGTGGCTGGAGCCACTGAATTACAATTGACAACCTAAAGGCAGTTGAAGAACCAATTGCTGAAGTGATTGCAAAGCTATTCATATTGTGCAGCAGACAGAGCACACCAGAAAGCTGGGACAATGCCTTCCGTTCAGCAATATTGCTTCAAAAGAATGGAAAGCAGGGAACGGGAAGAGCCACTGACCCCGAGACCAATTTCCAGGCAGCTGCACAAACTATATACTGTAATTAAAGGTTTTGACCAGTAATCACGGCAAAGCCAGACCACAGAAAGTCTGGGGAGCCGGCAAAGTTTATAATGAGGCCGGCATCCTTCACTACAGCATGGAAAAAGCAGGTAAGAAAACAGTCCACTTCTGGCCATGACTGAGAGCACTCTGCTGTGTTTGCTCAAATATAAAAATCACATGTGCATGGCCTCTTACTTCTAAGAACAAAAACATGAAATAAAAAGATTACTTGCTTTCACTTCTGTGACTTGGAGGGGGTGCTTTCCCTTGCCACCTAAGTTCTTTACCTATGAGTTACACCTGCGTGGACAAAAACAGTGAACTCCGTGCCTGCAGTTTCACTGATAATAGACTGAGTATAACTTAGCCATGAGCATTCTGGCTGTGCACACAGACACCGATAGTGAGTACTGGTTTGTCTACAGGACCTCCTCACTTCCATGTACTAGAATCTACAATCTCTTGCTTTTTTCCCCCTCTCTTCATAATGTCCCTTTCTTTATAATTCTGTATCTGAGCCACAGTGTCTTAATAAAACATTCATATAACAACCAACCATAGATATTTATGTTAAGGAAATTGATCTAGTAGTTTCAAACAAAGATATAATGCATGCTTTTAATACCAGTGTGAGGTTGTTCTATGAAGTCGGATGAAAAATAGCTTCTCATTTTGAAAGGCCTACATGTTTTTCATCTGGCTGATTCCATCATCATCTTTGCTATGTTTTGATACCATGTTATCCAACAATAAAGTCACAATTACCTTCCTTATTAGAAATTGCAGTGTCTAAATTTATAGGCATATAAATCTTTTACCCAAAAATTTTAGATATTTCCTACTACACAGTTACAATGGGGAAATTTTAAGGATTTTGTTTTTATTTATGTTTGTAATTTAACTAATTTGGGTAGTAGATTCAGCTGTGCTAAGCCCAGTGGAGAGACGACCTCAGTTCATGTTATACCTGAAATACTGTATAGATAACTGTTGGACAGGATGTTGTTCCATCAGATATCTGGGATCACGTTCATAGATGTGAACATAAGCCAACTGAGACATATGGGAAGACGGCTCTGTATACGAGCTGTGAAATAATTTAGAGGTTGCGTGGAAGCATATAATTTTAACATTTAGATTTCATCAAATATTTATTTTTAAAGTTATGACTAATAATTTGTCAAGCCAGAACAAGGGTCTGTTAAGAGGAGCCAGGTGGAAAATCTGGATAACTTGTACACACTTTGGACAGGGGGACAAAGAAACAAAATGAGACCGACTTGCTGAGGCAGTCTTGGGGAACAGCAGAGAGGAGAATTACAATTCTTAGCTGTTCTGTAAGAGCAAGATGTTCTCTCCCCAGGCGTTAGCATACCACATTAACAAAACGATTGAGTAGTCACTACAGGATGCATAAAGACAAACCAGGAAAGGTCTCAGAGATGGAGACGTCGCTTCCATGCCCTCTGTGGTGTCTTTGATACCATCACCGTTACTCTGTAAGAGAAATGTTTGTACCCTGATTTTTAATAACGTGAGAATACACTCTGAAGAAAGTACATCTTCCTCTCTTTCATATTCAAAGATTTCCATTTTAATTCTACAGTATTTTCATTTATACTAATACTTGTACATTTTGTTGGATAACTCTAAAATTTGAATTATTTAAATAGATAACCAAAGACTGATTATTATAAATGTGAGATGCCAAGTTACCATGTTTTTATGCTGATGTTTTTGTTTTAGTTAGATTTCTGTTTGGGCATCTTAATATAATTTGGTTGTTTTGTTTTTTTAATTAGGTAACTGGCTTTTTCCATGACTTTTACATTAATTAAGGCCAGTTTTATGTGTGTGTGAAAGGGGGAAATGGGCAAATGGGCTTTCAGGTAAACCATGAGGTGGCCAGTTTGCTTGAGCAATGACTTATTACTAAGATTTTTTTTTCTGGTTGGTTGATTGATTTTTAATTAAAGTTTATTTTATTTCATGTGTTTGAGTGGTTTGCTGTCTTATGAGCACTGCGCATTTGCCTAGTGCCCACAGAGACCAGAAGAGGGCGCTAGATCTCCAGCCACCATGTGGGTGCTGGGAACTGAATCCATGCCTTGTGCTACAGCAGGAAATGTTTTTAACCGCTGAGTCATTTCCCCAGCCCCATGTTGTTGTTGTTGTTTTTTAATTTTTTTTGTTGATTTCTTTTAATTTTATCTTGTTATCTTACCAGAACCCCTTTGTTTTCTTTCCTTCTTTTTCTCTCCTCATTTTTTGAAAGAGTGTTTCTCTGTGTAGCCTTGACTGTCATGAAATTCACTCTTTAGACCCAGCTGGCCTCAAACTAATAGAGATCTGCCTGCCTCTGCCACTTGAGTGCTGGTTAAAAGGAGTGTGCCACCACTACCCAGCTGTTTTCTTATTATGAAGATTTCTCTATCCTATGAGGTTTTTGGAGGTAAGAAAATGCAATATTTTTATGATTCCAAGTGTAATGGAATCCCTTTCATAATTAATCCAAGTAACAGAGACACAGAAAGGAAAGATGATTTTGGTTAATTTATACTGACCATGGCTATGAGTCCATGGATTGTTTTTGGTAAAACACTCAGTATGATTCTATAATTTTGCAGCTTCATACATTAAAGTGAGATGCGAAGATCCTAATAACTTTTTATTAGTAGTAGTTAGTTGACTGCACTCTAGGCTGTGTGGTATAACTTTTTTTTTTCATGTGTGTGAGCATATAATTCTTTAGCCATTGTAATGCTCAACCGGAAGAAAACATACTATTAAACATCATCAAAGCTGGGCATTAATGTTCATGCCTTTAATCTCCACACCAAGAGGTGTAGGCAGGTGGATCTCTGTGAGTTTGTGGCCATTTTGGTCTATTAGTGAGTTCTAGGCCAATCAGGATTATGTAGTGAGACCTTGAATCAAAGAAAATAAAAGTATCCTATTTTTAAGCTGTTAGAGAAAGAGATGTGGCTATAATTCCTAGATTTATTTTCATGATGGTTTGTGTCAGAAAACTCCTGAAATTGAAATTTATTTACAGATTTCAAAGTTTTAAAACGTAATTGCATTTGAGGTAACTTAATCCATTTCTCTATCAATTAAGTTCCTGTAGAAAATATATGTCTTTTCATTTGGATTTCCATGGAATATTATGTAATCTGTTTTTTTAAATCATAAAATCTCAAGGAGGACAGACAAATGCAGAGTGGTTTTCTTTTCATGTGTTCTGCTTAGCTTTCATCTGCAACTCTGTCTTCAGTAAAGCAATTTGGTTACTAATTTTTTATGTTAAAAGGTTGAAAACAGCAAACTCCTGGAATTTTGCTTAACAACAAAATGAAATGCCGACTGTGTATTAATATAATTATCTTAAAGGCATGGATACAGTGAGATATGGTCAGTTCAAGTTATTACGATTGATCCTTGGTTACCAAAGCTTGGGGTTTAAGCAGCTTATTGAATCACATGAGTGAGCTTAGACAAGCATTACTCTCTTAAGTTTTCAGGAAAGATTCACATGTGATTATATGAAGCTGTGAATCTCAGGCAGTGAGACTTCAGTTCTAAAGGTTCAGACATACAGAGGAGTACAGGAAGTAACCTAAGAGCACACTTCCCTGTCCATCATGTGGACTTGGCAAATGATAACATTTACTCCGAGTACTAAGGTCTTTTCTGTTCAGAAACAGACCATAAAGGATGACTTGGAAGCTCATGCTTTTGCTCTCTCTCCTGTTTTCTTCCCATCCTCACTTCTAGAGCTATCTTGAAGCTCTTAAATATCTTACCTAGCACACCTTGTCATGGTTCACCACCTAGAAATGTTTCTAAGTTAGTGCAAGCGGTTTCAGTGATAGATAACAACTGTGAGGTATAACACAGACTTTTTTTTTTTATCAAAACAAATGAGTAATGTGCTTTAATATACTTTCAAGTTATATGTCTGAAGGTATGTATATGGAATATGCACGTCCTGGTTCATCCATTTTTAGTGGTCTGTGTATTTTAGGACATGACCCTCCTCTGCAGTGTTTATGTATGCATTCTCTTAGTGATAAAATTTCAGCTGTTTCTTAGTTTTTCCGTTCATGAACAAAGATGCTCTGAATAGCTTTGAATGTGTGTACTTGTCTATACATGCCAGTGTTTCCCAAGTAAAATTGCCTCTGTGAAACTGAAGTTACTGGGATCTAGGAGAAAGCATTGTGCCTAATGGATATCTGTCTTTGGGTTTGGAGAAGACTAATGATGAGACTAAGAAATCAGGCTCACGATTGAAGTCTTTCCTACTGAGCAGGTGAGTAATTGCAGGCAGACCTTGAATTTGTTCATCTGTAAAATGGGATAGTCCCAGACCCTGCTTTGTAGTAAGGAACAAGGCTTAATGAAGGACTTCACACGGTGCCCCTGTCTTCCCTGCTCCTGACATGCCAGTTCTTTTTCCCCGGGGTCTTTAACTCTGAACTGTGCCTCCTGTGGGGCCATGCCTCAGGAGTGTTCCTCACAATCACAGAAGGGAAACAGAAAGATGTCCAGGTTAGGCACCCCTCTTACATAGACTTAGGAGTGTTCCCAAAGACGGCATTCCAAATACAAGGAAGGAAGGTTGCTCAGCAAAGAACAGAAAAGTGAAAACTTTATACAACTTGTAATTTTTGTCAGAGTACAACATATTTGTTTTACTTTTACTCGGGCATATAATTAATAGTATTCTCTCCATTTTCACCATTAGGCAATAAAATGTGCTTTTTCTCTGAGAAAGAAACCAGAAAAATAACATCCTGTGATTTTTCTCACTTGTGAAATTTGATAGTAACTTTTGTTGTAGCTGGTCATTCTGCTCGGTTTCTAGAGGCCATGTTTGCAGTTCTCTTAAAGTATCTTCTCCCCAGAACTGCAAAAAGCCAGTGTAAAATGTGTCCCTTTGAGAGGGCAAGAAATGATGGTGGCAGTGGCAGAGGTGCGGGCCACCTGCAGAGGTTGATGGCCTCCCTGAGGCCCAGAGAGCTGCCTTTCACGGCCTGTGATTGACAGCCCGCTTGTTTCTTTGAAGGTCCAAGAGGGTGCTGGGATTATTTTAGAGTGTATGTGGCACCAGTTCTTTCAGATTTAAATAGAATCTCCTCCAGCATTAAAGGTGGATTACTTTGTATTACTTTTATTGCTTTTCAAGTGTTTTTGGAAACATGGAAGAATCCTCCTAAAAACTGTATTTACTGGAGTGTGCTTTTTTTGAGGGGGGGCGGGATTTTAGGAATTTGTCGTAGAGTTTTTAAAAGTCTAAAGTTTAACAGCTGATGGGACCTGATTAAAGCAAATTACTTTGTTACAACTGAAAACAGGGCGTGTGTGTGTGTGTGTGTGTGTGTGTGTGAGAGAGAGAGAGAGAGAGAGAGAGAGAGAGAGAGAGAGAGAGAGAGAGAGAGAGAGAGAGAGAGAGAGAGAGAGAGCCCATCCTATCTCTATATTCCTGCTAATAAATCAGACCTGGGTGCAGTTAACAAAAAGGAGGGTGTGCTTTTTCCCCCTTCGTTCTCGGTTTCTTTTGATCATTGATCTGGGTGACCCCACGCTCGGGGTTTTTTCTTCATTTGACATGGACAGATTTTTGAAGTATAGCTCTCCTTTGGGAACCCCGGGTAGTTCCACTTGACTAACCTGTGATCTAATGAGCAGTAATGCAGGGCTACAGTGGCCATTTTGTGTGCTTTGACTCAGATGGCTAGACAGAGTGCGGCCGATAAGCATGTCTGCGGAGCAAGGGGCTGCAGGGGGATGCAGCAGTGTGAGAAAGACTTGTTAGCCACATTAGTGTGCCTGATTTACTTCACAACAGGTCAGCAGAGGCCAACAGCGGGGCTGTCCTCAAATTGCAAAGTTGAAGACCCTGGTATTAGAAAGCTTTCAGATCTCTGAAATCCCAAATTAATTCCATTAATTCCCAAGTTGGTTTTCACTCGCCTCTCAATTGCAGCAAAGAGCACCATCATTTTCTCCCATCTTGCATCTGTTTTATAAAATAATTATGTGACCCTCGAGTCTTTTGGTGCTACAGTTTTTAAGCATCCTGTCATGCTTGGCCTGTTTTGTAGCAAGCTTGAATGTTAAAGAAGCCAAACCACACGAGGTTGCTGCACTCTGTTCTGTGTTCAGCCCTTAATGAGGAGCCCATCATCCCCATTTGGAAATGGCCTAAGAGTGCATCTAGGGATTTGTATCTCCCTGTAGCTCTTAACTGCTCCCATCTACACAGAGGAGTGCTGCTGTGTGGTTTGCTTGTCTTGCTTCTTGAATACAGTGAATCAGGCCCAATTAGGGTGTGAAATCCTCCTCCTTCTAGCTCACACCGAAGTATTTTGCATCTTATCATTATTTATACCTTTTTAGTGAAAGAGAATAGAGTCCTTAGCAAAACTAATGTCATTTCTGTAATTATGGGCCTAAGGATGACCCTACATCTAAGACTTTTCTTTCTCCATATCCAGAAGGGCTTCAGGATCTTTATACTACAAAAGAGAAACAAAACCTTACAGTTGCTGATTATACTGTTACTATCTCCCTACCTTATGTATAAGACTAGCCAATGCGATCCTTCTCCTGCTGGCATTAAAGAGTATCTGCAAGTGCAGGCTTTTGTTTGAATTAAATATGTACACATACATGGATGATACTTGTGCTTATTTGTGTCTATGTATGTATATGTATATATGTATACATATGGGATGTAAAACATTGTATGTGAGATAAATATAGAAGCCAAGGAAAACAGTATGTCACTGACTAGTGTGGCTGTTTGGTCAAGCTTCATGCTTAGTGCTAATGTGAGTGGTACAATGTATGTAAGATAAAGTACTTCCTTTGTGTCATAAGGCTGTCCGAAATAGATTGGCCTGCTCTTACAGTCCTAATTTGGGGGTTTGGACAATCTTAAACAGAAAACAGCAGGAGAGAGAAAAAAAGGGCCAGAGCTTGCCTTCTCAAGGGTCAGCGTGCACCTGCCATGCCAGGTTCCCAAGAGGTGGGGCCAGGTCTGCCTGGATTATTACAACTTACTCAAAGATGGAAACTGCATGGGCTCAGAATTTTAACCCTGCATTTGTGTTTTTAAACTTGCATTATATATTTAATAAAAGCATGCCTGTATTTATCTATTGACTGATACCCTCTAAACATTTACTGTGTACCTATCACTGTGGAAAAAGGTACAAAGGAAGGCAGGAGTACCCATTCCTCAAGTCACCTGCATGGAACAGGTAGTTATGCCTTACGAGTAGAGCCGTTAGAAATCATACAGAGAGTACTATGGGGACACAGAGGGACCAAAGTTAATAGGAATTCGTGTGTAGACAGCAGGAAGCACACTTCACACACATCACATCATCTCCTTTGCTCTGCTCAGAAGTATGCTTTTATTTCTACATCTATTTTATAATGAAGACCCTAAGATCCATAGAAATGTAGTAATTAATTATGCAAGATCCAACTACTGACCTAAATCCAGGCCTTTGGATTTCAAATCATAGGCTTTTTAAAGCTTCAGTACAACAGTCTCATATCATTGAATTTTTAAAAAATAAAAATATTTTATTAATTTGATTTCTGAAGTATAATTTAATTTTCTCTTTTGACTTTGAAGTCTTGAATCAAATGTTTTCTCTTTGGATGTGTCTTGCTACTTGGACAGATCCCAGCTGCCAATTTACAGATGGGCCCTTTTTTCTAAATGAGCTCAATGGAAATGAGTGTAATATATTGAAGAAACTAAGCCAAATGAGTTTTATATACTGTGAAACAGAGTGGCTATTGTGTTCCAGTGCTGCGGGGAAGTCTGCAGATTTGGGCTTAACTCACTGTTGTGTCCATCTTTGTTTTTAGAAATAACACAAGACTGCATTGGAGAGCTAGTGACACCTCAAGCCATTGCTGTAAACACCCACTTCCTCCTTGAATGCTCTAGCAGTAACCCGCCCTCCAGCAGCTCTGACTCATTCACTCCTGTGGTCATTCATCAATGTAACAAACTCTAGACAGTGACGGCCAAGTGGGAAAGGGTCTTTGAGGTTTGAAGCAGCAACTTAAGAAACACTATGGAGACAAAACTGCATGCCACTCTCTTTGGTACTAGTCTCTCTAAAGAGAACTACAAGCTTTCTAATACAGGGCTCAAGTGGGAAACAACTATCATAGTTTTTTTTTAAGGTAACACTTGCGTTTTGGGGTGCTTTATTAAATAGCCCCTGGCAGCAAGGTAACATGATGAAGGAAAGGTGGGCTGGACTGTAGAGCAGCTTACCAACTTTTCTATAGGATGTTCCCAGCTCTCTGGCTAAAGAACAGGGCATTGCCAAATATCTCTTAGCTCACGGCAGAATTTTGAGTTTGGATTTCATGCCACGGTTGATTTCTTTCAACCCTATGGTGATTCCATGTCTTTCTTCCAAAAACAGTTGCTCCTTTTAAGAAGACTGTTTTCTGCTACAAGAGAGCAAGTTTTCACTGAACAGAAATTTTTGTTTTGGTTATTGCTGTATTCTAGGTGTCATGAATATTCCATATACAAAGTGGGTACTCATTAATCACTTGTTTAACAACTCCATCCACTGCCTTTGATGGACCACAATAAGCTGTGTCTAGTGTGGAGTACCAAGTAATTCAGACTGTGTCCTGACTGGGGACTTCTCAAAATAGTTTGCTTCATTCCAGGTGACAGTAGTTCATATCTAGAGATGGAAAAAAATAAACCATTGAGATAACAACAGTGAATTGATATAGCACTTCTAAAACACATTAAATACCTTGTTGAGATGTTTAAGTGAAAGTATTAGTATTTAAATCTCCGTCTGGACTACATACCACAGTACTTCACTGTTGTAATTACTGGTGTTTTACCTTTGTGTAGTCTACATTTTTTTAATATGTTGGATTTTAGATGAGCATTTTTATGTTACTCTTGAATTTCAAATATTTAATATTATAGTCTTATCCATACCCTATATATTTCTTGGCATGCTTGTATTAATAGAACTTTTGACCCCACCCCCTTCAGAAATGGAAGAACACTTATGTATTTAAAGTCAAATGGTTATCACGATGCAGTCTAAATTTCCCAGCAATGGTGAACTCACTTGAATAGAATACTGATACTTGGGAGGCAGTGATAATCTAAAGTTATTTTTTTATGTTTTCATGGATTGCTTTCATATTTAGGAAGGAGTTCAAGTGGGGCTGGAGAGATAGCTCAGCTTATAAGAGCAATTGTTGCTCTTGCAGAGGACAGGGGTTAAATTCCCAGCACCTACATGGAGGCTTACAACCATCTAATTCCCTTTTCTGACCTTCACAGGTACCAGACACACATGGTGAACAGATACACATGCAGGCAACACATTCGTACCCATAAAAACAAATCTTAAAAAAGAAATTTTCTTTTAAAAGGCGCTCAAATGAGTAGACACTGTTGAGAAGCAAGCCCCAATGTTGTGGAGACCCTCATACATGTCTTTTGCTCTGACATTATTGCTTTAGAACAGTGGTTCTCAACCTTCCTATTGCTGTGACCCTTAATACAATTCCTCATGCTGTATGACCCCCAGCCATAAAATTTTTTGTTGCTACTTCATAACTGTAATTTTGCTACTGTTATGAATTGTAATGTAAATATCTGATATGTAACCCACCCAACAGGACTTCCAATCCACAGGTTGAAAACCACTATTTTAGAATATCCACCAAAATACAAGCCGTATCTATGTTTGTGAGAAAGATAGCTCTCAAGTAGAGAGATGATGAATGAATGCCATAGTGTGTGCCAGGAGAATAGCAGGCTTCATTATATCTTAACCCCAGGGCCAGATACTGACTGGATTTTCTCATTTTATGTTAGGTCACATTTGAGGTACCTGGTTTGCCTCTGAGAGCCCATCCCTATCTGGCCCTGGAGTTTAGCTCTGGAGAATTCACCTTAGAAAAGAACATATTCCCTGGACCAGACTTCCATGAGCATTCTCTCTCAGTGATTACCAAGAACACACGTAGGCATCTTTCTTGACAGTGAAGAACTACATCAGAAACATCAAAGTATAACCTGTGATTGTCTGCTACACATCCTTTATACTTCCTTTATGTGTCTACATGCAAATGTACCTGTGATGGTAAGCACCTATTACAGTACTGTAAGACTTCCGAAAGATGCTCTGAAAGTGTATGAATCCTGCTTTCCAAGCAGAGACACTTGAAAGTCATGATGTTTGGCACTATAAGAAAAGCAATGTATGTTGTAATGATAAAACTTAGAGCTTCATTCCTGTTGATGGAAGATTTGACAGAACAAAGAAAATCTTCCAGAGGAGGGTTAGATCTAAGACATAGGGGTCCCTCTGAAACTGCCTACTCAGAGGAAACCTACTGAGGCTTAGTGCCTCTGTAGCATGAGGACTGAAAGGCAGAAGACATGGAGTTGAGGGACATAAAAGGAAAAATGCAGGCATAAGCGGTCGATAGACTTTGTACCCTAGGTCATCTTGAGATGGATAATGTTTATTCATTTTCTCTGTGGAAATGGTCTCATAGGTTCTGGCATGAGCTATACACATTGTATGGTTTTTACCTTTTATTTTTCTATTTTATATGTGTATTGTGGTATTGGAGGTTAAGCCCCATGCCTTATGCATGCTAGGCAAGTAGCCAAGCATTCTACCACAAAGTTGTATTCTTAGGAAATTGATCCTTTTTTATTGTAAGTTACACAGTTTGTGCTTCATCAGCTATTTAATTATGAATTCAGGAATGTGTCTATCTATGTACACTTAACTTTATTCAGTATTCATATTGCACCTCCTTTATAGCCGTTGTAAATAGTGTGTCGTCTTAGGATGGTGCATCTTCATCATTGAAGGATCTGCAAAAGAACTGTGAAGCCTGATGTCCTGATTCCAGGAAGGTTTTGGATCTCACTTTATGTATAGACAATATACTATGTAGAGCACTACAAAGGCACTCCCACTTGAAGTCTGCTGCAGCCCCAAAGGCTCTGGCCTATACATATATAGAGTCACAGGTTAGTGTGATTTTTTAACAGAAGTTTCAGTTCTCACCCATTAGCCATATGTAAGCAGCTAGAGGCTGGGAGGGAGAGGAATGTGCGGAAATGTGTCTGACTTGGGATGTCTTGTTTTCCAGAATCCCTGCCAGGGGTTGGCAAGCCCAGAAAGGCAGAGGCTGGCACCAATCCATCGTCTATGGCCTACCCATCAGACGCCTGTTCTAGAGGCGTGACCTGGATTCCCTAGCTGGACCAGAAGGGCCTCATTGCCCTCCGATCTTTTCTGTTTTCCTCCCATCTCCTCATCTCAAGCCTTGCTCAGCCATTAAGTTAAAAAAAAAAATGGTCCTGAGAACTGTGCCAAAAAGTGTCTACGTTTCCTCTGTGGCATGAGTACAACTGTCAGTTGATGTGTGGACACACCACCTGGGGACCAGTCAGCTTCCTGTAGCAGATGGAGTTTTGCTGGTCCAGAAGACCCACAACTGGGTTGCTAGAACAGATGCTCTGCAGTCCATCTCTGGGTGTGTTTCCCTTATCCGGCTGGTGGCCCACCTTTCTTCACTCATATATATAGATGGCCAGAGCCACACCACAGTGTAGCTTCCAAGTATCAAGTGTCTCTCCTGACCTCATGCATGTTGACAAGTGTCCATCTCTTCGTAGTATGAAAAGTACAGTCTCTTTGGACACAAAGCTGTGTGTAACTATGGAATGTGAAGAGTGGTATTGAAAAACACAGGCAATATAGGCTAGAAAAACATTTATGTTAGTGTTTGCCAAAAGGTTGTTTGGCTAGTCTCCGGAGTGTTGACACTTTAATTACTCCCCCCAACCCCCTCAATAGCACAGTTTGGATTTGAATGTATTGTTGGTAGATAGCCCTACAGAAAAGTAGTACCGTTTAGGCTTACAAAGTGTACAAGGAAAAAAGCTTCCCCTGTGGTTGGATACATATTCCCATTTTATTGCTAATAATTGAAGAAATGTGAAAGTGGATCCCTCTGATTTCCAACCCAGTACTTAAAATTTTTAGAGGAAATTTAATCTAGTGAAACTCTTGTGTTTCACATAAGAAAGCACCAGTGTTTCCAGCCGTACCTCTCAGCTCTGAAACAGATGCCTCGTGAGTTTGGAGAAGGGAGCATCATGGCGGCCCACTCTCTGTCTGCTTGCAGCCTGGGTGGTGGTACTGCTCCCATGTCTTGCTGCATTGATATTCCCAGCATCGTGTTCTTAATTTGATTAAGAAGGCCTGTGACTTGACTTTTCTCAACACCCTGAAGATGTCATAATTTCCCCTTGTTTTCATCCTTTCCTTTTTCCCTGTGAAATATTGAAAAAGCAAAACACAAAACAAAATCTAAGACATTAAAATGTATTGGACATGCTGGGTGATGGCATATGCCTTTAATCCCAGCATTTGGGTGGTAGTGGCAGGAGATCTCTATATGAGTTCGCCAGTCTGATTTACAGAGTGAGTTCACAGGACAACCAAGGCTACACAGAGAAACCCTGACTCAAAAGACAAAAACAGAAACCAAAGTATTGAACATATATACATGTAGTTTGAAGACTGGTATTAAAGCAAATGGCCATGTCTCCACCACATATTAAGAGTAAGATCACCAGGCCAACAAGATGTCTTAGCAGGTAAAGGTATTTGCTACCAGATCATAACCTGAGTTCAGTCTCCAGGAGCCACCTGTTGTTCTGCACCCTCCACATGCACACCAGGTACGCACATGCATGTAGCATGCAGCAGGCAGGAGGGTGGGTGAGTAGATGCTAGATAGACCGTGCGAAGGCATCCAGACCACAACCAGCACTTTGTCCATCTTTATCTGTTAGAGATTCCTCCATGATTGTTTCTGGTACTGTGCTTCACTCTTTTTTGTTGTAGAATATTATTTATAGTACAGTGTATCTCTCCATTCTGGTGCTAATGGATATTGGGAACTGGGTATTGTTTGATTATTGTAAGCACTGTTGCTAAGAACATTTCTGAGTAACTCTGACAAATTCATAACGCCATTTCTCACTCAGTAAAATGCAGAATATGCAAAGCCAATTAGGAACTTCTGAGACACTTGTCTGAAGTAGGTAAGAATTTCCTTTTGTGCACGTGGTGATGGTTGGTATTAGTCACCTTTTAAATTTTTAACCAGATTTTGTGCCTAGTGTGACATTTTATGACTGATTTTTTGATAAATATTATAAGCTTGTATTTTATATTGACTTTTACAGCTAATAAGCTTGCTAGATCCCTGTGATTTACTGTACATCAAGTGGTGACTTCATTGCAAAGGGAAGTTTCCTTCTTTCCTCTTCTGTCTTACTCTTGTTTTTCTCATCTTCCTACATTAACTGGTTTCTCTAGGAGGGCTTACAGTGGTGCTAGTGACCAGGTCCTCCTTTCTCTTTGTAGCTGGTAAGAGTAGTCATCCTATGGGGTCTTTACTTACTTCATAGATGCCTTTAGTCTAGTGGCAGGTAAGGAGTTTTTAATTTTGTTTTTTTGTTTGTTTGTTTTTATAATAGATGTTCTTTTGTATTGTGAAGTAGAAATTTATATAATTATCAGGAGGATTATATGGTTCCCCTTATTAATAATAACTTATTAATGTGATAGATTTTTATTGCCTAATATTTAATCACCTTTACATAGTATGAGCTGTGATGACTAAAGATAAACTGTCAGAAATTCTCTACCCTTAATTAACACAGTCTAATTAGAGAGACAAAGCTTCGTTACTGGGGCTGTGAATTCAGTCGTGGGTTATAGTGGGCTGTGCCAGCTTCCCAAAGACAGTGTGGGAAGGAAAAGGAAAAGTTCTTTTGAAATTTGCTTAACCAGATTGAGGGCATTTTGAGATGCTGACAGCTTCAGGTAGTCATTGTCCATAGGGTCCTGCTCCTTGTGAACGGTGTGTCTTTTGGAAGTACTTAACATTTGATCACACAGTGCTCTCCAGGAGTCTCTGTGTCCTCAGGAAATGACCACGCCTTTTATAGGTCATTATTCCCAACCTGAAGTTGCTGCTAATACTATCTTGGGGTTGATTTTTCCTTAGTAAGTGACTTGATTCTTCAAGTTATTGGACAAGAGCATTATTTAAGAACACTTTGATTCTACAGACATTCACAGGGCCCCTCCAGTTTCAGGAACACAGGGCCAGATTCTCCTGTCAGTAATCACACAGGCTCTCAGGAAGCTGACTGTCCACTTGGGAGCTAGAATTACATCATAACTGTGAGGCTCACAGTGGCCTTGTACAAGAATTGATGAAAACCCACACTCCTTTTTGCAAACACAATGGGTTTGCCGGTGCAGCTTTGACAACGTTGCTGAAACATTTTCACGGTAGGCAGTGGAACAACGATTGAAAGAATATGGGTGTTCCGTCCTCCACCATGCGCTTGAGCACGCGTACACACACACACACACAAACACACACACACACGCGCGCGCGCGCGCGTACACACACGCGCACAATACTGATTAGTTGCATTTAAAGTACTTAGTATTCACTGGTCTTTCTGCCTTCTCCTAAGGGATGTTTGTAAATACCCCTGCTCACACCCTGTGCCATTTCACTCTTGGATAGCTGTCTGAGCTCCAACTGTCCCACATGACCTATCCGGTCCATGTTTCATCACAGCTTTTTCCTGGCAGTTCCTAGGTTATACATTATTTTGTCTCTCCTCTTGGTCTTTTTATGTCCATATCCATTATCTCTACGTCTTTATCTCCCCCTGTGCTTTTTTTTATAGCAGTTATGATAATTGGCAGAGTACCCTGCTATCCTCATGAGAAATTTTTAGTGTATGCATCACATTTCTATGGCTGTATGACCAATCGAATCATGACCAAAATGGTATCACAATTCTGCTCATTACTATTTTGAGCCATTTAGTTCCACTCTATTATCTATAACTGTGGTAGTGGTAACTCCTGGCTTCTTCCTTCCTAGCCTTTTGAAAGTGTGCAGTGCCAACAGAAACAAGTCACATGCTTGTGTTTTAGCAGAATACTTTTTAGTAATACTTTTAGTAAATACGGTTGTGGTCTAGCACCTCTGCCATTCCTTATAGCTGTCCAAACCAGGGTACCACTTCCTGAAATTGGGAATTCGGAAATCCAACCAAGCATACTTTGGGGTTATTGCTGATGACAAGATCTGGCACTATGGATTTCTAAATTTGCTTACTTCCGTGGTTTAGTTTAGAAACTAGGTAACAGATCCCAAGTTATCACTAGTCCCCTGTATAAGTTACAAGAGATCATAAAATGGGGGGGGTCAGTGATAGAAAAAGACAAAATTTGACATCCTGATGTCAACTTCTGGCATAACCATACACGTGCATAGATGAACACATTCACACACATGTGCATACATCACGCACATGTCAAAATTTTTTAAATTTACATCTTGTAAACAGACATTTAATATGCTAGAAAATACATGGAGTTTATTCTTGTTTAAGAGAATCTTTTTATTGCCTATGTGTCTTGAAAGCTTCCAATCTTAACACTCTTCCCTAAACTAAAGTTCTTGTGTTCAGAATAAGGGTATTTAGGGTATTTGCACTAAAAAAAACAAAAACAAACAACAACAACAAAAACACCTAAGGAGCAGTTAGAGAAGCCTTTTGAAAGTGCCCCTGACTCCTGAAATTATAACCTGTTCGTGTGTTCACTAGACCTGAGGCATATGAGCTGGGTGGCCCAGTGTTGAAGTTGAGATATGGTGCGCGAGCCCCAATTCTAAGAATTTATAGTTATTTATAGCCTTCCTGTCCCAACATTTTCCAGCTCTTTTGTTTTGTCCAAAGCCATGGCTACCACAACTGGCACTGAGCATCCCAGTAAAAGCAAATGGAAATTTCAGAAACACCCTTATTCTGTATTTAAGAGCATCAGTTAAAATGTTTTGGCCCTACTTAGTTCTGAGATCGTCAAAATGTGAATAGCTGAAAAGGACGTCAGAACAGTTCATACATAAATGCCAAATGTTTTAAGCCATTTTTCATCAGACTGTTGTGATGAAGGACCCATCTTTCCCCTTAAAATATCAGTTTTCATTTTCATTGTTACCCTACAGTTTGGGGGTATGTTCAGTAAGGGGAGCTGATGACACATTCGAGAATCATAACTCTGTCAGATCTCATCAGTGCTATTCTCCTTTTCCAAATATAATACTTCTTGTCCTCAGACCACTGCTTAAATGCTATTACTCTAAACTATGGTAGCGAATAAGAGGACAAGATCAATGAGAGTACAATAGGATGATAGATGTAGTAAATGAATTATAAGGCCAGTTAAATACTGGCAGATCTGCATATATTGTGATCCCCGTTCATTTGCTAAGCACTCTGAAGATCATAGAGTTAAAGCAGCATCCGCTATGTTCTTTTGTCTCTTTACTCGGCAGGGAATAGACATAGGAGCAGTGTCATTCCTCTTTACCCAAAGTGACTGGTGACTTGATCGTTGTACACATGGAATACCTAAGATACATTTATCCTGTAATGTCAGGGAATTGGTTTCTCAGATTCCATACATTTATTTTATTAAAATCTCTGTATACATTGTCTCAGACATTAGCCAAAGCAATAATATTCGAACCATAAAACAGCCTCACCAAGGATTCATAAATATGACTTCTCCCACCCAATCATTTTCATATCATGTTTGTCCCTTTAGCAGCTTCCAAGATGATGTTTTTCAACTCCCATTACACCCTAAGAATTTGCTTGGATGAGTCAAATCAGTTGTAGTCCTCTTTGCCAGAACATGGTGCCACACCCTTGGCAGGTAGGCAGTATTGTCTTCATATGTGTGCAAGGTTACTCAGCATTAGCCCTTTATCCCCCTGACAGGACGCAGCCCAACCCACTCAGTTCACAGTGACCAATGCCATGGAAAGATGGGACTTTGGGAGGCACAGGCACGGCAGTGTGAGTACTCTCCTACTGCACAGAGAAGTGTGCAAGAACAGTGGTAGCTTATGGTCTCTTTCGGACTGATGTGGAGAGCAGCATCAAAGCAGAACAGTAGGCCAAGTAATTGTTCTTTCTGTTATGCTTTTCTCCTCAAAACAACATATAACTTTAGATAGACCCTTTTAAGTGACAGCCTCTGGACATTTTCTGAAGGAATTCGGAACCACTGCAGTGGCCCTTGAGCTAACATATTTTTTATTCCCCCACCCCTCTGGGAGTCTCCAGATCTCTAAGATTAGACGAGCCCCAGAATAGTCTGACCTCACCCACCCACTCTGTCAGCAGCCTCCTGTGAGGTTACTCCCATTCTGAAACTTTGTGTGTCCTGGCAGGCCTTACCATCTCCCTTGAAGGTTGGGCTACACAGCCTAGAACTGTCAGGTCCACACACTAAGACTCTTGGCACAAGACCGTGCTAAGATCTTGCGGTTTCTCTTCTTTCTTTTTCCATGCGGTCACTTGGTCCATAGCCAGTGGTCCCCTGGAAGACGTCCTGATTTGCTGAGTTGAGACTCCTCCCAAAGTAGAGACAGGGTGGCTTGAGGTCCTTGGTTCCTGTAACACCCGGGTTATGGGATAAACAGGACCAGTGGCGGGATTCCTACTTCATGTAGGTAACAGTCGTCTGACTGTCTATGTGATTAATTCCACACACCCCTCCCTCCTCCATTATGTTGGAGCACATGTGTAATGAATCTTTATTGAATAATGAAGGGTAACCAACTGGTAGACCTTTTCTGAAGCATTTTCACCCCTTGGAACAGAAAAACTCTGTTCCCTTCAATAGGACTAAAAAGACTGTCAGATGCTATGCAGAAACCATGTTTCTACACAATTCTAGTCCTGCATCGCAATTAGTTTGACGGCTCAGAGAACCAATTCCTATATAAACTCATTAGTGAGAAACAGGTGTAACATTCCTATATGTTGAATGAATTCCTATAAGAAACTAAGAAAAATACCCCCCCATTTTAACTGTAATTGAAGGTATTCTCTCATGAAAAACTTCTGCCCTAAAGCAAAAATACACATCACATTTAAATGCATTCTAATTCATTTCATTGTCAGTGTCCAGCCAAAACACAATTAATCCTTGCATAACCACCCCTGAAACTAGTTAGTCAAATGAGCACTCAGTCCCCATAGCATGAGATGTTGAAGAAAGGCATTTAAAAATTAAAGTGTACCATTGAATTGGCTCCAATTGCATTAGGAGTCTTCCCAGCTCCGTGAGCCTCCATTGTTTAAATAGCCACAGTGGCACTATGTATTTGCTACACAAACATCCAGCAGAGTACATGAGCTTTTCTCTTTCCTTTCTTTTGCTTTTTTAATTGGAGGGCATTGCTGGTGAAAAACAATTCTTTGATTTGTTCTCTTGACAGTAGAGAGACAGCCTGGTTATTTCTTCCTTGATAAATTAAGCCCCATTGTCAAACATAACTACTGAGAAAAAGAAACGCATTGTGTGAATCGGAACTTTTAGACTGGCTTGCTTACATAATCCCCTTTATGTTTCCCTCGGAGATTTTGCTCTGAAATATGAAAGTATGTAGGCTTGCTTCGTTCTCTTCTCTTTTCCCTTATTTTCAACAAAAGTAACCGTTCTCTCAGAATCCAAAATGGCAAAGTAGCTTGAATCTAGATCTTTTAATATGTCCAGTTCTTCAGCAGCCTTCCTTATTTTCTTAAAATACCACTTAATGAGAAACTTCACTGGTTTGCATATGCTTAGCTTTATATTTGCAAATTGTCCTGCCACCCTTTGAAATGGTGGATTTAAACTAGGCAGTAGGTGAAGCCTCCTGTGTTCTTAGCATTTAAAGTGCTGGAGAGATTTACATTCAAAGACAAACACAGACAAATGAGAGGCTAAGGGGTCTTGGTGTGAGGGTTTCCTCTTTTATCTTAACTATAAGTAGCTGTAGAGAATGATTTCTCTCTCTCTCTCTCTCTCTCTCTCTCTCTCTCTCTCTCTCTCTCTCTCTCTCTGTGTGTGTGTGTGTGTGTCTGTGTGTGTCTGCGTGTCTGTGTGTGTGTGTATGTTTGGTGGGGAGGGACAGAATATTCACATTGCAGTTGTAGTCAGAATGATGCTGTTTTATAATGATGGTTTTTAAAACTTAGGAGAATTGTTGCCTTCCAACTGTGAATGCCTATTTATTCATATATATGCAATTTTGAAAGGAATAAAACTTAACAGTGCTGAGTATTTGGTGGCTAAATTCTAAAGTGAGCCTGTAAGGAGAAAGTCAGAGGGGTCAATATTCCATCCTGACTGACTAGAATTCTCATACTATTTTATATCTAAGACTAGTTCCCCATTTCTTATGTGAAATACAAGGATACAGTTGATGTGTTTTCAAAAGACAGATCGATTGGACAATACTCATTTGAAGTATTTGTAAGAACTATATCTGCAATGGAGATCTTCACACTGTGTGAAGTTCTGGAGTATTGAGAACTATCAGAGGGCTTCACAACTGTATCTCTAGAACATCGGTCCATCAATAGCACAGTGGCCATGGACTATTTCGGCCTCTTCTTTCTCAGGTTGCTCATCCTTCTGTAGCTCATTAGTGGAGAAAACATACAAGAAGCCACAACTAGATACACACAAACACATCGGTGTACCACATGCATGTTCATGAATGCTGTTAAGGACTGAGTATATTCAAGGTCATGCGGAGTGACATCCTAATCTGGTAAGTTTGGTGAGGCCCCTTGTGAGCCTGTAGCAGGAAGGCAACCTTCTCATACTGGAAGAGAGTCCTCACAAGAGTGACCACTTGGCATCCTCAGGAAAGTATGGAGTTTCTAAATTTGAAATGCCAAAGCTTTCCAGTCCCCTTGTTCATTTAATAAATGAAGAGATTTGTTCATCATAGCTCCCTCACTATGCTGCTGGAACTGGTAGTTCTGTAGCAGTTGGTTGGATTTTCTGCAACAATATACCTCTCAGGGCTGCCTGGTAAAGGCGCTTGACACCAAGCCAATTGACTGAGTTCCAACTCCAGCTCTCAGATGGCAGAAGGAGTTGTCCTCTGTCCTCTGTATGTACGCATACACAGAGACAGACAGACAGACAGACAGACAGACACACACACTCTCTAAATTACTTTAAAAAATAAACAGAGATTTAAAAAATTTCAACAGTTTCAAATCTAAATACTTATTGGAACTGGATATTAGGATACTTGGTTTTAATGTAGTTCCATAATTACTTAAAATTAAGAAAAAGAGTTTTAAGCACCTGCTTTTACTCCCTTGGAGATGGTACGGGCATGCTTCAAGCAAAATTCGTTTCATAACCCAATCCAAGTGCAGACTTCCCAGACATTGGGAGACGGCTCTCGGAGTACAGCACTTGCTGCACAGACCTGAGTTCTCTCGAGGAGGTCAGCAAACTGGATGCGTAAGAGTCACGTGGTGACCCGCTGCGGCTCCAGTGAGGTCGTCCAGAGGGCTCGCGGGCCAGCCAGTCCAGCCACATTGGTGAGCTCCAGGCTCGGTGAGAGACCCTATCTCTGAAAACAAGGCAGAGGGTGGTGAAGGTAGACCCCTGTGGCCTCCACGTGGATGTGAATGGATGAGCGCAACCACACACACGTCTATACACATGATGGATTTGTAGGCCAAAGCTGTCCGTTCCTAAAGGCATCTTTGAAGAACTATGCACATGAAAATAGGTGACTTGAATGTAGTGGCATTTGTAACCCATAGATAGAGTGAACCCTGTGATGAATGGTGATGGCCCTGTTTTCCTCCCCGCAATTCTTCATCTTGCTTTATGAAGTAAATATATTTTTAATTTTCAAGAATATTTCTGATAGAGTTGGCATCTGTTCCTAAATCCTTTACCTGATGAAAGCGGGGACGTTCTCCTGGAAATATGCGGGGCTCCAGATGCTTGTATGGGAGCTGGTTCACAGCAAGTGCTCATAGAAGCTTATTTCCCAAAGGAACAAATGAATAGACGTATCTAAGTTTGTTTATCTTTTGAACTTTGTGTTCTGAAACAGTTTGCATATGCCTCACCGCCGTCTTGCTTACAGTGTTTTATCACCTTATTGCTTGATGAACATCCAGACAGGGAGATGTTTTTTCCTTTCTTCTCTCATTAGCATTTCTTTGCTCTCCTGTATTTAAAAGTAAAAGGGTTATTTAATGAGTTTCAGAAAGTGCTGATGTTAGGTAGTGTTTAAAGAGAAAAGAATAATTTTTGGACAGTGAGATTTTGCATTAACCCTTCGTATGGGCCCCTTTGCTTGTTGCCTCATTCTCTTAGGATTCATGGTCATATTCCAACTTTCTTTCAGCTCTTTATTCTCTGGTTATTGGGTTGGTTGGCTTTGGTCTACTTCAACAATGGATGCTTTGAGTAATGAACTTCAGTGCATAATTTTCCAGTGAAATCACAGCAAAGTGATGAGATGACAAAAAGCTGACTTATTTTTAGAAACTAGAAATAGTACTATAATATAGGAATTCATCCATCTAATATTCCTACACAGTTCTATCTGATAATTTTATGTTTGTGTAAATGGTAATGAGAAATTTCAAAACTGTAGCTTTTTCAATGTTACTGGCTCATCTATACATATTTTTATGAAATTTCCTATTTTAATGAAATGCACGAACTATGAGTTCTTTTGAATAATCTGACAATTCACTTAAAAGTCACTTCCATTGTCAATCTGCTACTAAAATAAGCAGAGTACCACATAGCTATAGTTTAAAAAGTTTCTTAGGCTGACTACCAGGGATTACTAGGATATTAAGTTAGTTAATATTTCATCCTTTTTACATGTTATTCTTCATTTTTAAGGTAGTTTTGGTATTTGGAATTAATGCTCATTTTACTGTTTCTGGGAAATCTTTAATTAAAATGTGGTTATTTTGTTCTCTTTGTTTTAAGAAACTTCTTTGATCTTATGAAGTAAAGATGGGCAAAATTCGGTGATCAGTTTTCAGTGACCATTGGATGTTTATCATGGATCAACACACCAGAATCTACTCTGTGGATTACCAGGATAACTTCTTATGTACATCTAGGTAGACTCTGTCATGAAGGAGAGTGACATAGAGTTGAAGCATCTACCAGTCATTGCCAAAGAATGACCCACCGTGGGTTCAGCTGCTTTTGTTGGCTTTCCGTGCATTCTACACATTGCTGCTACTCAAACCAACATGCATCCAATGCAGAAGTTACTCTGAGGCTCTTCAGTTGATTGTGATGCATCAGTGCTTAGGAACTAATGCGCTCCAGTAATGATGAAAAACCTCAGCAATCTGGCTGTTAGGAATAGCTCAGCTCTTTGCTTTTTTGTCTATTACACTTAAGAGAGTATTAGAAATAACAAGCAAATTAAATTAAATTTGAAAGACCCTTATGAGGGCAGTTTCTTTAAATACTGGAAATGCTATTGTTTGAGAAGAATAATTCATTTAGAATTTATTTAGATTTGTTGTAATCAAATTACAATAATTCAAGAGAGGCTTTGTTGGCTTACATTTTTCCCATAGTACTTTAGTAATTATGTCTTTTGAAAGGAATGGTTTCTTGGATTCCATAACTTACCAAAACATTCACAGATACGTTGCAAACTATCCTATGCAATGTAGTTAAAAGCCTGAGGTATGATAGAGCCCCTCCCTCTACATAATCTTGCCCTGAAATAGGAATCCAAGTTGTTGATAAAAGTCGGGCAGTGGTGGTGCACGACTAATTCCAGCTCGCAGGAGGCAGAAGTGGCCAATCTCTGAGTTCAGGGCCAGCCTGGTCTACAGAGCAAGTTCCAGGACAGCCAGGGTTACCCAGAGAAATCCTGACTTGAAAAAACAAAACAGCAAAACTGCTAATAAGAGGTAGCTAAGCCCTGCAATTTAAAACCAAAGGTTGAAAGGGAATCTGAATAGAATGATTTACCTATTAGTTACAAGGGCATCTGTTGTATTGTTCTTTATTTTTAGCAGCCTCCAATGCTCCCTACATACTAATTTAGTCATGGGCTTCCCTAAGGAACATTTAGTGTAAATGCCTGAACATGGTTTTTCCTTTGGGACAGCAAAGGTCAGTTTTTTTGCTTGTATTACTTCAGATAGTCTCAATACACTTGAGACTTAATTCCCAAGTTCAGTTTCCTAGGAAATTCTGCCATGGCACTGGCAGTTCTGTTCAGTCTCTATATAGTGACTGTCCTTGGACAGTGTAATGAAGTATGCAATTGAGTGACTTTTCCCTTTGGGGCTTCTTTTTTTTTTTTTTTTTTTTTTTACGAGACAAGGTTTCTCTGTATTGTTTTGGAGGATGTCGGTCCACCCTGGCCTCGAACTCACAGAGATCCGCCTGCCTCTGCCTCCCGAGTGCTGGGATTAAAGGCATGTGCCACCACCGCCCAGCCCCTTTGGGGCTTCTTAAGTCCCTCTCTGAAGCCATCTTTTCTGTCTTGTTTTCTTAACATTGCTGCCATAGTCATTTTGTTTGGTGGCAGACATCCTTAATTGCAAAATCATTACAGTTTGAAGAATGTATTGCCTCTCTTTTACGTTCTAGTCAAAGAACTTAAGAGTTTGAAAAACTTCAAAAATGAATGACCGTATATTAATAAATCATTAATATTCTTATTTCTCTCTGCTGAGATTTTCTGTATGACAGTGGTGCATAGTTATCTCTAGAGTGACTTGAAATATTTCTGGCATAATAGAATATGTGGATTCACTGCTCCCTCAGCAGCTACCCAAGGAAGGACCTATGTTATGCAGGACCTGAAGTAGCCCAGTTGTTGGTGTTTTATGGGACAAAACCTTCTTTTAGGAAATGCAGTAATGTCTGACACAGTGAATGTTTTATACATTTTTATACATAGTTTGGCTGTTTAAAACACCTTTTTCGATAAATTTGGCATCATGAGATTTATTAGTTCATTTAGTTTAACCTTGAAGTGTCAAAATTATAAAGCTCTAGGAATCTATTAAAGTTACCGCCACTGTAAGCAAGATAACAAGTAGCTGGGGACAGCTATCTGTTCCTATAGTCCCTATAGTCCCAGCTGCTCAAGAGTTTGAAGTTTGAGCCAGAATTTTGAGGCTAGTCTGGGGAACATAGTGAGAGCTTATCTGAAAATTTAAAGAAAAATGTCAGCTAAAACTATATGTTTACAAGATTCTTAATTCCATTTTAATTTAATTTTGTAGTGAAGATTGTCTTAAAGACAATTATGTTGTCATTTCAAGGTGTTTATCTTGGGACTGGAGAGATGACTCAGTGGCTAAGTATGTACTTTTCTTGCAAAGGACCTGAGTTCCAGTCCCAGTACCCATGTTAGGAGGCTCACACCCAATGGTACTACAGCTACAAGGGAATCCAACTCCTCTGGGTTCTGTGGCACCTGCACTCACTTACACACACACACACACACACACACACTAATTTACAAATAATAAAAATAATTAATCCCATCAAAATAAGTAGTCTATCATGAAATCTTTGAATTTAATGTATATGAATTAATATCACATTACCCTCTTTAGCACTCCGATTTATCATTCTGCCAATATCTTCTCCTCACTGTGTTCGATATTAGTACTAACCCTCCGAGACATACGTGTACATTGTTCACAAGTATAGCTGTCCATTTCAAGTGGGATAATGTGAAAATAATAATAGCCTGCAAAGTCAGTGTACACATCTGGGGGCATCTTGAGCTCATCTCTTCATGGCACCATGAACACAAGTTAAATAATTATGATCTTATAGTACCACATGAAATATATTTTAATTTACTTCAGAGAACATGTTACATTGCTAATACAAAGACTGAATAAAATCCTGAATAACTATGATCAGTGAGTTAGAAGAAAATATTATTAACTTAAATGTCTTGTAGCTCCATAGTAAGAAGCATTTTGTCTCACTAGGTAGAGGACATCAGCTTTCTCATGTAGCTTTGTGTGTCTAATGACAAAAACAGAGTCCTGGGGTTAGAAGAACTCTTTATGTTTGCTCTCCCTAACATTGCATTTATCATGAGTATGGACTTTGCCACCAAAGTATATAGTCTCCTAATAGCTTCTTCAAACCATGTACACATTAAAGTAAACCATTTAGTCATGTGGGAGCTTACAACTTCTGTTTTCTCCATTTGATTCTGAGAGTCATTCTGTTTGCTCTGTTTTGTTTTGTTTGTTTTCTAGTGTTTTTCTTCAACTTCCTAGACATTAAAAGATTTTCCTATATTCACATGTTCCATAACACATGGTCCACTTAACGTATATTTCTAGAATGTTTGTGTCACAAACAGACATGACATGTGGCATATACCATACAGGGATTAAAGAACACGTACAACCTGTGGAGATTTCCACCCACTTATATACACACCTTTTATTTGAATGTTTTTGTGACAGGTATAATTAAAGATCAAGCAGTGTAGACAAATAGAGAATATCAAAATTGGGAGGAAAATAGATTGATTTTTAATGGTTTTAAACTAAAATCCCTTTGAAATGATGGGCGATTAAAAACCAATCGTTCTAAATTTTCTAACTTTCTCCCAACAATATTGCAAACTATTATCCACCAGTCTGGGAAAGATGTTCCAGCTCCCAAAGGTCTCAGCATCCTTATGCATCAGGCTTCATAAAAACAGATATAGATGCAGAACCATCCTTTCCATCTGGAGCCTGTGTCTTTATATTCTTCTCTAGTTTCCTCAGTTGGATGTAGAGCATTTTATTTGCAATCTGTGGTTTATGCACTATATTACTCTCAGTCTGTCACTTAAGAAGGAAGAAAGGAATGATAATGACCACAGTCAACATTGTTGGCTGTTCCCCTAGGTGTAATGTGTTTAGTTCTCACAGCAACGCTGCAGGACTGATTGCATGGTCCTCCTCATTTAGCCCTGCAGGCATTACAATGGCTGGTGTTGGAATGTTCTTTTCCATTAAGAGACCTATACCATTTGAAAATGTTAAACTCTAGATTTTGTATAGCAAAATGTGAATCAGTATAAATGCCAAATTCGAGAGCTAGGCACGGTGTTTGAATATACTACAAATAAAATAGTTGGGTTCTGTTTGTCTGCTGACAGTACAGATGAAACTAGAAGGCAACACCTGGGATGACGGGGCCCCACCCCGTGCCCATGATCTATCTTGGCATTCCTGCTGAAGTTGTTAAGAAGTCTGGAATGTTGGAATAACTAGTAAGCGGCATTAAAATCAAGAAGAGTTCTGTGCACACAGGTACTGCTATATTCCCACCTGGCTGGTACTCACACATCCGACTGTGAAGTTTCTTGTTCATGCTAGTTTGAGCCACCTTCATGTCTCTTGGCATTTCTTTTAATCAGGGGGACTAGGAGTAGGAAAACATGTCTTTGGGGTTTAAATGATGTCAGTAATTGGCAATAGGAGAAAGGAAACTTAATCTGAGATGATCGCAAAGGCCTTGCTCTTCTCCTTTGATAGGGCGATTTCATCAACCCATTTCCACTGGCTTTTCCCAGGGGCTTATACTGTTTACTCCCCTACATTTTCATATGAAAGCATTTCTCAAGCAACTTCTAAAGGAAAACATTAATACATTTACTTGAGACCTGTATTTTGGTACCTCCAACAGAATGCAAGTCCTCTTGTGTACGGGGTGAGAAACTCAAAATTACCCCTTATTTATACAGCCTTTGGCAGTTTGGGGCAATGTGTTTTGTCACCTGTTTGCTGTCTTAAGAAGAGCTGGAAAGTTTATGAAGAAATAGAAAATATGACTTTGAGCCCTTGACATTTTAAAATAAATGTACATATTGTTAGTGACAGATTGCTAAACTTGGCTTTAGACACTTAGCTATGTTTCTTGCCAAAAGTAATCCAGATGTGCATAATTTATCCGGCTGCCATATGTGCACTGACATGTCTTTCTATAATCAACTGTCTGTTCAGTATGGTTACTGTTAAATGTTCTTTTTTATCAACAGTCTTTTGAAATAGTACTGACTTGATCACTTATTTTAAATTTAACAACTTCTCAACGGCAAAGCACATCTAGTTTGCCTTTAAACCCCAGTGACCAGACATGTTGAATTTCTAAAAAAGACAGTGACATCCAAATCCCCCAGGCCCTTGCTTTTCAAGAGGAAACATAGGATGTCATCCTCATCAGGGTTCCATTTTGATGATAATTTTTTAGAGCGTAGGGTGGGGGAGATATTTGCACTCAATGCAATATTGTTGAAATAACAATAAAGTTTCTAACCACTCATTTGTTTTGAAAAGGAAGAAGGAACTGGAAATCTTAATATGGATCAAATAAGTATGTGGAAACAGGACATTTTACTCTATTCATAATTTCTGTGCCCTGTAGCTGCCTGTGACCCTCATGTGGGTTATGATACTATGCTGATTGCCAGGTATTATCTTTTTGTTGAAGAAGGCATTTATTTTTCTGTGTTGCCAATTTTAAAATTAGCATTTAAATATCTTGGAGAACTTTCTGGCACATGATAATGACATTTCATTAATGACTATTCTATGCTTGAGAGGTAGTTACCTTGAAACTGTGTCCTTGTTTTTTGTTCACGGTGACACTAAGCCACCATTAAGTCTAGACAGTGTGTTTGCCAACGGTGTGTCCTTGCTTATGTTTACCCACAGCTGCAATTAAGTTTTTCTCACTGTCCCCATCTGTGCAAGCTAGCTGTGCAGCGACCTTGGCCAGTTCAAAATCTGTTCAGCCAAACCCATGTGTAGAAAGAGCTCCAAAGACAGATGGTGGGACCGATGATGGGGAACTGTTGGCTAGTCACTCTGTCTAATGGTAACTAGCCTGTCCACTCTACAGTATGATTTTGAGACAGATCTGGAAATCCATTCTGATAGCATAAAAACTAACTCAAGTGTTGGGGCAAATGTCCGGATAATAAGAGTAATCGTGTTGTGGGTTTGGGGAAGTTAGGAGGAGAAGGGACTAAGTGTGGGTGTATATTGTGATTGCCCTAGCTGATATGTGACTCTAATTTTCTAATCAGTTACCACTTTCCTTCATATACTTCTGTAGAAAGCTCTGGTCCCTCCTGTACGCTAGAGAAGCACAGAGGCCTTTGCTTGGCTTCTTGCTTGAGTGAAGCAGCTTGGGTCTGGTTTTGAAAAGTTAAAGGCAAATTTGGGTTTGAAGGAAGAAGAACAAGTCTGATATATAGCGTGGTCTGTAACTGGTATTTCCCTCCCTTGTGGTTAATTGTAAATTCGAAGTCTTTTGTGAAGAACTTATAGTTCTTTTTCCAAATTGAAGATGTTTGAAATGATATCAACATTTTCTGATTAAAAATGTATTTCTTTGAATAATGTAGCTGTGGTAGACATGCACATACATCCAATCATGCAGGGTGACGTTAGTAACTCTTGTTGCCATTACTGCTCTCATAGTCTATACGACTCCATGATTCTTTTAAAACTTTCGTTACTGTAGCATTGTGAAGATACATGTTGGGGCATGTACTATTAACTGCTCTGCACAGCTCTCAGTACCATACTGGTAACTCAGTGAATGTGTACCAAATTACTGACTTACTGTACAGCAAGTAGAATTGTCCAACTAAGCAGTGCCATAGTTGAAAGACAACGAAACACCCAGACACAGAGCTCACAACCCACTGGGTTCTAAGTCCCTCTGCCATTTGATCTCCTGATAATTCTAATATCATCATTTCACAGAAATAAGCTATCCAGGGTATCATTACAGTAGATGACACGATGCCATGGTCCTGGTAACATTTCAGTTGATTGTCCACGATAGTGTCTTACCTGCTTTGTTTACTCCATGCTCCATTTATACTACCTGGTATACCTATCAGGACAAGGATCCCTTTCACTAGGACAGCGTCATATAGTCATTCATTCTCACAGCAATCTACACAGGTCCAGAAACAGACAAAGGTAGTCCTTCCCCTTAAGATGTTCTGCTTGAAAGTCCCAAGTGGCCCTGGCTAATTTTCCTTAATTGTTAGATAGACTCCCTTTCTATGGAGTGCTTCCAAGCATGCCAAGTTTTCCAAGTCAATTCCTTTTTTAAAAAAACGTATTTATTTTTATTTTATGTATATTGGTGTTTCTCCTACATGTATGTCTATGTGAGAGTGTCAAGTCTAGGAGTTGTTAGCTGCCATGTGGGTGCTGGAACTTGAACCCTAGGCCTCTGGAAGAACAGTCAATGTTCTTAACCACTGAGCCATATCTCCAACCCCCAAGTCAATTTGTTAAATTGTGTTTTCTGTTTCCCATTGATTACCTACATCTTAGAATTTACCTACAACTGTTTAAATCTCACTGTGCTTCCTAATGTTCTTCCACACTCTACCTCCACTCCTGTTTTTCTCTAACATTTGATAAGATGGCAAGAATATAAGTTAGCGTCTACCTGGGCTCAGGACCTGGCTGTCACACTTGGGTGGGTGTAGGAATGTGGGTGTGACTATACAGGTTGGAGCAGTGCACGGGTGTGAGTACAGAGGCCAGAGGTGGGCTTTAAGTGTCTCCCTCTTTTAGTCTGCACCTTATTTTGACTGGGAGAGAAGTCTCCCACTGAATGTGGAGCTTGCTGTTTTAGCTAGGCTGGCTGACCAGCAAGCACCAGTGGCCCCGTCACAGCCTTCTGAGTGCCAGCCCTGCCGTCACAGGCCCGCACAAACCCATGGCCAGCTTTTACATGTGTGCTAGAACCCTGAGTTCAAACCCTGATGTTGATACAGCACTTGACCCGCTGAATCATTTACTGTCTGTCTCCATATTGAAGATGGGGTCAGAAACCTAAGTGTCCCCAACCTTGAAGTGCTGATGTTTCTGTCGACCAGTTCTATTATAATACCAAGTAATAAGTATTTGCAGGGGCTGAATGTGTGACGTGAAAAAAGAGCATAACAGCTGGTCATCTACATGACTGAAACTTAACCAGAAGACTTCTTGTCAAGGGCAACAGCATAAGCATGGTAGCCCATTGTGGAATTCTCTAATGCCCAGCACACATCCTCATGCCAGGACTGTGCTTTCCACTGGAGATCACAAAGCTTGGTTGGTGCTCCGAGGAGAAAAGCAAGTTGTTGGTTGCCCTGAACTTTCAATAAGATCCCTTGAGTTTTCTTTGTTCTCACATAAGCATTTGTACACAGCAACTACACCTTATTACTGTATAAGGAATTTTATTTACAGAGGTACGTAGGTATGCCTTGCAGATATGTTTATTCTAAAATCCCCCTTTAGATGTAGTGGAATGAACTTAAGGAAATGAGTACGTCACAGTGGCGGAAGTACAGCCACAGCTGCAAAGAGCAGCATGGCGCCTGCCTTTGTGAGGCGTGCAGTCAACACGTGCTAACACACGTGCTTCATGTTTACAGAATGAGGGGCTCTCAAGCAGAATTGTCACAACTGAAAGCTTTATGACTGTGTTTTTCTTCAGCGAGATGCGATTACTGAAGAAAAATTTTCCCTGCAATGCAGTGCAAATAGAAGCATATATCGTCAGCCTTGGTAATAATGATGCCTGGGAAGCACAACTTGCTCAGAGGAGTGAGACAAATATTTTGATGTTTAGCAAATGCTGTCCTCACAGTGAAGGAAGTGCCAGTTTTCTGTCCAGTGTCAAGTCACTCATCCCAGCAGCCAGGAGCGACTGAGTCAATGGGGCCAAGTTCTCATCTACATGTCATTTACATATATCCTTTTAGGATAGAGTTTGCAGTGAATCTAAGTGTTTAGAAGGAACTCTTTGTCCTCCTGATAGGCCTTCCTCCACCATCCTGCTCCCATCTCTGGGTGTAGAAAGTCTATGTGAGGATATCACAGATATTAGGAAAACCTTGTACATTAATAAATCTACTTAGATTTTCAAAAGTAATAAAACAAAAAACACCTTGCAGTTGGATAGATTGTACTAAACGAATTAATGAATTAAGCCAGTCTTAAGCAATTACTGTGTGTCTTCTCTATTTGTGGTTCCGGATTTTATATAAGAACATAAAAGTCACATTGACATGAAAGTCAGTAAAACTGTCAGGGTAATGCCGGAACTAATAGGGTAGGAGGATGCTGGGAGGAATATGCTCAACATACAATATATATTTGTGTGATTTTTTTCAAATAATTTGAACAATAATATTAAAAAGAAGTTAACAGTAAAGACCAAGAAAAAAGAAGTAACCTGTGTTGCTTCAGTGTCTGTTATTCTTGTTTTAAATTAGCTCTTCTATTTCTATTTTTCTTCATTCTTTTTTATTCTTTATACTTTAAGATAATAATATAAAAGTCTACAAAGTAAAAAAAGTCAACTTTATAATATGTATATTTAAGTCATAATTTGTATAACTTACCCGAATATAGTATTTTTTTATCTCAGCACTATTGACATTTGGAGCCACAAGCTTCTGTTTGAGCAATGTTTGTATTATGGGAACTGCTTAGATGCATCCCTGGCTTCAGGGCACTATATGCCGTAAGCACCCCTAAGTTGCAGTAATCGGTAGTGTGTCCCAGCGTTACCAACTGTCCCCTTAGGGTCAGATCTACACCCCACCCCACCCCCATTTGAGATTTACTGGAAAACAAACTTCCCTGGTGGTCTTATTTCATGATAAATAGATTGCTTTACAAGTATATGCATTAAACTGTATTCTGAATTTTCAGTCATCCAAACATGTTATATTAACTATTGAAATTTGCACCTGTAGTCCCTTGCTTAATTTTTTCAAAATAGCATTATAAATGACACTTTTAGGCATGTACATTTTAGTTAGAATTTTAAAATTATATTTATTTATTTACTCGTGGGACAGCCGCTGGGGAGGGGCGTATGCATGTCCACTCATAGGTCCCATGGTGCATGTGTAGCCAAAGGACAGCTTGCAAGATTTGGTTTCCTCCGTCTACTGTGTTGGCCCCTGGAATCAAACTCAGTTCATCCGACTTAGGTGCAAGCTTACCCACCGTGCCATCCTACTGGCCCCTTAATTAGGATTTTTTTCTTTTAGTATGTATATTTTGTGTTGACTAAATTGTCTTTCTACCTTTTCTGTGAGTAAATGGAAGCTTACACATTGTATGAGTCTAGATAAGACATAACCCTCCAAGTCCCCCGCAGGGAAGTGTGAAGTCTCCTTGGCTCACTAAGAGCACCTTTTAGCTCCTGCCTTGTACTCCATGTCCCCAGTCCTGGAGAAGGCATTCAGGCTTTGAAATCATGCAAACGTGGATTTGTTCATGTCACAGCTTTGGAAGTTAGGGCAGCACATACTCTAAAAGCATCCTCAAAAAAGAAAGATGTAGCCTGTTAGCATTATTGTGATGCTTGAAGGCATGTTATTTAAAACATCTAGCAGAGCTGGGCAGTGGTGGCGCACGCCTTTAATCCCAGCACTCGGGAGGCAGAGGCAGGCGGATCTCTGTAAATTCAAGGCCAGCCTGGTCTGCAGAGCGACTTTCTGGATAACTTCCAAAGCTACAGGGAAACTCTGTCTCAGTAATTAAAAAAAAAAAATAAATCTAGTAGAGAAATCATTTCATTGATACTAGCTAGTGAGATGCAGTAAAACACTGTAACTCATATTCCTCGTTCATCTCACTCATCACTGTCCAGATGTTATTCAGGCACCAAATGGGAGCCATATTGTTCATTTAAATTTTCTAATAACCACATTAAAATAAAAGGCAGAAGTGAAACTACTATTCCATAACATTTACATTAGCTGTAGTTAAAAAGTACTGAGCTGTTTATGTTCTTTTTCTCAATTTAAGGCTCTGAGATGACATACATGACTTACACTTTTAGCATGTCTCATTTTAAGTGCTAAGGAGTCAGCTCTAACTAGTGGCTGTGTGGTGGCCAGCACAGCTCAGGCCATGCATGAAGGATACCAGGACAAGATGTGCTTTCATGGCAAATAAGTTACCACTGAATGTGATAGAAATAGCTCCCTTTATAGTAAACAAATTCTAATTATCTTCAACTTTCCTCTTTTTTGTTTTTAATAGCAATAGGGGAAACGGCCCAAACTCCTATACTTTGTCTTTAACTCATCAGATATGTTTAGTCTCTTTTTTTTTTTTGAGACAGGGTTTCTCTGTGGCTTTGGAAGCTGTACTGGAACTAGCTCTTGGAGACCAGGCTGGTCTCGAACTCACCAAGATCCACCTGCCTCTGCCTCCTGAGTGCTGGATTAAAGGTGTGCTCCACCACTGCCCAGCCTGTCATAGTTACTACTGCTTTGCTGTACATTTGCACTCAACAAAACTTGAGTACTTTGTACATTTCCCCCACCCACGTAGCCATAGTTTTGCTTTTATTTGTAGTTCAAAAATATCAAATGGAAAATTCCAGAAACAAACAATTTGTAAGTGTTAAATAGTCACCTGATAAAGTCCCATGCCATTCTGCTCTGTCTCCCAAGACTTCAGTCATTCAGCATATCCATCATGTATATGCTCCCTGCCTGTTAATCTCTTAGTGGTGTGATGCCTAACCTTGCTTATCAGCTTGGCCCGATTTAGAATCACTTAGGAGACATGCACATCTCTAGACATCTGTGAAGGTGTGTCCAGAGAGTTTTAACTAAGGGGGGAAAGATGTACTCTCAGTGTGGGTGATGGTCTCAGACTGAATAAAGAGAAAGTGAGCCTGCATTGGTGTCTATCTGCTTTGTGATTGGGGGCCCAGTGTGGACTTAGGCTCCTGCTGTTATCCCTTCCTTGCCTGGGTGGACTGTGCCCTAGAACTGAGCCAAAGAGAACCAAATCACCCTGCTCCGCCCCCCCCCCCCCCCCCTTCTTTCCATTGCTTTCACAGAAAGAAGAAAAAGTAACTTATACTGCAGCCATCTTGGGCATCAGGTAGAATGTTGTGATATTGTCATGCTTGTAATCAAGTAATCCTTATTCTACTTAGTAATGACCTATTTATTATTAAGAGTTATCCTTATTTGTAGTTATAGTTAATCTGTTACTGTGGCTAATTTACAAATTTATCGTAGATGTATGTTCAGAAAACATAGTCTATATAGGTTTCAATGCTCTCCATGGTTTCAGACATACCTGGAGGGGCCTAGAATGATTCCTCTGGGATAACAGGTGACTATTGTATGTGGCAGGCACTGTTCTCAGTGTTTTCTTCCATTAACATTTAGTGATCAAAATTACCCATTTTCCAAAGGAGGAAAGAAACTAAGGCACAGAGTGACCAAACCACATGCCCAAGGTCACATTTAGTAAGTGGGAAGTGTGGGGTAGTATTATTAGCATTGATTGTTCAGCTCTGTGTACTCCTACAGTGTTGCAGTCTTCTCTTTTGGCCAATGGTCCTTTCTAACCACAGCCTGATCCCTTTGGCTTGTCCCACTAGTAACGTGATCAGCCTCAAGACGTATTATTGCCCCAAAATGATCATCTCTCCTACTATGTTTCCCTAAAAGTACTTTTTGTTGTTGTGAGTATGTCTCTTTATTTCTCTGAGATGGGGGAAAATGCAGAGGGTCTTAGGTCACTCTTTACTTCTCTGCCTTTTAAGCGAGAGCTCCTTTATCTGTGTTTCTGGGTTATAATAGAGTACTACATTCTTCCTCTCTACATGTCCTCCATAAGGTCAGATTGGACAGGGGGAGGCAAAGGGGCCAAATCTGCACATGTGAGGGAGAATGCTACTGCTGAATTTCTGACTGAAGTCAAGAGAAAGAATTGTATTATATAAACCCGACTCATTTCACAGAATAGGCAAGACAAATGGGAAAACCCAAACCAACTTCTTTGTGACCCTCTGAAATTCCACTTGTGCCCTAAGAAAAATGTTAAAAATGATGTGGTCAGAACAGGAATGTCATAGCCTAAGGAGAGCAGTGGAAGGAGAAATGCCAATTTAAAAGAAGCTTGCTAACATCCTAGCCACCTCTAATGGCTGTATAAATATTAATAAAGCTTTAAACACCTTCCAAATTAGCTTTATTTTTAAATCAAAAGTGCAAGACATGGAAGTGGTAATTTGTGTTAGTCCAGCAGATATAAAATTAATTGAGATAAAAACAAGAAGTAGCAGGCAAGCCCTTTGGGTGAAAAAATAATGAGTTGTTCTAACTCGTTGGGACAGTCGCAAGTGAAACATCACGAGACATGAGTTCACGATATTGAGTCTGGAGTCTGTCATTACACATCAGTGCCCCTCCACGCCAGATCAGTAGAAAAAGCAGTTACATCCAGGATCTTGCCTGTCTGGCTCGGACTGTACCCTGTGAGACATCTGCCCCCCTCCCCAGCCTTTGACCCTCCGCCTCCTGGGGCAGGGCTGCTGCTTGTTGGTCGAGAGAGTGTGGGTATGGTGAACACAGGGGAACTCATTGTCTTAGCCAGGTCTGCCATGTATTTCCCAACAGTCGGGCAACACTGTGGAAACCAACTACAGGATCCTCATATTTCCTAGGGAATTCCTGTGAAGCCACAGACATGCCAGCCCCTCCCCTGGCCCTTGCTGGCATTTACCGGTCTCACTCATTCGACATGCTGCACCTCAGTGAATCCTCCACACTGCACATTATTTATTATCAGCTATTTCATTTTGAGCTTAGTTTATTGGTGATTTTTTTTAATTCCTAGCATCTTGGGCTTTGTGTATGAGGAATTTCTTTTTGAAGTTATGCAAAATGCTTTGGCTGTTACCATGAGAGCTAAGGAGACTGGCATTGACCAGTGAAGATGGACTACTTGAGAGGTGCTACTTCATGAAGCTGATTCTAGAGATCCTGGACCTCGCTGGCTCTGCTGCAGGTCATGTGTTCTCGTGGTTTCCGTGTATCCTCCTAGCTGTTTCTTTTGGTGATTTCCTGGGGGAAGAAATGTGAACTTCCCCAACCTCATTACTGCATTCCGCTCTTTTTCTCTATAGCCTTCTGGTTAGATTTTCCCCCGGTATAGAATCTGACTGAGGGTACCATTTGTCAGAATTGATAGTCACTACTATCAAAGGTGCAGTGCTGTGAGCTTAGCCTGTATTCCTTTCACAAAAACTCAGCCTGAAAACCCAACTTTGTAAGTGCTTCCATTATTTGGGTTGAAGTTAGCACAAGCATTAAATTGCCACCACCACCATATACATTCTTTGTAGAGAACCATGTAACTGAGTACAAGGAGCCAAATAACTGGCGTGGACCCCTTAAAAATTATACAGACAGTATTCTCAATATTTTAGGTGACAAAACAAAACAGCAGCAACAACAAACATTTTAAAACACAAAAACAAACAAGCAAATAAAAATAGCCCCGAGAAGTCACTGTAAAGTAGGACTCTACAGTATTCCTTTCAAACCATGCCTTTCAAACCTCTGCTAACCCCTCTTTGCCACATTTAAATATTTTGCCAGCCTTAATGGGTTTTATTTTTAATAGGAAACTATGGATGGTTTTTTGGGAACTTATAGTGAAAACATCTCTTCCCTTGGGGTTTGCGCAAGGAGTACCAGACAGGGAAGACTGTGACATCCAGTGGGGGGAAGCAATTGGAGAAGGACATGAACAGTAACCTGTCCTTTGCTTTCCACATTATTTCACCCGCTGATACTTACAAGACCCTGCTCCTACTTCAGACTGAATGTAAATCTCTTCTCCTGAAATTTAGTTGCCTTAAAGTAATGATTTCTGTTGTCTCTTTGGAGAGTCAAGCTGTGAATTTCTTTAAAAAAGCAAAACAAAAAAACGTTGCTGTCTACCAGCTCCTTTGTGATTGCATCATTTGGCATGTGTGTCTGTTGGTGCATGTCTTGAAGCACATCTCTGCATGTTGTTCATTACAGCAGGAAAACCAGCTTGCTATACATTTGGCCTGGTTTGCCAAGGAGTCTGATAGAAAATACAGTCATGTGTTCAAGGATGTTCCACTAGTAAGAGGCAGGAACTCAGATTCAGAATCAAGTGTGTTGTGCTGTACAGCACATGATCTTTGCACCCATGCGCGCCCACGTGTGCACACACACAAACACTCACACACACACACACACACACACACACACACACACACACACACACACACACACACACCCTCTTCAGGAGGCCAAGTAGCGTCCGGTATCTCTTCTAATTTCACTGTATCTGGCAAGTCATTTTGCAAATAACAGATTTAGTTGGATGACTGTAGATAACATTTTTATTCAAAAAATCTGGAAGAATATTGAATGTGCCACAAAGAAATGATAAATATTTGAGGGGACCAACATGCTTATGCTGAGCTGAACACCCTACAGCTTACTCATAGATTAAAAAGTATAGCATGTAAAATTTCTGTGTGTCAAGCAGAATGAAGGATGTGAGACAGGTATTTCTTCAGGTTTTGCCCCTTAATCCACCTGTTTATGACATTTACTATTTGCATAATAAACACAACTATTTCATCATCATCATCAACAACAACAGTGTTTACCTCTGTAGTCCTGGCTGGCCTAACACTCACTGTGTCGTCCAGCAGTGACTTGAATTTATGGTACTCTGCCTGCCTTGGTATCCCAAGTGCATTATAGGTATGAACCCCATACTCACTTTACATCTTTATATAAAGAAACATAAAATTAATAGCCAAACCAGTGTCCTGTTATTATTTTTCATCACAAGTGAGACAGAATGGTTAAGCAGCTTGCCAATGCCAGGTTATCTGTTGTACATATATGTGAGCTCAGACTTGGAACCATACCAACAGTAGAGTTTTCTACTGTTTCCAGATGATCATGTAACTCCCTTTATGGGAAAAATATAAATGTGGTAAATATGAGCAGAGCCTGCTTGTTCACTAATGTGACACTTTCAGTGTTGACTAGCACAAAACTGATGATAAACAAAGCTTAGTCCCTGCACTTATGGAGCTCACAGCTACTAGTGGGCCCAGAAGTGGAAGTAAACATAGATTTCAATAATACAGCATGAGTGGTATAATAATGATAAAAGAGAGAGCCTTGGGAATTGAGGAAGTAACCTCTGGTCTGAGTATTGAAGGATGAATAGGAGCTCAGCCGTCAAGGAACACGAAAAATCTAGCAATGACAAAAGAAACTGCAGACAAATATATCCACTCAGAGATAGATGGCAGTGGAAAGATATGGAGGACTGACATAGGGTAATGTGGATGAGCCTTGGACACAGGGAAAGCAAAGGAAACAATTTGCCATCTACCATTGGGAGGATCCCAGAGATCCGTTGCCTTAGATCCATCACATCAGCATGAGCGATGACTGTTGGTTGTGCACTCAACATCTGGGCTAGGTGGTGTTGTTCAAACTGGATGCCACAGCATTACAAGATGCTCCGTGTTTATTTTGTATAGTCATTGCATCATCTCTAGTCTTAGCATCATACATATCTTAAAAGAGCCCTGGATTATTTCATTGGACTGTAGAATTAGAAACTATGATCTTGCTGCTATGTACATTCATTACTGAGATATTGTTGCTTTTAGGCTCTCTCAGCTGACAGGACCAAGATATATGTATGTGCCTATAATCCATATATATGTATGTGGATTATCTTTCTATAAATATTTTCATATGCAATCCTTTCTTTATAATAGGCCAATTCAAGTTTGTACTGATGTATTTAGCTCTGATTCATTCCCATATGGATCATGCTGTCCTTATATCCTACCTATCCATAGCCTCTCATTCTGGCAGTGAGGAGAACTTTGGCTCCACCAGTCTGCATTCCATTCATAATAGTTTAATAAACTTATGTACAGCATATATGTGAGTTGTATAACTAATATATATATAATATATATTAGTCCATGTCTGTATGGAGAAAAAATATCTACTTCTCTTTGCCTTTAGTCTTATAGACAGCTTCTCCAAAGAGATAGGCCAGCACTTCATCCTCTGAAATCCTTTGGTGGTTTGTTTTACATGTTGTATTACATTTGAATGTTTTTGTTACTTTCTGCTTTCCATGTTAGGGTTCCCCCAGCTCTCTGGTTGCTTTTTAAAGTATGCATGAATCCATATTTAATCTTTGTGCTGCAAGGTTGTTCATGGGTCCTAACAAGTACATTGTATATATATTCTTAAGAGACTATCTAAAAAAAAGTAGCCCCCAGGTTTAGTTTACTCAGCTTCCCCACCCCATATACATGGAAACCATTGACCCATGTTGCCTCTGAGTCTTTTGAGAAGGATTTCTTTTACTTAATATATATTGAAGGTGTAGATGGCTTTTTTATGGTTTGGTAGACATTTCTTTTTTAGCATTGAATGATATTTTAGTGTCTATACCACTGTTCAGTCAATTCTTCTATTGAAGGACATCTTGGGTGCTTCTGGCTTTTTTTTTTTTGCAGTTCTTTTTTTAATTGTTTATATTTTATTTTATGTGTATCAGTAATTTGACTGTATGTCTGTGTACTACATGCAGGCCTGTTTCCTGTGAAGGCCAGAAAATGGCATTGGATCTCCTGGGACTATAGTTATAGATGGTTGTGAGCCACCATATCGGTGCTGGGATCATCTTTCCAGCCCTCTTTTATAGTTCTTTCTAAAGCTGCTTTAAGCATTTTTATGTAGGCTTTTGTATGGACATAAAAATTCCTGACAGCCTAGTAAATGTCACTTCTGGGTCACATACTAAAAGTGTATTTAATTTAAAAGAAACTACCAAACTAGGGTTGGTATGGTGACTCATGTCATTTCTTATACACAAGAGAAAGAGGTAGAAGCTTGAGGCTAGCCTGGGCTACTTAGTAAGTTCCAAATTTTAGCATAAGTTTTAATCATAAGATCCTGTACCTAGAAAATAAAGAAGGAAGAAGGAAGCAAGAAGAGAGAAACTGGCCAGCTCTTGTGACAACATGGTGCATCTTACATTCCTACCACTGACAAAAGGGATGCTGGTGCCTGCATCTTCTCCAGCATCCAACATCAATAGCCTTATGGATTTTTAGCCTCTTTAGTAGATATATAGTCAGATTTCTTATTTTACTTTGGAAGTGTTTTGTGTCAAATAGTGCTTGGCACCAGGTTCTATGCTAGCTGCCTGTTTGGTGAGGTGTATGTTTCAATCTTTTTGCCTGTTTTTTCTTTTTTTAAATTGGGTTATTTACTGTTTTAGGGTCTATAATTTGTATGTGCTACATGTATTCTTTTGTGTGCATCAGTTATGTAGTTAAATTGTTAAAGCACCAGAACATGAAAAATATATCTATTGTAGATATAATGTTTATTTTGAATTTTAGACTCAAAGCCTTACAACTTGGTATTCAACTATAATACCAGCACTAGGAAAGCAGAGGCAGAAGGACCAAAATGTTATGGCCAGTCTGGGCTATATTGCAAGACTCTGTCTAAAATAAAAACACACAAAGTTATAATAATTCAGAATTCAAACTCTAACTTCATTAAACTTCACTAGTCTTGTGACTTTGAGGGCCACTTATAATCATAGAGGTCTCATTTTCTTCATTTTTAAGATGAGAATAACATCTACCGTGTGTGTGTGTGTGTGTGTGTGAGAGAGAGAGAGAGAGAGAGAGAGAGAGAGAGAGAGAGAGAGAGAATTTATTGAAAATAACAGAATTAACTAGAGATCCAACAAATGCTAGACAGTTCACTGTGTATGACATAGGACATTCTCAGTGATGGTGGCGCATACTTCCATTGATGGAGAATTGACTTATTCAGTAAATATTTATCAGGTGTCTGTTTTGTATCAGGCCTGGGGTTAAGTCTGCAAGTCTCTGTCACAGGATTTGTAGAAGTCTGTAAACAGAATTACAATGTTATATTCAGAATACTGAATGCTCTTGGGAAGGAAAACACCAGAAGCAGAGTTTAAGTTGGTAGGACATTCTAACAAGGGTTCAAACAAGAGGTTTTAAGAGCTAAGGTAGAATTAAGAATGAGAATGGAGACACTGAACAGGAGAGATGTGTCAGTGGCAGACCAGGAGCATGAGGATGCTGTGATTTGGGGAAGATGGAGAACACAGTTAAGCTAGCTGGCCTTCTCTGATTGAGGGACAGTAGGCTGACTTACTATAATACTAATTAATAATAATATTAATAATATTGACTCATCTCCTAGAAAATCAACTTTTAAATATGCATAAAACCTCTAGTCGGATTTTCTTTTTACAGAATTTTAAACTCATAAGCCTGAAACCCCAGCACAAATATCTGAAGAGAAAAATAGCCATTTAAACCAAATAGGAAATCTTCAAGATTAATGTGCTATTCTCATTAGCCACCCACAATTCTAAGTATTGTATTGCTGGGCACTTTAAGAGACAGCTCTGTGTTCCCTCTTGACTGTTAAAGGTGGAGTACATAGCTTTGATCAATGGTAGGATTGGCCCAACAGCAAAAAGAGCTGCACAATTTCTTCTCCAATTCTAAGTCAAACAGAGCTGAGAGATAATTCCCCCATGGATTTACAAGTAAGAGTTAAATCCCTCCCAGTGTAATGTAGCACCAGATCGAAGTAAACAGACTATGACTTCAGCGCTAGACACAGCCTTAAGGCAGAAGAAATTACACTGTCATACAGAGGATATGTGGCTGCTGCTATTTTGGTGCTTGAGCTCTTTGTTGTCACATAGTTGAAGGCTATCCAGATGAGGAAGATTGTTAACCAATGCAAGGAGAAAAATTCCCTGCTCTGGGCTAGAGAGATGTATGAGAGGGGAAAGTGCATTGCTGCGTAACACATAAATAAGGAGTCTGTTCACTAAGTCCACTTTTCTATGCACTCTTGCTAGAAACAAGTCATTCAGAAGAACAAACACAGAGTAAAGCTTAAAAGAATGGTTAATTTCACCCATGATTAGTGTAATTGAATTTTAATAGTTTCCAGTTACAAAACATCAACCTCGAAAATATGTGTGTATATATATATATATACATATATATACATATATATATACATATATGTGTATATATAGATATATAGATACAAATATATATTTTAGGCACACACACACAAAATCGACCCAGAATATACAGTAGAAATTATTAGATTACAAGAAAGAGTCCATATTTTTGCTAGTATGAGGATTTTGTGAGTTGTTTTAGTGCGTTTATCCTCCTTATATGTCTCAAGACAGGAAAACACCAGTAGGAAATTGTGTGGCCCACTGAGCCTATTATAGGACTGTGTGAGCTGAGATACCCTTGAGCACCTGTACTCCAGAGGTCCCTTCTCTGCCTTGTCAGTCACATGGTTTGGGGCTCCTAACACTAATTTCATTTTAGTGGCTGGGACAAGTGTTTCATTTTCCCATTGGCTAGTCACCTTAGTACTAGGTTAATAGTTTTTTTGTGGAAGACTAGGTGAAAGCTGGTAGGATGTGATAAAAATCAGAATGTGATGAATGGTAATTGGGTGTGGAATGCCATTAAAACAAGTAGGAGACAAATCAGAAGCAGCTTAAAAGTAAAGCCTATGAACTAGCAGAGAAAGACAGGTAAAAATATGGAGATCATTCCAGCTTAAATTGAAAACAGTCATTATATAATGTGAATGTATCAATATATATATATGCCATATTATGTTATATTTATTATGTCTATAATAAAGAAGACATGCAACCTCCCATGTAACAATGAATTCAAGATCACCCAACTTAATGTGTGACTTCTCTATACTATTGCTGTGGACCTAAGTAATGGAGGGATTTGTTCTGTCCTGGGGCTTTTGTTTGCTCTCTTATTACTCACTGAGGGTGCAGAGTAGCTGCTTGCATCCCAGCAACTCTTCTGAAGGCATCATGCAGTCATTTTGCTGGACTACCTTGTCTGTCGTTTCTCATCATCCTGCTGTGTTACCACTGTGTATTCTGCTTCCCAGCCACAGGTGGCCTACCTCCTTTCTTGATAGTTTGTCCTAAGCCTTTAGAATGCTATTCCATTCCTCTGTGATGGCTGTGGCCTTGGCTCCCTTTAGTCTTCAACCTTGCAGCCACTATGACAGAGGACGACATGGCACATGTAGTAGAAAGGAAGGAGATGAACTGAAGTGAGCACTCTGGGGTCATCTCCCCCATGACGCTCTTGGTTGTTTAAACTGACCATTCTCCATCAGTTCTGAGCCCCTCGGTGGAAGCACTACTGGCTCATTCTGCTGACTGCAGAGATCAGTGGGCTATAGTCATGCAACATTAAAATCTTCATCTTCTCTCTTCAAGAAACCCTTATGCACCCGCTGCCTTTAGGACCGAATATGTGATTGAATTTAGTCCCTTTGCTAGCAAGTGTTTTTGGTGGTCTGAGTCTCATGATCCAGATGCCCAGTTCTCAGAGAGTGAAACATAGTAGTATCTCTGCCTGAAGTCCTTGATGCAAACCTGGAGCAAGAGCAAACTCAAGAGAATGCCCAGTCAAGAATGGTGACTCAAGCCTTGTCATCGTAGCATTTAGATAAAATAACTGAGCTGGAGGCTACCCTGGGCTTCATAGTGGGTTCCAGTTCAGTCTGCAGATGAGATCCTGTCCCAAAAGTGAAAGAAAGCAAAACAGAGACTGTTGACTCCTGGGGCTGGCTGACCAGCCTTCCATACTCATGTGTTCCTTTCGTAGTAGCTCATCTGCCTTCCTTGTCACATCCTTCCTGCCCTCTAACCACTTGTCTGAATTTATCCAGCTCTTTAAATCCCAGTTTTAAAATTCAACTTAAAAACTAAAAAAAACTTAAAGGCAATTTCATCATTCCCCTATTATTTTTACTTTAAAAATTAAAATATAATTATATAATTTCCCTCTTCTTCCTCTAAACCTTCCCATATTCCTTTAAAATCCATAGCTTTTTATTCCTTTTTATTATCGCTACAGGGTGTGTATGTGTGTGTATACCAGAGAAACCACTTGGTGTTGCATAACCAATTAGGGTGATCATTGCTGGGGAGATTACTTCTCTCTCTCTCTCTCTGTAATTTTTAGCTCTTCATCTAGGAATAGGATGCCATGCAATTCCCCCCATCTGTGTTAGCATGCCAACTGGTGTTATCATTGGTTAAATCTTACTTAGGTTACCACATTGTTAAGATTTCACAGGCAAGACTTTCCTATATTATATAGAAGACTAAATCTTCAGCAGAGTTCCTAGTCCTCTGACTCTCACAATCTTTTTTTTTTTTTTTTTTTTTTTTTTTTTGGTTTTTTACGAAACAGGGTTTCTCTGTATTGTTTTTTGAGGCTGTCGGTCCAGCCTGGCCTCGCACTCACAGAGATCCGCCTGCCTCTGCCTCCCGAGTGCTGGGATTAAAGGCGTGCGCCACCACCGCCCGGCGACTCTCACAATCTTTCTTCCCCCTCTTCTACAGTGTTCCCTGAGCCTTGTGTACAATGGCTGTGTTGCAGATGTATCAAATGTGGCTGGGCACCCCATAGTCACTTATTCTGTGCATTTTGACTAGTTGTAGTCTTCTATAATGGTCTCGGTCTGTGGTAAAAAAGATCTTCATTGATGAAGTCCAAGAACTATACTTATAAGCATTTAGAAATTATACTGGTTTAAGAATGTGGCAGTAGTAGAGATCTCTGACCTTGCTAACTACAGGTTGGCTAGGTTTTCAGTGCCAGGGTTAATTTCTCTTCTATTTAACACACTTAGTTTCTTATTAGACAATATTGGTTAGGCCCCAGATATAAATGCCACTATTGATCCTTTGGAGGTACTTGCCAGGCCTGGTCATTGTGTTTGTAGGCTTCTCAACTGGATAGGACTATTAAACTCTTTACTCTTTTGGCAGCTTGCATAGCACTTTAATGGTATTATGAAAGCTAGTCCTTAGGGAGGAGACATTTGGATCAGATCCAGCTCAGTTCTCCCAGGTTCTTTCAACAATAAGAACGTCCTGCCAATATTGGGGGACAACAAATGGCAACAGTAATCGCCTACATTCTTTGGGAGACTCTTGGTCTTTCTTGACCAATAACCGGAAAAGAAGGTTCTCATGCCTGGTACTGAAGTTTTGGTTGGATAGTCTGTGGCATTGTCATCCATGTGACATAATCTCATTTTAATTATATGCATATGCATACTCATATGTATTATATGTAATTTTAGCTAAATATAAAAAATATGATTTCTTATGGCTTTTTCAAGTGTTTTTAATGTCATTGATCCCTCCTTCCCACTTCCTGCTATATAGACAGACCTCCTTTATCTCTCACCAGTAAAAGGGCCCCCATTTCTCCCTTCAAATAACCTCTATACTGCTAAGCCCCCAGCATTCCTCCCCTCCCACCATGGTCCTTTTTGCATATGACATTTCCATGCAATGTACTTACCGTATTCACTCGCTCTACTCCCCTTTGTATTCCCCCCCTACCGTGCCCGTTTCCCTATCCGCATCCCTACTGGTTTCCCTTTACTCCTACACATTCCCACCAAAATCCAAAGAAGAAAAAAATGTGCAATGCTTGTCTTTTGTGTCTGATTTATTTCGCTTTGCACAATAATCTCTGGTTCTATCCATCTTTTCCCAAACAAGATGATTTTACCCTTCTTTATAGTTGAATAAAACTCTACTGTGTATATCCCCATTCTTGCTCTATCCGCTCGTGTGTGAATGGGCACCAGGCTCATTGCATACATTGGCTATTATGAATACAGTGGAAATGGACTCCATAACTTCTTACTAGCCATTCCAATATGATCATTTCCTTCTCAAAAACCCCAGGAACATTCAATTGCCTCTGCTATTAGCCAAAATTCATCACATAATATCTGCTTTTATTCAAGATGTTAACATATATTGCAATGGTTATTTTTTTTCAAGTGCCTTTACCATGTTTTTAATCATGTGTGTTGCCTTTATTTCTTTCATCATTCATGGAACTTACTACATACTATATTCAATAAGAATATTGAGTTTAGTCATTATTTTCTGATCTGTTTTTTCTCAGCTCACATAGAGACATAGAACTGTGTAGAAATTCAGGTGTTTTAAAACATTCCTTTTGTAAAGATGAGATGTTGTTATAGTAAACACCCCCACTTGAGAGAAGGAATCAGTACAGGTAGTACAGGAGATATCAACTAAGGAGGTCCGAAGGAGGAAATAAAGGCAATTATTTTTATTCTATTTTCCTTTTGGGCCCTTTCTATCTCATTTAAGGAATCAGACAAAGAAATGGTGGTTAGATTCCATTTGTTTCCTATTGACTAATAGGCAAATGCTAAAACAAAGATCTTTGCTTTTTTTTTTTTTTTTTTTGGTTTATATGGACCCCTTGTAGCTCCCATCCTACATCTGGGACAGAAAGACCCAGCAATCAGAAACACAATATCCAGCTCAAAGTAGTGTTTTCTCTTCTTGGTTCCTTCCCTAAGCTAAGATAATTTAGTGCTCTCTTATCAAAGGTCTCTATGTGGTGCATAAATAAATCACCAACCTGTTATTTAAGCAATTTGTACTTGGTTCTGGATATAGCAATACTTTTAATACCTGTAATAAATAAACAGGAGGCAGAAGTAGCTACATTAAAAGAATTTTGAATTCATGTTGGCAAGCTTGGATAAAGATAATGAGGAGAAGAGCTGGGCATGTTGCTCACCTGTTTAGCACATGCGAGGCCCTGGGTTCCCTCTGTAGCACTGAAAACATAAAAGTAAGTAAGGTTGTAACTGGTTCCTTCCGGTTCAGCCCTTCAAATAGTTGGTTTCATTATGCAGATGTCATCACGATTAACGGTTGTGAAGTTATTAAAGACACTATGTAGTGCTTCATGTTTAGGGGACTACTTTATAAGACTTCTGTTGGGTACAGTAAACCCCAGCAGTTGTGCTTCCAGGAGCATTGTGTAGCTTGTAATGCAGTCGAATCCCTACACCACTAACCAGCAGTGGTCTAATGGATTTGCTGCAATTGTGCTGGCTGCAGAAACTCCTAAACTGTTCTCTCAGCCTGAAGTCTGGCTTGCTGACATCTTGGCCAGAGAAATTCATTTAAAACAAGCAAACCAAGAAGGGAATCTTAAATCCAACGTGGCCTGAAGTTTTAAAACTGTTTTAAAATTCAGAGGAACAGAAATTTGAAGTTGTCAAGTGTTTTTATGTTATAACAGCTAATACCCAGGGAGCACTGCCCTTTTCTATAATCACTATTGGTATTTATCAGTAGTAGTAGTAGTAGTTTTGTTTTTTGTTTTGTTTTGCTTTTGAGACAGGGTTTCTCTGTGTAGCCCTAACTGTCCTGGAAATCTCTCTGTAGACCAGGATAACCTCAAACTCAGAGATCCACCTGCCTCTGCCTCCTGAGTGCTGGGATTAAAGGTGTGTGTTATAACTGCCTGTTTTATAAATATACTATTTTTGATATTTTGGTACTGGGTTCTTTTTAAAGATTTTTATCGTCATCATCATCATTGTTATTTCCTTTTCTATTATTAATTACTTACTCATTATTTGAGACAGGAACTCGTATAGCTCAGGCTGGTTTCAAACTCACTGTGTAGCCAAGGATGACTTGATCCTTTTTTGTTTGTTTATTGAGACAATATCTCCAGTAAAGCACAGGCTGGTCTTGAATTCATGCCTATTCTGCTATCTCAGCCTCCACAGTACTGAGATTTGAGGCATTTTCCATAAACACATGTGAACTCGGTGATGGTCTGTTTTTCAATTCAGAATGAAAGCTGTGTGAAACTGCAAAGTATGTGTTTGAGAATTCATGCAAGTACTGGCAGGAAATCTGTGTATGAGAAAAGCCCTTCTTACAGCCTAATAAGGTTCACTCAGGAGTGAATGGTATGAATGGATGAGAGAGTGATCCAGTGTTCCTGGTGTGGTACGAATGACAGTATATAATATTCTGGTATGAAGAAACATTATTTTAATGTTTCCAGGTGTTTTTTAAAAAGTGAAAGTAACAGACCAACTTTATCTACAGTATTGAATTAAAGAAAATAAATATGAAATCTGCTTAAGGTACCCTCCACAGGCATGTGGACATCCCTTTGTCCTGGGAAGAAAGAAAACCCTTTCTAGAACTGTAGAAGGTGTGTGTCTTTAATCATACCCTTTAATTTCACTCGAAAGGACCTTCCCATCTGTCACCTCTCTTCCTAACTTGAAGCTTATATAGCAGCCTCCTTATCTGTGGTTTCACTTGGAACTGTTTCAACAGACTTACTAACTTTTGTTCGGGGTTGGTCTAAAACATTGATAACACTAATTTTTACTATAACATAATGCTATAGCATTTTACTATGGTTATTATTGATGTGTTTTATTCTTGTCTAACATGTTAAATTTGTCATACATCTCTGTGTGCTGTAGATTCATTCTGATGCCGTGACAAATACTGACCTAAAGCAACTTAACAGAGGCTTACACTTCTGAGTCACAGCCCATTATTGAGGGAAGTCGGGACTAGAACTTGAAGCTGAAACCAGAGAGGAACCATGCTCACTAGCCTACTCACAGTCTCCTGTTTACCTAAATTCTTGTACAGCCCTGGACCACCTGCGGTGGGATGGAGTTACCTAATAATTTGGGCCCTCCTATATCAGTAAATAATCAAGGAAGTCCCCACAAACACGTCTGTGATCTGAGAACTATGCCAGAAATTCTTTCTCAGGTGACTCTAGGCTATGTCAAGTTGACAGTTAAGGTCAGTATATATAGGACAGTATGTATAAGAAGACAGTATATTCAAGGATATGTATAGGACAGTATGTATAAGAAGACAGTATATTCAAGGGTATGTATAGGACAGTATGTATAAGAAGACAGTATATTCAAGGGTATGTATAGGACAGTATGTATAAGAAGACAGTATATTCAAGGATATGTATAGGACAGTATGTATAAGAAGACAGTATATTCAAGGGTATGTATAGGACAGTATGTATAAGAAGACAGTATATTCAAGGGTATGTATAGGACAGTATGTATAAGAAGACAGTATATTCAAGGGTATGTATAGGACAGTATGTATAAGAAGACAGCATATTCAAGGGTATGTATAGGACAGTATGTATAAGAAGACAGTATATTCAAGCATATGTATAGGACAGTATGTATAAGAAGACAGTATATTCAAGGATATGTATAGGACAGTGTGTATAAGAAGACAGTATATTCAAGGATATGTATAGGACAGTATGTATAAGAAGACAGTATATTCAAGGATATGTATAGGGCAGTATGTATAAGAAGACAGTATATTCAAGGATATGTATAGGACAGTATGTATAAGAAGACAGTATATTCAAGGATATGTATAGGACAGTATGTATAAGAAGACAGTATATTCAAGGGTATGTATAGGACAGTATGTATAAGAAGACAGTATATTCAAGGGTATGTATAGGACAGTATGTATAAGAAGACAGTATATTCAAGGGTATGTATAGGACAGTATGTATAAGAAGACAGTATATTCAAGGGTATGTATAGGACAGTATGTATAAGAAGACAGTATATTCAAGGGTATGTATAGGACAGTATGTATAAGAAGACAGTATATTCAAGGGTATGTATAGGACAGTATGTATAAGAAGACAGTATATTCAAGGATATGTATAGGACAGTATGTATAAGAAGACAGTATATTCAAGGGTAGGTGCTGTTCACAATTGTAGCCATCCACCAGGGTTCCTAGATTGCAGATAAAGATGAACTAGTGCATTTCTAATTTAAGGGATAAGAAAAATTATTGCTCAAAAAATGCATTACCAAGGTTACTATCATAGAATTCTCTCTTAAGTCTTAGAGAATTGTAGAGTGGCAGAAATTGCAGACTGACTACCATTTACTGAAACTTTTACAGGTCTACTACATCCCAAATACTGTGCAACCATGGAGGGTAAAAAACGTAGCAAGACTTCCATTCCCTAACCCCAGAGAGCTAGTGGTATATGAGTAATGTATAAAAACTGTGGCCGATAATCCCAGCACTCGGGAGGCAGAGGCAGGCGGATCTCTGTGAGTTCGAGGCCAGCCTGGTCTACAGAGCCAGTTCCAGGACAGCCTCCAAAGCCACAGAGAAACCCTGTCTCGAAAAACCAAAAAAAAAAAAAAAACAAAAAAAAAAAAACAAAACCTGTGGCCGATATAAAATGCTCAGGTCCAAAGTTAAGATCCACCAACCAAACAAATTCCTGTAACCCCAGTGTATAGTGCTATGACCTTTTATCACACACACACACACACACACACACACACACACACACACACACACACACACACACTGCTCCACTGCTCAGAGGGAGGTTTGTCAAGAGTGTTATGGGCTGGTGATGGTGGTACATGCCTTTAATTCTAGGGGCAGAGGGTGGAGGCAAGCAGATCTCTGTGGGTTTGAGGCCAGCCTGGTTCCAAAACTACACAGAGAAACCCTGTCTTGAAAAAGTGTATTGTGAAAGAACAAATTACTTCAGCCTGAGGAGATGAAGAGGCCTTCAAAGAGAAGACTACATTTGTTTTGGAGTCCCATTTTCATGGAGGGGATGAGCTGTTACCCAAAGGCAGGAATGCATGGGAATACAGGTAAAGCTATTAGGTACATCATAATTTCCTTTGTATATCTGGAGCAATGACTTCTTAAGCTAATTTTTTAAAGATTTATTTATTTATTACATATACAGTGTTCTGCCTACATGCCAGAAGAGGACACCAGATTGAATTGTAGATGGTTGTGAGCCACCATGTGGTTGCTGGGAATTGAACTCAGGACCCCTGGAAGAGTAGTCAGTACTCTTAACCTCTGAGCCATCTCTCCAGCCCCTTCTTAAGCTAATTTTTAAAAGTGGAATTCCATGGGAAAGAGATGAGAGGAAAGAAGACCGAGTCACCACTGCTGGCCTCGTTTCTCAGCCATGAAGCATCTGAGGTCCTTTCAGGGAAGTTAGAAGAGTGGAGGGAGACCCATAGATTAAGGAGTGCCAAGCAAAACACTCCACTCAGACAGACTGTAAGACCATAGCACCATCTCTGCTAGAAAGAGACTCCTACCCATTGTGTAAGGTAAGTTGGATCAAGACCTAACATTCATGTATCCTGAGAGCCCATCTGTTAAGAAAGAGCAGGGACCTGGTCTGCAGGCATCTGAGTTCTAATTTCAGCTCCTCCACTGAACTCACCTTTAATTATAAAATCTTAGACTGAGGTACTGCTGTGCTTTGACCATTCCCACAAACTTGCATCTGTCAGTGGTACACACACATGTAAATAAAAGTAAACAATGAAGATGTGGAGCACACAACTTTAATGCCAGCTCTGGGGAAGCAGAGGCAGGCAGATCTGTGCATTAGAGGCCAACCTGGTCTATACAGTAATTGATGTACCAACTGATGCTGTAACGATAAACGGCACACTTACTGAAATTAAAACTAAGTATTTATTGTAGAAATTACTCACAAGATACCAAACAAGTAACCCAGATGAGCCGAGTAGTTTTCCGCCGCCGAACTGGAAGCCGAAAGCCGGAAAAAGAGACCAAGACTTCCGTTGTTCAATCTTTTATGCCTTCCCCCGTAACGCCCCCTAGGCTAGTGACGTAGTTCACCGCCTACATCCGTATCCGTCTGCATACATCTTTAGTCATGCCTAAAGTGGGTGTGGTTAGTGGTGTGGTAAACTGCTCTTTTATTACCTCATCTGTATGTGCCTCTAGTAAGTCACATGGTTAATGGCAGCATTGTTTTCCTCCTACATACAATGACTTCCAGGCCAGCCAGGGATATACAGTGAGACTGTCTCAGAGAGAAATATGAAGAAGAAACATGTCCTGAAGTAGTAGACTCATTCTGTCACCAGAAGGTACCCTGCACCATGCTGCAGTGCAGTAAGAAGTCCTCACTCATCAGGAGTCAACACCATGTCCTTGGACTTTACAAAGTACCCATCCTCAGATGTTCTGTTGCAGGGATGCTCCTGTATTAGTCTGCTTGGTCCCAAGCATGTCTCTTTAACAATTAAATGAACAAATGATTATGCCATTGAATGTCAAGAATATTTTCATGATATACAGCATACTGTATTGGATGGAATCCCATGGGAGGGACGTAGCCCTAATAACATTTTGACAGACAAAAACCATTACTAAGACCTGCTTGCCTTTAATTTGCAACTATAAGAAATCATCTGTTGCCTATTTTGCCAAGCAGTTCTTTGCTTAAGTCCTTTCTTTGCAGTTTCCTCCCTCTAGATCATTGAGAATTGCCTCGTTAAGAGTTCATGGGACTGAACTTCAGATTGCTTCTTTTTCCAAGTATTGCTCAGTAGACGCTCCCTGTTCAACTCTAAACTCTTAAAATACGCAATCCAGAACTGAAATACATTCTTAAAGATGGGTTGAACAGTTTTCTATTCAGTGGATAGAGCCCATACCTCTATTGATGTAGAAGAATTAATTCTTAAAGAAGCATATGATTGCAATAATATTTTTAATAGCCAGTTCATACTTGTATCACAGTGCACTTATAGTCTGCTCAAACCCTGTAGCCTTGAGCAAGTTGACTAACCCATTCTGTCCTCAGTCCTTCCAAGCATGACAGTAAGGGTCACACCTGCCTCCTGTTTATGGTAATTATGGATAATATGATGTTAAATTAAATTTATTGGCAATGTTGTACTTGAAATTCAAGGTGACCTGGTTGTTGTGCAGATGTAGTTTTAAGAAAGACAAAAGAACCATTGACAAGAAAGCAATCTGTATCCAAAGCATATTAAATGGCCTTTGGAAAAAATTTGGGTTTCCTAGGATTTCACATTCTTTGACCCTTACTACTTCTGTTTTAGCAATAAAAGCTTTAGTGTGACTACTCTATAAATAGATATTAGATTTATGTTGCCAGATAATACACAATTTGATGAGAGTGAAGACGGTTTCCCTGAGAGGCTAAGTTCACTGGCTTATATATTGTCTTGCATGTGTCTTTTTTTCCTAGGCTTCCAAGATTCTTAGGCATATTACTTTCTCCAACAGAATGTTTTCTTGGCTAACTACAGCAGAGGAGTGGCTGGGGCTGTTCTACACTCATAGGCATTGATGTAGTAGTAATCAGAATTAAAAAAAAAAAAAAAACAGCCCTAAGGAGAATGGAGCTATAGCCATGGGAATTACAAAGTGAAGCCAAGCCAGATTCCTATGGATAGCCTACATAAGACAATCTCATCTCCCTGCAGCTCATAAAACTTATTGATCCTTTTCACTACAGCATTGAGACCACAAAATACATTATATCCATGACAGTCAAAAGATTTTAGAAACTATGTTATATCCTTCAAATGTAAACCCAAGCAGGAGAACAGTTAGGGTATTTCAGTAGAGCATAGGAATTCTGTTGGGTCTAGTGGACAATGCCTGACTCAGAGGGTTTCAAACACATTGCCAGGGAGTTACTAGTTATTTTGGAAACTGTGGACTTCAGTCCCAAACTATTAGCTGCAATTATTTCATAAAAGCTTGTTTGCAAGAGGGACAAAGTACAATCCTGTATGCTTTAACAAACATGACTGATGCATGTTTAATGCTTTATAGGAAGAATGTACTATTGCTGCCAGCCATCTAAGTGGGTTGTTTGGTTTTTTGGTTTTAGTTTTTTTTTTTTTTAAGATTTAATTATTATGGATATAGTAGTCTGTCTGCATGTTTGCCTGCAGGCCAGAAGAGGGCATCAGATCTCATTATAGATGGTTGTGAGCTTCCATGTGGTTGCTGGAAATTGAACTCAGGATCTCTGGAAGAGCAGTCAGTGCTCTTAACCTTTTAGCCATATCTCTAGCTCCCCATGGATTTTTGTTGTCGTTGTTGTTGTGTTTTGTTTAGTTTTACTTTTCCTAAAATTAATTAATTAAATAGATTAATTAATTTATATTCTTTGTGTCTTTCACATCATGCATTTTGATTCCATTAATACTCCTATCCCTTTGTGTCTGCTCTTTGTTCCCACCCACCCTCGGCCCTTACAATCCCCCCAAAAAAATTAAATTAAATTAAGAGAAAAGATAAGGGGAAAAAAAGAGAAAAGTCTCATCATGGAAGCTGTAGTGTGACACTGAGAATAATACAGTATATTCTTTAATCTATATATCTTTACTTACAAGTGTTTAATGCATGATGAAATTTAAAGATAAGTTTTTAAAACACAAAATCAGGATTTTGTCATGTCTTCTGTAAGTCACAGGTGTTTGTTAAATGAGTTGAACATCTTCAGTGGGTGTGGTAGTAAGATGTTATAGCCCCCATTCAGGATGACCCAGGCAGAAGAACAAGTTCAAGACTCGTCTAAATAATTGAGCCACAGTTCCTGTTTGAAAATAGCATATGTGGGTCATAGTTTCTATCACATAAGCATGTAATCAAAGAGTTAATAATCCTTTGTGGGTTTTTCTTGTGAATATTGAAAAATAAAAGGTAGATAGTAAATGTGCCTTTTTCTAATAAAGTTCTACTTATTTCTAATTTATTTAACTTTTAAAGAAGTTCTAGGAGCTAGAGACTAATAAAAACCCTAGTACCAGGCATGAGAACCCTTTCCAATTGTAGGGTTGGAGTAGGGGGCCCAAGAGACTCCTAAATATAAGATATTGCTGCTGTTCTTCATATCTTCCCCAGAATTTGACAGTAATTCCTCGTTGCTGAAGACAACACACACTTCAGACAGGACTTAAGAGAATGGAGCTGGATCTGATCCAAATGCCTCCTCCCTGAATACTAGCTTTCATAATATCATAAAACTCTATGCAAACTGCCAAGGGAAGAAACCATCCAATAGTCCTACCCAGCTGTGTTGCCTACACACTACAACAATGACAAGTCATGGCAAGGTATCTCCAAAGGTGCAATAGTAGCACTTACATCTTAGGGATAGCTGACAGCTGTCTAACTGGACTTAAGGTTCACTCAATAGGAGAGAATTTAGGCCAGGGTACCTACAGGAGAACCTACTACTGTCACATTCCTAAACCAGTATAATTTCTAACTGAATTCTTAATAGCTTTCCTTATGGCTACAGATAAGTGTAGCTTTCCTCATCAAGGAAATTTCTTTTTGCAACAAATGAAGACTATGACAGAAAGCTACGTCTTGTCAAAATGCAAGAAAACAAACAAACAAACAAACAAAAAAAAAACCAAAGACGTGCCCCCATCTAGATGAAGAGCTACAAGCAATTTGTAACTCTTGAAAGGTTGCCCCTCAAGTGATCAGCCCTAAAAACGTAGACACAGAAACAATGAATACATACATTTAACAATCTTAATTAAATAAAAGTAAAAGAAAGGGAGTTGGAAGGAGGTAAGCAGATGGATGGAGCACAAGCAGATACTGAAGGGTGAGCATAACCAAATACATTATACAAAATTCTCAAAGGTGTAACAAATTATTTTTTAATAATGAATTTCATAGTTCCCAAATGAGAATATCTTTTTCTAACACATATTTTTCATATTTTTTGTGGCACTCTCACATTCTTGAGTCTACTGAATGATGGAACTGTGCATAAGGGTGACTATCGTTTTAAAAATGTATATAACTTCTTGTTGTACTTTATTCTGCTCTGCTATAACATTCATGTTCTCTCCTATTCTTGGTCATCACTTTTATGTATTAATCTCTTGGGTCTTTCTTTCTCAAAAGTGAGGCCTGCCAAAGATCAGCATTGCTTTACTATCTCTACACATGTCACAGGGTTCAACAATGGTGAGCATATTTGATCAGTGTCTAGTTATTTTGTGTTGCTGTGATAAAGCACCATGATGAAGCCAACTTTTTTTTTTTTTTTTTTTGGTTTTTTTCAAGACAGGGTTTCTCTGTGGCTTTGGAGGCTGTCCTGGAATTCGCTTGGTAGTCCAGGCTGGTCTCGAACTCACAGAGATCCGCCTGCCTCTGCCTCCCGAGTGCTGGGATTAAAGGCGTGCGCCACCAACGCCCGGCTGATGAAGCCAACGTACAAAACAAAGTGTTTGATTTTGTTAGAGTCTGTGATGGTGCAATAAAGGAACATCAAGGTGCTCACATCTTGATCCAGACAAAGGCAATAGGAATGGCACTAGTCTTTTGAAACCTCAAAGGGTGCCCATGTGACATACCTCCACCACAAGGCCACACCTCCCCTTCCTTCCCAATTTTACCAACTAGGGACCAAGTATTCAAATATATGAGTTTATGGGAGCCATTCTCATTCAAGCTATCACAAGGATGGTTCAAACCATCATAAGGATCCTTGAGTATATTAGTAAGTGCTGATTTGAATGAGAATGGTACCCCATAGGATCATATGTTTATTTGGCCCTGAATTTGTAGTACTGTTTGGGAGGCATGACCTTGTTGGAGACATGTGTCCAGGAGGTGTGCTTTGAAGTTTCAAGAGCTCTTAGCTACTGCTCCAGCACAATGTCTGCTTGTCTGCAGCCATGTTCGAAATCATGATTCCTTTTATACATTGCCTTGGTCCTGGTGTCCATCACAGTCGTGGTCATGGTGTCCCTTCACAGCAAATAGAACAGTAATTCAGACAATAAGATATAGAGGTGAATCAATAGATATGTGAGGGGAAGGTGAACAAGTGGTTCCTCTTCCCTCTTACCATGGATATTCAACCCTAGGTACCGCTACCGCTTGCTCTCCTGAAATCACTGGCATCTCAGGATCCACTATTGTCACAGAGAACACTTGTATGTTAGCATATGCTTTGAAAAATATAAGACATAGGAAGTAACTAAAGAATCAAACATCTTTAACATGCAGTGATCAGCTTGTTAATTATACATTAACATAATGAAAGTCTTTTGGTGTATCTCTCATGTGTTTATGAATTAGAAATGAGATATGACCTTATGAGAATAATGATTTCTCCAAACCTGGCAACTGTCTTAGCATCTCATTGCTCCTTTCACCTTTGTTAGTGTAAGGGTGTGTATGTAAGTTTTTGCAAATAAGGTTAGTGTGTTAGTTAAGCCAAAAAAGGTGTTTGTACATATTGGGTTATTATTTAATCTCACATGTAAATTCATAGATACAATTTTTAATTTGATACTTATATCTTCATTTGTTTTAAATTTTTTAAGTTACATTTATATATTTATTTATTATGTATGTGGGTGCAGAGGTCAAAGGACAACTTTCAGGATTCTGTTCCGTTCCACCATGTGGAATTCTAGGAATTGAACTCAGTTTATCAGGCTTGGCAGCAAATGTCTTACTTATTCACTGAATCATCTTTGCCAGCCCTTTATTTCAGCTTGGACAGAACTTTGTATGTAGAGGTTAGCTCTAGGGTTCTTCCTCAGTCACTTCTCCACCTATTTTTTGTTCACTTATTTATTTGTTCAAATGCACAATAGTCTATTTATAAATAAGCAAACCTCCATTAAATTAACTGAAAGTGGTGAATCTATCAAATGTTTGAAATCTAAATAAAAAGAAAATTAAGACACTTTTCATCTGTGAGTTGAAAACAAACATTCTGGTGTAATGACAGATTCATTTCCCTTTTGTCCCCAACACTCATAAGCACCAAAGTTATCTAAGAACACTTACTATTTAATAAGACAAGAATGTATAAATTATAAATGGAGCAAGTACTTTCAGAAGGACTTCTTTGGAGACAAGTTTACTGCAAATATGACATTCAAGCCATACTCCACCTTGTTTTTTGAGACAGGCCCTCTTATTAGACCTGATGCTCACCTATTTGCCTACACTGGCTGGCTGGGGATTTTCTGTCCCTCCTCCCCAGCACTGGAATATAAGAGTACTGTGCCTGGCTTTTCAAAAGCATGCTGGAGATAAAACTCACTTTCTCCTGCTTTCATGGGAAATACTTTACTGAGTCACCATTTCCCAGGCCCCTACTTGTAGAATTTCAATTGTGGCTTATTCTACTGCATAGTAATCCAGTTGCTTGTAATGTGTTTCATTTTTTAAATGAGTTTGTAAGGATTTACAATTCAGCTTTCATGAACTCTTGGTGAAACACAGCTTTCTTCTTCTTGTGAAATATTTCTCTTAGACAATAGACATATTTACAGTTTGCCATTGAGATGAGGTTAACCTCAGTTCATCTTGGAACATTTTAGCTGTCAATTGGGAAATCCACTGCCAGCCCATTGCAATAAGTATAGGTAAAAATACACTTTTCAATTAATGTCCTGTTATTTAGTCTAGACGGCTAAGCACCAACTGTGTCTGCTCTGCAGATAACCTGATTAGATCAAGGGAGTCTTGTGTCTTCGTTATGCTATTACTACAGTGTGTAATGTTTGGACCAAATAGAATTTTCCTAATGTTCCAAACAAAGCAAAGGAAACACAACCTTTTTAGAAATAACAGCAATTTCATTACACTCACATGAGAGCTTCTTATGTGCACCTGTTGGGAGAAAAATCTGTAGCTGTAGTGAGCCTTAAATTACTAAGCATTAAATTAATTACATATACTGTATATTCATTTGGCTGCTAAAATATTACTGATTTATAATTCTTGGTAATATAAATGGATTGTTAAATAAGTTATTTTTAAGTATTAATAGTTTGAGGATTAGGGTAGATAATTTAATTGCCTCATGAAAGGTCCATAGTGTTTGGAAAATTTGGAAAGCCTCATACTGAAATGGTTATATTATTACCAAGAAGCAGTGGTAAGAAATTACAGGTTTTTGAGTATGTTTTTATGTAGAGCGATGTGAACTTGAGTCACAGATAAGAGAAACAAACAGCTAATTCAGGGTAGCTAAATACAAAGGATTTTAAGTTCCATTCACTGTGTCCCATGCCAAGTGTGTGTTTGCCTCTCTCTCATTCTTGTCTGGATGCTCACAATGGTAGCCAGCTGTCCTAGACCATGCAGATATACTGTTTGAGACACCTCCTAGAGTGTGTGTTACTTTATTGATATGTAAAAGCTAACAGTGAAGTGAAGGTGTTAGGTGCCCACACACAGTTTGAGTTTAGCATCCAGAGTTTAACTCAGTCTGTGTGTCTAAAAAAATGGAAGGAAGTCTTTCCACCATTTCATTCATCCATTTCCCAACTTTCCTTGTTTGATCACCATTCTTCATAGAGATATATGTAAACTTGTCTTTATCTTGGGAATACAACTATATATAAATATAAAAGAAAAATCCTTCTTGAAGTTTAAAGTTTTCCCTTTAATGTTCAGTAATTGTTTTGTTTTGGTTTTGTTTTTTGACACAAGATTTCTCTGTGTAACAGTCCTGGAACTCCCTCTACAGACCAGGCTTGCCTTGGAACTCACAGAGATCTGCCTGCCTCTGCCTCCTGAGTACTCGGATTAAAGGCGTGAGCCACCACCTAGCTATGTTTAGTAATTATTACAGTTAGTACTAGAGAAGTGTATGCTTTATCCAGGATAAAAGGTACTTGTGTCCATTTCTCTTACTTTTCATAGCTTAGTAGGTTCTGATATTTGAGGTACGGAACTTCACCAATTCTGCAAACAGAAACAGTACTTTAAAAGGTATTCATTTTCCCCATGATTTTATTTCTAGGCTCTAGTTATAAAAGATGTGAAACAAGGGAGCATAGTATTTCTTATATACAAGGAGTCCTTCGTGTAAGTCCAAAGTTAAAGATGAAATCAGGGGCCATTGATATGACTCATTGGGTAAGGGTACTTTGCCACCAAGCCTGAGGACCTAAGATTAATCTTTGGAACTCATGTGGTAAGAGAGCACTAACTTAGGCAAGTTGCCTTTGACCTTTGGATGCACATATTTAACATTTATTAAAAATAAATAAAATGTTTTCACATTTGTGAGTTTATATTTATTTACATTTGCAAAAATGATTTACATTTCAAGGTTCACATAAAATCATTGTGGATATATAATCTAACATATTTAATAAGACAGTGAATTAATTTAATTTTAGAAATCAAATTTGTCATGGCAAATGCTGTTTCATTGTTTGAGTTGTTTTAAAAATTATAGCAAGTACAATTGATCCTGAAATAATTAGATTTTTGTTTTGAGGGATTTGTTTGGTTTGGTTTTGGGTTTGGTGTTTTAAGACAAAATCACTGTGGAAAAAAAAAGACAGGGTGGCGGTGAATGCCTTAAACTCAGCACTCCAAGAGGCAGAGGCAGAGGCAGGGGGATCTCTCTTGACTTGGAGGCCAGCATGGTCTACAGAGTGAGTTCCAGAACAGCCAAGACTACACAAAGAAAACCCGTCTTGAAAGAACAAACAACAAGCAAACAAAAATACTTGACTATGTAGCTCTAGACTGTCCTGGAACGCATTCTGTAGAACAAGCTGGCCTTGAACTCAGAGATCCACCTGCCTCTGCCTTCTGAGTGCTAGAATTAAAGGCGCGCCACCACACCTGGCTTATAATTGGTTTTTTATTGGCATGGAAATGGAGACCTGTGTGTCATCTCTTGCACTCACCTGATTCTTTAACCCTCCAACAGCTGTGAGATGCTTGTCATTTAGCCTTTATGGAGCTGTTGGAGGGTTAAAGAATCTACTGATGCCAAAAATAAGACTCTACAGTAATTTGTTTGCTGAATTTTATTTGATATTCTTTTAAATGTTGCAAATAGTAACTAGTTACTTTGCAACATGTAATTTGCATGGGGCATGTTTTGTTTTAAGTGATTTGATGTTTAATTGGCGTTGGTCTTGTATTTCTCTTTTTGGGTAGCCGGGGACACTTCTGTTACTTGTTTTCAGGTAGTTTTCTTTTTATTATTACTTTTCTTCCTTCCTTCCTTCCTTCCTTCCTTCCTTCCTTCCTTTCTTTCTTTCTTTCTTTCTTTCTTTCTTTCTTTCTTTCTTTCCTTCTTTCTTTTTTAAGACAGGGTCTCACTATGTAGTCCTGGTGTCCTGGACTATGTAGGCCTACTATGTAGGCCATGTTAGCCTCTAACTCAGAGATTCTTGAGTGCTGGGATTAAAGGTGTGTACCACTATGCCCAGCCCTCAAGTAGTTTTTGTTGGCTTGGCATCTAATGAATTCACATTTCCTTCCTTAAATATTGAAATTACTTTGAAAGAGAAAATGCACTGAGTATGATGCAAGCGAAATGAGAAAGGTTTTTGGGATAGATAGTCCTGGGTGTTGGACAGCTGACTTTACTGTCCCTCTTCTGGTTCTGAAAGCTCTGGCGGTTCAGTGAGGGCACTGGTTCCTGGACATCGGCTTCCAAGAGGAGTGCAAATTTCATTTGACTCATCTTAGTTATATTCTTCAAAAGACTTATATTTTTCTGTTCTGTTACAATTATTGTGACCAAATAGATCACAAATACATTTTGTTTATTTTGTAATTGCCTAAGGAAAACTGCTACAAGGACACGTATTTCCCTTTTTAAAATCAAGGACTTTTGTAATTAATTTCAGAATAAAATGGATATCTTCAGCTCACATATCATCCGCTAGTCCTGTAGGAAAATTTGATTACTGTGTCTGTATCATTCTCCTCCAGACAGTCCCTTATTTGATATTGTGACTAATCATTGAAGATTGAAGTCTTAATGTCTTATCATTGTGAATTTAACAAAACTGGGCCTGATTTTGTAGGGTACTAGCTCAGATCTGCCAAGCATAGGATTCAGTATGTTTCCATACTTGAAACGTAGTTTTTTTAATTAACTGATTTCAATGACTTAAAACTTCCTTCGTTTGATATACTTTGCTCACCTACAATTTTGACCAGAAGTTATTTTTTAAAGAATTACATATACTCAAACTTGCTACAATGTCAGTCTTTTAGATAATATAATTTTAAAAAATACTTCCTTATAATTACTCTTATAGTGTTTCATGTCTACCAAATTGTTCAGCAAGTTTTTTTGCTTATTAGGCCTGCCTACAGTATAGACTTATTTCTACACATATTTATACTTTGAATTTCATGCTAACCACTATTTTCTTCTTCTTCTTCTTCTTCTTCTTCTTCTTCTTCTTCTTCTTCTTCTTCTTCTTCTTCTTCTTCTTCTTCTTCTTCTTCATCTCCTCCTCCTCCTCCTCCTCCTCCTTTTTAATGAATGCTTGCTTTCAGCTATCAGTGTACCGGCTAATTCTAGTTCAGTTGTAAGATTCATGATCCTAAACATTAGATAGTAAGATTATGAGGTCTTTTGTGTGGGCATTATTCTTATTTACCATTAACTTACATTAGCAAGACACACACAGACCTTGCAGCTCTGTGGTTCCCTAACTGCTTGCTATGCGTTGTGGGAGTCAAATTAATTACCAATAAAATGGATAGATCCACCAGTCTTAGTGACAAACAAGACACCTTTGTGTTTAATGTATTTTTATTTCACGTGTGCTGGTCTTTTGTCTGCATTTATGTCTGTGTGGAGGTGCTGGATTCCCTGGAACTGGAGTTACAAGTTGTGAGCTGCCATGTGGGTTCTAAGAACTGAACCAGGGTCCTCTGGAAGAGCAGTCAGTGTGCTTAATAACTGAGCCATCTCTCTAACCCTCTATTTTGATTCTTTAGACAGAGTCTAGTCTCAAGTTTACCTTCTTCCTGTCTCAGTTCCTGAGTGTCCCAATCATAGACATGTGCTGCCACTCCCAACTCTGTGATTTCCCTTGTGGTTCGTTTCCATGTGTATCTGAAGGAACAGTACAAGAAAGCCTAAAATAAAACCCATAGCCATCACTCAGTAAAAGGTGATGACTATCTTCAAGGTGCTGTGTAACTATCAGTCCACAAGAGTAATGAAATATTACACAGCTCACAAAGATGCTTTGTTGAAGCATATGTTATAGTCTCTCATTGCATGCCTCTGTAGATTGCAGCTCCTCCATAATAAGAGTACAGTTCAGCTTATCAAGTAAAACATTAGGCAGATTTTCAATTCTGTCCAAAGTAAACATATAGTTTACTCTTAGAAAAACAAAACAAAATGAAAATTTACCATCTTTTTAAAGCTTGATTCTGGGGAAACAGTAACGACTCCCAAATTCTAGCAGTTTCTTCTTCATCTTGGCTCATTTATATTGTGAGATATTAATTGTCCTTATACCTGGCCCTTAATGTGCCAACAAAATTGGAAATAAAGAATAAACAAATGTGTTGTTAGACATAAAAATGTTTTAAAAGCCTAGAAGGTACCTTTAAAGTTCCTATGTTGTTAAGGAAGCCTTTACATGTGAGAAGAGCAGGAGAGTCAGGGCTTGGTCATCTGGAGAGGCTTTCTCTGTTACCTATGAAACCCTGCTCTGTCTCAGTAACGTCGAGCATAGATGCAATAAAAGATGGGAATTTGGTGCATGAGTTCCTCAGGAACTGGCTGTTTGATAAAATTTACTTTTTCCTTTCCAGTATAATTACCTTTGTCATTGATACCATCAATCCTGTGTGTGTGTGTGTGTGTGTGTGTGTGTGTGTGTGTGTGTGTGTGTGTTGTGGGCATGGGAGTCATATGGGTGGTTATGATAACACATTATTAGGATTTTATCAAATCTGGAATTTTTTTTTCCTTAGCAACAATGATAATTCCAAACACTACCTCTGTGAGCAGGAGGCATATTTTAGAATTTGTTTTCTAAAGGAATGGGACACATTCATATGAACCTTTAAAGTATGCTTCTCTCAGTAAGACGTCCATAAAACTTATTATTTCCTTGAGTGAACAATATCCCTAAAGCAACAGTCACAAGGCCTGTCCCTTGGGTATCACCCCTAGAGCTTGTCAAATGTTATCTGGGACTGATAAACAACCCTCTTTTCTCACAGTTGCTATGTGTTTTATCTGCAGCATCCTGCACAAGATAAAACATGGATGTTTTCTTTAAAGCCTCTTCCAGAGGCTTTTCATCATGGAATAGAATGTGTCTATTCATCTGCTCTGACTGAGTGGCCAGGATGACATTCGAGCTGTGATTCCAGGAACTTGATGGCTCCTTAGTGGTCTGACCCTTGGGTTATCTTTTCCTAATGCTGCATAGGAGTGGCTCACCAATATTAATTTTAGTCTTGATAGTCTTAAATGGCTGTTTTAGTAAATGACTCATGATACTGGAAAATTTTTTGTATGACACAAAGCCTTTCTTTTATAAGTGTTTCAATGATAGTTTAGTCCTTGGATAGCCTAAGTTGGGTCCTGTCTTCTCAGCATGATCTTAGCCTCTGTCCTCCTGGTTTCAGGGAGCTCTTCTCTCATTTTGTGTACATTTGTGCAACTTGTGAGAGACAGCCCCAGCTACAGGCGGAAGCTGTCTCTGTATATCTTCCATCTGCTCCCAAAGTGGCTCAAAGTTGGATTCTCCCTTTGAAGATCATGTAGCTGACTTGCTTGTCTCTGTGAGCTAAGCTTGAGATACCATGTCATCATTTGGGTTTGAAACTCTATTTGATGTTCTGACGTCCTCCGTATCTTACACATACTTGCCTTGTTGGAGTTCCTTGCAGCATAGGAATCCCTTTTCCTTTTTCACTGAGGTTTTAGCTCTATTTCTGACCTTCCTTATTTTCAGTGTGAGATCTTGAACCTGGGTTTCATGCTTGCTAAACATAAGCACTACCACTGAGTTACACCTTGTTCAAAGTCTTTTGAATAGTAGCACTCCGCTACTTGTTTTAAGTTTCACAATAGTGTATGGGATGTTTGCATCTATGCATGATATATGTGCTTGCAATTTAAAGTAAGACTTGAACTGTTACTTCTCTTTAGTAGGTTTCTCTACATGTAATGGAAAAGTGGAGGGTGAGAACTAAGTTTATAAATATAGTATTTACTTTTTTGTGTGTGGTGGTTGTTTGTTTGTTTTTATATTGTTTTTCAATATGGGGTTTCTCTGTGTAGCCCTGGCTATTCTAGAACTCAATGTGTAGTCCAGGCTGGCCTTGAACTCAGACGTCAGCCCACCTCTACCTCCCAAGTGCTGGGATTAAAGGTGTGTGCCACCACCACCTGGCTTATAAATAGACTATTTTCAGGATTCAGTACTGGATTCCTTTTAAAGATCTACTATTTATTTTTATGTGTATAATGTTTTGCCTGCATGCATGCAAGTATTCCAAGATCACACATATATGCTCAAACACACACACACACACACACACACACACACACACACACACACACGGGGGGGGGATTCTCAATCCACAGTTTTATTGTTTGGGGAGGGGTATGACTGTTTGGCCCTACTGACTTTCCATGGGATTCTGCTCTCTGTAAAGACTAGTTAACTCATAACTTTTTCTAGTTTTGCCTGTTCATGGCTGAGGGTGTTGTGAATCAGAGACACTCAAGAAAACTTTTTTGTTACCTTTGTCACCCCATACCTGTTCGTGTGAAATGAGTGGCAAGGGAAGGAGAATAACACAAGTGATGTTGCCTGATCTACACAGGGGACAGCCTTGAGTGTCTTCCTTGAGTGTTTGCCTCTTGCAGCCTTGGGAGACTTTCCTTTGCCCTCTTGAATGTTCAGACACAACTGTCCATTGAAAACTAATATAGCTTTGCTGTGTGGCAGCTTGTTTATGAAACAGACTACATCTTAGCGTAACTGAATGTGATTTATTCACTCACCACTTATTTATTGAGCAGTTTCTATGTGCCAATTAAAGTTGGGACATGTTAGTGTCTCTAAAGCTTGAGCCAACCTTCAAAACTAAGCTGGGCTAAATTTGAGACCATGTCTCCAAAAGCTAATTTTAAAAGATCAGCATTAACTTGGTTTCTAACAAAAGCTATAAAATTATTTGACATGAAATTATTTGCTTCTGTAGTAAATGGCTACAGCCCTGAGTCTTGTTCATTTTTGGAAATTATCCTGTCAAACCTTCTGGTTCTTGGTAGAAGCTGAGATAACACAGGAAGCTGGTATTTCCAATATTTCTGCCAAAGAGGGATGTTGAGGACTGTAGTTTGAAAAGCGGTAGAAATACTCAAAGGGGGAAAGTACCAGGCAGGTTCCAGCTAAGCTGGTTTTCATGACAAGTGAAATATTCCCAGAAATTAATGGTTCCTCTAAGCTGCCACCCTAGTAGCTTAAAATATTCAAAGTCTCCCTCTCCCTGCTGTCTTATCCCTCGGAAATAGCTTTCTCACTGATTTGATTAGCCTTTGTAATTACCAAAACAAACAGACATTTGCCAAGAGTGTAGGAACTTTCCCACTAAGAGGAAAGGGAGGGACAAGAGTGATTGTCACTTCGCGTATGCTTTCATTCAAAAAGAACCACATTGCTTTTGGTCACGGACTTTCCAGTTTTTAAATCTTGTTCATGAAAATGTGATCATGGTATATTAGAAGTTTGCCTCGGGTCCCTTATCAGCTTCATATCTTATCCAAGATTCCAATTAATTTTTGAGAAATTGAATTAAACTGTTTCCTCGGAATCTCCTTCATAAGCACACTATTGGGTTTGCTGTTCTTGGCATGGAGGCTGCTTTCAGTGCATAGCTATTGTTTGCCTTGGGTCTCTCCCCGCTATCATTGGATCACGTGAGTGCATTCAGCCAGCTGACACAGGAAACCCAGGTGAGGCTGCTGCCCTCACCTCCATTAGCTTCACACAGAGAGAATTGTTTCTGCCTAGGGACCTGTCCAGTTAGCAGCTGGAGCCTGGCGTGGGAGCCTTCTTCCAGGGTAGCAACTGAGCCTGGGACCCTGCTTTCCTTTTATCTCTGTGGTTACTTTTTAAATAGTTACAACTTTCAGAAGCCATGGCTGTATACTGCAAACTGATACGTACACATGGGTAGCCTACCTTGGACTTTTTTGTGTCACTTTATGCCACTCATCCCTGAATCATTGTTAATTTGCTAGCTAGTTTAGTAAATTCATATAAAAAATGTTTCTTTTACATCTGAATCATCTTTCCTAAAGGTCCTGGATTTAACATGTTATACTTCACTCTCTGAGGGCCAGTATTAACTTTGGATGAACAAGTTCTTGGCTGTAGGTACATGTATAAATATATGCAGAGAAATTCTTGACATAGGGTTTTTTTTGTCCAGATTACTGACTGATGGAATATTATCTGCCCTAGCTGTATGTTACCAGTGTTTTTCTCTTTCTTCCTAATGTTGGAGCTTGCATCTGTTACCATTTCTGTCGTTTTGAGAACTTTCTGCAGCCATTATTTTAGGGCAGGCACACTAGTGACACATTCTCTCAGTTTTCCTTCATTGAGAATGCCTTTGTCTGCCCTTCATTTCTAAAGGGTACTTTCACTAAGAGTGAAGTGCAGGTTGAAAGGCCTATCCCAGTTCCTTCAGAATGCAGGATGGTTTCAATTCCTTTAGACTTGGTGATATGTCTCCTTCTTTGTCACTAGCTTTTTTAAAGTTTGATTATGGTATGTTGGGATGGAGTTTTTTGGATTTCTCAGTTGTTCAGGCTTCTTGCAGTTCTTTCGAATCTGTAGGTTAATGTCTTTTGACAAATACTCACTCACTGCTTCTCATTTTCCTTTTCTTGAAGTTAAGGATTTGCAAACCCAGGATCTTAAACGTATTAGGCAAGCACTATTTTGCCATTATTTCTTGGGGAAAGAAAAGGAGACAATCCCTCCCCACTGTCTTTCCCTTCTTCTTCTTGGACTCCAGACACGAAAGAGGGAGATGTTTTTTGTCTCATGGGCTCCTGGAGCTGTAGCCACTGCCTCTGGCCTGGCTTTTATTGACTTCCACAATAGGCTTCCTTATTTTCTCTTTATTGTTCAGATTGAGTAATCTGGATTGCTCTTTGAAGAATTCAACTGTCCTACTGCATTCCTCTGAGTGTATTCATGGGCATTTGATTTTAGTTATGTATTATTAAGTTCCAGAATTGGTGGTTGGCTTTGCTTTAATATTTTCTGACATTTTTTTAACGTCACAAATCTTTATAATTGCTCATTAAGACTTTTTGGTAACCAGACATGGTGACACATCATACATATAATCCCAGCACTCAAGAGGCTGAGGCAGGAGGATTGTTCAGGGTCAGACTTTGCTACATGGAGAGACTTTGTGTCAAGCCAAAACTCAATAGAAAACATTTTAGTGGTAACTTATGAAAAATCCTTGTCAAGCAAGCCTGATTGATATCTTGGTATTGATGTCTATTAACTTTTCTCATGCTGGTTGCAATTGTCCTGGTTTATGCCAAAGGAGTGGTTTTCCACTAGATTTTAAACATACAGCTGTGATTTTTTTCAAATGTATATGAATATTTTGCTTGCATATATGTGTGTGTACCATGTACGTGCCTGGTGCGCACACAGGCCAGAAGAGGGCGTGTGATGCCCTGGAACTGGAATTACAGAGGTTGTGTGCCACCACGTGGGTGTTGGCTATTGACCTACACCCTCTGGGAGAGTAACCATTGCTCTTAACCACTGGCCATCTCTCCAACCCCACAGACAGTGATTTTTGGTAAACTCCAACTGATCCTTTTTCAGTCTCTTCCGTTGTTGCTCTCTGATACTACACTGCCTCTTTATTATAGTTGACTGAGTTTGGAAGTCCGACTCCCAACTAGGTCTCCATTGGCCCTTGCTGGGCAGTCACACCCCCTATTACTAACTCTATTAGACCTCCCTTGCTCGTCAAGATAGATGAGGATTCTCCTCTTTTCCTTATGGAATCCCTGCAGGAAGTTGGCTGCCTACTGCTGGGTAGTGGTAGAAGCTCGGCTCTCATGGGGATGGCAGGAGGTATTCCCTCACTGCCTGGGTGCAAGTTTCATCTTCCTTGTGTAGTTCTTGTGAGTTGGGAAGGGAGGGGAACCTTCAAGGTCGATTTTACATGTTCATTTTAGTACTGAAGAGTGATGTGTTTAGAAGTGAATTTAATATTTCTTATATTAATTTAGGTATCTTGGTTGCGTTTCTTTTACTGCTACAGATATATTTAGTTTTTGTCAGACTAACTTTAACAAAGCTCAGAGCTTCCATCTTGACTGGTGTTGGAGCATCTCATTTGAGAACTGCTAATTTGCTTTTCAGATGTGAGAAGAAGATAATAATTGCAAAGTGTGCTGTAGATGAAAGACTTTCGGGTTTTTGTGCACATTTTGTGAAAAACAGTGAAATTATAAGTCTGTTTTTTTATAGACAATGCTTAAACTCCTTCTTGACTCTTCAATACATAACAACCGAATTAGAAATGCCACTTTTTACTCTATTTGACAGAATGGAGTGTGTATGTTTATAAAGGGTTAGGATGACATAGTCCTTACAGTGCTATATTGTAATAGTCACATCTTTTCATCAAATTTAGGAGCTTAATATATTTCTGGAATTATGGAAACACAGTGGATCTAATTTGAAAATTGAGAAGTTGCAGACAGATTTAGAGGCCTAGGTCATTTCATTTCTTTATGGTCTCAGTATATTCATTCACCTGGTGTTCCACATATTATTTTGCAAAGTCTTTCCAACAAATGAACTTCTAGGTGCAGCCCTCTGCAGATTTACCAAATACTACTTGAAACTGCTATCAATAGTCTCGGCTAATTAGTTCATTTGCTGCGACAAAGCTTCCAAAGAAACAGTAATTCCAAATGTCTTAAAAATAAAAGATACCAGGTCTAGCTTTAGTCTCATTTCTAAGCAATGTGAAGCTCCATAGACAGATGCTGACTCGCTAAGGACTGCAGTGTGTATAGATAAGGTCATAACAACTTTACTATTAGGTAATAGATTTACATACTTTTTAGCTGGGTTAAGGGCATTGGAACTAAAATTAAAATGTTTATCGCATTCAAGGTTCTTGTTTGGAGATTTAGAAATTTAGTATTTAGAATTTAGTGTTCTATATTTTTAATCATAAATTATTCAATTTTATAAGTTAATGTGTTTTCATTAAATTTGTTAGTGACAATGCCAGAAACATTTCATTGACCAAACGGCATTGACTGGGCAGTCATACCAAATTCTTACAGGCTCTGGTCTTCTTCCTCAGTCCTCCGTCAGACACTATCTTCAAGTGTGCAAATCATACAACAGAAAGGGGCTAAAACGTGATAGCCAGCACGCAGTTTAGCTCTGCTTTTGTTGAGGAAGAGAGAACTCTCCTGCCATGCTCGTTGCTTCCCTTGCTCCCGTCCTCCACGTAGGGCTAGACTTTACGGTTTGTTTAGCTCTGACAGGAGGACAGACTTGGGGGATGGTGAGGGCAGCTTAGTTTTGGAATGTAAATACATGTAGAGCTTGCCTCCTTTTGTTTAGCATCTCTTTAAACTAAGACAAAAAAAAATCAGTGAATGAATGAATAGCAGCATGGTGAAATACCTAAATGTTTGAGTTAAAATTTTTGGATGTTTGAAATCCTATTTGGACCCTTTTCCCAGATCCTGGTGCATTCATATGCACTCAGCGGGAAATCTCATGGAGATGCACATTTGGGCAGAAGGTCTTTGACGGTGCCTTTTTCTTAACTTGTGCCTTTTCTTCCATAGAAAAAAGTAATGGCTTAAGTCTGACTGAAAAACAGTCTTTTTTGTATGTTCCTTATACGAATTTACTTCTGGTTCACAGATCTTTACCCACCATCTATGTCTGCAATCCTTGGGTTTAAAATAGCATATATCCTACTACAGACTACAGGAAACGCCAAATTAAAGACTTAAATGCCACAGTGAAAAAGACAAAAGGTGACCAATTATCAATCAGTTCACTAAAGCTCAAATGTGCAATTCTCAGGGGAAAAGAGAAAAATATTCATTTGACGTAATTTTTACATCGTAGGGGCCAGTCTACTATCTGTGAGGCTCTGAGCCTTCTGCCCACTTTAAAGGGCGTTGCCTCTCATTTTCAATTTAAAAGTATCTGTGAATCTTGGTGGTTTACGGGGTCTGCCTGTCTGGGAAATGTGGAGATTTATTAATTTAACCCCTCAGCTTTGCTTCAGCCATTCTCCAGTCCCTTCCATTTCTCCTGAGTGTCTTTTGTCTCTTGCTTAAATTCTGTGGAAGGGAGCAAGAGGGAGAGGCTCTGGGGGTTAATGGACGGGTTAGAGAGCAGATGGAATGGGAAGGGAAGGAGGCCTTTTAAACCTACTTTTCAAAGGACCCCAGTTGCTGCTCTGGGCTCATTTTTCCATTCTGCCTGTTGGGAGGGTTTCTTTCACAGAGGCTCTGATTCCCCTGAAACTGCCGCTGTGTGCTCCTTCTGGGTGGTGTGGGAATGTCGACCTGGTCTGGTGACAGCACAGCTAGAAGTCAAGCTATCACAATAGCCAGGGCATCCTGGCTGCACCCCAGTCAATCAGAGAAGCTCGATTTGCCACTGGAATAGAAAGGCCTCTGTACCAGCCCCTGCTTGCCAGTGTAGTCTGATAGATGGTACCACACAGAAAATGCTAACGCACCCTGAGACCTCACTCCGCCTCTTCAGTTCATCTGAAGTTAATAAAAAGGACTGGCCAGGGTGTCCATGTTTGTATGTGAATAGACACACACTCTGTGTTAGATAATATGTCAGGCTGAAGTTATCCTCGGTGTTCAGGGGTGGGATTCAAAGGTCACATGTATTGATGAAAATTCCACACACATTAGTGTTCTCATTGTTGTAAAGCTATTTCAGTTCCAGCAGAGAGCCTGATGCTGCTCTGGGCAAAGAGATAGGTCAACTGAAGTACCAAGGCTTGAGGAAGAAGCTGGCAACTTCACCTGCTGTTAACCTGGTCAGCACTCATTTAAGGGGTGGTTATTCCTATCAGAAAGCGATCTCTCTTCATTCTGAGGAAGTTGCTTTAAGCAGGAGCAGGTGAGATAGGAGTCTGTAAATGTAAAACAGGGACAGTATTTTCAGAGAGCCAGGGACCCCTAAAGCAGTAGTTCTGAAAATGTTATTGCTGGAGGCAGGAAAACCCAAAAGAGCTCTGCTTCCTGCTTCTCCCCATGAGCACATCTGCCTAAAGGCTGTTCATGACCATGGACTGGCCCTGAGGGGACATGTGGACACCTGTGTGTGCAACTCGAGAGACCAGCTGGTCCTCTTCCCCACACCTCACCCTAGAGTCCGCCATAAGTACTCTAAAAATCTGCAGACTGCCATGGTGACACAGGGAAGAGCTCTGTGTGTCAGAGGCCAGCCTGATGTACATAGTGAGACCTTGCCTCAAATTTTAAAAACAGCCACCCCCCCAGCCGCCAGGAGCTTGATGACACCTATTTCCTGAGAACCTTCCCTTCCATCTGCTGTTCAAGAGTTCAGTATGTACTTTCATTCCCTCCTTCTTTCTTCCTCTCTCCTTCCCATGCTCCCACATATGAATCTGTAATGAATTTCTCACTAGAACTCAACCCTTGGTGGTCTGTGAATTTCATTCTTCTGGTTCTCTAAGCAAGAACCCAAAAGCCACTGGCTCCAGGTGGCTTTGGTAGCCATTGGGTATTTCAGGACCCTAACTCTCTAAAGAATGTTCCATCCTTCTCAAACATATCTTAATATTCCTGTATTCATACCCTCAAGATACTAATTAATGTTTGGCTACTCAGAGAAGCGTGAGTGCTGAGGCCATATCAGCACACAGGCTGTACCATGCACGGGTTGGTCACTGTGATAGTTCTCTATTTGATAGTCCTCATGCAGTGTCTGATGAGTTCCCTCATCCACTCACTCTCCACATACTGTGTCTCACAAGGACTACTCAGCAGAGTGGCAAGTGTTTGGAAGACACTGAAACAAAACAAGATGTAAAATCAGAAATGGTGCATTGTGCTTGCCTGTAATCTTAGCATTCTAGAGGCTTTGGCAGGAGAACCAGGAGTTCAGGTCACAAGGTCCAGGCCAGCCTGGGCTACCTGAGACTTTGTCTCAAACAAAGAAAGGAAGTGCACACACACACACACACACACACACACACACACACACTCACCCTATACCAAGCTATATTTTCTCTCACTTGAAGAGAGCAGAGGACAGAACAGTGTGGTAGTAAGGTGGGATAGGACTCACAAGTGATCTCATAGGAAAATCATTTTCTGTACCTGCCTGTGTTTAAAAACATCTTCACGCCGGGCTTTGGTGGTGCACGCCTTTAATCCCAGCACTCGGGAGGCAGAGGCAGGCAGATCTCTGTAAGTTCGAGGCCAGCCTGGTCTACAAGAGCTAGTTCCAGGACAGCCTCCAAAGCCACAGAGAAACCCTGTCTTGAAAAAAACCAAAAAATAAAAAATAAAAACATCTTCACAACTAAGTGAGGAAAAACAAGGAAATCATCACATCTGCATTTGAGATGCATGGAAGAAGGTGGGAAGGACAGTTTTGCACTATCTCAGTAGTTCCCCTATCTGTAATATGGTATGAAAAGAGATACTGTGGAAGCAGCTGGCAATAAATTTAGGACTTTTTCTTGAACCATAACACCAAGCCCACCACAATAAACATCTAGTAATGAGCAGCCTCCTATAGCCTCTGATTGCAGACCACCACTTCTAAACTGAGCTCCAGACATGCCCCAGTGTCAAGAAAGAACAACTTCTTTCAGAATGCATTTAATCTTTACTCTGGCTAAATACAGACAGCCATTGAGCTCTTGACAGTCCCCAGTGGAAGCAGGCCTCAGGACTGTATCAGCCTCAGTTGCCGTGTATTTCTAGCTCAACATTGTGCCAGCTTCTGTGGCCATAGAATTCCAGACTGGTGCCATGGTAATCTCAGACTTAGGGATGACACCAGATGGCCTGCCCAGAAACCTTTGACATGATTACTACTGATGGCCATTCCCGGATAGAGCCAATTTTGAGAATTGGCATGAGCTCTTCTTCTGGTGCACAGATACAGGCCTATAACCACAGAAACAAGAGTGTCCAGGGAAACATGTCACTAGGTGGACAAACTACTGCCAGTGATTACCTTAAAGAAATGGAGATGGATAAAGTGCCTGACAAAGAATCCAAAATCAGGGAACTCCAAGGAAATGCAGAGACACCCTTGTTCTGTGCATAAATCTATAATAAATATTGTGTTTAGTATTAAGGCAAACCTAAATATGTAATCATCTTAAATTTTTCCTGTGTCAGTAGTGAAATGATGAAGGTAGCGGTATTTAAAAGCCTTCTTCTAATGTTAAATCCCACTGTTCTAATATCCACAAGCATTGAAGATTTTAAAATTTAATTCCAAACTACCTAAACTTTGACTTAATTTTTAAAAAGTATCACATGGATGATTTTTCAAATGAATATCTAGGGCCAGGCATATAGCTCAGTAGTACTTACTTGCATAGAATGTGTAAGGCCCCTAGGTTCCACATTCTGCACTAAAAAATATCTTTTCCTCTTAAAGTCTGCCTTGCATACTTGTAATTTGAAAAGTGAAATTAACTTTTTATCATTAATTTTAAACTTTGTTTTGTTTCTCATGTAGCCTGTTTTTCTGTATCTTAGCTTCCACACGGTTAGTACACGTTAACGCAAGTCCTCAATCATTCAAGGTAAAAGTTATTGTCTTTGGAGTGCGAAGGAAGCAAATAAGAGTCAGGGAACTGAAACCAACACAACAGAAACCTCAACTGGATGCATGTAACAACAAAAACCAATTCAATGAGCATGAATGTTGGCAACTCATGAATCTTCACTTGTAGAGACTGTGATGTGTGCCTATCTAAAGGAATGAATAATGTCCCTTATATATCTTCCAGAGCTATAATTTGATTTTATAACATGTACATAACACTTTAGGTAGTCATATAAACAACACATTTTAAATCAATGGAGTATTTTCCTGTGTTTTATTTGTGTATTTATGTGCATGTGCATATAGGCATGCTACAACTCCCGTGTGGAAGTTGGGAGACAATCAGTGGCAGTCAGTTCTTAACTTCCACCCTGTGAGTCCCAAGAATCAGCTCCCATCAGGCTTGGCTACCCACTAAGCTATCTCAGTGGTCCCTATGATTATATTTATACAACGTGATTTTGTTAATAACTGTAGAGACTTGCAGAGACTGTAAATTTACAGTCTCCTTAAATTGGTTGTTGATTAAAATAATAAAAAAGCTTAAAGATCTTTTGACACTACAGCAAAGTCAGTTTAGTAACATTTCCTCTGCTGCCTTAATGGAGAGATTTGTTTCAACCTTCCCTTCCCAAATTTTTAACCAGGCAAATCTTTTTTTCTTATATAATTAAAGCATAATTAATAATTTTCTTCTTACTTCTTCCTCTAACCTCTCCCGTGTGGAACCTTTCCCACTCGCTCTCAAATTCATAGCCTCTTTAATTATTATTGCTACATATGTGTATAATGAATAGATATAGAAGTACAGCTTGCTGAGTTTGTTTAGTGTTGCTTATGTGTATATGGTTTTTAGGGCTGAACACTTGATATTGGCTAACCACTTAGGGAGCTCATCCCTGGAGAAGGTTGATTCTCCCTCAGCAGTCATTAATTTCCTTCACTTCGGTGTGGGCAAAGCTTTAACTTTGGCTTCTGAAGGTGTCTTTGGTTAAATGATTTCTTAGAAAGTAGTTAAAAGTGGAATTCATGGGCTTTCTCATTTTGACCACTAGATCAACTTTCTTCTACTGATGAGGAATACTATTTTCAAATACTTGCACCTTTTTTCTATTGTTTTAAAAAATGTTACAGCTAAACAAATGTGCTTATTTTAAGAAATGTACACATGGGGACTGGGTGGTGGCAGAGATGGTTCTTGGCTGCTGCTCTTCCAAAGGACCTGGATGCAATTCCTAGCCTCTATCTGGCAGCTTATAACCACCTGTAACTCCATGTCCAGGGGGATCAGATGTCCTCTTGAAGCCTCCTGGGATACCAACCATGTATCATACACCCATACAAATAAAATAAGACATCAACTTCTTAAAAGTAAAGATAAAGGAAATGTACATGTGGAAATAGGTCTAGATCACATGGAAAGCTTATTGTAATTGTGTAATTCACCTTCCTTGGTACCATATCACTGTTGTTATAGTCTATAAAGCAATGTGTATAACACTGTGGAGTGGAGAAGTGTTCACAGTATATGTCCATGTATTTATATTTACCTGCAGCTTGGGTATCTTGCATGACTTCCCGTGTGTGTCAAGGTCAAACACCCTTTCTGTTTCAGATCTGAGCATCTGTGGTTCAGATGCTCCTTGCAGCATCTTCAGCCCTCTGGATAGTCTAGCATCTGTCTTAGAATTTGACCTTTAATTGTTTCTTTAGAATGTTTAATATCAGCTACAGTCTTTGTTAGAGTTCATGTGTTTCATCCTTTTAGTTCTATTTATGGCTCTCTCCCTCCTCCACTTTTTCCTTCCTTCTGATTCTGGGGAATTCCTGGGATTAGTGAAATAATATATGAGATCATTTCTTCAGAGGCCAGCATCATCGTTTGGTGGCCTTAGTATTGAACATCAGTTGCTATGGTTTTATTTAGTCTGTGGTTACCCTGATCCAGATAAGGGTTAAAACTAAGACCAGAAACTGAGGAGGCTGTTCAATCTGACCGTGAAGTGCTTATTGTGTAAGCACTGGGACCTGATTTTAATTCCCAGGGCCTATATTAAAAAACTGAACATGCCAACTTGTGCTCTTTATCCCAGGTCTGGAGAGGCACACAGGGGGATCCCTAGCACTTGTTAGCAGTGAGCTCTTGGCCAACAGAGACTTTGTCTCCAAAAGCAAAGTGGATAGTACTTCCTGGGGAACAATGTCCCCTCACCTCCACATGCATGTACACACATACGTGCTCACACACAATGACAAATCAGTGTCTTCCAGATAACTGAGGTCGGTTTTCTTGTCTGGCCAACCGAATCTGTACATTCTTCCAATGGAGGCATATTTTATCTTACTAGAGAAATTAAAATATCTTGCAGTGACAGCATCAATTAGATCACTGCCTAACTTAGTGCTTTTTTTAGAGCAATGTGTTCAGTGTTTTCCGTTTACAGCTTATCTGTGGAAGAATCGGTCTTGTTTTCCTTTAGGACGTGGTCTTGGCACTTTTAAAGTAAATTGCTAAATGTAAGGTGACGGCTGTGCTTTCACTGTGTGTGCATTGTCTAACAGCCAGCCTCCTCTCCTGGCTACTTTGAGCCTTGGTGAATTTACCCCAAAAGAAAGAACCTAAATGGGGTGGTAAGTTTTTTTTTTCTTTAAGGAAGGCTTTCCTTTTTAACTCTGGGTCTTCTAAAAGAATGCAAATTACTTCTAACCAGTCCTGGTTCTCTCCATTTGAAGATGTAAATATTTGTCTTTATCGCATCCCCACCCCCACCCGGACCCCTGTTGTTCCCTCCTTACCCCTGCCCACTCCCCACTGTGAAGGAAGACCGAAGAGAATCTCCAGTCAACCCTACTCCCCTTTTCCCTCACCTCAGCTCCAGGGTGGGCTGGAGGCTGAGGAAGAACCCTTCATTTACTTTTGTTTGAAGTTGTGATGACTGAAGCTGTTGCAACATCACTAAGTCTGTGAGATGTTCTTTTCAGCCTGCATGCTGTTTCCACAGACCTGAGAACCCATTCATGGCATATAAGGCTGATACTGAACCTCAACTTTTAACACATTATTTGCAGCATTTGACTTAATGAAGTTACAAGCCTCAATAGTACAATGATTATTGTTCCCGCAACAAAGCAGCCTGGTCCTTGCTAAGTTCCCTCTCCTAGGCTAAAGACAAGGCAGTTTATGCAGCCAATCCCATTGGGTTATAAGCCTTAATGCTATGATAGAGGAGAACTCAGGACAGTGTCTTCTGAAACAGGTATTAGCAAGTATGATACAAAGCGTGAAAGCACAGGACATCGCACACCAAACAAATTAACACTGGTGGGTAATGATGCTCTTTTAAAAAGCATAGGTCTACCTTTAAACAAATAAACTAAATGATAGAAGTGTATCATTTTTATGGAGAGCTAATGACTAGTAATTTTGGCTGATCAGTGAAGAAAAACAATAGTGACAAATCTAAAGTTCAAGACAATAGTATCTTCTCAATTGATTTAAAAAGTTGAAAGCAACTTTTGGTTGTGCTTGGACAGTTCAACAATGATGACTAAGACAGAGAAATGCAAAAAGAGCTTTTATTTAGGCTACCACATATTAGTAGGAATTAAGAGGGGTGTGTGTATTGTGTGTGGGGATGTGCATATTTATAATTCGCAAGTATCTTTTTTTATTTTACAAACTTGGAAGATTTGTTCATACTGAACTATACATGTTGCTAGGCTATACTAATGATGTTCAGGCCATTTTCAGAACTTCGAGGTACCTTATATAGAATTAATTTTTATTGTTTGTCTCGCATTTAAAGGAAAATATCTCTCATTCAGACACAAGAATGAAATGAAAATGTCACATTATGTAATAGAGATGCAAAATTGTCTCCAATTAGTGATAGCAACTTGCTAGCAAGCTAACTTTTCACCTAGAGTGAAAAGAAGACAGATTCATCAAAAGAATTCTCTGGAAAAGTTGACAAAGATTTGGGGAAAATGTCAAAAACAAAGAGTTAGCCCAGGGACTGGGAACAAGCTCCAGAGTTTCTCTTGCTCACATGACAAAGTAGCAATCAAAATACACCCCTGTGACTTGTCACATCTGGGAGAAATGCCTCAGTCGCTGAAGGGATAGTCCCTGGCTTTGGTGAAGAAATGAGCAAACATGACAGTGTGAAGAAAAGTCCTAGTTACTGACCAGAGGCTGTGTTCCCGGACTCTGAGAACTTTGCCTTGTGTGATGCCAGGAACACAGAGGTCAGGAGTGTGACGTGTTTGTTCTGTGCTTCTAAGTTTTGGACATCAGAGCCCAGTGCTTTGGGTGCAAAGGTTTGACCCTCCACACCGTGTTCACAGTCTTTTTCATGGCAGTACTACATCAGCATGTTGGGAGTTGGAATTTGAAGGCAGCCATGTACCATGTGCCCCCATCCACCTTTCTTTTTTGTTTGTTTGTTTGTTTGTTTGTTTGTTTTTCGAGACAGGGTTTCTCTGTGGCTTTGGAGGCTGTCCTGGAACTCGCTTTGTAGACCAGACTGGCCTCGAACTCACAGAGATCCGCCTGCCTCTGCCTCCCAAGTGCTGGGATTAAAGGCGTGCGCCACCAACGCCCAGCCCCATCCACCTTTCTTAAGAGGACACAATTTCCTTTTCTCATCCCTTTGCCCTCATTCCTGTTAAGAAGTTACTTGTCATGGTCAGAGAGTTTGAAAACTTTGATTTTTTTATATTTCTAGGATGGCTGCGCAGATTCTTTGGAATGTAAAAGTATTTAAAGATTTATATCCAGAGGTGTATGTGAAATGGTACCTCAGTGATAGCCCAGAAATAACTGGGCTAATGTGTGTACCTTGGCACCAGGCGCCTAGATGGGAAGGAGTTGATTAGGACTCAGATATGACCTAAACAACCATAATCAGTGAGATTTTCTTTATGTATCTATGTGCATACACACACACACACACACACACACACACACACACACACACACACACACTAGGGATGGTGCGAGCTTTGGGGCCTTGCAGATGGTATGTAGATAACCCCCAACCCATTACCGCAATGAAGTGTTCTGAAGAATGATAAAATAATTCATCAGTAAATGAAAACACTTGTGGCAAAAACTGATTCATGATTGACCGTGTGTGCGCCTTGGAGATTTGCAGCCTGTTCACAGGGTGAGTTACTTAACCTCGATGTTCCTGAGTTTCCTTGAATGCACTATGGTGGTACCTTGTTGATTTTTCTGTGTGAATGTAATGAATTAGCACATATGAAGTGCTTAGAATGTGCTCAACAGTAGTCAAGTTCGTTCTTGGTACCACCTAAATGCCAAGGAGATGACAAGAACATCAGTTATCACCGGGGAGTGTTTTAAGATGACAAGGACGTCAGTAATTGCAGGGGAGTGTTTTATGTCAAAGTGCAGAAATGGAAGGCTAGTAAGGCTTCCATGTAGGGCTAGGAAGACCCTGGCAGAAGGGATGAATGAGAGATTGTATTCACATCTGTGTCATGTTGTCTGTAGGTTTATTTGTTCTTTCTTGTGTCATAGTTAGGCGAGGAAGCCTGTGTGTTTCTTACTTTACTAGCATTTGCTTCCTGCTTCCTGGTTGCTTTTAAAGCAGGGGGCACGATAAAGATGTTGCTAAGTTTCTGAAGGCTAGTTCCAAGCCTAAGACAACATATCTGTTCCAACTGACATCACTTTGCCTCTCTAGACTGAAGAAATACAAACATCACAGGTGAATTCTTCTGCAGCTTAAAAGTCTGTTTCCATAGTTCCAGCATTGTTTGGAGACAAACAGTTCGATTTCTAAGGGAATTGTCAAAATTCTTCTGAAGACTTCCTGCATAATCATGGATCCTCTATATGTTTGTTCATTTTTTTAATTCACTAAATAAAACGCATATTTTGAGAAATAGCTAGGCAATAAGTATAACTGGTCAGGTTGTAATGGAGCTAGGAGGAAAACTGTGGTACCTGCTTGGGATTCGTAGTCCCATTGATAAAAGAATTTAGGATTTGACTCAAGCTGAAGCTTTAGAACAATTTTATTAGAGTTTAGAAGAATCACAAGCTGTAAATCTCACCAAATGGCTGGAAGAGAATGGAAAAGAGACGGGGGGGATAAAGTGCTATGCCATTTAAGTTAAACTGGCATGGAAGTCAACCTTGTGGCCAACCAAGGAGCTGCATGATGGGGAGGGAGGGAAAAGAGGAAAGTAAGCAGGTCAGGAAAAGCACACTTACAAAAGAGATAAAGGGAAAAGAAAGTTATGCTCTGCTGTGTAATTCAGAAAACCAGCAGACTTACAAAGTTTCATGGCTGCACCTCCTCGTAAGATAGCACTTGTGGAGGCTGGAGATCTGGGAAAGAAGATACATCCTCAGCCAGGCAGTGGTGACACATGCCTTTAATTCCAGCACTTGGGAGGTAGAGGCAGGCGGATCTCGGTGAGTTCGAGGTCAGCCTAGTCTATAAAGCGAGTTTCATGACAGCCAAGGCTACACAGAGAAACCCTGTCTTAAAAAACCAAGAGAGAGAGAGTAGGAAAGAAGGAAGGAAGGAAGGAAGGAAGGAAGGAAGGAAGGAAGGAAGGAAGGAAGGAAATACATCCTCTTTTGTGTCTCTTTAGCATGACTTAAGGAGAACTCCCCCCAGGGTGGGGGTGCAGTCCTCCTTTCTGCCTTCCTGAGTGGTGGTCCCTTCATTGGCATGCCCAAGTGATATATAAATTTCCACCCAGGCCAGAGAAGGAAACAGTTTTTCTTTAAAAAGTGTTGTAGTTATGTCACTTATGGTTCTTGCTAGAATATGAAGCAAAAACATATATCTTCCTTCATAGTGCTGTGTAGTTATTCCATTCTTGTATTTTCAGTGTCTCACCTTTAGGTAAGACTTCACGGTACATACCACATTGCCTTCTGTTGTGTAGGAGTCACCCCATAGTTCAGTTACCTGTGGTCATTGGTGCCCCCAATATATTAAATAAAAAGTTCCAAGAGCAAGCAGTTCTCAAAATTCTAAATCGCACCACCCACCTACCTCTATCAAACTCTCAAATGTGATCAACCTCTTGTCCATTGTATCTTTGCCTTGTCTCCTGTCCTTCTGTTAGCCACGCAACAGCCATCTCAGTCGCCGGATCAAGAATTCAAGTGTTTTAACAGCAGAGAAGATGCTTAATCCAGAGAGAAACTGTAAAGTGCTTCCTCTAAATAAAAAGCTTGGAAGTTCTCAGTTCAGTATTTAACCCAAAAGAATTAGATGTTTGCTACACTCCATGGTAAGAATGAATCTTAGTTACATCCATAAAATTGTGAAGGAAAAGGGGGAAAATGTGAGGAAAGGAGAAATTAATGCCAGCTTTGCTGTTGCACCTCATAGTGCCTGGGAAGTGCTTGGTTAAGACAGAAATGCATTGGGTCACGGAGTTTCGTGCTGTCTGCAGCTTCAAGGCATCTGTTGATGGCCTTGGGATGCATCCTCCCAGGGTAAGGGGAGGATATTGTTTGCAGTTTCCAAAACAAACTAGTTCATGAACTGCATTGTGAGGGACCCTGAGAGCCCATTTGCCTTTTTGGAGTATGTCTTAAAACCCTTGCCCTCTGCCAAAACCCCTGAGCTGCAAACTCAGAATTTTTCCACATCCGGACTCCAGACTACTATCTACCAGCAGAGCATTTTCCATTGAGTACTTAGCGCCAGCCCCTCTTGCTCATTTACATTATCGAGATCTGACTTGGGACTTCTCTTTGGGCTTTCTTATAAATCAGTATCTGACTGGTCAAGAGAAACTGACTAAGGTACCTAAAGTAACTAATATTGAATGTGACTAGAAATTCATAAACATAGATCTCAAGCAGAAGAGGAGACCTGCAATGCAGGGTTTGTCAGTGCTGTGGAGAAATTTGCAACTATATGCATCTGTTAGCGATCAGCATCCTGACTTAATAGGCAAGTTTAAAATTGCTGATTACCGATGTGCTTCTGATTCCTTCTTGCAAAACAGATGAGTAGTTCTTGCCCAAAATTCGTTCCAAATCCTATTTTTTGGCAGCATGCTAGGTTTAGTCAGTGTGAATAGAGTATGCTTTCCATGTCTTGATGATTCTGCCTAAAATATCTCAACACAGTGTCCATTTGGTCTTTCTTAGGTTATTACCGCTAATGTTAAACATCAACAACTTCTTTTAAGCTATTGAAAACAATTGCAACTGAGACTCTTACAACCTTTCCGACATCTCCGCAAACCCCATTTCCTCTGGTCATTTCCCACTCCTAAATGCCCAACAGTTATCCTTTCAGCTCAAGTCCCTTCCGCCTCAGCCACTGCCTTTTAGTTTCAGGTCCCTCTATTAAGTCAGAGGACAACCAGATAAAAAGAGGTTTTATTATTAAATCGACTTTCACTTATTTCCTGTGCCCTGGATCTTCCTTCTCCTCTAGTAGCCAAGGACACACTTCTGAGTTTTTTATCTTGTGCTTGCCAAAATGGGAAAACTGTTGAACCTGGAGTCTTATAAGACACTTAATCAATTCATGTTTTACATAAAATGATATTTTTATTTTATTTATTTTTTGTCTATGCATGTCTGCAGTGTGCTTGTGTGTGTGTGCATGCGTGCGTGCGTGCGTGCGTGTGTGTGTGTGTGTGTGTGTGTGTGTGTGTGTGTGTGTGTGTAGTGTGTGCCCACGTGCCCATGCGGGCCTGCCACAGAAACCATGTGGACCTCAGAGAACAACTTTCAAGAGTCACTTCTCTCCTTCCACCATGCTGCCAGTAAACAGAACTCGGTGACAGGACTTGCACAGCAAACACTTTGCCCAATGAGCCATCATGCTGGCCCATGAATGGCTTTACAGTGTTCATTGTCTCACAACCACAAACGCGAACCAGATGAAGAGCTGGTTTGCTAGGGTAGATCTGAGTGGTAGGATATAAACTGCACCCTCAGACAGAGCCTTCGATGGACCAACATAAGAATCTAGCAATAATGTAAGACAAAACTGTCCTCAGAACCTAAGATGGAGCTAGGTCAGTTACTATGCCTGGACCGCCAGAGGCTGCTATCTGCTTTTGCTCCCACTGAGAGATAAGCATTCGAGGGTGTTGCCTTAGTCATTTGTTGATTCAAATGAAGCATTGCATGAAGCACCATTCAACCCTTAGGAAAAGTGAGTTACCGTGTTTGGAATCTAAGATGCTGGAACGGTAAACTTTGAAAAAATGCTTTGATGCTCAGATGTAACAAAAGTTAAAAGAAAATAAAGCCGTTACAAAACAAACCTAATACCCCACCACTATCATTGCTTCATAATACAAAGTGTTTCTTCTCACAAACAAATAAGGAAGAAGACGTTCTTTTTGTAGCTTGCCATAGCAAGAGGAGTGTGACAGTTTTTATAGTGTTGGGGGAAACAAGAGCAGCTGTCATCACAGTTACCTCACTGAAGTTAGGTTAGGTTTTGCAAGTGTCTGGCTTTACAGATGTAGGTAGAGGCCTTCTGTGCATACTGCCTTCCTCTAGGGTGCACATGAGACAGACATGGAAACTCTTGTCGAGGGAGAATTTATCACAAGGAGTAGTGTGTTTAGTACCCAAGTACGCAAACCCGTTTGTGAGAGGAGCCTATCACAAAATGGAAATATTCTCATTTAAGAAGCCAGCTTGAAATGCCATGAAAAGTATGATGGTAACACTTTTCAGTCTTACTCTGCTCAGGCCCCAGACTTTACTTGCAGGACACAAGGCCCAAGGTGAAATCACTAACAGTTTCAAGGCTGAGGTTGCTCAGAGTTCAGAGGTAGCATGTGCAATGCCCTGGGTTCAAGCCTCAACATCACTACCAACAACAGAAAGCCCAGGCTAGTGACCACAGAGCACTTAGCATAGAACACTTCTTGGCCTGGGTCCCTTTCAAAAGTAGGGGCCTGTATTGACATGCAGGGGATTTGTATACTTCCAAAGTCAACCTTGGACACAGGTGCAATCCTTACAAGACCTACCATGCCACCATGAAACCCCTTTTCAGGGAAGAGAGATTGAGTAAGTTTGTACAAATCAAACATTAAATAGATGTGTTATGGAATTTGGTTTGGATTGGAGTTGGGATTATTTCTTATATGGGAAGAGAACAAGATATAAAAATGTAGAGCAAGTATAGACTGGGAGAGAAATACTGACTGGTACACACTCCAAAGGTAGGCTGGCGTATTAAACCTCATTTATAGAACTTTCCATCCTGGATCTTAGATACCACTCAGAAAGATGGGCAGCTACCCTCCGGGGGCTTTTGTTTCGATTTCTAATGGATTTGTCTATTTTTAATTTGCTTCTATTTTTAATTTGCTTTGGAAAACCACCTTAGAAAAGGGCATTTCCAGTCATATCCCATGGTCCAGTTTGTGAATGGAGGGTCTCAGCTCTCTGAGGAAGGTAGGTGCAAGCTACAGTTACCTGTAATTGGCCCAGACTCTTGCCTTGCATGCAACATAGACTTAGGCATGGAAGAAGCTGGCCTTAAGTCTTTCTTTCTTGTTGACTGGACAGATGTGTTAGTGAGCTTCCTACCACATCTTAGATACCTAAGATGAGGCCCTTATGAAGAGAATTGGTTCATGCTAGCTTGTAGCCTATCATAGTTGGAAGGATATCTTAGCAAAGAAAAGGAAGGGGGCTGAGGTCCCACTTTTCCCTGCCAGCCACCCCCCCCAGTGAACTAACATTCCCCATAAGCCCTATCTCCTAGAGTTCCCATACCTCCCAGTAACTGGAGCTGCCATCATCCCTTTCATACATGGAATTTGGAAGTCATCCTACTCCACGCTATAACAATGACCTTGTGGAAATTTTTAGCCACTCAGAGAACCTTCAAATTCCAGTGTTATGTAATAATTACTGCGTTTTCTTCATAAGATGAATGAATTTACAGTATATATTTATGTATACTCCTGTGTACATTATGTATTGCAGACTCTGAAGCTAGTATTATTGATTCAGTTTTGTTTTTTGATGCTGCCACTTCTAACTGGATAAATAGTCTAGAGTTGTAGCTCAGCGCTTAGAATCTGACCTGAGTCCAGTCCCCAGAACCATATTAGAAGGCACTAATTTAGAAAAACCTTCATCTTGAAGGAAATAAATGTTTGGATCTGTCCAACTTGTAGCCTATGGAGCAGTCATTATACTGTCGTCTGCACTTGAGACCCAAATTTGAGGCACACATTACAAACACATCTGCTTATTTTCCTGCTCCAGATGTCTTAACATTATGGCACATCTGTCTAGATTAGTGGCCATGTCAGTTTCTCATTCTCCGAAGTTTCAATTCTCATGGAAGGTGATTATTTGTCTCTTTTGGTACAATCTCACTGTCTTCTATTGCTATGACCAAAAGCATGGGGAGGAAAGACTTTATTTTATTTCATGTTACTTATTCATTCCTCTCCCCCTTCACCTCCCTTCCCTCCCCTTCCCTCCCCTTCTCCTCCTTCCTTCCTTCCTTCCTTCCTTCCTTCCTTCCTTCCTTCCTTCCTTCCTTCCTTCCTTCCTTCCTTCCTTGACAGACTGTCACTATATAATCACTTGACTGGCCTGGAACTTGCTATGTAGACCAGGCTGTCCTGGAACTCACAGAGATCAGATCCACCTGCCTCTGCTTCTGAAGTTCTAGGTTTAAAGAGTGTGCTACCATGCTAGACTTACTCTTTCATCCAGAGAAGTCAAGACAGGAACTAAAGCAGAAACTATGAAGGAGCACGTCTTACAGACTTGCTCAGCCTGCATTCTTACCACACCCGGGATCACCATCTCAGCTTTGGCACCACCCACAATGGACTGGGCCCTCCCACATCAATCATCAGTTGAGAAAATGCCCTACAGACTTGCCTACAGTCAATTCCCTCAAGGCATTTTCTCAATTTTAAGATTTCTTCTTCCCAGATGTACCCAGCTTGTGTCAAGTTGACCTAAGAACTAGCCACCACACCCTCTGACAGTCTCACATGTACCTTAGTAGTAGGAGTACAGATGTATCAGGTATTGTTGTAGATGGGCTTGGTGTTCATGGCATATATCAGGTTCCTACCAGCACTACATACAGCTAGTGACCAGAAGAAAGTTTTATCAGAAGATCAAAACCCATAACCAGGAGTCATTGTGTTCAGTTTCCATGGGAAACAGGCAGCAGAGGTAGTTTGAAGGTTTGTTTCTTTTCCTTGACTTGAAAGTCTGCTGCTCAAGTCTTCTCCAAACTCAAAGGCAGGGAAAAGCGAAGGAAAACAGAGAACTGTGGTTCGAAATGGCTCTTTCTGCTGTGCAGTTCCTGCTCATTGATGTTCTCTAAGGATGGTCCTCAATCCTCGTGGGTACAGAGGTGACAGGAGCTGCTCTCTGAGGTCTCCGATGGCCAACTGCCAACGCTACTCCCCCTCTCTGCCCTACTCGCTCAGCTCACACTTATTTTATGTACATTTCTTTTGCTTGTTCTCATGTTTCTAGGCTTATTTTGGCATTGTACGCTTGTTGTTTTTGTTGCTTTTGTTCCCGGGAGAGGGTCCTGTTATATAGCCCATGTTAACCTAGAACTCACAATCCCCCACTCGCACTTCCACCTCACCCAGCAACCGCTGCTTCCCTTTAGCTTCTGTTTTCATTCTTCCTCTATTCATCTCTCTTCCTCCCTGGCTCTTGAGTGCAGACACCTGTCAGATTTGAGTCCGGAGTCCCGCCCCTTCCCTGGTACTTTCCACGTCTCCTCTCCTCTCCTGACCACATTTCAGTGATGCTGTCTCTCACTCTCTTCTCACTGCCATCTAGGTGTCCCCAGACTGAGCCTTACATGACTATTCCTGTGCTGCCTTTACCTCAGCACCTCTCTTCACTAAATAGACTCATTTCCACCTGGAATTTATTCCTCTCCTCAACCTGTCCCTGCAGTTTCAGGTATGACCCCTTCCTAGTTGGTACTATCCCCACACACACACACACACACACACACACACACACACACACACACACACACACACACACACACACACACATCCACACTAAAGATCTTCTGTGTCTTGTTAATTCTTTCACAGCATGAGCTAACATCAGATCGTCTATTTGTAACCACTGTGTCTAGCACAGTGCCTTTAACCTTGTCGCTCCATTACTGACCAGGTAAATGATTCTGAATTGATACTGGGCAGTGTCCTGGGTCTCAAGTTGAGTTTCATGCCCTCATCTCCAAGAAAGTTTTCTACTTCCATGCTTTTCCATCTCTTAACCTGACCTGTAGACTTCTGCCAGAGTTGTCCTCCTGAAACACAGAAGGTGCTCAACACCAGACTTTTAAATCTTACTCACAACCCCAGGAGTTGAAGTACAGTGCCTTATATACAGTAGCCAGTGTCAGGGATACTAAACTCACCTGGAGCAGAGTTAAAAGGAAGGCAGGAGACATGATGGGTGATAGATTAAAAGGAGGATTAGAAGGATAAAAAGCAAGAAACCAAAGGGCTGAGGCCAGCTTTCTGTCTGTAAACAATTCACTCATCCTGGTGTTTGACTGGATGAAAGCTTAGATTTTCATTAATGTCCATGGACACTTTTTTTATTAAAAGAGAGAGACACATTTAATAATGAGGAAAACAGAAAGAAAATGGTTGCAATCCTCTTTACAAGTGCCTTCACAAAGTCTTTGTCCAGCCCAGTTTCAGAGCCAGGAGGTACCTTAGTGGATTCCACTCCTCATGCCTACAGACTGGGAAACTGAGGCAGGAGGCATTTAAGTGGCTTAGCTAGCTAATGGGAGAACAATGGTCCTCTTCCAGCATATTCACTAAGAAATCCCATTTTCCTTTTTCCATAGTGTCCAGGTCAGTATTTAAGGTGATGAGTTATAGTAATTAACCTGCTGCTCCTTTGAGAACTTGGCACTGAACAATCTTTACAAAAATTCACATTAGGACTGAAGGACTCAGCATGGTGAGAAATGGATTAGTTCTTTTCAGGGATTTTTGTTTTATTTCATTTTGTTTTGTGTGTGTGAGAGGCTTCCGGTCAGGTGCTCAGGAATTATTTTTTTGAGACAGGGTCTCTTTGTTGGCCTGGACAAAACCAAGTAGACTAAAGGGCTGGCCAGCAAGCCCCAGGGATCTTCTTGTTTCTGTTTCCCAGATGCTGGGTTTACAAGCAATGTCCCAACCACACTTGACTTTATCAATAGGAGATCCTGTGATTGAACTCGAGACCTCATCCTTGTGAGGCAAGTAAGTGTCTTTTACCAACTGAGCTCTTTCTTTAACACCTTCACGTCCATTTCTAAGTCGGTAAAGCAGAGAGATGTGAAGTCGATGTGATTAAAGTGGAGGTGAGCAATACCTACGGCTCTGCCCCCAGTGGCTCCTCTTTCCTCTCTTGTAATGGCCGAGGAAGTATTGAGAAGTTTTGACCTGTGAATGAGACCATGCATCAACTGTGGATGCTCCTCCGGCCCGTGTTGGCAGTCACTTGCTGAGGAGGGCTGTGCTGCCACATGCTTGCACTCTTGCTTCGTCTCTGTTCTGGTTCTTGGGTTTCTTCACCAGAAGCCTCCTCTCTAAAGTGTCACACCAGTCCCAGAGGACACTTTCTACAATCCCTCCCCCTTGCTGTGGACCCCAGCTAGGAGGCAGGCCTGAAGTCGAGCAAAAGTCTAAGTGAAGTGTGATCTTTGCCCGCTTCCCTCGAGTAGCAAGCCTGCGTGTACACCTCCCTCAGAAGGAGCCATGAGGAGGCAATGCTAAACCTAGTTATTAAGATGCACTCCCTGTACACACACCTCTTCTCTTACAGGTTTCTATTTGTATAGATTATTGTATAAAGTAAAGGATCTAATGAGGACAGGCTCATGTACGTCATGTATTTCCAGCACGCTCACCACCCATTCTCTCTTTCATCCTCTTCCCCAATGCTACTCCCTTTCCTCTTCCTGAAAAGTCTCCCTTCTACTTTCATGTATTTCTTGAATTCTGTATGTTGTATATGAGAAATATTATGTCATGTTTGTCTTTCTCAGTCTGACTTAGTTCACTTAACATGAGGGATTCCAGTTCCATCCATTTCTTTGGATGAGTGAAGCTTCATTTTATAAATAATTGCCCAATACCTTTACCCACCATCCATTACTAGGCCCCTTGGTTCAGTCCAAGTATTGACTACCGTAACTAGCACACACCTCTTGAACTGTATATGAAGCTTAAACATGCCTCACCATTATTTTGTTTTTATTTCTCTTTGGAGATGTAGATTCTCTGAGTTACTTGTTTCCATGTGGGAAAGTACTTACTGCTCCTACCTAGGGAACTATTGAAAATGTGTGGGAATGTCTTTGATAGTCACTATGACAAGGGAGTCCTACTTGTGTTTCATGGACAAAGGTCGAGGCAAAGCCATCCCTGCAATAGGAAGAAAGATCGTATCTCAAGACAATGCCTCTATCCCTTTGAGAAGCTCAGCACTTTGATGAAAGTATCTTTGTCTTTGCTGTTTAAACTCTGCTGATGAACTGTGGTTTCTTTAGCTGTACAGGTAATGTGGACATTACTAGCCTGACTTTTTCCCTGATGTCAGACCTTCAATATATCTTCAAAATGCTAAACACAAGCAATGGTGCATCAGCGCCTCAATCATAATGCTAATATCCATAGATGTTTATAAATACGACTAGCATTTTACACATACTCCCCTTTACTTTACCTTTAAAGGACGACTCAGTGTCCATTAGAAAACAAGGTTCTGGACTTTACATGCGTGTTTGCAGGGCTGCAACTCCAGCCTAGGGTCCCATTGAGAGGGTCTATGTCGGTGTTCAGCAGGGAAAGGAACTGCAAAGAGGTGAGCTGAAAACTCGGTTCAAACTGACTTCATCAACCTGGATCAAACCTTCTAGAGAGTCTGATGCCAGGCAGATTGTTCGCAACAAATTTAAACATTAGCTTAAAGATCTAAGGATGGGTTTGGCCTGATCTCAGTTATACAGATAGTGTAGACATAATTTGGTCTGTTAGCCACCTCTCGTCCTGGTTGTGGGAGCTTGGCAGAGCCCCTGGCTATACAGGTATTGTAACAATCATTGAGACTGTTAGGTGTCTCAGGTTCTGGTTGTGGGAGCTTGGGCAGCCCCTGACTGTGAGGGTCATTTTGGGTTACTAACCACCTCTGGTTCTGGTTGTAGAACCTTGATATAGTCTGGCCCAACAGGTAACACAGATCACTAGGCTGTTAATCACTCCCAGTTCTCGGGTTTTTGAATGGAAGAACTGGTTTTTCACTTTCCCATTGGAAAGACAATCCCATGTACTTTGGCACTCCAGGTTTTCTCTGGAGATCTGTGAGCGGAAGGACCTTTGTGCTGTGCTCTCAACATCTCACATATACTAAGGAAGTGTTTTATCACCGAGCCTCATCTCTAGCCTAGAATAAAATACTTCTAGAGAAAGAAAATAAAAATTTAGGATGAGGCAGCCAGAGTATGGTCTGCATTTAAATGTGTGGAGTTTTGAAATGCACGCTCACTGTTGGTGGTCTCGGCAGAGTCACTTCAGACAGGGCAGGAGTTGGGGATGGGGGAAGAAAAGACCTCTCTCTGTCTCCTGTCTAATGTACATTTTCAAGGCCCTGGTTTGAATGTGTCTGAGATAATTGGCGCCCCTAGGAGGTACTCGCTAAGCAGCTAATTCAGTCCCTCTTCCCCAGGGAGGATAATTGTTAAAAAACAAAAAAGTAAAATGTGTTGTTTTCTCATGTAATTATGTAACTGACATCTTTATATAATAATACATTTGGGTGGTCTGTCCCTGAAATTCTTGGTTTGTTAGGAAACATTACCGTTTCCACCAGTAATCACTTACTCCTAAATATTATGAAAGAATTTGGTATTGTTACATTGCATCATTGCCGCAGTCAGAAGCTAAACTTTCTAAGTGAGTTTGCCACTGCAAAAGGCTTCTAGGTTTTTGTTGTTGTTTGTTTTGAGGGCTTTTTTTTAAAAATTAAATGAGCTAAAATGTTCCTGAGATGGAATACTATATAACAGGAAGTTTTAAAAAAAGCCAGAGTACAAGTCTGTTGGAGAGTGTGGGCCTCAAAGCTACTACTGTCTTTTCAGTGACTACAGCGTGGGGTGTCCTTATCAGAGAGCTCTTACTGCAGTCTCTCCATTGGGTCATTCAGTCGCATTGCACTGGGTTAGGACCTAGGACCTTCCCTACTGCAGAGAACCACAAATATCTTAACAATGAGCACATGCCATTAGCGCTGAGTTCATTTTAATCCATGTTGGTAATATAGTTCTGTGCCTGGCTGATTAAACAATGGCCCACTCAACAAAATCGAGTCTTCCCTGTAATTCTTCTGGGACTGCAGATTGCCTTGGTCCCGAGGAGATAACCATCACTAATCCCAGATTCAGCCAGGACTTGACTAACCCTGAATCATGATGGCTGATTATTCCACCCGAGGCATTCTGTTAAATTGCTGTTAACTAGAATTTGTGTGGGAGGCCTTTGCAAAGTAGCAGAGAGGAAAGTAGGTAGATAAAGCTGGAAGAAAGAGGAGAACCCTGGGGGGAATGGGAAGTGAAAATATAGAAAACTGAAACAGGCAGGGTAATAGTTGACCAGAGTTGGTTTTAAAAGGTGGAAAGAGGCTGTGCATGATAACACACACCTGTCACTCCACTCCCATAGAGACAGAGACAAGAAGACTGCCATAAGTTCAAAGCCAGCCAGCCAGTCTACATCATGAGTTCCCACCATGGCTTCCTCGCTACCCACCAGCCACTCCAAATAAAGGCCTTAAATGGTAAAAGGGAGTGTCTGAGATGATGGCAAATCCGCCATTATGGACTCACTCATCAGTTCTTGAGCAGTGACAAATGGAAGCCAGTGGCCACATGCAGAGAAGGCAGAGGGTCTGTTGTGTGGGGCTTTACAGAGGTTGGGGGTGGGGTCATTTCTCCTCTTTGTGCTTTATTGGAGGGCACCGCCTGTAACTGAAATCAGTGTTCTACTTAACATCCAGAATTAATGTTTCCAGTGTGTTTCTTCACAGAGCAACTGTTTAATATTTAGCCTTTTATGCAATGTATCAATACCTTCCAGTCAGTGTGCCCAGATATCTAGTATTTTTCATTAGGGATGAATAGGCACCTATAATGGTTGATTCTGTAGCATTGTTGGTGCTGAATATTAAGTCATGTTACAACCCAAAACACTGCTCACATAAGAAGGGTTCTAATTGGTACAAACTAAACAAGTCACCTAACCTGAAGAAGCTAGCAGGGGAAACTCGAATTTAACATGTTTTTAAATGCCTTGCATAGAGATTACCCTACAGGCATTGTCAAAGGGTGAGCTATCTGGCGTGGCAGTGCTGTCTTCTGAATATAAGATATATATCAAAACAGGTATAGATTCAGTTTTGTGCCTACATATATATATATATATATATATGTTTTGACACCTTACCCAGGAAAATGAAATGTCACTTCTCACTGTTCGCCTTGGTAGTTCCCAGACTGTGTACACCCCTAGGTACCAAAGTCACTTCATAGAGAATATTTGGAATTTTAGAGTAAAACATGGAATAATAAATGGTTTTTCAGACCCCCCCCTCAACACACCACCACCTTGAAGTAGTTCACAGTTTCATCATTAGGTGGCGCTACATTCCTTTTGATGATGTCATATCTTTCTAAAGTTGAGTTTTGGACATAAAAAGCAAATACTGTATGGTAATAGGGTATAAGTAACATATTGGCAGCATCCAGTCTTATCCTAAGGCTTGAAAAATTGCACAGGCCCTAAAACATATGCATATCCTTTCACAAGTAATTGTGATTAAAATAAATGTACACTATAGTTTCCAACTTTTAGCATCTCTTCTTCAAATCCCTACTAGCTTGTTAGAATAGCTTCTTAGGAATTGTTTGAACCTAAGTACTTATTAAATGGGTTACTAGATATTTTGTTTGGCCAATAGACACTATGAAAAAATTTCCAAGACTAGTGGATTCATGGATCAAGAAAGTTGGAGAACCTTGACTCGGTTGTGCACTATTACGAAGCGATTTGGGGTTGTAGCAGATGTCACCGCTGAGTTTCTCCACTGCACCAAGTGTTCCTTATCCTACCCTCTCTACCCTGCTGACTGGGGTGTATGGCAACACCACGGGGTAGCGCAACACCACGGGGTAGTGCAACACCACAGTGTGCGCACTCTTCCCTCAACATAGGAACTCTTACCTTCTGTTAAATCCAACAGGGTAGATATCTCCTACAGAGTGGGACACACAAATGCCTAATACTTGTCAGTGAAATAAATTCTTACAGTAAGTTCAAATCAGGTATCCCACTGGCTTCCATTTCAAAACTGGAGTTATAGTCTTATGGTGGGGGTAGTGAATGAGGTAACTTAATCCCAGAATAAATTAAAAGTTACACTTAAGAAGAAAATAAGCTATTTTGAAATTAAGTATTCAAATAGGGGGAAAGGTTTTGTTTAATTTTTAAAGTTATTCAAAGCAAGCCCCAAATGACAGAACATAACCAAGGAAGTCTATACTGCTGATAACTTAATAGGTTCTTTTTGAAGTCCTAAAACATTTCTTCACTTCCAAGGACATTCATGACAGGGCTCCCTGAGATATGAACCTCTTGGGGACGTTTGAGATATGATTTGATTTTTAAAATTAAACTTTTTCTTAGTTCAATTTGCCCCCCCCCATTTTTTTTCAGAAGCAAAACTTTGTATTTAAACAGAGTGCATCTGTTTGCAGGAAATGCCCCCTCCTTGTGGGGCCATGTATGTGAAAGGCTAAAATATCTACCAATGGAGCTGTGTGTGGAAGAGAGAAAATGTCTGCCCATCAGGCAGTGTGTGTGGAAGGGTGGAGATGCTCGCCTGTGGGGCCACGTGTGGAAGGGCTGTGCTGTGCACACACAGCTCCCATAAGCTTCCCAGTGCATACGCCATGCTTAGGTACTCAGCTGCCTTGCCTGCTGCTTGATTTGATCATGTTGGCAATGAGGCTAATTGCTTAAGAATTCCCATCTTAGTAAGGCTGTTAGCACTTGAAATTAATTGGACTTTTTACAAAATGTTTAAGGCTCCCTTATACAGAGGACCTTGGCTTTCCCAGAGCTGGGAACATTCATCTGTCCAGATTTCCTGACCTATCATCTACAAAGAAACCCAACATAGGAGTAAGGTTTATTTAGTCATTTGATTGCAATGGTTTTTATCCCTCCTCTTGTTCAGCAGGGGACACCTGCATGCATGCCTTCTTTAAAACTCTGTCTGGCCTCCCAACAAGCTAATTACTGCCCTGCTCTCAACCCAGTCTCACAAAACAAGTGCCCTGAGAATGTTTACATCCAAAGTGCCTTTTGCATAAGCATATCAAAGTTCTTTGTAAACACTAATTACTTTACATTGTTCTGTAAGTCTCATTTTTCTGTCTCAACATAAGGCTTTTGATCCCCTGGCCTTGTATACCTGTCTGCCTATGGAGACAGTTACCGTAGGTCTCTCAGGGACGGAGAATCAGTCCTGGCAACGTTGTGACTCCTTGTTGCCAACATCTAGCTTTGCAAACGGGAAGGGATGCACACATGTGTGCACACATATACAAGCATACTCATGCACACAGCCTCCTCAATAAGGGTCTGTGGGGCATGGCTGTGTCGCACTCCCTATCAGCAATGAGTTGAACAGTTCAAGTACCCTTGCCGTCTTCCAAATGCTCTGAGATTACGACTCACATTCTAAGAGGAAACCACAGTGAGTCTCCCCCCGCCCCTTTTGTGAAGCAAAACTTTTTGAAATCTTAAGAATTGTCTTTTATTGAGTTACAGGATACCTACACGTACATTTGACAGTGTGTCCATGTTTTATAGGCCAGATTATTCTGAGACATTATCTTTTATCCTTCATTAACTGAACAATGTTATGTTTTATTCCCTCCATTTTACAGAGACAGAAAATGAGATCCAAGGGTGTGAACTACTTAGCCTAGTGGGTGGTAGAACTAGAATCCTTGCCAGGTCAAATTGCTTGGTTCACCATGCAATCGTTATTCTCTTCCCATGATCCTGTTATATCTTCAAGGGTTTGGTACAGGTTATTTAGGGCTAATGGTATAACTCGATGGGAAAGCACTTGCCGTACAGACCTGAGGCCCTAGGCTCCATATCTTAGTTGACTAGAATCAAGACTACAACCATCCCCTTAATGGTGTTTCTGAAATTCACGCAGCACCTGGAGAATTGAATTCTGCTACTTTTCCCATCCTCATTGTCCTTAAAGACTTATCTTTTTCAACTGAATTTTACTTTATCTACCTGTCTACTTTTCATTTAAACAAACAGCATGTGTCTGTGAGTAATTTAATAGCTCATATCAATGATAAGTGTAAGTTTTCCCCAAATCAACATTTCTCTCTCTGTGTCTCTCTGTCTCTCTCTCTCTCTGTCTCTCTCTCTCTGTCACACACACACACACACCATTCCTAGTGATATGAACATTCCTAATTCCTCATAATCTAACATCTGTTGAACAAATTTGATGTGTTAGGCTCTGTAGTAAAGCCACTATTAGCATTAATTCATTTAATTCTCCTGAGTACTTTAATTCTATCTCTATTTTGTATTGAAAGAAACATAGGCTCAGGGAAATTAATTTCTGAGAGGGTTCTAAGTCTCTTTTGCATGAATGGAAACTTGCTCTTGCTTCCCAGGAGCCTGTTCTCCCTAAAATCAGTCCTCAGCTGTGAAGTCTACATGCTTTCTTTTTCACTCTTGAGTTATCCTCTGAACTCTATTTTTATATTATTGGTGATATATTCAAAGAACCCAGGATGCATGAGGAGGCTCCCAAAATGTGAATGAAACTAGGGCTGGGAGGCCACTTCAGAACTTTAGAAGCATCAGGTCCAAGAGAGTTGGAGCAGAGGTGTGTGCATGCTCACACACACACCTTTTCCTCAAGTTTGGTGAACCAAGAGACCAGGTGTAGTTATAAGGAAAATGGGGCTACAGGGGGCTCACACCAGGACTTCCTTTAAAGTTTGTCAATCTGGCTATATAATTCTAGAAGCAGTTCACTGCCACTGCTGTCCATTTCTACCTTAACAAATGTACCATAATTTCCAGTACACTTTATTGTTGACCTGTCTTCTAGAGGAAAAAAAATACTTTGTAAATGTGTGTCATAGAACATACCTAAAATTATCCCATATTCCTTCCTAGATGCAGTGGAGGGTTTCCCACAATCCCTGGGATATCTACCAGTGGTCTTTCTCTGTATTTGACTCTCTGATGGCCCTTTGTAGACCTCATTCTCAATCTCTTTGCTGCTGAAGTCTTGGCCAGTTCAGTTATTTCTTTGTTACTAGGCTCCCTCCCTTGTCCCTTCTAATCTCTTCTTTATAACATTAAATTTCTGCTTCCTACCTTTTCCCCACCTCTTACAATGAGTGTTCCTCTCATCGTGAGAGAGTTCCAAGCCGTAGTCCCAAATTTTCCTACTTAGCTTTTTCTTCACACTCAGTCTGTTTTATAGATAGAGGTTGTTTTGTGTTCTTTTAAAAATTGGACTTATTTATTTCATAAATAAGTGGATGCTTTGCCTTCATTTATGCCTGCGCATCTTGGGCTTGCTGTGCCTAGAAGATCAGAAGAGAGCATTGGATCCTCTGGCATTGGGGGGCACATACGGTTGTGAGCTGTCACATGAGTGCCAGTGTTCTCAACCACTGAGCCATCTCTGCAGCCCACTTCTGTTTTCTTGACATCTGTATTATCAGCCTCAACCTCCCAATTATACCCCTAAGCCATCTCAGTTTAAAGCTCTAGGGCATGCACGGTACTTAACAAGTTTGGTGTATGAACCAGCCAGTGAGTCTCACACAGACCTCTAAATAAGGTTGAAGTTCTGTGTCTTTAACACAGTGGTACTGTTCAGTGATGCTAATCCAAGGACCATACCTTGACCAGCAAGGTGGCCTGTATATATCTGAACATGGTTCCTCCCTCCACATCCTGTTATACCATAACTCCAACCCCTACCTTTTCCTTGAACCCTTCTAAGTTATATTAACCTGAACATCAAGGTCATACACATTCATTTTCTAATATAGAGCTCACTGTTAAGATTAAAAACATGATTCACTTGTGGTTATTGATTCTCATACCTTAATCTTGTCTTTCTATTAATATGTCAGTTTCAGCACCAATACAGTTCTGTCGGAAGCAAATTGGTATGTAATTCTTGAAGTCATTTATTTAAGTGTTTTCCACACTGCCCATGTTAAACTAGGTATCCCTTCACGTCATCCCTCTTTGTTGAAGATGTCTTCATCCAGGGCTGAAATCCTGTCCATATGTAGACTATGCTTCATTAAGATATGGGTGATAAGAGTTTGTACACCCTATCATATGCAGTAGGCCCTTGATAACTTCTTTTTGGGACCTGGACAATGGAATACAAATTGCAAAGTTCACATTTCTGCTCTGTGAATATCATCCCAAGTGAAAAGCACCTGCTTCCACTTTAGAAGCCTTAGGCTATGTTCCTCATCTGATCTTTCAGCATTTCTCCAAGTGTAGTCAGACAACACTTGTATCAAGCATACACTTCTCCAGTATTAACTGTAAAAATTGCTAAACATAGCCAGGCAGTGGTTGCACACGCCTTTAATCCCAGCACGTGGGAGACAGAAGCAGGTGGATCTCTCTCTGAGTTGGAGGCCAGCTGGTCTACAGAGCGAATTCCAGGTCTAGACAGAGAATCCCTGTCTTGAAAAACTAGAGAACCAGAGACAGAGACAGAGACAGAGACAGAGAGAGGAGAGAGAGAGAGAGAGAGAGAGAGAGAGAGAGAGAGAGAGAGAGAGAGAGAGAGAGAGAGAGAGAAATGCTGAAGAAAAGTGACAGAAATTAAAGGAGAAAAATAAACTATATTTCCCCCAAAATAATTTACCTTTCTGGTCTGTTTTTATTTGTTTTCTGGCTTTCATTCCCTCCTGCAACACCTTGTTTGTTGTTTGAAGTATAAGACCATGTGAAAGAATCATTGAACTTAGCTAAGCGCGTTCAAAGTAAGCTATACATTTTGGGGTCGGAGCTGCAGGATGCTGCTCTATTCTTTTACTTAGAACTTCTGACAAGGCACTGGCAGTGCAGCTCAGTTGTCAGCATGCTTACCATGCCCAGCACTGAATTAAACTGGGTGTGGTCCTAGCAGAGGATCAGCAGTTCAGAGTCATCCTTGTAGAGGTAGCAAGCTTGAGGTTTAAAGCCAGGCTGGGATACAGGCAACCCTGCCTTGGGGGTGGAGGGGGGTGGAAATGTGCAATCAGAATTGTAAATTGGAAGAGGACATGCTTCCTTAGTTCTGTGATTACAAGAGATTAGTGTGATGAGATCCAAAGACTAGTCACAATTGGGGGTCATTTCCAAGTCACACAGGAGAATTCGTACCAGTGAACACCAGGGACTGGGCTGTTGAAATCTGCAGACCTAGGACTAGGGGATTGATTTTGAGTACGTGGGGCCAGTTTTATTAGGCATTCTACTTTTGTGTGTTTGAGAATGCCATTATAAAAAACAATGTGATAAACACCCGTGTTCATAGGCCTCATTTGACAAGTCACAACTGCCAAAATATACAAACGTGATTGATAGTGGTGTCATCTGGACTGGAGCACATAGAGCTCCTAGGAGGTAAAAGAAAGGTGATTAGAAACCAAACTCAAGACATTGATGGACAAAGAAGAGGACATTTCTGGCTTCTGACAACAATCAAGGTCCCTGTCCCTAAAACAGCCTGACCAGTCTCTGCCTCCAGTTCCCATCATTTCCCCTTATGTGTGATACTCAAGAGTGGAAACATTTGTAGAAATAGAAAACAGGATGGGGATGGCCAGAGATTGAGAGCTAATGAAATGGGGAAGTATTGTTTAATAGATAAGAATACTGTTTTGTAAAGTGAAAAAGTCATGACTATGGCTAGTGATGGTGGTTGTGCATTGTAACAAGTGGACATTCTATCACTAAGCTATATATACTATCACTAGACTAACTATACAGTAAAGCAGGGTTAGTAGAGTCAGTTGTTTGGGGGTGGAGTTGTTTTCTCCTGTGTTAGAAGCACAACTCATTAATGTTTGTACTCATCTCAGGTGGGCTGAGATCTGGTGACATGGTTTGTTCCATTCTTGGCAAATCTCATGCACTAGCAGTAGAATGACTTTTTGAAAAAAGACCTCCTAAAGTAGGTAGGCCCTGCTGAGTGCAGCTGGATTCTACATGTACAGAAGACTGGTGGGCAATCACCATAATTAAAGGAGGTAGCCAAGCTACAAACCAGTTTTCTGAGTCACGAGAATCATTTTGGCCACAAAGAAGCAAGTACCAAAGCCAGAATTCAAGTCAAGATGTGAGTTTTATTCTCACCAAATTGACAGTAGAATAATTCAGTCATAGAAAAGAAAAAGTTTACACATCAGCAGTGATTAAAAAATGCCATAGCCAAAAAAATTGGGTAAAGGTTATATTTGGCATAAAATTGGAAATGGCCAATTAACTAGCGGTAGCTATGTTTAGTAATTATACACACATGGATTAATAAAAAAGGAAGTAAATCTGCAACATTTTTAAGTAGATTTATTACTCTCTCTCCCCGTGTGTGTGTGTGTGTGTGTGTGTGTGTGTGTGTGTGTGTGTGTGTGTGTGTACACATGTGTACATGTGTATGAACCAGGAGAGGCCATTGGATCCCTAGAGCTGGAGTTACAGACAGATGTGAGCTGCCTGACTTGGTTGTTGGGAATGGAGCAACAACTGTTCTGGAAGAGCAGTATGTGTTCCTAACTGCTGAGCTACCTCTCTAGCCCCTCATCAATATGGACACTGATATTGATAGTGATGGTGTTATAGCATTAGAAAGGCAAGGAGTTGGAAATCCATATCACTGTTAACTACATAAGCTTTAGTACCTCAAGAAAGGTTTTCATTGCTACCGTTATTCTGGAGCACTGTAGATTGAATCGAGTTGAACTTAGTGACAGCTCTCCAGAATATAATGCCCACAGTGTTATTAGTAGAGTTTATGTGATAAGGAAAGGAAAAAGGGGTGGGGAGTAGAGGAGCAAGAGAGAACAGAAAAGGGAAGGACCTGGAGTTCACCCGTACCAAATAAGATACAACCAAGAACAGTTGTTCACGCTATGAGAAACCCAACTCCAGATGTGAATGGCTCAAGAGAAGTCATAGGAAAGCAGTGAGAAGAGAACTGGACTAAAGAAAGAACTAGAAAATAGAGAAGCCTTTGCTAATAAGGCCCATGCTGTGGGGCCTTTTCTGATTTTTATGGCACAGATTGAGATGCTCTAAGTGCATAGTTCCATTTTTTCTTTTTCCTTGCTATCATTTCTCTAAATATGGCGGTGCAGAGGCACAACTGGGTGGGTGAGGGTGGGCTCTGGGGTGATGCACAGTCTGTGGGAAGATCAGTAGTCTCATCCTTGTAGGAAGTGTAGGAACTGGTCCTAGAAGTTGTGCTGTGAGAGTCATCCTGAGCCTGGCAGAGGCTGCCTGAGGTTACCTAATGGCTTTCTTCCGTCTGTTCTTTGTGAGTCATCTACCCTACCCTTGGGCAGTACACGTTTGAGTCACTGCTGAATGCAGATATCTCATTAGACTGGGAATTAAGGGCTATTAAAAATGATTTGCTGCTGGTTCCAGATTAAAGACAGCAGACCAATTTACCATTACAGTTGCCCTGGTCCAAAAGAAAATGCAAATTGTTGAGATGGAGTAGTTAGAGGGGAGCATACCTCCTCTGACATTCTTCAAGGAAAAAAAGGAGATTGCTGAGATGCTACAAAGTAAACAGCAGCCTCCCTTAACCTGCTGTGGAGGTAGAGCCCCCAAATGAAAACCCAGGAATTGTGTCAGTCTGGAATGTACATTTGGAGGCAACTCTGTGTCCTCCTGATTTCCTTTAGGTGAAAAAGCATCAAGTCAGTTAAGATCTTCTAGAAGATAACTTATTTTTAAAATTAGATATTTATGTTCTATATTCATCTCTCTCTCTCTTTCTCTCTCTCTCTCTCTCTCTCTCTCTCTCTCACACACACACACACACACACACACACACACACACACAATCTCTAAAACAACAAGAACCCAGCAATTCCATGAACAACTGTGAGTTATCACATGCTTCTAGAGCCATCCATCTCAGGAAGTGTTCCGTTGTCTGCTGTTTATAATGAACATGATATCATCCACTGCACTGACGGTGAGACACACTGATCTTAGAACTCTGAAGTCAGCTACATTTTATATCTGGAGTGACTGCACATTATTAAGTCCTTCATTCGTGATAACTTAGCCGTGCTTCTCAGAAATACTACAATATGAGGTCATCTTCTCAGAAAATCCAATCTTGGGGTTTTTTTTTATCCCTCTTAGTGTACGTTAACTGTACAAAATAGTGAGTTTCATTGTGACTTTTACACATGCACCTGACATGCTTTGATCCTGAATAATTTCTTATTATCTTTATCCAACTTCTCTTATTTAATTATGAATTTCTTCTAATAAAAATGTCTATATTCTAGGTGGTCTTAATATAGTGCTTAAGATTGTGATGTGAAATTAGGCCTTCAGCTTCAAAACTCTCTGCTTGAACTCTGTATTAGCCACAACTTAGTCGTATGAGCCCTTTCCTCATCTGTGGAATAGAGAGCTCAGACCACTATAATGTGACGCAAACTTCGTGCTTTGCATGCCTGGCAATGCTGAGATGCTCTTAGAAGAGTGACTGAATACTATTTTTCAAGTCACTAGGAAGCAGAGAAATAGAAAAATAAAGACCATATAGCACGTGTATGATGAGCTTAGGTACAGTTACAAACAAGGAAGAACAGTAAATGAGATCATAGTACTGTGATGCACACCTGTAATCCTAGCACTTGGTAGATGGAGGCAAGAAGGTCAGGAGTTCAAGGTCATTCTTGGCTGCACGAGGTGCTTAAGTTCAGCCTAGGGTACAGAAGACCTCTGGGGGTGGGGATAAAGTGAGAAACTTTGAAGATGGCTCAGTCAATAGAATGATTGCTATTCAGGTATAAGGACCTGAGTTCAATGCTAGCACTGGGGAAGCAGAAACCTAGATCCCTGGAGCTCAGTGGCCAGCTAGCCTCTCCTGATCAGTGAGTTCCATGAGTAAGAAAGATCCTGTCTCAAGAAAATGAAAGTCAGAAAGCTATATGTCAGGAAGACCCCTGATATCAACCTCTGACCTCTATAGTCATGTGTGCCTTCCCCCCCCTTCCCCCCTGCACATCCCAATAGCCAAACCATTTAGGGATTGTGTCCTTTTCATCCACATTTCAGTCAGTGACATCAATAGTATCCAAAAGAATAAACTGTAAGACAAAACAGCAGGTGAAAGAAACAAGGGTCAGGACCTTAAATTGTGACAAGGAAGCAAAGTTGTCAGGTAGGTTCTGAAGGATTTATTTCACCGTCTCTTTCTGAGGAGAATTCTCTGGTTTCTGTGTGCCTGTTACTTATAATAGGAAGCACTGTTGGTACAGTGATGAAGGGAAGTTGCAGAATCAGGCCACCCAGAACCCTCTCTTCCCCAATGCCACTGCCGCCAGGGCCAGGGCCCTGTTAAAGATAGGGATTAAATAGGTGCAGGTTGGGGACTTACTGCTAACCTGCTGATGCAGACAGGAGCCTGAGGTGGAGGAAGCGATCTGCAAAAAGGCAGAGCGTGTATCTGAGGATGTTTTCTTCTCTTGTTGACATCAGTGTCGCCCACCTCTAGATGTGCTATTCTGAAAACTTGACTTAGAACAAACAGTGCTCAAGAAATGGCAAGAGCCCCACAGTAAAATTCGGTTTCCTGACTCACTCGCTAGACAAGCCTTAATGTGGCCATGCCTGGGTGGTTCTGGAAGTTAGCATTCCACCCCTACAAAACCAAAGCACTTGCTGCTTGGACAGCACCTTGTGTTTTACAAAACACTTTATCCACAACGGCAACTTGAGATATATTTTTATAAGCACACTTTCTCATCCCCTTTATGGGGTGAGACTCTGGGCCCTGGTTGGCTCTGTTTGTCTTCACTGCTTTATTTGGCTTTCTATAAGAGGTGCCTGTGGGGGTTGTTTGTTCCTTTCTGTCTATAGATATTTGCATGAAAATTTCAAAGAATCCTGGACTTGCCCTGGGAGCTTGCTTTCAGTTGCAAGTGAACGAATTAGGGGGTAAAGGGGGAGAAACCAGTTTCAGTGAAGGCAAGAAGACCATCTACTGACTGCCTTCCAGTCACCATCAGGAGCCTATTACCCTCCTTGCAAACCCAGTACTGCCTGTGGCTGAGGAACTGTCTCACACATACAGATCCCTGAACTTTAAATATATGTGACTGCCACATGATTATTAAAAAATGCAAATTCACCTGCAAGCATTCCTTAATTGGCAGTAATCTCTGAGCATTAGATTTCTCTCTAGAGAGAATCACTTATAGGATTTGGTTGTGTGCCCCCCCCCACACACACACACATACCAAGTTCCATTTTTCCCTTTCCTTTTTTTACACTGAAGTGTTGGGAAACAGGTAGCCAGGTGACACAAGCAGTCCTTTGTTGACATAATGTTTGGGAAACAACACCCCCAAGATAAAGATAGTCGGTGTGCTGCTATGGCTGGTGCCTCTGTCCTCCTATTCTGAGTGAAGTGACTCAGACATTCCACCTAAGTAGCATACTTTGTATCTCTCATCTTAAGAGTATAAATACTTTGTAAAAGTCCACATTGAGACAGAGGAAGAAAACCAGTAAAGAAAGCATGGGTTGGGGCCTGCCCAAGGTCACCCAGGCTACCAATGGAAGCATCATCTAGAACCTGATCTTCCTGGCTGGAGTTCAGTGTTCTCAGACCTTTCTTCCACTGACTTGATAAGACATTTTCTTCTCTAATTTCATCATCGAAGAGCCTGGGTCTGAAATACTTATATTTTATGATATCATCTTCCAAAATACGATCGCCTCTATCATTGGGGTCAGTCAGTTGGATTAGTTTATTTTGGCAAAGTTGTATGGACTTAAGTTCTGAGATTATATTCAAAAATAAAAACTAAGCCCAGGTATTTGTGACACAGGCTTGATGGAAATGGTCTCTGGTTAAGCAGTAATTAGCCTCACAGATGAAGTTATTGGAAGTTATTTATCTCTGGGTGGGGAAAGACAGCTATGCTGAAGTAAAAGTGCAAATGAAGCTGTAGTTGGGTTTGTTGTTGTTGTTTTTCTTATGTAATGAATTTGTCAGCATTCCCATTGTGATTTGGGGATAAAAGTTTTATCTTTGTTAGTCTATAAATAATACATTTTTATTTCTTGTAAATGTCATTTTAAAATGTATTTACTACAATGGGCAGGCTCAGCCCCGTGCTCTCCTTACTCATTCTCTTCCCATCTCCATGTGGACTTTTTATAAAGTATTTATACTCTTAAAGTGAAAGAAATAATGTACCTTTTATTTACACTGCATCCAGTCACCCTGGGTGGGAAGGCTCCAGTGGAGACAAAGCCACAAAGTTAATTACTGTTAGAGGCCATCACCCTGTGAGTCTATCATCGGTTGAATGTAGCTGCTGGCTCTTCAGAACTGAGTAGCATACACATGCTGTCACTTTGCCCTGCTGCGTCCTTCCTCCACAAATGACCTTCCTATTGGATACCAACCTTGCAGAACCAACATCATCATCTTTGGCTGGATGTGCCAACAGTCTCGAATGGGTTTGTTGTTGTTGATGATGATGATGTTTTGGCTTTTGTCCAGTTTCAGTGCATGGTTCTTCCATGTGTCAACCTTGTTGGTTTGCTGAGCTAACGTTGTCTCCACCACATTTTCCCAACTCTTTTTCTCCATACTGGAAATTTGTTCTTATCAGTTGCCGGCTTAAAATTGTGCAGTGGCTCCCCATATCCCAAAGTATAAAAGTTCACATTCTTTGGCACAGCACAGACGGCCCTCCCTCTGTGACCTACCCTTGCCCTCCTTGTTGTATTTCCAGCCACTCTGGCTCATGACTGTGACAGCTAGTGAGGTGCTGCAGCTTTCCAAATGGGTCATGTCATCTCCTTGTCCTTATATTTGAATACCCTTCCTACCCTACTCAGTCCAAATGTGTCTGACATATCACACCCAATCCCTGTTTTGGCACCCACTTTTTTATCTGTGATCCCTGTCATCCTGTTGACTAGACCCTCTGCAAGGGTTATGTTTGATTTCTGTTTCTGTTGCCTTAGCCCTGTACCTAGGACAAGAAGAGAGCCCCACTGGTGACTGTTAAATAGAGAAATGGCAGAATCAAGCATTTTACTTTTTTTCCTGTGTGTTTGATTACACACAGTCTAAGTCCAGGACCCTTAAATCGTCAGTATGGTGGTGTGTAGGCTTTCCTAACAAAAAGGTATGGCCTCTTAGTATGCTTTTTACCATTTTTATTGTTAGAGCTCCATAGCCAGACAACCTATGCAGAGCCAGGGATTGTGGCCAAACAGCTGTACTGATGTTCCTAGACCTATCAGCAGCCATGGGTAGGGCAGGTCAACATGTTCCATTCTCCACCCACCTGCAGGCCCCATGGCTGCTTGTGTCTCAGCTGGCTTCAGTCCTTTCCCAGAGGGATCATGTAGACACTTTTCCTTCAATTCCTTTCATTTTCAAACTCTTTCTCAATAGGACATTCAGTTTTGCCACTCCCCATGAGCATGGATTCTCCTAACCTCTCTTAGACAATAAAGTTGTTCAGTGTCGACATGAGAAGGAACAGGGTTAGACACTGGGAATTTCACAGTCCTCAGAATGCTGTTTCTTGGATGTGGCTTGTGTGATGGTTAAATGCAATAGTAGCCAAGGATGTGGGTGTCCATGAAGGTTGGGGTCATCTCGAACTTACCAGAAGCAGAATATAACAAGGAGAAACTCTTAGCAGGGGTTTTGCAGCCAGCTCTCTGGGAATGGATGGTCAGACTGAAACTGGTCCTTCCAGCTATAGGAACTTTACCATATCAAGTTCCAGGTGGCTGAGCTGGGATGCAATCTTTCCAGCCCCTTTCTGTCTGCCTCATTTCTTGGTGTTCACTTGTGAACTGATGTGGAAGAAAGACTAGACAGTAGTGGGATTGTAGATATAAGAAAAGGGACTGTGTCATTGTCATTGTTGTCATTGTTTGTTGTTTCTCTTTGTAACGCTGTCTGTCCCGAACGTTTTTGGTTGCCTGGTAGTGAATTGCCCGCTGCCACCACTCACCCCAGTTACCTAGTTGGCAGCATTTCTTTGATGACTTCCCATGGTGCTGATGCTCACACTTGCAGCTGGTTACCATCCCAGGTGGAGGGAAAATGGAGGAATGCTCTACCTTCATTTCAGTAAAGAAGCTAGGAAGTTTTGGTAGGTGGGTGGATATATATGTATTTGAATACCCTCCTATCCTACCTAGTCCAAATGTGTAAATTGTAGGTAAATATCCAGTGTTCATCAGGGAATTCAGAGTTGCAGCTGTCTGAAATATTCTGTGCACAACAAAGCACGGGCCAAGTCACTAAATCCATTAATGAACTAGACATCTAAGTTCTATCAGGATGTAGCTTTTGGTCATCTAGTTAACTGCTAAAACAATGCCTGTCATTTATTCACTTACTTGTTGAGCAATTGAACTTATAAGTAAATAAGTGAAAGCAAATAAACAAGTGATGTTATATTGCTAATTTATTGTTAGAACAAGCCTACACCAGAGTCTTCAAAATCTACTCTTGATCTTTTCTCACAGACACAATGTCCTTAAGCATTGAAAACATGGAACACCAAAGTACAGTTGTTTGCATTAAAAATACCCTGTCTTCCAAAATCTGCAAGAAATTCCTCAAAGGGACAGGGCATACTTCATATGTTACACCTTAGAGCAGATGATTGAGGAACATATTCACCTTGTAACCTTATAAAATTTCACTTTTGTTCTCTTAGATTAAGACTCATTTGGCACTTCTCAGCCTCTTAGCTTCCAAGCAACGAGTTCCTCTCATTTTCCTCTTGTCTAGACCAATTAGGATAGCACAATAGGGTATTAAGGCAACCTCCCAAGAGGTGGGTCTTGCTAAAGGGGCGGCTGTATCCAATGTAAGTTGGAAAGTCAATGTGTGATTAGCTTATAGGGAAAATAAGAGTCTACGTTGCATACTGTATTAACCTATGACATCAGGTTCAAAGGGCAAGGTTGGTTCTATCAGTGACATGTCTGAGAGTGAATACTCATTGTGTTCTTCACTTCCAGTCTTCTCCAAGATCTACCATCTGGGATCTTTATCTGGGGAGGTTTCTTGTGCGTCCAAGGCACATTCCATAGCTTGGGGTCAGGGAAGGTGACTTCATACAACAGGAACTCCTCAGCATTATTTATCCAGGGGTCCTGACTGTTTAGATTATTTTCATTTCTGCGCCACACAGTGTCATTTGTTTGTTTATTTATTCACCAAATAGCTATAGTGTAACCCATCTGTGTAATAAGCACGTATGGGTCCTGCACATAACTCCCTGTTCTCATGTGTCCTAGTTGAGAGCAACAGTTTATAAACAGAGCAGTAGCACATAGAGGCCAGAGGGTGAGAAGTTAGTAAGATAAATCATATGGAGAAGATTAAAGCTAGGGAGAGCAGGGTCTCAGTGGTAGGGAGACATGGTTTGAAATAGGGTGGTCATCATCATAGACATGACTTAAGGAGTGGTATAAAGCCTTGAGATGTGGAGCACTTGCCAGGCTGAAGTGCAGGTATGTGTGCAGCTTTTAAAGACCAAGGCTGATCAAGCCTGGGAAGCAGGGGAAGCAGAAGCCCCTCTGGATATGGAGGGTCTTTGGCTTTGGCTAACTTGGAGGGTTGTAAACAGAGGGGTAGCATGAGCTGTCCCATGTACTAGAAGGACATTTGACTCTCTTATAGTGCTGGAGACTACAGGAAGATGACAAGAAGCCAGGAAACCAACCAAGAAGTTAAGCCAAAACAGACTGGATATAGTTGTATGTGCTCTTAGACAAGGGCAGTCATAATCAAGGTACTTTAAAGATAGAAGAGTCCACATATTTCCTCATGTGCAGCTTGAGAGAAAGAAGAGTCAAGACACCTTTGAGATTTGGGATGACCTAAACAAGTAGAAAACCAAGTTACTAAGAATTTTAAGAGAACTAGTTTGTTTGCTTGGCTGTACCTAATAGACACCAATGGAGAGATACAGAATGGGTAGCCAGAGCCAGGGAGGCAGGAGAGAGGGCTGAGATCAAAGCCTTGGATGCCACCCCAGAAGTCAGAGAAAGGAAGGTGTCACAGGGGAATCCCAGGCACCAACTTAAGGCAGAAGAAGGTGCATGTAGGAGGAAGTATGGAGCTAAGCACTTCATCCTTAGTCTGGTTCCTCAGTCTGCAGCACCATGGCCTTGATTGATGGACTGAGGGAGGGGAAAATGCAGAGTGAAAACAGATGCTTGATTACTTTAAGTATGTTTTACATATTTGGCTGTCTAGTATATATTTAGACAAAGCTAGGTCAGGGTATATAAATACTTTGAGCTTAGTTTTCATCAAATTAAATGACTTTCCCAGCTGATTTAGAAGAATACAATATAACAATGTTTCCTTAATGGAAGAAGTTAAATCAGGTAAAACTTTTCCTTATTAGTGTTAAGATATCAGGGAAGTATTAGGAGAACTAATATTATAGTGGATTACAAACTGTTAGCTTCATTAACTTAACCAAATTAGTTTTTAAATCACCTAATTTATTTGGTTTCCAAACTTGTTTTGTTTTATTTGTGAACTTTCAGAAGTCAAGATCTGCTATATTCTTTCCCTCCCTCCCTCCCTTTCTCCCTCCCTCCCTCCCTCCCTCCCTTTCTTCCTCCCTCCCTCCCTCCCTCCCTCCCTCCCTCCCTTTCTCCCTCCCTCCCTCCCTCCCTCCCTTTCTCCCTCCCTCCCTCCCTCCCTCCCTCCCTCCTCCACTCCCTTTTTTCCTCCACCTTCCTTTCCTTCTTTTCTTCCTTTCTTTTATTGTTATTTTTTGGGGGGGATGGGGGTTTCTCTGTGTAGTCGTGGCTGTCCTGGAACTCCCTCTGTAGACCAAGCTGGCCTCAAACTCATAGAGATCCACTGCCTCTGCCTCCCAAGTGCTAGGATTAAAAGCATGCACCACAACTGCCCAGCCAGATCTGCTTTATTCTTTATGTAGAAAGAGTTTCTGCTGTATATTTGAATTTATCTATTTAAAAATATAGCTTTAGAATTTCAGCTATAGCTCACAGCATAGAGAGAAACTCTGGTTTTGATTTAAACGTTGAAGAAGACATACTTTAAAAGCAGATCTTTTGCATAGCTTTACTAATGTCAAAGCTATAACTGTTTTATGAATTGTGTGCTTTGTCTCAGTAGCTTTGGAATTATCAGGATATGTCCTTTGCTATAAAAATTTGGACAGTGAGTTACAGTTTGAACTTTTATTACTAGTCATGTCTTTTTCAAGTCTGTTTCTCTTCTATTAACAACCCCCTAAAGGGGTACATTTGGGAGGGATGGGAATGCTCATTGCTTAACCTTAGAGTTGTGGAACTTGTTTCAAAGTGACCGATTCAGTTGTGGCCCTGGAAAATTTTCTTTACTTATTCATAAAACTTGAAGCTTGGTTTCATAAAATGCTTAATCCAGCTAAAAATGTTAGGACTTTTTCACGAACAGAGAAGAGAGAATTCATTGGGAATTTCTTAGCACTGGGAATATATACTAAAATGGCAGTCATTTCAGCTTCTAATGCCTCAGACAAACTAGAACATTAGCATTAGTTAAGTTTATGTGTGTTTTATGATACTGAAATTTCTAAAGCAAACTTATATCCAATTCTGTGTTGTTCTTGGCCATGTATTCTCCAGTCAATTGAAGTCCTCTAGTCATTGTTATCATTTGCAACTACTAGTGAATTTTTTTTATTGTATGCCTGTGTTTTAGTGAATGTTCTGTTGCTGTGGAGAGACACCATGACTACGACAACTCTTAGTTTAAAAGCATTTAATTGGAGCTTGCTTAGAATTTCAGAAGTTTAGTCCATTGTCATCATGGTGGAGAGCATGGTAGCATGCAGGCAGACATGGTACTGGAGGATTAGCTGAGAGTTCTACATCTGGATCCACAGGCAGCAGGAAGAGGGAAACTCTGGACTTGGAATGTGTGTTTTTGAAACCTCAAAGCCCACCCCCAGTGACATTCTTGCTCCAACAAGGCCACACTTCCTAATCTTTTAAAATAGTGCCCCTCCCTGATGACCAAGAATACAGATCTATGAGTCTATGGGGACCATTCTCATTCAAACTTCCACAACCTGCTTTCTGTGCAGCTGTTTTTCCAGGTGGCATTACAATTATACAAACAGCCTACATATGATGGAGGGAAACAATTAAAATGTCTAAATCTTACTTCAGGTGTTTTCAGGCCGTTGAAAACATGCATGGTACAGTAGCACTCATATCAGCCCTATTACCTAGCAACTCTGAAGGGAAAACCTGCACCCCATGTAACACCTGCTGCCGGATTCTCCTAACATTGACATCCAGTACAGCACTGATGCTAAAGAATGGGACAGTCTCTCACTTGCATGTGTTACCTGCTGAAAATGTCTTCTTTCATGATCCGTAGAAAATGCCTTCTCCCAAGATATCACTGAAGCTGTTGAACAGTGAGTTAGAGAACCAGGCTTTCTGGGTCTATGATCTCTAATAAAAAGATACCACAGTTATACTGTCTTATGCTCTGTTGTCCAACTCAACTGTTCCCCGCCCCCTTTCTTTCTTACACACACACTAACAATATCCTCTGGCTCAAACAAGCATCTACATAATGCTGTGTGAAGTAAATGAAAAATAACTCAATTGAGATCTTAGAACTCAAGTCACTTTGACTCAAGTTCAATAATGTGCTTGTAGGAAGCAAAATTAATCTCATTAATTGTGATATTAAAAATATGGTCCCAAATATGGAAATAGTTTTTTTAGAGGGAAAACAAACATATATGGTTGTCACTTTGGTGAAAAACAGTGGAAATTTCTAATGTGAGGAAAGCTTGCTTTTTCTAAATATTTACACTTCTGTGCCAAGCAGTAATTTTTCTTTATACTCTTACTTTTTTCATCTGGCTTTTACAAAATGTATTGTAGAAAATTCCAAGCATTTATAAGAGTTGAGAGAATAGTGTAATAAACGCTGCATATCCATCACCCGGTCAACACTCATGGTTTTCTAATCTCTACTCCTATGTCTTCCTGATCTCCCAGTTGGTTGATTTTAAGCTCATCTCTAAAATCATACCATTTTGTTCCTGAGTAATTTAGTATGGATAATAGGTGATTCTCAATCCATCTTTGAGGCTGGTTTGATGCAATGACAATTGCAGTCATAGATAAGCAAATAATTAAAAAACCTTTTAAACATGAACAAAGCCTATTCAAGGGTTGTTTAGCCCTGAAGATTGCATCACATCAGCAGGAATTCAATTACCAAATCTTCCCTTCCTGGCCTCTCAGTGTCAGATACTAGCTGTAGGTATGCCAAGGCATGCATAAGGAGGCCTCTTCATGAACACATTGTGTGTACTGAACATTAGATGTAGCAAGCATACCATCCAACTCAAGTCATGAACGGTCGCCTCTTTTATTTTTCCTTTAAATCATTTCATGCTGTATTTATGCTTAAATGTATTTTTGAGACATCATCCCATATAAGGAAATACATGTGAATGATCGCTCAGTCACTTCTGGATGTACAGCCTGAAATGTCACTGCTGTAGAGGAAGCACTCATTGATTCTGAGTATTTTTGTTATTATTGTTAACTTTTGTTGTCTAATTGGGAAGTTGGTAAAATACTATCATTTTCCAGATAAAGTTCTTGGCAAGATTTCTCTCTTTCAAACCCCCTAGGACAGGCCACAGCTCCATGAAAACATGAGTCAAATACATTACAAATTTCCCAGGGAGAATCAACATCTTTTCCAGCTGTTTGGATAGTTTGTCTAACATCTGACCAAAGCCCTCATCTCCCAATATTGTTCTGGGCTTTTACACTTTGACTTTGATTTGTTCGATGTTATAATTTAAAAGCTGAGCCAATAGTTCAAGTCCTCACTAAAAGACAACTCCTATCACTTATAAAAATAATAATCTTTTTAAAAGCAAAAGAAAACAAAAAGTCACATCATCACCTTAGGCACTACAAAAAAAAAAACAGAAAAGAAAAGAAAAAACACCTCCTAATTCCATCAAACCTCCCACCCCCCACCCTTAGGCAATTTTTTTATTATATATAAAGTGAAATATCTCCCTACTATAACATCATAAAGAACTAAACTTGTTTTGATTGATTAGCTTCAAGTTTCCTATTTTAAATGTTACCTAGTCCCGGCCAGTCTGTTTAATTTATTCAGAAGGAATGTATTTGTGATCATTCCAATTAATTTCTTGTCTGTTTTGTCTGGCATCTGTGTGAAACTAGTTATAATAGCTTTAAAGTTTGGCAAGCTGTATAGTAAACTGCCCAAGGTGGGATGGAAAAATTTCAGGGCCCAATTAACAAGCCAGCTTGTTCTCCAGCCTATCTACACGAGATCATCTGTTGCCTCCAGTTGTCTCTATAACTGTTAAAAATGTTTAGTGAGTGAGTTCAGGGGGGAAATGGAACAACTGTGTCCTTAAGAATGGATTTCATGGCTAAAGACCAAATATCAATAAATAATGTAGTGTCTCTCTTTTTCCCTTACTCCCCTTCCCATCTTCCCCATCCCCCATCTCAGCTATACACCTTGGAGTGGGGAAAGTGGGAAGAAGTAGCCATAGGAACCTTGAAGTAGAGGTGATTCTATAACTAGTGGTAGGACATTTGTTTACCCAGCATGCATCAGGCCCTGGATTCAGTCCTCAGGAAGGGAGAGGAGAAAAACAAGGTGATGCCAAAATTGTATCAAGGCTCTACTGAAAGCATCTATGTCTGCACCCACAGGAAATGGGCAGTAGTACAGTCATGGAATAAGCACACGTTTCAAAACCTAATTGTTAAAAGAATCTAATAGTTATAATCAAGACTCACTTAATCTTAAGGGTTATTTTGTCATAATTGATTATCATTTTCAGGAGGAAACGAAAACTTGAGGTTTTCCATGGCCACATTTGCAATCATTTGGATGGGGCGGGGTTCCTCTCAAGCTCTATCTATTGCTGTAAAATACAAACTAGGTGCATCCTTGGACATGCACCTCAACATTAAAACATGCTTTCTTTTTTCAGATTTACTCCTGTAACAAATGTAAATTTCATTTCAATTTAAGTATTTTAAAGACCCAGCCCATGTTACCAGTCAAAAGGATTAGCCATGTCATTCTCCTTATTGAAACAACAAGTTCTTAGAACTTCCTTATTCTGGGATATTCTAGGCACTTGAGGAAAATGATCAATGGGCAAAATTTAGAAATCATTATCTATTACATATTTATAGTAGATTTTGTTAAGATAGTTACACTTAAGGCAGAAATATATGTGTATCTATATATATATACATATTGTTTCATATATAGTTTATGAACTATATTTATACAATATTATATGATTTATATATAATACATATAGACTATATAGCTATATATAGTTTATTTCTTACTGGGAAAAGAGACCAACTTGTTATTATCTCTTTAGATAATTCTTTCTGAGTCATTGGAGTATGTACCACATTAATTAATCTTCTTTGTTCACACTGCATTTTGCTCTTGGCAAATGTGTTAAACTGACTGGTGTCATGTTTTTAATTTTTGAAAAATCCATCTTTCTAAGCTAGACATGGAAAGAAAACTCGGCTGTACAGAAGTCTGCAGGAAGAGGAGAGGAGTTGAAGTTCTGCCATGAACAGTTACTAGAAAAGCATGGTACAATTTGACCTCCTCTCCTTAACTGGGGAATTCAGACTGTTGAGTATCTAGAAGGGCTTTTGTATATATTTCAGTATTCAAAAAAATATATGCTGTGATGCAAAAAGCATGCCCTACTTGTAAACACATAGTTACTAAAGACACTAAGACATACATGGAGATTTTTAAAGGCATAAAATGTACTTGAGCAATAAGAAAAGGAATTTTTAAGTGCTGTAGTACAAAACAAACCAGTCCCTCCACATAACTCGTTCTTCTCCAGATACTTGGGACTCTGGTAGTGAGCAGGACACAGTCACATTCATGAATCATTGGCTTCCTGCTGCTCACGTACTGAAGTTAAAATTATGTCTAATTTGTCCAGATAATGTCTCTATTTGATTTGGCTATGCATTACGTTGCTGTGCTTTATGATATCTTAGTGAACTTGGTCTCAATGAGAATGTTTTTATATTTCAAGGCTGGTTTGATTTTTAGCCTTCAGCCTTCACCAAAAAGTTCAAAATTACTGAATGTTTTAGATGCCTGTGTTTTCATGTATCGGGCCTTAGATTTTTATAAGGTACAAGAAAAATTAAGAGGAAAAGGCCAGGCATGACATTTTGCTGCTGTTTTGTTGAATATGATACTGATTACTTGAAACTTAAACTTTTTCTGGCAAATGCATCATGCTGTGTTTATCAGATCAGCGTGGGTAACTGTCTTCTATACAAAAGAGGCAGCAACAAAATCCAGGACCTCAACTTGATTCCCCAGTAGCCACTCATGTCTTCTGTCTTCATCTTGTCTTGTTTTGCTTTGTTTTTGTAGTGCTGGAGATAGAAGCAGGGGCCTCTCCGTATTAGTCAAACACACCACCACTGAGCTATGTCCACAGCTACAAGCTCCTTAAAGACTGTCACCTGGCTGCCAGCCATCACTCATCTTTTCTCTGTTCCTCCACCTAAATCGGCTGCCCTCCTCCCCCATCAATGCTCTATATAAGATCATGTCTTTAGTTGAAATTTGAAGGACACTTATTGTTCCTTATAACCTCGTTCTTTAGCCTTTCTTGTCATCATTATTCAGTCCCTATCCCTCTTATTTCCTCCTTTCACAACCTTTGAATGCCAAAAAAAGATAAATAACTTGATATTATAATAAACATTGGCTGCTAGCTATATTTCCTATTATTGGAGATTTTTACACACACAAATTTTAAATAGAATTATCGTATTTAAGTTGATTTCTGTTTTTCCAAGATAGCATTAACATATCTCTTCATTAGTATTTTTAAATCTGAATATCATTGTTTCATGACAATATTATATGGCTATAGCAAAAGTTAGTAAACCAGTTGATAGACACTTAGGCTCTTTCTTTCTTATTATAACACAGCATTTTTAAGTGTGTTTTTGTACTTGGTTCTCTATTTTCTGAGGGGAGATTACTGCATTAAATGTGTCCCTTTGAGGGGAGGTATTGTTTTAGAACTTTTAAAATAGTTTGCCCAGTAATTATCATACAGTTAATATCAGTTTATGGCCTTGTTCTGGCACAATATGAATTGGTCTTTGTTCTCCATAATGATAATCATTATTGTACTTTTGGCTTTTTAAACAGCTAGGCAGATGAATAATGTCAGTCCAGTTGCTCTAATTTTAGACAAATTTCCAAAATTTTGGCTTATCTGGTTGCCAAACCCACAATAGTTGAGAAGCAGAAACTGGAAGAAGAAGGGCGAATTGCTATGATCAGGTCCATTGGCAGTAGTGTGAAGTATTTCAGACAGAGCAACAGAGAGGACCCAAAAACTAGAATCCCAAAGTGCACACTGCATGGTCCATTTTATTCCAGACCCAATAGTCAACCTTCCCTGGTGCTCTCCAAGGCTTTCACTGTATTTCCATGCAGAGTTCCCCATCCTGTCAAAGGAGACGGGAGCAGGTCACACATGCTTGCTGAAGTGGTCCTTGTGGTGTCAACCAGGCTGGTTGGGGAAGAGATTTAGTCTTCAGCAGTTTTCCCAACTGTGGTGGGAAGCAACTCACATTCCTCATCTCTTATCCACAGACTTCAGAGAAAAAACGCAGTCACTGGGCTCACATCTAGAGAATCTTGGATCATTAAAAAAATAAGACAAATTTTGCTGGACAAGAGTTAGCCATCTATTTCCAGGATTCTCGTGGTACTCAATTATCAAGGATATGAAATATTTGGGCTACATTTTAAAGTCAATTTTCATTCTGTATGAGTTTATTTTCCATGAAATTCATAAATTGGATGAGAAAACAAAGTGAAGCCTCGTCTCTGTTGTTAGACGACTGTATGATTTTCTGTGCTGGCTCCTATGAGGAAATGCTATTTTTCACCCAAAGCAAAATAACTTCAATTTTTCACTTCTTGAATAAGGGTTTCAAGATGTATTTTTACCATGCCAAAGTATGAGAAAAAAAAAGTCTTGGAAAACCAAAACCTTAATCTGGAAATCTGACAAGCATGCTCTGGTCTTCTTCCTTGGAGATAACATGTGCAATGTTCATTTGAGAAAGAGATAGACGTACTGATTAGTCATTGCTTTCTGCCACCAGGTTCTCCCCACCCCTCCCTACCTCTCTTTCTTTCTATGTCCTAGGAAACACTCATTTTCTTCAGACCAGCTCTCGATACTGGAGTCACAGAGACCACAGAGCAGTAGCAGTTCAGATGCATGTAGTACTTTTTGGGCTTATTTTGGTAACTTTTGTTTTGTTTTGTTTTTTGAGACAGAGTTTCTCTGTGTTATAACAGACCTGACTGTCCTGGAACTCACAGAGATCCCCTACCTCTGCCTCCCAAGTGCTGGGATTGAAGGCGAGCACCACCACCGGCTAACTCCTTTTTCAGTCACTATCCGTTATTGTTTCCTCCCCATAGACACCCAGAGAGTGGTATCTTCATCAGTTGAAGTGGGCTCCAAGACTTGATGCATCCCCTAGGTCTTTATCCAATTTAAGTGAACATCCATGATAAATGATGAAGTCGATCAATCACATCATTTAATTTGAACACCTCCATGAATTATTTCTCACTGCTTTCGAGGAAGGAAATCATGTATACATTTGCTATATACTTCTCACCAACCCTTGCATTGGGGCAATGAACAAATGTTTAAGTTTTGAGATTTTTACAATCTGATTCAGATAGGTTTCCAGATGAAACTCACTGTTCAAACACTGACAACACCCTCTTGTGTGGTTCCAATTATAGACACTGGGCTCACTTCCAGCTCTCGAGATCATTCTTATAGAAGATTCTATAGCAATGAGTATGACTTTCTCAGTGAGTTAATGTTGTTTGGTAACACAGAGTCTCAGCTATATTTTGTTGTTGTTAATGGTAACTGTATAAATTATAGTAGTTCCAGAAGCAAAGTACGGCCAACAGTACATATGACGTCATTATAGCTGTTTGTTGTTTGTTTGTTTGTTTGTTCTGAGGCAAAGTCTTGCTGTGAAACCTAATCAGCTCTCAAACTCCATCCGCCTGTATTTGTGTCCCCGTTTCTGAGATTACAGGCAAATACCACTGGGCCAAGTTATACCATACCTTTTAAATTATGGATCTGTGGTTTCCAATCATTTGCTAGAACAAATTATGTAAGCATGTTAGAGAACAGTTTGCTAACGCCTGTCAAAGATACAATACTTTCCGTTTTCTCTAGAGATACACTTGAAGAAATACACCAAACTTTATGCAGATAGGTATCCATTGAAATGCTGTTGACATAGTAAAAACTCGTGAAAAACCTAAGTATCTCTCAGTAGGGAACTGGTTACAGTAACTGTATTACCTCTGTACAACTCCATGCAACTCCTGAAAATAAAATTATAGTTAGTTCCTATATATTGCTGTTAAAACATGTATAAGATAAAATAATGAAAAACAGTGAGCAAGTTGTAGAACTTTGAATGGTAGTTGTTTTGTGTCTATTTTTCTGAAAATATATTAATATATATTCTGAAAATAAATCAATATATAGTTGCTTGCCCCTCTTCAAACAAAGGTTTGGATTTTGGAGGCAGGTGGATACACACAAATATAATAGATACAGTAAAAAGTAATTTGAAGAGTGAGTCTTGGATGGTTGATAATCATGTAGCAGTTTCCTTCTGCCTCATGGCTTTCTGTGCTGTTGCAGTTTCTAAAGTAGTACCTGTTTTTATCTCCTACTTAAAAAGCCATTTGTTCTTCAACCATGTGGTTAACAGAACTGGACATTTTCTCCCTCATTTTCATTTTTATACATCACAGCCAACAATAGATTTAAATATCCACAGTCAGAAACTTTCTGAACACCATCACGGTGCCACAAGGGGAAAATTTCACACCCTGACCACTTTTGGTAGGCTGAGATACAAGTGCTCTAGCATTGTAATACAAAATCACCTTCAGGCTGTGTATGAAGTATGTGTAATATATAAATGAATTTGAGTTTAGATTTGGGCCCCATCCCCTGCTACCTCATTGTGCAAATAATTCAGAATTCTAAACTATCTGAAATACTTTAGACCCAGGCATTTTGGGGTAAAAGATAAAGGTATCCATCCTATTTTTTGTTCTTGGTATTTTCCAGTCCTTGACTTAGGACTATTTTTTGTTCTTGGTATTTCCAGTCCTTGACTTAGGTATACATAGAAAAGAAACAAATGGCAGATATATAGAGTCCCAGAATATGAACCTGTGGTAAACCCACGTGCTATAAGAAGGGGAAGGGTGATTTCTTAGAGTTAGGCTATTGGACTTAGGAATATTATTAGAGCATAGTGAGCCTGTTCATCCCCAGGTAATAGGAAATCTAGATACAAATTCTATACTTTGACATAGGTGTTGACTCCCAAGGAATGCATCCTGAATGATGGATGGAGACAATGACAGTGGCCACTTTGCTTCAGTAACTCTGTTATCCTTAGATGTGTTATCCAGACTCTAGGACATTATCCATTTAGGAGAACAAGAGAAAGGCAACTGTCTTTGAATTAAAAAAGAAAAGAAGAGGGCTGGTTAGATGGTTCAGTGAGTAATATGCCAGCCACCAAACCTGATGACCTGAGTTCAATCCTCAGAACCCACAAGGTGTAAGGAAAGAACACTCTTCTGCAAGTTGTCCTGACTTCCACAAGCAGGCTGTGACACATGTGCATTATGCACGTACTAAGTAAATAGATAAGTAAATGGAAGTTAAAAAAGGAAAGGAAAACTGGAAGATATCCTCTCTTTTATAGACCAGAGCTCTTGAACTGGTGTTCGGCTCAAGATCTAAAAATAATTCTAGACTTTGAAAGTGGAGTTCTATCTAAATATTAATTCACAGGTACATAAGACTAACAGAATCTGGCACCATTAGACATTTTTGAAGCAGAAACCCTGAATGCATTAAAGCTTCACACTCCTACTTGTTTATGTTGTCTGTAGCTGTAGAAACTGAGACTGGCGTATTTTTAATTGTGACTCTTGTTTGATATTTTCCTTTAAATGAGGAAAATATAACCATTTGTGGAATAGACGTGTTCGCACCTTCTCATGGCTATTGTCTCATTTCAGAGGTAAACAAACCAGAAAAAAGAGTTATTCTGTTTCCAGTCCACCTTCCCTTGCCCCACCTTGTCATACTGTCATTCTGTTCCACACCCATTGCACCTTAAATAACACTGATCACAGCTACAATTACTTTACATTTTGTGCAGCAAATTACCTAGCAAGAGCCTACCTCCTTACAGTCTCTGCTTCAAGAAGTAGTCTCATTAGGGGCTGGAGAAATTGCTCAGCACTTAAGAGCATACGTTGCTCCTTCAGAGGACTGGGGTTCAGTTCCCAGCACCTACATGGTTGTTCACAGTCATCTGTTACTCAGCTCAAGGGGATCCCAGGCTCTCTTCTGACCTCCACAAGCACCAATATACATGTGGTACACATACATACATGCGGGCAAAATACTCAGACACATATAAAAATAAATAAGCTCTTTTTAGAAATTAAGTAGTGATAAGAGTGTTAAATTATACACACAACTCAGTTAATTTTGCCATATTTATTGAAATATTATACATACGATTTATAGTAGGATTCCTTCTCAATAACACTAACACCTTACATTTATAGTCATATATATTTATAGCTTCCTATAGTTTCCAAGACACTTGTGCCAACTTCCTTAGTTTCTACGAGATAGGTGGAATGGTTCCTATTTTACAGAAAAGCAGGATCAGAGCAGTTGAGTAGGTAACTTCCACAGGTTAGTGGCACAGGGACGCCTCTAGTTCTATACCACAGCTGTATCTCCTGGTAATGAAGAGTTCAGTGTGCACATAAATATTTATAAACATTATGTCATTGTTCTGAGCAAGTAGATCTTACAGTTTGACCGCTTTATGGAGCGGAGCTGTGCAGCAAGGCAGAGGTTTGCAGGGGTTCATGCCACGCAAGTTTTAAATTCCCTCAGCTTTGAAATCTCCCTCTTTTGCTAACAACAGCATTCTTATGTGACAGAAAATAAAGAACATTTTCATATTTTTCATCTAATAAAACAGGTCCCAGGATCATTTGCTCTTGTCACATGCTTAAATACACCTTGCAACCCTTGCCACAATTCTCTTTCTTCTGAGGTTGTGAAAGCCTGATGCTGTTCTTATTTGAGATATTTTCATTTAACACCTATATAATAAAAATAAAGTAATAAGAAAGCCATTGGTAATGTAATGGGGTTTCATCTTTCTTCATGTTTAAAAACATGTAGGGATTATTTCATGTCTTAAATAAATATTGCAGTAGAATTAAAAAGGCATTTCCCTAGAGTTAAGGATTGAAATTTAAAAATAAATCACTACTAACTTTGAGCCAATAAAAAAAATCATGGAGATAGTCTTTTTTACATTCTTCTTCCTTTTTTAAAAAAATGCAACACTAAACCCAGAGACTCTCATATAAAACAGGCCCAAAGCACGTTTTGTACCTAAGCTAAAAATTACTTTTGAGGCCTTTGACATGCCAAGGGACTTTGCTAGTATAAAGCAAACATAAGGAGAAATCTTTTCAACCTTTTAGAAATTTAAACATAAAGTGTTTTTGTCTATGTAAGGACTCTGATCCATTCCCTCTCCTTCGCATACAGTTTCCAGAATTACAGCACAGATTGTCCAAAAGACATTTGTACTAATTGTGCTGTTTATTAAATTTGAGTTACCATTGCCCAAAGTACAAAATATAAAAGAAATATTTTTTTCTTTTATCCAGAGCCTGAGAGAATAGCAAATTGTTATATAATGTGGCAGTGGGAAAGGAAGAAATGGTGGTTTAATTTTAAAGCATTCATTCAAAGAGCAAAAGCTCCATGTGAAAACTATTTTTATCCAGGTCTCTCTGTATTTATTTACTGGTATTTTTAGTGGTCATCACATCAAAAGTATGTGGAAAGAAAGGGAAGTTTTCCAGAAAGTGTGTGAAGGTATTCTTGTATTATCTAGATCAGTGCTTTTAAAAATAAAGTCTGCATACTGATGCCAGTCCACAAAATGTTTACACCAGTATGCAAGATGGTAAGTATAGCTGTAGAAAGAAAGCATGTAAGCAGCATGGCAACTGGGCGTATCCAAGGGTATGACTTTGTATTCCATGATGGGTGGCAACCACAGACGCAGTTAGCAGCTCTGATTGCACTCAGGCTGCAGCCTTCTTCTGGAAGGGTCAGATTGTAAGTATTCCAGGCTCTACAGACCGTACCCAAAGTCCCAATGGCTCAACTCTGTTAAAGCAAAATGCCAAAGAATATAAGTGAACAAATGGATGTGGGTATGTGCCCATGAATATTTATGATATCAACATGGAATTTCATCTAACTTTTGTATGTCACAAAATACTATTGTTGTTTCAATTTCCCCCCTCAGTCATTAAATTTGTGAAAATTGTTTGTAATTCCCATGGGCCATACAAAACCAGGCAGTGGGCTGGATTTGGCCCTCCGGCAGCTTTAGTGGCCCAGCTATGTCTGTGGCCCAGAGAAAGATGCTGTTGTTTCCTGGTCTTCGTTCTTCTTTCTGTCTCTGGGATTTTAATTGCTGCTTGCTTTCACGCTGGGGTTTTGGTTGTTATTGGAGAATACTGTAGCACACTCAATACTTACAACATTATGTTAATAAAAGCCATAAGGAAGATATTCCAAATATCACTGTGGGGATGTATTTGCGGATTCTCTGTGACCTATTGATTTACATGAACTTTGCTTAATTTTAATTTCTAAACTATCAAGAAGATCCATATTGAAAGATCTGTTAAGTGCATAAGCAGTAAGTACAGTGGTTTATTTTAACTTACCTGGGATGGGTAATAGAGATAACATGAGTTGAGACCCTACTTCATGCTAACTCCAAAGTTAAGAAGTGATGTGTTTTGATGATAACCAAATGCTAGAAAGTAAACTAGATTACATGAGCTTATGCCAACAAAACAAAATTCTGTCTGAGCTCATACGTCTATAAGGCCAGTCTGCAACTGCAACAAGCCTACTCTCACGTGCTGTTCCGTCGTGTCCCTTTAGCTTAGTAGGGGCTCCTTACTATCCTGAGCACTATTGCTCCTTTTATTACTTGACTCTTCCTTCACATATTCACCAAGTTATAGCATATATGGGGAATGATTTGGACTGGTTTTGTATTCCTCACTAATACATAGCCTTTTGCTGGGCCTCACCTAATGAATGCCAACAAATGTCAGCACATGAACTAATCAAGCCATTCTGTTAGCAAAGCCACTAACCTGCTCCACTGTACGCATGTTTCTTATTTTCTCCTGTGTTTTTCTCTCTTCACATATGCATCAGACTTTTGGACTTGGGGAGGCTTTCACTGAGTTGAAAAGGTTGCGTTAAAGCTGATATGATAGGATCTCCTGACAGAACTACGTTTGAAAACACGGAGGTTAACTTTTGTTCACATGCCATGGCATTAATGGACTAAGTCAACACCCTTTAAAAAGTGAGAACCATGAAACAGACAAGTGTTCAAGGAGACATACCCTTGGAATACAAGCAAGTCCATTAAGCTGTTTGAGTGAAGCCTGTTTGACCACGTACATGCTGTTCTCCATGTCAGTATTTCCAATGACAAAGAAACTCTCCCTTCTGAAACTGGAGAACAAATTATAAACGTTGGTTCCTCTATTCTAATATAGATCCATTTTCAAACACAGAAGCTTTTTAAATTGGTAGCCATCCTCTTTTTCTTGTGAAAATACAAGTCAAACTGTTATAAATGCTTCCTTCATCATGCATATTTAGTTACATAGTGGGTTAGCCCCTACCAGTCCCATATACTGATAAGCAAAATGCCCTTTCCTATTGCATTTTGGATATTGAGTAGCATCTGGCCACATGTCGAGTCTATCATGAAATACTGGCTGCCACTGGGGATTTTCAATGTTGTGTCCAGTGGAAATGCTACCTTAAATGGTTGCCTTGCACATAGTGTTTTTCATGTAACTCTTGTTTACCAGGCATTCTTCATGCGGAAGGACTCATGCAGCTTTTAGTTTATTAAGGACTTTCTTAAAGATCATGAAATATTCTTCATCAAATGTTATTTATAACCTGGAACACATGAAACAAAGAAAATTTGTGTAACTTAAGAACCAATCCTCTCTATCTTGTGTCAAGTTGACATAAAACACTATCTAGCACATGCATGTGTATTCTGTGTAGCATGTCTCATTAAAGGCCAGCACTTCTCAGTGAATTGAGTTCTCATCCAATGCATGGATATATTATGACTCACTTATCTACAGATTATCTGCTCTGTGCTTCTAGACAAGTGTTTTAGGAAGTATATGATGACCATAGATAGCAAAAGAAAGCCAGAATACATAATAATAAGTGACTATCTTAATAGTTATTTTAATAGAAGTGTGTCTACTTGGAAGTAATAGTTTCACTATTATGTCTGCAGCGGTCTTGGAAATCTACTAGATATACACTCTTAACTACATAAACTGGTAGTTTTATATTACCAGATTGCAGACTCTTCTCTTAAATTCACTGAATGTTACTGTATAGGACCATGTTCATAATGCTTCACGGCAGATTTTTGCCCACTCAGCCTGTTCTGTACTGTCACCTTCTCAAAGGAGTCTTGCTTTCACATTTCATGACAGTGACTGGGTAGGACATGTCACTAATACTGTTAAGGAACATCCTAGTGGGTCTGTTAGAGAGTTACATCATTTGTTCACGATTCCTTAATCTCGGTGAGTCCACTTCATTGCTGCTGCCTCAAGCTTCCACAGCTTTCCTCTGCCCCTGATCCTTTCAGCTGTGCCTGGTCTGTTTCTTTTCTTCCTCGTCTGTTTATTCTGTGATAGCATTATCCTGTTCATCACAGTTTCCTTCTTTAATCTCTCATTTGATCTTACTCTTTTAACTTGCCTCGTTAGGGATGTATCCATCTACATTTTCTTTAGGACTTGGGAACAGGCAGAAAGGGCGGTGTTTTCTTACTTCAATCACACCCTCCCCAACCTTTGCTTCTATTTCCCTGGTTAGTTACTTGTTTAGTTACTGTTCTTTTCTCTCTGTTACCCTTAATTTTAGTACGAAGGCTCCAGTGGGTCCCTCATTGTCTCTTAACTTTCACTAGATCTCAGCTGACTCAGACCGTGTGCTGTGGGCTTTACTCATTGTGAGGCCCTGACTTGCATCCATGTGCTGAGGAGGAGGTGCAGGCAGATTAGGGCTTCGTGCAGTTGGTTGCATGATCTGGGCTTTGCTGTTCTTTTCAGTAATGTGTTAGAGTCCTGGCTGAGCTATGGTCTACATCTGTGCCCGTGTGTCTCTCTGGAAGAGTAAGCCTGTGAAGTTTGGCCTCTCTGCCTAAGGGTTAGTTTTCCAGTTCATGGAGGTGATAGCAAGACTTGAATCTGTGGAGTGGGGAACGCACATGTGTGGAGATCAGAAGACAACTTCAGATGGCGGTTTTCTCCTTCCACCATAGGAGTCACGGGGATTGAATGTGTGACAGCAAACACTTTTACCCATTGCAGAGGTTTCTTTCCAGCCCTCATTAGTTTCCTTTTGAATGAAAAGGTGAGCCCAGATCCCTTCTTTCTTACCTCAGCAGCTTTTGTGTGGAGTGAAGGGAATCTATAGCTCAACCATAGCATCATCAACCCTCAGTGAGCGAAGGGAATGTCACCTGAGCATCATTTCTTCATTCTCATTCTCTGACCTGTACCCTGGAACTCACTCACACACTCAGTGGAAATCATACTTATCCCCTTTGACTTATGGTCAATACTCAGTGGCACTGGTATGGACCTTGTTAGCACAAACCCAGATTTAACACAATTGGCAATTGGCTCCCCCTTCCCTTCATCCCAGCCCTTGTCCTTATTTCATTAGTTTCCCGGTAATGAGATCTCACATACAGGATTGAATTTGTTAGTCTCCCTCATATTCTGTTATAATGGAGTTTGTCTATAATTAATTAGCTCTGCCTGGTTATGACTCATCTCCCCTCTCTTCCCTTCCCTCCCAGGCATATGTCCATGAAGGGTCTTTAAACTGAGTAGATTCTTCAGTCTTCCCCAGGCTGCCAAAATGCCAGCCCAGGTCCGTTTTTCCTAAATTGGAGCCAGTCATCATAGTTTTCATGATTTATCCACCTCACTTACCCATCACCAGTGCAGTTTTTTTTTCTTGGAATTTTCCACACCTACATGCCACTTTTAAAAGATTCTAGTATGGTGTTCTTCTTAACTTGATGGGCTTCCATTAACTTTTTCAGTGGTCATTTTAAGTTTATCCCACTAGGGTTTAAGCAAAGATTATTAAACTGTAGTTTTATAATTAAAGAATATTAAACTGTAGGTCTGTGCTAGGCACTTCACATATGTCCTTTCCAATATTTACAACTCCTCATAGTAGGCACCAGAACATTCTCTGCACTGACATACAAGGGAGCTGAGGTGGGAAAGAGTCAGGCTTCCTGGTCGATGCCAACCTGCTAAAGAAGGAAGGCCCAGGTCCCAAACACAGACTCAGCAGAAGGTCAAACTCTGCGCCTCTGGCTTCGGAGCTACTTGCCTTTGTCTCTGGAGGATGTTGTGTACCTCAGTCCCTGTGCTAAGCTTCATTTATTTCGTCTCCAAAATGAGAGTCTGGCCTGCGAGATCCTTCCCAGCTCTGAGCGTCTGTGTTTATGGTTAGTAGAATGCAAAGACTACATTTTACTTTAACATAAATTTATTTGACTTTACATTTAATAGGAATGACCATATATTTCAGGTTTAAATATATATTTACATATTTCTGCCATAAGGAATTTTACATTATATAAACCTTTTTGTTTTCTGAACTCATTTTTCAGGTGCTTTGGAATGTCCCTGCTCTTCTTTGTACCATGCAATGTTCGTAGTAGCAGAGTTGGAAGTTTTTAATCCAACGTAGATTTTTGGGCCTCCGTGTTGTTCTGTTTTAACATTATCAGTGCACCAATAATGCAGGAGGTGATAGTAGTTTGAGACAATAAGAAAACGTAAGTAATTCATGTGGAAGTTAAACCTTCACCCATGACCCCAGAGAAACTGAGTTAGTTAACCAAAGATTACATTAAGGGAACAGCAGCTCCTGCCTCTAAGGGTTTAAAATCTAAAAGATAAAGTATCTAGTGCCATGGTGTTTTAACTCATGTGTACACATTCAGTAAGCAGCAAACATGCCTGTGTTTATCTGCAAATCCTTACTAGTACAGAGCTCAGGAAACAGTGGAAAGAGCCGTGATTGATTAGAAGAGAAAGGTGAGGACCATGGAAGACAGCCCTGGGAGAGATAGAAGGACTCAAGGGTGAGCCAGTAGGGGTGGGACCGAGTGAGTGGAGAAGTGCAAACTGATCCACTTCTCCTGTGGAAGCTGCAAGCTTCTTTCTCAGTCAACGGCTGCCCAGTCCTATGCCCCCAAGACCTCCTCAGTGTCCCTGATCCTTTGCCTTGGAATCAACATTTCACTTCTTTCTTTCTAAGCATCAACTCCATCCCAGGGGAAAAATCCATGGAAGCCGTGAACTTATGTTGGCCTTTCTCTGGATAGCACAGTGTTACTGGGTTCTTGCTCGGTCATATTTTTCTCATCTCTATTTTGAACATCTTGTACTTGCCAAACACTTTACTAGACTTTAGGTGTACAGTGATGAGCAAGAAATATTGAGATGATGAGCAATAGTGAGGTGATGGATTTTTGCATCAGCCAATGAGCAGTTATAGAAGAAAGGGGATAAAGTATTAGGCAGGATAGGACATAGCTGACATTGTAGGGAGGTGACACCAGACAATCTGGCCATTTCTCTGCTTTTCAACTTTTTCTCCTGTATTCTGAATCTCTTGAGCCCTCTGTCTAGGCCATTTGTCTGTGTCATTGGGTAAGACTTACAGACTTCCTTTTAACTAAAATCCAAGTATTTATTCAAACTCTGGAATGTATTTGGTTCTTTATCACACATGGTATTATTTACCATATAGTTCTAGGGCTGTGTAAGATCCTTTCCCGAATACATTTTCTACAGTCTCTTCTTGACTCTGGCCACCACCCATTGAAGATTTTTGTGTATGTGATTTCATTCTTCTTATGATTCAGTCCTACATTCTGGCACCCAGGTGTAAAAGTAATCCACAATAGTATATACATATCACATCCGTGCCCACAAGACTCAGGGATCATCCCAGAGGAGGAAGTAAAAAGATTGTAAGAGGTGGTGGGTAACTTCAGAGAAAGAGTGTTATTGGTTTTCTTTTCCAGACACAATAGGGCAGGTACACATATGACCTTAGGGTGATTGTGACATAGTTCACAAGACCTGCTTAAGCCAGACAATCCCAGGGGATAGAGTGGACCATCCTACCACTGCCTGAAGAACTATTGACATAAGGCATGATAAGCTAAGTGCTGCTGTTAGTGGAGCCAGAGGAGACCAGTGAATATGAAAGTAGCCAGCACCTGGAGGACAGAGAAACTGTCTATACGATGGAAGGAAGTTAGTGAAGGACAGAAGAAGAAAGGGAAACACCAAATAAATAACCCATGCCCCATCAACAGTGTGCATCATACCTATTTTTATCTAATAGTTCAAATAAGGAAGTTCATTGAAAAATATTCTAGGGTTCCCTGCCCTGCAGAATATGATCCAGGTGAACCCATCCCACCAGAGCTGCTGGAAGTGTGGAGTGACTAAAGACTGTGACCCATGACAAAACCAGACATGGGCATCACTTATCACTGTGAACTTGGATAAAGCCCTTGAAAAACATTTTGTCTCTAAAGAAAACAATTTAAACCCAATAATCCTTGCTTCATTTACTTTTAATGACAGGCCCATTCTGTGGGGTTTTTCTGCATGAACTTATCTGACCTCCTATAAAAAGAAAATCTACCTCAGATGTGGGAATTCATTTAGTATCTGTTCCATTCTGTTCTTTCCTAAGGACAGTGGGTTTCCTGTGTGTCTTTTGTATACCTAGTCATGTTTTAAGGGTTGTGGGCACTTTTTTTTTGTGAGTTTGACCATAGCTTAATGATGTGTAATACTGGATTTCTTCATATTTTAAATATTTTTAAGAAATTCATGCAGAAGTGAGGGAAAGAAGTAGAAGAATGACTAATGTTTTGGTTTGAAAAATAAGTAAGGTTGTGAAATAAACCACTGACATTTTGTAAGATAAAAATTGTTTCAAGGGACTGGAGAAATGTGTCAATGGTTAAGAGCACTTGGTGCTCTTTCAGAGAACCAGAGTCCTAGTGCTAGCACTTATGTTGGGTGGTCCATAATCACGAGAAACTCTCGCTCTCGAGAACTTACTGCCTTTTTTAACCTCTGCTCACACTTTCATGCCTATGCACAGAGCACACACACACACACACACACACACACACAGGCACACTCGTATGCATGCACACACACACAATCTTTTCTTTTCATTACTTTAATTTTAAATAGCTTGCTTCACATGTCAATCCCAGTTCCCTCTCCCTCTCCTCCTCCCGCACCCCCCACCATCCCCTGCAGCCTCCCACCCTATCCCCACTTCTTTCCACATAGGGGATATCCAGAGTCTGTCATTTCATTCAGGGCAGGGTCCAGGCACTCCCCTAAGAGTCCAGGCTGAGAGAGCATCTCTCTTTCTGTTATGGACACACGAAGTCCATTTGTATGCCAGGAATAAATACTGATCTACTGCCCAGGCCTCCTCATTGACTCTCACACTGAGGGGGTCACACACACGATCTTTTAAACAATTTCATTATTAGAAAATAAGAAAACACTCTCATAAACACTTTTCAGGAACCCTTAATTAAATCTGGTAATTTGATAACTGAAGAGCTTGAAAGAGCAATATAACAAATCTTTTTATAAAACTTTAGATGACTTTTATGAAACAGTTTGCTTTTATACAACATTGAAACTGTAAAGACATTATGAGGGCCTTGAGGTAGCTCAGCGATTCAGAGCACTTATTTCTCTTTCAAAGGACCTAGGTTCAATTCTCAGCACGCACACAGGGCTCACAATTGTCTGTAACTCTTAGTTCCAGGAGACCCAACTCCCCCTTCTGGCCTCCACAGACACTGCATGTGCATGGTGCAAAAACAGACATGCAGGCAAAACAACCATCCACATAAAATAAAAATAATAAATATTTTAAGACACTATGAAATGAAGCCAGTTGTACGATACAATCATTCTACTGTTATTAAATGTATATTCAAAATATTAGGAATTGGGAAAAACTGGTGTCACATCAGAAATGAAAAAAATATCCCAAGATTCCACTTGAGTGTGTATCTCAGAACTCTAGAATATCTACTGTCTTCACCTTGACTGGTGAGAAGATCTGCAACTGAGGACAATCTAACACTGTGTTATTATGCTAAGAAATCTGCATGGGAAAATGAGATCCACCTAACCATAGAAAAGTAACTCTAAATAAGTCACCGTGCTTAACTATGAATACAGGATGGTAAACTGATTAAAGAAATGATGGGTACGACAGACACACTCAAGTACTGGTTGAGAAGTCAGTCCTGGCTTCTGTGAGTTGGAACACCTTGACAAGAGATTTCTGGGTAAAAGTAATGGAAAGGTTGTCAATAGGAAAATATGTGCAGCCTGTTTTTAAAGTGGTTTCTTCATACTTTGCACACACAACTAATATCCATATGTGTGGCAGGGAAGACCCTAAGTTAGAATACAGGACTCTAGTCCCATTGTGTAGCATCTAGTCGTGGTGTCACAGCCATTGTGATCCAGTTTAAGCTTGTTGCTTTTTAGCATAATAACCAAAGAGAAATGTTGACAGCTTTTATGACCTTTATAAAATGAAAGGAAGATCACTCCACATGTTTGTAGGTTTTTCTCTGAATTCTTAATATGTTCTCCTAAATCTAAACACCATATTATTTAAGGGTTTTATTATATAAGCCTCTAGATCAGGAGAAAATCTTGTCAATATTTTAGTATTAGCTTTACGTCTGATAATGACCACTGTTTCTGAAAGTGTGTTGAGTGTTGATCTGCTCCTGATGTGATTTCTGTGGACACCATTTACTCCAGATGGTCAGATGGTGTCGATGCTGTGCTTAACTCGGTGATTTACTGTAGGGTCTGGGAAGTCTATTCACAGCACAACCCCTCTTCCCGTATACTTTTCTCCCCTACTCTAGCCTGTCCTGATGGCGTAGTTTTAGCCTATTATGCTTAATTTTTGTCCATTTGTTTGTCTGGTTGGTTGGCTTTCATTTGTGTGCACTCATAGGAGTTTGGTGTTAAATATTTCAGATGTTGTTTAAACTGTTGACCTAAGATTCATCATAGAAAGCCAGGGAATGATACAGGAGGACGGAAAATTGCATGAGCCTTTTGAGCCTTTTAAACTTCTCTCTCTCTCTCTCTCTCTCTCTCTCTCTCTCTCTCTCTCTCTCTCTCTCTCTCTCTCTCTCTCTCTCTCTCTCTCTCTCTCTCTGTGTGTGTGTGTGTGTGTGTGTGTGTTGTGTTGTGTTGTACTTAGTCCCCAACAACCTTTTCTCTCTCTCTCAGATATTTAATTTATCATTTAGGATCTATGAGAGGCTAATTTTATAGCTGGTCACCATGCCAGAGGTGCAAGCCATTGACATGGAGCCCCAGGGTAAGAGAGCCCTTGCCAGGGTTCGCTACCAAGTGGGTGTTTCCTTCAGTTCCATCAGGTCTGTGTTCTCATGGGGGAATTTGTACCCAAAGAGCATTGCATTTTCTCTGTTGACTTTTTTCCAAAAGTGTGTGTTTTCTGCATTCCTATTTTATGGTTCCTTGCAAAAGAGGAACAGTTTCTTTCCTTTTTTGGTTTGGATTTGATTGGCTATGTTTGGAATTAGCTTGGTCTTTTAAAGTAAAACAAATGAGAGGTAGCATAGGGTGATACCCACAGCACTGAGGAAAGGTGCAACAGCTTCCGGTTGCTGGTCAGAGCAGACCTGCCCCTGTCTGAGCAGCCCTCATCCCCAGGTTATATGCAGATGGTGTAGGCCGATAAAGTAAGAACTGCACATTGCCAGTCTCAGGTCAGTTTCAGAATCCTACACTCCTTGTAGTGATGGTAATAATAGCAATGCAAACAATAACAGCATCTAAAGCATTCTTTCTAAGCCCGTGACAACCCTGGAAGGCGGATGTCGTTGTTATTATTATTGTTACTTATTTTTTAGACAAGAACACAGAAGTCTGCTTCAGATCATTCAGGTAGCAGTCTCAGCTGTGACTGAAACCCACGTTGCTCCAGTTCCCTGCAGTTGCCCCAGTCGTAAGCTGGACGTCAGTGTCATCATGACACATATAGGTGTTAGAATTAGACAAGTCTGAGTTTGAAAGTCACTCCTGCTTCCCAGCAGTGTGAGATATGGGCAGTTTGCTAAACCTCTCTCTGGGTGTCATTCATCCGTGACATGTGACACAGATAGGATGTCTATACCATGAAGTCAAAGACAGTTGTTCGTGCAAGCGTGTGAGCAAGCACACACACACACACACCACTGAAAGATACAAGGGAGTAAATGGTGGTTTGGCCTTACCTCCTTAGCTGTGAACATTGTTTCTAAGGAAAAGGGGCCTAACATGAATGTTTATAAAACAAAATTGTCTTATGGGCTCTACCCATCCATCTCTCGCAGAATGCTAATTCTTGCATAATTGATTTCTTAGGTTTTCCCTTTTTAGTTTTTTTCTACTTTAAGACTGTAAAGAAACCTCTGAGATTAAGTAGGATTTGCAGTTTTTGTTGTTACTTTGGGGAGATAGGACTACCAACATGCAAATCATATGTGAATGAGTTTCTTGGTCCTTACCAGAGTGCTTTGTATCCCCAAATTCACACAGGAATACCGAAAACATTGGGCTACAAGTCACTGAGAACTGCCTGCCAGGCACTGTATGCTACGGGGCTTCCAGCTAGACACTGCTGAAGAGGACGAGCTTGCTTTTGTACTGCCTAGTCAGCTAGGGGTTGAACAGTGTCCTCCCATTAATAATTCAAAACTATTTAAATCACTACTTATCACTACTTCAACCCCGAACAAGCATGTGTCTGCTTATTAGCAATCGCTGCTCCTGAACGGGGGTGGGTGTAAAGAAAACAGCGCCTTCAGGAAGTGGGAAAGCGCCGGTATGTGAGTGTGTTTACCGAGAACCAAGTAACACCCAGTGGCCTTGGGTGGTTTAGTAGACATTTTCACATTCATTTATTAATGGTTTACTTCTTTATTCTGCTGCATCCACCAAGTAGTAAAGTCTCCTAATTGTCTTCTCTTTTCGTGCCTGGTCACTCTGAAGTTTCGTGTCTCTTATTAAAGATGTTACTGAAAAAAAAAAAAGCCACCTCTTGGGAAAGGCTGTGAATTCACCCATGTGAGAGTTCTCTGCATAAGTGCCTAATTTTAAAAAGTTCAATGACAGCAGTCATTGTCCCCATGCACTTTAGCTCTGTGATGTGACCAGTTTGCATGTTGAATCGGAGGCAGCAAAGCCTCCTAAAGAAAGATGTATAGTGGGCTTTATGCATCATTGCTGGAAGAATTTTGCTTTGAAGCCCAGTGTGAACACTTAATTTTTATTTGCTATTATAAAAGAGTCTCTTTGAGCTGACAAATATGAAAATATGACTGTGATTTGGGCAGGCATCCAGAAACTTGAGAGAGAATGATGCCTTTATCTCGTGAACGCCCAGTGACTACTGCATTATTCTGCTAATAGTTGGGGAATGGGTAATAACATCCTTCAGGCCTCCCTCTATTAGAACTGCTCTTCCTACAAACTGTAGGGAAAGATGTATGTGTCAGGTGGTGAGAGTTGAATGTACATTTATTTAAATTTCCTGTCTTTGGGCAGCTGTTAAGTTTATTGAAGAGCTCTGGGTGGCCAGGTTTCTATTTTTTCTCAATTTATATATGCTGTCCTCCCTGGAATTTCAGTTAAGCACTAAGAGACCATGCTTGTCAGTAGACAGGCATTTTTACATGCTTAGGATTTCTCAAGAAACAATGGGAACAAGTCTCATTCTTCATGGCAGTTTCTCCACGGTCTAAGAGTTGTGTGTTTATCTCTCATCTGCAGATGCATCCAGTATAGTGGGAACCCATAGGCAGTTCTTCATACTGTCTTTCGTTGTAACAAATTAAGACTTTATAAAGGGTTAGATAACACTCCAGGGGAAAGAGTTTTCTTAGATCAGCTGAATAGCACACACTGATCATTTATCAAAAGTCTGTTGTTAAATGGCTCTCATGATTTTAACATTTATGCAAAGCCCCTGGTGAAATCTTGATGACCTCCTTTTCACAAAAATTGTTAGAGTAAAAAAAAAAACAAAATTATTTTTTACTAATCTGGACTGATTTAAGGTCAGAGCTTAAGAGATTCTGCCTACACAGCACTCATTTATAAAACCTTGGGAATATTCAGAATTTAAATTTAGCCTTTGGGCATACTGTTTAAGGCAGATTTTGGAAATACCTTACAGATGTTACTGTGAAAACATGTGATATCAGTCATCATCCTCTCAAACTGAACTAAGCAACTTAAAAGAAAGCACAGACCCTCATTCTGAGTGTCCTTTAAGTCTGATTGACACTGAGGTATGCATTCTAGTATTCTGGGATGTTTTTACTTAATCTTTACTGCTAGGGGAAAAACTTTCTTCTAAGGGTCTAATGAGATGACTCAGTCAGTAAACGAATTGCTACTCTCTCATGAGTTCAATACTCCTGTGGACGTCGGGGAGACACTCCACACTCCACGCTGAGAACATGGAAGCAGTCAGATGTCTGGATCTGGCTGGCCAGCTAGCCTAGCCAAATCACCAAACACCAAGCTCAATGAGAGACCTGCCTCAAAAGTTAAGGTGAAGAACAAACGAGAAAAAGTCCTGAGCATTAATTTGTAACTTCCACAAACACAAGCACATCCAGAATGTATGTGCACATTTATACACATGCATGCACGCACGCACACGAACATGTATACCACACCAAAAAATAAGTACATCTTCTCTACATATAGGTGTATATATAGATATAGTTACCTCATTAGATACTTGAACCTAATTCGGAGTTTTCCATTTGTGAGGCTGGAGAAGTGGTTCATGCTGAGGGCCCAGATTCATTTCCAGTACCCACAGGGCAGCTCACAACCACCCGCTTCAGTCCCAGGGATCTGATGCCCTCTTCAGCCTCCACATACATACATGTGAGCAATACAGCCATACACAAAGAGTTTTAAATAATGTAAAGTTTTAAAGTCTTTGTGTTATAAACTACAGCACTGCGTCTGCAATGATACGGTTTAAGTTTGTATTCTTCGAGTATAAATCCTTTTAGAGCAGGTGAGATGGCTCAGCAGGTTATGGCACTGGCCGTCAAGCCGGATAGCCTGAGTCTGATCCCTAGCCCCACATGGTGAAGGGGGAAAAAAACAAATCCCCACAAATTACCCAATGATTTCTACATGCATGCACACATACACAAATATATACATGAAAATTGTAAAATGGTTTAGAACAAATTTTCTCAAGTGAGCCCAACTGTGTCCACTGTATTAGGATAGACATGGCAACCAAAGAGAACTCAGCTACAGATAGATTAGAAGCTGACCACTAGACTATTTCTGCAGTTGTCCAAATATCTGTGAAGATCTGTCTCAGTTTTGGAACCACAGTGTTCCCGGGGTATCACTGTGTGGTGTTTTGCTCTGTGCTCGGGGGCTTCCTGGGCTTAATGATGATACTACCTGTAACTAGCACAGCAGTGAATGATAAAGACCACCATGTTGGTATATCCCACTTTCAGTTTCCAAATTTGGCCAGTACTTTTTGATCAAGGCACAGAGTCTTCCAGAACGTTTATAATTTTGTAACATCATTTCACTGGCATAAATCTGTGCCTCAAGCCAGATGGTGATCTGCTTACCAAGGCTTTTTTTTTCCTTCCTTGCTTGCTTGTCATTTAAAAAGCTTGGGCCTGGAAATACTAGGTCCATTTTGTTACTGGTCTCTGAGCCAGAGGCAAAAGCCATTGGCAAAGTTCTTCTAAGCAGAGGGGAGCTGTTGGCAGGCAAGGGCTTGTGGGCGTTGCTTAGTTCCGCTCAGCTTATACTCCCACGGGGGAGTTCATATCCAAAGCATTTTAAGTTTAGTTTTCTACTGCCTCCTCTCACCCTCAGCAAAAACACATGTTTTGTGCATTCTTTATCCTGATTCTCCTTCACAAAGCAGAAGTATCTTAACTTGTACAGTTTTGATTCATTTGAAAACACTCTTGCTAATGTTGATATTTGTTTATTTGTCATATGGGACATTAGGTCTTCAGTCATAAAAACTACCCCTTCTTATTTTCCAAATAAACATAAACACCGGAATTCAAAGACCACCAAAATGTGGACCCAGTTCCAGAAATCCTGCACTGTATAAATTTAAGTGATAGCCTTAGGTCATACATGGTTTAGGATAGGCTTGACCTATCAAAAGACCATGTACATAGGAAGTAATGGGAGATCGAACAACAGGATTAAGTTGGGACTTTATAAGTATTCATAAGGGTTAAAGTATAAGATGACTTATGGCAGTAAACTGGTATGTAGATATTTTTATTTTCTAGGCTACTTGACACCTTGTGTGTGATAACATCACTTGAACCTTTAGCGTCCAGATTACAGTGGATAATTGTAAAGAAACAGTGGTCCTCTTGAGTTTTGACATGTCCATGGCAATGTCTTCTGCACTGAGCACTTGATTAACCGACTACAGAAGTATTCTCCTGGAGTACTTACTGAATAACCTGATACATGTTCTTTATCAACTAAGCCTCAGATTACCTCTGATCCTAACACCAGGACCTTCTGCCTCCTTTGAGTGTAGGACAAGTGATGTCTTTAACTTGAGCAGTGCTGCTTTTCCATCTTTGCTTCTGCTGATGTCTCAGGGAAGCTAATCTCATTGAGCCTTAACACTAAAACTCCATGTAAATTACTTGGCTCCCTGTTAGTATTTAATATCAAATGGACCTTGAATAAATGGACCAACCTATTCTGGAATAGACTGTAAAGAAAGAGAGTACTGTAGGCTAGCAACAGGTATGCCCATGCATGACTAAGCATGTTTTTCCACACTAGAGTACAAGCTCTGCTAGACCCTCACATTCTGCCCTCTGGTTATGTGTGTGTGTGTGTGTGTGTGTGTGTGTGTGTGTGTGTGTGTGTGTGTGTGTGTGTGTGTGTGTTGGGACAAGAGGCCAGGTTAACATCAGCTTGGTTCCCTATGGTGTGGTCTACCTATCATTGTAGTCCCCATCCTCTTGCATTCCCCTTGGTCAAGTTCCAAGCCTTTGAACACTGCCATCAGATAACAGAATCATCTTTGAGGAACTAAAAACAAATTACTGTTACACAACGGAAGAAGTATTTTTGTTAAATGGTAACCCATTTCTGATTGGTAAGAATATTTGCAATTACTGCTTCCTAGTATATATGTAGAGTAGGCAAACAACATTTTAGCTGTCAGTATGCTGTTTATTAATAGCAGTCTCTGAGTGATATAAAGGACACTCAACTATCCTGACTTCTCTTTGACCTATAAAAGAAATATATATTCAGGTCATGCTTTTCTTAGGTGTTTGCAACCACCAATGTGTTATATAATTCTTGACTTCTTAGGGCAAGGCCTTGAGCTTTAAAATATTCCCATTGAAGGGAAAATATTTACCCCTTACTTCCTCCTGCTGCCCTTTGCTTCCATCTAACCAATCTGCATGCTTTTATGTATTCATCTTTTTTAACTTATTCCCTATCTGGAATGCTTATCTAAACAAAGAGTTAGATGGATCTGATAACCGAGACCTAGAGAATTGTTTCCTTCAAGTTCATAAAAACTTTAAAGACAATCTTTCCTGGGTTCTCTGTATTTCTGTTTACAGAAGAGTAAACTTTCAGAAACAAAATTACAGTACTTTTGCTCAAGTCTAAATACGTGGGCCTATAGAAACTGGCTAAGTCATTAGACTTTAAGTGGCCATCCAAACTCTCACGGGCATTTATTTGGATGACACTGTTTTTACAGTAGAAATATCTCATTCTGAATGTGAAGCAGGCGTCTGGTATAAACATGGTACAAACACGTGGAGATAGTAGAAGAAACTGTCCAAGGCCCTCTTGTGAACTCTGCTGAGATTATAAGAGTTCCTCCTTGAACCAGTCACCAAGCAGTCACTTCCTGGAATAACAAGGGGCTGGTGATCTCTTTTTCAAGTTTACCCCATAAATCTATGAGAGAAGGAAGGAAACTGGGAGGGAGGCAGGAAGGGAGAGAGGATGAGGAGCAAAGGAATACGTGAGTAGGCATCAATGATAATTTATATAACTTAGGTAACTGGCTCCGTTTGTTTGTAAAAGCCTTCAGCATCCTGTCTCAATTTATGCCTCACACTTACAAAGGGTATTTGGCAAAGCCTCTCCTTCTCTTTAACCTGAAGTGATCTGCTCGGTCTAATCCTTTATTTATTCACAATTTGTGCAAGGGTCGAAAACTACAAGTGAGTAGCTGAAGGCTCCCAGTAGAAAGATCACTGCCAGAAGAGTGACACAGACTTCCCACCAGCAGGGTTACATTAACTTTGTGATTAAAGAAATTCAATGAAAGTTTTCTACCTAAAATACTGTCCTCACTTAGTATCTGAACTAGCTAAGAAAACCATGCGTCATTCCATCTGCCAAGCTTTTTGTTGGCATTCAAAGTTCTCTTTAGATCTTAAGTTAACCAAAGGCTGATCTCAAAGCCTTTGTCCTCCACAAAGTCCCCCAGGAACATTAGCCCCCACCAACTTGTCCCTTTGCTCAGAGTGAGATTGGCGGCAAATCACAATGTTTAAAGTTATGGTGTTATGTCTTCTGCTCAAGTACCTGGCCAAGTACTCAGCATGCCTGTCTACCTAGTCCACACAGTAGCATCATTATCATAGATGAGGCAACCGAAGGTCATGTGGTTAACAAGGGGCAAAGCCAGAATTCAGATGTAGACTGTTAACACATGTGGATCTCTGCCCTTGAGAGATCGTTTTGAATTGCCATAGCCATCAATCAAGTTGTACTGTACTTTTTTTTTTTACTCTTAATGATGCTGTTTTCACCCTGATTTACTTGTTTCCGTGTCCTCTGTGTTATGAAAACACATCTAGGACTTAGCTTCTTGTCCGTATTACTTTTCAGGGAGCACAGCATAACCCCAGACATAGACCTGGGACCAGCGTCTGTAGGGCTGTGGTGGTCTGAGACAGGAAGTGCTGAAGGTGAGACAAGGAGATTTAATAAGGATGTAGAAAGATGCTTGGGAAGGTGATGCCAGTGGCCAGCAAGTTAGAGCCAAGGGCAAGTGCTTCCGCAGAAGTAACAGAGCCAAATGATTATGAATCTATGGAAAAGAGTCTGTAGCAGGAGAAATAGAAAGGCGGGGGGGAGGTGTATGTGTATGTGTCTATCTGTCTGTTTGTCTAAATTACATTTGTATTTGTGCAAGACCAAGTTTTGAGTAGGAAGAGGTGGACAGAAGTAGGTTAGACAGGCAATAGATCCAGAAGGTCAAGGCTCCATTCTTGACATACTTAGAGCTAATGAAGACAGCAAGAGAAAAGGATCTAGAAAACATATTGGAATTCCACCTGTGGTGTCTTGGCTTCATTAGTGCACTTATTGCACTAAATAGGGGTAGTTGTAAGACTATGTGAATGAACTTAGTGCTACTGATCACCTAAGAATGAACTTTATCATATATGTTTACCATTGTGACAACAAACTAAATGAAAAAAGGTACTGAGGTTACAAAGACTTTTTTTTAAGATCATAGTTAACTCAAGGTAGGAACAAGTAGTTTATCCCATTAGGTCATTAGGCCAGTACCTTAATTCATGTTCTGGTTCTGCTTAATATTGTAGGGATTTTTCCTTGATTTATGGGAATAATTTTTCCTAGAAACCTCTCCTCTCTCTCTCTCTCTCTCTCTCTCTCTCTCTCTCTCTCTCTCTCTCTCTCTCTCTCTCTCTCTCTCTCTCTCTCTCTCTCTCTCTCCCTCTCCCTCTCTCCCTGAGACAGGGATTCTCTGTGTAACAACATCCCCAGCTATTCTGGAACTCTCTCTGTAGACCAGGCTGGCATCTAACTCGAAAGATCTGCCTGCCTCTGCCTCCTGAGTACTGGGATTAAAGTCATGTGCTACCACCACCTGGCTGGAAGCTTTTTACATAACATCTTATACCAAGCTGAAGTAGGGGATGGGAGAGCACTTCTAAGGGGAGAGAGAGGTAAGCATCCCCAAGCGAGGTGTGCTCCATTCTGAAGGCTTTTCTATATGGTGTTAGTTTCAGCCGAGTTGTTACTTCAGCAGAATGATTGGAGGCAGCAAAGGGAACTGATCCCAGGCTCCACGACATGATACCATGGGTCAAAGGCAGTTGCCATGTAGAGCTGGGGAACGGACACGTGTAGCTGGAGAGAGCAACCCTGAGTAGGAACAGAAGGCACTGTTGTGGGAAAGGCTATGAGGAGGAAAGCAGGGAGACTAACTGTTAGGGATCCGACCCGCGCCCTGAGCTTCCCTAGCTAGTCCTGTGCTTACTCACGTACTCATCTGGGTCTGGTGTCTCTGGAGCTGCTTAAGTGACAGGGCTAAGAGATGATTTGTAAATTAAGTCCCCTTATGGCTTGAAAATTCTGGCTCTAAGAATATCTTTTCCATATCAGTTCTTTGGAATGAATCTTATTTTCAACTCATGTAAACAGTTTTAAAATGCTGTTTGGAATAATTAAAGTAACACTAAGAAAGACTCAAAGAGTAATCAGCCGAATTGTGAATATCTCCATAATGTCGTTTGTGCGACAATCTGCTAAAAAAAAAAAAAGCTAATAAAAGTAAGAGAAAAATACCAAGTGAAGCCTTTTGAGAAATCTAAGGAGCATCCCGGCAGCTTTCCAGACACCGAAGCCCAGGCAGCGCCCCAGCTGCTGCTCAAGGTACGTCTGGGCCTTGCGAAATCTGACACAGCGTCAGACCAATACCTTTCTCTTGACACTTTTATTACCTCCTTTTCCTCAAAGTCATAATCTGACACCAGGAAGAGAACTCATAGTCACGTCTCATTTGTCTCCACTGTTCTGCCTTCTGCGTAAAACTTCTCATTGTCTTTTTTCTGAAACTGTGGGTGCAAATGTGTAGGTATCTTTTAGCCTTTTAATTTTGCAGTGATCACCCAAAGTAAATTAAAACGAGTTTGTGTTGCTGTTGTCGTTTTGTACCTTAGACCAGGTTTTGTTTTGATATACCTAAGAATATGCTAGGAATGAAAGACTGTCTCATTGGAGGTTCCTATAAAATAAATTGCCTTACTCCCTGGAAAGCTGCATGCATACGACAGCATGTATAAGTCACCTCCAGCTCTCAAAGATCATTTTACCAAGTAGCCTCTCACGAGGGTTGGTGCAGGGAGCAGCCAGCCCCTCCGACGCAGCTGCATCCTATTTTATGCGAATGTAAAGTTTTATGATCTTCAAAATCAAGTCACAAACACAACTTGTTTCAAGTTGAGGTTGGTGGGTCTCTTTCTTCAGGCATGGGAGGTGGGGAGTGTTTTGTTTCTTTGAGCTACTCGAGTCTTATTCTGTCTGACCTGAGCAGTGGGAGTGACGAAGACCAGACCTTGACTGATAAGGAGGGGGACTGGCTGTCCAAAAACATGTTCAAATTTAAGTTACTGTCTCTTCCTGAGACTTGATTAGTATGTAGTTACTAGTTATGGCAACTGCTTATTGCTACAAGGCTGCCTTTTCTATCAGTCATCAAAATAACCAAATTTCTTTTAGGGCAGGCATATTTTCTTCGTAATTTTGCAGAAATTGTATGGTCACTGTATACTCCAGACAGTCGATCTCCAGCATGTACTAAGTGCTGTCCACTTGAAGTGCTCATTAGGGAAAGTGGAAATTCCCCCTTAGAGAACAAACACTTTTCAGTTCGTCTCCTCCTGTGGTGTTGACAAGCCTGACTTTCTTTCACCTGCCTCGGGTCATGATAGTATTGTGTCCATGTGCATCACTACATATGTAGCAGTTAGTTAAGTATTGAAGGATTGGTCCATCCCTTTGAGGATGTTCAGTCCCTGTAGTGACTGAGCATGACTTCCCCAAGACCTGCTGGAATCTCACAACCCAGGGGAGAACTCGAGGGTTGTAGAAAACTTCTAGAATCATATAGCAGCTCCTCTGCTAGCCTTCATTCTGGTGTCGGTGATACAGCCCTGCCTAAACATCTCACCTGTTTGCCTCCCATCGGGCATTATCTGCACTTCTACAAGAGTGCTCACTTAAAGTTATTAGAGTCATTGTCATCTTTCTAAATGACATTCAAGGACTTGGTGAACTAAGACAGAATGTGGATCCTTTATGATGAGATACTGGATTCCTTGGTACTAGGACATGGACCCACTAGATGAAGGCTCTAGGACGGCATATAAGGTAGTTGTCAATCTCATTATCAGGGAAGGGCATTTAAGGTAACCTCTCCACTATTGCTTAGATTGCCAGTTGATATCATCCTTGTAGATCTCTGGAAATCTCATTAGTGCTAGCTCTCTCTCTCCTCAAACCCATAATGGCTCCCTCTATTATGATATCTCTCATCCTGCTCTCCTCTATTCTTCTCCTGACTCAACCTTCCTGCCCCTGATGTCCTCCTCTCCCCTCCTCTTCTACCACTCTTTTTTCCCAGCTCCCTCTCCCCTCCCCCCATGCTCCCAACCTGCTCAGGAGATCCTTTCCCATTCTCATCTCCACGGTACCATGCATATCTCTCTTAGGGTCCTCCCTGTTTCCCAGACTCTCTGGGGATGTTGTTACACAGAGAATCCCTGTCTCAGGAAGAGAGAGAGAGAGAGAGAGAGAGAGAGAAAGAGAGAGAGAGAGAGAGAGAGAGAGAGAGAGAGAGAGAGAGAGAGAGAGAGAGAGAGAGAGAGAGGTTTCTAGGAAAAATTATTCCCATAAATCAAGGAAAAATCCCTACAATATTAAGCAGAACCAGAACATGAATTAAGGTACTGACCTAATAACCTAATGGGATAAACTACTTGTTCCTACCTTGAGTTAACTATGATCTTAAAAAAAAAGTCTTTGTAACCTCAGTACCTTTTTTCATTTAGTTTGTTGTTTCTTTATTGTCTCTATTTCAGTTTTCAAGTCTTGAACTGTTTGAATTGTTTCCTTCATCTGTTTGATTGTTTTTTCTTGGCTTTTCATTGCTTTTTTTAAAGTGATTTTTTGATTTCTTGCATTTTTTGGTTTGTTTTTTCTTCCATTTCTCTAAGGGATTTTTCTCATATCCTCCTTGAGGGCCTATATCATTTTTATGCTGTTTTTAAGGTCATTGTCTTCTGTCTCATCTGCATTGGGATGTTCAGGTCTTGCTGGTGTAGAGTCCTGAGACTCTGGTGGTGTCATATAAGTCTTTCTGTTGTTGAATGTGTGCATATACTGTCGTCTTCCCATCTTTTCTTCCAGTGTGTATAGGTGGCTTCCCTCCCTCTCCTGGTGGTATGGGTTCAAGGCTCTATCCTCACCCGCTCCCAGAGGGTGGAGGGGCAAGACCAGAATGGTGGCCAATGAAGCTGGCTCCTTTGTTCTGCCTCCACGTCCCTCTGCAACGTTCAGTGGCAGGAAGGGTCTGGCGGCTGCTGGTCAGGGGACTCGAAGAACGGGGATGGGCTAGAAGAACCCTTGGGTTTTTTTTGTTTTTGTTTTTGTTTTTTTTTTTAAGAGACAGGGTTTCTCTGTATCGTTTCGGAGGCTATTGGTCCAGCCCGGCCTCGAACTCACAGAGATCCGCCTGCCTCTGCCTCCCGAGTGCTGGGATTAAAGGCGTGCGCCACCACCGCCCGGCTAGAAGAACCCTTGGGAATCACTTCTCTACTGGAGGGTGAAGGGGCAAGACCGGAATGGGGGCTGATGAAGCTGGCTGCCTCCTGGGCCCTGTTCTTGTTGATGAATACAGGCAAAGGGACAGTGAATGGTGATTGACTTTGCAACACCATAAATAGGTTTCAGATGTAGAAGGCAAAGGACTGGAATTTGGAGGAAAGCATATTAGAAACTCAATCCAGTGGCTCAATGGAAGACCCGATTAGGTTTCCTTTTTTCAGAATGGCTAGCTGAATCAGTACCCAACAAACCAGCTGTAGGAAGTACTTAACTGACCATAAATTGGTGGGTCCACCATGCCTTAAACATACAGAGTACATTTCCATAGCTCCTTGCCCATAAAGATGGATTCTAGAATTATATTAGAACTCTATTTTAAAGTAGAGATTTGAGTAGCAAAATGTAAAGTAGGATGATGGACACTGGTTTTGAGGATCCTACCCTTATTTTACTCAGGTATTAAAGGTCCTGTTTTAATATTTTATAAGCAGTATACCACTCTCTGAATGGAATTGACTACAAAACTCAAGCTGAGATAGCTTTGAGTATAAAATGTTCTTGCTCCTGGAACACAAGCTCAAGAGGAAAAGTGGACATACCCACATGTGTCTCTGTGGTCACACAGTATAATAGCTGTTATCAAGGTAGCAGTCTACCTTGAGTAGGCTTAAGGGAAGACTGTATTCCAATAGGACTTCCTAGGGCTGGGTATCATGTTCATCCAACCAGCTGTTTGGCTCTGAATGACTGGTCTACCTCTCTGTGAGCCTCTATTGTGGTGTGAGTTAAATGCAGGTGACAAGGCATTGTCTGTCAGTTTGATAAGAAGGACTAAGTACTATGTCTGTATTGGCCAGCGCAGTGTGAGTTACCATACAGTCCACAATCTCAGTGGCTTTCCAATATGTCACCTCACAGTCTAGTATGGATAAAGGGGGACACTTGCTATCCATGGATCCTGATACTGTCCACCCTATTCTACTCTCCTCCAGGTCCTTAGGGTCTGCTGTGTTCAGCTGCTCCTGAAGAGAGCAAAAACTGTGCATAGAAAAGGGGATATTCCTTGAGAGAACCAAGATTAAAAATGGCCCTTATCATTTGTACCCCATTACCAAGATAGAGGGCCTGGCCACACCCATGCAGGACTGAGGTTGTGAAATACAGTTTTGCCTTTTGCCCTAGAAGAGGAAGGCTCAGCTGTGGGTGTGCATTTGTAGATTATGCCACACTTATCAAAGGCATTTGCCTAGTGCCTGGCACAAAGGCAATAGGTAGGGTAGGTGTGTGTGTGTGTATGTATATATATATATATATATATTATATATATATATAAACAGTTTCCATAATCACTCTCAAATAACGACAGTAATGCTTGCCATTAAGGCAGCAACTCGGACTGCAAAAACCTCGATTCATTTTCATGGGAGAGTCATTTTGCTAAGAGATGTATTTATTTTCATTTTAAGTGTGCGTGGTTTTCATGTGTGCAGTTCCCATGGAGGTCAGAAGAGGTCATTGGATCACCAGGAACTGGAGTAGCAGAAAGTTGTGAGCCTCCTTGTAGGTGTTGGGAACTGAATCCTGGTCCTTACCAAGCAGTCTGGCTCTTAACCACAGAGCCATGTGAATCCTAGGAGAGCTATTTTTGCCCAAAACAGTAAGAATGTAAATTATGAAAGAAAACTAAGCAACATACAACACAAAGTTAGAGTCCCCCCCCAAAAAAATCATATGAAGCTCCTTCTTCTTGCCCACGACTATATCCATACCTTGTATACATGGGGAGGAGGTATTCTAAGTTTGGGTTATTTTACCAAAAATAAAATAATAATTTGAGTATGACAGCCATCCATTCCATCTTCCAAAAAAATTACAAAATTGGTTGCAAGAAGGAAAGAAAGATTGCTCAGTGCCCTCTCATGAGATTTTTATCTTTAACAACAACAAAAAAAGTCTGTTTAAGGAAAAAAAAAAGTTTAGAAAACTCAAAACAGAAAAACTCTTCTGTGTTGTAAGTTCCAGGTTCAAATCCCAGCTCTCTTTTAAGAAGCTACATCTTCTATTCATAACAGTAGCAATGTCTGAGTAACAATTCCGGAAATTCACTGTTTATTTCGAACCTCGTCAAGGACAGCTATCATTTTACTGTTTAAAAAAAGGGGGGGGAACAAAGGTCAACATGTTTACAATCCCATGGTTAGACGATAAAAAGGCGGTGATCTTTCCTGATCAAGCTGAGATGAGGAACAAAGGTATTTAACCCAAATACCAGTGTCTCCAGTCACTGTCAAAATGAGTGACATGACACCAATAAGGGGACTCCAGAACCCAGTGTTCCCCGGATAAACATCAGCTCCCTTCATTCCCCTTTCTCTCCCTGATGTCACTGGACAGAAGCACACCATACGTGTACCTGCCTCAAGGGTTTGCTCTCAGAGTCATAGCTGCTTGCTCAAAGGTACACACAGGCGTGCTGCTCCCTAGCATCTCCCCTTCTCCTCCTGTCCTTTCCAACTTTGTTTCACCTCTGCCTCTCCCCCCCCCATATTAGTGTAGAAAGTGCTAATTTTACTTGGCTTCCTGTTCTTCATGAGAAAGTAAGCAGATTCAGGCTGCTCTACACCCAGTTGGAGCGCTAGATATCTTGGCAGAAACAGGTAATTTCTCACCGACTAGCTACTCTCACGTTTGTGCATAGGACTGCAAATACCTGAGGTTCTGCAGACTGCTCCACACTCTTGTTATAATGGCTTCCCTAATTTCATCCAAGCCTGGCAGATCTGACCAGGAGGGCTTCTGCTATTGACTGCACAGTCTATGGATAACACCTCCTGCACACACCTCTGAAGCTTACAATGTGGTACTTGAAGTTGTTAAAGAAAACTGTGTGACTGCTGATCTTTGCAATATGGTTCCTGTTTGCAAAGAGACTGATAGTGATCTGTAACAAAAGCCCTGATCTGGAGGTGTGATGAGGGCTGTCTGGTGTCCCATACAGTTGCCAAGGAAGTATTCCACCACACCTGGTACTTCTGAGATACATCAGTGATGTTCTCCTTCCCAAAGGAGGACAGAAGCAACAGGGGAAAAAAAAAGCCCAATGGAAGTTCAGATCGTAGGAAGCCAATTAATCGTACATCTGCTTGTGCTAATGTAACTGTGATTAGAGCATTAATTTGTCTTAATACTTTTAAAATTTAATGGAGCCTCTAAAGGCATGCTTGTTTGTTTACTGGCAGTCTCACCAAATTACAGCTCCCATAGGCTCAATTGCCTCCTCAGATTAAAAATATGTTTCATAAATCTCATCTGGTTTGGATTCCTAACATTCTCCCTGGTAATTCAACTCCTGGATTTCACTTGCCAGATGCCAATGTCTTGTACTGCTGTTTCTCCAGAGCCAGATCCCTGGGGTTTATCATTTATGAGTGTGTTGGCCTGCTCCTGCTTCAAAAGCCTTGCCATAGTCCTCAGTGTAATTGTAGAATTTCTGCTATATTTTAGAAACATCACTTTCCCATGTTCCGCCAAATCGACACCATTTGTGTAAATACTTCCAAACACCGCCTGCCAGATACCTTTAAAGCTTCTACCTTTTCTAACTCGGGTTTCTCTGCTTCCATCTCCTCCGAGGCTTGTCCGTGTCAGTCCCTGAGTCATTAGCAGTTAGGCACTTGGTGTCGCGCTTTCTTGGCAGTGGTACAAACTGAAGCCTCAGCTATGCCTTGGCCATATGTTCCCATGGCACATGCCATGCGATTTCTAAGAATGGGCAACTCAGAGCATCTTTCCAGTCTCAGTTAAAGATTGATAGATAGCACAGGATCTGCAGTGTGTGTCAGCATGATGCTGCCTCATGTCTGTTTACCCAGAGTGTTTTGAGGAATGTGGCTTCCGTTTTGATGGCACAACCATAAAATATGGATCAAGAGGGCCCTCTTCCTTCCTCTGTCAGAGGAGTTTGACAAGTGAGGGACCCAAACATTGCTAAATCCTTCTGGAGACAAGACTGAGACACGGTGCAGCCACTTCTTAGCATCAGTGAAGCTTCGTCATAGCTGCTCTTCTCAAGCCAGACCCTGGCACAGTGCTGCTTCCTGGAGCAAAATAGATTGAAGGAAATAAACTAGTAGTGGTTTTTCCTTTATTTTTTTTTTTTTAGAAAAGCTCTGATCCCCGATGCTGGGCACCTGGAATGGCAGTAGCGTGGAGTTTTTAATTACCATGCTGTGTGAAGGCAGAAGCCTTGGACTTTCTGTTTGACCAGTGCACTGGCAGCTGAGTCGGAGCTTCCATCTCTAAGAATAAAGCCCTTGTGTACAAGGCATGTGCACCTTATCTCTCCCCATACAGGCTTGAGCCGATGGAGTCATTCTCCATCGAATCTTCTATGTTGAAATTCCAAAGAGAACTTTTTGATGATTCAGTCTATCGGCATGTTCCACTAATCTTCATATCTGATGTGATATCAGAGACATGCTTAATGAGTTGCAGCTCTCAAGTAAGTTGCTACAGTCAGGCCTAAAAGGCTTTCTCAGGCAATTCCAGAGATCCACTTTCCCTTATCTCCTTGCTTTCAGGGCCTTCTAGAGAACAAATGGCTGGTCCTTTTCCAAAGGGACCAAATTTCCTATCTGGTGCTTTTGTTCCCCAGAAAGAAAAGAAAATGAAAACATTTGTCTTTTCTAGGAGACTGGATCCAGAGCAAACTGAATCTCGATGTCCCCCAACCCCACTTCCCCCCCACCCCCATAGACTGCCTCATATGGCAGTGTGACTCCTGAGCCTCAGTGGTTGTGATAGAGGTAGGCCACATCTCTGATACGAAGGAACAGTTGTTGGCATAGTTGATGTTTCCTGGGTGGCCTATCCCATGCCTCCGTGTGCTGCCTTGTGCCCCCTTGGGACATTAAGACCCTTTGAGTACAATTGTATATATAGGGTCTCTGTCTGCCATCTAGCCTGTGCTTGTTCCAAATAAGACTCTCTGCCTTTGGTTTTCAGAGTACTAAGTTAGGCCCATGTTTGCCGGCCAGGCTTAATACTAATACCAATACCTTAAAAGGTGTCACTTCCCCCGTCCTAGTTAATAATTTCTTTAAAAAAAAATCTAATGCTCTGTGTTCTGAGACGTCATTTTCCATTTTTCTTTCTGTTCTATATTTTTGTTCTTCCTGTAGATACAGCCAGGTTGAATTTTAAAATGTTCTCTTAATTAAATCTGTTCTGAGTGTCTTATGAGTTTTAGAACTTCTACTTTAGAATAAAAACCAAATTGGGAAGCCTACCTGAGAATAAAGTGGTTGATCCTTCTTCCTTGGTATACTGAAATTCAAAGTATATGTTGCGTGTTGTCCTAGATGAGAGTACTCTTCACAGGCAAAATTCTTAAAGAACAGAGAATTAAGTGTGATGGTGATTCATATTTTACCTTTCTTCCAATTACTAGAGTTCTACAACAAAAGTAAGCAAATGGGAGCAGCTGTGATGGAAAGCTTTGATTGGTTGGGTCATAAAAGCAAAAGCTCTTAGAAGCAACAGATTTTCCCAGAATAATGTAGATACTGTTAAAAACTGTTTAATAATACATGCTAGATTGAGGTTTTAAAGGTCCTTTTTATATTATGTTCTCATAATCTATAAATCTGTAAATCGGATCAACTTTCCATATAGGTAAATTCCACACCCTGGGGGTGACTTTGACACTTTTCCTACACACACAACACACCTGAGAGTTTTCGTCTTGTGCCCTGGCAGCCTTGTAAGTCTTTCAGAGTCCGTCCACAGCACCATGCCTGGTGCATAGTGAAGTTCTCGCAAAGTGAATAAATACAGAGACAGTCCTGCCTGTCTCTGAGGACATCTCATCTTGCTGTCGCTTGGTGTGCTCCAGCATCTTTGTCCAAAGATTAAGGGCAAGAAAGGGAAGAGAAGACTGTAGTCTCCACCTTATTTTGTTAGCTTGGTTCAGCAAGCCCTCACTGACCATCTGGTTCACATGGTTCCTGCTCCAGATGTGGGGTTAGCCAAGAGAATAAGAGGGCATGCTTTGCGAAAAGCTCTGTTAGACCCAAAATCTGCCTTCATTCTGGAAAATTCCTATTCCAGAAGGGGGGGGGTGGAGAAATAATCAAAGACTCTGCAGACATGGGATGAGTAAGCAATCTGTGCTTGAGGGAAGGGACTTCAAAGAAAGGAGGCAGAGGAGAGTGAGTGAGAAGAGATTCCTAACTGGATCTATTGGGTAAGTAGAAATTGAGCCATGAAAATTAGCACATGGCATACTGGGGAAGATAGCATTCTGGGATACTGAGTCAGAGTGGTAGGGCTATGGTTGTTTGGTTAGAGATGTTTCTCTTAGTGCTTGCTTCCCAAGTTAGGCGTGAGCCTTAGGACTAGGGTTTTTTTGTTTTTGTTTTTGTTTTGTTTTTTTGTTTTTTTGCATCTATTGCAAGTTTTCCTCAGAGAAGACAATCAGGCGTGTTGACAGTTTTCATGATTGCTATAAACACTGCAGAGGGTGTTCTTGTTTCCTTGTCCTGGCCACTCACTGGTGTAGATGCACAATGAAGTATCAGAAACACCAAGAAGATGGGACAGGAGAAAAAGAATAAAGATGAAAAGTGCATGGTGCATAAGCCCTCAGGAGCTGTGGCATTGTGAGGAAGGATCATCTATGCATCTGTGTATACCTGTGTATACACACATACGAAATTGTACCTTAGCATAGTATGAATGGCTGCCATGCAGAACTGGAGAAGGAGACATCTTTGGCTGCAATGAGTGTGAGATATGGCATTGGAGTTGGGTCTTTAGCAAAACTGTTTCTAGTACTGTTGATGGAGGAGGAAGAAGGTGCCAGGCACTTTTATAAGCACTTAATATATCTGCAAATGAACTCTGTAAGGTAGGTATTATTCTTTTATTTTTAGATATTATAATAATTATTATTATGACCTAATTTAGAAACAAAGACTTAGTGAAGTTAAGGAACTTACCCAAAATCAAGCATCTAGTAAGTGGTAAAGTGGAAACTTGAATATAGATGGCCCTTCCTCGGCCAATTAACACTGGACTACCACCCACATGAAGACAGGGAGAGAGCCCTAAGAGAAGTAGCTTGAGCAGAGAACACAGAGATGATAAAAGCAGGGAGGTTTGAAGAGTTGCCTGTGCTCCACTTGACTAGAAGTTTAGAGGTACAAGGACTCTGGAAGATGGACTACCCTGTTGTGTATTGTGGACCCATGATTCATCTTTCAAGTCCTTTCCATCATTGTCTAGCATACCAGATGGTATTTTAGTGGCTTTTCATGTGTGTAGTCTGTCTTTCATCACTAAAACATAAGAGCCAGGAGTTTGGAGCTGTTCTACTTTCTTTCCTGCTGTGTCTTGAGCTTTCAGGACAGTATCTGGCATGTAGAAAATTCAGTTAAATCCATATCACCCAGGAGTCTACAACCTTCTACTAATTTCTGGCCTGTTGGGGATTCATGCCATATATTGGCAGCCACCAATGAACCCTGATTGTGTCACAGGGTTCATGTGCTAGAGTGTCCTGTGTTGTCAAGTAGAAAAGGAATGGCCTCGGTGATTGTAATGAAGAAGCCCAAAGGTAGAAACAGGCTTCTATGTATGTGTCATGCTTGGAGCGCTCTCAAAAATGGATTGCTTATCTGGATTGTGTTTCTTTGTGGTGGGATATGAAAACTAGTTCTCGTGGAATTGAGTCAAAGTCCCATGGCTAAACAGACTTGAGCTTTGTCCCCTTTAAATTTCCCTTCACCACACTAAAAGATTATTTTGGAATATTGCTAGAGTTGGTCACATGACATTTGATATATAGAAGATAGAAATTGAGCAGTGCAGTTAAAACCTCATCTCCCTACGACCCACACATGGGTGCTAACTGTGAACCACAGAAGAGAGGGGGGAAATCTGGTCAAATGCCATTCTGAGCACCATTTGCTTTAAATAACAAAGCAATCGACCAGCCCTTTGGACTTTGCTATAACAGATTTGCTCTGTTTAAGGACTTTTTTCTTTCTGTAGTATACTCAATTGAGCTTCTTACATTGGAATGACTGTTAAAACTAGAATCTGTACTCTGCAGTAAGAGTATTGTCAAACACTTTTAAGCCCCTAACATAATAGGGCTATCTCAAGACAAGGCTGCCAGGCAGGCTTGGTGTATTCTGTTAAGTGGTTATGGCCCGCAGAGCTGTGACCAAACTCTAGTGCTCAACCCCAGGCAGAGACACTGCCTTAATTTATGATTGTTTGGCTCGCTACTTCCTTAGACAAAGACTTGCAAAGTGACTTCATAAGAAAATAGTGACCCAAAAATAGAAACAAAAGATCAGGAGATACGCATGCCCACTGCGTGTGTGTGTGTGTGTGTGTGTGTGTGTGTGTGTGTGTGTTATACTGAACATTGAACCTAGGGCTCCTGCATGCTGAGCCTTTCCTGTGGCTCCACATCCTTAGCCTAGGAAAGACACCCATAACAACACCAACTCTGGAGGTCAGATCACTACTCTAGTTGAGTTTCATATTGAGTTTTAGGAAAACAAAGGAACCAAGGAATCATGATCTCTGACATTGTTCTCATTATAGGAAAAGAGGGTAGACTTGTCTTCAAAGGAAACTAAAAGCTGTACTAGAATAATACTAAGTGTTTTTCTTCCCGTGGGAGACACTGAGTAATCCATGACAAAATTTCATATTAAAAGTCCTGGATCTTTTTTTTTAGTGAGGTGTAAATTATCGTTAGACATGATATCAAACATAAGTCATAACAGGGGAAAATTCAACCAACTGGACATCACCAAAGTTAGTAGACACAATATTATATCAGTTGGCTAGTAAGCTATTGAAAAAATGTTCAGCATCAGAGAAAGGCAAGCTCAAACCATTGCATGATATTTACTTTAGAGGTTAGCCTGACTCCAGCCATTTATAGGATGTGTGACAACTAAAACGTGTATGTATTTCTGGTGGGAATGATTAATAGTGCCACTCTGAACTAAAGAGAATTAAGACCCTAGTATTAAGATGCATAGAGTAAAATGCCCATATAGCATTCAGCAGGCTTAAGTTGACTTGTAAGAAGACCATGTGACACCCTATAGGGAAAGATGCCGGACATGGCCTTTTGAATAATTTCCTCTTAATCTTCCTTCTTGCAAAAGGCAATCCGACAGGTCAGAGGGTGGGGTTATCACTCCTGTGTGAGGCTAAAGTGTTGGTACTGCTGAGGATGGGTAAGCTGAAGTCTAGTTTTTCACTAGTGCAAGTGAAGAATCCTGAGGGACACTTGATTGCCTGGAAGGCCACTCACCTTCCAGAAATGAGCACATTATTGTAATTTAAATGTTCTTGGTTGGCCTAAAATTTAACCCCCCAAAATGTTTATGTTTCATAATATAAAAGATAAAGATTTGAAAGTGTCCACAGTTGTTTCTGATACCATTACAGAGAGTTATCAGCTATTGTTTTCCCACCGGTACAGCAAGCATTTATTGGGCTCACTGACGTGTGGTGGTGGTGAACTTTGTATATGTCTGCCACTAGGGTGCTCTGATTTTCTTTAATCCCCTTCCTGCCCCTGGGTATATCAAAGGTATGTTTTGACCAGTATATTTTTAGATGAAGTTCTAACGACCTTCTAAAAACCAGAGAAGTCCATTCATTTGGAGACTGAGTTCAGTATGGAGTCTGATAGATCCTCTATACTTTTCTCAAAAGGCAACGGGCACATCCTTTTCGCTCAGGTACTCACAAGCTAGGAAGTGGTCTGCTCTGTGGTGATACCTCCTGTGGGTCTGGTAAGAGTGGTGGAGCAGTCTGCTGCTGAGGGAGCAAAAGGCAAGTTTAGAAACCCGAGTGTGTGGGTGGACATCGTGTTCGTATTCAGCAACACCTGAGCACTGGAAGTCTGAAGCGAGATGGGTAACTTATTTTTTTTAACCTCAGGGAGGCTGCTTCACATGGAAGAGTCTCCATGGCAATGATATTTGAGACATTTCTAGATGCTCCAAGCTTTGTAGCTGTCTCCAGAACACTGTGTGTAGAAAACCTTTTCCATGCTTGGGAGGTATCAGCCAAAAGAGTAAGGTTATAAAAGGAAATACTAAGACACCCCCTGTCTATCCTTTTCTCTGCACCCATTCTCTCTAGTCTTCTCCCACCTCCTGAAAGACACAGACATATACAGGAAGTTATACACATGCATGCATACTTTTCAATGACTTAGTTCTTAAACTAAGAGGCCAATAATTATAGGTACAGTTTGTGTGTTAGCGTATTGGTATTGCTGCAAGGAATGTCTAAGAAAGGCTTTAGTATTCCCATTTTACAGATGTGAAAATAGATGAATGTGGTATGTAGGAACACAAAGAAAAGAGTTCCAGGCATGGTGGTCACTTAGCAGTTAAGCAAAAAGCAAGTCCCCTGTTGGGAAGTCATGTCCTGCCAGCATCCTGTGTGAGTATAGTAACCTGGAAAATCACTGCTTCATGACGTTGGTTGGTTAATCCCGTCTCTGTCAATCACTTCCATGCAAGCTGAATAGACTATAAATTCACATTTCTGAAGACACATGGTCAAAATAGCACTTTATATTCAGTGTGAAATTCTTAAAATGAAACCCAGCTGGCAGATGGGAAGAATTGGAGAGGGGGAATATTGGGTGTGCAAGGGGTTCATGGTTTTCCAGAGAGCTAGCTTTCTATGCTTTGTGCAGATAGAGGAATATTTTCAAGCATCTATGATGCAGCACAAATGAGTTTTCTTTAACTTGGACTATGTGTCTAATTTGTAATGCTTCATAAAAACCGTGAGAAGCATAAGCAGGCCACTCCATTGCCTTGCCTGCAAAGAAAATTTCCTCATTCAGACAACCGTTTTTCAATTCTTTCATAAGTGCTAGTTAATAAATTGTGTCTCTTGGTGCTTGAAATAATTCCTTGCCTTAATAACTTAATTTGTGAGAGTGCAAAGAGCTGGCTTAGCTCATGTCTGTCTCCACCTCTGGCAGAACTCCTGCCCAGTCTCTTCCTCTTCATCTCCCATGCCCTTTTGCTTTCCTCGGGCTGGTAGAAAGTCTGCCATGTTCCGATGATTGAAGTCATCAGTCCTGCCCTGACCAAGCAACCCCCCAGCTCAAAGCACGATGCTTCCTGTCACTTGTCTAAGTCTTGTGACTCTTGGCTCCCACCAGAAGGGCACCAAAGAGCTGTGTAGCCTGTGACTAGGTTGCTACGTTTCAGCTGTCTGCAGTGCTGTATAAGAAGTCAGATGCAAGTATTTCAGCAGCTGCAAGAGATTTCAGATTCCCAGATGTTTGGTGAAAACTCTTGTGCTTCATTTAACTACTAAGAAATGTGCAGGTTTTGAGTGTTGTTGGTATGGATGAAAGGCTGGGAGTCAAATAAGAAAGAATGTGTTTCTCAAATATGGATTTCATAGGAGCCACCCATTTTTTTTCCTTCTCACATAAAAGAATAGGTTATATACGGGCACTCAAAGTTTGAAAATCTATTTTAAGATCTCTGAGTCCAGGTCCTTTATGCTCAACATGATACAGACAAGGTATCTCATAGTCTGAAGATAACATTTGTAAGCATATAGCATTGTGTGCCATTCCATACATTAATATATGTTACTGTCATATTGACCCCCATCCTGTACTTTAACAGGGTGGTACTAGACACAAACTATCATTTTATCATACTGACATCTAATGGGTTTTATTTTCAAGCCATATACATCATAGAATCATCACTTTGCAAATAAAAAAAGTTAATATGAGAAATGTAATGATTTCAAAGTGACATAGTACAATTCTATAAAGTACTAAAATCCCCTGTTACTTAGAACACTCTAAGAGTGGGAGATAGTGATGCAAGCCATTGGTTAAGAAAAGCATGGGGTAGTTTTCCTCATTGATACATGTACTTACATGTACTTTATAGTTATCTTTCTCTTTCTGGGTCCAGAAAATAGGCATAAGTTCTAGTTAGAAAACACCTGTTTGAGGCTGGGGGTTGTGGCTCACACCTTTAATCCCAGCACTTGGGAGGCAAAAGCAGACGAATTTCTTAGGTCAAGGCCAGTCTAGTCTACAAAGCAAGGTTCCAGGAAAGCCAGGGCTACATAGAAAAATCCTGCCAGAAGGGAGGGAGGGAGGGAGGGAGAGAGAGAGAGAGAGAGAGAGAGAGAGAGAGAGAGAGAGAGAGAGAGAGAGAGAGAGAGAGAGAGAGAGAGAGAGAGAGAGAGAGAGAGAGAGGAGAGAGAGGAGAGAGAGAGAGAGAGAGAGAGAGAGAGAGAGAGAGAGAGAGAGAGAGAGAGAGAGAGAGAGAGAGAGAGAGAGAGAGAGAGAGAGAGAGAGAGAGAGAGAGAGAGAGAGAGAGAGAGAGAGAGAGAGAGAGAGAGAGAGAGAGAGAGGAGAGAGAGAGGAGAGAGAGAGAGAGAGGAGAGAGAGAGAGAGGAGAGAGAGAGAGAATGCCATTTCAGACTCATCCAGGGTAATTAAACATTTACTGAAGTAGCGTCCATTTATAAGACGTGTTGATAGACATAAATGTCTCTAAGGAAACTGTCATGGTATGGGTGTGTGTGAGCGTGGCTCTGAGCATTTTAATTTCATTTATTTAGACTTTGCTTCCCTTCACTAGAGGCTGGGAGGTGATAGACATGAGTATTGATTCTGACGGTGGACGTGTTTCGTATAGCACCCTGAACCTCAGAGTGCAGCAAGTGTTAATGACTTCCCCTCTGAGACAGCTTTTGATTCAGACACAATGGAAAGTGTGGTTGGCAGTCGACAGCTGTGAGTCCACAGCAGCCCACTAGCCTCGTCTCAGTTGATAGTCGAACAGTTAGTCAAATGTAGGTGCTGCCTAGTGTCGATCAGAAGCCCTGGGTTCCTTTCCCAGCACTAGAAAAACAGAAAACAATTGTTTAAGATGCAAGTTACTTTAACAAGCTTTTTAAAAACTTAAACATATAAATGACGCTAATCTTTTCATACTAAGACAAGGGGTTTTCCCAAATGTTTGCCACTAGTGTGAGTTCTGTGTTCTGTTTCTAGCAAGATATAGAAAGTGGCTGTTCCCCTCTGATGTTCATTCAGCTTTCTGTTTCTTTACAATAGAACCATTTGATAAAGGTACTTGAAACAATCTTGCCTTCCAATCCTTTATCAGTTTTGGAAAATGTATTACTGAAATCTAATTCAAGAGCAGTTTGTTTTTAATGACTTTGCTTTATTAAGTTCTTTGAATACCTACCATTTAATTTTTCATAGAAATAGACATTATCTTTTCAAGTTCATATTTCATCTGTTGGCATCACATTAATTAAGCTGCTTAATGATAAGAACAAATATGATTGCCATGAGAATTGCGAAGCAACTTAGGAGCAGACATAGTAGAAAAACAGTCCACCAGTCAGGAGCGTCTGCTATGATTTTGCATGGCCTGTCAAAACCCATTGTGTGGGAGGCTTCAAGCATCATCTTGTACTGGGACAATGAAGACTCAGCTAACCCTAGATGATTAAGAGGAAGCTAATCAACAGAGCCTTTATTCTAAGTGTGTATTGTTTTTAAATTAACCAAAGCTTTGTCCTTACCTCTGACGGCCTTGTATTTCACCATCACCGTCTTAGGTTGGTTATGTGGCAAATATCATTGCTCACTTAGCCCACAAAATATCTGTGACCATGGAGGGTGGGCAGATGGTGGCAGTTTCCTTGCTGCACTGGATACAGTCCGGCATGATGTGTAAGATGTGGCCCTGCTGATACATGTTGCTTCTTCACTTTGAACACAAAGGGGCAGAGAATGGAAACCATCACCGGAACTGCTTGCTTCATGCTGTCTACCTGTCTGGCTCAGATCCTAAATCTCCTCACTTTGGGGAAGAACCTGATGCTTCTTGCCAGTCAACCAAGAACTGAATCATTAACATGACCTTTGTTCTTTGAATTTTGATTAAAGGTTTCTCAGCCTTGGCATTGTTGGTCTTGAGGGCTAAAAAGTTCTTTGATGAGGGGAAGGAGTGATCTCCCTGTGGAATGTGTAGCAATAACACTGGTCTAGACCCACGAGAGCCCTTTCTCTGTACTGTTTCCCTCATCGTGGTAGCCAGTACCATCCCTAGACATTGCTGGATGTCCCCTGAGAACTATGATTGCCTCTCCTCTTCCCATGGTTGATAATTAGTGGCTTCGACTAATTGTGGAATGACGAGTACCCCGGGCCACACGAATAGTCCTGTGGGAAATATAGTCCATGGTTTTTGTACCTTTCTTTCTGGTGTTCTCTTTATGTTTGTGATAATGATCTCCAGACTTGCCTTTCACAAGCTTTAAACTGAGTTCAACTGGTTCTACGTGGAGTCTCTGCTAAACATTCCTCAGGATGGATTACCACTTGGCTTTTCTTGCCTTGGGCTGCCTGCAAGCCTCTTTCCATTCTCATATTTCTAAGTGGCCAAGATATGAGGCTCCTGGATGAGTTGCCAGCAGCAGGGAAAGCGGTTGTCTCCCCATGACTGAAAACACGGCACTTAGTTGCTATCTGCCTCCCTTGGTCAGGGATGAGACTGAGAGGTAGGCAGACTGTTCTCCCCCAACCCCTACTCTGACCTGCCACACCTTCCTATTTTCTATTTCCTTCCAGTGTTTCCATTATAGCTCCCTGCTGTAGCCAGATGACAAACTTCTGGCAGGAACATCCCTGGGATACTGCTGTACTGGACAGAGCCATTGGCACCTTCCACTGGCAACTCAACAGCTCACTGCTTGCCATATTTGTCTATCTCCCACTTGAGGCCCCAAAATTTGAATCTGCCCCAACATCTGAATATTGTCCTGTTAGGCCAGAGTATTACCATAGTGCCACAGGCCAATATTGCCCATGTTTATTTGAATCTACATATTAATTAGACTTGCTATTGCTTCTGCTTTCTCATACCTAACACTTCAGTGGATACTTCATCGATTATGAAAATCAGATAAAGTTGAAAATATAAGCTAGTGTGTCGTTTTTTTTCCAGAAATTTTGCATATGTAATGCTCTGTCACTATTAATGAACTGTTTATTGTCTTGTATTTTGTTGAGTTGTAGGGAGAATCCTTTGTGTTGGGGAGCTAACAGTGGCTCAGTGATCTGCATATTGGATAAGCAAAGAGAATAGATCTTACAGAATCGAAGCATCTACTCCAGGCTGTCTGATTGGAGACCAACTGGTTAATGTCTGCTTGTAGCACAGAGCAATATAATCAAGCAGGCTGAATATGAGGTGTAGCCAAAATCTGTTATAATACGCAACAGACTTTTCAGAAAGTTGCAAGTGTGAAATAGATCGAGGAATTGTTATTCACAGGTCACCTAACATCAAGTTACGTCTGTGACAGTGGGTGGCTTTGAAACATTCTAAGCTTCCTTCTCCTTCGTCTGTTGACACAAGCAAAGGTTATGGTGGGAAACAAGTGCTTTCGGCAACACAAAGCATAGCCTCACAACTGAATGTCTTGAGAACACAGCTAGCAGTCCAAGCAAAGCTCTCAGCACGGCAAAAGGGACATAATCAGTGCTGACCCATCTCAGCTACTGAGGCAGACACCACCGTCAGTAATTGATAAGTTGTTCTTCCTTTTCAGGTGCTCACACCCCTCCCCCCTTTACTTCATGAAATGGAGAGCTCATATCTTTAGCCTGCATTTTATAATACCAGGATGGCCAGCCAGCCATACCAATATGCACAGTTAATAGCTATTAAGTTTTAAAAAAAAAAACTTAAAAGAATCAATTTCATGGTGACTGCATCTAGTTAGGCAAGTCATTTAAGCAACATTTTACTCGTGTGTAGCAGACCATTTTATAAGTTACTGATAGCTTTACAAGTCTGTGTTTCAGACAAGCTAATTGGTTGTCTCTGATATGTGTTTGGGGTTTTCACTCATTAACTCCCTTTCCTGTCTAGTACACATTTGACTAGTTCCCATACAGATAGGTAAGACTCTTAAGCAGCCACGTTGTATTGCCAGGAGAAAGCCTTGTCAGCAATAGGTTTCAGACATTCTTACAATATCTGTTTCTTAAGTAAGGATAAATTATAATCAGAAAGAATCCCAAAGAAGAAAGAATCACATTTATAATATTCTGGAAGCATTGGGTACCAAATGAGTGTCCTTCTGCAGGGGTGAAGTGAAGGGTTACGGGAAGGAGGGGGAGATGAGAAGGAAAAGGTGTGGGACTGAAGGCTGGCTGCTTCTGTAATTAATGGTGTTATAGATCGTTATTGAAAAGGCTGCCCGCACCTGCATGCAAAGACAAGCGCACTACTGAGGCTTCCCTTTTCTTGCATGTGTCAGTGCTTTCCATTCTCTGAGATAAGAATTAGATGCTTTGTTTGGACACAGATTAAAGGAATAGCTCAAAACACAAGTGTCGTATTGGTTGTGGATTTTTGGAGTGCTTCTCTTTTTCCATGATAGGTTGTTTACTCGTCTGTTTGAAAAACAACTCATTGCAGCTGCCTGTGGGCATGTGTGTAATAGGGTTTAAACCAATTAGACCTACAGTTTTGAAACTGTTTATGAGATCAGCCTTCTGCGTGAAACCTTGACCTGATTAATTAGAGCGGTAACTCCACTCCGATATTCAGTTCCTTTCTTTTACTGTCATTTCAGTGTAGGGTGAAACTCAGGGCCTCTTTCACTGGCTTTGTTATGATAGTTCAGCCCCTGAAGTCCATTTTAAAAAGAGTATCTTCTGTGACATGAGTATAGTAGGTACATTAGAGAGAACAAAACAGTTTTTTTTCATTGTCTCTGTTCCCAAGGAACTAAGGTCCTTTAACAAAGGAAAAAAATTAGAGAAAAATTATCCAAATTTGGTTTATCACTTTTGAAAATGGAGTTCGGCACAGATATGTAGAAATGTTTTATTCTGTCATGACTGATAAATCTCTCATTAATTTATACAAGCATTATTTATAATGCCTATTAGAAGGAAAACAATGACTCATACAGGTAAAGAACTCATAGGTTATGGGCCTTGGGCCATGCAATCCAGAGCCTATTAGCCAACCAGACTTACATTTCTTCAGTTCTTTGGGCTTCTTCTTCCTCCATGTACCAGCCCTATGCTCAGACTTTGTATCTTAGCGTCGTTCTGTTACCATAGGTAGCTGCCCACAGCTCCCAGAGCCCTTCCTCAGCATTCACAACTACCTACAAACCAGACCTCACCTTGATAGCCTTGTGAACTCCTGAGCCCACTTGTTTCCTCTCCTGGGGTATATTTCCATTTTGTGAGCCGCTGGGCCGTCTTTATCTCTTAAAGCTTTAAATTGGGCTTCTTGGTCTTTAAGTCACAAACTTCTTCAGGTATTCAAAATACGGTGCTAGAAGTAAGCAGTTAACAATCCGAAATATGGAACTGGTTAAATAGATGTACGGGAGAAAGAAGTAAGCCAGGGCCCCAGTAAATTTATGACCCCAGTGCTCTGTGTGAAGAACAAATCATTTAGCATTTTGATTTTTGTACCTTATTGTATATTGTTAGCTCTAGTGAATGTAGAAATTACAATCTGTGAGATAGCATGTGCCTAACTGGATTTTATTTTTATACTGGTAAGAGATATAGTCTTGAAAAAATAGCATGAAAAGAATATAAAACTCCCCATGCTCAAATCAGTCAAAGAGAGAGATTAGAACAGAATTGCATGGCCTGCGGTCCAAGAGAGTAACCTTAGAGATGAGAGTTGGAAGGGTCAGTTTTCTCCAAGAGTGTAGCTCCTGATAAGTCCACCACACTCCAGTGGAAGGCCACAGATGAAAGAATATTTGGATAGCACAAATTGGCCTTGATTGAGGGGGGCACAAACTTGGGTGAGAAGGGAGAGGGGGGGTAGTATCTGGGAAGGTAAATATGATCAAAATAATTGGACAAAATTATCAGAGGACTAATTAAAAATATTTTTAAAAAACAAAGAAGTAAAAGTTGGCTTACCCTTAGGAATCTAAGAAAAAGCACAATATGGAGTTCAAGCAAGTGGGAGTGGGAATAAGAAAAATGAGACTGGAAATAAATAAAAGAGAGACTAGGAAAACAATTGACAAAATAAATAAAATAAAATAATTAATTTTATTCACTTTACCCAACTGAATAAAAACAGAAGACTTAAATAACAAAATGGGGTTTAAGAATGGAGTCATTGTCAACTGGCCTAAAAAAAAATGCTGTTACTGGAGCATGACATGAAAACTGCTTGCCAGTGAATTAGATGGCCCAGATTAGTTGTATGTATTGTATCCTGTGAATTAGATAACCCAGATTAGACACATATATTGTACCCTGTGAATTACATGGCCCAGATTAGTTGTATGTATTGTATCCTGTGAATTAGATAACCCAGATTAGACACATATATTGTACCCTGTGAATTAGATAGCCCAGATTAGATATAGATTGAATGTGTATTCTCTGTGAGTTAGATACCCCAGATTAGATATGCACATTCAAAGGATAATGAACAACTGAAGTTAACAGAAAGTGGAAAATCTAAATAGACCTTAACAAGTAAAGGCATTGCATTAGTTGACCAACAAGAAAATATCAGGGCCAAATTTTATGAAGTATTTTTAAAATGAACAATCCTTCTCAAGGAATGCTTTCCAATTCATTGTATGAGGCTAGGATTACTATTATCTTAGAGACAGACAAAACTATTATATAGAATATAAACTACTAAGAGTCGGCAAGATAGCTCATCTGGTAAAGGAGTTTGCCACCAAGACTGGCACCGAGTTGCATCCCTAGGTCCTACATGGTAGAGAGCACCAGCTCCCACAAGTACTCTGGCCTCTGCAGGGGTGTCATGGCAATCAGGTACTCACACATTCATATACACATTATTAAAGAAACAAGAATTTCCAATACTAGCAAATGAGCCCAGCAACATATAAAAGAGAAATGAAAATGTATTTACACAAAAACTTGAACATGTTTCATATCAACACCAGTCACAGTAACCAAAAATTGGAACCCAAACGTCTGCAAGTCAAGGAAAGGATAAATAAAGTGAGAGCTGTCCATATGCTGGAATATAATTCAGCCATTTGTGGATGAACGCTGAAAACACCGAAAGAAGCCAGTCGCAAAAGGCCACATGCATGGTTTTTGTGTGTATGAAATGTTCAGAACATACAAAGCCTTAGTAGAAAAATCGAGAGACAGAGACAGAGACAGAGAGACAGAGACAGAGAGACTGGATTGTACTCTTTAAATGTGTGAAATTATCAAATTACACATCAATAATGCCTGTATTACTGAAAAGAAAATACCTGTAAAGCCAATTGTAAAGTTCTGTGCTAAAGAACTGTAGATTTATCCAAGCAATGAAGGAAGTAGAATCCCCAAAGAAGGGGCCTGGAGAGATGGTTCAGTGGTTAAGAGCACTGACTGATTTTTTGTTTTGTTTTGTTTTGTTTTGTTTTTCCAGACAGGGTTTCTCTGTATTGTTTTGGAGGCTGTCCTGGAACTCGCTCTGTAGACCAGGCTGGCCTCGAAGTCACAGAGATCCGCCTGCCTCTGCCTCCCGAGAGCTGGGATTAAAGGCGTGCGCCATCAACACCTGTCTTCAAGAACACTTTGTATAAAACCCGGCTTGCACTGACTGATCTTCCAGAGGACCTGGGTTCAATTCCCAGCCCCCTCATAGCAACTCACAACTGTTCCAGTTTCCAGGAGACTCCACACCCTCACACAAACATACATACAGGCAAAATACCTATGCACATGAAATAAAAATAAATTTTAAAAAATCTTAAGAGAAGGTATCTACTTATGGAATTTAGAATATTCTAGAATTTTAGAGTCATTGACAGAAAGCAACTTTAAGGCTTCTCAACTACTTAAGGATATTTTGGTTGCTACACATTCTGGATGTTTCAAAAGGATATTAAATGTGTTAAACTGATAAGTGGAATTATAAAATATTACAATAGTTAAATCCTTTATAACTGAGCCTAAAGAATCTTATAGGTACCCTGAATTTAAAAAGGTTATAAATATGTTAAATTTTTAAGTTGGCCACCAAATCTGCAGAAAAACATCTAGACAGTATACATTTAGTAAATTATATATTCGTTTTAAAACTGCAAAGTAGCAGTAGCTACTTTCTGTGTACTAAGAGCCATCCTTAAAGGACACCACATTTTCAAGGTGACAGACTATATGCCTGATGGGGGCATATTATTAGGGGACTTGGTAGAAAATTTCCCTGTGCCCTGGCTAGCTCTTGTGGCCCTTAGGAACTCTACATGAGGAGCAACCAGGCTGAACATAAAAGGGAATTAAAGTGTGGCTTTGCTTAGAGACTGCCAACCTGCCAACTAGACTCCACTTCCCACATCTGAAATCATAACTGGAGCCTTGGCCGTGTTAGGAAAAGCAAATTGTCTGCCTCAGTGAAGTCCAAGTGAGGAAGAAGTGGTCAGGCAGGATGAGGTCAAACTATCCCAGAAGCTGATTGCCCAGACCAGGCACTCCTGTGCTTGCCTGTTGGAAAGAACACAAAGCAGAATTTCTAAGCCCGAACTTGGATACGGAACATTCCAGGCTGTGTGACATGCTGTCTGTCTCTGTGGCAATTACCCAAATTTGCAGTTGTAGCATAAACGCAGCCATAGATAATATTTAAGGGAGTGAGCATGCCTTCTTCCAATAAAACTTTACAAGTAATTCATAGTGTCTGGGTGTGGTAGTGGTGATCCACAAAAGCTACTGTGACCCCCTAATCTTAAATGGTTTTTCCTATACTTCTAAGGTCTCCTCTTGAAGTTATAGGACTTAACCCATGCTCCAAAAGATGATTGGGGTGGGTTGCAGATGCAATGTTTAAACCCAGCACTGGGCAGGCAGAGGCAAGTGGATCTCTGCAAGTTTGAGAGCAGCCAGCGCTACACAATGAGACCCTGTCTCAAAAGGGGTGCAGGGTTGGCATTTGTAGGCTGATCCTTTCCATCTGTGGGTAGAAGAACCTTGGTCTAGAAGCAGGACTTTCAGCAAAGGCCTACAGGCTGGACTCCCTAGAGGTCTGATCCTAAAAGGAGAGTGAAGCAGTTGCAGATATAGGAATACTAAATCTCTTCCATCTGTCCCTGAAGACCAGAAGCATCCTGCTTATCTTCACCTCTTGAATGGTGATCTCATAAGCAGGTTGTTTTGTTTGTTTGTTTGTTTTTTGACAGGAGAATAAGATGAGTCCCTCAGACATATCAGAAAGAAAAAAATAGACAGAAAGAAAAAATAGAGGTAGCTTGTGCCATACTTCTAGATTAGCAGATGGAGCAAATGTAAGAATGCCTATCAGCTCCTAACTTCCACTACCAGAGCAAATGAGATTGTTGTGTTTGACAGTTCTGGTACATGCTAAGTTCCCCACGCAGTGGAAACTGGGTTTCTGTATAATTACTGTTCTTCCATATAGCATCTTGCACACAACCGAGGTTACTGGCTTGGGAAGGAGACTTGTAATAAAGGCAAGGCTTAGTCACAGGTAATAACCTGAAGTCATTTGTCTGGCTTGCGATTCCAAGGTCAGGCAGCTGCACTGAACATGAGCTTCCTTACGAAGCTGTGTCATGAACACGTTCCATGCAGCCCTCTTGAAATTGAGCGTCCACCTTCCTGCATTCACTAGCACAGTAACACAGATTCTGGAAACATCAGTAGTCATTCTTCACTCCTCACTGGTACTCGCTAAGAAGTCAGTCCAGTCTGTGCAATACCTTTGGGAATGCTGCATATTGGTTTTGTATTATCTATTTCTGTCCTCGGTGACATATTTAGTACCTTTCTAAGGATTTCAAAATCCTGCAAGCAGGACAGTGAAAGGAGGTCATCTGTGCAGCCCTCTGGACCAACCTTTCTTTCAACAAGCTGCCACCAGTGTATTCTGAGGAATCTGCCACTACAGACCCATCCTTGAGCCACTGCGTGGGCACAGTTCTCTCTGACTTTGGTGAAGGTTGCCAACTTAAGCCTGCCCCAGGAGCTCTCAAAATCAAGGCAGCAGAGTTAGATGGGCCCCCTTTGCAAGCACACAGGCACAGTGTGTTTACTTAGTAGGCAACAGTTTAACGACTGACTCTAAGAAGGGAAAAAAAACCTGGTTACTTGCGCTTGAAGATTTTGGAGATGTAAGAATACTGCAAAGTGTTGATGATTTCATGCATGACTTAAACAGTTTGCTATCCTCATCCCCAGAGTTGCAAAGAGAGGACACACATGAGCTATTGCTAGTTCTGGTGCCAGCCGACCCCAGCATATGACTCAGGAGGATATTTACAAGTATCACTAAAAAGGCTTTCCCTGTCATTACAACGGGTTTATCTGCTGAAGAGATGAAAGCAAGGGGCCAGGGTATAGATGAACAAACTCTTAACAGTCATGGGAAAGGCCTGGCAAAACTGTAGTCAATGCAGGTCCTCTTGATGGCTTAGAAATTGGAACAGAGAGATTAAAGTCATACATACCTACCTAGCTCAGAAGCCATTGTTGAAGGGTATACTTTAGCTCAGTGCTAGAGTACTTGCCTAGCATATGCAAGACCCGGAGTCTGACTCTTATTACCAAGTTAGAACAACAGCAAAAGAAAGACAAACAGCATAAGAAACTCCTGTGTTGGCCGGTTCATGTATTTAAAACTGTAGGCAAACAATACAGGCTTTGATCAAGATTGCTACTCAGTTGCCTTCCAAGCTAGCTTGCCCTTCTACATACAGAGTGCCACAAGTACATGCTTTGGTTTTGTGGAGTTTTGTTTTTTAAACGGGGCCTCACTATGGAGTCCATAAATGAGCCTGGAACATTCTCTGTAGACCAGCCTGACCTCAAACTCACAGAGGTCACCTGTATTCTGCCTCCCAAGTGATAGGATTACAGGTGTGTGCCACCACACCAGGCACAGGCTATAGTTCTTTTCCCCAGCTTGGGATTCTGTCTTGCAGTTTTACAAACTTCTGTTCTTAGCCCACCCCCCACATCACTGCAGATAGCACGCTGGCCCAGGTGGCTTGTTCTGCATATCTCCACTGCCTTTGCACAATCACTGCAAGCTTGCATGAGGGATAGATAGTGGGTGCATGAATGAAGTTACGTTATAAATTAACAAAGTTCCATAGATTGCTTCAGACTCCACTAGTACCTGCTGTCACAGCCATCCAGACTTAAGAAGAGCCACTTAAAGTCTGCTGGTGTTTCTCAAAGGAAGTGTGTGTGATGCCTCTAGATGTGGGGAAGTACAGGAGAAGCAAGTACTCAACTCCCATCAGTGGCCCCAGGCAGGTATAAAAGGCACCACAGGGGCTGTGTAGACCGTTCTCAACAGGCCAGGTCCACCCAAGCGATGTGTTAGGCATCTTTAGCTTTAGCGATTACCAGCTGGTACTCAGAGCATTTAATTCTGTAGAATGAGAGATGACTTAGTATAATACATGGCGAGGTCCCACATGGTTCGCTGTTACTCCCGACTCTGTCTTTAATGTGTTGCCACACATCCATGTGGGTCAGAGCCCTCTTTATAAATATCCAAGCTCAGAACCTAAGCCTATTTCACATAAAGCACAAAGTCAACCCTGCTCTAGTATCACACCCTTGGCTTACCAAAGTGTATAAAAGAAAACTAGGTCGCCCCTGGGCACACGCTGCTTACTAACAAAAGCAGGAAGCACTTTATCTATCACTGTAAATAAAAGGAAGTTTGCAGGTGTTAGCAAAAGGCCAGTGATTAGAGTTAGGAACTATATATGCCTTCTAAAAATTTACTCACAGAAATTGAAAGTAAAATTGTAAAGTTAGTGAATATCATCGCAGTTGGCTCTGTGACCCTGTAACCAGACAAGGACTGTCTTAGGGTTTCACTATCTAAAGAGAGATAAAGGCCATGTCCAGCCCTGGGAAAGGGATTCCTGTGACTTATGACATCTTGAGGGTTTAGCAGCTGCTACAACCATTAGCAACGGCAGAACCGCCATGTCTTCTTTATAGAAAGACTTCGGTGGATCCAACGTGTGAATGATGGGATTTAATCATGCAAATCACTCACCTGGCATGATGGGTGCAGAACTCTGATGACATAGCTAAAATCACTTGGCTTCCTTTGGTGGCTTTGTTTTTCTATCTCTAGGGTGGACACATGGCCACTGACCAATGGTCACTCTGTGACTGTCCTGAAAATAGCTAAATGACTACAGGTTGCCAGGCAGCTGCATTCTGATGTCATTCCCCTAAATGCCATCTCCTCCTTCTAGCACTTTCCAGCTAACCATGACATGTATGCAGCAATAAAGTATTTCAAAAAAGCTTGTCTCTTCATGAAACACAGTCTTGAACAAAGCCACTCACACCAGCAGCACGTTTGAAAGGGAACATGGATTCAAATACATCATTCATGTTTGTGAAACTTAAACACTACCCTTTAAAGTGACCGTCCTAAACATAAAAACACGCTGAAAGAAAGTCAGCGTGACTGTAATTTTTATTGTAGTAGTGCCGGGGAAGTAAAACCTGATGTCAGGTTAGTGTAAGAGAACTAAAGGGACTCGGAAAGCACTTTGGATGAGAGCAGTCAGCGTCCGCCCTGCTTGCTGCCTTGCTTCAGTCATGTTTAGAAGCACGAGAAGGATAGTAAAAACTGTGTTCTGGCAGCAGAGAAACTGGCGGTATTCAGCATCTGGGGATTGCAATCTTGTTTTAATTATAATTATATGGAATCCTTTGAATACCACCTGGGTGACTGTGGCAGGCTTAGGTACCCACTTAGGTTACGGAACTAAAAATCTCAAGTTACTCTGCCATATTTGTCAGCTTAACACTGCTGGGTTCCTCTGCCCGATGACCAAACTGCTGCCTTTCCAGCTTCCATTTCCCTGTTGAGGATTTGACGAGACCTACCTTTATGTTATTCTCTTCCTAGTGTGTCTACATGAGAAGCATGTTAGAACTAAGTTCTGTATCTGTCAGCAATGCAAATGGGACCAGTTAGTTGGCAATCATTAAACCCGGTGTTTTCAAATTAGTTTGAATTCTGCTGTTAGGATTATTCTGAGTGTGTTTTGTTTCGTTTTTTGCTTTGTTTTGTTTTGTTGCGTTTTGCTTTTTGAGACAGGGTTTCATACGTAGTCCAACTGGCCTGGAACTCACTATGGAGAACAGTCTGACCTCAACTCAGATATGCCTGCCTCAGATTTATGAGTGCTGGCATTGAAGATGTATACCACCTTGCCCAGTTTGATTCTGTGCAATTTTTAAATGAACTCCTAAGAAGAAATCTTGCTAATGAGATACATTTGCCTACTTACTGTTGTTTTTATTGCTGAATTTTTCATGACCAGTACTTTTTCCTATTATTATTATTATTATTTGGTTGTTTTTTTTTTCAAGATAAGGTTTCTCTTTGTAGCTTTGGCTGTCCTGGAACTCACTCTGTAGACCACACTAACCTTGAACTCTGAGATCTGTCTGCCTCTGCCTCCTGTCTGCTGGGATTAAAGGTGTGTGCCACCAGCACCCGGCTCCAATTAGTAATTAAAAATGCTACCCTTTTGAATTAAGGTTCTAAAATGTCAGTGGCACAGCTTACTTCGTGTACCAGAATTCTGGTGGGAAGCATTATTAAACAAATACCGGATTGCATTACAAGCATGGCAGGCTTAATTTCTGGGATTGTTGGTAGAATCCGAAATGGGAAAAGGGAGACAAACAGCCTTGGTTTACACCCTTTGGGGAAACCCTCTCCTAGCTATGGCATTTACCATATTCCCTCTCTGTACCTTCTGCTGCTCTTCATCCAGCCGCTAACCAAGGGCTCTCCCTGTCAGCTCTGCCCTCTGCCTCTCAAACTGATGGTTATTACACAGAGGTACTTTAGGCTTTCTTAGAGGTAAACTGTTTTCAATATTCAATGAGGAAAAGAAACTAGGAGAATGGAATCGGGGTGGGAAGGTTTTTGTTTGGTTTGGTGTTTGGGTGTTGGGTTTTTTTTTAATTTTCATGTGTGTCTGCATATATGCTATATGCACATACATGCTTTCATGTGTGTGTGGAGCTGGTGAAGGGACCGAGTCTGACTTTGGCAATCTCCCTCAGCCACTCTCCAGCTTATTTTCTGAGGCAGGATCTTGCAGGTGAAGCCGGGACTAACAGATTCAGCTAGACTAGCAAGCCAGCTTGCTCTAGGGGCCCCCTTGTTGGTCTTCTAAGGGTGCTGGAATTAGAGGCTACCCCACCCAACCAGCATGTACCTGGTTCTGGGGACCCAAATGCTGGTCCTCACACATTTCAGCCAGCACTGTACTGCTTAGCCATCTCCCCAGCCCTCACGTGCATATTCTTAAAAAGCAAGTGTCCTCTTTAAATAATGTGGGCAGTGATTTGGATGAAATATTGTCCTGGCCTATTTTCTGAGCCAGCATTTTCTGATCTATGGATGAAATAAATTGTCATTACTCTTCAGAATTCAGATCTAGAGGGACCTTCGGTTCTTATAACCTTTTTAAAAGAATGAAACAGGCATTTATTGTCAATTTGAAATATGTATAAGAGGGTGTGTGTGTTTAGATAGGATCTCAGTATGTACCACTGACTGGACTTGAACTCACAGAGATCCTCCTGTCTCTGCCTCCCAAGTGCTGGAGTTAAAGGCGTGGGATACCATGATCAGCCTTTATGAGAGGACTTTTAGAGTTATTCTTGAACTATAAAATCTTAGCATTATTTTCATTTCTAAATTAGTACAGCATTTTGTATTTCTGAGTCAGACATGGTACACACCTGTAATTCCAGTACTTTCAGGTCAGAGGTAGGAGGCCTGGCCACAAATTTGAGGAGTTCTGGAACAGTCGGGGCTATCTATGAGACCCCTGTTTCAAAAAGCAAAAACAAACCAACAAAAGATACAGAACAACGACAGAGCCTTTTGTATTTTTGGACATATCCCCTTGCTGGGGCAGGCTGGTTTGGAGAGTGTGGTTTTGCTGGTAGCAGCCTGGCCTTTGTGATGGCAGAATGTAACTTTCAGGAGTGGCCTATAGTTTTCAGAAAATCTTCCTTAGTGATAAGTTCAGAGTTTTACTTGGGCCTGCTGTGTGTCCATGAGTGAGGAGCTGGAAGAATTCTTTACTTTATCCCTTACCTTGAGAACAAAGCTGGTACTTGTGCAAGCCCTAGCTGTGTGAAACTGATTTAGTCAAGGGTTCGATCTTTCCCTCCCAGAAAATCCAGGACTGGGAATGGAAGAAAACATGAGAGACTCTATGCACATGTATAAATCTGGTAATTTATCTAGACTGGTCTGGACAGCCTTGGGCACCTGTACCTTCAGCTCTTGTTCTTCTAGAAGATCCTTTCCTGGCTCTCAGAAAGGCCCACTAGAAATTTAAGGTAGCAAGAGGATAAGATCACCAACATTGGTTTCTTTCTGGATTGTCTTGTGTGTTTGACGGAATCCGTACTTTGTCAGGGTAAGACAGCTAGTGTTGTATGGCTAACAGTGGCTAGAGTAAGTGAAATCTTTTGGGTGTTCTTTTGTGATTCTCCCTGCCCCATAGTACATACAATTCTTCCTCAGACTTCATAAGAACGCCCCAGCAGTTGAGTGCAAAGTCAGACTGGTGGCTCGCAAGCAGGTCACCCGCACCCAAAGAAAACACTCCCAGGTCATTACACGTAACCCTGTTAAAGCAACAGCTGTGGACAGACTGGAACACCTGGACATGACTGTTCATATAAATTCCGCTTAATACCCCCCACTTCATCACTTAGTATCTTGATAGGGAAAAACGGTCCTGATGCGATGACTAACATCTCTTTATTTTTTTTCTCTTCAGATCAAAAAATATTTTGAACTTGAACCACTTGCACGTGGGAAACGCTGGATTCTGCAGCCCTGCTCGCTAGATGACATGAACGCACTGAAAGACAGCTTCTCCCAGCTCATAAACTTGCTAGAAGAAAAAGACCTTGAGGCAGTGAGAATGTGAAATCTAACACAAAAGTTCCCCGAAAGCCTTGAACCCACCATGTTAGTTTCCCATTCTAATTTCATGTTGGTGTCAAGACTTCATGGCTTCAGTGTCTGTCTTCCTCTCGCTATTCCAGACTTTCATCTCTCTGTTAAAGTGACTGTTCTATGAGTCAGGTAAATGTCATCAGCATTAACGCCAAGTACACACTACTGAGGGAGAATTCATTCTCTGTTTACCACTAATTATGTTCACGGCATGTTTCTTTCTTTGTGGGTCTAAGAATCTCTTCCATACTTTGTGCTAAAATGGATGGAACTCACGGCTCATGGAAATGAAGCCCCTTCTGAAGAGCTCAGAGAGACTCACGCATCTTCACTAACTGTCCCCGTCCTTGAGCTTAGAGGGTTGTAACCGAGACTCCACATGGTGTGTGTGCTATTTCCATTTCCATGATCTCCTAGGGATTTGAGTTTTTTACATTTTATTTTATCATGTCTGTTTTTCATATTTTTGTGTGTGTGTGTGTGTGTGTGTGTGTGTATATGTGTGCGCGTGCGCGTGCACGCTCGCACACGCGTATTGACTTACAGGCTATGAGTGAATAATTGACCACCCAAAACTTCACCTGATCATCTTTTCATAAAACTGGCTGGGAAGAGCCTTGCTAGCAGCTGTGTAATGCTGGCTTAGGAGGGAGGCTGAGAGAGTTGGAGCACATTTAGGCTAGTATAGGCACCGCTGAGTCCCATTTGATCAAGTCCTCAAATATTTCTCAATGGAGTCATTAGTCTGCAAAAAGTCAAGCCGCAACATAAGCATTTTTCAAAAAAAAAATCAGAAGTGTGTGAATAAAATTAAGAAGATGACTTTTCAAATAATAAACATAACAGCCAAAGTCTAACTCACCACAGTTAGGATTTAAGCTGGCTTGGATATGATAAAGCTCAAAGACAAACCCTGTTTGTCACGCTTTCATCAAGTGCTGATGTCGCTTTGAGGAGTCTGCTCGGGCCTCCATTTAGTAGCTAGAGGCCTATCAGTATTTCTCTTGTAAACCTCTATTTTCAGGGGTGTCGGTGTGCCCTTAGAATATGCTGGCTACAGCAAATAAATGAGGGCCTAGACTCAGTCTTTGGAAATAATTTTTTCAACTTAATTTAAATGATAAAATTGCAAAGAGCAATGTAAAGTTTTAGTAAGATTTAACGCCTTTGACCTTTTCTAAATCAGGAATAATCTATGAATGTTGAGATTCATGGATGAAATATTCATTGGTACATCTTGTAAACTTTTGGCCACACATCAAGTATATACTAAGTGGCCTAATGATAGAAAACTGCTCCCTACACCCAAGCAATAAAAACATGTCTGTCATTTTTAGGTAATGTGGACTAATACCTAGATGCCACTCAATGCCATATTTATTACAGGGTGACAGAAAACCATGTGACTCTCTGAAGGAAAGACTTCAAGCCCCTCACAGTGCTCAGATGCAGCGCTTGTGATTTCATCTTGGAAATGGATTTTAATAAAACAATCCCACACTTCTTTAAGCCTTTTAGAATATATATATACATATATATATGTATGTATATATATATATATATATATCATAGACCAGAGAAGGATCCATGATGATTAATTTGTCTAAAGTATCCCTGAATATTTTTAACACCGTGTGATGATCCACGGACAGCACAAACCTTTAGTTCCGATGACCAGTTACTTAATTCCTGTTTTTTATTTTGTCTTCTCCTGCTCATCTTCCATGAAAATAAATATATATATATAAATATTTTTGGAGGGGGCAGGCGTTGCTCTCCCCGCAAGTTCATTAAATGTCGAGTGTTGTCTTTTTGAAGATACTGTGACTGAGTGCTCCTTGCCATCTGTCAAATGACTCCCCGCTGTCTGTGTGTGTTCATGTGCGCCAGCAATGGGCTTTCTCCACAGCCCGGAGACTGTCTCAGCGTCGCAGCCGTCACAATGAAAACATTATCAATCAGTACCCAACAACAGCTGTTTCTGACAAGTTTCTGTCTGACGCCTGATGCCTTACAACTGTCAATAAGGCTCTGTCTTTGTCTAGCAGGTCGGCGTGCGCTATCTTACTGCTCCTCTTGGCATCCCGTCTCTGTAACCCTGGAATTTGCTGTGTTTGGGAAACCCATGTGGGGGAGGGGAGAGGGGCGGGGAGGGTCTGTGCGTGTTCTTACTTTTGTGTAAGGTGCCACAGGTGTCTTCATTTGCATACTCAAATATAGAAGAAAACAGTCTGTTATGTATTTCTTCAGTTAGCATCTTGTTATATTTATGGAAGTGACCCATTTTTGTACCTTCTTAGCTGAAGCAGTTGCCTTTTTTTATACTGGCAATTAATTTATATAAGACTTTGTATCTACCGTAGTTTACAGTATTGGTTGCTGGGTAACTGCCATATTACCCTGTCTTTCTATTGAGATATAATCTATACTTAAAGTTGACAGGTTCATGTGGACATTTGCTAGGCAAGATGAACTTTGCCTGGTCTGTGATTTATATGATTTCCACTATCTTGCAATGAAAATAAATGCTTAGTAGAACTGGTGTTTCCAGCCTGACTCTTTTCAGCCTTAGCATTTGAGAGCCCTAGACTTCTGTCTACTTTGTGTTGCTTGTTTGAGTCTTCAAAATAAGCTCTGCTGCTCTTGAGTCAAAAGAAATGATCAATACATGATTCTTTTGAAGTCATTGTGAGAAGAAGAAAAAGAAGCCAGGGGTCTTTTCCAGTTGGTTCTCCTTGAACATCAGTTTACTTTCCTAGGAACCATTACTTCAAAGGGAGCAGAGCCTGGAGATGTGGTGTGTCATCCTCCAATCAAAGAATCGTCCATTATCATCTGTCCTGAAAGCCACATTTTGCAAGTTGAGTGCAATGAACTATTTCTTCAGGTGGCTTTTGATGCCCTTAGTAAACAGTCTTAAGGAATTTAGGAAGATATGCTGTACATTTATATGTTCATCCTTAAGAATGAGAATGGGAAAGAAATTTGAAAATAGGTGAACAGAAGATGGGGGGGCACTATATGATAAAAGAGGAAACTCAAACTCCTGCTCTTCCAAGCACAATAGTACCCTGACGCATACCACTTAAGCCCAGAGAATTCAAAACAGTTTCTTCTGAGTTTGACACCTACCTCATCATCTCAAACCTACCTAGGCAAGTGCAGACAGAATCCAAGATTTTGAAGCAAATGGATGATTTTTTTATGTTCAGATTGCAGACTCAGACTCAAGTGGAAATGTAATATTCATGTTGGCTCAATCCAGAGTTAGACGGCATCTTCATTAATCTGACCTAATGCAGCAAACCAAAATGAAAAAGTATTTGTGAGGTGCTGGGATTGGGAATGAGTATAGGCTCATTTCAGTGTCTGGAAGGGAGGATAAATCTTTGTTATGCAGAAAGTTTGTAATACTGGTCCCCAGCCTTCCCTTGCTCTGCAGCCTGGGTGGGGAAGATCTGAGGTTCAGGCTGTAAAGTGTATTACCACATCTTGTAGAGGAATTCCTGGCTCCTAAGGGTGCAGGGCTTTTGGTCAGCACGGAGTCAGTGTGATTAAATGATTCGCATCTCTGGGCTAAATGTTTCCAACTCAGATGCCTGAAGTGACAGATGAGCCCAGGTTTTGTCACTGCCCATCCCTGCACCTTCCCACTACTTCAGAAGTATGCAAAGCATCCCAGGAGGACCCAGCCTCAAATGGCTGATCCATTTGCCTCCCCTTTCTTAGTTACTTTGAATTAAAAACCTTCCATGAAAAGCTGCCTGCCACCGCAACCCCTGCTGTTTCATCAGACCTGGGGATTGTAACTTCCCACCATGGTTCTCTGTGACACACTTCCTAATGTGACTTTCTGTGAAGCCAAGGTAGAGTTTCAAAGTCCAGAGAGGAGTCTCTCCAGCATATGTCATGTCTAGTGTCCATGCTTTCCTACAAAATAAGGAAGGCTTCAACCCTTCTATAAGGATGTCATCTGCACCATCTCTGCTCCATGAGTGCTGATCTGGTTTCAAAAGGCTACCCACAGTGTTCTCAGACTTCCCTCTTTTCCTTTCCTAGGAATTGCCATGGGCCACTATGAAAAATCACTTTACAAGACACTATTGTAGGTCTTGTGGTTTTCAAAGTGAATTTGCTTGCCCTATATACTCTGTTAGCTCGGCATATATACTTTGTGAGGTCACAGGTACCTGTGAAAAAAGAAAGGACATTTTAGACCAAATGCCTTGTTGGTCTCAGCCAGGTTTCTATCCCAGTCTGGCTTCTGACCCCTCTCTCATTTCCTGATACTCTAGACCATCATGGCCACAACCATTGAATGGCACCTTTGAAAAAAATTATCTGATGTAGACTATCAAAGAATGGATAATTTCCTTGTTCCTTTTTCAAAAGTCTCTGACTCTGTCTTAATCTTTCAAAATACTCTACACAAATATTTCAGTGAGGTTCTTTGGACAGCTACATTCCAGCCATAGAAATGGGTGGGCTATGTGTTCCCCAGAGCAAAAAAAAGGTCTGAGGACAGAACAAAATAGCCTTGAATAGCCATCAGGTTCTCAGTCCCCTGCTACAAACACACTTAGTTCCCTGTTTCCTTGTGGACACTGGGAGTTGTTTGAAAAGGGCTGAGATCACTGACAGCCAGCCTTCCGAAGGTGTGAGATCCAGCTTCACGTGCTGCAGCCCCTCTGACAAGTGATTCATTGAGACCCAAGCTGGAGTTCCAGCATCAAACAGATGTCAGACGAAACACCAAATGCCTATAAATGATTGCTTTGCAAGAGTGAAATGACTGCAAGACCTGGCCTAATGATGCTCCCCATGTCTGGACAAGTTTACAGAAGGCATGGGGGTGGGGGAACTGGTTTTAAACAGTCTAGGAAGAAGGCTGTTTCTGGGGTGAGAAGTGGAGCCTTCGTTCTCACCTGAGAGGCTCCTGTTGGACTGAGTGGTGTCTGGTTGGTTTGTGGGCAGTGTGTAAGGGTCCATCTGAAAAGCGCATGACGGGCACTCCACAGGCCAGATCCGGGTGACGCACTAAATCATTAGATATAAATATCTGAGTAAATTAAAAAACGAAATTCTGTTGGAACGGAAACTGCTCACCAAAAGGCAGAGACAGGAATGCAAACAGTAAGTCTGGCTGTCATTCTGTGCACTCTGGAGCAAGTCAAGCTTGGCTCTGGTCACTCTCCAGTTGTTTTACAACTTTCTAGACATGGAACACTCAGCAAGCAGCTTCAACAGGATTTCTGAAATGACAGCTTGTCCAGGCCTAGCTCACTATTCTCCTTTTTAGGGCTTTTATTTCCTGATTGGGACTTTGGACTTTAATAATTTTAGGTATCTGTTCACTCCTTCACACCTACTATGTGTTGGGCCTCTACCAGATACCAAGAGTACAACAGTAAATGGCCAGTTTAGTTTTCACTTGTGGAGAATTCAAATTCCTGTAACATTGAGTAAATCAGATTATTTCAGTGAGTCTAGGCATTGAAATATTTGTTCTTGCTCTTAATCCTTGACTTTCAGTCCTCCCAATTTAGGATTTTTTGTAATACCATTTAGTATCTTGTGAGACTACTAGTAAAAGCAGAAACTTAAACACATACATGCATGCATACATGCATAACATACATACATACATACATACATACATACATACATACATACATAGAAAGGGCTATGTCTTGCCAGGCATGGTGGAACATGCATTTAATCCCAGCATTTGGGAAACAGAAACCGGCATATCTCAGCAAGTTCAAGGTGAGCCTGGTCTACAAAGTGAGTTTCAGGCCAGCCAGGGCAACAAAGAGAAACCCTGCCTTAAAAAACCAAAAGCGGAGGGGGGGGTGTTCTCTTTTAGCATCTTTCTAAACAGTAACATACCAAGCTAGTATTGCCTCTTCTGCCAGTTGACTGCTACAAGCATGTACCTAATACAGCAAAGTACTCCTAAGGTCCAAACCAAAGGAACTGACTCTCTCTCTCTCTCTCTCTCTCTCTCTCTCTCTCTCTCTCTCTCTCTCTCTCTCTCTCTCTCTCTCTCTCTCTCTGTGTGTGTGTGTGTGTGTGTGTGTGTGTGTGTGTGTCTGTATGCACATATACATACATACAACTGGGGTGACCCAATGTGGTTGGTCAGCCTGGCTATCCAGGCTGGATCACAAAAAAAAAAGAACAAAAATAGAAGCATCTCTATTTCCATTCACTTTCTTGTGTTACAAATCACTCAACATTTCAGGCAATCAAAAGGAACAGTATGAAAACACTTATTAAAGTGCATGGATTTGTTGGAGTTCAGCCCCTGGTAGGATGATGGACGTGGACAATGGTTCTCATTGTCTACTAATTCCAAAGGAAGGAAGCAAGCAGACACGGTGTGCCCTAGGTGGCCTTTATTCCTACCTAAGGAGCATTGTCAGGTGACATAAGTGTGATTAACTTCCGGATGTAACTAATAATCTGCACAGGAAAACGAGTATGGCACTTGTTCAATGGCACACGAAATACTGGAAATATGACTGACATATATCCAGACTATTGGAAATATGACAGACACGTGAATTGATTCTTAAATAAAAGCAATGGAGCAACATATATTAAAGGTCTAAAGACTTGTATCCAAGAGTTGCAGCATGTGCGACTTATTTGAATTTTGTTCTCAGTCACAAACGTGTAAAACTAAAATGTGAGGTGATTGAAGATGAATTTGCATACCTACATGTGTGCATTAAAGAATCTGATTCATTGGGATCTTTTTAAAATGTGTGATAATGGAATTGTGACTCCATATTGTAGAAGAAACCTTTTAAATTAGTGGTGTATGACAAGATATTTATGGATGAATTACCATGACGTTCAAGATTTACTTCAAAATGATCTGTTAAGGAGAGGAGAGCAGAAAGAAGTGAAACAGTGAGTCTTATCTAATGTCACTACAGCCAAATGATGGTGACAGGACCACAGACACTTTGACATTTTCTCCCAAGAAGCCTGGGGAAAGAAGGTAGGCAGGATGGGAGGGAAGAAGTTAACAGGTTATGTAATAGAAGACATCCACAATGCAAAAGCAAGTATATTGCCTGAATGTATTCAGAATTGCTATAAAGCAGAAGAAAAATTAAGTTTTGTGGAAAAGTTAGCAAGGGACTTGAAAGGGCACTTTACAAAGAAAAGGGGAGCCAAGGGGCAGTGGCCATTGTTATCTGTCAATTGCAGATAAGAACTATTGCAAGGCAGTACTGTACCTCACCAGGATCAATACAACTAAAGACAGTACAAAGAGAAATTACAGAATAAAATCATCTGGCATACAAATCACTGAATGCCAGAAGAAAGTTTGTAGCGTGCTGACTGGTCCCCATTTTTGAATCAGCCATAACTACGTTAGACTTTGGCTTCCCTTCTCACTAGCCATGTGACACTGGACATATCATTTAAATGTCCACATCTGGGTTTTCTAATCCATAGTAAAATGATATATCTACATCCAAGGGCCATCTGAATTCAGTCGCATGACTCATATAGAGTACTTGGACTGAGAAAGTATTGAGGCATTAAGGGAGAACTCGGTGAACTGTGCCAAGTGATTCCTGCAATGGATACTTGAAGCAATTGTCCCTTTTTCTTTCCAAGCTCTGCAAAAGCTGATGCTTCAGAACCAATTGCATTGACTACCACACTGGACTCATACATAGCCCCACCCTTATTTGGTTTGGACTGCTTTCCGGATCAGTAAACAGCTCCCGCCGGTGACCACAGGGTATCTTAAGTCATTCACCTGCCACCTGCCCATGTGTTCATTGAACAAACATTGATTGAATGGATGCTATGTGTAATCCATTGAGTAAAGGCAAAACCAATTTTTAAGATGTAGTCTGATTTATGCTGTTTAAATATCTTAAGGGCTCACTGGTCCTAGATCTCCTGTGTTATAGAAAGGCTGTTTCTGAGATGGGCGTTGGTAGCACACGCCTTTAATCCAAGCACTTGGGAGGCAGAGGCAGACAGATCTCTGTGAGTTCCAGACCAACCTGGTCTACAGAGCGAGTGCCAGGACAGCCTCCAAAATCACAGAGAAACCCTATCTCGAAACCTCCCTCTCCCCCCCCAAAAAAGAAAGGCTGTTTCTGTATTCTATTACTTTAAGAATCTATAAATACAAAAGAATACAAAGTGTGCGTGTGTGTGTGTGCGCATACATACCTTTATTTTTAATCAACATACAATGTATTAGATATCATTATGACATTTTCAAAAAAAGTATATTTGAATTTCTCCTTTCCCTGAACTGCCCCATCCTTAAACCTCCCCCCCCCTCTTAATCTCACAGTCTCTTGTACTCTTTCATGTTCCACGTATCCTTTTCTAGCAAATTGTTTTTAATCTGTTATAATTTAACATGCAGAAAGTGAAATTTATTTTAATTTTCTTTTGTGATAACTAGCATGACATCTGACTTTAAACAAAAGAAACAGATTTGATCAACATTTACTAGCAAAGTGGGGGAAGCTATTTACCTCACTTTCCTCCTGCCTGGCAGTTGAGGTGTTGTTTGTTTTTTTATTTTACCCCAGAGCATGTGTATTGTGTATGTCTTTTCAGGCTGGAAAGGTTAACAAATAAATACTATATTTGTGATGAGTCTAAGTGCAAAAAGTGGGCAATGGGAGGAAGTTAAGATATAATAGAGGCCCCAAAGAGGCAGCGATCATGCACTCCAATCTCTTGCCCAGAAGGAAAATGACAGCTCAAAGAGTAGATTGAGATCCCAATCCTCTAATACAAGAATAAGATGCTTCCGAGAAACCCAGGGAGGCAATGGGGAGTCGTTGAAAAAACATAAGCGCATAGTGAGAAGAGTTACTTAGGAAAAGTGGCCAGGGAAGAAAGAAGGGTTAACGGGTGGTCATAGGTAACAGGTAGACAAATGTGTTAGGCTGAAAGATGTAGCAACAGAATATTCACCAGGCCAGCAACAGTAGAATTGCTAAGGCCAAACTCAGCGCTGAGGTCCTGAAGAGAAACTTGAAGGGCAACCTCCTTGCCTTTCTTAACAGGCTGTCACCACATAGACCCACAGTTCTGAGCAGGGAAGACACCTGCAAAGGTGTCTGTCTGGATCGTGATGCTGAATCATGTCCCATGTTATCTGCAGGGTCCTCTTGGTTCCCATCTGCACAAGGCTTGAAAGGTCTGAGTAACCCACCCCACTGACTTTAAGTGCCTGGTTGACATACTCCAGTTGATGCAGATAATAGTGCCTAAATAAAAAAATAATAATTAGCTGGGCGGTGGTGGCGCACGCCTTTAATCCCAGCACTCAGGAGGCAGAGGCAGGCGGATCTCTGTGAGTTCGAGGCCAGGTTGGACCGACAGCCTCCAAAACAATACAGAGAAACCCTGTCTCGTAAAACCAAAATAATAATAATAATAATAATAATAATAATAATTAAAAAAGAGGAATAGAGTAATAAAGAATAACCAGTCACATAAAGATGGGAAATAAAAAAAAATAGTGTTTAAATGTAGACCAGCAAATCAAGCCACCAGCAGATAAGGCAACTGGGAATTCATTTCTGAGGCTAGGTAGTAAGCTTCTGAAATAGTGCATTTAGAATGAAATAGCATATAACATTACCCGGGAACATCTAGAAAATCTACTCTGCTAGTCAGTGTTTCATGCTAGTTCAGCTACATGGGTGAGCAGCTAATGCTTTCACACAGCAGCCTGTGCCCTGCACTCTGCTGCCACCATCCTGGAACTCTTAATAGTATTACTATAAGAGAAGTCCACAGGACAATGGAACCGTCATCCAAATAGAAGAGGTAGCTTAATACGCAAATCCTTGCCACCCTCTTCATGTGTTACATTTCCAATGCCCTATAAGCAAGGAATTCCATCAGATCATGACAAATAGAAATTCAGAAGGACTTAAGCCAAGTATACAGTAAGGATATTAAGTCTGTGCCCAGATAAAAGGAACTGCTGCCATGATTTGTTTAGGTGTCCTATATAAAGGTCCGTATATCAAGAAGCTTGATCTCCAAGGTGGTAGTAGTAGGGGATGCTGTGGACTTTTTAAGAGGGGAAACCTAGGGGAGGTCCTTGAGTCACTGGGGCCTGGTACTCCACTCCCCTCTCCTCCTCCTCTTCCCCCTACTCCTTTTTCCAGGGACCTCCAACATGCTAGGCAGGGACTTTAAAGCTAACCAATATATCCCCCAACTCAAACATTTCTCCCAATAACTTGAGATCCTGAGACATCTCCCCGTAGTGGCATGGACCAGACTAGTGCAGGTGGTTAGCCCTCAGAAACCATGCTTCCTGGCCAAACCTGAACTTGATTCAATTGCAGGAAGAAGGCCATGGCATTTAAGAAATACAAACAAGTAAGAATACCAATTGTGCTCTTTCTTCCTTGTGTTCTTTCCCTCTACAAGCCAACCACCAGGAATAATTACCTAGGAGAAGGAAGGCAAGAGCAATTAATAATTCCACTTCAATATTTTTCGCAGTCCTTTCTTACTCCACAGAAGCCAGAAGTCAAATATTGATGGATAGCATGTATCAAGACCTGAAATAAAAGAGGTAAGTGTGGAGCCTAAAACTAATGTATCTCTGCCCCAGGAACCACACAGTATGATTTCTGTGACATCCTATACAAGTTACAACTAGTATCTAAGTTGGCTTTGAACACTAAAGATACATAGTAAACTTCATACTACCATTTAAAAAAAATTCCCTTGACTTAGTGTGAGATCGTGTAGCAAATAGAAAACATTTTTGTCAGGCAAATAAAATAAATTTAAAGAAAATGAAAAACTTCATAGCAATGTCTTCCTTGCCTTTCTGTGTTCTGAACAAGGATTTATTATACGTCCCAGGCTGGCAGGACATTTGCTATGGCTGCCCAGTCTAATCGCTAACCGTCTCTTGCCTCAGCTCCCAAGTGTTGGGATTACAGGTATATGCCACTATACCTAAATAAAGAAATATTCTTCCCTCTTGCTGTTTGAACTAGGAGCGTCACCCTTTCAGTTTTGCACTGAGCCCTGCAAGTTACAAAGTCAGACCTGTTTTCACTATATAGATAGCCTCAGAAATAAAGTAAGTGGCTATAATTCCAACATCAACATTTGCTGATCTTTCGCGAGCATCTAACCTTCCCCAAGTACCATTTCCTCATGCGTAAAATGGGAATCTTAACAATTCATATGAAACAACCATAGGCACTTTATGTGCAGTGAATGAAAACTACCTAGCACCATGGCTGCCAAGTAACAGGTGTGATGGATAGTAGCCCTTTACCATCTCTGAGGAACATATGCTGTTTGTAGGGTACACCTCAGTTACAGCGTCTCCCTCTGGCATTGTGATACTGGTGCAGCAATGCTGTGTGTGGACTTTGCCCACTTCCAAGGCTCCCTCCCTCTGCCTAAGAGGGAAGGCTGCAGTTGTGACAGGCCCTCCTACTAGGCTGGTGTTATGTCATTATTTTCCAAGATGGGAGAACATCTCTGACCCCCTGACTGTGGCCACCATGTCACAGAACGTTCAACTCCAAAATAGAGCACATAGAGGTATAGTAATCCCCTTCGTTCTTCCCAGCAGAGGGCAACACTGTTAGCCCAAACATTGCACTGCTTGTCCAAATCGAAGCCCGGCCTCTCAGATGATCTTTGACATTTAAGGAGGATGGAAAAAGGGCTTGCCGAAGATTATTTTTTAATAATCTTGGATCAGAAAGAAACTTACTTTAGAACACAACGTGGAAATCATACTCCCCTTTTCCATGCACAGAACAAAATTACACTGGTTTTGACCTCACCCCAACAACATGGAAACAGCAGTGCTCCAGCCATCCTCTATCTGAGCTTTTGAGAGTATGGCTTGTAGATGGTTACCATAAACACAACATGAGTAGGCTTACGGGTGCAGAGTCCCAGGAGGTTAGGGATCTGTATCTCACTGTTGTCCCTAGGCAAGGCTGAGCACCACAACTTTTAAGTGATTGTGTGGAATAGGGCAGATGAGTTTGTGCAATTGCAAATAAATATAGAAATGTGGTTCTCCAGAGTAGTTATATCAAATAGATATTGGAAATGTGGTTCCCCAGAGTAGTTATATCCAACTGTAAGACATATGCTTCCTGGTTTGGTTAACATTGCCCAATTTTGAAACCCACAGACCCCTGAAGTTTGGGGACATCGTATCATCTGTAGAAACATAAAGGGGCTTTCTGCAGAAGGAATGAGCCCCTGAATTACAGAAAGCTCCGTACACCTAAAAAGCCCTGGTGTAGGGAAGTAGGCAGGTATTAAGCCGCATCTCACCCACCGGGAATTTAGGAAGATTGATGACTCAAGGCAGGACAGTTTTCTGGAATCCAGTTTCTAACTCTTCAACTTACATAGTACCCATCCCTAAAACTGGTCTGGGGGGGGGCGTGAGAAAGCCTCCTGCTGCTTCCCCACACTGCTTCCATTTTTTCCCACTTTAGAAAAACCCACTCCCCGCCCCCAACTCCCGGTCTACTGTGGGACAACTTGGTTCCCAAAGACTGCATTTGTGCTTGCTCTGACTGAAAGAACCAAGTCATCCGAGTGTCACATAAGAGCACAGAACAAAGGATCAGACCCATTAGCATATCTCATGTCCTTACCTCCCTGCAGTGCAGGCCTCGCCACCCTTTGGAGGAGGATGGGGCGGCTCCCCACTTCAATACAGTATCTACAGTACGCCTGCAAAAGCCATCAAAAGCCTTAAAGGTGCTAGGGCTGTTTGGTCTACATTCCTAGCTATCTGCTGCTCAATTAACATGATTTGCAGCTGAGAAAATACTGCGCTCCTCCGTCAGAGATAAATCGACTCCCCCCCCCCCGAACTGTGAAACAGAGGGAGAGAGGCAATCATGTTTATGAAGTTATTGCAAACAAATGCACTTCAAAAGGAACTCTGGTGGCAGGCACCCTCTGGGGACCCTTCCTCCACTTTTCTGCCAGGGTTTCCAGTTCTGGTTCTCAGGTGTAGGATGGAAGGCAAGGTGCAGAAATAACCTAGCCTAGAGCCTAGACTGGCAGGGTCCGGCCAGTGTTGAACACTGGAAAACAGTTGCTGGCCCTGACTGAATAATACACATTTGATGGCGAAGATTTAGTGCAAAAAAAAAAAGCTAACTTTTTGATTTGATAACTTGATGAAATGATAGATACTTGAATGTATTGGCTTCAAATACCTCATCAAAATACATGTCACCTGTTTCTTTTTGCTTAAAAAAAAATCCCTACAGAACATTTAAAATGATGTGCGCCTCCCACTTGGGGCTGCTGTTATACTCCATTAGACGGTCTGTCAGTCTAGACTGTGGGTTGAGCAGGCCTGGGGCAAAAGTCGGCGAGCATGTAGGAGCCTAGTTCTCCTTGGTAAATGGAGTCTGAGCGATTTTAGGCTAGCAGTGACCCCTCTTGCTGAAAAGAGGTATGTCTGTGACAAAAGCAGCATGTGGAGACCAGGCTAACAGATTGCAAACCCGCCTCCCGTCTGGTTCTAATACTTAACCTCAAAGGAACGTTAATATTTAAACCAAATGGCATGTGAGATTTCAGTAGGCTGATGTATTGCTCTCCATTCAGCCGTTTGAGAAATCCTACCGAGGCCTCTCTGCACAGCTGAACTCCAGTTGCTGCCACATCCCCGTGGAAGTCTGGCACAGCACTAATGAGCTGATGAAATTTTTTTCTCACTTGTTTGATATTAAATAGGAAAGCCTTTCGAATTAAACGTTTACAGATAGTGTGAAAACTGGAAGTGTGGGTTTCAGCTGAGCCAAGTACAACAGACCCAAAGCCTGCGGTTGCCTGCCGGTGAGATGGTGCATCGAACACACACACACACACACACCGCCCAGCAAGGGCAAGTGGGGCACTTCGCGGTCTTCCTCCTTCCAAGGATGGGGTTGTCCAGGCGGGCTCACTCTGCTGAGTGTCAGACCTGTCCTGAACATCGTGTTTGAACTTAACAACGGGAACTTACTTGTGTAAGCCTAGATCTTGATGCTTTCCCATTATGAGGTTGGACTCAATTCCTTCTGTTTAGAAGCCAATGCCAGTCGTCGTGAAAGGGTTCTGTAGGGTCCTCAGACATCAGCGGCAAGCTCTTAGCTCTTAAAATAGATTGGCTCGTGAATCTTCAGTAGGATGTGACATAAAAGGCGTGATTTTTGGTGTTGGTTTTGTTCTGTGTGGTTGCTGTTGCTGTTGCTGCTGGGGCGGGGGTGGGGCCCACACACCACAGCAGCAGTGTAGAGGGCAGGGAACAGCCCTGTGGAGTCAGAGCTGTCCTTCCACCTTTATGTGGTTTCCCCGAGATCAAACTCAGAGCTTCCGGCTTGTGCTGCGAGCCAGTTAGGCCTTTCATCACCCCCCTTCCCCCGACCACCTTGTGTGCTTCCCTTTGCTGGTTTTTTCCCCCCTCGGGGTTCCTGAGAAAGAGGAAGCGACAACTACAACTACTATCCCAGACTGACTGACCAGAACCTGTTTTCAGACCCAGAACTCTGCAATATGTGTGAAGAATGATTGGGGGGGGGGCCTCAGCAGTATTCAGCAAAAACTGCAAAATGCCAAATAAGAACTGTGGTCATTCAGAGGACAGGAGCCGCATGAGGCAAGGAGACAAACGCCAGGTGCTTGGTTTGGGGTAAAATGGGCCACCCTTGATCTCTCGCGGTGACCTGCCTGCCATGACTTTCAGATGTCAGTAGGTCCTAAACTCAGGATGGAGGCCACGGGCTATGGAGACTTGCTTTCACTGTCATCGAGAAGCCATTCTGAGTAAAATCACTTAAACCGATGGATGTACAAATGGACATTCAAAGTGAAGCTTGGACCTTCAGAAACTCGGTCATCTCTGTCCCCACAGTGTGGCCTTGGGGAAACACACACACACACACACACACACACACACATACACACACACACACACACACCAAACATAAAGATGAAAAAACAGATGGCTTTGCGAGAAGTTCACGATCTGAGTTCCTGTCTCCCGTGCACCACTTACATGGGCCTCCTCAGGCAACTATGCTTCAAATTCCATAGGAAATGGAAGTTGATCAAACTGAGCTTTCCCAGGAAGAATGGTCTCTCTTGGGGCTGGGGCTGGGGCTGGGGCTTAGTAGGCGGAGTGCTAGCCTAGCAGACATGAGGCCCTGGGTTTAATCCCTAGCAACCTGAAAGACTAGGAGGGTATTCCCATAATCCCCGCATTCGGGAGGCAGAAACAGGAAGATCAGAAGGTCAGCATCGCTTTTGGGAGTCCGAGGACAGTCTGGGATACGTGAGACCTTGTTCTTTAAAAGAAGGAAAATAATCTCCACGTGTGTGAGACAAAGGAAAGGTGTGAACTGCTAAAACGAGCCAACCCCTCCTCGAGCTCTCTGGGAAAGCTGCATGGCAATTCCGAATGGCATTCAGTGGACCATGGCAAGAAAGCAATGGGGGGACCGGGAATAAGGGCGCATGAGGACCCTGTCTGCAAAAGATGAGCGCCAAACACCCTGGCCCTGCGCGCCCAGCGCTTCTACGGAAGCATCGGTTCATTCTCACATCCCCCAACACGACTCCTGGTCTTTCCTCTAATTTCCCGTGAGAATAGTTTTTGATCCTTTGGAGTCCCCAGAGAAGGGATCGTTTTAAAAATCAGTATTTTTAAATCAGTATTTAAATCAGTATTTTGCCAAGATGGTCTGATTGGTAAGGGCACCTACCGTACACGCCTGCCAACCTGAGTTCAGTCCCGGAACACACATAAAGGTGGAAGATTTGTCCTCTGGCCTCCACTCGTGCCATGACACATACCCTCCTTCCCCCACATAGACCAACACGCACGCGCACACACACACACACACACACACACACACACACACACACACGCATGCACGCACGCATACACACACCAATAAAACTTTAAAAAGAAGCCAGCGCTTTAATAGAAAGTCTCATCTAAGTAGGGAGAGTAAGAGTGATGCTGGAGAAGGATTCAGTGTGAGAGCCTCTTCTCTACTGAGATGCCTTAAGACACGAAAGAGTTGAGCTACCGAGAATCTTCCTACTTCCGCAACCTGAACCAGGCAGTCGTAACCCATGTCCAATTAGAACTTGAGGCAATTGTTCTGGAGTGTCTCCCATGTAGTACCTTGCTCAAGACATAAAAGCTACAAAGGCAAATACATGGGGAACCTGGAGATACGGCTTCTGATTTGAAAGGCCTGTTAGGAGTTGAGTTGTTGAAACTGAAACCATTGGGACAGTAGGAAAGTCCTTGCCAGGGCAAGTGTGTGTGTGGCCATTAAGACTGCACATGGTTATACTTCCGGGTTTCAGATGAAGGCAAAATAGGCAAGGACATGTGGGATGTGCTAGTCTCTGAATGAAAGAGGGCCTGAGGCTTCTATTCTCCTGGGGTGCACATGCCTGGCCCTTCTTGGTTTCTCCTGGACCCTTTTATGAGTATTATTAAACCTGCTGGACCTAACATATCTTTCTTTTTGAGGAACAGCTCTTAGCTAGAGTACATAGAATCTCCTCATTGTCTTGCTAACCCTCAAAGTGTTAACTTCCAAACAATCTCCTGGGCTTAATGCACATAGGATGAGGAAAACTGTGTTAGCCTGGTGTCAGTATGCTGTGCTGGACACATTCCTTAATGTGTGTCAACTCTGCAGCTCACTCAACTTTTCCAGATGTGGCTGGCTGGGCTGCGGAGCTGGTGACACTGCAGATGGATGGCCATGGCCCCATTGCTGGAGGATGAACATGGCACCTTTGATGTGACGGGGTGACTTTTCTCATCTCTTAGCCAGAAGGAAAAGCTATTTTCTTCAGTGGAGTTCTCTGCATTCCCACCTCATACAGGAGCTGAGATCTCAGGCTTCTCTGGCTGTGTAGCCAGCAGTCTCTGGGAGGCAGAATGAATATTAAGGAGGGCTTTCAGAAAGGGCTTTCTTAAAAGGCTATATCTACACACACACACACAGAAAAAAATAGCTCCATTTTACCTGCTTCATTAACTTGTGTTGTAATCACACAATATAAGGCATCCACGTCCCTTGCCACCGTGTATCTGTTACATTCCCCTGTCCTGCACACAGAAGTGTCCAAGTGTGATCTCTCCTTTCTACTACAACAGGAAATTATGACTGAAATCCAAAGAGGAGAACAATGTCTTTAGTCTCCCTCTTTCTGACAAAAAGACATTGTACAATGGGGGATGTGTAGAATTTTCTTCTTCAGTAGTATAAGGTGGGCTTAAGGCTTTTTTGTTTTTAGTTAGGGGTATATCATAGGACTTTATTAAGATGGACTTAATTGCAAGGAAGCTTCTTGCCTTATTCAAAACCCACGAGGTTCACATAGTCACACAAATTAAAAACAAATGGCATGTTCAAAACTGCAGGGAAATCATCGTAATGCCCAGGTGGAGAAGGCTGGGAAATGAGTCTGCACATTTATTTCAAGCTGTTAAAGAGTCTGTGGGCCACACTGGGGCCCTTGCGTGTGAGAAGTCAAAGTGTTCCTCCCCACGACCCTCCTCTGTGTGGTGGGAGGAAACAGCTCATCTGGGGCCTTTGCATACTTCTCCAGCTGCTCTCAGCACTCACTCAGTACTGATAGGCAATTCACTTCCTTCTCCTCTCTGGGACCTCTGAACACAACAGAAATATCCAGCTATGGTTCTGCCTACCGTACTAGCAGTGGTGTTGTACCCCTTCAGGATCAAGAGGGATTTGTAAAAGACCCCTGTGACTCAAGGACAAGGTTGGGACATGGGAGCTGAGGATGTGGCTCTCAATTAGCAGAGTGCTTGCCCATGCATGCAAAAGGCGCCAGGGTCAATCTTCAGGACCACATAAATGAGGAGTGGTGGTACATACCTATAATCCTAGAACAAAGGAGGTACAGGCAAGAGGATCAAAGGTCCAAGGTTATCCTTGGCTACATAGTGAGTTTGAGACCAGTCAAGACCATGAAGTCCTAGCTCTCACAAACAAGTAGGGAGGAAAGGAAAACAACAGTAAGGATGTCTGAAAGGTCATAAGGAAGGATGCTATGAACTTTCTACCTAAAAATACCTACAATACACATAAATTGGTATGTAAATATACATGTAGCATTTAAATGAAATTTTCCCATCTGAGCTAACAATGCTCCTCCCAAGAGCCAAAGACTATTTGACAAAAGCCCAACACTGGGCATGGGAAGCTCTCTCTGAGTTGTTGGTCAAGGTTACCCAAACACACCTGAAACATTATAAGCTATTGTCCTTGGTTGCCACCCCAACCTCCTAAAAGCAAGTCCCTATTGCTGAAGACACCATGCACTTCAGACACAGGACCTAGAGAACTGTCAGCTGGATCTAACCTGGAAGCCTTCTCCCTGAGGACTAGCTTTTATGGTACCAGAAGGTGCCACACAAACTTCCAAAGAGGGAAGCAATCAACAATTATGGCCAGCTATGACACTTGTGAACCACAGCAACAACTTGCACAGTCCGATAATCCTAAGGGTGTAGTAGTGGCATACATACCTCGGTAACCAACAGTTCTCTAATTGGACTTAAGATCACTCAACAAGAGGGAAGCCAGGCCTGGCCCAAGAAACCTAGCCAACTACCTAGAGCTAGTGAAGCTCTTGGAGGAGAATCTACAATCATGCTTTGCTGAACCAGCATAATCTCTAACTACAACTAAATATTTCTTCTTATACTCACAGGTCAGTGTAGTTCTTACCTCTCCTCAAGGAAATTTCTCCTTGCAACTGACAGAGACCATTACAGCAAACCACAGTCAAGCAAAATGCAGAATTGTGGAGCCTAGCTCCAACCAATACGTCTACAAGACACTCCCACACCTAAGGTTTGGGGAATGTTGTAGAAGAGGGGGTGGAAAGATTGGAAGAGGGAGTTTGCTGGGAGCTTGTGTCTCCTAGGAATGTCTAGAGCTACACTCATTAAAGTCTCCATATGACTACCTATACCCAAGGAGATTAAGGACAATAGACGTGCTCATGGAGATGGGGAGGGGGACACACATGAGGCCTCGGTCAATATAGGCAACTAAGGAAACTATAAGCAACTAAGGAAAACTAAGAGTGGAAGAAAGAGTCTTCCCCTCAGAAAAGAACGCCAACTCAGCCCTGAAAACATACATGCAAGTAACATTATACAGAAGGTTGTATTTAATTTAGGGGTTTGTATATGAGTGTGTGTGTGTGTGTGTGTGTGTGTGTGTGTGTGTGTGTGTGTGTAAAACAGAAATTAATGAAAAAGAGCCATGAATTTGGGGAAAAAACAAGGAGGAGTATATGGGAAGGTTTGATGGAGGAAAGGTAAGAGGAATTGATGTAATTATATTATAGTCTCAAAAAATAAAAGAAATAAACTGTGACATCACATTAGTCTTGGTTTGAAGTATAGTCCATTATTGACTATTTGGGAGCATTATTGAACTTTGGTTTTCCCATCTGGAAAACAGGATTAATGCTCACTTTGCCAAGACACGGTGAGCAAAGACCACACATGTAAAGCCACAGCATAATTCTTGCCACATAACCCACTCCCTGTCTTCATAGCCATTTGTAATAGCACAACGGAGTTTTCTTTTAGTTCCATACAAAATGCATGATCTGGTTTTTAAACAGGAGTGTGTTCATTCAGAAGGTATAGCGAGAGGCAACTGTAAGGCTCCTGCTGTCAACGTGACAGAAATCTAGATTATTTCAGTTCTCCTCTCAGAGTCACAATAATTAAGATCTTCCTCTGTCAGCTTGGGATAGAGCCATTATAGAGAGCTTGCCCACCATGTGCAGGGTTCAATCCCCAGCACCGCACTCACACATTCACAAAGAGCAACCCACCTCCATATTATGACTGATTGATTTCACAAGATGAATTTTTAAAAGTAATCTGTGTTTTATTAGAAAATACCCTGTCCATCATAGATATCCTTTAAAACTCACTGCTCGTTGCCACTGCAGCTTGCTTCTATTCTTTTCTGACCTTCACAGGAGCTCTAATCTGAAAAAGCAAAGGGTTAAGAACAAATGGAAAATGTGGGGGACAAAGTTATAAAGCCAGAGTCCATTGAAAATTTGACTGGAAGAAGTCTTGTAAAATTTGTGTGCCCACAAAAGAGCTAGATGTGTACAGCTTTTTGGCTGATAAAACTCATAGGAAAATGCATAGTGTCCTCACACACCTGCCTGTTCACATGCATAGGCTCCACCACGATCAACATTCTCCACCAGAGTGATACATCTGGCTGGACCTGTACTGGCACATCAGAATCATTCATAGTTCATGACTGGCATTGGGGTTCCACTTCCTACGACTCTGAAAAAATATGTCACCACACAGATCTACCATTAGAGTACCATATAGAGTGTTTTCATTGTCCCGTAAATCCTCTGCGTTCTGCCTGACCCCCCAACTCCACATCGTTCACCATCTCCATACTTCTGCATTTTTCAAAACTGTCAGAGTTGCAGTAATGGATAGCCTATTTGATGGCCTCTTTTTGTTTAGTAGTGGGCATTTAAGGCTCTATCTTTTTATGGCTGGGTAGGTCACTTCTTTGTAGTATGGGATATTATCCCATTATCTGGATGCTAACAAGTTTGGGCACTTATGAACAACACTTCTCCAATTATCTGGAGACAGGTTGTTTGGGAATATAACATTCCAATTCTTTGGAGTAAATACCAGGGAACACACTGGTTAAGCATATGGTAAGCATGTGTTTAATTTCATCAGAACCCATCAAACTGTCTTCCAGCGTATCTGTAGTGCTTTTGAAATGCCATGGGAAATGTTGGATGGTTCCCATCACTCCACATCCATGGCAGTGATGATGTTGTTTGTGTTGCAGATTTGGTCAAGTTAATGCGTGTATAGTGGCATCTTTTTTTTTAATTGCATCTCCCTAATGGCATGTGATGTGGAGTATCTCTTTTTTTACATTTATCTGTTATTCATATATGCACTTTAGTGAGCATCCATAGAGGTCTTTGGCCCTTTTATTTTTTAAACCAAATTGTTTTTCTTGTTGAGTTTTGCTGTGCTATGTTTTCATGAAGGTTAATATGTTTTTAAATCTCTTTTGAGATTTCTTCTTTGACCCATATTATTTACAAATCTGTGTACACGTTGCATGTTTGCGTATTTTTTCCCAGTTTCTATCAAGTTGATTTTCATTGTGACCTGAGAGCACACATTATATGATGTTTGTTCTTCCAATCTATTAGGCCAGCAAGATGTTAGGCTCATTGGGTAAAGGTGCTTGATGCCAAACCTGACAACTTGAACTTAATTTCTTCAACCCACGTGATTGAGGGAAAGACATGACTCCATCATGTTGTCCTCTGTTCTTTTTGGGCAAAGTTTTTTCCAAGTCTTTTAGGTGTTGAGTCCAATTGATTGAAATGTTACTGAGTTGGAGAATATTCTTAGTGATTTTTATACCACCTAATTTGTCTGTTTCAGAGAAGTATTGAAGTCTTGACGCATACATGTTTTGAGACTTTAGCTTTGTGGCCCAGGTTGGCCATGAACTTAGGATCTCGAGTGCTGGAATTGCAGATGTACACTGTCATATCTGACTCCCCCCCCCTCAGTTAAAAATAATTACTTGTTTTAATTTTACGTGTTTGGGTGTTTTGCATGTACTTATATGCACTGTGTACATGCAATTCCCACAGTAGCATTCCGGTGTCAAACGCTTGCTGGTCCTTTTTTAACTCTTGTTCCTCTTTGCTGTTTTAGGGGACCCACCATCCAGCTCCCAAATAAATACTCTGAGACTTATTCTTACCAGACTTTGGCTTGTTTCTTGCCTGCTTTTCTTACGTTAAATTATTCCATCTATCTTTGCCTCCCTCTGAACTTTTATCTTTCTCTATTCTATATACCTTTCTTTACTTCTTATTCCATGGATAGCTCTGTAGCTGGGTAGCTGGCCCCTGGAGTCCTCATCTCCTCTTTTTCTTGCTCCTCGATCTCTCTTCCTCTGTATTCTCTCTGCCTGCCAACCCCACCTATCCCTCTCTTGCCTAACTATTTGCCATTCAGCTCTTTATTAGACCAATCTGGTGTTTTAAATAGGCAAAGCATTAACACAGCTTCACAGAGTTAAACAAATGCAACATGAAAGAATGCAACACATCTTTGTATTGTTAAACAAATGTTCCACAGCATAAACAAATGCAGCACATCTTCAACTAATATTCTCCAGCAGATGGTGCCAGATCCTCTGGAACCAGAGTTACAGATGGTTCTTAACCTCCACATGGATGCTGAGAACTGAACAGGGTCCTCTGGAAGAGCAGCCTGTGCTCCTAACCACTGAGAAATCTCTATAGCCTGCCCCCTTGCTTTTGAAGAATAATTTCACAGGATACAGAATTATAGGTGTGCTTTTCTTTTCATCTCTCCCTCTACATTTTAAATATTTTAGTATGCCCTCTTCTTTCCTTCATGGTTACTGAGGATAAGTCAGATATAATGTTCATCTTTGTTTCTCTGTAGGAGGGGATTTTTGTACTTTGTCTTCTTTCAGAATTTTTTTTCTTTTTCGTTGATTTTCTGTAGCTTGAAAAATGTGGCTGTTAGTATTTGTTTTGCTGGATGCTCTCTGAACACTCGGGTTCTGTTTTAACTAATGTCTGACCTTTATTTCGGGGGAAATCTGAATCATTATTGTTTCAAACATTTCTTCCCTTCTTTCTTTATCCTTCTTCTGGTATCCCTATAACATGTATTTATACCTTTTGGAGTTGTCCTTGGATACCCTGTCATTCTCCCCCCCAAAAAAAACCCAATCTTTTATTCTCTTTGTTGTTAAGTTCTGGAGATTTCTGTTGAGATATCCTTAAATCCAGGGCTTCTTTCCCCAGTCATGCCCTGTTACTAATAAACCCATCAAAGTCATTCTTCATTTCTGGTACAGTGTTTTTGATCACTATCATTTCTTTCTGGTTCATTTTTAGGATTTCCATTGCTCTGTTTACACTACTCATCTGTTTCTGCATGTTCCCTACTTGATCCATTAAGACCCTTGGCATGTCACTCCTAGCTGTTTCAAATCCCCAGCCTGGCAAATCCAACATGCCTGCCACATCTGATTGTGATGCTTGCTCTTCTTCAAATGGTTTATTTTGCCTTCTGGCATGCCTTGCAACTGTTTTCTTGATAGCTGAAGATGGTGTACTGTGGAAGGAGAACTATCAAGAACAGACTTCTAGCCATGTGGTGAGGAGAAGGCCAGGTGGGAGCCCCACGGCCTTCGGTTGTGTCTCAGTCTTTTGTGGGCTCTGTGCCTGTGCACTGCAGACTCTCTTGCTCTGTCATTCTCACGGGTGACAAAGCAGGACTGTTGGGCATCTCCTCTTCCCTTGTCAGCTATCTCTCGTGATACCCAAGCAAGTGGATCCTGTTATGTTTCTCCTGAAGATACACCTATTGACAACAGAGAGGCATGGCATATGACAAAAGGGTTTGTTTTCCCTTCCACCTGCTACAATTACAAGGGGATTTTTTTTCCTTCACTGTTTACTGTGGGAACCTGGTCTAGCTCCTAAAGGTAAATTATACAAGATTTCTAAGTCATACAGTCAAGATACACACACACACACACACACACACACACACACACACACACACACACGTGTTTGTGTTTCCAAAATGGCATTTTTGCTTTTTTACCCTCAAACAGTAATATTTCCAGTTGCTCTGCATCCTTGCCAGAAATTGGTATTATCATCTCTTTTAATTTAATTTTTATCGATATCTCATTGTGGCTGAAGTGTGTACTACTCTCTGACAAACGACCTGGGACATTTTGTTTGCCATGGGCATGGTCTCTCTGACCAAATTCCTGCTTAGATCTTTCATGTTTAACTTTCCCTTCATATGGAGACATGGCGTGTATATGCATGTATATCAAATGTCAATTGTATCTTGCAAGTACGTTTTCCAGCGTGTGAGATATCTTTCTTCATCTTCTGAACAACATCATTAAAGAGCAGAAACATTACATTCTGACCAAGCACAATTTATCAATACCCCCTTTTCTAGTGGCACACATACATATATGTGTATGTGTGTATATATGTGTATGTGTGTGAATGTAAATGTGTGCATATGTGTGTATGTGTGTATGTGTGATGTATATATTTATGTGTGAATATATGTGTGCATGTATGTTTTGATTTGGTTGGCTGGTTGGTTTTTGGTTGTTTTCTTTTGTTCTGAAATCTGTCTTTTACCACCTTTAGAAACATTTTCGAGTTTCAGATTATAAATGTTATACGAAGGCTGGAGAGATGGCTCAGCAGTTTTGAGCACTTGCTCTTCCAGAGGTCCTGAGTCAGACCCAGTACCTGCATCAGGTAGCATAAAAGCACCTGGACTCTGGGGGATATGATCTATGGCCTCCTGCACTCACCTACACAATCAAGACAAAGCTTCTCTGTGTAGCTCTGACTATCCAGGAACTCACTCTGTAGACCAGGCTGGCTGGCCTCAAACTCACAGAGATCCACCTGGCTCTGCCTCTTGATTGCTGGGATTAAAGGTGTGTGCCACCACCACCTGGCTTTCTCTGGACCTTTCTAATTTACTGGTGTTGGGCTAGCCCATTCTCCTCTCTCTGCAATGCTGGTAATCACACTCTACTTGAAGTTACTTTGAGTTTGTAGAGACTGAGAAATCCTGTAGAGGGGACATAGACATCCCAAATATAAGTATGATCATTAATAATTATACTAATTTTCAATTAAGACTGCCCCCCAAAAAGGCTGTTCCCAAAAAGCCCACAGACAATGTCCGCAAGAAGAGGTCCATTGATTTGCATTGCTGTGAATGTATTACCATGATTATCACTTCAGCAGTCTAGGTGGTTCACTTCATAAGTGTTCCATCAGTGACCCATTTTGTTCAAGGTACTAATCTAGTAATGTTACGACCCTCCTGTGATGAAATGTCATTATTTTGCGTCGTCTGTAATTCCTCTCCCAAGGGAGGCAATCTCAATGTGTCATGGTTTCAACATATAGCATGCTCATTTAAAACTAGGATTGGGAGAAAATGAGTTGAGTTGAGTTCAAATGCTAGATTTTCTTTTCCCGTGAGAAGGTGCCTTCCCATAGATATGTCCCTGAAATGGAAAAGCATGGGAAGTGAGGTAGTGGTCTGGGTATCAGACTGAGGACTAGCAGTGCAATGTCTGGATCTGTCTTTGTGCCGGAGTCTTGGCAGTAAATACACAGGTCCAAAGCACTGACGAGGCCCTGTGTCTGAATGCAGAACAATAAAAAGAACCACCTTCAGATGACAATTGTCAAACACTCAGCACTTTGCATTTGTGGCATGCTTGCAGCCTTCACTTACTCTTTGATGCAGTCTCGTGAGTTGGGGCAGGACTCACTGCCCGTCCTCACCCCCCAAACATGCTAATCGGAGCTTTACCCATGGCTGGGTCTTTCCATCTGTGGCCACTAATACTCTGAATGACAAGCTGCCAGCAGTCAGAAGATCTTTCCATGAAGTTTTTCTTTCCAGCATTCTAATGTGAAAAATGTTTAAAACATGCAAAGTAAAAAATACAATAACCATTCATGTGCTTAGCATCAATAATTAGAAAGACAATCAATCTAATTTAGTCTGTTCCCACCCATTTCCTCCTATCCTGATGAAAGCAGGCTTTAAAACCCAGATGTGGTGTGGTTCAATCTGTAAATGTTTGACACCTAGCTCTAAAGGTAGGGATTTATTTCTTAAAACAAGAATGATCATATCTTAAAAAAAATAGCAATTCCTTTATGTAGTCAATTTACTCAAATATTTTATCATAATATATGAAATACTATCCTTCAGTTTCCCTGTTGGAACCAGGATTCTAGTGAAGTTCTAGAACACGTTATACTTAATCAACTCTTAATCCAGGGGTTCCCTGACTATCTTGTTCTCCTTCCTTGCAGTTCATTTAATAAATCAAATCATTTTTCTTGTAGGAGATGTGCTGCTCCCTGGTTCCCCACAGTGACACAATACAATTATTTTCATTTTATTCCACAGCAAGGGCACAGTAACAAGTCACAGAATAACAAATATGACTAGTTATTTCACTGATATGATTATTGTAAACAGTTCAAGGTTTTAAAAGTATTTTTGCAATTCTTTTCCCTCTCTAGCCACATTTTTCTCAGAATGCACACTGAAAGAAATGTGCTTGGTCTCATTCAGCTTTTCTACTTATAGTTATGCCACCACATTTGGTGCACAGTCAGTCTCATTAACTTTCATTTATTTCTAATTTATTGCAAGTATATGTTTTATCTTATTTGTTTGGGTGTTTTGCCTGAATACGTTTGTTTACCATATGCATGCTTGCTGCCTGAAGAGGTTTGGAAAGGGTTCCAGATCCTCCAGAGTTGGAAAGACAGCCAGTTGTGAACTGCCGTGTTGGTGCTATGAATCATACCTGGGTCCTCTACAAGACCAGTCAGTGCTTATAACCACTGAGCCATCTCTCCAGCCCTTATTTTTAATTTTTAAATATTTTTAAGAGACACAACTCTTAAGAGCAGTTCCACATTTACAGAAAAACTAATGGAAAGATACAGGAATTTGAGTGCATTCTCTGTCCCTACATATGCCCAGCATCTCTTCAGTAAAAGTCACAAGTAGGCATCCTTGTCTTTCTCCTGGTCTTAAAAGACTCTGGTCAGCCTGGTCTACAGAGCGAGTTCAGGGACAGCCTCCAAAGCCACAGAGAAAGCCCGTCTCAAAAAAAAAAAAAAAAAAAAAAAGACACTGTTCCTCTTCTGCGATTAAGTGTGAGGCTAGGTGTGCATTTTCCATGGAGATTCTTTATCAGATGGAATTCCTTTCTATTTCTAGTTTGTTGAGCTGCTACTGCTCCCCTCCTCCCCCTCCCTCCCACTCCTTCTTTTTATTTCTTCTTCAACAGGGTTTCTCTTTGTAGCCATAGCTGTCCTGGAACTCACTCTGTAGACCAGGCTGGCCTCAAACTCACAGAGATCCGCCTGCCTCTGCCTCCCAAGTACTGGGTTTAAAGACATTAGTCATGAAGCCTAGCTGTTGAATCTTGCATCTCAGAAGCCTGTTGAATTTTATCAAATGCTTTTCTTTGTCTGTTGAGATAATCATGTGGTTTATTTTGTTGTTTGTTTTGTTCTACTAATGTGATACATTACAACAATTCATTTTCAGCTGTTAAGCCAAATTTGCATTGTTGTAGTAAATTCGACTTTGTTATGTTGTACATTTTCTATATATAGATTGTCAAGCTTTGTTTTTAGTATTTGTTGAGACTTTGGTGTGGTTGTATTCACAAGATATACTGGCTGATATTTTACTTTTTTATGAGGTCTTTCTTTGGCTTATGAGTTAAGGCAATAGTAGTGTCACAGAATGAACTGCAAATTGTTCTCTCATCTTCCACTGTTTAAAAGTAACTTTCCACTTCATATTATACAAAGTTACAGGCATAATTTTGGTATTCTCGCTTTTTAAGAACATTTATTTATTGCAAGTGTGGAGGGGAGGGAAAACACATTTGTTTGTTTGTCTCATGGTGCATGTGAGGTCAGGGGGCAGCTGTGAAAGTCAATTCGCACCTTCCACCATGTGGTTCCCGAGACCTGAACTCAGGTCAGCAGGCTTGGTCTCAAGCACTTTGCCCGCTGAACCATTCCATTTGCCCCTATGATCACTTCTTATAGCTTTATAGTATTCTATCGAATAGATGTACCTATGTCGGTTCAACCACACTCCTATTTGAATTGTTGCCAGTCTTTGGCTATTAAAACTTATACTGCACCGAATCAAACTAATAATGAGTTTCTCATATTTTGGTCTGTATTTCTGTAATATATATTCCCCAAAGTAAGGTTAATGAGTTAAAGAGTAAACACGTGTGGAACACATTTGAAATTGTCAAATTCTGCTCTGTAACTATTAAACCATTTGCAGTCTTTTTTTAAAAGTCATTATACACAGTCTTTACCAATAAACTATTTTGCACAATTTTTTGTCACTGTGATAGCCACATTTACTCACAAAAACAAACAAACCAGTATATTGATGTTTTCACTTTACAATGGTTCAATCCAAATAAGTTTTAATATATTTTCATACTGCCTGCTGAACTGTCCAGATCTTTTTTAGGTTATTCATTTATAAAGTACTGAACTTTGCCTTGTTTCTTGAATATGTGCTGTTTAAGGGGTATTGAAGAGCCTCACAGTTTACAGCATATTTTCCCCAGTTGAACATTTGGCTTTGTACCACACTTATGATTTTTTTCTCTTTCTCTGCGAAAATTTTGATTTTTAATTTTTGTAATCGATCCTCTTGACTTCATGTCTGAGAAGAGAGCAGGCACAGGAATTATTTAGAAAGAAAGCATTTTGATTCTGATTTGGAAGAGTCCCAGTTCAAGCCATCAGAAGTTGATGGCCCAAAGGCCTCGAACTCAAGACCTCTCAAAGCCACTGACACCCACTTTGCCTCTAGTACCATTATCAGCACAATTATTATCAGGTAAATAAATCACAGATTTCTAAGTAATTCTATCTAACTTAGAAACTGTCACCTGCCAGAAATAAGTTCTCAGATAAAACCAAGTTGCTCTTGGCCTTTCAAAATATGACTGACATAGATTTGCTTCTAAAATCCATGCTGTAAATAGAGAGCTTCTTTTCTCTGACCACCAACTGTTATTAATATCCCATTGGCCCACTCTCTTACATTCAGGTTTCTATGGACTTCTGGAGGTACCACAGCATCATTGGGCGGAAGCATTATCCATTGTTGTCACTAGTCCTGGCTCATCTGCAAACTTCCCACTATGTCTTCATATCCTTGTCTTAGAGACACCTCATGGCATTCACCAAGACTTTTGCAGAAGTCTCTTGACATCTTTAAAGGACCTGCATAGGGATTTCTGTGCCATGGATAGTGCTGTATTTGTTTTCTGTTCAGCCTTAAAGACAACAGAGACCCTACCTACTCACCACATAAAGATCACATAGTCTACAGCTCCCAAGCTTCATGCTTTCTGCTTCCTGGGTGAGGCAGCTCAACCAAATGAACTCTATTCATGTCACACTTTTCAATTTAAACTTCTTCTTGAGACATGGTGTCACTATGTAGCTGTATCCCTGGCTGTCCTGGAACTTGCTGCGTAGCATAGGCTGCCCTCAAAATCACAGAGATCCTCCTTCCTCTGTCTCCCACGAGCTGGGATTAAAGGCACACACCCAGAAAATTTTAAGTCATTAAAAAAATCAATTGCAATTTCAAACACTCAATAACATAATAGTAACCATTTCCTACCACCTGGCCTTTAACTTAAATATCTATAGCATACATGTTTTTAAGAACAACTTTCTGCAAGACACAGAGATGTATAGAATTATATTAAAGGGCTGGTATACACCTAGTACAAATATACAATGTCTTCCATGTAGGTTTTAACAGAGATGGGGTTGTGTAATTTTTTATGACTATTTTACTTACTCCCATTATTTGGTGGTTGCCCTATACTTCTTCAGAGTCTGTCTTTTCTCTTCATTTTATGGCTTACAATAGAGAATACATGAGACATAATTTCTATGCTTCATTGACCCCAAACACACAATTGGTTTAGGAACATTGTTGTCAGTACTCACACTGACACAGAGAAAGGGTCTTGTATCTGGTTATAATTTAGAAGGGGTCCCGTTAACTTTAACATAGCCCTTGCTACTGGGTTGTGCTGAACTTCCAGGAATGTGTATTTTATCTCTACATAGAAGTTGAAAGAGATAGAGTGTAAAAGTTGCAAGCAGGTTACAATTCTGACAAATTAGTTCCTAATTATTTTGCTCCAGGCTCTGTCCATATTGCACGCAGAGAAGTTTTTACCAGGACACTTGGAGAGTTTTGTTGCCTAAACCCATTTAATTTAAAACAAATGGGTCCATGTGATTATCTCAACCACAAATACGTAACACAATGTGTAATATATTTAAAAGGCAAGAGGAAATTTGGTAATGGAATTTTAAAACTGTTTGAAAGAAAGAAACTTTGGGGAGAAAGAAAGGAAGAGGGGATTGGTGACGCCAGTTTGATTATTTTCAAACACCACCACAGCTGGACTTGGATTTGTACAATAAGAGAGCATGAAGCTATAAAGGATGCCGGCAGGATTCTAAGTGCCGGGATGCCACATGGAAAAACAAAGGACAGGACTTCTGATGCCCAGAAAACTGCAAAGTTCCCCCACTGCCAATGTGCTTCATTTTCTCAGGGGTAAATGCCCCAGTTTACATATTCTGTACAGGAAATATCCAGGTAGCAACACAGCCGTGGTGGTGAGCACTTGTGCTGTTTTTCTTACTCATTAGTTCTATACTCTCTGGTGCTTCCTAGCAAGTCCATATGTTACACTTAAATCATAGAGATCAAATCCTAAAGTTTTAATGGTACACCGCCCCTCACCAAACTCTTCGTCCACCCTGAATGTTATTCTAAACACCACGAGCCATGAGTAGTTCAGTGACACTGGTACTGCTGTAACCCTGCTCTTGCAGAAAGAAATATAGAGGTACACTGTCCCAGGTGAAGATATACAATCTCATTCTTTTTTTAATTGTTTAATTTAAATTAGAAACAAGCTTGTTTCACATGTCAATCCCAGCTCCCTTTCCCTCCCCTCCTCTCTTACCCTCCTCCAACCCCCCTACTCCCCCACCCAATCCCCACTTGGCTACCCAGGGAGGGTGAGCCCCTCCATGGGGGATCTCTAGAGCCTGTCATTTCATCCTGGGTAGGGCCTAGGCCCTCCCCCCATGTGTCCAGGGTGAGAGAGCATCCCTCCATGTGGAATGGGCTCCCAAAGCCCATTTGTATGCCAGGGGTAAATACTGAACTACTGCCCAAGGCCCCATAGATTGCCAAGGCCTCAGTGACACCCAAATTTAGAGGGTGTGGATAAATCCCATGCTGACCTCTCAGCCATTAGTCTGGGGTCTATGAGCTCCCCCTTGTTCAAGTCAGCTCTTTCTGTGAATTTCACTAGCCTGGTTTTGACCCCTTTGCTCATCCTTCTCTGCAACTGGGTTCCAGAAGTTCAGTTCAGTGTTTAGCTGTGGGTGTCTGTCTCTGCTTCCATCAGCCACTAGATGAAGGCTCTAGGATGGCATATAAGGTAGTCATCAATCTCATTATCGGGGAAGGGCATTTAAGGTAACCTCTCCACTATTGCTTGGTTTGCCAGTTGGTATCATCCTTGTAGATCTCTGGAAATCTCTCTAGTGCCAGATCTCTCCTCAAACCTATAATGGATCCCTCTATTATGGTATCTCTCATCCTGTTCTCCTCTGTTCTTCCCCTGACTCAACCTTTCTACTCCCCCCCCCCATGTCCTCCTCTCCCCTCCTCTTCTCCCCCTCTCTTTTTCCCAGCTCCCTCTCCCCTTCCCCCATGCTCCAATCTGCTCAGGAGACCCTGTCCCATTCACCTTCTCTGGGGTACCATACATATCTCTCTTAGAGTCCTCCCTGTTTCCCAGACTCTCTGGCAGTGGGATTATAGGCTGGCATTCCCCTGGTCCATGTTTAAAATCCATATTTGGGTGAGTGCATAGCATGTTTCTCTTTTTGTGACTGGGTTACCTCGCTCAGGATGGTTTCTTCTAGTGCAGTCCATTTGCCTGCAAATTTCTTAACCATTATACACTCTGTCCTTCCAGGTATGCTAGCTGTCTTGCAAATGCATCAGGTAATGAATGGACTCCAAAAGCCAAGCAATTCCAATGAATATGCAGGACTCAGTGATTGAGAACTATGTAAAAACTGGGCTCCTTACAAAGTACGTCAATTGGAATTTAAATAATACTTGTGAAGTTTGGCCTGCAGATATAGCTCAGTTGGTAAGGTGCTTAGCTAACATATATGAAGCCCTAGGTTTAACTCCCAGTATAGTATAAATTAGATGTGGCCATGCATAACTCTAATCCCAACATTTGGGAGGTGGAGGCAGAAGTTCAAAGTCGCTACATAAGACCTATTTTAAAACTACAGAAAACCCTATTTTTAAAAAAAGTGTGCCACATAATCCACTTGTTTGAAAAGCATTTCTGAACTGTCACCGGCTCTGCAATGGACTTATTAGGTTAAAGACATGAAACTGCCCATCTTTTGATGTATAAAAATTCCCACTTTGTGTGGTTATATCTAGAACTTTCACCACTATTAAAAAATGAGTTTCTTGGAGATCTAGTCATTTGTCCATCCATTCTGCAATATTCATTAAAGGTTAACCAAACTAAAAATTATGTTGGTCCTCGGGGCACAAGCCACACACTCACGAATCTTGCCCTCAAGAAATTCTGTCTTCAACAGGAGACAAACATAAAAACAATTGCAATTAGAATCAGATTAACACAGTCCTGGAGTTCTGAATAAAATATCTGGGGATACTGAAAACAGAATGTACTCAGAAGCCTAGAGAAAGCAGGGTGGTCTTACACAGAGAGGCGGGGCTGAGCAAGGCTTGCCGCCATGTCTTAATGTGAGATGCATCCAAGGGACAGAGCTTTGGAGGATAAAGAACGGCACATTCAAGTTGTTGGGACAATATTGTGGATGAGGCAGAACTGCAGACATGTTACTTAATGCAAGGGGTATGCCGAGAAATGCGTCATTAGACAATTTCATCACTGAGGGACTCTTACAAAGCTATTATAAACACCAGATCCATGTGGCTGCTGCTGACTGGCCTTCTGCATGATAGTGACACAGTTCTTCATGAAACAGAAGGAAGACTAAAGTGACAGAAAGTCATCTGGTACAGGAAATACATAAGCCAGGAGCATTCTCATTTGCTATCAAGTACTGCTGTGCACAGTATATAATGACACCGCTGTACTTTTAAATGGCAAGCACCACAGCAGTTGTGGACACTAGTATTGTTGCCAGTATGAAGATAAGGTAATGCATTGTTACATTGTTGCATTCCAATGGCTACAGTGTTGTTTGGTAACTGGAAGTTTTAAGCTTGATTTTAATCTTTAAGTACAGTACTCCTTCTAAACCAAGCTGCCCCTATGCACCATCTAACATAACTTTGAATCCAGGCATATAACATAAATCTTTATGTCTGAAAACAAGTTTCTTCTCTCAGTGTCCTAATCTGTAAGGTGGAGAAAGCAGTAACGACCTCATAAAAAGATCATGAAGATCAATTGCATAACATATGTTAAATGCTCAACAAAATGGTGTGTGTGAGGACTTAACAGATGGTGGCTACTTTTAGACTTGTTTTTTTATTTCGCTTTTGTTAGCCAGGACATCCTTGGGCCATCATCAGGGAGACTGCAGGTAGTTCTCATGAAAGCAGTGGATCATGTGGTTGTGGGGTGGGTGCTGGTATTCTTGTCTTACTAGGAGATATATGACCTTCCAGAGCCTGTGGCTTTTTGTCAGGCTACAGCATGGTACTGAATTTTCCCAGAAGTATGTGATATCTGCTTGTCATCTTGCAAGTGTGTTTGTGAGTTTCGAGAACAAACTTGTCAGCACGCAAAAGTTCCCAGATGGCTTTCTCAAGGACTTTTGAACTCTGCAGTCTTTGATTTGAAAGTTTCCAAGAGATCTGAGAGCAGATTTCGTGCTGCATCTATAAATGTGGCCATGCAAAATTGAACAAATCATTGCCTCAGTTCAGCCCACGTCTTAACTACAGACCTTAACGTCAAATCGGGTGCCATTGATAAACCATGATCCTGGCCTTGGGAGCTCTGCAGACTGCTCCGCAGAATCTTGGAAAAGAGTAGCCAGACACTGAGTGGTAGTCACCTCTAATACACGACCTTATTATAGAATCATGCCTATGAAGTCGGTGCCATGCTGGTCCTGCTCCACTCAACTCTCTTGCTCTTCGAGTGGTTTTATTAGCTTCACCCACAGTTGTAATGGATTTGAGATGGCATTTAAGAGCTGCAAATACTGAGGTCCCGGGCCACAAGCACCCGGTAAAGTCAGCCCTATTAAATAAGGCTTAGCGCAACATGCCTTCCTGGGTGGCTTTCTACAGAGAACAGAGGCTGAAAGGAAGAGCACCCACACTTCTGCATGTGGATCAGTAACTCTGGGGGGGGAGATTCTGAGTCCTTGCATCTGGGGTACAACAAAAGTAGGGCTTGGTTATCAGGGGCTCTGTTATAAATACACTAGAGGCCCTGCGGTAGAAATGCAAGGCACTGCAAAGGCTGGGGTGGAGATTACACTCAGGGTATAAAGCTGCTTGTATTTGTCACTCTTGTTTCAGTTTCTTATTTTGTTTAGCTCTAGGCAAGTATCACATCACCCTATTGTCCGAAGGGTTAACTGCAGATTCATTTTGGGGTGAAACGTACTCAGTTGTTCAAATACTCTCCCCTTATGGCTATGTTCTGGTATAATCTTAGTGCCATCCCAGGCAAAGCAGTTGGAGTGAATCCAGCTGGTTTTTTGTTCTGTTTTGTTTTGTTTTTGTTTTTCCACAGCATCTTTCTTTGTAAGTGTGTCAGATTTTAAAAATGAGGCTCCATAAAGCACATCATCACGGAGTCCTGTTGTCTTCCCGTGGGGGGTTGGAGTTCCAGACGCTTGCCTTTTTGGATCTTGATGTGGCCCTGGGGACTGGTTAGAGTGACTAAAAACAATTTTGGCACCCGATCACCTTGTGGCTAAACTGAACTGAGGATCTTGTTTAGAAGAGGTTGGGGCCACTCACCTTAGGTGCTTAAGGAAAGATAAACCTTTGACCTCCCCAACCTTTAGACTTCGGAAACTCCTTGATGGTCACACACATTCACAACCATCTTGGCAGTCTGAAACCTTTCCCCCACATCCGTGGAAATTCCTAGAAGTGGAAAGGCAAACCCAGCCCCAGGGTGTTGGCAGGATCCAATGTGTTACTAAAAATGGGGCTCCATGGATGGAGACTTAAGAGCCTTAAGTGAAGAGAGAGAGACAGAGAGAGACAGAGAGACAGAGAGAAAGGAGAAGAAGATTTATGCAATTATCAGTGACTGCAGTGACTTCAATCGTTCTGAAATAGTTCATTAGCCAAGATTGAAATAGGGGCACAAGAACACTGCTGACCACCGAGGGAGAAGCCCATCTTTCTGAAACCCTACTCCTCCCTCCCATCTCAGCCAAGAGTGTCTCCTGGGGATAGCAAGCAAACTGTTGGAGGGGTTTGGAGTTACAAACTTCAGCACTGTCTCTCTATACCACAGCCCACCTTCGCAGAAATTCCAAGTTCCCTGTCTCCTAGCTAATTGGGTCCTTTCCCAAACACTAAATAACAGGGCGAGGAGAGAAGTCGGTTTCTCTTCCAAAATGCAGAGGCGGAAGGCTGGATGACTGTGTCCCCAGCCTGGGTTGTCTCCACCCCCTGGCTGATACCTATTGTGGGTCCTTGTGCAAAAGCTACGGGCTGGATTGAACCCGAGCAAGACAGCTTGTCTGTGACAGCCTGCCTTATTCATAGTCACATTTCTCTCGGCCAAAACTGTATTTCCCGGTACCTCTCTCGGGGTTGCAAACGAGGAGCAGAGCGGTTGGATCATTTGATTAGCTCTTTCCTAGAACAGGGAGCCTCCCAGCTCTGTTTACTTCCCAGGGAGAGCAGGACAAGGCCCAAGAATGGGGCGCCTTATGGGGCTGCTCCTAGAAGAGAAACAGCCCAGAGTCGGCCTGGATTTGCTAAATGTGTCCGCCTTTCCACACCAGGTAGAGACCTCCGACCCTTTCTCTTCGTGGCGTAATCTTCCCCGGGAACACTACTTCCGGGTGGTCTTTCTGCACCTCTTCTCAGGAAGACGAAACTTAGATCACCTGCTTGAGTTTCTCTTTCTGATTGTGGTTTTCAAGTGCATGACATCAACTTGACCATTGTAAGGACTTTAAAGCTACAGGCCAACAGCACCAGCTGCTTCCACATTGTTGCACAATGATTTCTAGAAGTTTTTTTTCTCATCTTGCAGAACTACAGCTCTACACACATAGAACAAAAACTGAGCATGACAGCCACACCCTCAGCCCTGGCCACTACTATTTGCCTTTCTATGGTTTGGACTACAAAATTCATACAGGACTAGACTGTGGCCCAATGATAGATTTCTGACCTCCCATGTGTGAGGCCCTGGGTTTGATCCCAAACACTGGGAAGAGGGAGAGTTTAGACTCATACAGTGTTTTCTCCCTGTAATCGTTTATTTCACTCAAAGTTCATCTGTGTTGCAACAAGAGATATGTCTTTTTAAAGCCGAATATTTCATTGTGTGTATACATTGTGTTTTATTCATTCATTCATCTTGATATGAGTCGTTTTCATCTCCAGATTATTGTGAATAATGCCACCATGACATAAATGTGCAAACTGGTCTGTCACACTGTTCTTAATATGGGGGGGGTGATATACCTAGAATGGAATTGCTGAACCACATAGTAATTCTATTTTTGATTTTTACAATTTCCCATAGTAACTGCACCTTTTTGTATAGACTGCAGATCTTTGAAATCATTTTGATGTCCCGTGCCCATTCCATACAAGCTCTTCATAGTCATACATTGTAGAATATAGCCTTTTCCCAAGATCAGTCTCACTGAGCAAATAGAATGTCTCATTTGGGTCCAAGGGAAAATGAAAAGCATGGGTGCCTTGGTCCTTGCATTAGTGAAAAACATGAGCACTAGACTGCCAATTCCATCCCTGCAGGCCTTTTTGTTGCCTCTAGTCCTTCCCAACACTACTTCCGGGTGGTCTTTCTGCACCTCTTCTCAGGAAGACGAAACTTAGATCACCTGCTTGAGTTTCTCTTTCTGATTGTGGTTTTCAAGTGCATGACATCAACTTGACCATTGTAAGGACTTTAAAGCTACAGGCCAGGAGAAGGCTTCACCGCACTGGTCAATGTTATTTCCCTGGGTTTGACCACAGGTTCATCTTTGAGCCTATGTTGAAGGTAGGTAGATAGCTCTTGGTCTATTTCTTGTGGGAACAGTGGCTCATTGAATGTGGCTTGGTTACTCCTGCTAGACAGTCGCAGTGGAGGAAGGATGGTTGTTTATTGGCTGCCCAGCCAGGCTGAGGATCTCACATGTCACCCAAGAGGAACTCATCTCTTCTGCTGGAGAAGAGGGGGCTAAGACTTGCAGAGCAATGATTAGGGGGGTAGCTTTTTTGGACTGGCTCTGGGCGACATGGCTTTCTAGCTTAAGAACTTCTACCTTAGAAGAAGTGTGTGTCTCTTCTACTCTCCTGACTCTAACACCTCTTTAGCTATCACACACACACACACACACACACACACACACACACACACACACACACACAGGCTTCAGCCTTGAATTGTGGTTCGCTTCTCAGTTGCTCTTGTTCTGTTCCTAGCTTCTGACTAGGAATTCAGACCCAAGAACAATAAAGCAAAGTTAAAAAATCCTTAAGATCGTGTAATAATCGAAGGCATCCTGAATGCTGTCACTCTATTCTATATTCACCTTCTTTATCAAGTTTTCAGGCTTTATGTGTCACTTGAGAAATTTCCAGAACAATTAGATAACCTCCAAAGGTTCCTCTACCAATCCCCATTGGGGCCCAAAAGCTGGATTAAAGAGTTATTTCTCTGCACTCACTGTGTCCTCTCCTCACTGTACTTCTTTTTGTTTGTTTTGGGTTTTGGTTTTTCAAGACAGAGTCTCTCTGTATAGCTCTGGATGTCCAGGAACTCACTCTGTAGACCAGGCTGGTCTTGAACTCACAGAGATCCAACTGCCTCTGCCTCCTGAGTGCTGTGATTAAAGGTGTGTGCCACCACTGTCTGGCAGCATCCCTCTCCATACTTGTAAAAAATACAAACACAACTAATAGAAGTGACAAATTGTCACTAACATTTCACTGTGATTTAGTTTGTCAGGGACTGTCCTTTGGGGGAGATGTGTAGAGGGATAGTGGAGGCCCCAAAGAAAGAAATATACTGAAAGAAGAGCTGGAGAAAATCAACAACTTCCATTTATTTCCTAGTTTTCCTAAAAACAGTTCTGTAAAAATTTCAGTTGAAAGTTCATGGATTGTTGTGTTTTATGAATTGCCTATCTTAGGAAAAATGGAGTTAAATTGTTCTTGTTATCCAGTCTTATATACTGATAGCAAGTTAGAGAATATAGTAAGGGAAGGGGCTACTCCTCCATGTTTATCTGCCTTCTGTCTTTAAATCTATGTATACCCTACGTGACTTCATAATGTCAGGACCATCTCCTCCTTTTCTAGGGTATGTGTGGCTTCAGTTAGGGAAGGAACAAAGCAATGTGTGGATTCCAAAGTAAGACCCTGAAAGGGAATTGTTTGGCCCATGAATTGCTATCTGAGCTCTAAAATCATCAAGTAATTCCTGGTGATCCTTTTGAATGAAAGAAATAGGAATCACTTTGAGTTAGCTGTAGGAAATTGTGTGTGGTATAGGTGGTATAAGGATAATGGCATGTCATTGAGCCCAAAGCAGGAAGACAGCCCAGCCTGAAGGACTATGCATTGGTAACAAATTCTGCCTCCAATCTCCACTGATGTCAGGACACCTTCTCTCTCTCTCTGAAGATAATCTAACTTTCTTTGACTTTTCTGGCCAAATTGCTGAATGTGGCTTCCTATGGCTCCTGAATCAATACAACATTTTCCCAAAACACTCAAGGATTCGCTAGCTATTAGTCTGAATTCTTTGGAAGAAACACCCAATTGACCTCACTTGGATGTGGGTCTACAACAACCTCACGACTTGTGGACAAAGAATCAACACCCTGTCCTATGAAGGTGATTGTCGGGGGGGAGGGGAGAGCATACCTTGATCATCAGAGATACTTTCCAAGAGAAAGGTGCATGATCTACATCCTGAGCAGTCAGTGTCTATTCTGGAAGAGAGCAAGCCGGAATTTTCTGGTTTTATGAGTTGTAACCTGAATGTCCCTGAGTCTTCTCAGTTTAGCACACAAATAGAAGCTAACAGCAGCTGAACTTGGACTGTTCATCTGTACCCATGAGTGGATGTAACACTACTTACCAAGAGCCCTAAACCCCCACTAAATGAGATGGCCTCTGACAAGTTTCATATATACACAATACATATGAAAAACTAGATTGTTTGGGGAGATTATAGAATTTTTAGGATGTGGAGCCTTACTGAAGGGAGTACAACCCTGGAGTGGGCTTTGAGAGTTTCTAGCCTAACTCACTTCCAGACCGCCCCCCCCTACTCTGCTTCCTGTGTGATGAAAGGTGACCAGTCAGCTTCCTGCTCCAGCCACCAGTTGTCATGCCTTCCTCAATATTATAGATTCACCATCAGGAATGTTAAAAACAAAAAAGCAAACAAAAACAAAAATCAAAACAAAATAACAAAAAACAAACAAACTCTACTTTATGCTGGGCAGCACTGGAGAGTGAGAGGCAGGTGGATCTCTGTCATTTCGAGGCTAGCCTGGTCTATGAATTGCAGGATAGCCAGGACTACAGAGAAACCTTATCTCAAAAAAACAAAACAAAACCAAAACACTACTTCTATAAGTTGCATCGTGGTCATGGTATTTTATCACAGCAATAGAGCAGTAACTACGACAGTGACTATGAATTTGCACCTTACAGTGGTTGTCTGAATATATCACTTATAATACCCTCTTTATTTTCAGAAGTCTTCTGGTGTGCATGATTGTTTCATGTTTTATCTGTCTCTGGTGCACAGGTTTTACAATATTGCCTAAGGCAAGGGGATACTTGTGAATCCTGTTAGGGAGGCTCCCATTCACAGCCTCTCACAGAACAGAAGGGAGTCCTGATTTTTAACCTATAAAACTAGATTAACCTAAGGGGGGGTTATTACTACAACCAAACTAAGAAAAGAGATGCCCCTTCCTCCCCCCACCCCGTTTGAATTTAGGCACTTGTACTGGCCTGCCCTTGGGGTTCTGATAGGATACCACTCAGCTGCAGCCACTAAAAGCATCACCTGTGCCTGTTCACTATGCTCCTGTTTAAAGGGGCCCTGCCCACCTCCCATTCTCTCTCTCTCTCTCTCTCTCTCTCTCTCTCTCTCTCTCTCTCTCTCTCTCTCTCTCTCTCTCTCCCTTCCTCTCATGTTCTCCCCCTCTCCTTCTCCCTCTCTTTCTCTCTACCCTTTTCTCCTCTCTCCTGTTGATCCTGTCCAGAATCTCCCTCCCTCCCTCCCTCCCTCCCTCTCCTCCCTCCCTCCCTCTCCCCCCCCCGGCTTTTTAAAACTTACAACACCCCTCCTTCTCTTTCTTCTCCTTTTTCTATTTCTTCCTGTGTTAACTTTATTCCTCAGGACTTTCTCAGCTGCCTTGGGTACATATATTGCGCTTCACAGATGAAGAGTTCAGAACTTGTTCATTAGGAAACTTGTGTTCATCACTAGACCAATCTCAGTGGTCAGGGCATCCCACCAGCATCCTACAATAAGAAGAGGGGTGTTGATACAGGCAGATACACTGACAGAAGCCTTACCCATAGGCAGCTCTCTGTTGCCTCCAAAGCTGAGACCTGAGCACAGAGGAAGCAAGCCAAAAGTAAATGCAAGTAGCCCAACATACTTCCCTCAAACTTTCTGACAGCTCCCATTGTCCTCACGCACGTGGGCTTGGTTGGTGGCTGTGAGTTTGGTTGGCTGTTCCCCAGACTCCTAGCAATGGACATAGGTTAGGCACAAGCCTAACCATATCATTCTAAATATTAGCAAAAAACAACCAGGTTTAGTGAAATAGGTACACTGCTAAGCACCCCTGTCCTGAGTAGGTTCTTCAAATTTGGCCAATTTCACAAATCTTCCAATTTGTAACTGAATTCACAGTAAAGAAATTCTCCCTGCTCTCACTGTCCTGCCTTCTTTCTGCTTTGACATACATATGTATGTATGTATGTATATGTATGTACTGTCTTCCCAGTTCACAAAAGGTTCCACTTTGCTTCAGTGTGACTCATTAACCCAGAGAATTTTTAAGTTGTTTATTAATTTGTGGCAGAGCTTTGAGTGTGCCTCAGTAAAGTTGGGAGAGTTCAGACCTGCCCAAGAATAGGTTGTATGCCTATGTAGGTCCATGGACGAAAGGAGTGATATATGTATTGGTTGATATTTGAGATCCTTTCAACTTTAGGTTCTAAGGTTGTACTGGCTAGTTTTATATCCACTTGATACACATATAGTCATCAGGGAACTTCAGTTGTTGAGGAATGCCTCCATACGATCTAGCTATATGTATACCTGCAGGAAATTTTCTTATAATTAGTGATGTTAGTGGGCCCATTGTGGGTGGCGTCATCCTGTGGATGGTGGTTCTGGGTGCCTTAAGAAATCAGGCTGAGCAAGCTGGTAGGCAGCACTCTTCCCATCCTCTACATCAGCTCTTGCCTCCAGGTTCCTTCCCGATTTGAGTTGCCTTCCATCCCCTCAGGGGACTGTGATTCAGGATATGTGACCCAAATAAACCCTTTCCTCCCCAAGTTGCTTTTGTTTGTGGTATTTTTTTCACAGCCACATTAATCCTAAGACAAAAAGATTTTTTGTTGTTGTTGTTGTTTCTCTGTAGCTTTAGAGCCTGTCCTGGAGCTCACTTTGTAGACCAGGCTGGCCTTGAACTCACAGACATCCACCTGCCTCTGCCTCCCGAGTACTAGGACTAAAGGTGTGCGCCACCACCACCCGGCTGACAAAAGGACTTTTTAGAAGTGATTTATGTGTTTTGTTTGTACATGTGTCTGTGTACCACATGCACCAATTTGAAACTGTTGTGGGTCACCATGTGGGTGCTGGGAATTGAACCCAGGTCCTCTGGAAGAGCAGTCAGTGCTCTTAACCATAAGCCATCTCTTTAGCCCCTTAAGGGCGTTTTTGAAGTTTTATTTTTATTTATATGTATGTCAGCAAGCGTGTGTGTATATATGTATACATGAAAGTGCGGTGCCTTGGAAGCCAAAAGAGGCCGTTGGGTCCCTTTGAGTGAGAGTAATAGGTAGTAGTAAGCTGCTGATGGGGGTGCTAGGAACATAACTCTAGTTCCCTACAAGAGCAGAAAGAGCTCTTTTAGTTTCTAGTTCCCTAAAAGAGCTCTATCTCCAGTCTCTGGTTCTCCGTTTTATAAACAGCAGATGAAGTCAATCTAGTTTGTGTGTGATATCCACCTCATTTAAACTTGTTTTTATCTCCTTCTTAAACATATTTTGGAATATTGTTATAAAGAGTCTAGTGAAATAGATATTTTCCAATATCGGAAATAAAGTTTTAGATAGCCAAGCCATCAACGGCTGAGCTCCAGCCTTGTTTGGTGGAGTTAGCATTGTATATCCGTCATGTTTGGAAAAGAGTGATTCGGTTGCACTGCTGACAGCCGGGGCATTCCCTCACTCACGAGCCGTGAGCACCCGCTCTTCAGGTGGTTTGCTGGCCTCACACCCTCCTGAGACCCGGTCCTGACTCCCATAGCCAAGTCCAAAATTGGTCAGCGAATTGCCCTGGTATACCAGATGGCAATCTGAGATCCATCCTCCACTGAGGACGCACATCAAGGCCTGACTTTTCTGAGGCTACACAGCTCCTGCCAAGAAGTAATTTTGCCACAGCTTTTGAACATATGATGCAAGGGTTTTTTTTTTCCCCTATGAAAAGTACCCATTTCAAATTTAAGTATTTTTGTTCAGAAGGATAAAAGAAAAGACAACAAACACATAAGCCTTAACACAGGGTCTGTTTATGACAGAGGATCAGGCAGGTCTCAGACCCTCTACTCCATCCCTGACTGCCTGTAACTATGTAAATTAGCATAAAAGGAGCTTCAGATCTGCTTAGTAATGAAAAAAGCAAAGCCTTCTGGGATTAATTATGTACAATAGTCACTTAGCCCCCCCCCCCGCCCTGTGAGGCTGGAACCCAGGGTCTTGAGCATGTGCGGCAAGCTCTCTACCACTGAGCCATGAACCTTCAATAACCCAGGCCAGATTTGAACTCAGCTTCTTCTTGCCTCCACCAGTGGGAATGTGGGATTATGGGTGTGGCCTACCACCCCGAGGTCAGCCTTCAGTTTTCCCCTCACCACTCACCATACTGGCTTTCTACCTTCTTGTTTGTTTGTTTGTTTGTTTGCTCATTTATAATCAATCCTTGGGAAACATACCTATTGACTTTCAGGCTGCTTCTAGGAAATCATCTGAAATGCCCTTTAAAACAAAACAATCTTTGTTCTTCTGCTAATTTTCTGAAGAGAAGCACAAAACCGGAGACAGCAATGATTGCATGTGTGGTGCCCAGCAGACACCCCCAGCTTAGAAGAGTAAATGTGAAAAGAAAAAGCAATTCTAAGCCATTAGCCGGGTCTTGGCTAAACATCAGCAATGTGTCCACCGTGCACCCCAAGCCTCCCCAGCCATGGGCACCAGCCTCCCGCTCAGCTTTCTCCCCACAGCTCCATTTCCAGTTAGGAAAGAAGAGAGAGCCCCTCTTTTGCATTGTTTCTCTGGAATTAGACTTGCCAGGCTTTTCCCTTCATCTGATGATCATTGTAGTTTCTGTCCCCCTCCTACCCCCACCCTCCCCGCCGAGTAATTTTACTGGAAAATCTCTTGGCACCAAGCGTCTTTTTCTTCCTTCCTTTCTTCCTTTCTTTCTTTTATTCTTTTCCAGTTATAGCAGCTTCAAGTTCTCATTGACTCACACATAATGCCACTGGCTGAGTGTGAGTCCAAGTAAATGTATTTCTCTTAAGACACTCAGCATTTTCACTGCAGATAGCCCATCACTACTAGCAAGATCACCTTCATCCTGGGGACCTCACAGGAGCTCAGAAGCCAGAGCCTGATTGGCAGATTGTTTCATTGTTGATTTTTTTTTCTTTTGGTTTTATGAGACAGGGTTTCTCTGTACTGTCGGTCCAGCCCGGCCTCGAACTCGCAGAGATCTGCCTGCCTCTGCCTCCCAAGTGCTGGGATTAAAGGCGTGTGCCACCACCGCCCGGCTCATTGTTGATTCTTTAAGCACCAATCAGGATGGGATTGATGTTTGACAGGAGCAAGGTGCATGCTCTTGGGAAGCTTGGTCGGGCAGTTTCCCTCTTGGCTCTCCACGGGAAATACTGGCAACCTGTTGGGTCTCTTTTTGTCTTGCTTCCCTGGTTGGTGAGTTTGGGCTAAGGGATGTGTTCAAGCCTTCCCACTCCCTGGGAGAAGCCACCTTAAGAGGCATTTTCTCTTCTCTGGAAGTTTCCTGGGATTGGGCTGTGCCTCAGCAGCGGTCAGGCCCTGCCATTTGAACAGAAGCTGTCAGGTTGGGCTTTTGAGAAGTGTGAGGAGACAAGCTGTGTTTTGTCAGCAACAGCCACACATTTTTGTTCCAAGCTTAGGCCTCCTTTGTCTAGACTCAGCCACTTCAGGGCTTGGGAGAGAGAAAGAAGTAAAGCAATCATGTCTCTCAGAGTCCAGGGCGACCCTCATTCGTGAAGAGAGGAGCCGGGAAACTCCTGTCCTAACTTCCTGTAAAGATCAGGAGAGCCAAAGGATTGAAATACAAGGAAGTGACATGGGAAAGAAACTGACCCCTCGCAAAAGACTGAGAGAGAGAGAGAGACTCCAAGGGACATAGGAAACCTGGGTCTTTGGGGTTTTCTTCTAGGACCATGGTTCTCAGCCTGTGGGTCGAGACCCCTTTGGAGGTCCAACGACTCTTTCACAGGCGTTGCATTTCAGATACCATGCACATCAGGTATTTACGTTATGAGTCATGCCAGCAAATCACAGTTATAAATAAACAACGAAAATCTCTTTATGGCCGGGGGTCAGTACAACATGAAGAGTTGAATTAAAAGGTCACAGCAGCGGGAAGTTTGAGAACAACTGCTCTATGGTACGTGAAACACGAAGGTCTTGTCAAGGTCTCTGCTGCACCTTGTGGAGCTGTGTGTGTTTGGTTCTGGGTTTTAAACAATGGCACCTTTCATAATTAATTCCTTGGCAAACCTTATTAAAGGCAGTCACCTGTTACAGTATTTCCTTTTACTGTTTCACCTAGGGGTAGCTGAGTTTGATTTACACACATGTTCTAGTGTTCACTGGAGGGCGGTAGACACTGGTGGGGAATAAGGAATTTAAAGTCTTCCAGATGCAAGCGATTAGCCCTGCAGGAGAAATAAGAGATTATGGAGGCAGGGAGCACACTCCATCATCCTTAGGGCCAATCCTAAATCCAAGTTCTCCACTCTTTAGAGCAATCTCGGGACATTTCAACTCAACTCAATTCCAAAGCTAGTGTCTCTTCCCCATCATTCAAACTACACACACTTTCTTGAGTATGGGCCAGGGGATCAATACCACCATCACAATGACCTAACTTCTCCTGGTTTTTAGACAAACAAGACTAGAAATGTGTCCAAGACAAAGGCCGTTCAGCCTTGGTGCCTAGAGGCAGCCACAGGTGGTGGTGAGTGGGGTTGATACACACTTTCTTGAAAGATTCTAAAGCTCCGTTATTTAAAGGGTGGCCAGCTGTGTCACCCTCACCTGGAACCTTCTTCCACAACAAAGAATGTGGTTGACCTCAAGTTCTGCTCACTTAGAACTGCAGTGGGGAAATGTTTCTAAACTTTACTGTGTATAGGAAACACCTGGAATCCTGTAAAATGCAGATTCTGTTTCAGTAGGTCTGGGGCGCCGTCCAAGAACCTCCATTTCTAACAAGCTCCCAAATGATTCTACCACTGCCAATCTGTGGACCACACTTTGAGCTTCAGCAGAGGACTTGGAACGGCAACAGATGGAAGTTGCTCAAAACACCAGCACTCTGACATGAAACTGCTCTGTAGGAATGGGGTGTGTATGGGGTGGGGCATCCACACAGAGTGTCTTCAAGAGCATAAAGGACCCAGAAACCACTCTATAGGTGAAGCTGCCGTCCCCAGAGCTGTAGACAGTAATTACCACCACCAGGAGACTCCCTTGCTGGGAACTTCCAGGAACTGCCAATTGGAACTGGCATTGAACTACAAGGATCGAATCAAGTCAACGGGATTACTTAGCAATTGGAACCCTCTTTGCATCCCAGGCCAAGTCACACTTGAGAATAAGGGAACTGGCTCTTTTTATCACTTATTGTCTAGAGGAGAAAATCAGTCTCTTTGAGCACTCCATACTGAATTTTAAAAATATTCATTTCCCATCAAGTCCCTTCTGGGGCTTATACATTCTTTTTTTTTAACCCACAAATGTTTATGAAGTACCTGTTTTGTACTTGGCACTGCGCTAAGATTTAGACTTGAGTGTCTAGAAACTAACAGGGTTCTAGCCAGCAGACCTGGAGTTGCAACCTGATCCTATTGGAGAGGATGCTGTGGCTTGAGAGAAGACAGTTATACTGGCACGATGCTCATAAACATCTTAGCTATTATACAAATCCCACGCCTAACATCAATGGATGTCCGTTTCAGAAATAAGAGCATATATGATTCATTTGGAATCAGGCACTGGAAAAGCCAGTGCTGTTACTGGAAGGAATCTGACACCACTGAGCTACTCTAGGATAAAGGCTAAGTACACAATGTTGTGGAATGGAATGGCAGCCATAAAGGGTATCGTGTGACTGTGTTGGGCTGCAATACCATAACCAATTTGAGAGTTTGGTTCTGGACAGGGAACATAAGGATGTGAGCTTGACCCTTTGGGCAGCAGTTCTCCTAATATAGAAGGCATCTTCCTGTGGCGCGTGGGAGGTCTTTTCTATCCCACCCTATGAACTGTGTTCTCAGAAGAGCCCACAGACACTCTATAAAAAGTGCTGCCTATGACTTGCATCAGGCAAAGGCCTTCCTATTTGTCAAGGCTGGACTCACCTACTGTCAAGGCTGGAGGAAGACATTTCAGACAATGCGAACCATAAATAGACCAGCTTCAGGAGAACATGCAGCCACAACAACAAAATAAAAAACATGGATGAATTAACCTCAGCAGCTCTAGAAGCAAATTGAGCTGGTCATTTGCAGTAGCGACCAGGAACCCTGTGGGAAAGTCATTATCTTTTTCCCCTTGCAAAGATGTGTTAGAACGCAGAGCTCACTGACATTAAATGCCTTGGATAAAGTTACAAGGCTGTAGGTGTAAGTGGAGAAGAATAGAGGTTTTCTGCATTAGTATACCAAAACTCCATCCAAAACCTTGTACAATTGAAGTTAATGGGGAGGGAAATGAGAAGTTATTAAGAAACAGAAACTTTAGAGGGGGGAAGCTGTCATTATAGTCGGGCATGTATATGCAAAAGGAAACAAGCGATCTCCTCCATTTGAGGAGCCTCCATGTGTGGGCACAGAACACACTGTGGGAAGCTACTAAGGAAATGAAAGTTGGGGCTCCTCTGGTCAAAGGATTGTGCAGGAGAACTATAGAAGTAGAACAGATATAATGGATATACACGATAACCAAGTAACACAAGTATAAAATATGTACCTAAGTGATGACAGCTGTGTGAGGAGCCGGGCGGGACGCAGAGGAGAAGGGAAGTAATTGGAAAAGTGTGGGCAGAAAGAACCCGAACAGAAAGCAGCAGTATTTGCGTCCACCTGAGACATGCACGCTGCCGGGCGCATGGAAGTAAGTCCCCAGGGGACCAAGAGAGAGCCCTGCAAGGGGCTTCAAGTTGCGAGGACTTCTTAGAGTAGGCCAGGCCATTTCCTCCCAAGTACAGCCTGGTTAGAAAAGAAAGAGGTAGGAAAAAAGTGAGAGTTCCTTTGTGACCCACCCAAAGAATGGGAAAGTAAGACAAGCATGGGGATTGGGCTGAAACCACATAGAAACTGGAACAACCTTGTGAGCAGAAGTGGGAGAGATGAGTTCATCTCCTTCCCGTCATTTTCTGAAGCATCCTCTGTTCCATTTGAAATTATTCAGATGAAATTTTGATTCCTGTTAAATATGCTAGCTACCAAATAGTAACCACTGCTGCGTTTTTTTTAAAACAAACATTTCTGTGAAGGCTCAGACAAAGCTGTAGATGTATGAGTAGGATGCTTATTTTCCCACAAACAAAATCCTCCTGCCCAGACCTGAGAGATTCGTTTAGAAACATGAGTGCACATGTTTAGCAAGACTATTGCTCCATCAAAAGCCTGACTTCAGTTATGTCACACATTGCCAGTGACATTTCCACACCAAGCAGCAGTAAGGGTTTCAGAAATTCATGTCTTTGTCAAGCCTTCATATATCAGACTAACATCTGTGTGTGTGCGCGCATGCATGTGCGCTTGCTTGTGTGTGTGTGTGTGTGAGAGAGAGAGAGAGAGAGAGAGAGAGAGAGAGAGAGAGAGAGAGAGAGAGAGAGAGGGATGGGAAGGAGGGAAGGAGAGGGAAGGAGAGAGATGTATGCATATGTTGGTGTGCGTATGTGCATGTATGAAGGGGCCAGAGGAGGACACTTAGTGTCCAACTCTGTCACTGTTTGCTTTATTCCTTTGAGACAGGTCTCTCACCAACCCTGGAACTACGCCAACAAGCCCCAGTGATCCTCCTGTCTCCAACCTCTCTCTCCCTACAGAGCTGAGATTATTACACAGCCATTTATGTGGGTTCTGTGGATTTGAACTCAGGTCCTCAAGCTTGCCCAGCAAGAGCTCGCACCCACTAAGCCACTGCCACAGCCTCAGACATCTTTTATATTATTTTGCGTGACATGTTTTCTAAGGCAGCCAGTACAAATCAGCATTCCTTCACAAGTAGTAAAGCTAGGTACAGTTTTTGAAGCAGTTTTTTTCAGTTCTATGAACTACTTGTTCACACATTTCCCCTTGTCTTTATTTTGCACTAGCTTTTTTTTAAACAGATAATCAAAATGGCGTCTCCTTGTCATTCATATTGAAACTATTTGTTGCAGGTGTTTGACAGTATGAAGGTACAATTATTATTAGTTATTTTAGCACTGCATATAATATTTCTGAACTGACTATATCTTAACACGGAAATTACCTTCAAAACAACTTAGGAAACCCATTTTTTCTTATAAATAATGGTATCTGCTCAGCTTCAGAAGTCAGCATTGTGTTTTATAGCATTATTAAGGGAAGGAAGTAATGCAACTGCTCTAATTGACAAAAGAATTAAACTTGTCCTTTGACGTTTCTGTGTGTGTATAAAATATATTCTAGTTACTCTCACCTCCTACTCCTGCCAACCCTCCCCTTCATCTCCCAAATCTCTTTCCCCTAGTCATGCCTTTTGTTTTGTGACCCACTGGATGTAACTGGTGAGCTCCCTGTCCTCCAGCTCTTACATTCTTTCTGACCTCTCTTCTGTGATGTTCCCTGAGTCTTAGAAAGTCTTTCAGGCTGGGCAGTGGTGGCACACGCCTTTAATTCCAGCACTTGGGAGGCAGAGGCAGGTGGATCTCTGTGAATTCGAGACCAAGCCTGATCTACCGAGTGAGTTCCAGGACAGCCTCCAAAACAATACAGAGAAACCCTGTCTCGAAAAAACAACAACAACAACAAAAGAAAGAAAGAAAGAAAGAAAAAAAAAGAAAGAAAGCCTTTCAGACTGAATGCTCATCTGTCTCTACTCTCAGCACCTTGAGTAGCTTTGAGTCTCTGCATTCACTACGGAGAGAAACTTCACTCAAGGCCAAGAGTAGTATTTATCTGAGTATACCATAGCTATTTAGAAGGGAGTTTAACTAAACAAGAGTAGTAGATTCTCCACTAGGGGCCTATGATTTCTCCAGCCATATTTTTTGTTGTTGTTGTTTGGTTTCTCTGTATTGTTTTGGAGGCTGTCCTGGAACTCGCTCTGTAGATCAGGCTGGCCTCAAACTCACAGAGATTCGCCTGCCTCTGCCTCCCAAGTGCTGGGATTAAAGGCATGCACCATCAATGCTCAACTCTCCAGCCATATGTTTTTGACTAGGTTTACATTACGGAGCTTGGGTTCTCTCCTATGGAGCAGGCCTCAAATCCAGTCAGATTGGTTTTGTGCTGTCATGTTACAACTGCACAAATAAACACAGCTTTTAATTTGGTGTTGGACTTTGTGAGGTCTTTTCCTCCCACTAGCCCATGTAGCACCTGACAGTATGAAGCCATCCCACAGGGAGGGCATTTCTAGCTCAGCTTTAATTGTTTTCTCCATATGTATATAGGTGTTTGGCATCTTCAGCAACTGGGTCTTTTCAGCAGTTCTGGTGGCAACAAAGAAGAATGACAAGAGCCTGTATTATTCTGGGGACTCATGGAGCCTCCCTGACAAACACCTCATAAACAGGTGTCCCATACCAGGTCCTGGGATTTTTTTTATTTAGTAATCCATAACTTCCAGGGGCAGCATTTCTTTCTCTAACTCTTTGAAAATAAGTTACTCTCCCTCCCTCCCTGTTCTCATTTTCCCTATGTTGTAACCCTTCACTCCAATGGAATTCTACTAGTTCTGGCTTCTATGTGTATCCCAAGTTAGATACACATAGCTACAAAATAGGCTCTACATAGAAGAGAGAGCATGTCTTTCTGGGCCAGTGTTACTCATTCAGTATAACTCCAGTCAGAATGGCCACCATAAAGAATACAAATGGCAGCATATACTGGCATGGATATGTGGGAAGGTGGACCCTGTACACTGGTAATGGGGGGATAAGCTAGCATGACTACTTTGGAAAGTAGTCTGGAGGTTGCTCAAAACACTGGAAATAAAACTATCATGTGGTCCAGCCATTCCATCGCTGGCATGTACCTAAAGGAGATTATATCCTACCACAGAGACATTCTACCATAAGGAGATCATCTGAGGATCGGATAAAGAAAATATGCAGACTCACAAAGGAATTTTAATCATCTATAAATAAACATGAAATTATGAAATCCGCAGGTAAATGGAGACACTGGAAGTTTGGCCCTTTGTTTTTCAAAGCTGTAAATCACCTTTATTATTTTTTAAATTTTCCACAGTAAATACTGTTTGTTGACATCTTTTGCAATGATTTCAATATTGATCCCTTTCATTATCATCAGAGATTAAAAATAATTAAAATATGACATTTATAAACTGAGGAATGTTAGAAAATAAGGCGATATTAGATGGTTGGTTCTTATTTGGAATACTTTTATATGCTTTATAAGCTATTTTGGAATTATATATACAGGTTCAAATACACAAATGACTATTTGGACAAGCATGCATGTTTTATACATGTAGACAGTACCACTGAGAATTGGAAAAATGTGATGGCTATTGTTTTATATGCAAAAGAAAATAACCTTACTTTCTAAACATTTGTTGGTTGAAATTATAATCCATTTTTTAAAATCACGAGCTGGCAGAGGACTGCAGTTCTGGACATGATCTGACTTCATTTAAATGCTGGCTCAGGCTTTGGCACTTGACACTTTGGCCAACTCAACTGATCTTTCTATGACAGTTCTTCCTCTGGGACGATTTGATTGGAGCCTCTGCCATCCAGGACCCAGTTCCCTGCTGCAACTTGAAGATAAACTCAGGCTTGGAATGCACTTCCCCAAGGTCACCACAGCAGGCTGCTGGAGTTTTCCAGCATCGTGTCTCTGCAGAGGTTTCCTTAAGCATCATCCAGGGGCCTATCACATGTGCCAGTGAAACCCACAGATACATTCTCAAGTCACATCAACCTCAGAGTGGTACTCATTTTCTTTGCTCTTGGAAACACACACACAGGATTCTGAGGTTAAATATTTCCTGACTTCAATGTTGTACAGTGTTTTCTCCCCCTGGGTCTCTCAAGCGATTGGCAGGGCAACAAATCCCATGACAGAGACACATCGGCTTCCCAGGCAGAGGACACAGAGCCTGAGAGGTATTGTTAATGTTGCTGATAGATCCAAATCAAAGGGAATGATAACACACAGACCTATCCACACATTAGCTAGACTCCCTTCTGTAACAAGAAGCCAAGCTGCTCACTGACCTGTGAGAGGTGAAACTCTCCTACACTCTCTTCTACTTTCCTGTTATTTGTTCAAAGAAACAGAGTGTGTGTCCCTCAGTGAGCGTGGAAGCCATGCTCCTTTAGAAAAGGTGGACTCCTATGTTCATTTGAGCCATGCTTCCATTGAGTAGACAGTGGTACAGCATGGTTGCACTGCAGACAGGAAGGAAAGGCTCTGGTTGCATATTTAAGATCAAGATTTTAGTATGTTTGATTGGTTTAAAATTTCAGAGATTAATGCCTTAGAAATAGGTCAAATAATTTACCTGCTTCCAGCATAACTAATGTGATACATGCCTTTATGTGTTCAGGAATTGTGCTGCCCATGTCTCTTTTCTGGTCATAGACCTACGCTGATGGAACCTGCACCCCCATGGACATGCAATGCTTGATTGGTCATGGGATGTGTCCAGAAGTCAACCTCATACATCCCCAGGTGATCCTCATATCTTTAGAACTGACGACTTAACAGGGACTAACAGTAGAAATAACTCACTGTAAAACCAAACATTAAATTGTTAACACATTGAATGTAACATATAGCCTCAGCAAAACCGGAATAAAAAGTCACAGATGGGAACATTCTAAAGGTGAATGACCAACAATGCAGCCACCGTGTCATGGGATACACCATAAAGTGGACACACTGAGAAGAAAAGAGAACCAGGAACAAAGGGACAGTGAGAAAACGACGATGCTAAATGCACAAGTAAAATCTGCATCAGAGTCGGATGTAATGGTGGACGCCTTTAATCCCAGCAGAGACAAGTGGATCTTTGTGACTTTGAGGCCAGCCTGGTCTACATAGACAGTTCCAAGACAGACCGAGTTACATAGACAGACATTGTCTCAAAAAAAAAACTGTATTGATGCATAAACAGCAGAAATGATAGAGCTCAGGTCTAGAAATTGTTTCAGAGCAGAAAAAAGGGGGAGGAAGCCATTGTTAAGTGAGAAGAAAAATGGTGGTTAAGAAGGTATAACTCAGGGAATGGAGATCAGTAACCGTGAGCCCTGGATTTCCTGGAAAACAAAAACAAATTTAGAGAACTTAGAAAAAGTGATACTCTACAGCGTGGAGAATAAACAGTGTTTTTGAGAGCAGAAAAAAAAGTCCCGAATTTGCACATAAAAACAAAGAACCTTATTGTAGCCAAGAATTACTCTTTTAAAGAAAAATCTAGGAAAACTTTGAATTACAAGGGTAAGTGAGTCAATCGACATGAATCTAGCCAGAAAAACAGACCACAAATGAGCAAAATCAGACGTGAGTTCAACTTCTTTCCATAGCTATACATGCCAGAAAAGTAACAGTGCTGTGATCACAAGAGTTTGAGAGGAAAAAAACTATAAAGCAAGAATACCACACTCCCTGGCTTTCATCTGTGAAGGCAACAGAAATTAATTTCTACACAGGTTCCTACCTATACCTCTCATGCACAGTTCCCCTATGCCAGGAGTGTCACTTTACATGGTTTCAGTGACCTGTAGTCAACCATAGTCTGAAAATGTTGCATGGAAAATTCCAGAAATAAGTCATTCAGAAGATATGTAGAGACTCTTAAATTCCAGGAGAACAAGGATGCTGTCATATGTTTGTCCTGTGTTATTCGAAGCATCACTATATGCTCAACTGTCTTCAGTTAAAGTGAGAACAGTGTTCTTCTTTGCTTCAGTTGGAATTTAAGAAAAACCAGATTTTTCTTTCTTATTTTTTAATTTTCATTTGTCTTAGATGAGCACTGGTTCCCTTAGATGAACTGGTTACTTGGGAGCTAAGTGTGCCTTCTGTTACTTCATGCTACTTCATGTTTGGTTGGTTGTTTTTCCTGGATCCTTTCAGAAGCAGGTGCCAAGTTGGAGTTAGACATGTGAGCGGTGACCTGGGGAAACATCTGTGAAGGGAAACAGGAAAGAACAGCAGAAGGCAGAGCCTTCAGACAGAGCCAGAGGATGGAAGGAAGGCCAGGGAGGATGTAGAGTTCTGAAAAGGTCTTGACAGGACGGACATGGCTTCGACCAGCAAAGATGCCTATTGCAGAAGTTCTACAGTGGGCAGGGCCAGTCCTGGCCCCAGAACCTCTGTACACATAGGCACTGGCGGGCAACAGCCCGGAACACACATAGTCTCAGCATGACTGTAGTGCATCCCAAGTGGCAGCTGTGGACTCTCAACAAGCTGTGCCTTTCTGGAAGGGAGCTCTGAATGGCATATCCCCATGGCTGCCATGGTGAGTCAACACTGTAGGGTACAGGTCTGAAGCAATCAAATGGAAAATTCTGGAAATAAAAATGTGGGAACTGTGTGCTGTTCTGAGAAGCAGAGTGAAACTTGGGATTGCCCTGATCCCTCCTGGAGAGTGGATCATCTGTCTAGTATATCCATGCTGACTAGACTCTCAGTCCACCTGTCACTCAGTGGCCATATTGGTTATCTGATCAACTATCATAGTGTTTCTGTGTAAAGTGGGGTAGGGCATAACTTTATTAGAGTGTATTACAGTTTTTCTATTGTGTTACCATTAATTTCTTGTAAATTAAAATGTATCTTATGTGGATTATATAGGAAAAAGATAGCATATGGGGAGTTCAGTAACCAGGTGTCCACTGGGAATCATTGACTATATTCCTTGTGGATGGGGGAACTTTTTTGTTACATCCTGAAAAAGTTACCTGAGGGTGTTCTCCAGATGAGTAAACAATGAATCAAAAATTGATTAATCAAAATTGATTAATCTACCACAAAAGAATGACAGTGAGAGGAAGAATGTAAGACGCCAAAGGAAATAGTTAAATCTAAATAGCTGTTAAAACGTATAGGTAAATTCTCTAACCCCACACTCCTACATAGAAAAATTAGAGACTAAGGTTTACATATGAGAGAAAACCTGCGGTGTTTGTCTCTCTGAGCCTTAGCCACCTCACTTAATGTATTTTCCAGTTCTGCCCATTTTCCTAAATAGTTCATAATTTTGTTTTTCTTTACAGGTGAATGAAATTCCGTTGTATATATGTGTATATTTTATTTATCCATTCACCAATTTTCAGAAATCTAGGCTGATTCTACTTCCCTTCTGTTGTGAACAGAGAAGTAATGAACCAGTATTCACAAGTATCTCTGTGGTAGGATATAGAGGCTGTGGCTATATGCCCAGGAGTGGAAGACCTGGGCCACAAGGCAGCTCTACTTTTAGCTTTGAGATCCCTTCACAGTGATTTCTGTGGTGATGGACCAGTTTGCAGTCCGGCCAATAGATCCCTCTTTCCACACATCTTCACCAGCATTTGTTACCACTTGTTTTCTCGTTGATAGTCATTCTAGTTGGGATGGAATGTAATCTCAAAGTAGTTTTAATTTCCGTTCCCCTGATGGTGGACAATATATATTTGGCATTTGGGAACTGTCTGTTCAGTTCAGTATTTTTGAATCAGCTTGTTTCCTTTTTAGTTGTTTTTGTTCTTCCTATAGTCTGGATACTAACCCTGTGTCAGAAGTACAGTTGGGAAAATATTTTCCCATTTTGCAAGCTGTCTCTTTATTCAATTAACTGTTTCCTTTGCTGTAAGGAGCTTTAGTTTTATGAGGTGTCATTTGTCAATCATTGCCCTTATTCTCTGAGTGACTGGAGTCCTATTCAGAAAGTCCCTGGCTATAACTCTGTCTTGAAGTGTTTTCTTTATTTTCCCTCCAGTGGTTTCAGAGTTTCAGGTCCAGGGTAAAGTTGTTAATCTATTTGGAGTTGATCTGGGAGGAGAATGACAGATATGAATCCAGTTTCATTCTTCAACACGTGGCTATCCAGTTTTCCCAGCACCATTTGAATTAATAGTTCCTTTCAAATGCTTTTATTTCACCTTCATGTTTTACCATTTTATTTTTTAAATATTTATTCATTTAGTGTGTGTGTGTGTGTGTGTGTGTGTGTGTGTGTGTGTGTGTGTGTGTGTCTGCACCCACATGCCATGATTCATGTGTGGAGATCAGAGGGCAGCTTGTATGAATTGATTCTCTCCCCCTACCACACGGATCCTGGGTATTGAACACAAGTCACCAGACTTGACAGCAAACACCTTGATCAACTGAGCCATCTCACTGGCCCTGGAATATTAATAATCTTTAAGCCCTTAAGATGAAGGCTACAGTAAGAATAGAAGGAAAACGACTATGATAAAACAGAGGGAATAAAAACACCAAAAACTGGAAGCAAAGTAAAATGTCAATCTTAAAGTGCTTTGATTAATTTTCACAGAGAAATAAGAAAAAAATACCATGTCTATAATAGGATGTAGTTTTAAAAATTAGGATGGCCCCTAAATAGCTGAAATTTAAAAATCAGTAATAGGATTGAATAGACATTTCCAGAAATTAGAATTCAAAGATGAGCTGGAAAATAGCCAAAAAATACAAAGACAATTAACTAAAGAAATTCAATGTAAAACTAATTGGAGTTCCAAATATGCCAAAGGTAGGTAAAATGGGAGTGCAGTATCCGAAGATGTGGGGAAGAAATGTTTTACAGAACTGGCAGAGTGGTGGCTGACTCGGGAATAAATGGCCCGTGCAACAAATGGGGAAAGAAAGATGGACATGGAGAAAGATGGACATGCAGAGTATTCTAGGGAGGCTTCAGAACAGCAGAGATAGTCTGCTGTTACAATGTAAGACCTTCCCTCAAGGAAACACAGTCTATATACCTGGTGTCAGCATGGCATCGGAATGTGCTAGAAACTGGGTGCACTGGAAACCAGGCAAAAATGAAACAATTGCTTACAGCATGGAGGTGGTACGTTTTTACCCTGTAATTCTTTGCCTGATTTTTCTCTTCCTCCCAATTCCTTCTTCCTCATTTTCTGCCCTTCTCTGTTAGAATATCTGAATGCTAAGGATTACTGCTGACGTTTCTGTGTAGTAATAGATTTATTGCAATTATTTTACTCTTTGTTTCACCATTTTCAATTCCCCCTGCCATTCTTTAAGCTGTGACTTACTTCTCTGGGGGCTGGGATGTAGACAGACTAATGATATTTTCAAAGACTCCAAGACTGAAAAACATTTAACTCTTAGGATTTTTTCCCCTCAGGGAGCTTCTAGAAGAGGATTGCTGTGCTAAAATGGGGAAGCAAATTTGCTGTAGTGCTCCTCACAAACTGATCACCCCAAGAACATGCATCAAGAATGAGTGAACCCAAACATGGGTGAATTATAATTCTGAGTGGAATGCTCTTTCCGGTATATTGAAATATCAGACACTGGTACCAAGGCTATCCTCCACCTCTTCCATCTTCCTACATGGCCCTCACTCCAGATTACAGACCCAGAAACTGCCCAGAGCTCTTTCAGTTGGCATCCCATTGGTCAGCTCTATTCTACACACTACTTCCTTCGGGGACAAGGGCTTTGGTCCCCTAAAGCGAGCAAGTAGCATGGGCTAACTGATTTGAACTGTAAGCTACTCGAGAACAGAAGCCATGGCATGCTAATTCCTGCTTTATCCCCACTGTCCAGCTTGTGCTCATCCACTGGACCCTTCTCAGGGGCACGCATCTGAACTGTGGTCATCCATTGGATGGCATGTATTTACTGATTCACTTTTCCCTTAGACTTGTTTCAGTGTCTAGACATTTGAATTCTAACATTCTGGCTGGGAGATGGGAGATCTTGAACAGAATGAGTGAAGAGTGGTAATATAAAATGTTCAGGAGATGACAGTAAATTCTTTAGTAAGCCCACACAACCCTCATCTCCCCAGCCAATTAAAAAAAAAAGCAGCATTTCCATGACCTGTAGGCTATGAACCTCTACTCTGGGCACCAAGGGACAGGTCTGTCTCTATTTTTCTAAGGGTCAAATGGGGAGAGGTTAACCTGTCTCTAACCCAGAAAATCAGCCAGCGTCTCGCCTGTTTCCCAGCATCTGAAGGGCCTGCAGAGGTGGAGGGTGTGAGTTTGAGACCAGAGTTGGTCAAGTAGTGGGGTACCTCTCTCTTTCAGGCTCAGAAAACTCCACTCTTCATGCGGCCTGTCCTCTTAAGATTATTAATTCTTGGTAGTTTCTGGAAAACAGATCCCCAATTCTTGGAGGGTGTGGTAGCTTGAATGTAATTGGCTCTCATAATCTCATAGGAAATGGTGCTATTAGGAGATGTGCTGACCCCGGCCATAAAATGATTTTCATTGCTACTTCATAACTGTAATTTTGTTGCTGTTGTGAATCATAATGTAAATATCTGTGTTTTCCAAAGTCTTAGACCATTTCTGTGCAAGGGTTGTTGGATCCCCAAAGGGGTTGCGACTCACAGGTTGAGAACCACTGCACTAAACTAAGTGAGCTAGGCGTGGCAGAGGGAATAACTAACAGTGAGGCCCAGGCTGAGTGTCTTTCCATGGCAGAGCCATGGAACATTGAGAATGCCACCAAATGCAATGTTGTCCACCCTACAGACGCATTAGAATAATCTAGAGGTTAAAAAAGAAATACAAATAACGTGTATGCCAACCACCAAATCGATTAAAACAGAAACTCTGGGTATGCAGACTGACTGGATTTTGCCAGCTGGGAAACAGTGTCTAGCTGATTCTACTATCTACTCTTCTCATGAAAGGGTACTTGGAGGCAGGTGTCTATCAAGACGTGTGGTCTTTTCAAAGACCAGCCCTAAACCCTAAATTAGAATTCTCATCTTAGCAAGGTCCTCTGAGCATTTGAAGGGACTTGAAAATTTGCATGTCAATGAGAGAGGGAACACGTGTCCTCAGCTGTGACTTGTTAAAATACTTACACAGACTCTTAGCTAGTCCCACCTCCCATCTCAAACTTGCCAAGCAGGAGCAGGGATTCCCTACCATTGCTAGGTGGGTAGAACTCTATGCTCTGGCTCCCTTGCTACCATGTGTATTCACAAGTTCATCTAATCAAGCCATGGCATGAGTTTTAGCAGGAAAATGTGCCATTTCCTTTGGAAGGTCACAAGACAGTCTGCACCTTAGAGTGTCCTACTGTCTAGTGGAGAGTTCGGTCACACGCCTAGAGGAATGTTGTCCTTTTATTTTACTGCCAGCCCCGAGGCTCAATCTACTTAGATAGCTATTAGTCACAGTCACTTAATTCACAGGCCCCACCCTCCTTACTGGAACCGAGCAGAGCAGTGAATACCAGGCAGAACTGCATGCCAGTATCGCGGACGACAAGGACCTTAGACTTGGATGGAGGAGAAAGCAGGAATAAACCAAGACTGACATACAACCCCACTAGAGAAGAAATCCAACAATATAGCTCAGCTGCAACTTGGCCCCAGCTGACATCACCCTGGGAAATCGTTTCTCCTTAAGTGTTGGCAACCCATTGCTGTTTCATAAGTTGCGTTTCGAGGTAGTGAAATGGTTGGTGTTTGTCTTGACTGGTTTAAGGAATACCCAGAGAGCTGGTCTGGCACTGAGTCTGGGTATGTGTGTGAGGATGTCTCTAGAAGAGACTGACACATGAGTGACTGCGTTTGCTGAGAGAGACTTTCCTTCTCCCCTGCAGAGGTGGGCAACAGCCAATCTGCCGATGGATGGGATGGAACTAAAAGGAAGGGTCTGGCAAGTTCTCAGTCTTTGCTGGAGCCAGGATGTGCATTTCCTCTCGTCCGTCAGACACCAGAACTCCACATCTTTGGGCCTTACAGACTCTGGAATTTACATCAGTGCCCTGACATGTCTCAAGTCTTCTGCTCTGCGCTGATGATACCAGTTTCCCTGGTTCTCAGGTCTTAGGGCAAACCCGACTTCCACCACCACCTTTCCCGATCCTCCATCTTGAGATGGCTGCTGTGGGACTTCTCAACCTCCATAGTTAGGTAAGCCAATTCTCATAACAAATCTCCTCTTGTGCCTCTTGTGTTTCTGTCTGCCTATCTGTCTGTCTATCTGATTATAGGGGAAATATTTTACTAGTATAGTAAGCAAAAAGATACACTACAGGGCAGATTAATCAGTATACCCATATTTAGCAAAGAGACCCCACCCTAAGATGGGGTGCACACATTTTAATATAATCCCAATTTCCTGCTTTAAAACATCTTTTATGTAGCCAGGCATGCTATATAAAAGCAAGCAGTGGGGATACATCTTTAATCCCAGCACTTGGGAGGCAGAGGCAGGAGGATCTCTGAGTTCAATGCCAGCCTGGTCTACAGAGCAAGTTACAAGACAGCCATGACTATGTAGAAAGACCATGTTTCCACAAAAAAAACAAACAAAAACAAAAGCATCCATCCATCCAAACAAAAACTAATCTTTTTATGTAATGTGACTGCTAAGTCTTGTGGAGCTCTGGATCCACGGCAGGGGGAAATGTCTCTCAGGCTCAGAAAGCATTTCTCTGCAGAGGCAATGAAGCAGCTCACATTTGCTATCCAGTTGTGTTGAGTATTTTTAGCAATATTCATTCAGACCAAACCTTTCAGCATTCGCTCTACAACAGGCTTGCTTGGAAAGTCTGGGCCAGGTGACAATAATGACACCAAGAGCTTATGTTCCCAAGTGAAGTCAAAACATTCACCGAGGAACCGCATAAATTAGCTAGACTGAACAGTGAAGGGAAGGTGAGGGGACCACAAGCCCCTGAGGGAAAAGAAAGCAGGGGAGGAACTTGATGCAAAGAGAAAGCAGGAGGCAGGGATGGTTGAACCAGCCAGTAAGTCAACATCTGGTGTCTCTTCCTGCTTCAGCAGGAATTTATTCAGTATCTACTAGGTGGCAGACATAGCTGTCCATAGTAAAGATTCCACTTTGAGCCAGACTGGCCAAAATCAAGCCCAGTGGAGCTCACACCTTTTTTACACCATGTACCCTGCACCCCCCCCAGTCTCTTTATCTATCACTGCCTCCCGTCTTCATACCACAACAAACACCCCAGTTCTAAGTTGTTACAACATCCTTGCAGTTTTGCATGGCTTCCCCATTAACTATCCTGGACTCCAGGGATCTTGACAGACTTTGGTCTCCTCCAAAACTTGGAAAACCCTCAGGCTCTAATATTACTGTTGTCACCACAAGCTCCACATGTCCTATGCAGTGGGGAGAGTACCCTAGTGTAATTCATACCATTGTCAGTCCATGCGATTTGGGTTGGAGTACTTGGCAGAATTTATTGTCTTGTGTCCTCCACCTGAACTGTCAGATGTTTCATTCCAAATTTCCAACTCCTGTGACTTCTAAATTAAACCTGACAAGCTTGGAGAGGAAACAGCCATCGGTAGCTCCAAGTGTTCTCTTGGTCACATGTTTCACTTCACAGCACCCTTGTGAAGACACATAACTTCATGCTGAAACGTAATCACTTCAGCTTGTTAGAGAGGACAATGGCAGTTCCCTCAAGAACGGACATAATAATCATGTGTGATAGTTGCCTCTGTTTATCAAGAAAGAAACGGTGGTCTGTGACCCATGAGAAGCCTTGGGAAATTCTCATTGTTTACATCTGTAGAGGTAAATGTCTGTGGACAATACTATTAATTCCCATTGCATGGGTAAATATCTGCATCCATATGAACAACAGTAAATCACTTAATTCACCCACTGGGCATTAATAATAGATGTGGTTATTTTTCTGGGAATTCACTTTATTTTCCCTTTAAGTATTTCTAGTTTATTCAAATTTCTTTTGACTACAGTCACAATGACAGAATTCAACCCTGTCTGTTTAATCTGACATACCCACGAGGCCCAAATGTCTATTATAAAAGGGCCATGGTGCCAGAACATTGCTTCTTGTAGGGGCTGAGGCCTTGAGTCCTCTGTAATTTGTGTTGGAAGCACAAAACCAGATCCAACTGACAGTTGTAAAACAGAACCCTGAAGTCTCTGTTCTGATAAGTGGCTTTTTCTTTCTGATGGTGGGAGGTGAGTCACATTCATTGGCTGGACAGACAGAAGTGTGAAACATCTAGGTATTGAAGTCCTGGACTAGATGAACATAGACCTCCCAATAAAGAATATTCACAGGCAAATCCATGAGGCTGACTACTCTATATCCTAGATACTCCTCTTGGTACAATGTCTAGTACATGGATAGTCTTCCATGGACATTTGCCAAACCTTCTACTTAGCAAGATCTCCTTCATGTTTCTTGCTCATCCCTGGCCTCCCTTGGCAGGTGCTTCTGGTTGTGCTGGCTATGCAACAGCTATTTTTCCCAGTTTTTGTTGTTGATAGGAATCTGACATTTTCATAAGTGACCTCTGGAAAACTGAGGCCACATTCAAAACCACAGTTGATATCATATCTTGAGATGAGGCAGAAGCATGGGTGACCCTCAGTAGAGGATGCCAATCATATTTCCTGTGCTAGAAACTGATTTAGAGAAGGGTTTAGGAACAAGTCTCCTGAGATACTATGAGTTACAGAGACCTAGAGAGTGAGGGTGGCTTTTGGTCCATCCTAGTAATCCAATACAACCAAGAGAAGTCACTGCTTGGCTCTGGGAGTTTTGAAATTCCCAGAAGAGATAACAGCTCTTACTGAAGTGCAGTTGACTTTTATGGTCTTCCCAGAGTCAATTTACTGGAGAAAATCTGGTTATCTAAAGCCAAGGCAGAAAGCTTATCACATGGAATTTGCATATTAAACTTGAGAGAAGCAGCCACACTTGACTAAGTACAGATATTTGGTTTATCCAAATAAACAAAGCCCTCTATGGGTAGATGCAGGAGTAGGGAGATGATGGGAAGACGGGTGAGCCTTTCACTGCTGGTTTTATCCCTATTCCCTGTCAACCACATCATTCAACTCACCCAGCATGAAACTCTAATGGCAAAACCAGAAATCTTGTTAAGCGCCATGTTCTACATACACACATCCAGGTAATATGAAGCCTCTGAACTGCCTTGCACTGTTTAAATGCTTGCCATGTAACTATACACAACTGTTTTCTCAGGCTTGTTCTCTAACCCAGGAGAACAAATAGAATCATCCAGCATCATATAGAAGCTGTTCAGTGTGCTCTGGTAATAAAAGGAAAAGTGGAAGGGGGCAGAGTCCATGCAGGACTGGAGTCCACAACATCAACTCTTTACCACTTCATTGTCATACTCTACTGTAGTTCTTTGACCATGGGAAATCAACAAAGAAGCTGTTTTCATTAGTGACAATGAGCAGCTGGGCCTGGGTCCCTCCTGAGGCAAGGAAGACACATATGTGTGGCATGACTTGACTATAATGAGAATCACCCATGAAAATATTTAAGGATGGCAAACAGGCCCCAGTGGAGGCCACAACTCAGCAACACATCCCGTAGTCTTAAATTCCCTCTGTGTTCTAAGCTCTGTTTTTGGAAAAGGAAAAGGACACTTACAAATCCAATCCAAACCCCCAACAAAATGGCTTGAAGAGTGGGCAATGGTGTGCATCTAATTTATACTCATGTCAGCTGTGGGAGTGGGCATACTGTCAGCTAAACCAGAGCTATACTCTGTAGGGCTTTTCTCATTTGTGAATACAAACCCACTCCTGGCCTCTTCCCATCAGTCCCTGCCTTACATGACAGGCACTTCCCGAAACATTCATTTGTGTTTTCATCTTCTTTTTTTTTCTTCTTCTTCTTCTTTCTCAACTCACAGGCAAGAAAATATTCAGTAAGTAAAATTACCCACGGCATATAATTTTATCCACATTTCTCACAAAGGTTGTCTCCTCCAGACTTCAGCAACTAGTTGAAGCCATCAGGAAGGGATTAGCATTGTTATGAAATGTGTATAATTGATTATGCCAGATCCTCATTAGGGTTGGCATCTGGCGGGCTCCCCATGTGTCTAAGGGTTGGTGTGCATGCACACACAGAATGTGGAAAGAGATAAATAGACCAGTGCCTCCCACAGAGTAGGTGATCAGCAAATGCAGAACTGACTTGTAAAATGCCAGAGCCTTGCCATTCGGTCTAAAAAGCTAACTTACCCTGAGGAAAGAGAGTAAATGTCTGAAGATGTGTAGCAGATATATTGCTGGTCTCGGGGTGGGGGTGTTGAGCCATGCATTACTCACAGATGGGGCACAAGATTCCAGCCCAGTCAATGATGAGGTATGGAAATTGGCTCGAAGAAGGATGGAACCTTAGCCTGGCCAATGGATCTTCCCTGAAGCTGTCCTGACACAACACTGTCTGCTCTTCCATGCCCCTCTAAACTGGTAGAATGTGAACCTGGACTCTGGCAGCTTTGCCTTGAGGACAAAGCCAGAATATGAGCAGTCACTTGAGTTCCTGGCTACAGCTGTCACCCTCAACAAGGTTCAGCTGAGTTTTTGTCACTTGAAAAAAAGTCATTGCCAGTTCACAAATGATCATGATAATGTGGCTATCACTTTATTATCTACCATGTGACAGGTCCTTTAGAAAAAGTATCTCATTGCTTCTGTGGAGGCATGCTTTTGTTACACAATGTCACATTTCAGGACAGAGGTGACCAGGGAAGTAAATAGGATGGGGCCTTCCCCAGAAATGTTCGGTCTATTGACACTGGGACATGACACTGGGACATGACACTGTGGGTCATCTACAGAATTCACTTAAAAAAAAAGGTATGGTCAATTGCTCCCCCCAAACTTATGCACACACAAATTCCATAACATTTTAATTAGGTTTTGTGGGGGGCTGCATTCACAGCTAGACTTGGCCAGGAGTTAGTCATGCCTGCATGGTGGCACTGTGCACGGCAAGTGATCCAGGCTGCCCAGTCCATGCTTTTTCTACCCTTATGTCCTATCACTAGCCACCAGCTCTAGCATGACAGGAAATGAAGTCTTTTGGTTTCAGATGACCAAGGGCCACGTAACAGTGACTCATGGATATTCATTACTTATTTGTAAGTGAGAATTCAGAATATGCCATTAAGTAAATAATATGAATAAGACGGTAGAATATTCATCTATTATCAATGTTCCTTTTGAAAAATGGTTTCATGGGGGAGTCTGGTTCCCCTATAAAACTCATTTGGAAGAGTACTTGCTTACCATGCACAAGGTTTAGTCACTGTGGTGGTACACACTCACAGTCCTAGAACGTGGTGGGCAGGGTCATTACTCCACTTTCCATCTCCACAGGTCTTAATTTACTAGACTTGCATGCAAATGAGAACATATTGGTGTGGCCTTTTGTGACTGATCCCTTTTATTCCAAGTAATATCAAGGTTCACACATGCTAAAACATTCTTTATTCTGATGTTCTCAACTTCTTTCGGGCTTAAGGAGCCTTGCAGAATCTGATGAAAGCAGAGTGCTCTTCGTCCTGAAAATACTCCATATGCAACTGTTTCTAAGTGTTCCTAGAGCCTGGAATCCCATCTACAGAACTCTGTGTAAACATAATTCTCATTAAAATAGTTGGGTGTGATTTTACATGGCAATTCCCTTCAATGGACTAGTCTCTTGTGGATCTGTAACTCTGAGGTGACATATAGGGGGGGCAGCTTGTCTGGGAACCCACTGGGTCACACCATGATCACTAACGACAGCTGCAGAGTCCTTCTCTGGGGACTTTATGGAGACACAAGAGGATTAAATGTGAATGCTAATCACAGTGTGAAATAAGAAGTGTGCATGCTTACTGCGCGGTAAACTCAAACACACACGGCATGTTTATATAATAGGCTATAAATGAGACACAGAGCAGTCTGGTAAGAGTTTCCAGTCGCTCCATATAGTTACTGCTGGAATCTTATCAAGTGTGGCAGAGAAGAGTTTTTTTCCTAGATGGGTTGTGGCTCTGGTGAAATTTAGTTTCTCACTAAGCAGCAGTCTGCTCCTAGACGATAGATTCTTCATCTCAAGGCCTCAAGTGCCACCATAGAATCCTTCCATATTGATAGAGTAGGAGCTGCTCAGATCATTGAAAATGTTGTAGGGTTTTTGTTTCTGTTTTTCAGTGTCAGGGATTCAATCCTGGGCATTGTACATGCTAACCAAATAGTCTGTCACCGGGCTACACCCCTAACCCAAAATATTATTTTAAGAGGGAGTTGTATAAGGTAAACATAATATATATGTATATATTTAGTATATTATAAATATATAAAATGAATTTTTATACATGTTTTATTTTTTACTTAAAACGTACATTATTAGGTCCATATAAATGTATATATTTAATGAATACTATACTATTTCTGGCATTCGAAATAGCATTTGCAAGCTGTGTTTGGTGGCATGTCTGTAAGCCTAGCACTTGGCAGTAGGATATCTACATAGTCAAAATTAGCTAGGGCTACATATTGAGATTCTGTCTCAACAAACCAACCAACCACTTGCACTGGGTTCAATGTAAAACAGGTATTCGTTTTATACAGGCATTTTGATCAGGGCTCCAAACCATTTTATTTTTATTGACTATACCCATAATGCCTCACAACTCTTGTCTCACTGAAGTGGGCCATAGATTACAAGCATTTACTCAATGGTATAAGTGATTTTTTTGGTTCCCCCGCCGCTTTCTAATCTTTACTGTCTCCTTGCCTACATCTGATTTGACACCAGCTCTTTTCTTTTGTGACTTGCCTTTGTTAAATCCTTTTTAAATTTCAGAATGACTATTATGGAAATGGCTATTCTTTGCCTCCATGTTTCACTGAATAGCATTCAAATAAATTACTTGATTATGGTTAAAGACCATGCCATTGGCTTAACCTTTTCAAGTGAACTCTTAGTAAGTCTATAGCATCACTGTTAGACTCAGTAATGAATGGTGGGGGAAAGTCTACTAACTACTGGGTTTAAAGGAATGGATAGATAACAAATATGGAACATATATATGTACACACATATGTGTGTGTATGGTCATATGAGCATGCCCATGTTCGTGTGACCCACCTTCAGAAGATAGGATGTGATGGTCATACTGCTCTCTTGATTGCCTCTACACTGTCTCTGGGCCCCATGGGAGCTTTACTGTAAATGCCTGAGTATTAGGACATACACACTTGGTTTTCTGCAAGCTGTCATCACTTCCCATGTGGACTCTGGCAACACCTCCTTCATATCTATCTGTCTGTATGTCTATCTATCATCTGTATCTGTCTGTCTATCTATCTGTCTATCGTCACACACATCCCTTGACTTGAGTGCACATGCATATCTGTGCTGGGCTTGGATATATATAAAACTTGAGACTCGCAAATCATTTTGTATTTGGAATATAAATGGGATTTCCTTCTAAAGACTTTGTAGAATCTTTTTCTGTTCTCACTGAATTCTTCCTAGCATAACTTAGAAATAACAAAAATGGTTGGTCATCTTCAGAGCATTTTTTCAAACCCCCTCCTCACCTTCTTGTCTGACCTCTGGTCATATGAATGTGCCAAGACCCACCTTGAAAAGACAGGAGGTGATGGTTGCACCGCTCTCTTGCCTCTACACTGTCTCTGGGTCCCATTGGAGCTTTGCTATAAATGCCCAAGTGTTAGGACATACACGCTTGCTTCTCTGAAAGCCACCTTCACTTCCCACGTGGACTCTGGCAACACCTTCTTTGTTTCCCTGAAAGCCTTTCCAACCCAGTCCAACACTGTTCCTGCTCAGTCACACACCAGTAACAGGGGACGTTTCTGGCACATAGATCTGCCCCTGCTTCCTTCAAAGTGCATCCTGCTGTGGCTTCCCAGTCTCTCCAAACAGAAGCCAGACTTCTGGACAATACCCAAGAAGTCTTTCGTGAGAACGCCTATCCACCTTTCCAGCCACCTTTATGTCGCAGTGTCTGTGCTAACCCTTTCGAACATTCTTCCGATAGGCAGATCCTAACCCAACATCTGACTCCCTCGATAGACTTCAAGGCCAGCTAAGGTGCTGACAGTGCCTGTGTGATTATTGCTGAATCTCTAATCTAGTACCTGGTTTACTTGAGACTCACAAGTTGTCTCATATGAATGTTCATCTACTGGGTTGACAATTGCATCATGCCATCTTTTCAGAATAACTTGTCTTTTGGTGGGATCTCAGGGTAGCACAGAATCCTAATGCCTTCACCCAAGCAGTCCAATGGGTAAGGTATTCAATGCAGGAGAGTTTCTTCTACATGTACCTTCTAGATAGTCACACTGTGGGACCAAGAGTCCAATAGGTCACAAATATTTATTATTAATTCATATCTTTTAAATGCCATCTCTAATTGTATTAATAGATCAGAGTATTCAAACTGCCCAGGGAATCCTGGGCTCCTTTTCTTGAGGGGGTCTTGAAAGTCTCACAATTTAATTTGCGTTCATGTTGGCCACCCACAGAGCACATTAAAGGGACAGTGACCGTGGTAAAAACACAGCTGTGGAGAAACAAGTGTGGCAGGCATGAGACCCAGGCTTCCTTGTCTGGATGCCCTGGCTCTGCCTGAGCACGGTAGCCTCTAGTTTTCAGGTGACAGAGTGAACTCTGGGCAACAGCCCGGGTGTTGGACTTAGGTGTCTTGTCTGCAGTTACACATCATCTCTCACCCCCTCTTTTTTCAAATTGGAATCTGGAAAAAGTTATTTCAGATATTTCAACAGGAAGGCTGAAGAGCTAGGGGTAGTATCATACACCTATCACATCAGCTCTGGATGGGCAGAGACAGGAGGACTGTGTACTTGAGGTCAGCCTGAGCTATCCAGCGAAAACTTGTGAAAAGATAAAGATAGGAAGGAGAAAGCTGACAGACGCCCACAGCCAATCCTGTCTCCATTGCAACATCCTGTATCAGAATATGCACTCCTTCCCTCTTGATCCATGATATTCATGGAAACCCACTCAGTGACTTTCTGTGTCTGATAGCCAGAGGCTTCTGTACAGCCACATGTGGGAGGACCATAGAAACTCCAGACCTCGTGCTCCTGTCAGTGAGGAAGACTGGCTTCATTTCCTCTATAGCATTTCTGGCTGTTCTATTTCCATTTCATTTTATTTTGTTTTGTTTTGTTTTGACATTATGTGAGGCTGTGTCTTTAGAAGAGAAAGAAACTCACACAGTGAAGTATGATCTCATGTTTGAGATGACTACTGAAACGAGGCCTCCTTGGTCTATTCATTTTCTACATCACTTTCCATTTTAAGAGCTATCAGTAACTTCCTATGTCTTCCTGTAAGCAGACAGATGTCCATGCCAAAGGGGGAATGGTTCATTTTAAAAGAGCCAGATATATTTGCTGATATTTCAAAAAGCATACTATAGACCTGTGATGCATTGCTGTGGAGTTGGGTTCTGTTTATGTCTTCCATCTTCCTTAGGCAGACAGAAGAAATAACCCAGTTTATGATGAGTTCTGCATATGTTTATGGGAAAATGTTCTGTTTTAAAGAGACCTTTCACCTTAGCCAAATGCTCATTTCCAGGACAGTCTGAATCAACCTGTCTGTGTGTGTTTGCACTATGGGAAATTTCAGACATACACACAGAGGGTGTAGCTTTTCTCCTGTGTTTGAAAAGCTGAGTCTCATGTGTTCTCAGATACCAGGATGAGGAAGATTCATAGTCTTCTGGTTTTAATCAGCCTCAGTTGTTCATCAACTGATGAGGTACTCATCCGTGCTGGTACCTTTAAAAACTTTAGGAAATAATGAAAAGGTTAGGGCAAATAATCTAAAACCAACCACGTGAACATAAAGTCTGAGTGGAGGTATTGTTTGTATGTTTAGGTATGTTTGTTTCAGCAGCCTGTATGCATAGAGGTTATTAAATGAAAGATGCATCAGAGGGTCCTTCCACAAGAACACTCCAGACACGACTCACCCATATTCCACAGAATAGCTATAGGACATCTCTATCTTGTCCATATCAAAAGTTAGCCTGTCTTAACCTCCTTTGCAAATGGAGCCATTTTATTTTCTGAATTTTCCTTCCATGCTTGACACTTAGTGTGTCTTTCATGTTTTCAGTTTGGCAAAATGAGATATATAAGACGAGAGTTTGACCCTGCTTGTTTGGAATGTATTGTAGGTGGCATCACTGCTGAATTTTTCTTTTGTCCTTTTTTTTTGTCCACACCTGTATCTGCACACACATCTGTGCCTCTGCCTTCCAAGACATCATGGCTTCTAGAGAGGAAGAAGGAGCTGGAGAGATGACTCAGTGGTTGAGCAGGACCCCAGTTTGGTTCCTAGCCTCCATGTCTGTCAGCTCACAACAGCCTATAACTCCAGCTTCAGAGAATCTGATGCCTTTGGCCTCTTCATGTGTCTGTTCTTACATGCACATACCCACACAGAGGCCACGAGTACAAACATCATGTAAAATAAATCTTAAGTGTAAGTAAGGCCAGGTTGTTTAACCCCCTCTCTCCAGACTGGGCATCTGGGTGTAGCCTTGTGCCATGAGCAGGTCAGCAGGGAAGCGGCAGCAGCACGGATGTGGTGAGAGCATCCAGTCTGGAGGACTGCATCTGTTGGGGTCACTCGCCTTTCTGCAGTCAGAAAGTGCCCAGTGAAAGGCTTAATGGGGAAATTCAATGCAGTTTCCTTTTATCAGTCTCTCCAATTGATGTCTGTACAGAGCAAGCCAGGCTTCCCAAATACACCAGTCTGTTTCAGATACACAAGATTAAGTAGCTAGTGACATTCAAGACCAATTGGCCCACCCAGGAGGACTGAAACCAGCAGAAAAGCTGTCAGATTTTGCCTTTTCTCCATTAATCTTGAAGCTTTTCAGTGGTGCCAGGTCGCATCTCCATCAGACAGGAGGAGAAGGGTAACCAGCCACTTTCTGTACCCCTACCCAGCACCCTGGAGTAACCCCTTCATTGCTGAGCACACCAACTCAGCATTTCAGAGTTTCTTTCCAGGGCTAGGAACAAATCTTTACTGGGGGTCTGGAGCGATGGCTCAGCAGTTATGATCTTTACTGGGCCTATTGCCTTACCACAGCAAGAAAGATGGGAGACCACACAGATCTGGACCACTCCCTGGAGGCTGTTTCTAAGGGAGCAGGCTTTGAGAGCCACTGAAGGTAAGGAAATAGGCTTTCCCTCAGGAATGCAGATGGCCCACTGGACAGATGCAAAATGAATAAGGAAGCTGGTACCAAGGCCAGGAAATGAGATCTGGATTTATAACGCTGCTCCAACCCCTCTTAGTCCTAAGTCCCTTTCAGAGTTTGTGACCTGGGTAACAGGTCACCAGTGAGGAGCAGAGAGATAACTACCATACGTAAGAGGAAATGTCCACTGGACCAGAATTGTCAATAGTTCCTGGCTCAGCTCCTGGCTGGGGCCACTTAGGCTGGGGCGATGTGTGCAGGCATCAGGATAGACAGTCAGCCCTTAGGCCGGACAGGGGATTCTCAGTGCTGGCAGGGTGGGTTTTGCTTTTGAGGAAGGAGCTCAGAGAACTGCTGGCCAGAAGAGGCGCCATATTGTCTTTTTTTTCTAGGGAACATCTTTTTGGTAGCATTAGTCCCACTGTTCAGCCCAAGCAGCTTCCCAAAGATTGATTTCTGAAAACTGTGGGCCAGATTCTGTGAGCTGGATGCTTTGTGTCAGTAGGTATAGACTGACCTGAATCAGAAACTGAGTACAAGCCTTCCCTGAAGCCATTCACAGCTCATAGTTTTAATGCAGTCTCACTCAAAATGAGTAGCATGGATCACCCACAACAGCCTGTTGTGTATAGCCCCCACTGTCCCTGGGCGTCTACACATCTCTAGGTGGGAACAGAGGGCTTACCTTTTCTCACTACAGCCTTTAGCATCAGGGATAATTTGCATAGAACCCCTTTCCACCAGAACAGTCTGTGGGCTCCCTTTCCACAGCTGTCTGGGTGAATTAGAAGTATACAGAGGTAGGGCTGCGTCTTACCTGCCTCACCCACCTGTTGGAAACAGATACACCTATTGTCAGTTTTACTGACATCTCTCTTCAGAGAAATATTAAGCCCAACTCAAAGAAATCATAGGCATTATTATATCTAGCATAACGATGTGTGTAGCAAATATTGTCTTACAAACACAGGTATCCTAGTTGACTATCATTTAATATTTCACTATGAAGAAACACTATGGAAAGGGTGCCCAACACAGGGTGTGTCATGTTGATACTTGGTGCTTTTCAACTTTATTATGTGCACGCTCTAACTAATGCATTTGGGTATACAAAGCCCTTGAGTATTTGTAAGGAATGCAAGTGTCTAGCATCAGTATGATCCATCGTGTAATATTACACTTAAGAAACGATAAGGAGTCCCACAAAGGGAACCTAAGCCCTGAGGGCAGATGTTTTGTCTGGGAATTTAACAAACAGGCTTTGTGTGAGCAGGGCCTCTTTAGGAAGGACCAGCACTCCAGATCATAATCGCCCTGTAAGCTGGGGGCCAGCCTGTGTGGCTAGACCCCAAGACCATGCTGCTTGACACCCACTCCTTAGCACCTGCAAAATTCTGAGGACGGGAAACCTGGGGTGGGTGACTGGGCCGACCTGACAGAAGTCTGGTGAGCAGTTGGCTTCTAGCCACAGGTGCTCAGTGTCCACTGCTTCGGCTTCCTCTCAAGGTGACAACACATCCTTACCTCCCATAGAAATTCAGAATTTGGTAAGTACCACCCACTAGGAGGAAAGTGGACTCACCTCCTGACTGCTGGTACCCAAAGAAGATGAAGGTTCTGAGATCCATCCAGCACCATCCCTCAGACAACCCCACCTCTTAGGGAAGTTGTCTCCACGCTATAGAGAGGGAGGAGAAAAGTCAGACAGCGTTCTTCCCCAGACAAGATGCTGCTTAAGGAAGTTCAGTGACCTGATAGGGAGTGCTTGACATGTGGGCCTTCAAGCTATGGGACAGGCACCGTCTTCGTGCACATCTTTAGACTCCAAGGATGCAAACTGCAGAATTAGATGCTACCCTTTGGAATTCTACTGTTTGGAACTGAAAACCCCCTCTCCAACCTCCTTTTCTTCTATTCAGGGAAATTTGGCATGGGTAGAAATCTACCTTGTCTTTATTTCAGCAAAGGCAGATGTTGCTTCTGGAGATAACCCTGAGTGCTGTTGCCTAGTTGTGTTAGCAGTCGCTTCTACCCACTAAGACGCCTCACTGATACTGTTCCTGCTTTTTAAGTCATGTTTTCCTCCTCTTCTTCCGATCCATAGTCTTCAAAGGGAAAGACTCATAAGCAAGTGTAAAAGGGCAGTCAACCCTGAAACCCAAATGGCTTACCAAAGATAAGATGTTTGGGATCCTCAGGATGCTTGCCTGCAAGCCTGATGATCTGACTTCAGTTCTCAGGACCCATGTGCTATAGCATGCACACATGTGCACACACACACACACACACACAAATGAGGAAATAATTGTTTAAAATATAAGATTTTTTAAAATAATCATTGAATTTTTAGTATAGAATTTCTTTTACATGGGCACACATTAATTTACAATTTGTTGTTGTTGTTTTGGTTTTTCGAGACAGGGTTTCTCTTTGTAGCTTTGTTGACCAGGCTGGCCTGGAACTCAAAGAGATCTGCCTGCCTCTGCCTCCAGAGTGCTGGGATTAAAGGCATGAGCAACCACAGCCAGGCTAAGTCAGTCCTACAGCTTGCTCATGACTTTGTATTATTGAAAGAAAAATGTAATCGATTCAGGTTTAGAAAGTAGCAGGTAAACAGAGTAAAATGGTGTGTGTGTGTGTGTGTGTGTGTGTGTACACATAACTAAGACACAACAAGGCCCATTGTTTTGGATGTTAACTTAAAAAGAAAGCAAGACTTGGGATGATGGCATATGACTTTAATCTGAGCAACTGGGCAGCAGGGGCAGAGGGTGAGTGGATTTTTGTGAGTGTGGGGACGCAGCCTGGTCTACATAGTTCCAATATAGCCAGAGCTGTTGTGGTGACAGGGGGGCCAGGGGCATTGGGTTAGTTATTTTTCCTATGATTGCAAAGAACTTGAGGCTTTGGATAACAATTATTTGTTCTCTTCTTCTTTTCCTTCTGTCTCCTCCCCACCCCCTGCTTCTTCCTTGTTCTTGTGAGCCGGAGTTTTGCTAGATAGCCCAGGCTAGCTTTAAATCCAGGATCTTTCTGCCTGTTTCTTGAAGTGCTATGTTTACAGGCATGTACCACCATGTTCAGCTCATCATTCATTTTTCACAAAGTGTATCATACACATACAAACCCCAGATAACAACTTGGGGGAGTCACCTATTTTCTTCCAGAGATGGAACTTGTGTCATTAGCCTTGTCAGCAAGTGCCTTCACCTGCTAAGCCATCTCACTGGCCCTCCTCTTCCATTTTAAGCTGCGTTTCCCACCTCCTTTATGTTCCATCAACAATCATTTGCTCTCTCCTCTTTACCGGTTCTTTGTACTTGATGCCGCATTCTAAGGGCATGCCCATCAGCTCTCCCTTCCACATGCTCTGAGCACAATCACCTCACAATTGTCAAGGGGCAACAGCTAGTTTTGATTACATTGAAATGTGCATCCACATCCCACTGGGTAACGTGCACTAAATCTGCACTATGAGTTGACCTATTTTGCACTCAACATTCCTTTGTAGGCCCATGCCATTAGCATACCATTTCTAACAAAATGTGCTAGAGGCATTTGGAAATGGTCCATGTTCTGGGATGTTGACTTCTGTGTCTTACCATATACCAGCCAAGAGTTTCAACTGAGGGCTTATGGGAGCCAGGCAAGGCAGGGTTTCCAAATAGAAAACCTGGCCAGTCAGGAGGACAGGGCCTCGCCTCCTCTGGGAGGGTACTAATACAAGTTAGCTTGTGCATTGTTTATGCTAAAGATGGGTCTTTAGGGCCCACATACATGATGTCCACAGCAACAGGTAATCATTGACAGCACAGGGGAGTTGTGAGCCTAATACATAAGTTGTTGTTGACTTACACTGTCTGGCAAAATGGCTTCTATGAAGTCATGACAAGGCGAGGGGCAGTCTTCAGGGATAGTTTAATTCAATGAGGCAATTCTCACTGTTTCAAAAAGCATGTTGGAAAAGGAAACATTTGTTCATAATTAGGCATGAACATTGAAAAGCACTTAAAAGTACATTTGTTTAGCTGGCCAAAATTTTTCAAAATACTTGACTCAATTGGATCTGGAGACATGATTAAAAGGAGCTGGAGTGGTGAGAAGATTGAGAGACCCAACCGGAGTGACCTAATAACCTTCATAAGAAATGCCCCGATCACCAGAAAACTTCATTCTGGATCATAGATCTCTGAACCACCACTACCAACACGTGTATACATACCAAATGTATACACACAGCACACATGCACACATGTATCACACAAACCATATGTGTACATATACTGCACACACCAACCACATGTGAATATACATCCCCACACCAAATATACACAAGCCACATGTGCACACACACCATATGTAGCACATGTACACACACACACACACCACACACACACACAGAGCAAGTCCACAGAGGATTACTTTTATAGAGTCAGGCTTTATAAACCTTAGCAGTCCAGGAATGATCATACAAGAAAGCCAATAGAGCCTCTGTCTTCATGTATGTCTGAGTATGTGTTCAGAGCCACACTGCCTCATACAAGTCCAGAGATAGGAACATACTTATGCCAACCACCTAGTAACAGAGTTCTTCAGCCACTGGCTTCTGCTTAGATTTGAGCTACAGGCTCAAATTCAGGTTCCAATGCTGTTTTTCTTTGGCCAGACTTTTATGGTATGACTTTTTGCCTTTGTTCTTTTTACCTGTGTTTACAGGATCTTTGCTTTGTTCTTATGGTGGTTTGAATAAGGGTGGTCACAATAGGTTCATATATTTGGAAGCTTAGTAATCAGTGAGTGGCACGATTTGAAATGTAATAGGAGGTGTGGTCTCATTGGAGTGGGTGTGGTCTCATTGGAGTGGGTGTAGCCTTGTTGGAAGAAGTCTGTCACTGAGGGTGGGCTTTGAGGTTTCAAAAGCCCAGTAGATCTGGATGTAGAACTCTCAGCTACTTCTCCAGTGCCATGATTGCCTGCCTGCCATCCTTCGCCCTGCCACGATGATCATGGACTAACCCTTTGAAACTGTAAGCAAGCCCCAATTGGATGTTTTCTTTTATGAGAGTTGCCTTGGTCATGGTGTCTTCCCAGCAACAGGACAGTGACTAAGACAGTTCTATTTATGCTCCTGAGTTTGGTTGCAAACAATCTCAAATCCTGTAGGGAAGAAATTAAGTATGACGTTGTATGAAATGACCTGACACTGCTTTGCTCATGGGCTCTAAAGTCATGTCAAGATAAGGCTGTATCTGGTCCAGAGTTCCCCATGGCCTTGCCAAGAAGGCCATGTGCTGGGTTGTGTGCGGTACTGTGGAAGCATGTGGGAAGAATTGGAAACACTCTGAAGCCACTTGTTTGCCTTAACACACAAAGTGTGGACAAATAATGAGCCCCTCTCCCTCACACACTGGAGTACCTGGAGAACTTTCTCCAGGCACCAGTGCAGTAGAAGATCTCTGACTCAGCGTTCAGCAGGGCTGCTGTCCTCTGTGGACTGCCCTCTTTCAACTCACTTTGTAACCCAGACTTCTTCTCAGGAAGCAGCCTTGTACTGCTTCTCTGACTGCTCGGCTGTTCAGAGGCATGGCTCTTTGGGATTTTCTGTCTCTTAGGCTGTCTTTGAGACGTTTTCTGACCACCATGCCTACAACTGCCTGCTTTCTGCCTCCAGCAACAGCTGGAGTCTGCCACCATTGGCTCTGTGCATGGCATACACTGTATCCTAGGGTTCCTGGCACGGTGATAAAGCGACATGACCAAAAGCGACCTGAAGAGGAAAGAATTTATTTCCTCTTGCACTTCCACAACACAGTCAACACACCAGAGAGGTCAGGGCTGGAGCTCAAGGCGTGAGCCTGATGGCAGAAGCCTGCAGGAGCCACGGAAGTCAAGCTTCTCACTTGCTTCCCATCGCCAGCTCAGCCTGCTTTCTTATGGCATCCAGGACCAGGGATGTCACCACCCCCAGTAAGCTGGGACCTCCAATATCACTCATCAATCAAGACAATGCCCTCTCCAGTTTGTCTCCCTGCCCAAGCGATTCCAGCTGGTGTCAAGTTGACATAAATCTAGCCAGCCTGCACAGAGTCCTGCAGCTCACATCTCTCCTGTAGGTGTTGGTTTGCTGGCTGTGGTCCAGAACTGGGTAGACAATACAAGAAAACAAATAGGTTGTGAGCACAAAGCCCTTTGCTCAAGGTCACTAAAGTTGCTAATAGGGCCTTCTTATTCACCATGATGACTTTCAGTCTCTAGAAGTGCTTTGATATCAGGAACCCTTTTATGTGCTGATAACTTCCAAAAGACACATGTATTCTTGAAGGCTGTTTACACACTATGGCATAGTTGTGCTTGTCCTAAAAAGCCTGCAGACCTGGTCCTGTTGGTTACAAAAGGAGCAATTACAAACTTCAGTCCAAAAGCTGATCTCTCTACCAACCCTTAAGTTGCCTTGCAGTTAAAGTTTAAGTGTGGGACTGGGGGTAGAACACTTATCCTTGTAGCCTTTGACTGGGAGCAGGAGGCAGGAACAGGAAAATAACCGTTGGTGAGGGTGGTGGCATGGGCTCCCATCTCACTGAGTCCCTTCTCTGTTTCAGACATAGTTTCTTCCCGTCGCTTTCGGAGTGAGGCTGGGAATGAGAGAACGCCAGCACCCCTGAACTCTACCATTTGTATTCGATTTTAACCAAACTCAGCTTCCCTGTCATAGAAGGCTCCTGAGGGTCAGGCCTCAACTCTGGAGGCCACATTCTGGGGTATATGTATAATGGGAACCAAAGGTAGATGAAGACAAGAGTGAAGAGGGGGAAGAGGTGTTGGGAATGAAAAGCAAGTGAGAGTGTGACTTAGCACCCACCCAGGGAGGGCTTCAGAGGATTGGAGAAAGCCAGGTGGTGGCACTTGGGACACAGAGGCAGTTCCAGGAGAGGGAGTTCCCGGAGAGCCAAGGCTATTTGGAGAAACCCTGTCTCAAAAAACCAGAGAGAAAGGGGAGGGGGGATAGGCAGGCAGGTGGGCACTGTTTGTGAGTAGCATTGGAGAGGGGAGAGACTGACTCTAGTTCTTCTGGTTCAGCAGGTCCAGGTTGGCTGAACAGGAAAGGCCAACATTAATAGATAAAAGCTTGCCATCTTTGTAGGTGAGGGGAGCAATGTTGAAATCCCCACATTGGCTTTCTCGGTGGAGAAAGGCAGAATGTTAGGCAAGACCATGTTCTCTTTCTCTCTACACTTATGATCTAAGGGTAATATCTGGGATCTATTGCATTAAAGCAAAAGCCACACAACTCTATTGCAATCCAAAGATAAGCTGTGTATATGCAAACACACATACTCGCGCCCGTGCACACACACACACACACACATACACACACACACACACACACACACACACACACACACACACACACGGCTGGAAAAATCTAAAAGTGCCAGATATCTTCTCAAGATAGGTAAAACACTTAGTAATATCTCAGTTGTGAGCAAAAATTGAGAAAAGCCTATATGCGTGTACGTGTGTGTGTGTGTGTGTGTGAGCGTGTGTGTGCATGTGTGTATTAGGTGTGGGTGGGTCAAATGAAGCAAGATTTCATTTGAATTAGAAACAGAATACAGCTACGGTGTAACCTGAAGGCCAGAGAACAGTTTTGGAGTTTCACCTCAGACTGAGGTAGGTATGTGGTAGCCCATTGTTGGAATCAACTCCAGTTCCCTCTTCATCCTGTTGCTGTTCAGAAGAGCAGCTCAGGCAGTAGGAAAACCATGTCATAGATTTCCTTGTTGCTTTTCTAAGTAATGGGAGAATTCATTCTTTCATATGTTCATCCATTCAGGTGTTCACTCGTGGAGGGAATATTTAATAAGTCCCTTAGGTGTGTCTCCATTGTCAGCAATTTTCTTACCCTGGTGGTTGAATTAATTCTGTCTCAACCAACACAGTAGCCCCTAGACAGGTCCATTCACTGACCCATTTTACAGATGGGGAAACTGAAACAGCTTATCCAAACAGAGTCTGTCAAGGGCATGGGTGTTGTGGGCACTGTCCGTACCTTAAAGGGTATCTCAGCCTGGGTAGAAGGAAACCAATGGGAAGAGATCGGTTGCCCACATACTTCCTCCACAGTCAGGGAAGGGCAGGTCAGGTTGTGTGTCCCTTGGGTGTCCCATGAAGTTGTTAGACTCTTCCAAAAGTGCGATGGAGCAAGCACAGGGACATTCAGTGTGTTGTGTTTACTGCACGAGTGATATTTTGTCAAACAGTGGCACTATACCAGCTCACAAGGATTTGCCACTTAGCCTGAGGTCCCTCTAGGCTCTCTTCCGCCTCTATAAAGGGAGGAAGATATGCAAACGGAACTCTTTTGATGTTCTTAAGTAAAATAAATGATGATATGGAGCAGAGGATAAATATGAGCACTTTCTTATCCAGTGAAGAGCTCCAGACATATTTTGCCTTCATTTAAAACAGTTATATAAATATGTGCTGGCAGATTTTTTTTTCTAAACCAAATACCCTGAAGGATTTTCACTGTCTCTGTCCAACTTGCTTCTGGAAAATGTTGACCTCTGGATTGCTTAGACTCTTTACGCTCACCTTGGAGTCATGCTTTTGTGGTAGCTTTTATTATGGTTTAGCTACATTGGCTGCCCAGTGGCAGGATGTGATGTTTTTATTGGGAGTAATATAAATTACAGCCTGCATCTTTCCACATACATCTTCCTATAGGAGCAGAGGGAATGGGGGCTCCACATGGTGTCTGTAGCCTCAGGAATACTGGGATTTCCTTGAAAGGGATAGGCAATGGCAGCAACGGAGAGCTTTCTTGGTGTTTCTTTGACCCTTGGTAATGCCCATCAGTGGGTTTGGAATGGGAAACATAATTTGTAGTCTTCAGGATTTTTGAGAGAGAGAGAGAGAGAGAGAGAGAGAGAGAGAGAGAGAGAGAGAGAGAGAGGAGGGAGGGAGGGAGGGAGGGAGGGAGGGAGGGAGGGAGGGAGGGAGGGAGGGAGTCTGTGTATGTGTGTGTGTGTGTGTGTGTGTGTGTGTGTATGTGTGTGTAAACCAACAGATAACATTGGGTCTTGTTGTTCAGGTCCTGACTACCTTCGTCATTGTTTGAGAGGAGCCCTCATTACTGTGTAGGCTTGGCTGAGGGCATAACTTTTGTCTGACATGTTCTCCCATTTTTACACTTGCAAAAATACTCTGGTCTGTTCTTCAAAGTGAAACTGATGATTTGCATAGCAGACATTCCAGCTATGTTGTGAATGTCCTTATGTTGTAGATAGAACCGGAACTACTTGTGGAATACAAAACTTAACCGTGGTTGCTTTGAGTTTAGTTTTAATTTTGAAATAACCTTAGAGAAAAGTGCAAAGATGGCAGAGTGTTTCAGGATGCCTTCCCCCAAACGTGTCCTGAAGTTAACAGCTTATGGAATCACTGTCCATTTCCCAAGCAGGGAAATTAACAGTTTATTACTACTAAGCTTCAGGCTCTATTCGGACCTCAACAATTTTCCATTCATATTCATTTTTAGTTTCCAGACAGCATACTGTATTGCATTTGGCTAGATTTTTTTTAAACCTAGCTTATCTGTCTGTTCATTTTTGTTGATAATGACCGATGTCTGTTTGTTTGCTCAGCATCATTGGAGTCTGGTGTATACAAGGTAATCATAAGAAAAGGAGCTTCAATTTTGTTATTGCTTTTTCATTTCATATCTGTGCTGTTTCGTTCCTTCTGCTGTCTTGGATTTTTTTAATCTCTTGAATTGACCAGTTACTGCACCAAAGTTTCCTTAGAAATTGTATATAGTGTATCTTTATGTCCATATGTTCAAGGTTCTCTGACTTTCTCTGCATCCTGCTTTGTATATTTCAGAGTATCGATAGAGGTTTTCTACTCATATTTGAAATTTTATGATGTTTTTTTCTTAGTTCTTCAACCTCTCAGAGATATACGGGGCTTTTTTGTGTAATAAAAATAGGATATCCAATTTCCTGGCATATGATTTTCATAGTTGCCTCTTCCAAACCTTTGTCTCCTTGTGCTGTCAGCTGGTGTTTCCTCTCTCCTTCACTTTATTCATCCGATCCCATTCTTTGTGTGTGTGTGTGTGTGTGTGTGTGTGTGCATGGGTATACATATGTGCACATGTGTGGGAGCATGCATATAGTTACACATGTGGGCATGAATGTGTAATCACATATGTACCTACATGTGGAGGCTCCAGTTGATATCAGGTTTTCCTCAATCACACCCCATGCTGATATTTGAGGCACGGGTCTCTCACTGAACCTAAAGCTCCCTGATTTCAGCTCCTGAACTCACTAGTTTGCTTTGGGAATACTTTGTCTGCCTCCTAAGAGACAGGATTACAGGCAACCACCACACTTGCCTGCTTTTACATGGGTCCTGGGGCTCCAAACTCAAGCCCCCAAGCTTCCAAGGGAAATATTATATTCAGTTGGCCATCTTTTCCTCCCCAACTCATGCTTTCTTATTAAATATTTATCTTTGAAAAAAAAACAATTCTAGCTTTGTTGACCTTTCTATTGGTCTGGTTGCTTTTACACTTATTTCTGCCTCTAGGCTGGTTATCTTGAATCTTTGCTTTGACATAGGCATTTATTACTATAATCTCCTCTGCCTGCTGCTTCTTCCATGTCACGTGTTTAGTATGTTATATGTTCGTTTTCATTTGTCTCAACACATTTTAAATTTCCTGTTTTTTGTTTGTTTGGTTTTCGTTTTTTGTGTTTTGGTCCATGGGATTTTTAGGAGCAGATTCCCTGAGTCTTGTGTCTCGTGTACTTACGAATTTTCCAAGATTCTTCCTGTTCTTGATCTTTAGTTTCATACCGCTATAACTGGAGAAGATGCTTGATATGATGTCAGTATTCCTAAATGCACTGACTTACTTTGTGGCCTAACAGATAATCTATTCTGGAGCCAGATGCACACATTTCCCATTGCTTGAGAAGAATGTGCATTCTGTTGCTGCCAGATAGTGGTGTGTGTGTGTGTGTGTGTGTGTGTGTGTGTGTGTGTGTGTGTGTGTGTGTTAGGCCTGTCATCAAGGTGTAATGGAAGGCTGTATTTCTCTCTTGGTTTCTGTCTGGATGTTCATTTCATCACCAAAACTGCTGCGTCAAAGTCCCCTACTGTATTTGTCTGACAATCTGTTTTTCTGATTAATCAATATATATCTTCTGCAATTAGGTCCTCTGATATTATACATTTCTTTATAATTGTTATATACTCCAGCTGATCTTTTTACCACTGTGCAGTGATATTCTTGTCTCATTTTGCAGTTTTTGATCTGAAATCAGTTTCATATAATATTAATGTAGTCACCTGCGTTCTTTAGTTTCTATTTGCACTGTTAGTCTGTGCTTGTCCCTAAGGTCAGTGTCATTTAGAGATGGTATCTGGCTGTGTCGGGTTGTATTTGGTTTCCATGGTGGTTTTTATGTTGTTGGTGGTGTGTATACACATGTACACTTGTATTTAATGCAGTCAACTATCCTCTGGTTATTATCATAACCTTTCTCTTCCTCATTATCCTTTCTTGTTCCCTCCCCCTTTATATCTTCCTTCCCAATAGTTCCCCTTCTGTTTTCATGTCACATACATCAAAAAACTCAATATGACAACAATAAAAGCCAGATGTATTTAAAATCTAGCTATCGATATGATAGAAAATGTGATATTTGACTCTCTGAGTCCTTGATTGGAGTGTCTATGAGACAGGAGTAAACCGTCTTACAGTAGCTGGGTGTGGAGGCACACGCCTTCAATCCCAGCACTCAGGAGGCAGTAGCAGGCAGATCTCTGAGTTCAAGGCCAACCTGGTCTACATTAGCAAGTTCCTGGGCAGCTAGTGTTACAGGATGAGTCCTTGTCTCAAAACAAACAAATAAACAAACAAGAACAAAAAAAAACCCTCAACAAACGTACAATAATCTTATATTAGGCTATTTTAAACGGCTAACATTTTAACCTGCATTATTATAAAAGAAAATTGTACCACCTACATTTTATATTTTAATCTCATGATTCACATCTTTATGTCTTGTGTATCCCTTAAAAACTGTTGTAAATATAATGCATTTATTTTTAAAGTTTATTATTTTATACATAGAGTATTTTTCCCACATGTATATCTGCACACCATATGCATGCCTGGTACCCTTGGAGGCCAGAAGAGGGTGTCAGAGCCCCTGGAACTGGAGTTACAGACAGTGGAGAGTGGCCATCCTGGGAACTGAACTCAGGCCCTCTTGGCAAGTAGTCAGTTCTCTTAACCCCGAGCTTTTGCTCTACCCCCTTTTCAATACTTTTGGCTTTTAATATTCATGCCAGACATAGGAATGGTTTACGCACCACTGCATTGTTTGACATTCTGAGTTGGACTTTATACTTACATATGTCCTTGCATTAGTAATCTCTACACCTTCCTTTCCCCATGATCAACTACCATTAGCATTTCTGTTGAAACAGATCTGGTGGTCACACAGTTCCTACACTTTGGTCTGGAGAGGCCTTTATTTCTTCCTTCCTGAAGGACAGCTTTTCCAGGTAGAGTGCTCCTGGTCAGAGTTTTCTTGATCCATATAGTTTCTACAGCTGTATGGTGACACCCCTTTTGCATGTGCTATGTCCTTTCCCCTTGCAGCTTTCGGGACCTTCTCTGTGTCTTTAGGTGTCAACAGATGATATGTCCACTTGTACTATTGGAACTGAATTTTATTGTAATCCCTCAACTTTCTAGTACCAGAATATTTACATGTCTTTACAGATTTATTGTTCTTCTACGTGATTTTTCTGGCCTTTCATCTTTTCTCCTGCCTTTTGAAACTTCTATAATTTGAAACTTTGCTCTTTTGAGTTCTTTATTTCTCTTTACTCATTTTCCTTTTTGTTCCTCTAACTGGGTGATTTCAGTGTTTTGTCTTTTTAGCTCACTGGTTCATTCTTCTACTCCATCGACTGTTGTTCAAGTTCGCTGTGGAATTTAGTCCTAGAATTTCTATTTTGTCTTCCCCTGTGGCTTCTGTCTTTTTACTGAACTTCCCATGTTGTTGATGGATTGATACTCTGATTCTGCTTAGTTGTTTACCTGTAGTCTGCTGTAACTAATTTGGCTTCTTTAAAATTGTTTTGAATTCTTTGTCAGTTAGTTTATAAACTTTCATTTCTTTCCTTAGGGTCACTTTGCTAGTACTTTACTTTCTGTCTCTGGGGGTGTCATGTTTCCTGATTGTTCATGATCTTTCTTGCTGGGCATTGGTGTTTATGCAGGGAAAGAAACAGGCATTCGTTTTTGTCTGTAGAAACTGAGAAAGCATCTCAGCTTAGGGCATGTAGAGATGCCAGACTGGCATGATCTCCGGGTAGCTTGTCTGAGGAATCCTCAAGCAGGTTTGCGTATGTGTCTAGGCCAGCAGGAGGGTGAGTGGCTCCTGTTCCACAGACATATTGGATGGGCCTACTGATAAGACCATGGAAGTGGGCCTAGAGTCTGAGTCTACAGTGGCGTGTCTGGTCTATAGTACTTTCCTGGAAGCTTGTTCTACAAGTTTGGTTTGGAGCCATAGTCTCCAGAGTTACCTATACTTGGGTACACTAGGGTGAACTCAGATGCCAGGCTTGCTGAAGAAGTTCTAAATAATAGAGTCATGAATATTGGCCTAGTACTAGGAGATGGCCTGATGTAACAGCCAGCATGGGTCCTGGATTTACAGGGGCCAGTCTGAAGCTGGAGTTATGCTGGTCAGGTGTATAGGCCAGCCTAGAGCTTAAAGCCATGGAGACTGAAGAAGAGGAGGAGGAGGAGGAGAAGGGGAGAAGGAGAAGAAGAAGTTGTTAATTTTGCTTCTTTTTTATATCCTCTTATTCTTTGGAGATTCTCTCTTTTCTTTGTTTTTTTGTTTTGTTTTTTGTCTTAAACAACCTTAACTCTTACAACACAGTAATAGTTGGTTTTTCTTTCAGACACTTCCATTAGCTTCAGAAATTATAATGGTACTTCTCGTGTCTGTTGAGTCCACTAAAGTCTGTGTGTGCTCACAGCATGATGCACTCTCATGGAGTCTAATTAATTTTCATTTGAAGCTCATTTTCACTCATGATCTGCAGTGGTGGGGTGTAGGGATTCTGTCTGCTTTGGTTGTAGAAACATTGCTTAGACAAGAGCTTCAGGTGTTCAGACTTCCTTTAAGCAATGAATTCTTGGAACGTCTTTCCCTGAAGCAAGATCACCTAGGCAAGCTTACCCAGGTGGAGTCCTTTGATCTTTCTTTTGGGGAGAGATCTGTCTAAATGCTTCTAAATGTCTACCATAGCCAGGCCAATGCCTTGGTGTATTTCCAGGAGCCTTGGTAGTAAGGCTCACCCCTTCCCAAACTCTGAGAGCATCCTGATTCCTGATAATAGCCCAAGCTTCAAGTTACTCCTCCATTTCTGGTTGAAGATCTGACCTCTCTATTTTTTAATTCAACTTTGTAATTAACATTTTCTATGTGGTTTTTATGGCTTACCTAGGTATTTGTAACTGGAATGTTTGCTATTATCAATAATGGGGGGGAGGTACTGGGGTAAATGACTGAAATTGGGGCATTTCAGGGGCAAGGTAGAAACCTAGTGCAATGAAAACTACGAGAGTAGCCATAGCAAAGACTCCAAGTAATAGGAGACATGGAGCCTGAACCAGCTATCTTCTGTAATCAGGCAAAGCCTCAAGCAGAGGTTAGTACATGAACCCAGTCAAAAATCCTTCAACCTACAGTGTGTAGTGCCTTCAGGGTGTTCTCGGACCAAAGAGACTTCATGCAGCAACTGATGAGAGCAGATGCTGAGTCCCACAGCCAAGCATTAGGTGGAGCTCGGGGAGGAACAATTGGAGGAAACCAGAGGGGTCAGCAATACCATAGGAAAGCAGCCACAGAATCAATTGACCAGGACTCTTGGGGGTCTGCAGAGATCAGGGAGCCTATAGTGGTCTGACCTAAGTCTTCTGCATATATGTTACAACTGAGTAGCTTGGTGTTCTTTTGGGATTCTTAACAGGGGAATCAGGGGCTGTCTCTGACTCTTTTTGCCTACTTGTAGCACCATTTTTCCTCTTGCTGGGTTGCCTCATCCAGTCTTGATGTGATAATATGTGCCTAGTCTATTGTAGCATGTTATTCCATGTTTGGTTAGTGTCTCTGGGAGGCCTGATCTTCTCTGATCAAAACAGAGAGGAGTGGATCTGGGAGAGTGGAGAGGTGGTGGTGGGAGTCTGGAGGAGGGGAGAGAGGGGAAATTGCCATTGGGATGTGTAACGTGTAGTCTTCCCGCCAGTTGCCTGGGCCCTGCTGAGCTCTCTGAACCCGCAAATAACACACTGGATGCTATATTAATTATAAGCTGTTGGCCATTTGCTTGGTTTCTTACTGGCTAGCTCTGACTTAAGTTTTTAACGCATAATTGCTAATCTGAGTTTTTCCATGTGGTCTTTGCTTATGGGAGAAGGGTTCACATGTTGCTTCTCCCACAGTGACTGATTGTGCCTCTGTTTTCCAGAATCCTTCTTGACTCCTAGTCCCACCTATCTTGCTTCTCTATTGGTCAACAGTGCTGTATTCAACAACAAGACAGACATATTTACAGAATGACATTACCCATCAGGGATGTAATAAATGAGAGAAGAATTTAAAAAAAACTAGAAATATTTAATTGCATTTGTTTACATTTCACCTTTTTCTTTGTATTGGTTAGTCAAATGGTTTTTAAAATCTCTGCATCACTGTGAAGATTTTCTAGGATATACAAATGAGAAGTAAATAAACTGCTGACATTTAACAAGCATCAGGGATAGCTCAGTGTAAGTCCAATGCATATTCTGTGTGACACACAAACTTGTCTGAGTTAATGATGCTATGATCAAGCTGTTTTTCAGATGGAGACAGAGAAGCCTTGGGGAAATGAACTTTCTGAGGGTCACATAGCTACTGAGCACTTTATTATGCTGGAGTCCATGATCGCAACTCCAAGGCACTATTGCCTGGTGCCTTGGACCTCAGGGTCTTGTTCATTGTCATACCTGTTTGTGGTTGTTGTTGTTTGGTTTTGATTTTGATCTTCTGTCTGTCAGAGCATCCTGGCTAGTACTGACACATTATTGCTACAAACAAAGGGAGAGATCCCTGGCCTTAGAGATAATTGCTTTTGTGTCTTTGTTTTTTTCCTCATTGACAAAGCTGAAAAATTCAAGATAGGCTTAAGGTTTGCCCCACTCTGGGAGTAGCTTACTCCATGTAGTTGCTAACCTAAAAACTAAGATCCATCGATAGGGGATGAGCTCAGGTGGTAGAGTGTCTCTCTACCCAGCATGTGTGAAGCTTGAGATTCAGTCCCCAGAACCCCACCAGATATGGTAACACATGCCTACCATCCAAAAGAGGTGAAACAGGAGAATTGGAAGCTCAAGGTCATCCTCAGCTAATGCCAAATTTGAGGCCAACCTGAAATAAGTGAGAACTTAATCTTGAAAACAAAGCAAACAACAAAATCCCTACTGTGTCCTTACTGCTGTGAATCCTTTTGTCTGCCTGATGGATTCCTGATTTGTGAAGTGTAGGCCAGATGGCAACAACATCTCTGGGAGAGCCCTCCTCACCTTCAACTCTTCTTTTATTACACTGTTGCTCACTCATTTCTGGAGTGTGCACATGTGTTGGGTATTCTCAAGCCATAGCCCACATGTGGAGGCCAGAGAGTAACCTGCAAGAGTTGGTTCTCTCCTTTCTCCATGTAAGTCCCTGGATGCAGCTCCATGCTCAGTGAACCATCTCAGGACCCAGCCCTCCCTCCCCTTCAGGGAAAGGATGGGTGGTGCTGAGTAATAGCAACAGCCTCTGATGAGAACATGAGCTTCAACTTCAGTCTTGTTCCATTTAAGCCATGTCAGCTCCTGAAGTTCTAAGCAAGTCTGGGATTCTTTATGGTAGGATTGGAGATGACAGTGGGAGAAACCGCAAAAAGCTAATGCCCTTCTCTAAGTACATTTCCAGGCAGTGCTGAGCCACAATAGAGAATGCAGCCTAAGAAACTGAGACTCAGTAGGTTTTGGGGAAAAATAATTTGGCAATTTGTTTTTATGGATTAATTATGCTGACCATCAAATAACACTAAACACTGTTTTCATTAATTGCATTGTAATTTTGGTCACTCATATGGGATGTTTGGGAAAATAAGTGAAGCATGTATAGCTATCTATTTTGTAAGATTCAGTACTAAATTTACAGTATGCAGAGACAATAGAAAGAGAAAATTTTCTGTATCAGACCGCATTGATGAGAATGGAGCCATTTATTACTATTGCATAGAAAGCTAACACTGCTTACTGCTTTCAGAACTGTGTGGGCACTGTCCTCTGCCACCATTAAGTGACATTTCTTTTGCCTGAACACTGGACATAATTCTTCCTTTCTTTAACATATTTCTAAGACGTTATAATTAAGATCAAAATTTAGTATGGAAGAAAGGATTGTAGAAGAATGAGTGTTGTATAGGTGTGTGGAAACGTTGTGTGAGACATTCCTGGTGAATCAGGATACCCGTGTCTATTCACCCCAGATAGGGAACACATGACAGCCTAAAGATCCTATTCAAGTTCAACTTGATGAACCATGGGATCTTTTAAAATTATGAACTATTTGTGTAATTTATTGTGAAACATATTTGTGTGTGTGTGTATGCATATGTGTGTGTATCATATAGCACCTTCATCAGGAATTAGAATTGTTCTCTAATCAACAGTCATTACTGTAGCAAAAGGTATGAATATTTATACTTGTTTGTGATAAATACAACTATAAATCATCTTGTCAGGTTTTTTTTTTTTTTGCAAAATGACATGTCTCTAAAACCATAACATTCCATATTTCAGAACTTCCTGAGTTTGGGCAGGAATTTAGGACAAAAGACGTGGGCCAGCTCTTAGGTCTTAGCTAGAGCCCCCACTTTTGATACACACACATACAGGTAACAAGTGGGCTGCAGCACGAGCTTAAGAGACTAGCCATGCCACCCATAATGAATGGGGGTATTAACCTCCCCATTTCTCCTTCACAGAGAGAAGAGTGTTCACAGAGCTCTTGCGAGGATGAATCGCTTACCTCTTAAGTCTTTGCTTGGAACCTGGTGTTGAGCAGGTTTCTTGTATACCATCCCAGGAGTCGTGTCAACTTGCATGTTTTGATTGCTTGCTTCTATGGGGTGGTGCAGCTGGCATGATGAAGTGGAGACAGTGAGCGGGCATTTGATGGGCATCACTGGTTAGTATTGTCACCCCAGTATGTGTCCTACAGGTTGACTCCACTTTCTGTCTGTGTCTGTCTTGGAACTGAATCTGCTTTCCCACAGGATTACATAAAGAAAGAAGGTTGGTTTTTTTCAGGGAGGGGATTATTCCTATTCCCCCAAAAGTAAACTGTACTTCCCACTAATTTTAGCCTGGGCCCCAGGGACAATTGAAGCAAAGCAGGATCCCAGGGCACCAGCCTCATACTTAAACTACTTATCTGTTCCAAGTGAATCTAATCAGTCAATACCCAAGTGAGTGGACAGTTTCCATAAACCATTCTCTTATTTTCACCATCACTCCAGAAATTCTGCATAAGCTTTCTGTATTGCAGGCCAGAGGTTTGCTTCCTGTTGTAGTCCAACAGCTTCATCTGTGACTCAGGGAGGTGGCTGAGACAAGTCACTGATTCTGCAATTAGAATTACAAAAACTAAACCACTCAGTTCCAAACCAGAGCTCTGGGAGGAAGCAGCAAGCAAAGTGGAGGGGCATTGTGTTGTACGCACTGTGGGCACAGTTGAAAGTAATTCCACATAGTGTTTTCTGGTAAGTTTGTGTAGTTTCGTGGTGTAGAATTGTCTCTGCGTGGCAACTTGTCGGTACTCATACAGTTCCTGATTTTATACTATTTTGGATTTTAAATTATGAGATCAGGGATGCTCAAACCATATAGGAAAAAAATGATTACTTTTTCTTCTTTTCGGGAGTAATTCCCAAGGGATTTATGCATCTCCTTGCCACTGCCAGACATGATACAGTTTTTGAAATGGAAAACAATTTTGGTTTCAGATCAGCCATTTTAACCCCCAAATCATTCATTAACTTAATTGGATTTTCCTTACGAAGAATTGGTCTAGGCTGAATGTTTGTATGCCAAAGCATATTTTCTCTATGAAATTACTAACCTCTGAGAAAACTAATAGTCTTAATTAGACCCATGCTACTGGGAACTGCTGTCACACAGTGACCTTTGTAACCTTTGTTTGTCACCTTTGTCCCCTGTTTCTGTTTGCTGCTTTATTAGTTTGACTTACATTATCAAGGTCATTATGTCAGAACACACTCAGAGGGAAACTGTAGTCACAACATAGGTAGAGAATCTCTTGCTCATTCTAAAATGGTTTTAAACCACTGTTGTGTTAGTTAAGGTTTCTACTGCTATGAAGAGACTCCATAACCATGGTAACTCTTATAAAGGAAAACATTTAATTGAGATAGTGGCTTACCGTTTTAGAGCTTCAGTCCATTATCATCATGGCGAGGAGCATGGTGGCAGGCAGGTGGATATGGTGCTGGAGGAATAGCTGGGAGTCCTTCTCCTTGCGGGCAACAGGAAGTTGACTGACACACTGGGTAGCATCCTGAGCACAGGAAACCACAAAGCCTGCCCTCATAGTGACACACTTTTCTAACAAGGTCAAACCTACTCCAACAAAGCTACACCTCCCAATAGTGCCACTTCCTCTGGGGCCATTTTATTTCAAGCCACTGCAACAACTATAAACAAGTGATAACTCATAATAACCTTTGGGGTTTCCTCAATCTATTCAGCACTGAAAGACGAGTCTCTTCCTTATTAGGCACTAAGACCCCCCCCTTTTTTTTAGTGTGCTTGCATTGGCTGATGATGAAAGAAAGCAGTAGCTCTGATTTGAAAAGCAAGAGTTTTTTTTTAATTGTTGAGACTTGTTTGTTCTAGTTTCTGTGTATAAGTGTTTTGTTTGCAGGCACATGTGCGGACCACATTTGTGCTTTGTTCCTGCAAATGTCAGAAAGAGGGTGTTTGATCCCCTTGGAAATGATGTATGGATAGCTGTGAGGTACCATGTGGGTGCTGAGAATCAAGCCCAGTTCCTCTGCAAGAGCAACAAGTGCCCTTAACCCCTGAGACATCTCTCCAACCATAGCTAAGTAAACCTAACATCATTTGTCTATAGAACTGTGTGTGCCTGGGGAAGCCAGTATGCCCAGGTCTCTATCAGGAAGCAACTTTCAGTTCTAATAGCTAACCATAGATTGTGTTATTATTTTCTATCTTCTAATAAAAGGTATTTTATTTGTTTGTGTGTGCATGACCCTATAAGTGTCAACAGAGGCTAAAGGCAGGGTGGTGGTACATCAGTTCCCTTGGAGCTGGAATTACGGACATTTGTGAGCCACCTGATGTGGGTGCTAGGATCTAGACTCTGATGCTCTGACACAGCAATGAGTGCCCTTACCCATTGAGCCATCTACGAAGGCCCTCTTGTCTATCTTTCAGCTTTAAGATTTGGCTGTTCAGATCCTAAAGAGGAAATGAGTAGACTAGTTTGTAGTTAGAACTACCATGAAACCCTCAAGAAAGATAGTCCTTTGCTTTATTTTATAAAATTCTCTAGGATTACAGTACCAAGTTTTAGACCTAGTATAGTGGCTTGAAAAAAATGGCCCCCAAAGGGAGTGGCACTATTAATAGGAGTGGCCTTGTTGGAGGAAATATGTCACTGTTGGGGTAGGCTTTGAGGTCTCTTTTCCTCAATCTTACCTCAGTGTGATAGTCACTCAACTTCCTGCTATCTTCTCTTCAACATGTAGCCAGTTCTACATCTGCCTGCATGCCACTATGCTCCCTGGCATGATGATAATGGACTGAACCTCTAAAACTACAACCCACTGTCTCAGTTAGGTGTTTTCTTTGTAAGAGTTGCCATGGTCATATTGTCTCTTCACAGCAATAAAAACCTAACTAAGACACCTATCTTACCAAACCCTAAAGCAAAGATTTGTTTGTGTAAGGAATGAAGAGCTACAGAAGAAAGTAAAGTGACTTTGAAGCAACTCAACAAATCTAGAATATGAAATGATCTACTTGAAAACCAACTTAGTCTTGTTTATAACTCACAATAGCAAAATAATTATGCAAACAAGTTTTTAATCCAAATCCAAAAAATTAAGTATATCAAGATTTTGATGGTAGTGGAAACCATAGGGAAAATATATGACTACATAATAGATTATTAGAAAGGTAAAATGCTATGAGTCTACTTTAAATTTCATAAAATGCCAGCAAGTATGGGGAAACATTAATATGAGCTTAATCTAAATATAGCATATGAAGGCTTTTGTGTTGTGAGTATGAAATTTCATCCATAGTTTCATGTGTTTGAACACTTGATTCCCAGCAGTGGCACTGCTTTGGAAGATTGCACCCTGAGGAGGTGGATGTAGATGGAGGTTTTCATTGGGACCACTGGCCAGCTCCAAAATAATCACACAGAAACTTAATATTAATTATAAATGCTTAGCTGATAGCTTAAGGGCAAAAGGGAGATTTTTTCTATCTATCTCTGTCCCACTGTATCAGTTTTCCTCCACCTACGTGCTCCCATAGTTGCTTAAGAAATAACCACTCAGAAACTTAATATATATTCATAATTGTTTGGACATTGGCTTAGGCTTCTTACTGGCTAGCTCTCTTTTAATTATTAAACCATTTCTATTAATTTGTGTATCTCCACATGGCTGTGGCTTACCTAATGATGACCTGGGATCCTGCCTCTCCAGAGCCTGCGTGGTGACTACCCTTTGTCTTTCTCTCCTTGCCTCTTTGTCTAACTAAATTATTCCTGTCCATTGGCCAAAACAGCTTTATTAATCACCAATAAGATCTTGCTTAGTTATTAACCCATTATCCTATCATTTCTAAATCCCATTTTTTTCATTTTAGAAAGAGATCCTTGAATCTAATCTGCTTTGTTTAGATTTCCTTTGGCCATGACCAGTAACAACATGCAACCAACCCCCCCTAAATGATAACAAACATTTATAACCCACTAAATAACCAAAACCATCCACCCTACCTCTTGGGTATGTGTGCATTCTGTTCTCTAAACTGCTTACTATTGTCTGGGGGCCATGAAATCTTTAGGGAACCCTGAGAACATTGGGATAATGATCAAGTCCTGGGAGAGCTAACTCTATTATTGGTTGTCCAGTTTCTGTGTGATAGGAAAGTGTAGAGCTTATCTGAAGTCCTGGCTGAAGTAGTCTGTGAAGCTGGACCATCTCAGTAGCTTTGAAGTTTTTCTGCATGCATAATTTTGAAGAAACTTCAACAGAGGCACTCTGAGATGCTGGATCACCTGGACTAGTTGTTTTATTGGTATGTGTTCCTTGTTTCTGAAAACACACAAACTTAAAGGTAACATATACAACTTCACTAACACAAGTATGGAATATGTGATATGCACAAGTCAGCTAAAGATGATTTTTTTGTTCTGTGTTTGAGCAGATAAAAGATATCTGTCAAATTTTGAGTCTGTTTGGACTATATAACCAAATGGTCATGAGGACTTTGTAACCAACAAGGTTTATTATGTCTCATTCAGTCTCAGAACTGTTTCCATGTAGAGGGATCAGCATATACATAAAACCTGTCTTGTAGGTTTTGTTTGTTTGTTTGCTTGTTTGTTTTAAGTCTGTATCCAAGATTTTCAGGAGGTCTCCCCAGATCAAATCTAGTCTTCATTAATTTTGAAGAAATCTGTAGTGCCTCCCCATGGAAACAAAAGCAAAACCTCTTCCTCAATACAACATACTTTTTGACTTCCATTTTAAAGTTAAGACATTCTTAAAATATATAGGTTGGTTTAATTTAGCATTTTCCATAATCCAATGTCTCTTAGCTATTGTTTTTTATTCATTAGCATTTTAAAAATGCAAAGTCAACAAAACACAATACAGGATGTGATACCATATACATTTCCCATCTTTATGGGTTTATTTATTACTTTTCTCTTTCTTTAAAGGCTTTATTATTTTAAACTTTATTTTTATGTCTGTCTATATGCATTTTAATTTTTTAGTGCCTAAGCACATTTTAAAACATATTGTACCTATTTATGGGCTTTCTTGGCCTAGACCTGGCTCTCTGCACACCAGCAGCCTTTTCTGACCATTTGAGCTAAATTTTTAACCTGCTAGGCAATGGCTAGACCCTGTATATACTTAGGGTAAGAGAGTTTTCCATTTTAAATGATTTGAGAATAGGCTGTACATTCAATAGTCCTTTTTTCCTATGCATTTCAAGGTATATCCCTGGAAATATTCTCTTTCACAACTATCATATATTTATCAACAAAAATATATTTAATTTGGATTATGTTATTTTAATTTCTGTATTCTAATATCTATCAAACAAATAATACCTTTACAAGCACTGCTTAACATTCTAAGATCAAATATAACATTGAATTGCCTTTCTTTTTTTTGTCTTTTTTTATTTAAATTAGAAACAAGGTTGTGTCACATGTCAATTCCAGCTCCCTCTCCCTTTCCTCCTCAAACACCCTCCCACCAACACCCATTGCCCCTCCCCCAACCCCTACTCCTTTCCCAATGGAGGGTGCGGCCCTCCATGGGTGGTATCCATAGTCTGTCATTTCATCCAGTACAGGGCCTAGGCCCATCCCCAAGAGTCCAAGCTGAGACAGCATCTCTCATTATGGGATGGGTACCCAAAGTCCATTTGTATGCCAGGGATAAATACTGATCTACTACCCAAGTCCCCATAGATTGCCTGGGCCTCCTCACTGACACCCACGTTCAGGGGGTCTGGATCAGACCCATGCTGGATTTCCAGTCATCAGTCTGGGGTTCAATAGCTCCCCCTTGTTCAGGTCAGCTATTTCTGTGGGTTAAACAAGCCCAGTCTTGACCCCTATGCTTGTCAGTCCTCCCTCTGTTACTGGGTTCCTTGAGTTCAGCTTAGTGTTTAGCTATGGGTGTCTGCCTCTGCATCCATCAGTCATTGGTTGAAGGTTCTGTTCCCCAGACTCTCTGGCAGTGGGATTATAGGCTGGCACTCCCCTGATCCATGTCTAAAATCCATATATGAGTGACTACATACCATGTTTGTCTTTTTGTGACTGGTTTACCTCACTCAGGATGGTTTCTTCTAGTGTCATCCATTTGCCTGCAAATTTCAAGATTCCATTACTTTTTTCCACTGACTAGTACTCAGTTGTAAATTTACATTGTAAATGTACCTCATTTGCTCTATCCACTCTTCAGTTGAGGGGCATCTAGGTTGCTTCCAAGTTCTGGCTATTAAAAATAATGCTGCTATGAATATAGTGGAACAGACATCCTTGTTGTATGAATATGCATCTTTTGGGAATATGCCAAAGAGTGGAATTGCTGGGTCTTCTGGTAGACTGATTCCCATTTTCCTGAGGAATCTCCATACTGATTTCCAAAGTAGCTATACAAGTTGGCACTCCCACCAGCAGTGGAGGAGTGTTCCCCTTTCTCCACATCCCCTCCAGCATAAACTGTATTTGGTGTTTTTAATTTTAGCCATTCTAATGAGAGTAAGATGGTACCTCAGAGTTGTTTTGCTTTGCATTTCCCTGATGTTTAGGGATATTCAGCACCTTCTTAAGTGCCTATCAGCCATTTTAGACTCCTCTATTGAGAATTCTACATTTAGTACTGTAGCCCACTTTTTAATTGGATCCTTTGGTGTTTTAGAAACTTGCTTCTTGAGTTCTTTGTAAATTTTAGAGATCAGTCCTCTGTCAGATGTGGGGTTAGTGACTATCTTTTCCCATTTTGTGGGCTGCCTTTTTGCCTTGTTGACTGTGTCCTTTGCCTTACAGAAGCTTCTCAGTTTCAGGAGGTCCCATGTAGTAATTGTTGACCTCAGTGTCGGTGCTACTGGTGTTATGTTTAGGAAGCAGTCTCCTGTACCAATTCGTTCAAGGATACCTCCCACTTTCTCTTCTAAGAGGTTCAGTGTAGCTGGATTTATGTTGAGGTCTTTGATCTATTTGGACTTAAGTTTTGTGCATGGTGATAGACATGGATCTATCCACATTCTTCTACATGCCAGCATCCAGTTATACCAGCACCATTTGTTGAAGATGCTTTGTTTTTTCATTGTATAATATTTTTAGCTTCTTTGTCGAAGATCAGATGTTCATACATGTATGGGTTAATATCAGGGTGTTCGATTCCATTTGTCCACCTATCTATTATTGTGCCAATACCAAGTAGTTTTCATGACTACAGCTCAATAATAGAGCTTGAAGTCAAGGATGGTGATGCCCCCAGATGTTGCTTTGTTGAACTGGGTTGTTTTGGCTATCCTGGGACTTTTGTTTTTCCATATAAAGTTGATTATTTTTCTTTCAAGGTCTGAAGAACTGTGCTGGGGTTTTAATGGGGATTGCATTGAATCTGTAGATTGCTTTTGGCAAGATTACTGTTTTTACACAATAATCCTACCTATCCAAGAGCATAGGAGATCTTTCCATTTTCTGGTGTCTTCTTTAATTTCTTTCTCTAAAGACTCAAAGTTCTTTTGATACAAGACTTTCACTTGTTTGATTAGCATTACCCCAAAGTATTTTATGTATTTGTGGCTATTGTAAAGGGTGATATTTCTCTGATTTCTTTCTCAGCCCTTTTATCATCTGTATATAGTAGGGCTACTGATTTTCTTGAGTTGATCTTGTATCCTGTCACTTTGCTGAAAGTGTTTATCAGCTGTAGGAGTTCCCTGGTAGAGTTTTTTTGGATCACTTATGTAAACTATCATATCATCTGCAAATAGTGAAAGTTTGACCCCTTCCTTTGCAATTTATATCCTCTTGATCACCTTTTGTTGTCTTATTGTTGTAGCTAGAGCTTCAAGTACAATATTGAAGAGGTACGAAGAGAGTGGACAGCCTTGTCTTCTTCCTAATTTTAAAGGAATCACGTTGAGTTTCTGCCCATTTAGTTTGATGCTGGCTGTTGCTTTGCTGTATATAGCTTTTATTATGTTTAGGTATGTTCCTGTTATCCCTTATCTTTCCAAGACCTTTATCATGAAGGGGTGTTGGATTTTGTCAAAGGCTTTTTCAGCATCTAGTGAGATGATCATGTGATTTTTGTTTCTCAGTTTATTTATTATGGTGGATTACACTGATGAATTTTCATATGTTGAACCATCCTTGCATCCCTGTGATGAAACTTACTTGATCATGGTGGATGAGTTTCTTGATGTGTTCTTGGATCCGATTTGCCAATATTTCTGCATCAGTGTTCATGAGGGATATTGTTGTGAAGTTCTCTTTCTTAGTTGTGTCTTTTTGTGGCTTGGATATCAAGGTTATTGAAGCCTCATAAAAAGAGTTTTGCAAATACCCTTCTGCTTCTATTGCATGGAATACTTTAAGAAGAATTGGTATAAGCTGTTCTTTGAATTCCTGGTAGAATTCTGCACTGAGGCTATCTGGCCCTGGCCTTTTTTATTTTTTGGTTGGGAGATTTTGATGTCTGCTTCTATTTCCACAGGGGTTATAGGTCTATTTAAATTGCTTATCTGTTCTTGATTTAATTTTGGCATGTAATAGCTATCCAGAAAATTGTCCATTTCCTTTACATTTTCAAATCTTGTGGACTACAGGTTTTCAACATATGACCTGATGATTCTCAGGATTTCCTCAGTGTCCGTTGTTATGTCCCCCATTTCATTTCTGATTTTGTTAACACTCTGCCATTTGGTTAAAGTTTGGATAAAGGTTTGTCTATCTTGTTCATTTTCTCAAAGAACTAACTCTTTTTTACATTGATTCTTTGTACTGTTTTCCTAGTTTCTACTTTATTGATTTCAGCCCTCAGTTTGAGTATTTCCTGGCATCTACTCTTCCTGGGTGAGTTTGCTTCTTTGTGTTCTAGAGCTTTCAGCTGTGCTGTTAATTCTCTTATATTTTTGGTTGTGAGCCTAGCCTTTAACGGCTGAGCCATCTCTCCAGCCCTGTGCTGTTAATTCTCTAGTGTAACTATTCTCCAGTTTATTCATGTGGGCACTCAGGGCTATGAACTTCCCTCTTAGCACTGCTTTCAAAGTGTCCCATAAGTTTGGGTGTGTTGTGTCTTCATTCTCATTGAATTCTAGGAAGTCTTTAATTTCTTTTTTTTTTTTCTTCTTTGATTCAGGAATGGTGTAATTGGGCATTATTCAATTTTCATGAGTTTGTAGGGTGTCTGCAATTTGTTTTGTTTTTGATTTCTAATTTTAACACATGGTGGTCTGATAAGATGCATGGAGTTATTCCATTTTTTTTGTACCTGTTGAGGTTTGATATGTTGCCAAGTATGTGGTTGATTTTTGAGAAGGTTCCATGTGGCGCTGAGAAGAAGTTATATTCTTTTTTATTTGGATGAAATGTTCTAAAGATGTTTGTTAATCCAAACAACTGGGTCATAACTTCTATTAGTTCCTTTGTTTCTTTAAGTTTCTGTCTGGTAGTCCTATATAGAGGTGAGAGTGGGGTGTTGAAGTCTCCCACTATAAGTGTGTGGAACTTTATATGTGATTTGAATTTTAGTAATGTTTCTTTTACAAACTTGGATGCCTTTGTATTTGGTACATAGATGTTCAGAATTGAAATTTCATCTTGGTGGATTTCTCCTCTGAGTATGAAATGACCTCCTTCATCTCTTTTGGTTGATTTTATTTTAAAGCCTAATTTGTTAGATTTTAGGATTTCTACCCCTGCTTGTTTCTTGGGTCCTTTTCATTGGATAATCTTTCCCAACCCTTAACTCTGTCTGTCTTTGAGGCTGAGGTATGTTTCTTGTATGCAGCAGAAGGATGGGTTCTGTCTTTGAATCCATTCTGTTAGCCTGTGTCTTTTTATGGGCAAGTTAAAGCCATTAATTTTGAGGGATATTAATGACCATTGATATTGCTCATTCTTGTTTGCTTTGGAATGGTAGATTTATATGTGGATTTACACCCCTTTTTTCTTTTGTCTGTTGGTAAGGTGGGATTATCTACTGCCTATGTAGTTAACTTCCTTGGGTTGTAGTTTTCCTTCAAGAACTTTCTGTAGGCCTAGGTTAGTGAATATGTATTGTTTGAATCTGGTTTTGTCATGGGATATCTTGTTTTTTTCATCTATAGTGATTGAAAGCTTTGCTGGGTATAGTAGTCTGGTCTGGCATCTGTGGTTTTTTAATGTTGATAGAATACCTATCCAGGACCTTCTGGCTTTCAGAGTTTCCATGGAGAAGTCAGGTGTAATTCTGATAGATTTGCCTTTATATGCTACTTGACTTTTTTCCTTTGCTACCCTTAATATTCTTTATTCTGTATGTTTGGGGTCTTGATTATTATGTGGCAAGGGGATTTTTTTTTGGTCCACTCTATTTGGTGGTCTGTAAACTTCTTGTACCTTCACTGGCATGTCTTTCTTTAGGTTGGGAAAGTTTTCTTCTATAATTTTGTTGAATATGTTTTCTGCCCCTTTGAGGTGGTTTTATTCACCTTCTTCTAAATCTATTATTCTCAGGTTTGGTCTTTTCATGGTGTTCCATATTTCCTGGATATTTTGTGTTAGGAATTTGTTGGACTTTAGATTTTCTTTGGTTGATGAATCAATTTCTCCTAGTGTATCTTCAACACCCGAGATTCTCTCTTCCATCTCTTGTATGCTGTTGGTTATGCTTGTAGCTGTAGTACCTTACTGTTTGCCCAGCTTTTCTATTTCCAGCCTTCCTTCAGACTGTGTTTTTTAATTGTCTCTATTTCAGTTTTCAACTGTTGCACAGTTTGAATTGTTTCTTGCAATTTTTGCTTTGTCTTTTCCTCCATTTGTTGCATTTTTGGAATTTTTGGGGTTTTTTTTCTTCCATTTCTTGCATTTTTTGGTTTGTTTTTTCTTCCATTTCTTTAAGGGATTTTCCCATATCCTCTTTGAGGGCCTCTACCATTTTCATGAAGTTGTTTTTAAGGTCATTCTCTTCTCTTCATTTGCATTTGAATGTTTGAGTCTTGCTTGTGTAGAGTCTCTAGAATCTGGGAGTGTCATATTTGTTTTTCTGTTGTTGAGGGTCTTTTTGTATATTCTCCTTCCCTTCCTTTCTTCTAGTAGGTGCAGAAAGATCCTCTTCCTGGCCTCGTGGTTAGGGGCCCAGAGTTTCCTATTGGGGGTGAAAGCAAGTCCAATACTCTGGTAGTTCTCCTCTTCCTGGTCCTAGTCCCGTGGGTGGAGAAGAAGACCAGGAATGTGGGTGGAGAATATTAGGAAACTGGGGTACATAGACTCCTGCCAGGGGGGAAAGCTTAATGGAGTTCCCCAGACACTGGAATGCATGCTCAGAAACAGGCCCTGAATTGTCTGGTCTAATCTGTGGAGAAGAAGACCAGGAATCTGGGGTGGGTAGGCTCTCATTGGAGGGGAGGCTCAGTGGCAGTCCCCAGCCAGTCTCCAGGCATTGGAAAAGAATTGCTAATTTCTTTAGCCTTGTTTAGTCTGCTCAAGTCTACAAATTTTTCAAATCACACACACACACACACACACACACACACACACACACATTTTCCCCTTTAACAGGACTGTTCTCACTTTTCAGTTTCCTAGAAATTTTTGTTGTTTTGGTATTATCTGATGCTCACCTGCCTTTGTATTGATGTTACTTTTGGTCAAGCATCAACATGTTGTCTGTCTTCACTACCATAATCTGTGTTTTCCCTTGCAATCATGATGACTCCTTGGGAGGTGAAGACCATGAAACTATCTTTCTACTCATCAAAAAGTTCCTCTAGATTTAATATCCACTGATGAATCTTGCTTGATCTAATTTTTCCCAAGTGCCTTCTTGAGGCATGATTCACATATTGTAGAAATTACTTTTTGTGTATGCTTATTATTATCATTCCAGAGCTGTGCAACCAGGATCATGACATTTCTATCATCAGCAAAAGAAATTCTGAACTTATTTGTTCCCTAACCTTTTCCACTTATTCAGCTTTCTTTAAGGTAGAAAGTTGACTCATTAGTTTGCAATTGTTCTTCTTATAGGCATTGCACATTTCCTATGTTATATTTGCTTTGTTCAGTTAATTTTTTCCTAAATTGCCTTTTCATCCATTGGTTATTTAGAGATCATTGTTTATTTTTATAAATTTGTGAATTTCTCTAATTTCTTTATGCTTTTAATTTGTAATTTCATGTATCACTCAAATGTTGGGAAAATTCATTGTATGATTTTCATTCTTAAAAGTTGAGCCTTGTTTCCAATGTACCTGTTCATGTTATATCAAAAAACAAAACAAACAAACAAACAAAAAAAAACCCATGCACTTGAGAAAGATTTATATTCTGATCTGGTGGAATGTTCCATAGAAGCCATTTAGGTCTAGTTAGAGACAGTGCTTTATACCTTTGCTGAACCATATCATTTTACCTGCTATAGTTTAGACAGTGTCCCCCAAAGGCCCATGTGTTAATGGTTTAGTCTTCAAATGCAGTATTGTTGGGAGTAAGTGGTATCTAAGTATTGACTTTCTATCACAGGTTAGGTGGGGTGCCCTCAAAGGGTATATTAGGATCCTGGATCCTCATCTCTTTCCCTTGCTTTCTGGTTACCAAGAACTGAGTAGTCAACTCTGCCCATGTTCCAACATTGTTTGTTGCTTTACCACAAGTCCAAAGCAATAGGAACAATGTGCCAAGAGTGGCAGTCATCAAAACTGTGAACTGAAATAAACATACAAGAAAACTGATTTTTCTTCTTTAAACTGATTTCATTTAGGTGTTCATTAGTCACTAAATGCCAATGTTGTAGGCATTATAATGAATTGTTATTGAAATCTCCACTGTTATTGTTTATCTTAATGGTTTCAATTGCTACGATAATAAGCAAAAGGGAGGAAAGGATTTATTTCATCTCTTACTTCCTGGTAATAGTCTATCTCTGAGGAAGTCAGGGAAGGAACCTAGGCAGGACAAGAATCAGCAGACAGGAAGTGAAGCAGCAGCTGTAGAGGAGTGCTGCTTACTGGCTTGTTATGCATGACTTGTTCAACTTGCTTTCCTACAGACCCCAGGACCACCTGCCTGGAGGTAGCACCACCTGCAATGGGCTCGGCCTTCCTGCATCAATCATTAATCAAGAAAATGTCTTACAGGCTTGTCCTGTCTTTTGGAGACATTTTCTCAGTTGAGGGTCTTTTCTCTCAGAGGACTCTTATCTGCATAGCATTTATTCTTATATCTGTGTGATTAATTGGCCCCTTTATAAGAAATTTCTTTTTGTTCTTTATAACAACTTGTCCCTTGAAGCCTATTCTGTATGATATTAGTGTAGATACTTTACTAATGTCTGCTGTTTGCTTGCTATGTCTTTTCTTTCACTCTACATAGGTTTTGTTTAGTGTTTTTGTTTTGTTTTGTTTTTGAGAAAGTGTCTTACTGTATATCCATCCCTAACTGGCCTGGAACTCATTATTTAAACCAGGCTGGGCTTGATTTCACAGAGATTCACCTGCCTCTCCCTCTCCAGGGATGGGATTTAAGGAATGAACTACCTTGCCCAGCTTACATAGTTTTAAAAATATGAAACCTACATAATCATAGAGTTGGATTTTAAATTTTTAAATTTAGCTGGAGAATCTCTTGTGTGTTGAGCTCATTATTGTTTAATGTAATTATTGACATAGTTGGATTTGTATCTTCTACAATGTGATTTGTTTTGTATAGATTTTATATACTTCTGTTCCTCTGTTCTTCTTTTATATTTTAGAATGTCCTTTTGGTTTCTCAAGTTTTTAAATGTCTTATGAGTCATGTTCATAAAGGTTCTTTCAGGACTCATATCAACATGTACTTCAGAATGATAATGCTGAAGGTCCAGCAATGAGGAGAGACTTTGCTCCAGGATAACTCTAGTCATTCTCTGTGTTTTTGTGCTGTAACAGATGCAGTTTCACACCAGTGTACGTTATACACAAGACTGCTACATTGCAAATACAGCTCCCTGTGTCTTCTAGATGAGACGAGGCGTGTCTAAGGTGGTATGGCTACGGACATCCACATTCTCTTAGCTCATCTTTTAAATGCACTAAGAGTAGAGAGGAGTAAATATAATGTCTTTTACATTTACTTCTTTTATATATTGTCATGGCTACTCGCTTTTCTTCATAAACTCAATCATTTATTGGCTGGCGCCATTTCCACATCCCTCTATAGCTTCTTTCTCTTACTCCTTTTGTGCTCTGTCATATCTGGCACATCATTAAAGTGTTTAAGAACTCAATTTTACGATGATTTTTTTAATGATGTTTGAGAAGTGTGTTGAGGGCTGGCCGGATAGATACCTCAGTGGGTAAAGGCACTTTCTGCCAAGCCTGATGACTTCAGATTGATCCTCGGGGCCTACAGATGGAAGGAGGGAGCTGACTCTCACAAGTTATCCTCTGGGCTCCACAAATGTGCTGACACATACACATGCATGTGCATACACACATTCCAAATTTAAAATGTAAAGAAATTATTTCTTTTAGAGTACGTCTGATCATAGTTCTGTCCTTACATTTCTGGGAATATCTGCAGTTTGTTTTCAGTTTTGAAAAATGGTTTTCTAGACACACTACTATTTTTATACTATTTTGCTACATTCTGGCCTCTTAGTTTTCATGAAAAATCGGCTGTTGACTTTTTCCTCCCTTTGGAATGATGGTTTATTTTTCTTCCATTGCTTCCATGACAATTCTGTCTCCAGGTTTTAGGTGTTTGCCCATGATATATGTTAGTATGGGCATTTATTGTGGTTATCCAAATTGGAATTTGTTGAGCATCTTGTTGTTTTTCATTAAATTTGGCATTTTTTCATTGAATAATGGCAATTCAGTTATTATTACTTTGAATACATTTTTCTGCTCTTATGGTTATGGGCAGAATAATGACCTTCATTCACCCTAGCCTGTGTGCATGCCTTATCTGTGGGACTTTTGAATGTATTACCTTACATAGAAAAAGGAAATTTGCATATGTGATTAAGATTATCTGGAAGTATAAATTCCTTATTTGCAGATTAACCTAGGTTCTCTATGTGGGTCCCTAATAACTATGAGTCTTTTAAGAACTTTTCCTGGCTAAGATCAGAGTTGGAGGGAGATGTGGCCACAAAAGGTGGCCAGGGTGCTACTCAGCAGATCTTCAGACTTTATTTTATATAACTGAACCCAATTTCCTTTAACTTGAGGGTCATCTCCCCATCTCCCCATCTCATTTGCTCCTGCCACCACCATTTAGCTTTGTGTCTCTATGGATTCCACTATTAAGAAATGTGGACATTTTCTATGGGTTGGGAGATTTTCCCCTCGGTGGTAACAGAAATGCTATCCTGCTAGAAGTTTCATTTTTGTGCAGTATAATCCATGCTACATGTCTAGCCTACAGAACTATAAACAAGCACTGTTGCTTAAGAGGCTAACATGGTACCTATCTCCAGCCTCTCTGTCTGATGCATGCTCTATTATTTGGTGAAAAGCTGTATCCTTGCCAGGAGTTGTTTTGTTCTCTCTCTCTCTCTGTGTCTCTCTGTGTCTCTCGGTCTCTCTCTTTCTGTGTGTGTGTGTGTGTGTGTGTGTGTGTGTGTGTGTGTGTGTATTCTGCTTCCAAATTCACTGATCTTTTCTTCCACAAGTTAAAATCTATTGTTGACTCTTCTAGTGAGTTTTTCGATTTGACTGTTACTTTTCAATTCTAATATTTTCATGTGATTGTTTTTACTTTAAAACTATGTGTGAGTAGTTTCATTTGATGAGTCATTGTTATCATACTTTCCTTTAGCACAATAGATATGGATTTGACTATTTTAGTTTCCACATGTAAGTAAGATCATATGGCTGGCCAAATGACTCAATGGGTAAAGGCATTTTCTGCCAAGCCTTTCTATGTTTAGATAATTTCACTTGTCAAGATCTCTTTCGTGTGCATCCATGTTGTAGGATGACAAGATTTCCTTTCTTTAAAATGTGTCCAGTAAAATTCACAATTTGCTTACTCCACATTCCTTAGCTATCTCTTCATGAATATGTGTTGTACACCATTAGGTGGTTGTCCCTCTATTGTAACACTGCAGTAAACATTGGGGAGTACAAAGCAACTCTTTAAGGTCTTGATTTCAGTTGTCTTGAACAAAAAGCCAGAAGTGAGACTCCTATGTCATATATCAATTCTGTTTAATCTTTTGAGTCATCTCTACTTTTTTTCTGGAAAACAGACTGATTTCTTTTCACTAATATTCTGGAACTCTCCTTCCTCTGCCTCTTCACCAACATCTGTCTTTTGTCTCTGTAATGGCAATATTGACATGTGTGAATGATGTCACCTTGTGGTTGGGCTTGGATTTCTCTGATAGTTAGTGATATTTAAACACCTTTTTACATTCCTGACAGCCACTTGGATGTCATCTTTGGGGGAGATGCTTATTTAAATCCTGTGCCAGTTTTCAAATGTATTTGTTACTTTGAAACTAAATTTATGAGTTCTTTATATACTGTTGTTGTAATCCCCTTATGAGATAAGGGTTATTTTTTAAACATGTTTTGTTTATTCACTGACAAGTACATACATACATGCATACATACATACATACATAGTTCCTTTATCCTGCCTACCCCCAAATCCTTCTCCTACTTCTCCCAGACAACCTGTCTCAACATGTCCCCTTCCCACTTGCATGTCCTCTCCGCTTTTGTTTTTTAACTCACTGTGTCCAATTTGTGTTGTGGATGGATCTTCTTGTTTTGCTATGTGCAGGTAGCTAGCGCTGCTATGAGTTCGTGGGTGCAACAGTATGGTACATCCAGAGAACAGTACTTCAGAATACTGCTTTTATCCTCTGACTCTTACCTTTCTCCCCGCCCCTCTTCTCCTGTGTCCCTGAGCCTTGAGGGGGTTACATAGATGTCACATTTAGGGCCCACCACTTAACAGTCATTTATTCTCAGCACTTTGACTGGTTATGAACCACTGCACTCACAGCTGCCCTCAGCAGAAAGAAATGTATCTCTCCTTTGAAATGGGCTACATATTTGTGTATGTTCCAGCTTTCCCCCTCTTATTGGTTTCTAGTTTCATACTGTTATGATTAGGAATGATATCTAATATGATTTAAATCTCCTTAAGTTTATAAAGACTTTTGTGGCCTAACATATGATATCCCAAAGAATGTTCTCTGTGTTGGGGAAGGGTGTTTCATTCTGCCTCTGCTGAATTGAACAGTCTGTTTAATTTTAGTTAGTTCTGTTTGGCTTACAGTGGTATTCATGTCTATTGTTTTCAGGCTGGCTGGTCTATTCATTGCTGCAAATTTTATTGTTTAGCTGTTTATTTCTTCCGTCAGCTCTGTTTAATTTGGATGCTCTAGTACTGAGTGCATATATGCTTACAATCGTTAAACAGTTAGTTAGTTTGTTTGTTTGTTTTTTTGAGACAGGGTGTTACTACATAGTCCTGGCTGGCCTTGAACTCACAGAGATCTGTCTGCCTCTGACTCCTAATTGCTGTCATTAAAGGTGTGTTTCACATGCATGGCTAGTGCATAATTTTGATGATTTGAACCCCAAGTCACTATAGTAGTGCTATCTTTGTCTCTTGTGATAGGTTTTGTAGCTGGCGTTTAGTTTTTTATTTTCTAATAAAAGCCCCAGGAAAGGTGATAGGATTGGTCAGAGTTTAGCCACTATATAAGATTGGCCAGTGTTGTGATTCCATGGAGTTATCAGGAGTTAGAAGGTTCTTCATGTCTCTGCTTTAGCCAGTGGGGAAAGACAAGACACGAACAACCCCAGTGGGCAGTGTTGTAGTGAGCACTCTTTTCCACCAGCCTGGTCCTACAGCTGTGTCAGCCTCAGATGAACACACAGACACTACATTAATTATGAAACTGTTGGCCGGTGACTTGGGCTTCTTGTTGACTACCTCTATCTTAATTATTACTCATTTCTATTAATCTATGTATTTCCATGTGGTCTTATCTTACTGGAGAAGGGTCCGGACTTCTTAACCCTTTGCAGTCTCACATAGCGTCTGCCTCTAACTGCGTTTCCCAGAATTCTCCTCATCTCCTAGACCTGCCTATCTTGCTGCCCTATTGGCCAACAGTGTTTTAATCATCAACCAATAAGAGAAACATACAGAACAGCATCTCCCATCACATTGTCAACCATTTTATTTGATCACACACTTTCAAATGAGACCTTAAGACTAGGAGATACATACATTCTTGGGGCCTCTTTTTCCTCTTCTCTCCCCTTGCCTCCCTCTTCTCCTTTGCCTCTCTCTCCACCTCTCTCATTCATATAGTCCAGCCTAACTCATGATCCTCCCATCTCAGCCTTCTGAATGCTGGTGTTAAAGGTTTGCCTGACCATACTTAAGTATCCTTGTGACATTTTTTACAATGTATTTTATCTGCGTAAAACTACCTTATTCATTTTTTTTGGTTAGTATTTACATACAATTGTTTTTTCTATCCTTTTAATGGTAACAAAAGAAAACCTAGTCAGGCATTTTAGGGCAGGGGACCTCAAAACCAAGCAGTTCTTCTCCTTGTCCTGGAAGAAGCTGGAAATATCTTTGGTTCTGTTGGCAGATCTATCTTGGCCAGAGACCAGAAATGCCAAACAATGTTGAAGGGCACTAGCTCCTGTTCTGGTTTCATGTTTCATCTTTCTTTCCCTCTCCATCACAGTTCAGTGAGCAGATACCTTGAAGGTGTGTGTGAGTAGATGCCTCACTGGCCCCTGAACCTGTGTGTGAGCAAACACTACACTGATCCTTGAAGGTATGTCCACAGCTCTACCCCAGTCACTAGGATGCAATGCACATGAACACTTGGTAGGTTGGTCAACTAGAGTGACCATCTACCTCTTGATGATTCTAGTCAGGAAGGCCTCGTTAGCCCCTTGACAAAGCTCCTGAGTGGCAACCCTTTGAGAGCTCTGCTTGGTTTTAAACTATTGTCTACAGTAAAACCCTTTTCTGAAACTTATTCAGGTTTGGGAGGTGAAAGACCAGGAAACCACTATTGCTCAGTGGCTATTGGTTGTTCTAGCCCTTAGCCCCTAATTATGTTCACCTGAGTCAAGAAAGCCTTCACTGTACTCAATGACACTTCCCACACCCATTTCACTTTCACTGTGTGTGTGTGTGTGTGTGTGTGTGTGTGTGTGTGTGTGTGTTTTAATGCCCGGCCTGGGGTTTTGTGTGCTTTGTTTCCTTTTTTTTTCTAACCACCACACATTTTAAGGCGATTATTAGTAATAAGAGCCATTCATTCTTTTCTGACTCTTGTATTGTCCTTTGGCTTTTTCTTCTTTGTTGTCTTACTTTGTGATTTAATTTTTTTTCTTTTTGAAGTGACAGTTTTTTTCCTTTGTATTTTTTTCCTTTGTATGTACCCCCCAAGTTTTCCTATTGTATCACAAGATTATATACTTAAAACATTATTATGTATATACACACACTTATATCTTATGCGTTCCTCTCCATTTCTAAAATACTTGTAACAATTTTAAGTAAATACAAATTTCAACTGTTCAGTCATTCTTGTGACATAAAAATGTACACTTTTTAATAATGTGTCTAAAATATTGTATCTATAGTTATTTTTAATACTTTTATTGGGTAGCTAGACACCAGCAGATTTTTGAAGGTCATTGAAGATGGATTTCTCCATCTTCATCAGCCAAGAATGGAAGCTGGAGGATTCTGCTTGCTACTGGGCTTGGCAGTCCTCTATCAGCTGCCACTGCTGGTCCTATATTACCTGTCATTGCTACTAAAGCAAATTAGGAGACACAGATTAGAAAAGGGGGAATGTTTACATAAGTGCTTGGGAGATGGAACAGAGACTATCTCAAAGCTAAGTAGTCACTGTTTTCTGAAGGGAAAGGGTCTCGAAGTTTCATGGGGAGATGAGTGGAAGATGTCCATGCTGGGCAGAGCCCCTCGTTCATCCACAGGCTATTGTCCAAATCTGTCCTGCAGAGGCTTGCCCTGCAGGCTTGCTCACATCAGGCCAACTCCTTATCTTCACATTGGCACTCTAATTTTTCGGGTAGAAAGTAGTAGGTGAAGGAAGTGGAAACCATCATGATTTCCCCTCCTTAGAAGTTCAAATACAGGGAGAAGGATGGGAGGAGAGGAGGGAGGGGAACAGTGGTCCAGATGTAAAACAAACGAAATAAATTTAACTAATAAAAAGTTCAGATACAATGTGCAAAGAGGGATAAAGCATTACAACTGCCCCTGAAAATCGGAGTGAAAGCATAGCCATAGATGAGCCAAGGAGCAAGAAGGCGGAAGCCACAGGGTTTTGTTGAGTTCAGCCAAGGGAAGGCTTTCTCCTCCTGGTAAAGCAAAACCTTTTCTTTTTTACATTTTAGATTCATTTTGATTTTTGCTGCAATTCTTTCTAATCTGCTAATTTGTTGCATATTACTCATCAAAAGAATGGGATCTGAGTCATGTCTCCAGCCCCGGGTAGAGACATGGTGTTCTGAACCGGCTGGAAGGTCAAGAGTTTACTATCTAGCAGACAGCCCTACATACCATTATTTCTCCTTTAAGAGTCAATCCAAATGGGGTTGTCAGTCACCGAGCATAAAACGCCTCTCAGGAAAGATGTCCGTTCCAAGACTAGAAAATAATACAAAGTCTATGTAAACATGTAGATCCCTCTGGCCACCGCCCACTCAGTCCTCTTCATCTTGTAGTTAAACCCCAGCTAGCTACTGCACTATGCTGCATGTCTCAAGGGAGTTCTTTCGAGGGAGAACACCCGGAAGGGAAGTGACGGGGAGGTTGGAGTAACACCCTGCTAAGGGTTAGGACATTCTGAATTTGTGTATACTCTGATTTTGGCCGGCGGTTTTGCATCTTTATGTGTTTTTTTATGTTGAGAATTAACATCCCATTGCTTCCACTGCTTGTTCTAAGCCAATCTACTGAGGAATTCTTTCTTCTATTCACTTGGGGAAAGTCTTTGCTGTGACGTGTTCTTGATTGGTGGACATCCCCTCCTTTCAACACTTGGCGTTTATCATCTAACTCTGCTGACCTAAAAGATTTATGGTGAGAAATCTGCTTGTCATAGTAGGGGCTTTCTCTTACCTACAATGAGCATTTTTTTTTTGTGGCTGCCTTCAAAGTCCCTCATCACTGATTTCTAACAATATGTTTATATCGTGTCTCCATGGAAACTTTAGTCCAGTGTGTTTGGAGCACACTGGGCGTTGCGTGTGTTCATCCCCTCCACAGGCTTTGTTTTTCCTTCTCTAAGGGAGCTTTCTACCTTTCTTTTTTCCAACTCTCTCGAAATCGGCCAATTGCTTCACTTTGGGGGTTCTGAGTCTCAGCAATGAAGTCATTTAAAAATGAGCTCGCAAGGAAGCTCAAGGACAACTTTACTAGAGTTTCAGAGAAAGAACAACAGGAGAGGCAGGCTGTAGGGCTTGGCAGCTGCCAGGAGAGAACTGGAGAAGAGAAAGGCCATGCAATTTGCAATGGCGGTCTACAGACCAGCCATATGACAAAAAGGCTTCCAAGGAAACACGAGAAAGTCCAGAAGAGCATGGAAAGCAGACAATAATCCCTTCCATCTCCTTTTGGGCAACATATTGGAACTTAGAACAAAGCCCAGGTACTAGGGCTGTATGCTTTCTCCCAATCTGACAAATTGAGGTTTGGGTTCCTGTTTATTTATCATAGAATGATGTCCTTGGATATTTAAAGTTTTGGATCATTTCTCAACTGCACAGAGTTACTGTGGCTATTGGTGGTACCCATGTATAGTACAGACAGACAGTGGGTAAGGGATGCATAGTTTTAGGGTTACCTGGCTAGTTGGAGGGGTTCTATAGATAAGGCATCTATGGACTTTTAGGGAAGGCTCTTAGTGAGGTCTATAAGCCTGTTGATAGGATCAGGATTGGCTGTTGAGATCACCATAGTATTTGCTATAATCCTGTGTTTGCTGTACCCTCATTGCCTGGGTGGGGAAAACAAATAATAGAATCCCAAAAACAAATATTTTTGATATTGAACAAACAAACAACAAGACAAAAGTAACTTGGAAGTTAATTTATTTTCATAGAATAGTGTACCAGGACTCAGTTTCAGTTAGTTTTTATTCTAACATAGGTGGTGACTGAGCCTTTTCCCCATTGGCTGGGGTCTGACCTTACAGTCTTTCCATTGGCTGGTCTGAAAAGTATTGGCACAAAGGAAACGAAGGAAGGGGGAATGGAGGCAGCTGCTCTAAGCCATCACATTCTTACAATGTACGGGATCTTCTCATAAACAGTTTTACCAGATGGGGGGAATTTATGAATATTGACCCTTGGCAGGCCAGCTCCCTTTGATGGAAAAAGAAAACTTTCTTACAAGGGTGTGATCAAAGTGGGTCTCTTACATAGTGCTCTATAAAGTCACACGCCTGTAACCCTCCCAACCTGCCCTCACTTCCAGTGGAATGGAACCTGTGGTCCAGATCTGCAACCGGTAACGGTGGCAGTGGAGGAGGTCTTAGTTCCCAAGGTAACTTACAGACACCTATTTAAATCGATGATCGTTTCATGACAAGTGTCTTGATTTCTTGTATGCTCTTTACATCAACTTCTAAAACGGTAGCTACATTACCTTTTTTTTTTTTCTAGACAGGGTTTCTCTGTGTAGGTTTGTAGACCAGGATGGCCTTGAACTCACAAAGATCTGCCTGTCTCTGCCTCCCAAGTTCTGGGATTAAAGGTATGTACCACCACTGCCCAGCTCACCACTTTTTTCAAGAAATGACCTGTCAGGTTTTTTCATATAGATCCTTTGTAATTCTTGGTGCCTAAGCAAATTTTATCCTTCATGCTTTCAAATTATTGATTTTTTTCATTTCCAGCATTTCCTCCAAATTTACCACTCAGGACTTGGTATTCTCCTTTGAAGCAGGGATAGTCATTCCTCCTTTCTGTCCTTATTTTAGACAGAATCTCACTATGTAGCCCTGACTGGCCCTGGAATTTTCTGTATAAACCAGGGTGGCCTTGGACTCAGAGCTCTGCCTGCCTCTGCCCTCCATATGCTGTAATTAGAGATGAGTGTGTGTGTGACCATGCTTGAATCTCCTTCCTTCCTTATCGCCAGCTCTCCATCATTCATTATCTCTGTTGTCAGTAATGAATTTACGAATTCTTATTTTTCCCCAGTAGTGGGTTCATACTTCACTGTTACATGATCATTTTTTTCTATTCTATTTGTCTAGGTTTAATCAGTAGTGGCCCCTTCCAGTGACATTTCCATATATCCTTTTTTATTTTTTTTTCTCACTATGTAGCTTTGACTTTCCTGGGATGTGCCGTGTAGACCAGGCTGGTCTTGAATTTACGAAGATCCACTTGCCTCTGTCTCCTGAGTACTACTGTTAAAGATGTGCGCTATTAATTCAGGCTGATTTTTTGTTTGTTTGTTTTAAACTTTTTTTCTCCTTGTGTTATTTATTTTTGTCTCATTTGTACATGTATGCAGACACATGTACATACATGTGAAACATAGGTTATGTTTCTATCTACTGTTGTCATTGATTAGTTCTCAACTGACTTAGACCTTGCTGGCAGGGTCCTGGGACTGTAGGTATGACTGTGTCCATCTGACATTCACATGGACTCTGGGAATCTGAACTCCAATCCCACATTTGCCAAGAAAGTACATTAACCACTGACTTATCTTTCAAACTCTATTCTTTAATTTTAATATGAAGCAAACACAAGCCACTACAGGAGAGTCTCTGTTTTCCTGCACTGCTAGCCTGGACAGCATTTGCTGCTAAAGCAATTGCCAACATCAATATCATCAACAACCTTTCAACAACAACAAAAATAGAAACATTTTCATAATTCTACTTAGAATCATGTTGTTTTTGCTCTTTTTTATCACCATAATCATCACCATTATTTTCATGTAGGAAAGTAAAGCTTTGTTATATTACATCTTGATTTCTTGCTTAATTTTTATCTCTTAAAGCATTTGGTTGAGATGTTCAAGCAAGCAACCAAAACAAACCAAAAATGCTTCTTTTAGGTGGGGTAGAATGTAACTTTGGCATTTCCATACAAACATATCATTATATATTTGTTCCTACTCATCTTTTCTCATTGTCTTATATTTTACAACCCTTCTGATGGTTCCTTTCTTTCCTCTCAATTTATTCCCACATCTCCTTACTCTTACGTTAAGTGAACCTCCATCCAGTGACAGAAGGAAGCAGAGGCAGACACCCACAGCTAAACACTGAACTGAACTCCTGGAACCCAGTGACAGAGAGGGAGGAATGATGAGCAAAGGGTCAAGACTGGGCTGGTGAAACCCAGAGAAACAGTTGACCGGAACAAGGGGGAGATCTTGGACCCCAGACTGATGGCTGAGAGGCCAGCATAGGACTGATCCAGACCCCCTGAATGTGGGTGTCAATGAGGAGACTCAGGCAATCTATGGGGTTTTTGGTTAGTAGATCAGTATTTATCCCTGGCACACAAATGGACTTTGGGGACCCATCCCACAATGAGGGATGCTTTCTCAGTCTGAACACTTTGGGGAGGGCCCGGGTCCTCCCAGGAATGAAATGACAAACTCTAGGGATCACCCATGGAGGGCCTTACGCTCCCTAGGGAATGGAGTGGGAATTGGGTGGGGGGCTGGGGGAGCCTGGTAGGGGGGAGTGGGTGTGGAGGGGAGGGAGAGAGAGCTGGTACTGACATGGGAAGCAAGTTTGTTTTAAACTTAATGGCAAATTGAGGGTTTTTTAAAGCTCATTTCATATTCATCATAACTCAGTTATTTTGTGGAGAAGACCCAGCTAATTTCAGGGAGAGACACTGTTATAGACTTATGTTACCCAGAAATCCATTACTAGAACAAAGAACCCTGAGGCAAACAATTTATAAAGAGAAAGGGATTACTTGGGCTCACAGTTTTGAGAGCCCTGTGAGATGGTAAGGGCAATGTAACAGCAGAACTGCTTACCCCATGGTGAAGACAGGGAAAGGCAGGAAGAGTCCAGCACCCTGCATCAACTAATCACTGCCTCCCTATAGTGCCGAGCTGGGAAAGAAGCTTTGAACACAACATGTGGACTTTGGGAGGGACACTCAGATCCTAACTATAGCATTTCCCCCAGCCCACAAAAGTTTTCATTCATCTCTGTGTGTTCAGTCTTTACCCAAGAATCTCCAAAATCTTAACTGGTCCAGCACTGCTCAAAAGTTCAAGTCAAAATTCTCAACTTTGAATTGTAAAACCCCAAAAAAGAAGCTATGCATCTCCAAAATACAGTGGCATGGGATAAACATCTCCATTTTAAAAGAAATGGCAAAGTGGCATCAGCTCAAAGCCAGACCAAACCCCAGCAGTGAAAACATTGAGTCCAAAATCTCCATGTCTGGCATTTGGGCAACACTCTGGCGGGATGTAGGACCCTAAGGACTTGAGCAGCTTCTCCCTGATGGACTTATTTGCTGCAGCATTTGCTCATAGTCACTCTCCTGGGCTGACTGGATTCTCTGAGGCTTCTCTCAGGAGGACTTGCACATTTTTGTTTTCATGAGGTCTCTGGTATAGTTTTAGCTTCCTCACAGCTTCATGCATCACCGGTGAGAAGATGCTCCAAGGGACTCTTCCCCTGCAACAGACTGCCTGGTCGGAGGGACCTTCCTAGGAATCCTGGTGCAAGCACTGATTATCATGTAACAGGTTTCACACTCTTCAAAATCAACAGCATGTGGATGATGCCAAGGTCTGTAAGTAAAACAGCGCATGCCTTCAGAGGCGCCATATCCTTGGCAGCCAGAAGTTCCAAGGAATGTATTCCTTAGGTGCTTTTGGAAGCACATGGTGCTCAGGGATCTCTTAAAAAATTTTTTTAAAAGTTTGAAATTGTTGGGGGGGGTGGAATCCTGGAATGGCTGTGACTTTCCAGTTTTTTTTAATTGTGGACCTCTTTCTAGTTGTGCTATTCTTCTCTGGTCAAATGACCTTGATGTTCATTCTCAGGTCAAAATGAAGGTTTTCTACATCACTCAGCTCTTTCTTTATGCTTCCATTTCTCACTGTAAGTTGAAGAGCCGCCAGTAGTATCCAGGCTGCTCTCTGCACACTCAGCTGCCTGGAAACCTCACCACACAGATAAACTAGTTCATCAGCTTTTAACTGGTCTCTTGGTGTAAACTGGATAGCCTCTACCCAGTTCCCCAGTTTTGATTTCCATCATAAACCTTGTCAGCAGGATCCTTACTATGCATATTTATGCAGGCATTCTGCTCCTTGGTCTCCCAGCAGTCACCCGCTAGGTTCAGCCCACAGGATTCTAGTCTTGTCTCTGGTTTGGTTGTCTACACCTTTCCAAACTTCTAGTATAAACCAGCTGTAAAGGCCTTTCCATGTTGTTTCAAGTGTAGTTAGATAAACAATAATCGCTTAAAGGATTTTTGAAATTCTATTTATTGTGTGTGTCAGCATGTAGCTGAGGGTGCTGTGGTGGATATGTGGAGTACAACTTACAGGAGTCAGTTCTCTCCTTCTACCATGGGTCTCCAGGACTTAACTCAGGTTATACATTTTTAATTGTTGGGTTTTTTAATATAAAACTATTTTATGAAGTAAAATTTATCAATTTTTTACTGTGTTTACTGCTTGAATCATAATTTTAAAAACAATTAATTTAAAGCTAAGTCTATCCCTACTCAGGCTTCAGAGAAATTCATCAATGATTTCTTTTAAAAATTTGTATAACCACACCCTCCTTTTCTTGCCGTCAAGACCTCTCATCCTTTTGGTGTTTATTCTTGTGCATGGTGCAATCAAACTTATCCTAAGACCACTCAAAAGGCCACCTTTCCCTCCAAGTGTTGTGAATGGTGTCTCTATTGCACACTAATTTCTCTGTGTGATGGGTCTTTTGCTGAATTTCCCATTCTGTCAGACTGGCGCATCTCTCATGTTCCTGTGGTGAACTGTAACTAGAGCTTTGTGGTATGCTTGAGTATTTGGTAGTAGTGTGACGCCCTTGGTCTGTGTTATCCTTTCCTCTATGTATAGAAGTAGGATGTGGTTGCAAAGGGATCTGTCACAAAGAGACTTGCACCACCTTTCAGTGAAATCAGGCTTTTTGACTTGCTTTCAGAGTTTTGTTTTTAATGCTTTTCCTCAGGGAAGAGGAGTTGTGGCTTCCATGATGCACCAGGGGAGGAAAGATAGGAAAGGACCAAGGTGTCCTTGCTTCTGAGACACTTGCAACCTCCCTTGCTTCAAAGTACTACCATTGATGAGGCAAGTCCTTCTGTGTATATGGTTTTCTTATTGGTTAATGAATAACCAATCGACCATAGATTGATCGACCTATGGAAGTGACATAGCTGGGCAGAATCAGAATATAAGCAGGGACAAACAGGAAATCGCTCTCTTCTCTTCCCTGCAGAGATGCTGAGCCAGCCATCATCATGTAGCAGGCAAAAGAGTTTCAGGTCTGGTAAGCCAAGACCTCATGGAAAATACATGGATTAGTATACACGGGTTAATAATTAAACCAGAGCTAGCCAATAAGAAACCGTAGCCAACCACCAACTGCTTTATAATTAATGTAAGTTGTGTGTGTTCATTGGGGGTCGACGCAGCAGTAGACCCAGGCTGGTGGGAAGAGCTCACATTATATACCATACTCTGGGTTCTCCTTCTCTGAGCCAGATAGCACTGGTAATCTAGAAATTTTGATCCTAAAGAGACTCTTCATTTAAGATCCCTGTGTTGGCTTCCTCTATCCTCCTCTACCAGAAACATTTTCCCCAAGAGACTATTTTGCCTTTTCTTCTCTCTCCCTCATTACCCTTATTGCCACATCACTAGACAGCCTAGCAGTTTTGGCTGCTTCGATAAGGTCCAGATCCCGTTTCCTACCATCTGCCATGGATCTTCATCTGGAGAGCTTATTGGACCTTGTGTTAAATACAACTTAAAGTGAACTCATTTTCCCATGCATAGATTTATAAACAGAAAACCAAATCACATAAAAAATGCTTCATCAAAGTATGTTAAGAATTTTCTTTTGTTTTATACAACAATGGAAAACTAAAGAAGTATCTTATTTTCTGGTTTCTACAGATGCCAATTTTAAGATTTCTTTTGACGTTTCTTCTTTTTGCATTGTTTTACATGGAATGCCCTAGTCATAGTACAGGAGATCTGACTATAGGCCATTCTGTTTATCGTTAATTGTTAATTCTAATAATTCAGGTAACTTAGGACCTCAATGCCCCTTAAAAATTTACTTATTAATTTACCTATTTATTTTGAGACAGGGTTTTTCTATATAGCTCTGGCTATCCAGGAACTCACTATGTAGACCAGGATGGCCTTGAACTCACAGAGATCTACCTGCCTCTGTCTCATAAGTCCTGGGATTAAAGGCATAAATTTATTTCTAAAGACATACAAACAAAAATTTAAAGATACATTTGTATATATCATATATTATAACATTTAAAACCTGTATATTGCTGGTGGTATCAGAGCAGTAATTTTATTCATCTGCCCATCCATTCATTTAGCAGTTCTGGGGACCAAACCTAGGGTTTTGCATGTGTGAAACAGGTGCCCTAACCGCTTTTAAACTATTTTGTGTTTGCAGTAGGATACAACAAACGAGCAGCAAATATACTGACAGTAGATACCAGAAGGGAGAGGAACAATAAGAATGACAACAAGGACTAGAGAAGGGTAACTGTTACTGTGGAGAATGGCATCTACCTCTAGGTGGAGATATGCCCTTGTCTTCTTCCACAGGAGCTAACCAGTTGGGTTTGGGCAAGGATGTGGCTAAGAGACCACCTCTAGGAAGAGCTTTCACATTAAGATAATGTACTTTTCTTCCCCAGAATTCCTGTCCCCAACCTTTTTTTTCTTTGCTCATTCATATGCCTTCTCTGGTACTTTAGACTTCCTTATTCTGTCTTTAAAGCAGCCCTCTACCCCAGCTAACCCTACCCCTTCCAGCTGCTTGGCTGCCACTGACTACTTAACAGCGTGCCCCTTTCCTCCTCCTCTTCCAGGCAGCCTCAGAGATGGCTGCCCTAGGTTTTCTTTTTACACTCTAATGATACTATCCTTGGACTTCTGCTTGAGTTCCCTCTTAAGTTCTCTTATTAATGAGACTAAGAACTTCCAGGGGGGACCGTGATTTCCCTGGCATCAAAGGCACTGGGAACCGGTTACTAACTGCGTTTGTGTGTCTGTGAACTGTTTAATAAATGGGTCTTTTGATGTAACAATGAGAATCTACAAGCCCTTAGTCTTGAGGTCTACATCCTGCTCTCCACCAAAATGAACAGTGCTCCTTAGAGAAATGATGCTAGTTATGAGGAGGATGTATGTACCAGAGCATAATTAATAAAGTACTCAAAAATGGATGAAGAAATATTAAGGACACAGAAGTCAGTTTGAAGAGCACATAATGGCATGGCAGTAAGTAATATGAATCCATTGGTCTGTAATAATGAACATAAACATGTCAATGATAACAAAAGTCTAGTTGTACCAATTAGTAAATTAGAAATAATTGACAGAACCAGAAAATAACCACAGACCAAGGAAATGTGTCTCCATTGGAATAGGGTGCAATCATGAAGACCTGAGTTTGAGCCCCAACAGCTATAAAACAAATTTACTGGAAACTTGATGCATGCCCTTGGAAATGTCAACTTTCATGTTAGTAACGTCGTAACAGATCAAATTTAGCACCAGCAGTGCATGGACAATGACTTGTGTTTTCAGAAGTGAAGTTTTGAGGACAGACTTATTACAGAGAGAAAATCTTACCATAAATGTTGAACCCAAATCTCATCACAAGGTAACAAGTACAGAAACGTAATTTTTGAATTCTACAAAATGACCAGTTTGGATTCTTAAATAATGTCTAATGATATGAATGAAAAAAATAGGGAAAATGTTTTAGGCATAATTAAATTAAATTTAAAATTTTAAAAAGTCATTAACAGGGAGGGGAGGCAGGAGAGATGGATGTCTCATCAGTTAAGAGCACTTGCTACTCATGCAGAAGACTTGGGTTTGGCTCCCAGCACCCACATGGTGGCTAACATTCATCTGTAACTCCAGTTTCAGGGGATCTGCCACCCTCTTCTGGCCTCTGATGGCAATACATGCATCTGCTATATGTACATACATACATGAAGGCAGAACTCATACACACAAAATTAAAATCTTAAAAAAAAAAGCTGGACATAGTGGCACATGCCTTTAATTCCTGCACTTGGGAGACTTGGGAGGCAAAAGCAGGCAGATCACTGAGTTCAAGACCAGCCTGTCTAACTGAGTGATTCCCAGGGCAGCCAAAGCTACACAGAGAAATCCTTGTCTTGAAAAACAAAGCAAAGACAAGCAAACAAAAAGGTTCAACAGAAGTGTGAACTATTGGCTAGAGTACATTCTAAATTCTACTCTTAACAAACCACTAGGAAGAGCAACAGTGCAGCTGGGTGCTGTGGTGCATTCCTATAATCCCAGCACTTGGGAGACTGAAGCAGGAGCATGATTTTAAGGCCAACCTGGGCTACTTAGCAAGACCCTTTCTTGCTCCTCTACCATAGCCAAAGAACAATGTTAGGCAAAGTAACAACACTGAGTAAATACATTAATTTATGTTTATTGTAACACTGTTATTATAATGTTGAGACTAACATTTTTTTTTTCCTGGAAAGACACATGAAACTCATTTCACTTAGCTGTCCATCATCAAGTGTTCCATCATTTTATGAAAAATCTTGGAGAAGGTTCTGGTAAAAAATAAAAATATCTGTGACTTTTAGATTAAGAGAACATATGCTATTATAATACACTGTTACCAAATAACATTATTAATGGACTTGGTTTTCAAATGATCATTGCTTTTGTGCCCTCTTAACTGAATTGATTGGATAAGACATGCCTAGGAGATCTGAATATACCTCTGAGGGCCTATCCAAAGATGTTAGTTCCTGAAGGCGCTACTGTAACGAACAGATAATCCCTTGATGGATTCATAATATGATGGCATTACTGGGAGGTGGTGAAAGGCAGGAGGCGGAGCCTAGCCTTGCTGGTTCTCTTTGCTTTTGGTTGCTATGATTTGGAGTGTTTGCTCTGCTCTGCTGTTTGCATCATGATTAACATCCACAGTTTCTTTCTAAAACCACAAGCCAAAATAAATCCTTTCTCCCTTAAGTGGGTTCTGGCATCTGGTCAGAGAAAAAGGAGTAATTAATACAACATGCTTTCTGCACTAATGGAATCTCTTGGGTTCATTCTTGTTAAATACCACCGGGTGAAGACACCCAAACTTCCTTCCCAGAGCCGTCCCAAATCCCAGCATTCCCTTTCCTCAGCTCAGATCCGCTACTCTGCTACTCTAACTAGAGTTGAAGGAACAATGGAAACAGTTTCCATTATAGGTGATTAATTAAACTACAAGCCAGAATCTAACTTTTTTTACAGCTTTGTGACTTAAACTTATTTATAATTGAAATTTATCTCCAAAGAGATCTATTATATGATCTTTTTCAGTGTTTAAGACTTTTTGAGAGATTATTTTTAAAATTATTTAGGATAAAACACAATTATATTTTTAACAAATTGACACTTACATTTTAAAAAATCATTTCATAAGTACCTTAGCATTCAGTATAATTTTTAGATGAGTGTTAACAATATTTTGAGTGATTATTTAAGCAATGCAATGTGCACTGAGCTAGCCAGTGGGTAAACCTGTTACGGATATTATTTGTAGTCTAGCTAAAGAGTTTCTAGCTAATTTATTACAATTTAAGTGCGAGACACTTTTTTAAAAGGAAAGATGATTCAATGATTAAGAGTACTGACTGCTCTTCCATAGGACCTGGGTTCAAATCCCAGCACCACAGTTACTGTCTGTAACTCAAAGATCTGACACTTTCACACAGACATCCATACAGGCAAAACAACAAGCCACATAAAAATATAAACAAAAAATAATAATAACAAAAATCTAAATGGTAAATAAATTTTTACTGTCTGGAAATTAAGTATGTGGTAGAACAATATCAATTGAAAACATAATATATAAGTGAAAAAAGGGGTTAGTATCTAATGCAATTTTCTTATTTTTCAAATGTAAATAGTATTACAATTTTGTTTTATATAAGCAAAAAAGGAGAAATGCATATAAGGGCATAAATAACCAGAAACAGCCCCTAGCTGTGTAACAATTAGAGTATATGTCACATCCACATTCTTCTGTATAATTTTTGTATAGCATGTCATTCTAACACTTCTAAATCATAGCACATTCAAAGAAATAATTAACAATACAAAGGAAGCAGATGCACGAAGCACCAAATGCTCCTGTCAGTTCTGGAAGATCAACTTCATAGGGTTGAAGAAGTCAGGCATGTACTCTTAGAGACAGTCCCCCAATCCCTTGCATCGTACACAGGAAGTACAACCATTAGTTTATTAATGATGAGTAAATATCCTAGTCATTTAATCTTTACCTTCTCCATTTTAGAAACATGCAGAAAAAAATTAACTTTATTAGCATCACAAAATTGGTATTTGAATGCTACTACTTGGTTTGGATTTGGGTTCAAAATTAAATAAGGATTCCATTGACTAGTCAGGTGTTACTCTTAGAAGTCTGTCTTTTATGTTACTTGCTCTTTTTTCCTTGCCACTTTAATATTTTTTTCTTTTCTGTATGTTTAGTGTTTTGGGGTATTATGTGTTATGGGGAATTTCTATTCTGGTCCAGTCTATTTGGTGTTCCGTATGCTTCTTATACCTTGATAGGCACCTCTTCAAGCTAGGGAAATTTTCTTCTATGATTTTGTAGAAAATATTTTGTGCCATTTACCTGGGTTGTTTCTTCTCTTTCTATTCCTATTACTCATAGATTTGGTCTTTTTATAGTGTCCTAGATTTGCTGGATGTTTTGTGCCTGGGTTTTTTTAGATTTAACATTCTCTTTGACCAAGGTACTTCTTTCTTACTTTCAGTGCCCAACCAAGTTCACTGTTACTGTGTTCATCATAGTCAAATACTGGAAACAGCCTAGATGTCCTCAATAGGTGAATGGGTAAATTAAATGTGGTAATTTACATAATGGATTATTCCTCAGTTATTTAAAAAATGAAATAATGAAATTTGAAGGGAAATGGGTGGAAAAAATCATCCCAAGTGAGGTGACTCAGAAAGACAAATATGGTATGTACTCACTTAAATGTGGATGCTAGTTGTTATGTGTTTGATAAGCAAACTACGATATAACCACAGTGGTTCGGTACAGAGTAAAGGACTAAGAGTGAGGAAAATTCTCCCTAGGAAGGTAAAATAGAATAGATAGTTATGGATGAATGAGGTAGGCACTGGAAGGGAGAATCAAATAAGAAAGGAGAATCAAGAGGGGGCAATACAGGGAGAAATAGCTAAAATTATGTGTCATGAGGGATCAAATGGAAATCTGTTACAGTAGAAGCATCCTAAAATATATACATATATGAAGGCAATCTAAATGAAATTGCCTTCTCACTAGACCATATTCTTGGTTTCTTTTCTCTTAGCAATGTTGTTAAGGTTTTTTTTTTGTTTGTTTCTTCACTTTTTTTTATTTTTACTTTTTGTGGTAATCAGAGGGCCAAGGAATGCCACAAAGTCATACCATGCAATGGACCTCATACAAGACTCTGACTGGGGGTAGGGGTGGAGTACTCCAAAAGGCTGCCCCTGAATGAAGATGCAAAAGAAAGAGAACACCATGAAGGCTTGGGCTTTCTATAGGGTGTAGCAGACATGCATTGGGAGAATGTGAGACTTGTGACAGTGGAAACGTTTGCATTTGGCAGCTGGGGAAGACATGGCACTGGGCCACTGAAGGTGGGCTAGGGGAGCATTTGGTTCTGGGATGTGGGTGGTTCTCTGTTTTCCAACACCCCCCATTCATTATAAAAGGTGAGGAAATAAGAGAGGGTGACTGGTGAGGCAGGAATGGGGCCCCCAGCTCTTTAGACTGCTTCCTGTTGTCTGGGACGTCGACATCTTCTGGGCAATGATGGTCCTCACTGTCAGGACATATTCTTTAGTCATGAGTCTGCAGCTCTGTGGCTAGGAGTTGGTAGCCTGGTAATAATAACTGATTGTTTGATTAGAGAATTTTTGAATTTATCATTGGAGAAATAGAGAAGTGATAAAGAAGACTGTAATTAGTAAAGGCAGAAAACGTGAAGGGGGGGGTCAGGAAGGGTAGTATCCAACTCCATATGGGGCTTTCAATGGCTCAGGGGCTGGAGGCATCGAGTTGTTCCTTACATTTTTTTGGAGGTCTTTTTGAAGTTGTTGGATTTTTCTTTTTACTATACCTGATTGACTAACACAGCAGCAGCATTCTTCTTGGAGAGAGGGGCCTTCTCTATGTTTCATCCCAACTTGTGGAAAAAGAAATACTAACACGCAAACTCCTGACCAACTGGCAGGCTGGTGATAGATTTTGGTACCACAAAAAATTGAGGTGCTGTGGATGGTAGGATATTGGGGCTGAGGAGAGGTGGTAAGGTTAGGGTTTTAGTGCAGTCTAAGAAATGTAAAATGTGTCCCGAACGCCTTAAAGCAGTTTGCCATGGCAAAGAAATGTGATCTCTCTCCTATCTCCTGGGGTTGAGTAATCAGGATAGATTTTCTTTGGATTTGAATTGTGCTTATGAGGTGCCAAGGGTTAAAGAAGTGGTAGAATTTACCAGTAGACCTGTTTTCCACCTGGGATCCCATGAGTCCCTGATGTAGAGGTAATAGGTCCCATCTTGTCGGCCAAGGATGCACATGTGGCAAATGGCACTGGCAGGGCCAGTATGGGCAGGGCCAGTGTGGGCAGGGCCAGTGTGGGCAGGGCCAGTGTGGGCAGGTCCAGTATGGGCAGGCCCCATGTCTGGCCATTCTTTACAATAGTCCCTGTCTGGTCATAGAGGAAGTGGGTGAAAAGGTCATATGCAGATTGAAGGAGGGGTGCACACAGGAGTGATAGGATTTTAATTGGTTCCTGAGAGCCTGAATGGAACAATTTCCTAAGCCTACTAAGAAGGACTGCTTGCTAGAAATGGGGGTTTTGTAACCCTCAATCTCCATATGTAAGAGTTGCCCTGGAAAGAAGCAGATAAGAGGGAAAGACACCTATGTGCATTCAGATTTTATTTTGGACCACCAGCTCACAAATAATGACACAGAGGTTTAGTATTATGAACACTCTGCCTTAGCTTAGGTTTGTTCCACTAGCTAGTATAACTTAAATTAACTCAATTATTTTAAACCATGTTCTGTCATGTGACTCATTACCTCATTTCTCTGTACTGCCCATGTAGCTTCTTCCATGACTCCTGGTGTCTCCTCTACACCTTGGATTATCTCTTCTTTCCTCTCTCTCTGAAAGGAAGTCCTGCCTATACCTCCTGCCTAGCAATTGGCTGGTCAGCTCTTTATTAAACCAATCACAGCAATATTTCTTTACACAGTGTACAAACATACCACAAACCTATTCAGCAGGGTGGAGCATGGCTGCCAGGGTGAGCTCATTCTTCTGGAACTGGGGACAAGGCGGTTGACCTTGGTGTCCTCTGAAACTTAAGGGAGCAGGGTCCTGTTGGGGTTGAAATGTAGGAAGGGAAGTTATCTTGCGGTGGAGGAGTAAAACAGGGCTTGAGGTGGGATAGTAAATCCATTGAGGGAGAGTCTCAAGCTTAGTGGCTGTGGGGGTTACAAGAACTACCTTGAAGGGGCACTGCCACTTAAGGGTAAGGGGTGAGGGATATTGGTCTGGAGGAGAGAGAAGGGCCTGATCCCCAATGTTGCTTGGGGACGGACAGGGGTTGGTACATGGTCAGGGTAGGGAGTGGTCAGTAGAGTTCTATGGGAGGAGTGGAGAGGACAGTCTAAGGAGGTGAGTAGGTGGGTGATCATGAAGAGAAGATTTGGGTTATATACAGGGGTCAAAACTGGTCCATCTGTACATGAGTTCAAATGGGAGAGCCTGCAGACTGAGAAAGGCCAGAGGTAGAAGCTTTACCCTGTGAGAGCTTGACAAGGGTGTTTTCTAAAAACATACTTTTATTGATTATTTGGGAAGTTCACATAACACACACCTATCACCCTTGTATTCAAGTCTTCCCCCCACCAAAAGATGTATGTATGTATATTTATATGTACACACACACACACACACACGCACGCACACACACACACATAGAGAGAGTCCAATTTTTGTTGTCCATTCTCATTGGAGCATGGTCAAACTCCCAGTGTACTGCCCCTTAAAGAAAAGTGAGTCTTTCCTCATCTACACTCCCCAGTAGCCATCTATTGTGGAGAGCTCTTTCCAGATGGCAACGAGGCATAGGAGGATGTGAAAGGCAATATTTGGAGTGTCGTGTAAACATTTAGGGATTGTCTTTGTGCTAGCTGGAAGGCACGGATGAAGTCTATTAGTTCATCCTGTTGTTAGTGGTGTGGGCAGGGACTGCCCGTACCTCAACCATCTCACTATCTGACACTATGGCTTAGCCCACCTTTTGGACCCCCTTGTGTAAAAAGGAGCTGCCATCTGTGTACCAGGTGTAGATGACCTGAGGCAATGTGCCCTCCTGGATGTGACAGGGCAGTATTTCCTCTAAGGTTCCAATGCAAGAACGAGTCAGGGAGTGGTTTGTGTTTGGTCAGGGAAGAGCTGAGATGCTGAGGGGTGGGCATGATTGGAAAGTAAGTGTGGCATCTTCTACTAGTGCCACCTAGAAAGAGAGAACCCAGGAGAGTTTGTAAGCCTTTATATATTAACAGGGGGACAGGTTGTGGGAGAAGATAGTGGTAGGTGACCCAAGAGATTTTTGGATCCACAAATGAGGAGCTGCTAAATTGCCCATCCCGGGGCTGTAAAGTCTAATCTCTTTGACATGTGTGACATGGGTGTAAAAGGAGCTCCCAACTGGTGGCCTAGGACTCTAAGGGCATATCCTCTTTTTCTGTTACATAGAGGGAGAAGGTCTAGAAGGTACAGTGTGGGACCTGAAGGAGGGTCTGCTGGAACTTCTGAAATGGCTTGGTAATAGGTATAAGGGGTTCATATGAGGAGGCGAGGGCTGCCTCATATAGAGGGCAGGCAAGGAGGGAAGAGGGGATCCAGGAATCTAAGAAGCCAGCTATTCCTAGGAATGATATAATCCCTTTGGTAGAAGGGCCCTTGAGGGACAATACAAGGTAATTGTTTTGTGGTTTGGGTAGTGGTTAGCCCCAAGCTGGAACTTACATGGTAAGACTATAGCACCAGTTGGAAAAGAAATTTAGAAGAGCAGGGGTGTCAGTTTGGCTAATTTGTAGGGACAGACTACATATAAGAGGTGTTCTACATACTGTATAAGTTTAGATTTGGGAAGAAACAAGAGTAGATCAGAGGCAAACAAGTGTGGGAGGTCCGAGAACCACTGGGGTAGGACAGTCCAGGTGAGCTGGGTAGAGAGGTGGGTGTCAGGATTGGTCCAGGTGAAAGCAAAGATGGCTTGTGACTGAGTATCAAGGGGGACAGAGAAGAAGATGTCCTCGAGGGAATAGTGGATAGTGTAAAGGTAGAAGGAGACCACTGCAGAATTGAAGAGATCTTGAACCAGGTGGTAGGCCACGCTGGACTTTTTAACTGCAAGTATAGGGGTGCTAAAGGGAGATGACAGTGGTCAAATAGATTTTTCTTAGGAGATAGGATTGGTCCCCTGAGACTGGAGTGAGAGTGCGTGCTGAGCTTGGGTGTACTGAGTAGGGTCTTGTAATTGTATGGCAACAGGCGAATGGTGTTTAGCAACGGAGGGTTTTGGGTATCTCAGACTTGGGGCATTCACCTAGGAGACTGGCAAAGGAAATGAGATGTAGCAATCAGTAGTTTGGGTGGCTAGGAGGAGGAAAGTGGCTACTGATGAGCTTGGGATCATGCAAATGGGGAGAACAAAGGAAACAGAGACTTGAACTAGCTAGAAGATCCTTTCCTAGTAAGGGGATGGGACAGGTTGGCACCACCAAGAAAGAATGAGTGAAATGGACACCCCTGAAGATGCAGTTGAGTGATGGGGTCTGGTGAGGTTGCAAGACTGTCCCCCTACCCTGACAAGAGGGCAATGAGAGGTAGGTCCCCAAAACTCCATCAGGAACAAGTAAATAGCTCCAGCATCCAGGAGGAAGGAGATGGACCTTTTGGATACCATAATGACTACCCAGAGCTCCCTGTCAGAGATGACAGTGGCTGTGCCAAGGGAACCTGGGGCCCCTTCAGTCTTCAGGTCTAAGATGTTGCCTGGATGGCTATTTGGGTCTGATATCCCCACACCCTGAGGCACACAGGGGGCAGTCAACAGATCAATGTCCCTCTTCAAGACACTTTGGACATGGCTGGGAGGTCTGTAGGGATTAGGCAGGCCTGGGCCTACTGAACCTCCTAACCACATTTGCAAAAGGGACCCAGTGGTCCTCAAGCCTTAGGAGGCAAAGGAGCCTGGGTAGTTGCCAAAGGTGGTCTTGGCCAGCATTTGGTATTTCTGTTTATGGGCTTTTTCATATCTCCCATGGTACACTTTAAAGGCCAGCACAATGACTTCTTTCTGCCTGTGGAGTTAGCGGTCCTCTCTCCAGATGCTTAAGCTTGGCCCTATTGTTGGGAAACTCTGGGAAAAGAAATAGGTCATGAGTTGTTTACCCTCTGGGTTTTCAGGGTCTAGAGTGGTATACTGATAAAGGGCCTTTGTAAGGCATTCTAGGAAGTGAGACAGGTTTTCCTGTTTGTCCTGGATGACCTCTTAGAGTTTCTCATAGTTTACTGGTTTGAGGGCAGCCTTATGGAGACTGGACAGGAGGCAAGTTGTAAACTGATCTTTAGCTAGAGTGCCTCCTAGAGTATTGTAGTTCCATTGGGGACCCTGGTGAGGGATGCCTCAATCCCAGCTGGTTGTGCTATGTTAATTTAGTGGAATTCATCTGCATATGCTTTAAGCCTGTTCCCAAACTCGCCAGTGTTCTTTGGGAAGTAGATTGTTAGTTAGAATCACATATATATAGGGGCTGGAGAGATGGCTCAGAGGTTAAGAGTACTGACTGCTCTTCCAGGGGTCCTGAGTTCAGTTCCCAGCAACCACATGGTGGCTCAGAGCCATCTACAATTCAACCTGGTGCCCTCTTCTGGCATGTAGGCAGAACAGTATATATGCAATAAATGAATAACCCTTTAAAAAAATGACAAAGCAACCCACAAAAAAAAAAAAAGAATCACATATATATAATTGACATGGAAGGTGAGACTATAGGATTGAGTGATATACTGAAATTCTTTAATGAAATGAGAGGAATTAGAGGAGTCCCCAGTTCTTTTTCTATTTGAAAGTTCACTTAATGAAAAGGGACATGTACCCTGAGCAGGCTGTCCACCCTGGCAGCCTGACACAAAGGGAGAATGGAAGTCAGGCTAGGGCTGGTTGGGAGAGAGAGTCCCACAGTGGAGTGGGTTCGAGTTACTGGGGGATGGAAAGCAGGCGCCATGATGGGATGGTTAGCGCATCCTGCTGCTGGAGAGGAAGAGGAGGAGACTGAAGGAGCTGGAGGAAGAGAAGGAGCTGTGGGTTGAGGCTGCTGGAGCCGGGGGAGGCTATTAGCAGGGTCAAGAGTTGGAACAATCATCTTGTTCAGACTTCATAGCTACAAGGAGCTGACTTGGGGTAACAGAAGAATAGCGGGAAAGCCTGGAGCAATGGTAAAAGAGAGCTTGCACATAGGGGTCTCTTTCTATTTCCCCAATCACTGACAGTAGTTATAGGAGTCCTGAATAGTACTGGGATCTAGGGGATCTAAGGGATACTGAGGCCAGATTTGACTGCAAAGACAGATAAGTTTAGAGGCCCTTACATCAGGCACTAGGGGGAGGGGTCAAATGTTCTCTGGGAGGCATCCCAAGAGGAGTCAGAAGGTATAGATGACATCATTCCCATGGCTGAGGAAGAGGGGAAGGTCCTATGCCTGTAGCCCAAGGCATCCCCAGGATTCAGGAGGGTGGCGGAGACACTGAACAAGGAAGACACAACCATTCAGTGAGTCACCACTGCGCTCAATGGGGATCAGGGCTAAAAGCCTGAGGAGACTGGTTGCCTGGTACTAGGGCTTTCAAGTGATGCCAAAATGCAAAAACCAAGTTCAAAAATTGAAGCCTCACCTAAAGGACATGGTCAGAGGTGGGGTAGGTGAAGAGGGCCAACTGTAACCTTAAAGACAGTGGCTGGGGATATCTCCACCCCCAAGAAAACCAGAGCAGTGCATGCTGGACACTCAAGGGCTACTCCCTTTGGATCCAGGGAAGTATCTGTACTGACCAAAGGAAAACTTACCAATTGCTGCTGTTGGATTGGGTGTCCAGCAATAGGTGAGCCAGAGGTGGGTCTGTGGAGGTGGACTGGAGATAAGGAATAGAGTCCCAGTGTAGCTCAGACCCCCAAAGGGAAGCAGAGGCACTAGGATATCCTATGAAGTCTTGGCACCAATTTTAAGGTTTTTTTTTTTTTTTTTGTGGTGAACAGAGGCCTAAGAAATGCCACAAAGTCATGCCTTGCAGTGGACCTCATGCCAGAGATTTAATGGGGTGGGAAGGCTGCCCCTGAATGAGGATGGGAGAAAGAGAATAGGCTGTGATGAAGGCTTGGGCTTCATGAGGGGTAAAAGACACACACATAGTGAGAATACATGGCTCATGGCGACAGAGAAAACGTGTTGCATTTGGTGGCTGGTGATGCCATGGCCACTGGTGCTAGGTCACTGAAGGTGAGCTGGGGAGCACATGGTTCGGGAAGGTGTGTGCGTGTGGTTTTGGTTTTCCAACAAATGTACCTTAGGCATTCCTTCTAAAAATTCATATAGATGTACTTGTTTTACTATAACATTTTACTTACTTGGTGTACTTAAGTGCTAGTAAAGGTCAAAGAGGAACCCTGCAGAAGTTGGTCCTCCCTTCCTCCAGGACCCCAAGGATCAAACTGAATTTAGGTCATCAGGTTTGACAGCAGATACTTTTACCTGCTGAACCATCTCTCCCTAGCCCAGACATATCTTGTTTTACAGAGAAAATCTGTTTATCTCTCTGTCCATCCCTTGGCTGTTTAATAGAGTATGTATTCACATGTTTTTAAATGAGTGTCAATATGCTCCCCAAAACAAAACTGTTATTCTCTCACTCACTTTGTTGAGCAATGTTTTACTTATATGAAATAATGAAGAAAACGTAAACTTACACACTGAAGAACATACAGTCTAAAGAGGTAATATTCTATTACTAAAGCGCATTTCTCTGTAGCTACTGTAAGTTACATGGTGCATAAGTTTGAAGCAAGCAGTTCCAGTGTCACTTTCAGTGTCTGGAAGCGCTGTTATACTGAGCCCATTATTTAATCCTTGGTAGGTCTTGATTTGTGTCTCTTCTTTGCAAGATGGGCAACATTAAATGCCTTTTCCTGATACAGTGATTGTGAGTGTTGGCAGCCATGGTATTTTTCTAAGAGCATGATGAGAGCATGGCTACATGGGTAATCATTTAAGCCACACAGTTGCAACTAACAAAACGAGTTTACTTACATTTTAAAAACATTAGTTTAAAAACACCAAAGGTCCCAAAATACTTGGCTTTATTCTGTTTGGAATATTCATTTCCTAAGAATAAAAGATGTCCACTGGAAGCACTCACAATCACCAGATGTCATCCGGCAGAACATGGTGTGGATATGTACATTTACTTTTCACAAGCACTGAGAAAATCCAAAGCTCCAATGGAAAAGGAGAACATTTGCTATAAGAGAATTAAGTTGAAGGTCATCAGGTTGTAGGATAATCATGCACTTTTCTACCCATGGCAAAGGAGTTTCCCAGACAGTTTAGTAATGATGGCTTGGAGTTTATACCAATTGATTTGGGAGTGGCTATGAAAAGCAACCAGAAAACACCTGTTTCCAGGCATCTGCTTTAATGGATACTAAGTGCTATGATTTCCTAGAGGGATGAACACCTCAAATCTCTCTATGTAAGAAATTGAAATGTGTTCAGTGTGAGACATCAGAAACACTTCCAATAGAAACTGCCAAGTATACCTGTGGTTTAAAGGTCACATTTATTAGGAGATTAAGAGGTGCATTATCCATGGGCTATAAATAGTGCACAGCTGACTTGATTCACAGTCAAGCAGAAATGAAGCCAGTGCCAACCTATTTTGTAGACACTCTTGTTCTTTTGTTCCAAGAAAAGTTTGCACCGTAAGACTTGGACTTGGGTTTTGGAACCTTCTTCTCTTCCACATCATAGCTCCATCCTAGAAGGAAACAAAACAAAACCAAAACAAACCCATAGGAATAGAATTAATAAGAATGCTTAAAAACAGCAAGCAGAGACTAACTTTTATAATTTCATGTTCACTTATCAATAGGAATAGATGTCAACACATGTGAAATATAAACATTTAGTCATTTGTTTACTCTCAGTCCTGTATGCAAACAATGCCTGAAGATGGGTTGCCATATATCAAAGTAAAAGTGTAATCTATGATTTAATTTCACCTTCTTAAGATTTCTTGCTTAGTTACCAACAGCTATGCATTATATAGAATTAGATTTCTACACATGGCTTAATAGGTAACCACTACGAAACACTCAATAATATAATTCGCCTCACTGCCATAAGATCTAGTATCTTTATGACAGTCTGGAACACATCTGATGTAAGAGATCCCCTCATCCCCCTGGAGAGATTATCAAATTCTGTCCCCTTACTATATAACTAAAGTAAAAACTGAATTTAAGTATTTCTTTAATGATTATGAGACTAGTTCAAATCATAGACTAACAACACCAATTTTGAGACCTGACTAAAAGCCAGCTGGATCTGAACATCTGGTGGGGCCTTGAGAGTTGTACTGAAACTCTCAATTTCAGGAGATTTTAAGGCAAACCTAACTGAGAGCCTTTGGTCAAAAATGTTCTTTTTGAGTTTGTGTCTGTCTTCTTTCCAAATGCCTTTGTGTGTGTTTTATAACTTTGGAAACTGAACTTTTTTGTAAGAGTATCTCTGTTTTGAGTCCCATTTAGTTCTCCCCAAAGAAGGGGAGAATCAAATCAACACTCCTTCTTGAACAAACTGTTACCCTTATGTTCCCTTAGGCTAAGCCACTCTTACAGCTTTTATTTGTCTTTATAAAATCCATTTTCCCAACATTCTTTTCTCTCAGGACTCTTTTTCGAATAACTCATCTTGAAGCCTATTTCATGATCATCACGTATAAAACATCCAAACTGCATATTATACAGTCAAAACAAGTGACTTCTTCGTACAAACTCTAAAGAATTCTGGTATTTCTTCATGGGAACACTACTTTAGTACAGTAATGAGAATTGATAAGGGCTACAGGTCCCTGGCAGGAATCCAATTATCAACTATGCCAGAAAACGTGACCTGTGAAGTTCAAAGTATCCGTCCTACTGCAATGGTCCCAGAAAGGAAAACAGTAGCACTGATACTTTGATCTTATAAACTACTTGATTCTCCACCATCCTATTGTTAGCATTTAATGTTTAAACAGAGTGTAATACCTATAAGGAAATTGCAACTCAGAAAGGCAAATTCAGCATTAGACTAGCTTCAACTCTGCCACAGTCTTCCTTCCTTCCCTCCCTCCTTCCTCCCTCCCTCCTTCCTCCCTCCCTCCCTCCCTTCCCTTTTCTGATTTTCTTTCTTTTTGTGGTGGATAAGTGCACACAATATAACTGGCAGTGAAAGGGCTTACAAGGGAAGCTCCATGGCTTCAGAATGGCCTTTCTCACTGTGTATCAGTTCCCTGAGATGTCTAGAGTTTGGAATATGGCAAATGTTTGAATGGCTGCCTTAATTTAGTTGTGTGACGTATGTGAGCTTATCACAATAAAATGGTTCAGAAAGGCATAAAAATACCTGTTTAATTCATGTGCTCAACATTACTCTCAGAGTAAATGTTTTGAGTACTTTCCTACTATTTATGAAGAAAGCACTACAGTTTAAGAAAAGCTGATCTCATAAAATAAAGTACATGATTATGTCTACTTCAAAACATGTATTAAAAGACATTAGAACAGTACATACTTGATAAGGTTGTCCTGAGGAATGGGTCTGACTGTGTGATGAGCTGGATAGGACTGGTTATTAAGTATTGATAGGTAAGTTAATGGAGTAGTCTGAGCAGAGCATAGTTGCAAACTTCTAAGGCACTTTACACATCAACCAGCAAATGCTTAAGTGTAAAACACAATTAAATGAAGCAGATAGAACAGGTATTTACTGAACATTTGCTATTCGTTTAAGTTACTGATCACTTATTATGTCAAGGGCTACCTTTAGAGACTGGAGATAAACAAAGGAATAGAACAAAGCAAAGCTTCCCAAGCTAATAGGGAAGAAAAATTCATAAATAAACATAATAATCAAGGTGCTGAAATAGATAGAACTAATGATTTTGAGATAGGCAATCCCTCCCTCCCTCCCTCCCTCCTTCCCTGAGAAAATAACATTAGACCAGGAGGAGGTCTGGGAGTGCACCAGGTAATCATCTCTGAGGAAGGGTTCAGGTAAAGAAAAAGTATCTACTTAAGCCTTGAGGCAAGAACACACTGGTGGACTGAAGTCTGTGTTTGAATCTGTAAGTTGCTTGGCTTATGGGCAGATGTGTGTGTGTGTGTTTATTTATTTATTTATTTATGTATACATATAATATAGTTATATATGCTGGGTGGTGGTGGTGTACACCTTTAATCTCAGTACTTGGGAGGCAAGGGCAAACAGATCTCTTTGAGGTCGAAGCCAGCCTGGTCTACAGAGAGAGTTCTAGTACATGAAAAAAACATGGAGAAACCCTGTCTAAAAAAAACAAAAAAAGGTTACATGTAATTGGTTTTGATTTATTTTTTATATCTAGAATAAATATATTTATTTATAAAAGAAAAAGAAAGCACATAGAAAATAGGTTGACTTTAAAGCCATACACTATCCACCTCATATGGAAAACTAAATTTCTTTAAATACAATTTGTAGGGCTGGAAAGATAGCTCAATAGTTAAGAGTACTGGTTGCTCTTCCAGAGGTCCTGAGTTTGATTCCTAGCAACTGCATGGTGATTTACAACCATCTACAGTGGGATCTGATACCCTTTTTCTGGGGGGAAAAAAGTGTACATGCAGATAGAGCATTCATATACATAAAATAAATACATTTTTAAATATGTACATATATATCTTGTAGCTACCATTTTTATTTTACCAACTTCCTTTCAACCTGACAGTAATTTTCTTTCATTAAAAACGTATTTTTACAAGACTTTTAAGAATTCCTGAAAATGAAGTCTATGTGCCTACAGTGCTCACTCCACCTTGCTCCAATTATGGAGGAAGAACCAGGAAGTTTTCTAATGTTGATTCTATGTCTTGCTATGACAGTCACTAGTTAGATTACTCAAGAATTCTATGATTTTTTTTTTTTTTTTTTTTTTTTTTTTGCCAAATGAGGGGTGAGAAACAAGCTTTATCACCACCTACTGCCTGCCAAGACAGACTTTCCAGTCCTGGAAGGAAATGAAGAAATGGGGACATAATGACAAATACTGTGAATTCTACTTGCTTACATCAGAACCTAGACACAGTTCTACTATTACCTGTTCTAGTCAGAGACTTTCAAAATGCCATCAGGGCCAGTGGCATGAGACAAGAGTAGAATCTGGTTTAGTTTCTCCTAAGAAAGTAAGCTAAACTATATTGTTATCAATGGTGATACAGTTCAGAAGAAACCTGTGGTCGGCATCTGATCTCTATGACTGCTCCACCAGTCACATGACTGTTATGACACGCAGGGACAACTGTCTCTCCTCATGTTTTTCTGTGGAAAACAGCTCTGTTCCTAAAGTTGAACACGTGACTACACTTGTCTGAAGAAAAGCAACAGGGGTTATGAGGCAGGCTGATGGAAATCAGTGTAGCCAGTGAAAGTAAAGTAAGACTATGTAACTTTAGATTTTCATTCACTCAGAACACATTTTTGCTTTGTTCTGGGACATTATTAAGAGGAAACTCTAAGAATAACACTTGAGATATTGACTATGTACTTAGCAATGGGTAAGTTACATGAATTACCGGTGCTCCTTTATTTATACTTCTCATATGAAATTTGTCCCTAAAAAGGAAGAATTTTATATGAAGTAAAATGCAGAAAATTAGCAAAATACTCAAAATGTCCAAATTTCTATTTTTTCAACTTTAAGTTCTTTAAATAAAGTAAAAACAAAAACTCCAAACTTGTATTTTAGATGAAGCAGTACATTGTCTGAAGAATGCTTATATAAAATGAAGGTAGTGCAGTCTACGACAATGGTCCCATATGTTGTCTTATTAGGTCACTCAAAACCAGGCCCTGCTTTTTCCAGCTGTGCAACAAGAAGATCAAAGCAACTGAGTCCAAGGCAGCTGCCCAGGGATGGAGTAAAGCTCCTGGGACTGCCATCACTTCCCACCGAGGAGAGCAGCCATATGGCACAGATTAGCCACAAATCCACCCAGCAGCACCTACATGATGAGAGAAGCTGACTGCTCTTTCACACAGTAGAAAGCTTTCACAAAAATGTCTTCAACATTAAGCTACAGAATAAGAGAAGTACATCTGGCAAATGCTTAGGAAACTTAAAATGTGATCATTAATGTCCAATAACAAATTTCTCTTTCAAAAAGCAGGCCATCTTATTTTATAGATCTTTACATTGTATCTGGATTGTTCTATTTCTGATGCAATGATTGGTGCAATCTTTTCACACATGCACACATGCCTTTGAAACCAAACCAGATCACAATAGTTATGACTTTCACATCAGATAAAGAAAAAGTCCATTCATTTTGATTTATAGAATATTTCATTCATGGCTCATAATAAAAAAATTGCAAAGAAACATTCACTTGCTTTTACTGCTTATGACAAATTTTACTCTAGAAACCCTGATTCCAGTTCTGGGAAAGGTTCTTCTCCTTTTCTAATATAATCACAAATCTGACATTAATTAGGATGGAAGTGATCAGTTTAATAATTTGTGATGGAACAAGCAAACACCACAAAATGTGACACAACAATTGGAAGATACGGCTACACCTTGGGACATCTGAACACACAAGTCTGAGACACTAAGGGAGGCACAAGGGAAATACTTAAGGCTCTAGGCTGCTTCACTGGGTTCTAGTCTGGTATATCACACCCAGTGGAAGGCCAAGCAGACACCTAGCATTTAAGAGGAGGAAAGATAGAAAGACAGCTGTCTAGGGAATTCACTTCAAAAGTCCCACTCTGAAATGATTTAAGTACCTTACACACTCTTTTAGAAAATACATGGCAGTGACAGGTTGTGGCTAACCTGGTGGAACAACCCTTTCTTTGCAAGGACATATAATGTCAAGAAACACATAAAAGCACACAATTTATTAGGTTAACAAACACCCGATACCTGCTAGAGCTGTGGCACCAATCAAAATACCACCCTCTGATCCAATAGTCAACGGACTCTTTAAACTTATTTTTCAAATAATATACTGTCATACATTTTAGTATTATTTCCAGGCAGTAGTTGGAAACACTTATTCAGAATTTGCCATAAAACAAGCCAATTACTGTGGCTTTTGTGTTTAAAAGGACAGTTGAAAATCAGTTAGAAATTTAGAGCTCCTTTAAAAAAATCCTTGAGACCATAGATGCAAATATCTAAAATCATGACCAGCAATCTTGAGGCAATAATCTGGGGCATGGGTTATGCACAAGAATCCTACTTAACTCGTAATATACTAGGAAGCCCACCAAACACCACGGAGAATCCTAACATAAGACAAATGATTATTTGGGGAGGGGTCCTAAGGAATAACTGCTCTTCCTTATTCTCACCTTCATTCCCTCTCTCAGCACCCTGAAATCTCTCAGCCAGGGGTAGGGATAAAGAGCTAAGTAGGAAAAAAAATCTTTTGTAGGCTGTTGGTACCAACAATACTCACCTGTGAATTCACTTACTCATAAAAATTCATTTGTGATCCCCACATCAATATACTCATCCTTCTGAGGCCAGTTAGGATGTGCACAGAAAGTAGACAAACTTTCAATGGCCTCCTAGCTGAGGTCAGGAAAAGCGCTCTTGCTGCCTCCTTGGCTCAGCCCCCAGACTCAAGTGTCCTCTTCAATGTCTACTTAGAGCTACATTTTTTGTTTTGATTCTTGTGCATAGTGTCACTGACTGAAATAGTTCCTTGGCATGGAGCTAGAAGACTAAGATGTGACAATATGGGTGTTGTATAAACTTTGTCCAGGTATAGTTAACCTGCTGTTGGTTACAAGTGCAGTGTAAGTATCTTTAGGAGATACATACAACAAACTAGTGTTGATCAATTATGAAAGGACCCGACCAGAGGCTTGGAGGAACTCACTTCTATTGTCCTAGAACAACTGCTCAATATTTGCTACTTCAGTGTTCTGTTGACATCAGAGAACATGATTACCTCCAGGAAAGTAGTGGCTACAATTGATAGGCACATAAATTCTATCCTATCCCCCACCCACTGACCTTGACCCATTGACTTTATTCTAAAAATACCATTTTTGTACCTATTTGAAATTTATCTCAACATTCCTTTACCCCATGTAAGTTCATGCTATCTTTGTTGAGGGGGGGGTACCCTCCCAATTGGCTCAACTCAAACTGGACTGTAGGAAGATTGCAACTGAATGCTTCACGCATTTCCCAGGAAGCTATGAGCCAGGCTTCTGTGTGTCAGGAAGAGCCACTTCCTCTGGCTGAGGAGACATCTGGCTTTCTATTGACATGTACCTACAGTGTGAACCAAAGCCAATGCTAGCCTCCAGACCAGATCCCTATTCACATATACTTGTTATGTATCTCAAAGCTGTGTTATCCTCCTGGCCCTTCTCATGTTCTTCACTCCTCCCTTGGCTAGCTCCCAGGCTGCTCCAGATTACAGCTTCTTCCCACTCTCTTTACAATATTTAAGGGTTCTCCCCTGCCTCTGCTATTCTGTTGCTACTCTTCTCTCACAGACAGCCCTGGACATGTCCATTCTGCTTTTTTTTTTTTTCTTTTCTCTTCCAGATGCCTCTGGATATCCTCTTTTTCTTATCCACAATAAAAACCTTCCTCCTGACCATGGAGTGACTATTTTGGTAGTGTCTTTACTGTGGCCTTGTTCACAGAATTGACTTGCATTTTTGAACTGTTTGTAACATCTGCCAGGCTTCTTTGTAGCTCATGAATAAAATAAATTCTTTATGTGTTCATTTCATTCACAAGTCAAATATATGAGTGAAATGAACAGGGAATATGGGTTAAGTAAATCCATGTTCCAGTTTGCTAACTGAAGTTTTACAGTAACAGAACAAAGTTTTTGATTGTGTCACCTTTTAAATGCACTGGTGGGAACATTAAGTAGGCAGGTTAAAGCAGAGGGTTCTCCTCAGTTACAGTAGGCCTCAGATACTATCTGATGTCTGTTAATGCACACAATGTTATGTCAGGCCCAGGTGGACAAAATAATTCCTATAAAAGGGATAAAGACACTCCAAGAATTGTAATTTAGCTTTGCCCTGTAAATTCTGCTCTTTATATCATCACTACTACTTTCTGATCAGGAGAAAGTGCAGTTCTTCATTGACATTGTGCATGGTAGAAGGAAAAAAAGGCTTTTCTGAATTACAGATATGCTAGTAGAGCTAGTTGTAGAGTATTAATGACCGCACTTCTAAAGCTTCACATGGGTTAATAAACACACAACTGTGAAACTTTACGAGTTCATACCAAAGAGCTATTGTCTTTTTAGTAACTCCAATTTAATAATTTATCTGAACTCAAAACAGCAAGGATTAACTAACCAGATTCTCTTGTTTTCTTACCCAGCAGAATAGATTTCTAGAAATCTATCATCAAATAGCCAGACTGTAAAAACAAGTCACAAAATTAGTGGCAAAATTCAAACCAGAAAAGTGGAGTTAGCAGTGTTCTCTTATGCTTCGGTGTATGGGCTGAGATGTATGCCTACCATTGGTTGGTGAATCTGTTGTATGTCTGTATGTCTCACGCATACCTCCAAAACTGGTAAGCACAGACTTTCATTCTATTTGAATGTGTTATTATTCAAGTTGCATGAAGTTACCAATCAAATAAAACAATATTACTTTGGATTATTGTTTATAGTCATGAGAATGTAAAAGTGTCTTTTAACTGGGTTGATCCCTCCAGCATTTTTATTTCAAAAGAAATCATATTCTATAGAATTTGTCTTAAAATTTTATCCTAGATTATTTGTTTTTTTGAGACAGAGTTTTTCTATGTAGTTCTGGCTGTCTTGGAACTCGGTTTGTAGGTAAGGCTGGCCTTGATCTTACTGGGCTGCACAGTGGTGGTGCTTGCCTTTAATCCCAGCACTTGGGAGGCAGGTGGGTCTCTGAAAGTCCAACATTATTCTTAAAACCTTAGACTGGCAAGACGGCAGAGCAGGCAAAGGTGCTTGTGACCAAGCCTAATGACCTAAGTACCTGATTATGATTCCTAGAATAACCAATTCTTTCAAGTTGCTCTCTGACCTCCGCAATGCACAGTGTGGCACACACACACACACACACACACACACACACACACACACACACACACACACACACACACGCATGCATGCATAAGCATGTACACACAAACGAAATAAGTATATGAATAAAATGCCTTTAAACTCAAATGACATGAATGGATATCTAAATTGGCAGTAAATGATACGGTTTATTGACCCATTAATTATGACAAGATTCAGGGATCATTAGTCCACATATGACACTTGGGAATTTAATAATGAAATGGCAATAGCAGAAAGGCTACTCTGATCTCTGGCTCTTACCCCTGAAACTAAAAGAACTGCTTATCCTTCTTTTAAAATAGGATGTAAGACCCTCATGTATCTACAGGCAGAGAAAAGAAATGGCCACAGAGAAGCAGAGAGGACAAACTAAATGAGCAAGCCTAGAGAAATCCTCTGTCCTCCGTACAACTATAGGTTGGTTCATCAAATTCACACGTTTTAGGGTGGGGTAGAGTCACATGCATCCTAGGCTGGTGTTACACATCACATAGAGGATGATTATGAACATCTCATCCTCCTGCCTCAACCTCGTAAGTGCTGGGAATATAGGGTTAAGCCACCACATCTAGTTCACATATTTCCTACTTATTCCCTTTTTGATTTCATGATCAATGTGACATTAGGTGAAAGACAATTGATAAGAAAGGCAGAGAGAAAGAAAGAAACATGTCTGTTGGTGTCATTCTTCTTCAGGTCTTGTTTAGGTAGCCATGTTGGGAAGACTTTATACGTATATTCTCCCTGATGTTCTAGGACACACAGTCTCACTACAGACATCCTGATTCTCTGACTCCTACATTTTTTCTGTCCTGTTTCTCAATGTATCTAGAAACTTAGGTGCAGGAGATGTGTTGTAGATGGATCATTTGGGACTAAGCACCATTTGTTCTCTGTATTTTGATCATTTGTGGTTTCTGTAATGTTCTCCATCTGTTGCAAAGATAAGTTTCATTGTTGAAGGGTGAGAACTACACTTATCTGTGGGTATAGGATAAATATTTAGAATGTAGTTAGGGGTTATGCTAGTTTAGTAAAGTGTTAGTTGTAGGTTCTCCTCCAAGATCCATGACTTCACCAGCCTTGAGTAGTTGGCTAGGTTTCTAGTACAAGATATGATTTCCCTTTTACTGAACAGGCCTTAAATCCAATTAGAGAATGGTTAGTTACCCCCAAGTCCTTTGAATTTTTACAATGATCCCCTTACAACTCTTGCAGTACAATTGTGTATCTCACTTTTTTGCATTGCAGTTGTTCAGAACATTGTGTTATATGTCAGCGCTGTGTGGCAGGCTCTTCGGTTAAATCATTATGTAAGCCATGGACAGATAGTCCTGACACACCCAAACAGTAATATTTTCCCCTGCCTACTAAATTATAAGATGAATTTTATTCATCTTTATCTTTAATGTGTTCAATACATACTGGTGAATTTCAATTAGTGTAGTTAGAATTATTTCAGATTCAGTTACTTTCCAGAAAACAGAGATTTGTAAATTATTCTCCATATCGTTTAAAATTTTTCTAAGTCATTTTAATTTGCCATTGTTCCTGTCTCATAATAAAAACATTAAATCCTACTGATTAGAAGTTTGAAGAAAGAAACTATAGAAAAATGACTAGCAATTTGTTTTTAATTTATTTATTTTATGTGTGTGGATATTTTGTCTGCATGCAAGTCTGTGTACCAAGTGTGTGTCATGTGCCCTTAGAGGCTCTTGGACTGGGATTACAGATGGCTGTGAGCCACCATGTGGGGGCTGGGAATTGTACCCAAGTCCTCTGGAAAAGCAGCTGGTGAGTGCTCTTGTTCATCTTTCGAGCATAAGAGCAAAGGTAATTTCTCTTTCTCTTGAGCTTTGATAGGTAAGTCACTGAAAATAAAAGTTGACTATCAAAAAAGGCCAGAAAGTTGCCAGATTTCATCTGTAAGCTGTAGAATGGAATAAAATTTGGAGTTGGAACACGTGGACAGATTATAGAAGCATGAGAAGAGGAAACTCATGGTAAACAAAGATTATCTCATAAACTTTTAAAATTTACTTTTGTGTGTGTGTGTGCATGCGCACAAATCCATTTTTTTCCCTTCTGCTATGTGAATTCTGGAGATGGCACTCAGGCTGGAATGGTTGGTGGCAAGCACCCTTAGCTGCTGAACCATCTCACTGGCCCAGCTCGTCTTAAGTTTTTAGGTAGCCTCCCTTAGAACAACTAATGGTAGCCATGCAGAGTTACTGTGAGCAAGGTGGGCAGCTGATCTGTAGTCTTCTTCTCCTATGATGAAGTTTGTTTTTAATGATAGCTGCCTACAATTTTATGAGCATTTAGTTGGTGCATTGTATAGCCCAAATATCTGATTTAAACAAATTAAAAGTGATACAGGGCTGGACATAGGTGGCATACTCCTTTAGTTATAGCACTCAGCAGGCAGAGGCAGGCAGATATCTGTGAGTTTGGGAACAGCCTGATCTACAGAATGAGTTCCAGGATAGTGAGGGCCATGTAGAGACCCAGTCTCAACACCCATACCCCCACAACTCCCAAAAGTGATACGGAATTTTTTGGGGTATTTTTTGAGAAGGATGGATCATTTATGGGGAGCCAAGGTCCAGAAACTCGACTACCACCCACCAACAAAACTGCCCTGAGCCAGTGGCTTTAATGTTAACTCAAAAATTCGAAGAATGAAACTTAGGAACCACCAAAGGTGAGTTTTAGAAATTATAGATTAAGCCCGTTGTGGTGGTACACATCTTTAATCCCAGCATTTGGTAGGCAGAGGCAGGTGGATCTCTGTAAGTTTGAGGCCAGCCTGATTTACAAAGTAAGTTCCACAACAGCCAGGGATATAGGGAGCTTAAGATGAGAAAACAGTAGAGTGTGAGGAGAAGGAGAGCTCATATATATATATATATGTGTGTGTGGTGTGTACGTATGTATGTGTGTGTGGTGTATGTATGTACGTACGTACATATCAAGAGGGGCCCCAGGAAATATGCTACCATTACACTGCGTTAGATTAATAAGGCTTTCCCAAGTGGAGGAAGGGGGATAGGTAAGCTGATGTATTCAGTTCCTTCCAGGTGCTGCAGTGCCTTATAGTTTCTGCCATGTCCTCAGGATGGGTTCCAGGAAAGGGACACTTTCTAGGGAAAGGAGATAAAGAAATACCAGACCCCATTCCTGACGACATCTTCCAGTCTCTGGCAAGGACTAGGCTGCCCACAGACTCAAGGACATTTCTAGCTAGTAGCTGAGAAAGACACTGGTCATTTTCTTTGTGGTCTTATTACCCTGAACTGCCTCCCCAGTTGCTATGTCCCGTTCCCATCAACAGTAGGAAAGATTTACTCTGGCTTCTTATTTGAGAAGTCTCAGTCTGCAGTTGGTTGGCCCTCTGCTTTGGGGCAGAACATTTTGTCAGCAGAGTGTGATGTGGAGGCAGCTGTGCACTTGACCTGGCAGTACCTCAGAAGCAGAGGGGAGGGGTGGCCTCCAGTCACACAGCTTCCTCTGAGCAGACCCTGCTCCTGCAGCAGTGTCACCCCTTTGTGACCAGGCCTTCACTTGAGCCTTTGGGGGACATTAAGTTTAAACCATAAAGGTTGGATAAAGGGAATAAAGAAAAAAGCTCTGTTGGGAAAGCAGGGCCAGAAAGAGGAGAATGGGAAAGGCTGGGGAGACCTTGGCTCTGAGATTGCTCTTTGGCTTAAGTACTTGGCAGACCAAAGCACCAGCCTTGGAGATACCTCTTTCAGAGGCACAACACATACATTTTAGTGTCTGCGAAACTCCCTACAGACACCAAATGTTTTTCTGTCAAACTAATGTGGAGCTTATCCTGAGTTTTTTAGGCTGATCGCCCCAAAGTATATTGCAACATTCTTAAAAATCCTTTCATACTGCTGGAGTTGTTTCCATACTGTGTGTGATCCTTGTTCTAAAGGCTTACTTTCTAAGTGTTGTGAAATTTAAAGACGTTAAAGACAGAGCCAAGGACAGTCATGGTGTCTGGACTCTGTGGAGCCCATGTTTTCAAAGTCCATGTGTGGTGCTGTTTCTGACACGCTGATGGAACTAGAAAATTCATATAGATCCACACTAACCATATGGGAGGTAACACTACTCTCAGTATCCCACTTATAATTAAGGTGTGCTATTAATTTAAAATATGATCATTAATAGTTTTTATTGTTAAAATATTTTAAATACTTTGAGCTAAGTATATGATTCAGACTAATTTTTCTTTTCATTTCTTTGATGAGACTACTAAACTTTAAAAAAAGAAATACGTGTTCACACATCTCCAGGACAGCCCTGGCCTAGAGTCCTTAGCAGCACATAGGGTACATTTTGTCTCTATATGCTAAATCTTTCATTGGCCTTTATCTGAGAATGTGAATGAGAAATGAAGGGAAATCACCTATTTGTAACCAAACAAGGTCTTTTTACATGAGAATGCTCTCACTCCTGAAACTAAAAGTTTCCTTCCTCCAGTTGCTAAAAGTGTCCCTCCCTTGTGTCTTTTCATGTAGCTCTTTCTATCACACCTTACTTCCTGTGGAAGGCTGGCTCCCTAGATTTGGACAGTTGGGAACACGACTGAATGGTGCTCATTCAGATTCAGTCTTCTCCCTATTGGGCATCTTTCCCTCCTCTAACTCTTTCCCAATCCCGAATACTTAATACAAAGTAAAGAGAATACAAAGATCCTGATTGTCTTTGGGCTGTAATGCCACAGCCTAACCCTAACCCTGCACGTATCCAGAGGAACTCTTCAAAGATAACCTTTGTTTGTAAAGAGAAAGAATCTGAGGTCTCTGAAATGTAGATGAACCTTACTTCTGTTCTTTGTGTCTGCAAAGACCAACCTTACTCACCCAGGTGGCTTTTGTCTTTTCTTGTGCTCTGTGAAAGCTGGGGAGGAAAAGGAAGCTACCTCATAGAGAGAGGAGGTGGGAGACAGCTGTGGAAAACATGGATGGTAGAGGCCTAAAGTCTACTACCATTTACATGCTAATAAAAGCCAGAAATGACTTTTTTCCCCTGTTTGATCTGATTTGAAACTTTGTGACTTTTTCTCTGGTATGGCATTTTACCCCCTGTGTTTTTCCCGTTGTTGTTAGCTGTAAAAGTCTTTGAAATTCTCAAAATGAGAAAGGTTTTCCTCAGGACTAAGAGAACAGAAGAAGCCGTGAAACTGCTTTGTGCTCACAGTGGGTCTGTTGGTGGAGAAAATCTCCCTTTGAAGATAGACGTAGAAGCAGGAAAAATGGCCAGCCTTGGGTTTTGAATGTTCACACAAACTACAGTTTCACAGCAAAGAGAATTAAGAGATAAGTTTATTCTGAGCAGAATATGAGTGACAGGGATTCAGGTTGCCCCAACTAATACTTTCCATTATGGAAGTGATTACATGAACTTTTATGTTCACAGAACAAAAGGAAGTCATAAAACAAACCAGATCACAGTCAAACAAGGAAAACTGACAGGGTTTCTTTTCTTTCTTTTAATTGTTTTGTTTTTGTTTGAGAACAGGGTCTTATGTAGCCCAGGATGGCCTGCAGACTTTTTGTAACTGGTAATCCTCCTGGCTCAGGCATATACACACTTGAACTATATGCATGCAATGCCATTACCAACAATTTTCAGTTTCTGTGTCCTGTCTTGGGGTGGAAAAAGGGAGGGAACAAGGTGGGAAAGATCTGGTTTCTGAGTACCTTTCATTCAGCTAGTTCAGGGCGGTATTCTCCCTTGTAGAGATACAGTAAGCCTGATGGACATACTAAATACCTGTATGTGAAACTCAGGTAAATGGTTGTAGATTCCAAATTAATGTTTGTTGACTTGGAAGATAATGAGATTTAAACTAAAGCTCATGTTTTTTTAAAGTAACTGAAACAATTTTCTATTATTAACCAAAGCAATAGAAGGGCTTTGATAAATGGACATAGAGACAGTGACAGTTTAACCAATCTCCAGGACTAGGGGTAGACAGACTCCCAGGGAGGAGGATGGACAAGGAGAGGAGCCATGACTAGGTAAGAAAGGTGGCAAACTTTTCCTCAACCTCAGGACCTAACAAAAGCCTGGCAGCTTAAGACAAAGGCCTTATAGGTTTTTTCTTCTCTGACATGTTACACAACAGTTGTGGGCCAGTCAACCATTCTGTCTTTCTTCAAACCAAATGACCCTAGGATAGGAGAGGAAGAGGAAAAAAACCCAGCCCTCAGAAGAGCTTTGGGGAGGGTCTGCTGCATACTGTGTTCCCTCACCCCCCAGTAAATACCTTTTTTCATTGCTGAGTCTGTCTGCCCCATTAGCAGAGTTTGAGATTTCTCTCTGCTCTCTGCCTTTTAATTCTTTAACTGGCAGAGAAAATGAACCCAATCAATACTCGTAGTCTGGAACACAACCTTAGACGTGCTTATTTCGGTAACCTTTTTACCCATCAAATTTAACCCCAAGGTGGCCAAGCATCTCCTGACTTAAATGTCTGTCTCTTCCAAAGCAGCTTTTCAGTAATTGCATGCCAGATAAATGTACTTATTCCAAACACTTCCCGCTGCAGTGAAAGTGTCTGAATTTAATGAGGTCACTTGTGGAGCCTTAACATTGTATGTTTTGTTTAGGAAAGGCAAAAATAGTGGGTCAAGTATTGTAGCTCAGCAATAGGACACATACCCAAGCATAAACAAGCTCTGGTTTGATAGCCAGTGCCACAGAAGTACATAATAAAAGCAGGAGGTACTAGATATGAATGGATAAGCTTGTAATAGGATCATGGTTTCCTACATAGTGAAATTTGGTACTAAGTCATAGTAAAACATAAAAATTAGCAGAGAGGGTAGCATAGCTATAAAAACCTTAGCTCTTGAAGTCAACAGAGAGTTTATTAAATCACTGATAACCCAGAATATTTGCCTTGGAGGGAGGTGGGGTGCTAGAAAAATAGCCTTTATATTATACAAGGAGACAGTAACCTGGGATCTGAGCCAGCAGCCTGAAGCAGACTTTGCTAAAATTTCTACACATTTTATATATTTTTTTCAGACTCAATATTTTTATGTGCCAGAATCTAGAGAAGTCATATTTGCTTTCATCCGCTTTCTGTATTTGAGTCTGTCTTCTTTACTTTGACATAGTCTTTTTCTCCTTGACAAATAAATCAAATCCTGTCATGTTGCTCACCAAGTTTTTTCACTGTTTACATAAAGATTTAACCTCTTTGCAGCCCTGGCTGTCCCGGAACTCACTCTGTCATCCAGGCTGGCCTTGAACTCACAAAAGATCAGCCTGACTCTAAGATTAAAGGCAACTACCATACCTGGCAACTTCTCTCTCTCACACATGGTCGCTATTACAGCAACTCAGTTCTATCACTGTCATACAGAAGCCATCACAGACTATGTATAAATGGATAAATATGACCTTTTAACTACACTTTATTTATTTTGTGTGCATGTGCCACATCTATGTGTGTCTGAAGACAACTTGGGGGAATCGGTTCTCTTCTACCAATGTGGTCCCAGGGATTACTTAGGTAATCTGTGCTTTTACTGGCTGAGCCACCTCACTGGTCCATGACTTTTTAAATATAATTTTTTCAAATTGTAAATGTGACATTACTACTTAATATTACTTAGTTTCCTTGCGTAAGATAATGACTATTCATGCTTCTTGGGGTTCTAATGAAGATCATGACTATTTCTAAATATTAACCTTTGTCATGAGGGCATTTGTTGCCTGAGTTCTCAAAATATAATAGAGGTCAATAAACATGTCTGGAAAGCAAGCAGATCTATAGATCTTATTTCTCAACGTACTGATTCTCTACAAATAACTTTATGCAAGGAAATGATAATCATGTGTTCTCTTTTTAAAATTTAACATTTGGATGTTGAGGAAAGGAAAAACTAAGAAAATATGTTTTTAGAATATTCTGAATATATAAATTATCTTTTTCTTTCAAAACAGTTTTACCTTGACCTCTGACTTCTGGATACTACTGAAAAGTAAGCATATCCTAATCACAAATGAAGAATCTTTGAAGATTTTACTCTCAACAGAGCCACCTTTCCCAACACAAATATATTTTCTCCTGCAGAGAAAATGAGGTCAGGGCTGATCCATGAGCTTAACACCCTTAACATATACAGTTCTAACAAATGTGTATTAAAGGCCACGTGTACTGATGCATGATTGGTCAACCCATCCTGTGTGGCAAGACAATGTGCAATTATAATCCTAGTTGCTGGTCTCTTAATCCAGCAGTCTTTATATATTGGTGCTTTGAACTTCTGATCTTCCTGCCTCAAATTCACATGTGCAGGAATTACATCTGTGTGACCCCAAACCAGCTTGAAGCATTTCAATGTCCTACATTTGGTAATTTAGACATTGGTTTACATAACTTTCAATAGCATTAGCTCACAATAAAATTATGTTAGGTATAGGAGAAAGGAAGTTTCATTTATATGTCTGGTGGGGGATATCCTTTTGTATGCCATGAATATATTGGTTGATGAATAAGGTTGTTTCAGCCAATGAACAGGCAGGATGTAGTTAGCAGGCAGAGTCAGAGAGATGCCATGTAGCTGCCGAGAAAGCAAGAGACCTGGACATCACAGGTAAGCAAATAACACATGGAAATATACAGATTAATAGAAATGGGTTAATAATTAAGAGAGAGCTAGGCAATAAGAAGCCCGGGATATCAGTCAAACGGTTTACAATTAATATAAGCCTCTGTGTGTTTATTTGGGACTAAACGGCTGTGGCTCTAGGTGGGACAGAAAATTCCTTTTACATATGTCCCTTACAATGGTCCAAGAGAAGTAAATCATAATGGAAAGGGTTTCTGGGAAATTCAGGAGGATTACTTAGAACTTGTATGGCGATATGAATAAAAATGGCAGCCATAGACTCTTACAGTTAAATGCTTGGGCACCAAGGAGTGGAACTTTGATAGTATTAGGAGGTGTGGACATGCGTCACTGGAGGTGGGCTTTGAGGTTTCAAAAGCCCATGCCAGACCCAGGCTCTCTTTCTCTGCCTGCAGATCAGGATATAGCTCTCAGTTATTTCTCCAGCCCTATACCTGCCTGCTAACATGCTCCTGCCATGATGCTAATAGACTAAATCTCCGAAACTGTAGTAATCCCCCAACTAAATGCTTTCTTTATAAGACTTTGCCTTGGTCATGGTATCTCTTCACAGCAACAGAAAGTGACTAAGACACCTTGCTGCCACTATACCTCAAAAAAGTAGGACTTACCTACTTAAAGATGCATAATGCTAAGTGTTAAAAACACAGAGCAGATCACAAGTACCACAGTGAATACAAAGCAGGGCATTGTCCTGAAAGTCAGTGTAGCTTTAAATTCTTGAGCCTACAGAGCCCTAATTTCACTGGGTACAGGGTATACGCATATGCCAGGCTTGGTGGAAAGTGCTGAAGACAAGCAGTGGCTCAGACAGTTCTGCAGTGCTGGACAGATCAGGACTGACTCTGATCCACTGAGTGCTGTTTTCTAAGTCACTGCCCGCTAAGCTTTCTCAGCTTACACTTCCTACTGACTTTGACTACCCGACTCTTTTCCTGGCGAGGTAAATCAAATTAGAGAATCACCTGATTTCAATAGCAGCGTGTCTACTTCACACCTACAAGTCGCATAGCAACCGTAGTCATATATGCCTTGTGACCACTTAGAGAAAGGCTAGCTAGGGATTTAACAGATAATTAGATTTCCTGTTATTGAACTCATGATACAAACCCCAGATGAGTAATTTGCAAGGTGTGAGACATGAAGTATGGAAGGCTGAAAGGATGGAAATATTAATAGAACTGTTTAATTAAAGTAGAGAAATGCTATCTTGAATCAAAGTAGTAATACAGTTACCCCGACAACGATTTCATATGTAAGAAATTTAAAAGTTGGCCAAATGTGTTCAAGAAGAGTGCACCTAAAAAAATCTTTTTGAGAAAAGTTTTTGGTCTATTCTAACAACATAAGATAAATTTATGTACTTTCATGTGTAATATGTCAGATCCTCTTTAGTCACCTGCTAATTATGAATTCATTTAATTATCACAGAAATTCTCATTATACATATGGAAACAGGTACAAAGTCACAATGACCAGCCATCGTTTCAAATACATTTTGGCTCTAAACCCAGGGTATGTTCAGCATATGCTCTGCCATTATCCTGTTTACCCCCAGATCCTGACTTTAGATTCTTAATCATAGGTTATGTAATACTAAATGAGGAAGTGTAACAAATATGCTAGAAAACATTTACAGTGCTTTCAGATGTGTACATCAAATATATTAGATAACATGAAATTTTCACATAAAATCTTATACTAATAATATATAAGGTGTGTATTTTATCTAATTCCAATAGATAACAAATAGACATTGAAATCCAAATGGAACAGGTAGAACTTTTTTTTTTTTTTTTTTTGGTTTTACGAGACAGGGTATCTCTGTATTGTTTTTTTGGAGGCTGTTGGTCCAACCTGGCCTCGAAGTCACAGAGATCTGCCTGCCTCTGCCTCCCAAGTGCTGGGATTAAAGGCGTGCGCCACCACCCAGCTAGAACTTTAATATTTCTTTCTGTATTAAACTTAGGAGATTTCCTAACATGTTGTCTAGCAATTTCCTTTAAATTCAACTGTTCTATCCTGAAGGAGGAATGAGGCTCAGGAAGTTGTAAGACTCACGGATCTGTTGAGGTTATAGAAGCAGTAAACAGTTACTGGGGAGAGAAGACTCTTCAGTGGAGCTACCTACAAACCAGGCAGAACACAAGGGAAACAGCTTTTGTGGGTCATCATCCAGGATGGGGTGGGCTGTCTAGTGATACAGCTAGCTTGGAGCCACCCATTCAATCAGCTCACTGCTAAGGTAGACTCATGCGGAACAGAAGCTTTGGTCTCTTGTTGGTGCCTTTTCTGGGAGAATAGTCATTGACTGGCATTTTCCCCAGGAAAAGTCATACAACACATGCATTGTCAAGTACAATGCATTAGATGCAAATATACAGTAGAGCATTTAAATGTAAGAGACAAACTGTAAGGATGCCAGATGCAGGCAGGGAGGTGTGGGTCAGAGACAAGCATTACCATTTACCTACAATATTTCAGGTAAAAACCTGGCATTCTCATTTCATATGTACTATTTTAAAATTTATTTCATGTGTATAGTGTGTGTCTGAACACTACATGCATGAGTTACAGACAACTGTGAGTCACCACGTAGGTGCTAGAAACTGAAAGCTGGTTTCTCTCTGGAAGAGCAGTCAGGATTCCTAACCACTAGGCCACTTCTCCAGCCCACTATAAGTATTCTTAACAGTGGAAAAAAAAAAACCAAAAACATTAAATCCACTATGAAATTAAACACATAATTTTAAAATGGGGTAGTATATAGATTGCTCTGGCCCCAATGCCTTCTTTTCAGTACAGCATATTGGCTTAATAGCAGAAAATTATTTTAAAAAGAATTTTAAAATTTGTTTACAACAAGATCACTATGAACAGTATGTGTTTGCTTTTGCAAAAGCTTCTACATATTATGTTGCAATGTACTGTTGAGATTATGTTTGGTATTAGACCTGTCATATCTACTAAGGCAGCAAATGTAGACGTTTAATCTTAAAGGAAAGTTTAGAGTGAATAAGATAACTCCCTTCAAGTAATTAAAAGGCTATTAGGTAGAATAACAAGCATTAGATTTAGGTCAAAAGAAGAAAGAACTTTACAGTGAAACTATAGACCACCTCATGAGATATGCAATTAGAGCTTAAGTAACTAAATGTTGGGGATTTTTGCATGAAGATTCACAAACAAGGCAAGTGTGAGCCATTGAACTCTCTATCTGTCTCTGTTTCAAGTTTGGTTTTCTATGTAACACTGGACATTTCCATTTTAGATTTTGTTTGGGCAGGGAGAAAGTTTGATGTAGAAACAAACCTAAACACCATTGGACCAGATACACAGAAAGTATTTTTCAACTCAAATTTCATATGCTCTAAAAAAAAGTTTTCTTTACATTTATTTATGGTGTGGTGCTGTCGGAGTTGATTCTGTCATGTGGATGTCAAGGATCAAACTCTGACTTGGGGTGAATGACTGACCAACTAAGTTATCTGTCCAAATTTCAAATTCTTAAATGACTTCAAGGTTAAGAACACAAACTCTTATCTTGATTTAGAAAGGAACTTAGCACAATCATACCATTTTTTTCTGCAAAGGCAACTGCGTCTTCTTTGGTACTAAAGGTTAGAACCATGTTGGAGAGGGGATCAGCCCTATAAGAAAGAATGCACATGATTTAATATTAAGCTTTGGTTGCAAGACAATCAACATTCTAAATACTATGTTTAGAAAATAAACAGCTAGTATAATTTCAAGAATATATGACACTATTTTATTTGTAATAATCTCTGAAAAACAATACTTTATTTCTATGTTAAATCTGACCTTTCTAGTATGCATTATCTAATAATAAAATCATAATAGCAAAAACACTCAAGTTCACTTTATTAAAAAGTACAAAGTAGTTTTGAATTTAAAAACCTCAGAATATTTCCCACGCTGACCTTAGAAACTTCAGTATCAAGAAATGACACCAAATAAAATTGTCAGTGCAGACAGCTACCTACCATTTTGATTGCTTTGCTTAAGACTTCCACCTTTATGATGGTGACAGAGAAATATACAATAACAGAAAATGATTTTCTTTTAAAATATTTAATGTGTATGCATCTGTGTTTACACAAATGTCATAGCACACATGTGGAGATCACAGGAAAGCTTGCAGGAGTTGACTATACCCTACTGAGCCAACCCATTGGTCCAAGAAAATATTTTCCAAATTTTAAATGTTCAGCTGAATGATGGGCAATAGCAATGAACCAGTTAGCCATGTTGGACCACAGTAGAAAACAACTGCATCACCAAATTACCATACTAAACAGGCTAGTAGTAGGAAACTTTTCAACTTATGACATTTTCTATTTGTGATGTGTTTGCTGGGACATTAACACCATTGTAGTTAAGAAACATCCATATACTATCACTTCTTTAAAAAAAAAAGCACCTATTCTCCACAAGCCTTCCATCACCAACAATGTTCTTTTAAGGGAATGATCTACTTAAAACAAAACAAATAAAAAACAAATTTTATGTTTATAAAAGGATACTCATGTTTGCTACAAGTGTTTAGTGTAAATGTCTTAGAGATGAATATAACATTCTGTGGAAACTTGTTCAGAAATACGGAAGTAGGGGGCTAGGGACACAGCGCAGCTGGTAAAGTCCTTGCCGAGATGGAAGAAGCCCTAGGTTAATCCCCAGAACTGCATAAAACTGAATGTGGGAAGTGTGTACCTGTAATTTCAACACTCTGGAAATAAAGGATCAGAAAATTAAAGTTAAGCCTCACTACACAGAGAATTCAAGATTAGCCTGCACTACCTGCCACCCAATCTTGAGAAGAAAAAAAAAGAACTACTCTGGGTAACTCTCACTGATCTGAAGTCCCACAGATCTGGTCATACACTGTAGGCTTCTCTGGGATTCCTTATGACTCCTGTAATCATGGATTCCGATAACAAATTCCCCTTGTAAGAAAGGAAACCCCTTTTATTGAGTGACTATATTAGTACCAAAAACTAAAGATAACTTTGTATTGATGCTCCTTTTCAAGGCTATGTATAGCCTCTCCGTTCACAGTTAAATAAACTAGTTATACTCAGAAGTGCCAATATAAATATGACCCAACATAAATTTGAAGAGTTTTGACAGGCATGTTGGATTAGTTCAGAATAACAATAGTGTGTGTGTGTGTGTGTGTGTGTGTGTGTGTGTGATGAGAGAGAGAGAGAGAGAGAGAGAGAGAGAGAGAGAGAGAGAGAGAGAGAGAGAGAGAGAGAGAGAGACTGACCGATCTAGAAAGTCAGGAATCCAGATCCATTTCCTGCAAAGATGATAGAGCTTTTTAATTATCTGCTTTATGAAGAACTATATGTAAAAAACTGTTAACAAGTGATCATTCTTCTAATTAGTTTGACAGTCCCCTTCTCTCTCATATTTTATAATTCTTTCTAGGTTATGTTGCTACCAAGATCTTAATCTTTCTGTCTTTTTTTTTATTCCACCCCACAGTTTAACATGTTACCACATTTACCTTCCTATTAGATATTTCCTAAAACTAGTGCCAAGTCAAACCTTCAAACAGTTTCTACTGTCAACTGTGGTAGTGTCCACTTCCTTACTATGTAAGCACTTGTATAGTATGGTCAGTATGCTTTTTCAGACATTTTAACTATCCCTTATAAGTAACCAAGTAGTCAAATCAGAATTGCTTCTATGAACACACAGCCTGTTCTTTCCTTCCATTGGGAGTACTCTCATCTCTATATATGGAGATCAACCCTAATCGTTTCTCATGGCTCACCCTGAACACCAATCTATTCCATGAAATCCCTCATACCCTATCCTCTCCAGCTGTTATGACTTTCAATCTTTGTAAGTGTACTTCTACTTTTATACTCTTATTTCTTCAATTCTCAACTACTGAGGTTCCAAGTCAGTAATGATAAGGAAACTTGTTTCTTGGGAAGTATATCTGACTAACAAATGCATGAAAAGCAATTATAAATTCTTAACAAAACAGACAAAAGTGGATGAGAGAGACAAGAAGCAGAAACAACCAACTAGCTGCACTACTAAACGACAAGAAGTGGTTTATTCTGGCACCCACTGGGCTACCCTATTGGATTAAGGAGATTTACACTGTAAAACCTTGGGCCAAGCTTGGGATCATTTTTGCAACTTATAATATTTTTCAAGTTGACATAAAGATAAACCTTTTACCTTTGAGCTCTAACATTTAAAAGACTCGGGTAATTAAAGAGCATAAGAAGCTTGTACTTCAGATACAAAATGTCAATACAGTATTTAAAAATGTGAATTTTGAAATCTTAAAAACAAAGATCAAGGCACACTTGTCTTTAGAAAGTGGCCTTTCAAAAATTATTTTTTAAAAAGTAGTACAAATAAGTAACAATGAAATTTATTCACTATATTAAAATGAAATTCATTTGTTATAAAACATACTTCCACAGCAACCTCCTTATCTGCCTCCACTGAAACATGCAAAAAATATATGGGATCAAGCTTCTGTCACAACATTAACAGTAACTGCAGAATTGCCTTTTCTGTTAGCACTGACCTACTCTGGGAATCAGTGTCTTTTCTATTTGTATATTAATTACAAGTCAGGAAAAGAACTCCCAAACATATATAAAGATTCTCTTTCTAGGTGCTATATGACATGTTTCTTACACTTTTAATGGTTAAGACTTCTTCACCACTGGGACTATGTCTCTGTTAAATCCTCCATGTTACTGCATCCAAATAGTAGATTCAAACCAGAGGTAATCTGGTAGAGGGAAAAGTCAAGTGTAGATCACGTAGAAGGGGAAATTTAGGGTCTTTGAAAAGGTATGAATTTTTAAGATTTAGTTCTGTTACTTTAAGTTGTGTATGCATCTGTGTCTGTATGGAGATATGTGCACATGAATGCAGATGCCTCAAAAGCCAGAGGTGTCAGACTGACCTGGAACCACCTAGTGTGGGTGCTGTGAATCAAACCTGTGTCTTCTTGAAGAAATCTTAACTCCTGAACCATCTCTCCAACCCAAGATGTAAGTTTTATAAAAAGAATTAAAATATGTCACAAAAGAAGCCAAGCTTCAGTATATTTAAACAATAATTTTAAGTACCATTTTTTGTTATTAAGAAGATAAGCATTTGCTTGCTGGGCAGTGGTAGTGCGTGCCCTTAATCCCAGCACTTGGAAGGCAGAGACAAGCAGATCTCTATGAGTTCAAGGCCAGCCTGGCCTACAGAGTGAGTTTCAGGACAGCCAGGGCTGTTACACAGAGAAACCTTGTCTTGAACTTCTCCCACCCCATCCCCCAAAAGAAGCTAAACATTGAAAAAAAGTTTATCATTTATAAATGATAATGTAAATATATAAAGGAATATTTATATAATTTCATGTTTTCAGTTGTAGTGAAAACCAACTGTCCTAAAAAGGATCTTAATGAGTCTATTAGCTCTAAGAAAAGTTAGTGTTTAAAGGAAAAAAATCAATTATTTTCAACAAAAAAAATTGGAAACAATACTCAAAAGTACTCACGTTGATGCCCAACCCATCAAAGGATTTTCCCATCTCTCTCTGGTATCAAACTCCAGCTTCCATTTCTTTGTGTTGTTTACACCAGACTGCATATTATTTCGAGCAGGAACAAAGATCCTGACCTTTCTTGTTTTAATGTGCTCTTCTGGAACACCAGTTAAAGTAGTGATATCCTGAGGAAGAACAAGAAAGCAAACATCTTTGATCACCTGCATATCAACCGACATACCTTTCCCATTTCCTATCTCGATATGCTTGTTTTCTGAATTGTTTATAAATTGGGATAATCTTTCTGGTTTACTTCACTACTACCCTGATATTTTGTTTTGTAAATTGCCATTGTGCTTCCTGTACTGGGGTACAGTGAAAGAGGAGCAATGAAAATGTCTCCTTTGTACAGATTGAACCCAAGGCCTTCTGCAGGCCAACCAAGTGCCCAACCACTGAACTATGAACAGTTCATCATGCTATTCCTTTCTCCTCTTTCTTTTCTGCACAGACTCTTTTGTATCCAACAGCTAAAGACAACCTTTAACTTCTATTTCTAATGCTCCTACTTCCACCTCTAGAGCCAGCACAGCCATTTCGGAGGAGTTTGTTGTCAATAGTTCTTACTTTGTGACAGGGGACAACTGATGTTATAGAAGCATGAAAGGCCCACTAACGGAAAGTTGTTACTTCCTAGCCAAAAGAATGGAATCTGCCTCTCGGTGGAGAGGTGTCATTATCTCCTCCCTTAATAGTACTAATGGTACTAGCCAATCACTTGGTCAAGGGACCATCCTGGAGCAGGTGTCCACCTTAAGTCATGCTAAAAAGATAGGAGTAATTAATGCTTGTTGGGGACAACTTTTCCTTCCCAGAATTCCTACCCCCTATTTGAGGGGTGTGGGGGGAGTGGTATGTGGAAGTCAGGGTTGATTTCACGTGTCTTTCTCAATTGCATCTTCATCTTATTTTGAGACAGGGTCTCTCATTGAACTGGAAGTTCACCTGTTGGCTAGACTGGCAGGCCAGCAAGCCCCAAAGATCCTTCTTTCTCTACCTTCCAGAGCTGGGATTATAGGTATATGATGCTGTACCTGGCTTTTCTATGATTCCTGAGGATCTGAACTCAAGTCCTCATGCTTGTGTGCTAGGAGCTTTACCCACTTAGCATTCCAACCCTCAACATACATAACATTCTTTTAAAAAAATATCCCGAATCATTAGGGACAGGGATGGAACACTTACATCCCGTGTGTAAGGCCCTGAGTTCATTCCCAGTACTACCAAAGGAGGGGGAAAGTTGATAAAGAAACTTTTGAATAGCTGTTTGAAGTTAAGAGAATGGTTATATCAAATTTGTAAAACCAGAAAATGTAACCTGTTTTGTTATTTTTTGTTTCAATGTCATACATATCTGCTAATGAAAGCTGCTTACTTGTAATTTGTTTGTTAGTGCTATGAATCAAAGTGCTACAGTAGGTACTAGGGAAACACTGAGCTCACATATGTGTTAAGATTAAAAGAACAAAATTCATTGTTACTTAAGTCT